>NC_141468.1:2833983-4033983 GCF_009769465.1 Tauraco erythrolophus
CTTCAAGCCTTGGAAAGCTCCAGTGACTCCCCGCAGATGCTGTGGGATGCCGTGAATTGGTGCAGGAAGGAGGACATTAGGTGAGAGGCAGGAACCAGCAGCACTGGTTGGTCATAAGGGCTGTACAGTACTTGAAGGATTTTCATCTAAGTCACAGAGTTTGAGCTGCTGGATGAAAACTTCAGTGGAGGTTCTGCCTGTCAGTTTAGTGGGACCAGTTCCCCCCCACCCATGTATGCACACACAGACTCATACAAGCCCCATCCTTTTCCTAGATTTATTCCCAAATCTGCAGCTGATCCCATGTAGCCTGAGATGTGTTACGTCTCTGCTGCCCCCGTCTTTCTCTCCATGCATGAAACAGAGCAACACTATTCCTCCATCCTCCCTGATATGCTTTGAGATCCCCCCCAACACCAAGCTGCTGGTCCTACTTTCAAGGAGATCCTGACTCATGTGGACTCCGGAGGCTGCAGATGATGGATCCTATTGAACTGAGCTCACAAGGAGCCCCAAAATCATGAGATTTCCCTTTAGCCCCAGTAAGGAGGCACCTGTAATTAGGTCCATGTTCATGTACATTTCATTGCAAAGACAAATACAATGTGTAAACGATGGTTTCTCACTGCGACTTCTTAATTGGTGACCCCATGCTGTTGGTGGCATTGCAGTGTCACTTGTTACTTTCTGGTCCGTGACTGCAGTGATAGGTGCGATGAGCTGCTCGTGACCCTGATGCTTTTATGTGCTGAACTGACACAAGGAGTGTCTAGCTTCTTGGTGGACATAGAGCTTGTCTTCTGTGTTGCACGAGGGGAGGTGCAGGATATACCGCATGATCAGCGGCTGGAGGAAACAGATGTCCCATGTCTGTCAGATGAAGGCTGAAGGCAATGCTGACATTGCTAGGGATATTGTTGACTGTGGTCCAGTGCAGGACCAGTACAACAACCCTTGTGAAGATGGAGAAACATAGGTTGGAGGGATGCTGGGTGTGAGGAAACTCACACTGTTTCTTCCATAAATCACTGCTGTTCTGGGCCTTAGTTTTCTCATCAAAGTAAAGGAAGATGGAAATATAAATTATCTTCCTGTTTCTGGGGGAGATGCTACCATTGAACAGCCCTACACAGAGGGAGTTGGAGTCTTCTACCTTTCATTTTAATGGAATGGACTCCACCAGTGCAAGAATTGTGATATTAGAGGCACAGTCAAGTGGTAGACTTGGCAGAGTTAGGTTAATAGTTGGACTTGATGATCATAAGGGTCTTTTCCCACCTAAATGATTCTATGATTCTATATCTGTTTTGCAAAGGCCCTTCTAGGGGAAGCACTGGTGGTACCTGCTCAGTGATAAAGGGCTTTGGATAGAGTGGTGTTGGCCAGGGACACCAGAAGAGCACAGCAACAACCTGCAATTTTCCTAGGGCACAGAGGGAAAAAGCACTGCACAAACGCAAAGAGCAGAAGGACATTGGACACTTTCACAGTGTAAGCAGACTGTTGCCTCCCAAAGAGAAGCTTTTCCTCTCCATCTTGACCCACAAAGCAGGTGTGATTTATTGATGTAGGCCAGCCTGCATCTATTCAGCCAAAAAATCCCAGAATGGACAATACATACATATCGTCTTTGGAGTCACTAGAAGCCTTTTGACCTATCAATACCCGTGAAATCAGAATTAACCTGTCTGGACTGCTCATTTAATACCTTTGACCAATCCCATCCAGCACTGTAGTAGTCGTTTTGACCTTCAGCCAAGCACAATCTCACATGCTGCTCCTGCATCCCACTGTGACACTTGTTGACTGGCCCCATGATGTGAAAATATCCGCGTGCCTGCCTCTCTCCCCGGTAAGAAAAGAGCTTGAATTACAGTACTGGGAAGACAATGATCTTCAAGAATTAATGCACCAACACATCGCACAAATTTAGCCGTGTCCATAAAATTGGATTTCCTGATGGCTGGGGGGGTTTGCACTGTGCTCAGCCCTGACTCAGGTGTTACAGGCATTCAGCTGTGCAACCAGCAGAGATGACGGTACGCAGCTGCCGGCAGGAAAAGCTCAAAGAAACCTTAAGTGCTGTCTGCGTTCGGCACTGGTTGGTGGCACCAGCCAGGCTTGCAGCAAGGAAAAGGTCCACAGGCCAAAAGCACAGTAAAAAAATGTGTTTAAAGGAAGTTTGAATCTTCCTGACTTGTTTTGACTCACAAAAGAACAGTAACAGGGTTAATGCTTCTTTTTCCATTTCTTTGTGATACTAGAAAATAACCTGAGAATGTCTTTTTCAGCTATTTGGTTGGGTTTTGGTTTTTTTTTCCCTGCTTGCTTTTTAACTTAGAAACAGTAAAAACATGAAGAAGCAGCAATGTGAAAACTGAGGCAGGGTCTCAGCTGTGCACTGGAGGATTTCTTGCCCTTCATCGGAGACAATAGTAAGTCAGTAACAAAACTCCTTCCTCCTACTCCGTTCTTCAGCATTCACGCTGAAGTGGAGCTAAAAATGAAACAAATGCCAACTAGAAAATGAATTATAATTCCAGTCCCCTTAGTTATTCACTGTCCATCTCTTTTGACATCCTGGCCCTTCTAGCCACAGATTTGTCAGGTGGCTTTTTTCTTTATAAAAAAAAAATAGTGGAAGTACTTCCCGAGAGCAGTGTTCCTATAGTGCTATCCATCTTATCAGTGTTTTGTAGCCATTAACTAATTGAGCTTCTAAATAATGCCATGAGGTGGGGAAGCTGCCTGTGTTTGTACAGATGGGCAAACGGAGATGTTTGGGGAGGGGGCTGAGTTTATCACCCTCAACCCTACGGGTGGGATTCACCCAGCTACGATATAGGTACCTCTGCAAGAGCTGGTGGCTGAAGTCCCTTGACAGTCTGCAGAAGGATTTCTCTTCCCCTAAAGTGAGTATGTAGGTTTGGCTTGCAAAATGCCTCAAATTTGGACAGTCAGAGTTAGGAGAGGTGAATCCAGCTTTAAGTGGTCTGTACAGGGCTGGAAAGTAAGTTGCTGTCAGAGGCAAGGGTGAGCTGTAGCAAGCCAGGAGCGTGGGCACTGCAAAGATAGTTTCTCCTATTGTCTTGCAAATCTTGCTCAGTTTGTAGCTTAGAGTCAGAAATAAGATCCTGATAATGCAACATAACTACTTTAAAGAAGAGCTGGGTGAGAGTGGGTGCAGTAGACGTCTGTAAAACCATTAAGTACCACTGAAGAATAAAAAGATAAAGCTTGTTCACCGTCTCTTCTTGTACAAGAACAAGGAGGCATCGACTCTGCCAGGAAAAAAAAACCAAACAACCAAACACAAGGATGTCCTTCAGATGGTTAGTTGTTCTGCCGGCTGCCTTCTCATGGCAGATGTTTACACAAGTTCAAAAAGCCATTGGATAAATTCCTGAAAGAAAAACAAATATTCAGAATGCCTTCTAAATATAGAAGTCCCTTTCCCAGGCACCTACAGTGGATAGAATATTGTCATGGTAATTCTGGGGTTTAGGCAATGGTGAATGCTGGGTAATATCTCCATCCATCTGTCCGTCTGTCCATCCATCCATCCATCCATCCATCCATCCATCCATCCATCCATCCAACCAACTATCCATCCATCCATCCATCCATCCATCCATCCATCCATCCATCCATAAGTTCTGGTGCTTTCAGATCCCATCTGAGACTGGTGACTAGTTCTCAAACCCACTATGAGGACACCTCTGAGCTGCACATCTCCAGCACAAAGACCCCTTGCAGTAGATGCTCTGCTGGCTAGCAGAGGGTGAATGGACTGGTCTTCACACTCATAATCCCGCAGTGATGGGTTAACCTCACAGGCGGGCTGTGGGCATGCATGTGTGAGGGAAGACTGCAAAAACCACTTCTCAAAATGCACCTGCTATGTGACTAAATGAAGCTGCAATGGGCTGGCAGCTTTTGCAGCCACTAAACTTGCTTGCTATTTAGGTTTAATAGCCGAGGCAGAGCTGGGTATCAAACCACAGAGAATGGATTTGGGCTCAGTCCCATCCATGAACCACTGAGTGTGACGATCTGCTGGCGAGCCAAGCCTTTGGACTTAAATGTGTTAGCTGGAGGGACCTGTCGTGAGAGGAGAGCAGAGAGAGCAGTACGGGAGCCACCTCTGCCCTCCAGATGTAAGACTGAGCACCCCTTACAAAGCCTCATCGATGCAGAGGCAAGAATATACCAGGATTTCTCTTTTCTGAATACACCAGGATTTCTCTTTCTGCTATTGTAGACTGTACATCAGCGAACACAAATCACACCCTGCCAAACTTCCGCCAAACACTGTCTTCATTTCTCAGTGCACAGTTTTATGCAGTGTTGGGCACCCGTTTGCCAAATGGATTACGGCTTCTTCAGCATCTACCCTGTGTTAACAGCTTCTCCTGTTCGCACTCCCCCATCGTGGTGCTGGCAGCTCTTGAGCTGCAGTTGCTGCATTTTGCTGTCACGTCCCTGCAGCTCCTGTAAAGCCACAGAGAGAAGCAGCAGTGCAACATGGCCCTTGGGCAGGTGTGTGTGCTCTGATATCTTTCCTCTCCTCTTGTCTTTGCAGCCTCTTGCAAGAGGGCAGCCTGCATTGCATGACCGAGATGGAAGGAGGGAGGAGAAGGATGCAGCCCCAAAATGTTCCTGGTTTGTTTTCTGGGGGGTTGTTTTAGTTTGTTTGGTTTTTATTGGAAGCATTTCTAAAGACCCTATTCCTTAATTCCTACTGCAGATTCCCTTTGTCCCCTCCCGAGTACCTGGGCATCAAAGAGGACTAGAGGAGTCCAACAACTGTCTATGGAGATGAAATTGTGCCTTTTATGCTTCATTTCCATGGGAACAAACCCCTAGATGGTACTTTTTTTTTTTTTTTTGCGTTCACATCAAGTGGTGCCTTTTGCAGAAAGTCTGAGTTGCACCCCTTGGCCCAACACTCGTCCTTCTGCTGTCATCGGACACATCCCAGGACAGGAGGAGGCAGCTGGAGTGATGGGCTATGATTGCAGCTTGCGATGACACCAGGAACAGGTCTTAGAGCAGAGCAGGGAGGTGGTTTGTTTCAGGTTTCCATTTGAAATTATATCTGGGGGGAAACTGCAGGTTTTCCAAAGCTGAACCTGTCAGAGATAATTTTTACTTTCAGTCTTGTCCGCAATTCACTTCCTACTGTTGCATCAGGCATTGCCAGGATGAGGGCTGCCGTCGTGCCACGGGGGAATGCCTCCTGAGGCTGGTGGGTGGGAAGGATGGTTCGCACCTCCCTTCTCAGAGGTGGACCCTTGGCTCCACGGCGCATCCGGTGGCGTGGTGACCTCCCATCTGCCCAAGCTGCTCAGGACACAGCAGGAGCTGTGTGACTACAAAGTGCCATCCCTGAGAAGAGCTGAAAATGAGACTGCAGAATATGCTCTTAGCCGTGTGTGCCTCCAGCTATTTCAGGCTTTGAAGGAAAAGACCAAGGCTCTGACCTGACGAAAGAGCTAGAGCATTACATGAAATAAATAATAATAATAGCAGAGTTATTCTTGCGTGACACGTGCCCTTTTGTATCTGATTAATGCTTACCCAGGACACGCAGCCCGAGACGCTGCGTGCGAGGTTGCACACCCCTCCCCACTCTCTCGGAGCAGACAATCCACTCCAGCATCGCTCTCATGGTTACCATGATACTGTTATTGTTCCTGCCTCTTCCCTTCTCTGTCCCCATTGACTTTAGGCAGATTAGAGCAGAGAGATGATGGATGGCTGGATTAGATGCTGCACACCTACTTCAGGTTTACAAAGCAGTATTTTTCTGTCCTATTTTGGATGCTTCTCTCCCATTGTGAGCACAAAACAGAGAATAACAGGCAACTATTGTTGCAGGGCAGAGACTCTGGTTTACACGTACACGCAGCATGAATCCATCCATGGCATTTTGAAAAAAGGAAAAAAAAAAAGTAAGCTGACAAATATAATCAATTACAGCAAGCCAGCTGCAAGGAGAAATGGAATAACCATGTGTTTCGTCGTTCAAGGTTCAGTGAAGGTCCCAGGCAGGGAAAAAGGAAAGATTGCTGATGGCCTTTAAGGAGAGCTACCTCTTCTCTTCTCACAGGCTGAGTCCCACATAATCCAATTTCACATCCTGCCTTTAAAATGTTATTGGATCTTCCTGGAATGGACAAATGTTGAAACTCCCAGAGGGGAAACAGAGTGAACTAGTCAGAAGCCCAGGTCTCCACTCTGTATTTACAGGGCTGGAGTTACACAGATGAGCCCTTGAGCAAAGCTTGCAATTAAAACTGTTCTCTCCAGGGCTGGATCTGCTGTTGAGGGTCTGTATTGTGGCACTCAGCTTCAAATAAAGCTCTTGGTTTCAATACGGAGGTCTTCAGGAATCATTTGCTGTCTATATGTCCCCCAACGTCTGGAAGAGCCCATATGGACAACATGCAGTGCAACCCTTCTACCTGCATGGTGTCCTTGTTGTTTGCACACCAGCGGCCTCTATAGACAAAGCTGGTGGTGACCCATATACCCACAGGAGTGTGATAGGTCTTATGGCAGCGTCTGGCTTTGTGAGGTTGTGCGTGGGGCAACTGGGACGCCTTCACTGCAGCTGGAACAGCAGCACTGAATGAAAGCAGACAAATCTTGAGATCCAACTTGGATGGCCAAGTGGCTTCAACAGATATAGCAGTCACGATCTCTCTCCCTAGCATATTTGCCCCACTGATCTTCTCCTTTGTCTTCCTCCTGCTTCTCCAGTCACTGCTGGAGAAGGCATATCCTTGAGACAAAAACAGTGCGGATGCTTAAGGGCGCAGGGTGGTGGAGTCCAGATGTGATGTTGATGGTGGTTTCTTAAATTGAGTGATTCACTCAAGCATCCAAGGGGTCCTGAGGTGGTTGGGCCTCCCTTTCTTCCACAGGACTTCATTGGACTTATGTGGAAATATGATGACTTAAAGTTGGTAGCAGTATCTATAAACTGCATTCAGGGATCCTCCTCCCACACCATTAAGACTTTTTTTGGAGGGGTCTCACGTTGCCTTTGGTGGAATGCTACTTCCAGGGCATGACCTGGATGATATGCAGACTGCTGGAAGATCATATATACAGTGCAAATAATTGGAGATTATGTTTAACCACAGAGCAGTGATTTCTAGCGTCTGTGTGTGTGCCAAGGACAGCATTGCCACAGAAGGAAGAGGACAGTGGGTGACACACCACAGTCACTTCTTGCCACTGTCCTCTTGCTCAGTGTAGGAGCTGAGCTGGCGATCACAATGCACATTGGAGCTGGACCTAATGTCATCCTGGAACATAGAGCCCAGCAGGAAAACGTCAAATAGAAAGAAGTCATGAATTGTCACATACGATTCCATGTTTTGGGGGACTGATTTTGCACAGGAGGCATCAGCTGTGCTGGAGCTTTAGAAAACTCATGGTTGGGGCTGAAGCTGCAGGAACACAGCTGTGCCTTGCGACGTGCCCACCCTTTGGTCCAGCGTGAGTTACGGCACCTATAAACTGCTCATTTTATTGCTCAGGCTAATGAGCTCTGGGCCCTCTAGGTAGAGCCTCGTAATTACACGGCTTCTTGGGATGCTGATTTAGGGGTTGCACGGAGTGTCTCTTCTCACCAGCTGCTGCCTTAGCACCTCTGCTGACGAAAGATGACCAAACCACCCAGGTGGGATCTCAGTACTATCAGATCTTACCAATCTCTCCCCTCCACCTAAAAATAAATAATCACAAGAGAACAGAAAGACCTATCTGAATTCCCAGACATGCTGGGAACCTGTTGGGGCGGCCAGTCCTTCCAGTACTGTTGTCACAGCAAAGAGAGGAGAGGGGATGAATATTTCTAAATTCCCAGTTGTTGTAGCAGCAGGATTTTGGTGGGGAGCACTTGCTTGAAAATCTGACAGCGACTTCTTTTACAAATAGAGGCCCAGGATTTCCAGGGAAAGATCTGTGTTAGGAAAGATCTGGCACACCCTAAATAATAATCACTATTATTAGTATAATTATATTAATTACTGTAATTACAAGGAGGGCAAGACACTACAGGAATCACAGATGAGCAGGGCGCTATGCCGACGCCAAGCGTTACTGGGTTCTCCGTTCCTCTCTGCAGTCTAAAGTCAGCTGCATTGCTTGCAAAGCAGGAGGAAACAGCTCCAGAAAAACACACACACACACACAAACACACACAAATACACACAAACACACACATGCACACACACACATGCACACGCATCTTCTGTACATGTGCATCAAGATCAGAGTGTCAGGTGGAAAACGCTGCCAGAGCCTGGTAGGCAAAAATTGACAAGGGAATCCAGTGTTATCTGGAACTGCTCTCTCCAGAGAGGCTGAAAATCTTTGATAGGTTCACTCCAGGGGAAATAACTTAGGAGGATAAGAGGCATTGATGTGCGCCGAGCAGAAGGCAACCCGTGTGCACGCCGGCGCGGCAGCGGGGTTGGAGCTGACAAGCAATCTTTTCTTTCCCTCTCTCTTTTTTTCCCTCTATTCCCTTTCCCTATATATTTTTTTTTTTTATTAATTTTTCTATTTTTTAAAAAAAATTTTCAAAGCAGCCCCGGGTCTCCCAGTGATGGTGAATGTTTCAAAGAACCGAGTTGTGCCTGTGCCAGCATGGAGTGGGAGAAGCGAAGAGCAGGAGACAGAGGGAAGAAAGGAGGGGGAATGTCAACAGAAAATCTGAAAAACAAACCTGGGGAACGACTGTGTGTCTAGTGTGTGTGTACATGCTGGTGGAGCCTCCAATGGAGGAGAGGAAATGTTTTCAGAAATTTTCCCATGCTTGAGAAGGAGGAAAAGGTGGAGCCTCTTTTGTCAGGAAAACCTGCAGCAGTACTCGAGTTCTTTTGCGATTCATCAGTCTTTGCATCTCCAGGAATCAGATGCTGTTCCTGGCATGGCACAGCCCACACCACCTGGGGAGGGTTTGCAGCCTCTTTTATGCTGTCCAATTTCTCGGCTGCTGCAAAACCCGAACCCAGGTGAGTGCAGCTCCTCCAGTCTATTGCAACCCCAAATTCTGGTCTCAAATTCTGCCACAGTGCATTAAAGCCAGGGTTTGGAGCAGGTCTTTCCCCAGGTCAGATTATGATAAGTCAAGATAGTGACAAGACAAGGGGCAATGGCTTTAAACTGAAAGAGGGGAGATTCAGATTAGATCTAAGGAAGAAATTTTTCACTCTGAGGGTGGTGAGGCACTGGAACAGGTTGCCCAGAGAAGCTGTGGCTGCCCCATCCCTGGAAGTGTTCAAGGCCAGGTTGGATGAGGCTTTGAGCAACCTGGTGTAGTGGAGGGTGTCCCTGCCCATGACAGAGGGGTTGGAACTAGATGATCTTTGAGGTCCCTTCCAACTCTAACCATTCTATGATTCTGTGATTCTATAACTCGACTGTGGTCAGGGACTTGTGATGGTTTAAGGCTGGTGGAAAGCACCTTGCTGAGACACAGTTCTCCCCTAGATGCTTTTATTCCGTTACGCCGTGGGAGCTGTTTAGGGAAGCTGGCAGTTTGTTTGTGGGTTATTTTGAGCGGGACTTTTCTCAGCTAACTGCAGCTTGCAGAGAGGTAGGCGGTTATGTCTGAGCTGCTTTATCGCTGCGACTTTTCTTTACGGTCGGGAGAGAGAGATGGTTCCTTCTAGAGCACAATTCATCTCTCCCAGCTGGGCTGAATTACACCCGGGAAGTTCTTCTCTCTCTCCATCGACTATAAAAGGCGTCTAGACAACTCGCTCAGATTTATGCATCCGAACTGATGACACATAAAGTTAGATGGATGAAACTTAGCCAGGCATCATTCTCTCCCTTTCACACTGGGAGGGTTTTTTCATCCTGCTCTGGCTTTTTCTGCTCCTGCTGGGCAGAAAGAGCTGGAGGAAATGGTGGTGTGGGAATGCAAACACTGTGGGGAAGCAGCAAACCCTTTGGACGGAGAGGTGAGTAGGCACAGCACAGTCTTAAAATGCTGCAATAGACATCCGAAGAAGCTCTGTGAAATGACTGCAAATCTCTCCTTTTTCATAAAATCATAGAATGGTTAGAGTTGGAACGGACCTCAAAGATCATCTAGTTCCAA
This sequence comes from Tauraco erythrolophus, assembly GCF_009769465.1. Taxonomy (NCBI): domain Eukaryota; kingdom Metazoa; phylum Chordata; class Aves; order Musophagiformes; family Musophagidae; genus Tauraco; species Tauraco erythrolophus. The sequence continues at coordinate 2,844,110 of NC_141468.1, forward strand.
ACCCGCTGCCATGGGCAGGGAAACCCTCCACTACATCAGGTTGCCCAAAGCCTCATCCAACCTGGCCTTGAACACTTCCAGGGATGGGGCAGCCACAACTTCTCTGGGCACCAGGAGAAATATTTTTGTATGAACTCACATAACCCTGGACCCACAAATGGACAAACAAATAAAATGGGGGAAAAACAAAGGAACACTTGAATGTTACCTTTATTTTCAAACTCTTCTGTGACACCTTGACACAACCAACTCCAAGAAGGAGGTTCTAATGTCTTTTCATGGTCCTTGATTAAAAAAGTTTGAGAAACACCTGTGTAGGGCTCTCTGACAGCCTGTCATTGGGCAGCTGTGGGTGGAGAGATGCAGTCGTTGTGTTCATCTCCGTATCAGAGCTGCAGCAAAATGTTGGGAATTGCTCTTTGTTTGTGGACTTTTAGGCAATAATCATTATCTCATGGGAACATACCCCATCGCTGCCAGTAGACCAAGGTTGGTGCAGATGGATGCTGGGCCAGGATGAGCAGCACCAAGTCCTTTTGAGGGCACTGACATCCCACTACTCTAATGATGGGATTGCTGCTTGGGGACTCTTCCCCAGATGTAGCAAGACAATGGCAACTGGTTTTTTTTGGGTTAAGTCAAGTCATGCTTGCTCTGTGAGCAGGTAGGAGATGCCAAACACTGCTTGGATAACCTCTTCAGAAAATAGTCCTCCTATCTCTGCATCATTTCTGAACCACTGTCTCTAATAGAGTGCGGTGAGGGTGTGATGAGGCAGAGATTTTTGTGGGAATGCAATGAACTCAAAGCAATGTGCAATCGCTACAACCTCTCCTCACACTGGTCAACACTTTAATGTCTCTCAGCTGGAGGTATTGCATCCCCCACTGCCTTACCTTCTCTCTCTCAGTAAACCTGCCCTGAAAGATGAGACATCCTTTTTTAAATCCCTGCTTTGAATCCAATTAAGATGGTCCATGGATGCCCACATAGGAACTTTTTCTGATATCAAGGTGAGCAACCTTACCTAGCTGAGCATGTATGAGTGTGAAGAGAGAGAAGGGCCTTTCTTTGTCAACCTTTCCTTTTCTTACAGATATTCAGAGATGAAAGTGAAGAGTTTGTTGTGATCTACGTGCACTCAGCTGGTTTGGGTTATTTCCAGTTCCTGGTGAGCCTGAGAAGAATAAGCTTTGGTGAAATCCACCTCAAACAATATTTCTTTGCTTTTTGTTGCATTTGTTTCAGCCATGGAGCTTAAAAAAAAGGTAATTTTTAATGGGAATCAGTCCTGACAGCATATCTGCTGTCGTGGTTTTTGGACTGAGGGTCGAGACAAGAACCGAAAGGGAGCACCCACCAACCATGGTCCTGGGCAAAACATGACTCAGGCTTTCTTCATAAAACAAAACAATTTATTAACAGTTACTTAACAGGAGACATAAGGGAACGAAACCAGTTACTTGAGAGGAGAAAAGAGAAAACAAGGCCAGATCTTAAAACAACAACCTCCCCACCCCCCTATTTTCTTCCGTTCCTGGCTCAACCTCCCCCCCGGCGGCGCAGGGGGACAAGGAATGGGGAGTGCAGGTCAGTTCATCCGTGTTGTTAACTGCCGCGCCTTTCTCAAAGAGGGAGGAGTCCTTACACCATTTTTCCCTTGCTTCGGTGGATCCCCTACTCACGAAGAAAAAAAGTCCCCAAACTTTTCCAACGTGAGTCCTGCCCGCAGGATTGCAATCCTTCCCCATGGATCGCACCAGTTCGGGCTTTACCAGTCTCAGCCTCTTAGGGAGCTGCTGCCACTCGCGTCAGCGTGGGCCGTCCCACGGATTCCAGATGCCTCCACGACCTCATCGTGCATTTCTATGCCCATTATTCACAGTACCTTGTCGTGCATCCCCTGCTCCACGACCTCTCCTGGGCTCAGGCATCTCTTCCCCGACGTGGGTTTCTCCACGGGCCAAGAGTGTGTCTCTGCTCCGCCGAGTACACCCTGGCTGCAGGGGGGCCGCCTGCCATCTTCACACCGATTGCAAGGGAAACCTCAGCTCCAGCACACCTCCTCCTGCTCCATCCTTAACTGACCTGGTCGTTGTGGTTGTTTACTCTTAGATCTTAATCCCCTCTAGAGGAGCTCGGCCCGGCGGGCACCCCGGGAGCGGGGCGCTTCCCGAGTCCCCCATGCGGCTCCCCCGGCGCCATCTTGAGCACATGGCGCCGGCCCGGGCCCGGGCAGCCGCCCGGCCGGGAGCCGGGAGCGAGGGCAGCGCCCTCCTGCCCTCTCCTCGCTCCTGAGCAAAAAGCCCCTTTCCCGCCCCTTTGTCCCAACTTAAATAGGGCCATTCGCAGAGGCACCGATTTGGCTCAACCTCCCCCGGGGGGGATGGGACTCAGATCTGGTGGCACAGGGAGCAAATCCCCTCCCCTGCCACCAGAACACCCCCCCCATCAAACTATCACATCTGCAAATCCATTTGGGCGGTACTCAAAGTGGGTGGGAACTGCTCCTGTTAAAGAGGACTCTGCAGATCTACACCACTCATGTGGTTAGCATGGTCAGCCTCAGGAGACCCAGCCCCAAGTCACAAAGGTTCAGTGAGAGCAGAAACCTACGGCGTCTCTGAAATAACGAATAGGTCATGACTGTCAAAAGTCTGAAACAAACTATGGGGGTGGGTGGATGTAATAGGAGATGGCACGTGGTAACCTATACCAAGGCAAAACCTCCTCCTTGGAGAGACTGGGAAGATCACAATCCAAACCAAGGCGATCTGGGGTGGCTTTTTTTTATTTATTTTATTGAATGTGTTTGCATAGTGTCATTAACATAATATCTGGTATTCGTAAATATACATCAGTGAGTTATGAGCTTCACTGCACCACTAGCTTGGCACAGGCAAGCAGCATATGCAAAGGATGGAAAAGAGCATGAGATGGAGGGAAGTACAGACTTCCCTTGGGTGCAGATCCCCTCAGATGAGAGACAGCATAGGGTTTCATCTTGGTCATCTTTATCTCCCAGGGGTAGTTGAGAGAGATTCACCCAGGCAGGAGAAGATCCAATTATCATTGAGGCTCCAGCATAACACAAGGCAGATACTTTGGTTCACAACAGGCTAAAATACAGGAAAAGACCATTTCCAGGTACAAGGGGCTCTGCTTTTTTAGTTCCCTGCTTTCTTGCAGACACCAACTCCCAGGCAGACTAAAGGGGCTGTAGTATCATCTCTATCATGTGTTCTCAAGTCTGTGCAGCATCCTCAGCCACGGCCTGGCTAAATCAGTCCCCTGTAGTCTTTCCATATATAAAACACCAATTCTTCCAGAGATTTCACAGTCTTACCAACCATGGAAGGCTGAAGAAGGCAAATCATTGCTATTATTCATTGTATTGCAGTAAATCTTACGTGTGCCGAGCAGAATTGCCATTCCATCCTTTTGAGAGGTCTGCAAACACAACTGACCTCCTTGTTCTGCAGCAGTTCATAGTCCAAATGCACAAAACCTGTAATTTGATCTGTAGAGAGACTACAAAGGAAAACGTGGCAGGACATACTCTTCCAGTTGACATAAACCAGTATTTTAACCACAAAACCGTCTGTCTTAACATCTGTCTTAAGATGAGCTGGCACTGTGCACTGGCAGCCCGGAAAGTCAACTGTATCCTGGGCTGCATCCAAAGCAGCGTGGGCAGCAGGTCAAGGAAGGGGATTCTGCCCCTTTGCTCTGCTCTTGTGAGTCCCCACTTGCAGTACTGCGTTCAGCTCTGGGGACTCCAACACAAGAAGGACATGGAGCTGTTGGAGTGGGGCCAGAGGAGGCCACGAAGATGATCCGAGGGCTGGAGCACCTCTCCTCTGAAGACAAGCTGAGAGAGTTGGGGCTGTTCAGCCTGAAGAAGAGGAGGCTCCAGAGAGACCTTCTAGCAGCCTTCCAGTACTTAAGGGGGACCTGCAAGAAAGTTGGAGAGGGACTTTTTGAAAGGATGCATAGTGTAAGACAAGGGGCAACGACTTTAAACTGGAAGAGGAGAAATTTAGGTTAGATCTAAGGAAGAAATTCTCCACTGTGAGGATGGTAATGTGCTGGAACAGGTTGCCCAGAGAAGCTGTGGATGCTTCATCCCTGGAAGCGTTCAAGGCCAGGTGGGATGAGGCTTTGGGCAATTTGATCTAGGGGAAGAAGTCTCTGCCCATGGCAGGAGGATTGGAACAAGATGATCCTTAAGGTCCCTTCCAACTCAAACCATTCCATGATTCTGTGATCTTTTCTGTGCCTTTTCTAGTCTCCTAAGATCTACCATGATTGCTCAGAATCAATGTGGCTGATTTATTTCCGTGAAGTTCTCGTAAGGATAATGACTGCTGTATTTAAAGCTAACTGAATGACCACAGAGAACCTCTGCTAAATGTCCCATCAACTTTTTTCTATCCCAGTTAAGCATTAAACATCTTGACTGTCATTATAAAGGGAATTATAACTACTAACAACTGCAATGAGTATCCAAAACAGCTGCCTGTTGTTTGAAACTATCTTGGATTTCAGTTCTAGTGTAGCTTTGACTGTACTGGAGCAGGATCCTGAGTTCCTTCAAGTTCCTCCGTTACTGTTCATGAGGTCTCCACAGAGCAGAAACCTTATCACAATAACCTGTTAATTTGGCCAATACTTCAGCAGCATCTCTCCAGGAACAGTGGTCTCCTTGTGTCAGAGGAGTGGACCTCCCCAGCAGGAGATAAGGGACGTTTGTTGCGTAGCTGAGTGATGGTACCAGCCCTGCAGCATACGTGGATATGTCCCAATTCCCTCAGCATGGCTAAATAGCTGGGATGCGAGTCTGCTGCTCTGGGGTGTGAGGAACTCAAGCAGACCTATGGGTCTCAGGTAATACATCTCCTTTTAGCAAAGTGCCTGCAGCCTCAAAATTTGCAAGGAAGTTGTCTGAAATTGCATGAAGCATGATTGGTTCAAGAGCCAGTTTGGAAGTCATGTTCCCATCCCAGGAGAGGTCTTCTAGATTTAGGAAAAAAAAAAAAAAAAAAAAAATCCTGCCTTGCCTTTGGAAAACTCTCAAAATCTCAAATATCTTCCTGGATTGACTTCTTAAAACAGCGTGAGTTATGTGAAACATTTCCTTCCCGCTATCGCAGAAGGAGGCAGGCTGGAGCTGGAAATGCTTTTCCTAGTATCACCCAACAAACTTGTAGCTTCTGATTTCTTCCAGCACCCAGGAATATTGGAGGTCCTGGATTCGTGTTCAGGAGTACACATGTCCTCTCTGGATGAGGGAAACCAGGCTACCTGCAGGCAGGCTTTTTTAGCCTCATATCAGTTGTCACCTAGAAGATGTGGGACTTGTTCCAGAAAAATGGTTGGGCAACAGTTATTTACAAGGAAATGATTCCCAGTGAGGGAATGCACTGACCTTATAAACTGTGCAAGTAAACCTGTGGGCTCCTTACCTCCCTCCGTGGAATTAGCTCCATGCAATGCTTTGCAGACCATTTCTTATGGTCTGTATTTACACATATTTTAGTACATAAACATATATTTAATGTCTCCTTTGAAATTATTTCCTGCCCATACTTAAAACTCCACATCATCCTAGGGCAGCAACTGGGCAAAAAATAATTGAAACCATTAAGATCAGCTTTTCTTTCAAAGAAGAAAAAAAAAAAAAGTCATTGCTGGAATGTGTCTTTTTCGAATTACACAGTCCCTGGGATGTCTCCACCACTGGTGTTTTATAGTGCTGTAAGAAAACTACAACCCATTGAGGTTTTCCAATGAGTTGTAATATTACGTTTCTGACCACGAAGGGTCACAGAGACCCGGCAACACCTGGCTTTGGCTCAAAGTGGGGACTTACATCCACAGGCTGCTTTCGGACATCAATTATGCTCCTACGTTTCTCTTAGAATTGCAATTGGATCTGGGAATCTTTCTCTCCAGTTTTCATCTTACCCAAGTGTAGCAATTATAATCCCTTGCTGTTCCTGATTTAACATGAAAAAGGTAGCTTCAAGTTGGCACTGGGTAGAGCGAGGGCTGCATACTGATACTGAATAAATTTTGGCTAAGTTAGGTGAGCTCTTTTCCCTTTTTTAAAGAGTTTTATGAATCCCTTGCCTAAGTCTGCATGAGATTTAACATGTTTGTGTCGATATTTTCTGTGGGTGGAACTGGCGTGATTAAAGATGAGATTTTTAAAAAGAAATGGATTGAGAGAATGGATTGAGAGCAGCCTGGAGGAGAAGGACTTGGGAGTGTTAGTTGATGAGCAGCTCAACCTGAGCCAGTAATGTGCACTGTCAGCCCAGAAAGCCATCTGTATCCTCGGCTGTGTCAGAAGAAGAGTGGCCAGCCCATCAAGGGAGGTGATTCTGCCCCTCTACTCTGCTCTTGTGAGACCCCATCTGCAGTACTGCGTTCATCTCTGGAGTCCCCAACACAAGAAGGACATGGAGCTGCTGGAGCCGGTCCGGAGGAGGGACACAAAGATGATCCGAGGGCTGGAGCACCTCTGTTATGAAGACAGGCTGAGAGAGTTGGGACTGTTCAGCCTGGGAGAAGGAAAGGTTCCAGGATGATCTTATAGCAGCCTTCCAGTACTTAAAGGGGGCCTACAGGAAAGCTGGAGAGGGACTTTTGACAAGGGTGTGTAGTGATGGATCAAGTGGCAATGGCTTTAAACTGAAAGAAGGGAGATTTAGATTAGATCTGAGGAAGAAATTTTTTACAATGAGGGTGGTGAGGCATTGGAACAGGTTGCCCAGAGAAGTTGTGGCTGCCTCATCCCTGGAAGTGTTCAAGGCCAGGTTGCATGGGGCTTTGAGCAACCTGATGTAGTGGAAGGTGTCCCTGCCCATGGCAGGGGGGTTGGAACTAGATGATCTTGAAGGTTGTCCCTTCGAACCCAAACCATTCTATGATTCTGTGAAATCAACAGCCCAGGTTGATCTCAGATGTGCACATTCCCAAACATCACATTGTAATTACTAGTTATATCTGCTGGGGAGGCGAGTTCACCTGTGCTGGCACAGAATACATTTATACTGGGGTAAATACCACATTTTTAGGGAGAGTTAACATTGCTTGCAACCATGACTTTTCTCTCCTTCCTCACTTTCCCTCTGAAAAATAGTGGTAAAATGGGACTGTAAAACTAAAGATGCTGAGCTTGGTGCTGGCTAGCAGTTTGGTTAAGCCCATGCATGAGACACTACAGAAATCCTGGCCATGGCATCACTAGCAACTCTGGGACCTCCCCTCCAGACCCATCCCTTGGGCAACACTTTGGAAAGGAGCGCGTGTCCCCATTGATGTGCATTTCTAGGACTCCCACCAGCTTTTTGTCCATGGTGAGAGACCTGGTGGTCGTTTCCCACTGACTCCCCGGCCTGCAGTTGTGCCAAAAACTGCCACACTCAGCCATGTATGTGAACTCACCCTGACTGCTCGCTCCCAGCGCTGCGGGTTGGCTTAATTACCGATGTTTCTGCTCCTTGTGAGCACAGATCCTAATTAGATGCAACAGTGTCAAAGAAAGTGTAAGAGCCATTGTGAGCTGCTGCTTGAGAAATATAGCCTGGGATACAAGAAATGGGGGTCATCACCTGACTATGCTTCTTTAATGCTGGGTGTTGATTAGCTTGTGTTTACATGGGTGGCTACAGCTCCTTGCCTCCATGGGAGATTTGCAGATCCTCATCAATGACAGGCAGCAACAAGGGCCAGGCAGTGGACATCTCCTGATGTATTTATCAATTCACAGGTTTTAATTGTCTGGAGGACCTTCAAGACTCTTGGTATTTTGAAAAACATTGATGATTATAACATGCTGCAATATTACTACAACCCTATGGGGAAACTGAGGCACAGCCAGAAGGAAGCAGAGATAAGAGCAGAGCCTTAATGAAGCAAAAGTGTGCGTTGGGTGTTATGCATTGTCCCCAGAATGATGGAGAGATGGTTTTGATGCTCAGCTCAATCTAATTCCTTTGTAGCACAGGGTAATGCAGAAATATCTTTTACCGTCTGCAGTCACATAACTTGGCAGACATTTCAGAATTGTGTCTTACCATATTTTTTCAGAGTCTGTTTATAAACTTGCTTCCCCTTGAATATTGCTGCAGCTGCTGCACTAGAGTAGGACACAAAGCTACGTCTAGGCTTCTTTGGCAGGTCGCTTCAGAAGACCATGGTTGCAGAATGACATGTGAGTAAAAAATCATCCTTGGTGACCCAAGCAGAACATCCTCGCTCTCTTCAGTTGCATGGGCTGTGAGCAAAGAGAAGCTCCTTTTCTCTGAGTGCATAGTCTGAGGTATGGCATTGCAGGATATGCCTTGATGACATGCTTTGGTTCACCCCAGCAAAGCAGAAACCAGCTGTGCTGTTACACTGCTTGAAAGTAAGGCTGTTGAGATCCTTACTATGAACAGTGGAGATGCAAGAAGTTTATGATGGCTCAGGGACAATCTAGAACATTTCAGGCTGAAAGAGTGAACAACTGGGTGGGTAAATGGCTGGTTGAGTGGCTGGACTCAGAGGGCAATGGTTAAGAGGTTGCTCTCTGCCTGAATGCCGGTGACCAGTGGTGTACCAGGGATCCATCCTGTTCAACACCTTTATCAGCGAGCTGGAAGAGGTGGAGTTCATGAAGCCACAAGGAGACAAGAGCTGTGCCTACATCACAAGGTGATGCCTGGTGCAGAAAGTCCTCAGCTGGCTCTGTCCAAGCTGGCATGTCTTCCAGCAGGTTCAGAGAAACTTAGGCTGCAAGGGATCTCTGGAGGCTCCTAGTACAACCCTTGTTCAAAGGAGGGACAACCTCAAAGTTAGATCAGGTTTCTCAGGACCTTGTCTACTCAAGTGTTGAAAGACTCCAATGATGGATGTTGCTCACCAGCCTGGGCTGTGGCTTCAAGAATGCCATTGCATCTTCCACAGCCAGGAGGAAATGGCCCGCCTTTTGTAGGCAGGGTCTGTACCTCAGTTAATTATATTCAATTCAAGCCAGCTGGGTAATAATAATTGGATGCCACAATTCCCCCTTTTTGTTTTACAGTTTGTTTTCAAAGATGTTTTCAAGAAGGCTTTGCAGTGAGCAGAGACCCAGTCCATTCATTCCAACTCCAGCATGCTTCCCTCCCACGAATACCATATCGGGGCTTGCAGCTTTACCTTCTTTACCAAGGACTCTCACTCCAGCTCTGGCTCCGGTGAGGAAGTCAGGGTCCTCAAGGTCTCTCAGATGTATCACATCAGGGTCACCAGATGTTGCTCACCAGTCTGGGCTGCAGCTCCAAGGATGCCATTGCATCTTCCACAGCCAGGAGAAAATGGCCCACCTTTTGTAGGCAGGGTCTATACCTTAAGTTAATTAGTTCATTAGATTCAATTCATGCCAGCTGGGTAATAACAGGATACCATAATTCCCCCTTTTTGTTTTACCATTTTTTGGTTTTAGAGGAAAGTGAAGGCTTTACAATGAGCAGAGACCCAGTCCATTCATTCCAACTCCAGCACACTTCCCTCCCACAAATACCACGTCAGGACTTGCAGCTTTATCTTCTTTACTGAAGGACTCTCGCTCCAGCCCTGGCTCCTGTGAGGGAGTCACAATCAAGGTCTTCAGGGTCTCTCATGTTCATATCACATTGGGGTCACCAGACATTACTCACCAATCTGAGCTGCAGCTCCAAGAATGCCATTGCATCTTCCACAACCAGGAGGAAATGGCCCGCCTTTTGTAGGTAGGGTCTGTACCTTAGTTAATTAGTTAATTATATTCAATTCAAGCCAGCTGGGTAATAATAATTGGATGCCACAATGGATGTTCAGCAACCTTTGGGCCCATGCTCAGTCACTCTGTGAAGATATTCTTCCTTACACACAGCTGGACATTTCCTTGTTGTATTTGTGACCGTTGCCTCTTGTTCTTTCACTGTGGATCCATGAAAAGAAACTGTTTCTGTTTTCTCTGCAACCTCTCTTTGGGTAGCAGCAATTATATCTGTCATCTGCCTTCTTCTCTTAAGGCAGAAGAAATGCAGCTCTCCAGCTCTCCTGGTATGTTTTGTGTGCTCCAGCTTTGTGCCATTTTGGTAGCCCTCCATTAGACTTGCTCCATTTATTTCATATTTCTATTGTACTGGGGGATTCAAAGCTGAGCACAGTGCTCCAGATGTTGTCTCAGAGTGCTCAGAAGAGGGAATAACCACTTTTCTTGGCCAGCTGGCAATGCTCTTGCTAATAGACACCCAGAATGTTCCTAGCCTTCAACAGCTGAAGGGCACACAGCTGATGTAAGTTCAGCTTCAACTTGCTGTCCATCAGAAGCCAGACCTTGTTTCTGCAGATCCTCCAGCCAGCCACTTCCCAGCATGTCATGGTACAAAGGATTGTCCCATATTCAGGATTTTGATTTGTCTCTGTTGAACTTCATAAGGTTCCTGTAGGGCCATTCCTCCAGCCTGTCAGGGTCCCTCTAAATGACAGCTTTGTCCTTCGATTTGCTCCACCAATTTGGTGTCACCTTCAGACTTGTTAGATTGCTTTCTGTCCTGTTGTCTAGGCCACTGATGGACACAGTATGGACCCCTGAGGAACGCTGTATGTAACCAGCCACCAATTAGTCTTACTCATTGAGCCCAAAGGCTCAGTTGGTTTTTCAGTCAATTCCAGGTAGTTCACCCATTCCTTCCACATCTCCCTGGTTTCTTTATGGAGAGGCTGTAGGAAAGCCTATTAAAGACCTTACTAAAGGAAGGAAAACAACATGCCTTGCCCTCCCCTTGTCCATAGAACCAGTCAACTCACCACAGAAAGCAATCGAGTTAGTCAGGCATGGCTTGCCCTTGGCTAATCTGTATTAAACATTCCCATCTCTTTGTCCTGGAGAAAAGGCTTCCTACTGTAGTCAGCCTGGAGCTGCTCAAGGTTTGGAACTTCTCATTGGCAGAGCACTGCCACTAGAAGACATGAGGTTGTGGAAGAAAGAGTCAGTGCAGCTCTAACAGAGCTACTCCGTTCAGGACTTCTCTGTGGTGTAGGTGTGACTCAAGAGACACCTGTGGTAGAGATGGGGTTTGAACCCACCTCTCCAAGCCTTGATTCAACAGGTACCATTAGGCAGTGACTTCTACTGACCATTACTTTCACAGAAGTCAACAGAAATAAGAGTCTGCCTGAGAAGAACAGCTTGCAAGAGGAAGGCTTTGATGAGGAACAACGAATGAGCCAAGCTAACAAAGAATTAATTGCCACAAGTACAAAAAACCCAAACCAAACCAAAAAAAGTCTGTTGATTCCTGTAGCTGAGGTTTGTGTACTGCCACAAGCACAAGATAAGAATCATTGTTGCATAGAAAAATGGATGTTGTGTGGGTTTCTAGCTATGCAATAGTCATAAGTTTAAAAAATTTATTGATTTTATAATTAAGGAACTCTGCAATACATAAAGTTAAAAGCCATGCAAACATATACACAGAGACCACATAAAGATAAACAAACATTTAGATTTAACACAGCATAAGTGCAATAATCACCCATAAATGTAGTAATCACCAACTGTTTAATATAGATCAGTAGCAAACAAAAGAATAGATGGGATGGAAATTGTTATTTGTACTAGAGGAGCTGCAGAGACCACAACCAAGATCGCATCGTTGTTATGCCAGGCAGCACCCACATGCATAATGAGAGGCAGCCCTTGACGCAAACAGCTCCAAAACTAAGTCCAAACTCGAGAAGTAGTGGAGGTAGAGCTCCCATCTCAAGGTCATCAGCCTGCCAGGGCAAAGCTGAGCCCTTCTGATGCCCAGATCCATCTCCACCACATGGCATACGAATGAGATGAAACTGGCAGTTGGTTTTGTTGCAGGCATATAATAAAATTGCCAGGAAAAATAATGCAATTTCTTCCTGGGCTGTTTTGGAAATGGTAGAAGTACTTTTCCAGCTTGTGGCTGTGGAGGACCTGAGTTCACGGACCATCCAGTTGCAGGGCCACCAGTGTGTGGAACGAGACTCTCCGTCTTCCCTCCAACGCTTTTCTGCTCTTTAGAAATCACAAAACGTTCACTGAGCAGGAACTGTGAACAAGGTGTCCCAGCAAGAAGCTCACAAGGTCGTTTTTCTTCTGCTACATCAGTCACAGGGTAGGATTCATCCCATTTAACTGGAGATGTTTATATTTAAGATACTCACCTCAGAGCCTCCTTTGATGCTCAGCAGAAAAAAGAAAAAATCGTCCTTTTTAGTCTTTTCGGGAATATTCAGACATTTTATCCAAGGCATGCCAACCCCTAAGTTGTGGGCTGAGGGATATGTGTAGAAGCATTCTGCCTAACCTGGGTGCCAAGAATGACCATCCTGTAGGTGTCCCAAACCCAAACCCTCTCCCTAGAAGCATCAAGGATTTGAAGCTCTCCCACCTGCCAAGGGAGCATCACAAGGGGCTGCTGGAGGGATGGGGAGTGGGACAGACTTGGCCTCGGTCACCATCTTCTTCATTTGCCCCTTCTTTCTGCTGCATGGTACATTTTCTCTGCAAGATGCTGCTTGTTGAATCTTTACCGTGATCCTCTGATGAGTCTTTCATGGTTTATCAAGCTCCTTGAAAATAATGGAGGTTAATTTATCGCCTGAAATTACTGCAGGATCTTAAAGCCATAAGAAAAAGCTGTATTTTATTTCTCCTCTTGTCCACCCTCTCTGCCTCTGCTCCAGAGAGGGCTGTGATCCCGGGACGTGCAGAAGCTATCGAGTTTCATGTTGTCTAATTCCCCCAACCATAGATAGATTTTTCAGAAATAAAGACAACTCCAGTAGCTTTTAAATTAAATGTTAAAAGCCCTTGATTAAAGAGCCATAAATCACTGAGAGGCTTTTAAATTTCTATAATGCCTCATGGCCTGGCATGCACCATTTGCAACCGCGTGCTCGTTTGGCTGGAGTGCTACGAGACAGGTACCTCCAAATATTGGCCATCAGCTGCTCATCTCCGACGAGGTAAAGGGTAATAGGGAGGGAGTGAAAGCAACACTTAAATCAGGCTGATAAAAATGCACTGGCAGGACAGCCCCTGAGGATTAGGGCTTGTGTCCTGGAGGGAATTGTGTTTCTTTAGATGTCCTTATAGAGTAAGTGTAGCGTGGGGGAAGCTGTAGATAAATTAAAATTTAATTTTAGCTGAGGCTTTTTCCTGGTCCGTTCTGTGACTCCTGTGGTGGGTGAAGGCAAGGCTGTGGTATCTGCAGGGCTGGTGATGCCGCCAACAATCCATTGGTGATGCGTCCAAACTTTCTGCCCTAGAGAAGATCCTCATCCAATTCACTCTGCTGTGATGCAGGAGTGAGCTCCTGTACCAAAGTGCTTCCAGTCTCAGCAAGCACAGCTGATCCTGGGCGGGAGCAGATCATAGATGCAGAGCATCCGAGGCAGGTCCATATTCAATGAAGAACACACCGGAGGCTCCCCATGGCTGTGCTTCTTTCAACTAAGGCCCATCTGATTTTAACCTCTCCTGCTGATTTAGCCTGCCATGGGTTTTTTCCTGATGTTCCAGGCTGCACGTGGGAGATGGGCAACATACACGCATCCTCTCTGGACATGAAGACTTATATATCCAGGATCTAAGGAAGAAATTTTTCACTCTGAGGGTGGTGAGGCACTGGAACAGGTTGCCCAGAGTTGTGGCTGCCTCATCTCTGGAAGTGTTCAAGGCCAGGTTGGATGAGGCTTTGAGCAACCTGGTGTAGTGGAGGGTGTCCCTGCCCATGGCAGGGGGGTTGGAACTGGATGATCTTTGAGGTCCCTTCCAACCCAAACCATTCTATGGTTCTGTGATTCTATGATCTGGTCCTGATATGTGCGTGCAGTATATGTAGCTTGGGCAAGAGCACTGGGTGAGGGACATGCCAGGAAAACACCTGCAAAATATAATGCTGTTTTGGAAACCCCCCAAAACCTCACGCCTGGTCTATCAGAGCATGCAACGCTTCTCCTTGCACCGGCCGAACGGACGAAGCAGGGCTCACCTCTTTTCACTGATCCTCTGCTGCAGGTGAATTTAATACAATGTCTGAAAACGAGGCAAGAAATTTAATTATTTGGAAATGATGTGGAGGAAGGGAGGGTCAAACCTACTGGATAATTTATTCATGACTAATATTTCCAGCGGCTGTAATTGAGGTGCTCTTTTAATTGTCCGAGGCACTCCAAAAAGCAGCTTTTCTAATAACGGCTTCGAGAACAACTGTCATTCAGCTGTACAAACCTCTATCAAAGCTGGCTTTTGACTGGCTGATGGTATCACCCACTGCCTTGACTTTATTTTAGCTTATTAAAATTGATCCTAAATAAACCTGATATGCCCCAAATTATTTTCCTTAAATTAATTTGAACGCAATTTGTTCTCAGCTAGAATTGCTGCCATGTTGAATCTCGCAGTGCAAACAGAAGTTTGTTGGGTCACTCTAATTAATTTGATTTTCTATCTCAGCCCTCCTCCCCATCACCAGCACTAAATGGAATTATTTAGAAATAACAGAGATAATGCTGGCAAAATAATATGCTATGACAGGACGAAGCTTTGCTTCTTTAGGAGAAATAAAAAATACACAACATGTTGAGGTGGTTTATTTTCGATTAAATGCTTCTGCTCTGCCTCAGCATTTATCTTTCAGAGACAGCTCCAGATCAGACAAAATGCATCACTCCATTAACATTATCTCTCTGTACATTTGAGTGGGGCTACCCAGATAATAAAGGGTTACAACAGGCGTGACCGGCTCACACCTCCAGTGGCTTTTATTTCTTTGGTGGGGATTTGCAGGAAAGGTGTTAGGAGGTGGAGAGGGAGCGGGGAGGAATGCTGCTGCCAAGTTGCTTGGGTGAGAAGTCAAATGGCTTCAAAGAGACAGAGTAGGGCTATTTAATTCAAAGGTCCTAACTGAGACAATGGTGCCAGGAGCTGTACAAAATGACCCGGGTTTGAAAGAGACAATGTTGGGTCATTTTATTCAAAGGCCAGCACTGAAGTGCTCAGCAACTTCACAATGTGAGACAACCCCCCCATTCAGGGAGCTTCA
Organism: Tauraco erythrolophus; assembly: GCF_009769465.1. NCBI lineage: Eukaryota > Metazoa > Chordata > Aves > Musophagiformes > Musophagidae > Tauraco > Tauraco erythrolophus. The sequence goes on from NC_141468.1 coordinate 2,859,211, forward strand.
TCTGGGTGTAAAAAGAAATTGGAAAGCAGTAGGGGTTGCATGTCATCAGAAACATAGGAGGAATATGGGATGAACAGACCCCCAAAGGAGCATAGGATGGTTCGGGAGAGCGGTAGAAGAAAACTTAAATAGTCAGGGGTGCAAGAAAGATCAGTTGTGCCCCTTTTTGCTGCACCTGAATGAAGCAGACCTTCCTGTGAAGTTGGGAAGGAGCAAACCTGAAAAGGTATTTTCTTCCAGCTAATTTCCATGGAACCTCGACAGCCTGCAGAGCTCATTGCCAGAGAGGGAAGAGAGATGGACATCTCAGTGTCATTAGTGTGTTCAGCTCTGGCGTCCCCAACACAAGAAGGACATGGAGCTGCTGGAGCCGGTCCGGAGGAGGGACACAAAGTTGATCTGAGGGCTAGAGCACCTCTGCTATGAAGACAGGCTGAGAGAGTTGGGGCTGTTCAGCCTGGAGAACAGAAGGCTTTGGGGAGATCTTCTAGCAGCCTTCCAGTACCTGAAGGGGCTACAGGAAAGCTGGAAAGGGGTTTTTGACAAGGGCGTGTAGTGACAGGACAAAGGGCAATGGCTTTAAACTAAAAGAGGGGAGATTTCGATTAGATATAAGGAAGAAATTTTTCACTGTGAGGGTGGTGAGGCACTGGAACAGGTTGCCCGCAGAAGTTGTGGCTGTCCCATCCCTGGAGGTGTTCAAGGCCAGGTTGCACGGGGCTTTGAGCAACCTGATCCAGGGGAAGATGTCCCTGCCCATGTCAGGGAGGAGTGGAACTGGATGATCTTGAAGGTGCCTTTGAACCCAAACGATTCTATGATTTGAAAACTAAATAAATATTGGTGATGGGAACTTCCATAAGAATAACATGGAAAGTATGAGCATGTTTCCCTACAGAGGGGAAATATCTTGTCCCATATTTTGCTTGTGTGAGTGATGGCTCCAAACATCCTCAGTGGCCGTAGTCAAAGGCTGAATTTCAGTCTTCACAGACCGTTATCCTGAGTTGCTTGGAAGTTTTAAGACACTCAGGGAAGAAAGAAAGTAAAAAATCTTAGTTTTAGAAGAAAAAAGGGTTAGAATTTGCATTCTTGAGGTGTTGCACTATCGGTTTACAGCACTGCAAAGGGGTCACAGCTCTTTGAAGCTGACCTCCAGTGCAGTCCTTTTCCGCCACAGATGAATCCACCAAGTGCAGGACAACAAGAAAACAAATCAATGCTGTTTTGTAATAGGACCTACTGGTAAACAAAGTAGAGAAGGCAGCTGTCCTGTTTTTATACATGCATGTATATATTTTTCAGAAGCTTTTAGGAAGGGCTGGTTGAATAATCATAGAATTGTAGAATCATAGAATGGTTCGGGTTGGAAGGGAGCTCAAAGATCATTTAGTTCCAACCCCCCATGCTATGGGCAGGGAAAGTCCCATTTAAGCATTATGGAGAGGACATGCTCTTGTGGATATGGGAGCATTTTAAGGGATGCTGCATAAAGGGCCTGGCAACATGGTTCTGTCTGTAAACTGGGGGTACTGGAGTGACCGTGCACCAACTATTTAACAAATGATATTGTTCATCAGGGACACGGCTTTCGTTTTCCCTTCCTGTTTGTCTTTCTTCAGCCTCCCTGCTCCACTCCCCCCCTTTTTCCGTCAGTTCTCCTTCTGTTCTTTCTTTCTGATACCATGGTGATGAAGCTGACATATAAGAATAGCTATTCTTCACCGGGGTTCCCGCAACATCCCTAGATGAGCTTATGCTTCTCCCCCTCTCCGTCTCCCACGTTCACTAAGTGGATAACTCCATACGTGCTGCCAACCCCACACGCTAAAAAATATGGGCTAGCCTTCCAGCTTCTCCCTCCCTCCCATTTCCATGCAATTGGCTTAAAAATCATGAGTTGCAACAAAAAAATCATAAATGTTGGGTTGGGCTTGCGTCTTTTTCTGGTTTTTCTTTAAGCCCGGTGTTCTAAGAAAACAAATCTTTGCCACCGTGCTATCTGCTGGTGCCCGCTGCTGATTTCAGCCACGTTTGACAGGCAGCGGGATGATCTTTTTCCTAAAAGTTTTGTGGAAGTAGGTGTCTGGGTAGATGTTCTCTGAGTGAGGAAAATGCCAAAGCTACGTAGGAAAGAGGCTTTATAAATACCCCCTGTTCAGAAGTAGCTTCGATTGACACCCGCAATTAGCTGCGAGATTTGGTAGGCTGTAAAGTATATTTTTCTGTAAAGTATATTTTGCATTTCCTTTTCCCTCAATCCGAGGGAGGAAAACTTCCCAAAACACCTTTCCAGATTTATTACCAATTGCAAGGGCTGGGCAGTTCTGGATCTTCCTGGGGAAAATCCCTGCAGGTCCAGCCTTGCTCCTATCCTCTCTCCTGCGTTTGTGGTACCACTGGAGCATCACCCAGGAGCTGCATCACAGCAATGAGTTCGACTCAGGCTCTCAAATCCCAAATTAAAGTCCTAATCTCTGGATTAGGCCCTTCCCCTCTTTAGACTGTTTTATTTCCCTTTAGATTTCTTCTATTTTAAGTGCTGCTTCTCCCTGGCTGAATCCAGCAGCCCCTTTCGATGCCATGTGCCTCACGTATCGGCATCCAGTCTCCTCCTCTCTCCTCCCAGATAGTCTCCAGCTCCTCCTGCATGTCTCTGTCCCTCTTTCCTCTGCCTCTCTACCCATTTGTCCACCTCAACCCTCTGTCTCCAAAACCTCCCCGCTCCTTATCTCCCCCCCAGTGCTCTCTGGCCCTCCTGAGCAGGGATGGATTGCTCTTCCCACTTGCATTGTCCTCCGAAATTAAAAAACAATGAATTTATCCGACTTTCTCCGGTTGTATCTTATCGCTCCACCTGCCTGCTTCCAATATATTCCTTTTCCCTCGTCTCCTGAGGTTTGAAGTCACCTCTCTCAGGCATCCCCTCATTGAATTCGACAGCCCAGCCTGTGTTTCATACTCTCCTTATCATTATGGCCTGACTGCTCCCCTGGCTCTCGTTTCACCCTGCCTGCGTCCATCTGCCCCTCTTCTGCGGCCGTCCCCCTTCTGTTTTGTTTGGACAAATGACAGCGGCGGCGATAATGGTCGACAAATATTTGAAAGGAGAAGGAGAAAAATTGTTCATTGGGGAGTTTCAAGGGGGAGGGCAGGGGGTGAGCGGAGGGACGGCTCCTGAGTTGGTGGAGGGAGGTTGGGACAGGGAGAGGGTGGATGGGTTGGGAAGATGTGCAGATGATGCTGTCAACATAATTACATCATAAATCCCCTCTGGGTGGACAGGGGATGTGGAACAAGCCTCTCTCTTGTACCTGGATCTGCTTGGAAGGACAGACTCTACCTGGCACAGGCACCTTGCTGGTGAGGTGGAGACAAGGAGGAATGAATGGAAGCAGAGAGACAGAGAAGATGGAATTGGAAGGGAGGCAAGGGTATTGAAATTCCAACAAAGAGAGGAAATTCGGGCTGAATAACTCTGAAAAGCTTCCTGAGTTGGTGATCTAGTGTTTGAATCCAGGTGCTAAGACGAACTGGAATATATACTGATAGGAAGGAGCCCTGGGGATAAAGCCAAGGCAGGGAACACTCAGACCCTGCAGGTCTGTGGTTCCTGCCAGCTACTGGCTTTGTTCCCTGGGACAGTGAGAGGGGATTTTGCTTCCTGAGAAAAACATCCAAACAAGTGGCAAAAAAAAAGTGAAGGCAAGTCTCACCTCTGGTTGACACTGCATCGTAGCTGCTAAAGGGCTAGCAGAAGGGGGAGATGTTAGATAACTGATGCAAATGTTATTTAATAAATATCTAACTAAGATATCTGCCAAAAAAAATACACCTGCAAGGACTGGTGGGGCAGTTAAGGGAGTTGCCAGAAGTTGTGCAGTGAATCAGTGGTGGAGGAGAAAGAGCATCTTGCACAGCTCTGCCCCATGCCAGGACAGCCCAAGTGTCCCAGATAAATCAATGTGCAAACCCCTGAGATTCTAAGGATGTACTGGACAAGGAATAAATAGAGGAAGGTTTGGTAGACTCTCTCAAAGGCTTTTTCTCCACCTGTCATTAGAAATTGGTTGCAGAGAGGCTCTGACCAAAGGGGAAGACAGCGCCTGGTGACCAAATGACTCAATCCTGCTCTTCCTTGCGTACCTCTTCTTCTCTTGCAGGTTTTTTTTGTGGCATATTTGTCTCATTTTCCATCAACATGACCCTTCTTGAAGCTGGTAAAACTGCTGAAAAGCTGATAGCGTGACAACCCCAGGAGCTAACACTGAGAGCAAAAACTGCCATTCGGGGCAGAGCTCATCCTGTCCCTTCCCAGGGTGTCGAGTGTGACAAAGCAAAGCCCCAGACCAGCTTTAAAACAGCTCACAATTATTTTTCCACCCTCCAAAAGCATGATAAAGACATCTTTTGTCAGCAGCGGGGACGGCGACAGCTACTCAGGAGCAGCCGATTTTCTTTCAGGTCTCAGCAAAGCGAGACAAGTCGTTTAAACCTCCAACCCCTGGAAGACTGATGGGTACGAGAGGGTGAAAAGGAGACTTGGAGGAACAAGGTCATAAGCTAGTAGCCTTTTCCTGGGACTTTTTGGGGAGATTTTTTTGAAGATTTCCCTTAGTTTCAGGGATTTCCAGAGCTGCCACCAAGCGCGGTCGCTGCAGATGGCGCTGCAATGTAGGTTTTTAGCGGTGCCTTCGCTCGGCGCAAGCCCGGAGCTGGTAACAAGCAGCTCCTGCTTTTAGCAACTAAAATACCAAGGTTGGTTTAACAAACTTGTAAAATGGCGAGGGAAAAATAAGGTAAATTAAAACCCCCAACCCATCTAACTTCTTATTGTCTCATTTTTCTTTTTTTTTTGTTGTTTTAATTGGCTCCTCTGCTTTGTCGCTGGGAGGAGTTGGGTCTTAAAGCTTGCAGATGTACGTCCTCAGAAAAATAAGTGTATTCTGTTCTTCGGGTGCTGTTGGAAGTGATCCCTGTGCGTAGCTCAGACAACAAGACATGAAACAAAAGGATACGTGTGCTGTTTGCTGCCGTCCCACTCGCCAGCAGGAACCGCAGAGGGCTGTGGTGATGCTGGCAGTATCCAGGACTTCACAAGCAATGGGGACCAAAGGGAGTGTTTTGGGACAGTGGGGGGGGAATAGAGCATGGGAGGTCGTTTGGATGGAGAAAACATGATTTTACCTCTTCTCAGATGATGCTGAGAGCGGCTTCGATGTCATTTGGTGCTGAGCCCTGGTGGGTATCCTCCTGGGAGCGTGGAGGGGGGGGGGTTGTCCAGTGCCTCTCCAGAGGGACCCATGATCTCTGCTGTCACCGTAGCCAGGGGCAAAATATCCACTCGATGACAACAGGGTGAGCCTGAGCCCTCCTTGTCCTTGGGCCCTTTTACTGCAGCTATTCACAGGTCAGGGGAGGTCATTTGGGTTTTCCAGCCCTAACCCTTTTCCGCCCCCACTGCCTAGTTCATGAAAAGGCCTATAAATAAAGTCTCATTTGTCACTCACTCCTTTATGAACCCAAACAGCGCAGGGATATATTGACTCATGCCATTGTCTTAAGAAGCAGAAAGAATTTGTATTAATTTCTTCCTCGCCGCCAGATAGTGGGGAGTAATCTCGGTGTATCCAGATTATCTCTTTTTAGCAGAACAGCCCAGTTTTAAATGCAAGACCAAATTTCCCAGAGATTTTCATATGTTTTATTAAATGGAGCTGCAAGCCAGACTGGACATTAAATAATACTGTACTGCTCACAACAGCAGTGATCTTTAGAGGTTACTAACCTGCCATTGTATCTCTCAGATTTCCGTCTCGCTCTTCCGTTGTCATTTTGCTGTGTTATTACTCTTCAGGCTTCACATAGTATTCATTTCTCTGAATGAAAACAAATGACTCCTTGCAAGAGGCAGGAGATAAAGAATAATAAATACATTTTATGCACCACCTTAAAAAAAGGGCTCTGAATCCCCATCCATCCATCAGGAAATGTAAACCAGAGCTCAGGCAAAACACACACTCGCACACAGGCACACGCCAGGGAGATAAAACTTGTTTTAAGGAAAACATGATATTGTTTAAAAATAAATATCTTAGAGGATGCAAATAGACAGCCCTCGGCCCCCGTGTTCTGTGGCATAAATTTAAGATAATTAAAAATACAAAGCTTGGATTAAGCCTGATTTTCTGTGAATGGTAAAGGCTGTGGGGAGGAGAGGGAGTCCTGCTGTGCTTGGTGCTGTACAACGTACCTCCTGAGAGGCAATCCCTGCCTCTGATCATGGCTATTGCTCACTGTAAGCAGTGGGACTCCACTTTACCAGCCACCCCCTGCCTCTCCGCTGGATGCCTTCATCGTGCGTGGGGTGGGGGGAAGCTGCAGGACCACCCCCAGGATTTTCCCCTCCCTGCCCTGAAGTGAGCATGACCAACACCCCTGGAAACAGAGTTGTTTCCCTTTTGCATTCCCCTCTTCCCCAAACCTCTGCGAGGAGCCCATCCTCGTGGCATCGGGGATCCCCACGTCTCTACGGGGAACCAACCCTGTTGCTACGTGCCGCTATCAACACCCCAACAGCACCGCTTTCCTTCCCACCATCTGCTGCCTCCTCTGCTTTCGGCTCGAGCAGAGCCCAAATATTACCTGCAGAGAAGAGTTCAGGTCTCTGCACAGGTTGAGGGAACAAAGTTGCAGAGCAGGGTCTGCTCCGTGGGGCAGCCCAGCCAGCCAGGCCGTTCTGGACACGAAACTCAGGCAAGTGAGCACTACCAGCTTTTAAAAAAATACTGGTATTCCTGCAGCTGGCAGGAATTAAATGAAGACCCGGAGAGCAGAGCAGCTTGCAGCCGCTCTCTAGGATTACTGCTCACCCAAGCTGAGAGATTGATCTTCCTCTGAGCCCCCCCACTCCCACTCTGATCCGCTCCCCTCCTCGTTTCGTCCTAGTCGGAGGAGAGCAGAGGGGCACACGCTGGAGAGGGAAGGGGAAAACGGATGCCAGCCAGAGCCACGATGCCGGGAAGAGCTTTTCTGCGGAGGTGATGCAGGGAGCCAGCAAGATGCGTTTGATTCCTTGAGGGTTGATTTTTTTTTTTACTTTTTTTCTTTTTTTTTTGGGGGGGGGAGGGGGGGAGGAAGGGGGGGTGGTGTGGGCAGCGACATTTCCCAATTAGCCCAATCAGACTGGAGATCCTAGGTGTCAGTAGTGAGTAGGAGCGAGGGAAGGCACCCGGAGGAGAAATCAAGGCAACGGGAGTTGCAGCCGTGGGAGAGCGGCGGCGGCGGCGGCGCTCGCAGCCCCGGGCGCGCTCGGAGGCGGCGGCTCCGTCCCCATCCCCGTCCCCGTCCCCATCCCCATCCCCTGCAAACTTTCGGACGACGAAAAGCGGCTCGGGGGTCCCCCTCCAGAGACAAGCTGCGCCCCTCCGCCTTCTCCCCTCTCCCAGAGGTGGGTGGGCTGGCGAAAGGAGGAGCGACTGGCCACTCTCTCTGAAAAAAAAAAAAAAAGGGGGGAAGAAAGAAAAAAGAACAGAAAGGCATTTTATTATCGTTGTTATTATTATATTATTATTATTATTATTATTATTATTATTATTATTATTATTATTATTATTATTATTATTATTATTATTCCTTCTCGGTGTGCTGGGCTCGCGTTGCCACCGCACTTCCACACCTCTCCGGCTTTTTTTTTTTTTTTTTTTTTTTTTTTTTTGGAAGAGGGGTGTGTGTCTGTGCGTGTGTCTGTGTTTGCAAAAGAGCCTGGGTGTCAAAGCCCGCTCCGCAGCCACCATTGGAGAGGAGGGCCGGGGAGGAAGGGCTGGCGAGACAGCCGCAGTGCGAGCCCTCCCCGGCGGGCAGGCAGCGGCGCGGCGGCCGCGGAGCCGGGCGCGGAGCCGGGCATGGCTCCGTAGAGCATCCCCTGCCTGCACCCCGCCTGCCAGCTCGGCTGCCTGTCTCTGCCCCCCCCCTCCTTGCTGATTTAGAGGCGGGGGGGGAAGGGCTGGGGGAGGGAGGGAGGGAGGGAAAGGGTGATTTGGGGGGGGAGTGAAAACTGGAGCTGCGTTCCCCCCCCCCAACCCCACCCCCCCACCCCCCCCGCCGCTCTGCGCGAGCCAGACACGGTTTGCCCAGTGCAGAGAGAGGGGCTCCGTGTTCCGCCTCCGTGGAGTATTTGGGATTGGAGAGAGACACACACACACGCACACACACACAGAGACCATCTGCAGTGTCAATGCGGCGCCTGCTCTGAAGACTGAAGTGGGGGGAAAGGAGAGGAGGAAAAAAAAAAATTATATATATATATAGACACCAAAACCCACCAAAGCAAGCGAGAAGCCTTCCCAGGTAAGGAGCCCCCCCGCCCCGCCCGGGCAGCGGGGGCTGGCGGGAGGATGCCCGGAGGATGCCCCGGAGGATGCCCCGGGAGGGCCGGCGGGGCTGCAGCGGTACCTGCCCTCCACACCTGGCAGGACTTGGGGGGGGGGCCTGGGAGGCGCCCCTCGCATCGCTTCTGCCCACTCCCGGGTGGTGGGGAGGGGGTCGGGGCTGGCGGGCAGGGACCCCCGCGGGCAGCGGTCTGAGCCGGGGGTGGGCGGGCGCGGCCCCTCCGCCCCTCCCGGGCAGGCTTGGGAAGGATGCTGGGGGGATTGGCAGAGGGGACCCCCTGCATCCCCCCCTACTCCACATCCCCAGCGCGGAGGGGACGCGGTGCCTGGTGTCGTGTTCCCCCCCACCCTGAGTCCCCGATGGCTTTTTCCCCATGCACGGGGCTCAACTTTTCTCCCCAGCGGTAGCGGCTCCAGCGTCGCAGTCTGTCCCTAATCACTCCCGACCATCCCCGGCTGCTGGTTTTCCTCCCCTCGGGGGGTTATTTTCCCTACCTCGGTGCCCCAGAGCCTTCCCTGGGCGAGGGGCTGGAGGCATTTGCAAACTTTTCCTTCTCCCGACGATGTTGCAGCTGGACGGGGCTGGAGGCAGAGCCCTTTTCCCAGAGAGGATCCGTGCCTCCCGGGTGACTGGTGAATGGGGACAGGGGCCACCCCCGGCGAGGAACACCTAGGAGGGAAGGGGGGACCCCCTCGTCGTTTCCCTTCCTGCAAGGTGCTGGAGAGTTTGACTGCCCAAATCCCGGCTGCGGAGTCAGCACCGATAAACCTCCCTCCCTCCGTCCATGTGTGTGCTGCACCCGAAACCTGCGTATTGATGCTCTTCATTTATCAGACATATGCCCTTAAATTATGTAGACAGGGAGAAGTGATCTAAACACCGAGCCGCACATGGTTTTGGTGGAAATATAATACTCCGGCAGCAGATGAGTTCCTCCCAGATAAACAAACCCACTTGCTCAGCCCCAGCAGGGCTAAGTGCTGTTTGGGTTTGTAGCGGCTGCATGTGGCTGTTACATACCCAGCCCAGAGGAAACCCTCCTCCTGGGGCCCCATCTGCTCCCCGTGTTGGGAAGGGATGCAGCCTTCGCCGTGTCGGAGCCGGGGGTAGGACCCGCAGGACTTGCCTTCGTGGAAGGGACCAGGTGGAAAGTGCGTGGCTGCGCTCCTCTCCCGTAAAACTTCCACCCTGCTTCTGCTCCGCTTCGCTTTCCAGCCCTGCCGCCGGGCAGCCCTGCCGCCGGGCAGCCCTGCCAAAGAGCTCGCTGGAAACGCACCTGATTTTTCATGGCTTCCCTCCGCCGCTGGCGTGAGATGCCCACGACGTGAGATTTTGGGAGAAAAAAAGGAGATCTGAGGCTTCCCAGGTCGCCAGGGTGAGTGGTGCAGAGAGGGGAGGTTTGGACCGGGACCCCTGGGACTGCCAGGGGATGCTCTTATTCAGAGGGAACAATGACGGTGTCAGGGGATTTTTACAGCCGATGCAATCGCTCGCAGCCTTCTAGGGACTTATCTTGAGCGTGCACCAGCCCTGCACAAATATTTTGGAAGGCATAAAGCGTGCTAACTTCATTTCTTTATCTGTCCTCTGTTTCACCCGGGTCGTGTTTATAGAAACCGGTTAAATCCGCGAGCGGGTAGGACCAGTGGAGCATGGGCTTGCTTTGCCTTTGCCGTCTCTACGATTTTAATTACAGCGTGTGCCTCCCAGTGTGAGATTAGGTGCTTCCACCCCCTGGCTAAGCCACTGTCTTAAGGTCTCGGGGATGCAAGCAGCGTTTTATTTGTGGTTTAATTGCCTTGGGAAGTGTGTGTTTGTTTGTTTGTGTGTGGGACCCTTTACCAGAGCTGGGCTTCAAGCGGTGCAACAGATGTGTGTCTGCTTTTCGTGTGTGCAGCCCGGTTTAAACATGCAACCCCAGCCCCATCACGAAAGCCTGGGTTTTTTTTCCCTCCTCTGCCCAGACCCATCCTCCATGGGGGTGTCTCCTTTCCTAAAGGACCAGTCCCAGGCTTTTCCTTTCAGTCCCGTATTAAATGCGCGGCGCTCGGCGCTCGGCGCTCTTGATCAGATGCAAAATAAATGTCAGCCGCACGATCCAAGTGTTGTTTATGTCCAAGATGGGTGTTTTAAAAATACAGGCTGATGATCAATCACGGTGCTGTTGGGAAGCTTTCACTTGATGATCGGAACTGCCTCGTAGGCGCTGAAGACCGGTGTTAAATCCTTTGAGCGTGCGATCCGGCACCTGGCTAGCAGAGGGATGAGTGCTGTTGCAAATCCTAAGAGAAATGCTGAACTTCTCCAAGGGGAGAGGAAATATTTGAGCCTTTCCTCGTGCATTCACCTGCCGGCATCCCTCTCTGCACACCCAGCCAGCCTAGTGCCAGACAGCCTGGAGATGTGGCAAAGCAAAGGGCTCAGCACGGGCATGAGAGCGGCTGAGATCCACCACTGAGGAGGCAGAAACCCTCTTTGGCAGCCAGATCCCCGGGGGGCAGCGGGTTGCCGGAACCGATTTAGTGTTGACTCCTGTTTTTGCAGGGTGAGGAGGGGAGGAGGGATGCTGGAGCCCCTTTTGTGTTGCATCTTTTTTTCCTTTTATTGAATTGCTTTGTCTCTGTCTCCCAATTTCCTCGATGTTGAGCGGTTGCAATAAAACCTACCTCCTTCCCCGAGTGCCGCGGTTTGATTTGCGCGCTCACACGCCCCAGGGTGAGCAGCCTTGCAAGGTCTTACGATAACTCGGGTGTGCTGAGAGTTAACGCTGTGTAGGAATTAATTTCTTGTTTGGAAGGGAATTCTCTAAAGCTTCCTAAAAAGCTGAGAATGATGCTGGGGCGGTAGGCTTGCACTCCGTGTTGGGATTCTACGTGGGGAGGGTGTCAGAGGTAAGGCGTTTGAGTTTTGGAGCTAGCGGTGCCAAAGTTTGCTGCCTGGCATTGCCTACAGGTGTTTTCAAGCAAAATGGCTTGCTGTCCTGGGAGTCACTTGGATCTTCTTGATTTATTATTCACAATACCCCCCAAAAGTGAGATCCTGCATTGCCGAGGCTGAGACCCAACCTCAACCCTTTGCAGCTGCAGCGCTGGGACTCAAAAGTCTCATGTCCTGCCCATGAATCCCCCTCCCCAGCTAGGGATGCAATTTGGATAATGAGTCTTTCCCATAGTAAAGCCCTAGAACCCCTTGATGCTCAAATAAAAAGCCCTTTCTGGTCCCCACCAGTGTGATGAAAGGCTTCAGAGGGCTCTTTCTTACTCCTTCCTTCTTGCTTGCCAGGCTCAGTTAATGGACACCAACCACTCCAAGTGCCCAAGGCAATGAGACTTCCCGTCCGTGCCAAGAGTCTGCGCAACCCACTGACTTACTGTAGGATATCAGCCGTGAGCGTGCTTCCCTGCACGACTGTCTTCGGGTGAAAAGGACTTTATATCCCTTAGGTTTGAGCTCTCAAGGAGCCTGCGGCAAAAAATACAAAAATAAATGCATAGGGCTCGCTAGATGTTCTTCACTCAAACTCTAAAGTATTTTTAACCAGTGAGGAAGTGTTCTCATTCTTCTGGTACAGACTGGGAAACTGAGGCACAGAGAGGCAAAAGGCTCAGCCTGCATTTATTGATGGAAATCCTCACTGACCATCATGAAATACTAACTGAACCCCAAGTGGTACTTGGAGATGAGAGCAGTGAGGGTCCCCTGCCCTTGAGCCTGTGCTTCAACAGCCAAGAACAGCGCTTGGTCAGAACAGGACACTATCAAGATTGAAATTTTTCCAGTTAAAATGACAGATGAGTGCTTTAAAATGAGAAAATATAGTCTTGGGTTAGTGCATTGACCAAAGGGCAGATGTGCTCTCATGAACCTTGGTTCCTCTGTCTTTAAAATTGGGTACAAAATGCTTTTAATCACTTTTGGGAATGGAGAGATCATTGCAAAAATGAGATGTGTTGTGATACCAATGGTCTGGGTGGTGATTTTCTGGAACTGGCATTCCTCTTTGGTTTTTTTTTTGACTCATCCTACTGGAACTACCTGGTTTTCTTTGTTCTTTCATGGTTCATGTGCTCTGCTAAGTTTGCCTCATCCTGGCTTGGTTGCATCTTGTAAGGTGCTGCGCAGCCACACAGTAGGAGGTGCCAAGTCTCTGCCATGCATCCCCTGCAATGCAAACCAGCGTCATGTGGCATCTGTCCTTTGCAAAAAAATAACCCCTCTGTGAGCCCTTAGAGCTTCTCTGAAGGCTTTGAATGGGCATCCTTTGGTTCGGAAACCCAATGCTCATTTCATTCTAGACAATTCTAGTCCATGCAGTTCAGTGCTCCAGCTAACGTGGACCTTGCTGGGGCCGACACATGCTCTTCGGTGGTGATTTTTGGAGCCATGGAGGAAGTAAATTCTTTGACGAAGTATAGCGTTCCCAGCTGTTTCTATCTCAAATACTAATGTTTGTAGAAGATAGCAACTTCTCAGGGCTGGAGGAGACCCTGAAGACCTGAGCAGGAGCAATGTTTGGGGTGAAACCTCCAACCCCACTACGCTGCTTATCAGCAGGTGGCTTTGACCTTACTTGGGGGGGGGGGATTCCACTAGAAAAAGAGAAGTCATTTTTAGTGATTTGCTTTTACTCCAGGCTTTGCTGCCTAGAAGGCTTTCCAGTGTTTCTTACATAGTGCGTGCTGTGAAACAGAAATCCAAACCCAAAAGTCAAGAGGCTGAGATTCACAGGCTCCTTTTGGCATAGGAATAAACAAAAATGGCCAGTGAGCGTGGCTGGATTTGCACTGGTGACCCAGAAGGGACATCTTCCATCGCCACCTCTCTCGGCTTTCATGCCTGATCTCTGAGTTTCCTTCCAGCCATATTATCCACACACAAGTGCCCTATCGAGCCTTTCCCACCAAGCCATTGGCAATAAATTCACGGGAGCTGACTGGCACCTGAATTTGCCTTGTCCTTCTGCCAGGACGAATGTGTGGATCTAACGCAGATAATATGGGATAGGTTTCCATTACAGGCGTTTGCATGATATATACTCACACCCTTCCTCCTCCTCTGAGCTCGTGCAAGATGCTTGGTGAACCCTCGCAGCCAACGCTGCACCAAATGCATGGAAATGTTTGCAAAATGAGCCACCCCGACCCACTTGTTGTCTCTCCTTGAGCATAAAACACTACGTGGGAGAGGAAAGGTGAGGGCGGTGGAGGTTTTTTTAATCCCAATATTGGTTTTGTTTGAAATAATGAAGCGATGCTGGGCTCGGGGACAGGGTGTAGATGGTTAATATTTATATACTTGTTTATTCTGAAGTGAGGAACGGTGCACTTGCCACCAGCAGCCCCTCGACGCTCATTCATGGTGAGCGTCTCGGCGTTAAACTGTTTGGTGACTTGAGTTTAGAGTTATAGGGATCGGAGCGATGAATTAGCAGTAAATCAAAGGCCGGATGGCTTCGCACTCAGCTGCGGCAAGATTTAAATTAAAAATATCTCGCCGAGATGAAGTACTCATAAGTCAAGCGCTGGCGTTGTGTCAGTCTGGGCTTTGGCGGCGAGAGCTCAGCCCCGTTGAAACAGAAACCACGAGGAGCCCATGTATTGATCCCCAGCTGAACTGGGAAATTGCCACTTGGCTTTTTTTCTGTTGAATGTTCTTCCTTTTCTTTCCTTTTCACCTTCCTCCCCAACTCCGAAGGGAAGGTGGGCGTGCTGGGAAGTTGGGAAAAGGTTTGCAGATTCGCTTCACGTGCGTGTGGCCCTTTTTTGACTTGGTTAGAGCATATTTGATTGTGAAAAGGGATTTATTATTTTTTTTTTTTTGTAATCGGGGATTTGTCTGTAATGTAGTGCTGGAAAGAGAACTCATTTAGAGACTAAGGAGGTGTATCCTGTTACAATTGCCCGTCGATGGAATAGCAAGTGCTTGGTGTGAAACACAGCTTTGTTTTACTTTAGGGAAGCTTATTCTGGGCTGCCAAAGGGAGACTTTGATTTGCTGGAGGGATGCCCCATAGCCCTGAGCAAGTCCCGTGTCTTCTTCTTTCCCCATCTATCAAATGGGGGTGGTCTTGTAGAAGTGTCTGTCTCTTTAGCCATCATCTAATAGTTGTTTTGCTCTAATGCCCTTTACAAATGACTCACTTTTTGTAAGTGAGATGATAAAACCAGGAGGTTCTGGTTGAGAACTCACTCACCAGCCTGAGGAATAGCATCATGTACACGGCTAATAGCCACTGATGGTCACTGTCCCATCCCTGGGTAGCATCACCTTCTTCTGCTGGCTGGCAAGAGGCTTTCAGAGGTGGTGAGGAGCTCTGTCACCATGGCCCTGCCAGGGAAAGGAGACAGGAGGTGAGCTGGGAATACAACCATGCCAGTTGTGGAGCTAATCAAAGGTTTTTGCTTGGATTTTTCTTTAATGGGTAATTTAGGGGGAGAAAAAATGCTGAACTCCACACCCTAATTAGGATGGGCATTTCTGCTTGACTTGCTAGCTTAAAAAAAAGGGAGTTTCTGGGCTTTTTGAGAACTCCTTTTTATTTGTCAGGGTTTTGGTGCAAATTTCTGGTTCTTGCTAAAAGCAGAGAAACATGCAGAGTTTTGTGAGCTGTTACCCTGAGATGTGTGTGTCTTTGGGGTGGATGGAAGTACTTGCATGGCTAATTTGGGGAATGCCTTCTTTTTGGTTATGTCTCACCCTTTTTACTCTCACTTTCGTGGTGTTGCCCTGGCTGGATGGGGAAGTTGTCCCATGCCACAGTCCTCTTTCCTTCCAGCCACCCTGGAGACCCAGAATTCATTTGGAGGGTTGCAATGACCTCGATGCCTGGTGCTTTTGAGGCTGCACACCCCATCACCCTTTGGACCCCAGGTTTCACCTCTCCAGGACATCCAGCCCCCTCCCAGACAGCTACTGTGGGGAGGGCAGTGCTCAGGGGCAACCTGGAGGGTGACTTGTTGGTTTAAGTCCCTGCTCTGCCACCACCAAAACCACCTCCAGGAAGGCAATTGCCTCTTCACCCTGAAGACGGCAGGATCAGCTCTGAGTTTCCCTCCTGCGCTTAGCTGCTATGGTGATGAGTTGCTATAGAAACACATAGTTAGCATTATTATTTATTATTGAAAGGTGCTCCTTTTCATCTCTTAAATGCAGAATCGTGCCAGGAAGAGCTCGATGCTGGCTGTGGGGTACTGCCCACCCTGTCCACACAGGTTGGTGGGTCATGCTTCCCGGCGAGCCAGGATTTAGCCACGCTGGAGGCAAGCAACCGTGCTGTGCTGGCCCAGCGGGCTGATCTGGTTAAACAAATCCCCCCAGTATGTTCCCGTCACAGGTTCCTTCCTTCGTCAGATCCATCCTTTGGAGGGAGATTTGAGTGAAGCGTTTCATTATAATGAGCTTAGTTATTTCCAAACTAGTAATCGCATGTCACCATTTGGTGCAAAGGGTTTGCATTAAGTTCTGTAATAATATGTCTATTCATCCATCACAAATACTATATTCACAGGACCTTGTAGTGATTGCCTGGTAAATACCTTCTCTTATCTCTTCGCATGCTCTGCTCCTTGTTGTTTGCTGAAGTCCTCCCCCGTCTCTGCAAACCCATCCCTCCGCACTGGGAGGCAGGGAATCTCCTCTGGTGTTCCCGTCCCGGGCTCCTGCTCTACGTGAACCGCCCCTGCAGCTGGGCACCCAGCCAGGCTGTGCAGGGGAGGTCCCCCCACCCAGGGCCGGCTGCAGCCTGCAAGATGCCAAGCAGAGGAAACCCTGCTCAGGGTATCGCTCTGCCTGCCCTAACTATCGCTCTCCAGCTGCTGTTGGTGGGACAAAACCTGCTTTGGGGGCTCCTCTTGCTCCCCAGGAGTGGGTGTGAGGGGTAGTAGCAGGTATCTTCTGTAGGCTGGCTGCTGAGCAATGCTTTGGCTGAGAGATCCGCTCCTTGCAGGATCTCATTTATACATCTTTCTGGACATATCCGTTGGTTTTGGGAATGCACAGCTGGGGAGGTACAACAGGGATGCAAAGTCGGTTGCCAGGATCCCTTGCCTGCAGCCACCAGGTTCACGACTTCCCCTCGAAGCTGGCAGTGCTGCAGAGGTGGTTCTGCAAGGAAACCTCCCTCCATCCTGCTGTCCTTCACGCCCCAGCAGCCCTGAGGATGCTGCAACCACTGCAGATGGGTGGCTCGGTGGGGCCAGGAGGTGAACGGCTGGGAAGATGGAGGCACTTTTGGAGGCACTGGGAGGAGTGGGGGGCTGCTTTCCCTCTCTGGCTGGGGCAGGTGTGATGCAGCCTGGAGTTGAAGGGCTTGGCTTTGCTTGCAGCAGGGATTAGCTGTGCAGTTCTTCCTTCTTCCCCTCCTAGCTCTAAAGGACTCCCTGGAAAATGCCTGGAGGGGGGGAAAAAAAAAAAGAAAAGAAGAAATCAACACAGCTTTTCTTGATGCAAAATTAACAACTTGGAGGTGAAGTTTCAGGGCTGGCTGGTGTAGCTGCAGGGGGGATTGCTCAGCCCCTCCTTGCACAGTTGCTGCTCTCCGTGTAGCGGCTGCAGATACTCCCCTGGGGAAACGAGCCTCTGCAGGATGGGGAGGGATGCAGGGATGGCTGGACCAGTGCAGGATGCTGGATATGGAGGGACTCAGGCATGGCGAAATCTCTGCTGTTGCTTGCAGAGTATTGCCCTTGAAGTTTCCTGAATTCCTCCTGGTCTCCACCTTCCCCAGCGTGCCAGGCTGGGACTGGGAAACATCCTTCCCAGCCTTTGAGGAAACAAAAGGAGGCTTTTTAAAGCACCTCCTCGAGCAGGAATAAAACACCTTCTTTTTCAGAGCCCGTTTCATCGCTTGCAGTCAATCCCTTTGGGCTTTGTGTTTTCCTTCTTGGAAGCTGTGGTCCCTGCAGAGGAGAGAAAAAAACACCCGAGGTGCAAGAGCAGTGCTTGGGGAGGGGGGGTGTGGAGATTGGCAGGGGGGCCCTTCCTGGAAAGTGTAGGTTGGAGGTGGAGGGGCAGATGGGGGAGGTCCACTGGAGGGCTGACAGCAAAGCCCTGCAACCCATCCCACAAGTGTGGTATTGAGTTGTTAGTATAGGGTCGCATCCAGCCCGTCGCTGTGGTACTGATGGTTGGGAGCACCCTGCTAGGGTGGGAGAGGCTCCTGCATGTCCTGCATGTGCCAACCCCTCCCCTATTTCTGGTGCGATGAAGCACAGAACTATATGGGACCTTCCCTAAAGGAGGGAAGCTGGCTACGACAAACAAAAGCTTGCTATGTTTTGGTAGGGTCACTCATGTTGATGTGGGCCTGGAGGGGCCATGTTTTGCTTCTATGACCCTTTTTTTCTCTACCCTGAGCTGCAGCCAGCTTCTTGGGTATCGTGTTGTGACACTGATGCATTTGGAAAGAAGTCATGCAAGAGATGGCATGGACTTGACACTGATGTGGGATGCCCCCTTGGATCCCACCAGCTGTGAGACCATCAAGCCTCGGGTTTCTCTCCAAATCCCTGCCAAAAGCACTGTCATTTTGGCTGCTGGACCAGGAGCATCTTTGCAGCCTCCGTCTTTCCCTGCCTGGCCTCTGCAGTGGCTCCAAGAGACCAGGAGCTTCTCACCTTGGCCCAGCGAGGGCAGGAGGCATGGGACATCCTTGGAGCCGCATCCCTCTGCCCGGGTGGAGGATGGAGAAGAGAGGGGAGATAAGCAAGCTGCATGCAGCAGGAGCTGGATACTAAAATCAAATGCTTGTCAGAGCCATTCAGGAGGGTTTTTTTCCTCCTTTATAAGGGAGTTGCCGCCCTTGCCTGCCTTAGCAAGGCAAGCGGCTCAAAGGGATACCTCTGAATGAAAGTAACAACTTTTAGGACAAATTTCTCTTTGCATAATATCTCAAAGAAAGCAGGAAAAGGAAATGGCAGGCGGGTATAATTAGGTAAGTATTACCCATTAAGAAGGGGAAGGAGCTATCAAGTCGATTTCCATTTCCTTCTTATTTTACATGCCTGATTTTAACGCCTCTCCAGGAGGCAGTGTGTGAAGTAGGTCTCTCCTTAGCTTGGAGAAGTAAATAATCAGATCATGATGCTCTCAGAAGCTCTTCCCAAAGCTTTCCAAATCTGGACTGAGCTGAGGATTCTTACCATCTTCACAAGTCTGAGCTTTTCAGCATCCGTGAAACCTGGTAGGGACTTATTTCCCACCTTCACGTTGGGGAACCAAGGCAGAGGGCTTGTGTCTTCTCATTGTGAGCTGCTTGTCTACACACATTTCTCTCTGTTTTACCTGTTCTGCGTGGAAATAGAGATGACTCCTGGTCTCCTGGTTGCTTCCCAGTGTAAGCCTGCGTGTTCGCAGTGTGAACACATGGAGGTACTTTGCATTGGAAAGCGTGGTAGGGCTGAGTCCCTCCAAGCCACCACCTGGTCCACCCCTGCCTGACTCCAGCATGTCTCTATGTCCTCCTGGCTGTGGAACCCCCCTGTTGACTCCCGTGTACCTGAGGTTGTTCTCCCACCTTTACCCTCCGTTACCTCTTAGGATAACACGTCGTAGCGTGGGCTGTAATTACGGAGCCATCAGCGGGTACCTATAACACATTTTGGCAAGGATATGGGATGTCTTGTGCACCATTCTCCAAGAGAAGCGCTCTCCTCCCCCCTTGCCTGCCTCCCAGCTCTGGAGTCTGTAAGTGCTGTTATTAAAGGCTGCCGGGAAATGCTGTCGTTGGCACAGTCAAGGCTTGACACAAGGCAACCCTCAGACTTTGACTCATCTGCAGCTCTCACACACACACACACACACGCTCTCTGTTGTGCATAAACTAGAGAAAAGTCAGTTTCTCATATGCATCACCCCTTTTCCAGCTGTTTGGGCCCTTTTTTTTTGCATTCATTTCAGAGAAGAAGTCTTGATTGTCCTACAGCGTAAGAAAGAGATTCGGGTTGCATCGTACTAGTAGCACGTGCCCAGCTCTCTCATTCATTTGCAGTCACAGCTGGGGTCCCTTTTTGCTCAAATACAGCTATACGCATGCATCTATATATATATATCTCTATATGTCTGTCTGTGTGTATGTTTTACACATATACATAAAAATACACATTGATATGCACATTTCTGCACACGAAGGCAAAGTACACGTGGTTAGAGAGTGCCAACCTGTTCACCCTGCAGTTTTCACAGATCATTGCTAATTTTGCCCACAGTTCAGGAAAGGTCTTGTAGGTCAAGGATGAGATTTCTGGAGAAGGAAGAGCAGCAGCCTTGCTGCACAGCCAGATTTTAGGAGGGATTCAGTGCAAGTCCTGTTCTCCTTTTTCCTTCGACATTGCTCGATCAGGTGCTGGTGGGAGAGGGTATTTTTTTCTAACTTGTAGAGAAGGGAGGAAAAAGTTTGAGGTTTTGCTCTGCTGCAGAACAAGAAATAAACGGTGCAATCTTGGAAAAGCCTTTGCTGTTTGGGAATGCTGCTCCCTGTGAACTTGGTTGCTGCAATGCTTTTCCAGAGGTGCTGCTCCAGGCTCCGCTGATTGCAAAGCGGGTCACCGAGGGAAAAGGGGTCTGGCAGCGGGAGAGGGGCTTCACCCCCTGCAACTTCCCGGGCTCCAAAACCGCTCGGACCCCCTCAGGCCAGGGTCGAGCCTCTGCGAATGCCCCATTTAAGTCGGGGACAAAAGAGCGGGAAAGGTGGTTTTGGAGCTGCAGTGAGGAGGGGGAGGCGCGGGCTGCCCCTTCCCCACCCCCGGGCGGTGCTGCCCATGCTGGTCCGGCGGCACCGGCCGGAGATGGCCGCGGCGGCGCGGGGGGAGCGCGGGAGCGCCCCGGGCCGGTGCCGCTGGGCCGAGGGATCCGGAGAGAAACGGCCCCACGGACCGCGGAGGTGCCGGAGCGGGGAGTGCCGTGCAGCCATGGCAGGCTGTGGGGCACAGACCCACCGCAGCCTGGGGAGAGCCCGCGCGGGAGCGGAGATGCTGAGCCTGAGGGAGGGCGTGGAGAATGGGAGTGATGACGGAGCAGAGACGCATCCAAAGTCCGTGGAAAGACCCACTCCGGAGCCGGCGGCAGCTCCCTGAGCACCGTGACTGCGGTAACAGCCCGTGCCGGAGCGATCCGATGGATCAGGGTCGCATCCTGCGGGAAGGGCTCACGGTGGAGCAGTCTGTGGACTGTCCCGTGAGGAGGGGACTCACGGGAGCAGGGAAAGAGCGTGGGGAGTCCTTCTCCTTTGCGAAAGGAGCGGCAGAAGCAACGTGCGAGGAGCTGCCCTGCAGCCCCATTCCCGTCCCCTGCACCGCTGGGGAGGAGGGAGAGGCGGGAAGAAGGGCAAGGCGGGAGGGGGGAGGTGTTGTTTCTGAGCTCTGACTTTGTTTCATGTTATCCTCTCGAGTAACTGTTACTAAGTTGAGTTGATTTGCCCTTTTGCCCCGGGCCGCGGTCGGTGGGTGCTCCCCCTGTTCCCGTCCCACCCGCAGCACTTCGTTCCGTTTCTCTCCCCTCCCCGCGCCGAGCGGAGCGGTGAGCGAAAGGCTGAGCCGTGGCTGAGCCCCGCGGCGCTGAACACCACCGGGAGGGACTGCCAGGGGCGGAGGATGAAGGTTGTGCATCACTTTTCGTCCCTGCAAAAGTGACTCGGCTGGAGCTCGGCCGTGAGCACTCGAGTGGGGCAGCACCAGGTGCCACCAGCCTGGAGGAGATCCCGAGCAGATTGCAGCTCGGGGACAATCTGCTTTCTCAGTTCGTGGTCGTTCATGCACTCGTGCTCATGCAGACGTGTCTGTGGCTCCCGCTGGTCGATGCATGGGGTGCTTCAAGCCACGTTTTCCCCCAAAAGTGGCCTGTGTGTCCGTGCAGGCTGCTTTCCTGCTCTGCCTCCCCTCCTTCTGCATATATGTGTGTGTGTGTAGGACTAATTCGAGGTTTTTCCATACTTGCACAAGGATATGCAAAAGTTACAGTGTGGTGCTTGAAGACCGTGCTCCTTAGACTTGCAATAGTGAGTTGGAAGAGAGAAACATGGCCCCTTCCATGCAGCAGTTTCACTTGGTGGTTGTCCTCTCTCCTCTCTTGCTTCTCCTTCCCCGGTAACACAGGCAGCAGAAGCAGCTTTATTTTATAATAAGCAAAAAGGTCTCCAGGTGCATGTTTGTGCTCGCCTGTCTCTTCTCCACTGCTCTCTGCCAGTGGGTGACTTACTTTGCCACCCATAATTAGCCTCTTCCAAGGTCTTGTTGTTGCTGGGCTGAGGCAGAAGGTTTTACAGCAACTGCCTGTTCTCAAACACAGAGAAAAATAAATCCCTTCCTCAGCTCAGTGGGAAGAGGGAGCAGATTTTAAACTGGTTTATGTTGCTGCTGAAGTGGGGTGGTCGGCAGAAAGGACCGAAACCAGCCCGCGGCGATGCCATTACGTGGTGGGGAAGGTGGACAGAGGGGTGGAGGATGCGCGTGTCGGCCTTCCCACGCAGAGGAAGGAACCAAATATCTGCCCTATATCAAATATCATGCTTGATTCCTGCGGGATTGAGTTATTGGTGAGGAGGAAGCTGACCTTCTCCTGAATTTATGAACTGAATCTCTAGTTTTCTTTGGTTTTGATTTTTTTTTTTCCCTCCCTCCTGTTACAGAGTGCAATACTTATTTCACAGGAAATAACATTTTCTTCATTTTCTCTGTTGGTGTGATTTTTTTTTAAAAAAAAGCTACTCAAGATGAACAGGCTTTCTTACCCTTAGCTTTTCTTGCTTTATAGTTGGTTCGGCACACTGGAAGCGGATGCTGCTGCCCATGACTGTGTGGGACCATTAGCTGTGCTGGAGCCTGGGGACGTTCCCCTGTCACAGCTGCTGAGGGTGAACGAATTCTCCTGGTGCTGGACAAACACATTATTTTAGTAGTCACAGCTCAGCGAGTCTGAGAATTAAAAGTAGTCAACATTTCCTTACTGCCACACAGATCTATCCTTCTTCCTCCCGGCTGTCTTATCTCCAGCCTTTCCCGATACAGCTTTTTCTGCAAATCCTTTCCTGCAAGAGCTGGTCTTGAGAATCTTCAGAGTATCAAGTCCTTTGGAGGCCCCCGTTTCCTTTTTCTTCCTCTTCTGCCCATGGAGAGCAGACTTTGGAAGCTCAAGAGCTCTGTGTTTCCTGCGTGTAGGTCCCTTGGAGATATCTGAAGCTACTTTGCTGAAGTTCACAGGTGACTTTTGAAAACGTTGGCCATTGCATTCGTGTGTGTACATATATATATATATATATGTATATAAAATCTGTTCTCTCTTCCCTCCTGCTTTCTTTCTTTGTCAGGAATCCAGCTGTGCAACATGTGGCACTTGTAGGACTTGGAAGGCAGGAAGATCAAGCAAACACAGAGCTTTCAGCAAGAAGAGATAAATTTCCAGAATAAATTCAAGCCACGTAGGCCCAGTCTGTTTTAGTTTTAAAGCCCTGCTGGTAGTGATGTGTGGGAGCTGTAGATATAAAGCCAGGGAGAGAAGAAGAGTTTATTTGTATTATTTCTGGCACCTTGGTAGAAAAACCTCTGTTCTGAGTTCGTGGTGCTTGGCACAATGTTAGTCTGCATGGACTGTACCAGAGAAACTGCCTGTTGAGCGCTACCTTTGTGCATGATTTGAAAGCAAAGGGAAAAAAAAGGGAATTATCTGCCCTAAACGAGAGAGTGTTGTAGCTGGAAAAGGAAAGTGCCGGATTTGTGGGGGTGTATGGGATGCAGATGGCAGCAGAGGAGAAATATCTTGTTATTAATAACCCGTTGAACTCTGATAGCATTTTTACACCTGTGTACGCTGCCTACAGTTTTTATCCCAGCTCTCCGACGTCTGGCAGGACCACAGCTGCGAGCTGTGGGCTCCCTTCTGCAGGCAGCTGATGAGGATTTCCTATTTACTGTAGAGACAGAGGACAATTCGGAGTTTGATGGGCCCCACGGTATTGAGCCATGGCCATGGACTTGCTGGAGCGTGGTTTGGTTCACATGGCAAGTCCTCTGTTTCCTGAGTGTGTTTGCTGACACAAGGGTCAGTCTGGCAAAGGGAGTTGCTAGATGAGCTTGCTGCTTTTTGGAGAAGCCTGTGTCTCTACTTATCACTATGCTTTTGGTTTATTAAGTTAAAAAAAAAAAAAAAAAAGCCCAGAAGGGGCACTTGGATGTGCTTCCCAGGTCTGTCCTGATAAGCTCAACAGCACCTAGTACAAAGCAAGGCTGCATTCAGCAGAATGTCACCAACTTACATTTCCCTTCTTCTCCTCCTCCCACCTTTTTCCTCTAGTCAAAGCAAATGATTACAGACTCTAACTTCTGAAGCGAAGGGCAAATTTCAGCCCAACCTTCTATCTGAGTGAATGCCTCATGTCATTAAAATCCATCTGCAGCCACCCAAGCCCCCCGAGCCGACCCCAAAGCTGCGTGTCCCAGCCGTGCAGGAGCCAGGGCAAGGCACTGCATGCTCCAGCCCCTTACCTGAGGCCTCCAGGGCTTGGAGCACAGATGATTATAGAATCATAGAATGGTTTGGGTTGGGAGGGACCTTAAAGATTACCTAGTTGCAACTGCCCTGCCATGGGAGGGACATGCACCCCTGCCATGGGCAGGGACACCTTGCACTAGACCAAGTTGCTCAAAGCCTCATCCAACCTGGCCTTGAACACTTCCAGGGATGTGGCAGCCACAACTTCTTTGGGCAACCTGTGCCAGTGCCTCACCACCCTCACAGTGAAGAATTTCTTCCTTACATCTAATGACGTTCTCCACGAGCAGGAAGGATGCTCCTGCCTTAAGTCGAAGCAGTTGTGACTGCACCTCCAAAGGGCAGGGGTGCAAGGGCACAGGCTTACATGGTTTTTATAATATTTGAGACTTGTGCAGTACTCGAAGCACAGCTTTATGATCCCGTGTGATCAGCAAATCCTGTTTGGGAAAGAGATATGAGTGGAGAGATGGAGGCAGTGGGAAAATGAGGGCAGGCTTGCCCTCTGCAGTGCAACTCGGGAGGGTGTAGGGCATGTGGAAAACAGTCCTCTGTGTGTCTTACTTTTTCAGCACCTGTGCATCTGTTTTGTAGTGTTTCTTCAGGTCTCACAGCCTGTGTTATCAAGGTCTCCGTCTCTTATGAGCAGGATTTTATGAACAGGGTTGACATTCCCACGCCCCTACATTAAAAATGCCCCTGGTCTCAGGCACAGGTGCCTTTAGATTGTGTGAGCAGAGGTGAACAAAGCAGATGGTGTTTGGATCTGGATTAAATTAGAGTTTTGGGGTGACATTTTGCTTGCAGTTGATTCTAAGCAAACGAGTAACTTTCTTCTGGGTAGTACGACCCAGAACTGAAACCAATGGTTATTGCGAACTCATAAAACTATCTTTTGTAGACTGAACGGGCTCATATGCCTGTTTTTGGTGCTGTGTTTTCTCTGTAACACCTATCCTATCACAGCTAACGCTTTGTGATGATGCATCTGCAATTATGAGACTGTGCAAACAGCTAAACCAATTGCATCACCCTCCTTGTGGCTGCTCTGGAGTGATTTGTTGATAGCATTTGTTCATGAAAAAGAAGGGTCAGATCCTGCAAAGTGCAGAGCATTTGTAGCTTCCACCCATGTCTGGGTGTCTGGCCCGGGGAAGATACTTATGGAAGGAGAAAGAGAGATTTTATCTTTTGCAGGTGTGCTTTGCAGCAGCAACAAGCTGTCTACGAAGTGCCATTGCTGATGGCAGCCTGACAGTGTCTCCTCTCAAGGCATGTCAGTGTGTGGGGAAGCACATGTATAGATTGCAGAAAGCTTTAGCAGCAAAGCAGTTGGAGCAGGTGCCTCCTCCCTTCCACCCCTCGGCTCCGCAGGCTGGGTGCCAGCAGCAGGACTCCACACTGCATCGTTTCAGGACACCCTGGACGCATCCATGCAGACTCACAGCTGAACACGGTGGCCACTGAACTATTTAAAGTAGCTTCAACAATGACACTGGAATGTGTAATGCACCTATTCTGCTGATGCTGGCAAAGTGCTGGCAGAGCGAATGGGTTTAAGACTGATGGGAATTTACTGCTCCAGAGCTATTAGGGAGGGTGTGTGTGTTCCTAAAACATGCACCAAAGGAGGCGATAACAGAGAAAATCAGCTATAAAGGAGGTTCCCCTGGTGCTGCACTCACAGCTCTGCAGAATAGTCGCTGCGGCAGAGCTGAGGATTAAATACATGGGCTGTGTCTCTGTCTTGGCCATGCTGACTGTGTGTGACCTTGGCCAAGTCTTCACCTCCTTGAAGCTCTGTCTCCCTGGGGTGTTTCTAGATTGAAATTTCTGGAGGTGGGGGCCTGCTCTTAGTAGGAACATCTTGATTACAGCCGATGGTTGCCCTCACAAGCAGCAATGTGCTATTTTACTGGGGGAGCTGGAAAGGTCCTTCAGGACAATGTGTGAAGTGCTGGTGTGAGCTACGGCAGGACGGCAAAGTAACAGCAGCATCATGTCACCAGGCACTGTGCCACCCCATCCTCCCACATAATTTGTGTGGTTTTAACTTATATAGGAATAGTCTGTAAATAAGGGCTGCTGCTCTTAGTTCTATAAAGTCTTATGATTTGGTAATTCACTCCAGGTTTGGCATTAAATATTGGTGTTGAGAAGGAATTGGAAGGGGGTAGTGCTGTCCAAGACCTCCTGCAACCTCTTCTCAATGCACATAGGAGGGTTAGGGAAGAGGCTGGAGAAGTCTGCAACAGTTCAGCAACTACTTGCTCCTTTCCTTTTTGCATTTTTCAAGCTCTTGAGTAAGACAAAATGGAGATTTCTCCCCAGAACTTTAATCTTGTGGAACTGACTTGACCTCCAGATTTTTCAGCAGCTGGAGGAAACCCATTGTAGGGGAATCAGGAGACTCGGGAGCTGTGGGATCAATGCCCCATTCATAACGAAGGGATGTTTCAATGATTACGGAACTTGCAAATCTGCAACATGCTTGAGTTTCCCAGTCTTTGTCATATCCCTTTTCCTAAACTGCTGTTTCTGCCCCATTTTCTCCCCCTTCTCCACTTTCCATCTTTTCCTTCCTTGTGTCACAGCATCCTCCTCTTTTGCCTTTCGATTGGGTTAATTAAGCTGCAGTGTCCATCAGGGAGCACAGAAGAGTTTTCCTCAGCAGCTGATGCAGCAAATAAGTGTTGGGAAAACCTGCTTAGTCCCTCCATCTCTGATGTTGAGCATGTTTTACTCCTCCTGTGGTGATAACCCAAGCGCTGTCTGATCCATCCTGGGAGCAGTGGAAAAGGCAAAACCTTTACTTACAATATGTGTGTTATTAGATGCTGTAACTTGGCCCAATTTAGACTTTCAGGCATGGCCAGAAGATCCCCATGACCACAGGGAAGCACCCTCCCAGTTTTTACTACCTGCTCCAAAGCATGCAAGCTTTTTGATAAGACAGTGGAAAGAATATAACCAAGGTCAAACACTGAAAAAAGATTAAAATCAGTAACTTGCAAAAACTTTTCTCCTAATTTAGTTCTCAGAATTGCCCAAGCCATTCTGAATGCAACTTTCTACGGTAACGTTAGCCCGAGGCAGACACGGAGCTGAGGAAGTTGTCCCCCGAGCGGTCCGGGTCTGTCAAAGTAACGAGGACCTTAAAACAGAGTCTTAGTACAGAACATGTCAGACAACCTGAGCTATAGGTGTTGCTGCTAATGCTCGCTGTAATTATGCATGCACACACTGCCCTGCACCGGGAGTAGAGGAATTGCAGAATTTTGTGCAAAAATAAACGTGTCTGTATGCCGTACAGAATAGATTTGTGTATCTCGTTGCAAATGCAGCCTCTGTGTGTGTATACAACATCAGCTCTCTTTAATCTTCTCGTTAACAAACAGAGCATGTGATTATCTTTTTACCCATATTAGCACGATTCTGGCTCTTGTCTGTACCTGATCCCGGCCATAGGGGTCCTGTCTAGCTCAGCAGTATCTTGAGACTGTCAGACAGGATTTGGAGCTGGTTATTCTGCAGCAAGAGCAGGGCAGGGCTCTAAGAATAACTTCCCATTGGCCTTTGTATGTGTTGGCAGCACCTAGGCTTGTCCTCTGCCTTGCGGTACCAAAGTCACTGGAAGGGAAATTTAATAGCAAATTAGTAATAGTTCATCCAGATATGTTTTTTTGGAAGGGGAGGTTGAGTTTTGCTGTGGATTCTCTCCTGAAAGTACCTGTTGTGGTCTTCCTGTGTTGTCTGTAAAATGGGACAGCATGAGGCTGTGGTGGGATAGATGTCAGAGTGCTTTTTTCTTTTTTTTTTTTTTTTATCCCTGGAATGCTCTCAAAGCTGCTGCTTATCAGGGCTGTGACCACATTGCCTTGCTACAGCTATCACCAGAATGAATAGATTCAATCTTCCTCTTGCTGCTGCTCCCCTTGAAATTGTGTCTCAGCTGGACATCTCTGCTAGTGCAAGTATGGAGCTCTCCATCAAAGTCCTGTCCCTTCGTTTGCCTTTTGGATAGGTGGCATCTCAACCGCCCTTCAGCCTGTTGAAAAATTCCAAGTCAAGTGAAGATAGAACGTTTCAGCCAAAGCGTTGTGAAGTGGAAGTTGTCTGAAGAGAACATCTCTTGTTTGGGCTGAATTTGGGTATTTTTTCTCCCAGGGGAATCTCACTCTGAACACAGCTGCTACACTGAGCCCTGCTTCGTTTTGAATTTGACAAAAAGTACTTTTATGCCAGAATGGTTAAAAGGTATAAAAATTTTAATGCAGTTTTTATTATATTTGTGAGGGAAAGCCCAGTAAGGCATGCAGTAGATTAGTATTGTTCCAAAAATATCTATTTTGTGCTGTGTTGCTTCATTTGGAAAGAAGACGTCGTGCTCTGTAGCAATCTCATATCTGCAGAAGATGCCTGGAATTTAGGGCTGGTGAACTTTGGGGCAGAAATACGGACTAGTCAGCCTTCCAACATCTTTTAAAGTTCTCTTTTCAAGCCCACGGAGTCAGCAGAAATAGATTACTTCAGCTAACACATGCAGGTTGTGAACTAACCAGATTGAGATCTAATTGCCCCAGGTGCTACAGAAACATGGAAAAACTGTCCCTCATCTGACCTGCTCAAGGGCTAAAAGAGAGAGGACAGTTGCTGTAAGAGCTGTCACGTAAAAGGCAGAGTGTTAAAATAATGGCATATATCTGCCTAGGAGGTTCATGGATGGATAAAGACCCACCCAGCAGCTTTTAGGAATTTGGTCAGAATTAGTAAGTGCAGAGAAAGTGTGAAACAAGGAGATGTGTAATTTTTTTCCCCATGATCTCCAGTACAGATATCACTATAAAAATATTGCTAGTGGTTGCAGTAAACTGGAGCTTTCCTTTAGGTTTGGGAGAGCAAATGCCAGTCAGCACTGCTCTTTCCTGCTAGTGGTAACGTGTGTGTTGGACTCAAGACCTGGCTAAGAATCGAGATGGTCCAGCCATCCCTGTTTTATGGGACTGTACTAGCTCATCTGCTCTCTTTAGCCACTCACATGGGAAACTGAAGATGAAGGATTTGCTATGTCAGGTATTTTCACTGGCCCCATCCATGGCTAGTGGTTGGTGCTCCAAAACAAGCTGGATACCTGCTGTAAATGAAAGGAGGAAATTTTATGATGAATAAAGCATAAAGGGAGACTCCATTCTCGCCTCTGCTGCAAACCCTGCCTCACTGAAGAGAAATCATCACACCTCTACCTGTCTCCTTCCTCCCAGTAATTTAGTATTGTTAACAGCATTTTCTTTATGTTCCTATTCCTGCCATGTGTTCAGCCCGTTTCCGACTGTGAGGTTTGGCATAGTTGGAGGATTGATGGTCCTTACTCTAGAGGATCCCTGATCTCTGAGTACGGAGCTGTGCTCTGCATTAATCCCATTGGGCTGACCAGTTACACACTCTTCATTGGAGAGAACTTCTCATATTCTCTGAACCATCAAGTACTGGTCACTAGTAACTGAAGCTTATCTGGTTTGCAGATAGCTTGATCCTATGCAGCAAATCCACCGGCTCTACGTCCCTATGAAGCTTTATTTCCCATCCTGGTATCATCTCTGATTTTCCTAGTCCTGTTGCTTTTACCCTGTGTCTCTCAGGCTGCTCTGCTCCAGCTGTCTTTTGAATATGTAGTGAAATCTCAGACTTTGAAGACTGGGGATTCGCTCCTGGCTTCTTCGCAAGTGGTTTCCCCACCTCCAAATATAGACCTTGGTGCTTCAACAACCAGTAGTTCAAGGTCTAAAGGTTTTGGTTTTTTTTTCCTTTAAGTCCCATGTTTTATCCTTGCTGGTGTCTCTTGTGGATTTTGAGAGTGAAATAGCCACGGATCACAAAGTAACTGTGAATACGGAGTTACTCTGTGTGCCAGGCTTTCTGGAGACATCTGAAGTACGGTCTCTGTCTTATGAGATTTGGCTCCTCATGGATTTATACAGTGCTAATTACAAGACTTCAGCCTGAGAGAGAGGTCTTGTGTCTCACAGATCTTCCTAAGATTGCAAAGCAGGGGGAAACATCCACCCACTGGCATTCAGTGCAACACAAACTGTGCTAAACAGCCTTGGCCAACGAGAAAATAGCTGCCAACTGACTCATGGAGAAACCTGGGGTCAGAACCTCTTCCTTGCTGTTTGAGAATCAAAGTGGTGTTTTAGGGCTCCCATCCGGACCAGGTCCAGAAAATATAAAGTTTTCGTTCAGATATTCTTCAGACCCCCCGAAAACCTTGAAGGGAATTTTTGAGCATAGGCTTGACTTCTGAGGAAGGAAACACTTTCTTCCTCAAGGCTGTCCTAAAATGCTGTAATTGATATACAAACTGGGGAGACCTGCTGGGACGAAACCCAGTTCATTTTTTTTTTTTGATATTCATTATCCCTTTAGGAGCAGGGGCTGTGTTTATTCCTCTTAGTGTCTAGAGCCACAGTCTGATCAGGATCTCCTTACATGTGAAGCACCTTTTAATTTCTTGGCCAACTTGGCACTGCCAACCCTGTAAGAGCTGCACTGCGGTGAAGTACAGTAAAGAAACACTTTGTAGCGGGGAGAATAGAGTCCCAGCCGTGTACGATGGCTTCATTAGGGGGACGAGAATGAGACTTTGGAACAGAAATCAACCTGGCACCCCGGCTTTTGGCAATTCTTCTCTTTTTTCAGTGCTTTGGACCTATATGGTCTCATACACACATCCCTTGTGGTAGGATCAACAAAGTTAGGCACTGTTGTGACATGGTTTGCCTAAAATCAATGCCCTTGTGTGCTCTTACAAGCTCTTGCTACGATAGTTTGTTTGTCTGGGGGTTTACATTTCCCCAGTTACTGTGATAAAGAGTAATTTTAATAGATTTATCCTCAGAATACTGTCAGGAGACTGGGAAATACTGTTACCTGTGTCGTGGCGGGTGGCACTCAGCCACGGAGACTCACAGGCAAGTCTGCTCCAGAAAAGAGCGTTTAACCCCGGTCTCTGGATTTGTAGGTTATTTCCATGACCTCAAAACTCCATTATTGTTTCTGTGGCACTGAGTATATGTCTTTTCGTTCAAGTCTCTGTGTAGCAAATTCCTGGAGGAACTGAGAAACGGTTACAAACCTCTCTGCTCTCTTTTCCAAGCACAAAGGAGCACAGCTCTGACCTGCTTTCTCTGGTAGGAAACTAAGATTGGAACACAGGCAGAAACATGCAGTTTTATCATATGGGGGAATCAGGAAAAAAGGAAGAAAGTCCTGCTCGGGGCAAGTGTTGATCCCATTGCTTAATACACTTCTGGAAGATGCACAGGTAACAAGGCGATGAGCACCGTCTGAGTGCTTGAATAGAATAATCTGTGCGAGGAGGGAAGGCCATCTTGTGCTGCTGTGGCTTAAGTGCCTTGCAAACAAACTGCTCCTGAAATTAAGCTCTTTATTTGGGACAAGCTGCAGCCTGTGTTGGGATCTGTTCATTGCAGCCAGCTCCAAAGAAACAATCATCTGGCATGGGATGCCCTCCAAGAGAGACTTGCCTTCAGTATCCGTCAGGCATTGGACAGGTTGTAAGTTCAGGGAGAAAGGATTTAGCTGGAGTTAGAAGCTGGTCTTTGTTGGGCGAACCACCGACAATGTCTCTGTCTGAAGTTTTTCTCACCATGTCGACTCCCAAAGAAAAGCTTCTATCCATGGTAATCAGAGTTTATTAAAGGAAGCCAGGAAAAAAAAAAAAAAAAACACAAACTTTTAGTTGAGATTAAAGGGATTGTGTAGCTGTGCTTGGTGCTGAATCGCTGTGTGCTGGCTCCGTCGCTGGGCGTCTGCCTCGTCAGCATCTGTGCCCGGCCTCCCGAATCCCGGGAAATGAATAGCTGTGCTTGAGCAGAGCAAAAGTAAACAGAGGAGCGTGCCGCCTGATTAACACTGGGCTTCGTTAACCACCGAGCCCGTGCTCTTGGCGTTGCCCAGGAGCCCTGGGTGCTGTTGGCTTCCTCCTGGCCAGGTGCTGCCTGGTGAAGGACTCACTGAGCCCATCCCGCCAGCCGCCAGGACCCCGGGGTGGTGTCAGACCCACTCTGCAGGAGGAGGTGGTGAACTTTCTCCCCCTCCCAGTGCTGTTTTTCAGCACGTTTTGGTCTTGTTAGAGATTTTAATGTGAACTTTTGCTCTGAACCACTGGTTGGAGCTGGACCCAGGACAGGATTGCTTCCATGGCTCTTTGCAGCCAGGCTCACATGCGTGACTCCTCTTGCATCTGACCGTGCAGTGTCCCTGCTGCCAACACTTGGCTGTGGCAGGGCCCTCGTGATGGGAATCTGTCTGCCACCTTTGATGGCAGGAGGGTTGTGTGTGAGTGAGGCAAATGGGGAGATGCTGTCGTCTCCCATGTTTACCCAGTGACGTGTTCCTTTGAGGAGCTGTCATTGCAGTGGGGTGGATTCGTGCCTGTCTCCAGTACAGCGACATGACCATGGCTTCTGTGAGATTGTCAATCAAAACTGAATGCCCCAGCTCTCTCATTTCCCTCCCTCTTCCCTTTCCCTCCCAAGCCCTTTCCTCTCTCTCAATTCACAGACCAGTTCTTTGCGTCCTCTTTGTGCCTGATCTATTCCCACTTCCTCAGCCACAGTGCATCCTTCTTCACTTTCTCCCCTTGAAACTTGCTGGGTTTTGAGGATGTATTGAACATTCCTTAGCTTTCCCATCTAATAATAGCCACCATCTGAGTGAAAAGAAGTTAAAATAAGTTTCTTCCTCTTAGACTGTTTTGCACGCAAACTTTTCTTGTCCAGGGCCCTGTCTCTTGACCATAGGATTGTGTGTTGTAAAGTCTTGGGATTGTTTCCTGGAGAGCCCAGAGTAGAACCAAGCTGCATCTTCCAAGTCAGCGGTCTCTAACCTTTGCAGGAAATGGTCAACAATACTAAACAAGTAGACGTGCTATCTGGTAGCGTCATAACTTGGTGTCCTTCAGAAGGAAAAAAGTCCTTAAATCAAATTGTGTGAATTCAAGAGATCTTATGGGGGATGTGTTGTTTGAAAGCCACAGAGTAGAGACCTTAGTTCCAGATCCAGAAGCAGAACTGTGGTGTGAGACTTTATGCAGGAGCTGACTTTGAGACCTTCCTCTGACAATCAATGGAGCCCTGTCTGAAACATCTGGATTTGTGAGAAGGCTTCTTCTGCTCCCATTTCATGTCCAGGTTAGGTTCAAATCTGGTTTAGCTCTGCTTCTAGAAAAAAGAATGATATCTTCCTTTGGGGTTGCTGCATGTCACACAGGTTGTGTCACACCACAGCCTAACTAACCGTGGTGAGAGAAGGAGATAGGCAGGGTCTCAGCCATTTTGTACTGTAGGGTGATGAAGAGACTCTCCCAGCAGATCCAGTCTTAAATAAAAGTTTTTAGAGTGTTGTTATGACCTGTGGCATCCCCTCAGCATGGCCACTGAAGGTGAAGGGTGCAGCAGAGCAGAGGGGCAGGTGTTCCTGGAAGAGGAAGACAAAGAAGGTGGTTTTCTACCAAAAGGTCTTTCCCTACAGATCCCTGGGGCTGTAGAGGTTGTGTGATATTCACAG
The DNA here is from genome assembly GCF_009769465.1 of Tauraco erythrolophus. Taxonomy (NCBI): domain Eukaryota; kingdom Metazoa; phylum Chordata; class Aves; order Musophagiformes; family Musophagidae; genus Tauraco; species Tauraco erythrolophus. Next base: position 2,892,673 of record NC_141468.1, read on the forward strand.
AGATCTTGAATGTGCTGGTGAAGAGGCTGTTGTGGCAGGAGCCACATAGAGCTGCTCGGAGGGACAGCCTGGTCTCACACAGGAGCCCGGCGTGCTGGGTGATGGCATCGCTGCTGGCCACGTCTCTGGGGGGAAAGACGAGTGAGCCTGGCCATTGTGGGAAGGCAGTTTGGGTTTATTTTGGAAATATCCATCTCAGAGCCTAAGCCCAGACCTGACTGCCTGCTCACTTTGGCCTTTAGTTTATTTGTTTTTTTTCTTACAGTATAATTAGCCTCTTGCAGACCGAGCAGCCTAAGAGACTGAGGATGTCTATGGTGGTGTGTTATTTGTCTTCCCAGCTGCTATGATTTCTGCTAGCCAGACATAGGTAATAAAAAGACATGCATAACCCCCTTCTCCTTGATGTATCCTCTAAGGGGTAGTACAAACCCTGCTCTATTCTGCGAGCTAAACAACCAGTCTTCCTTGCCTCTGCCCTCGGCTGTTATTTATTAATTAAGCCAAATTGTAAATTATAGCCCTCAGAGGCTCAAGTACTGATTGGGACTCCAGGACAGAGGATGCAGGGCAAACAACATGAGCAGATGGGAGAGGAGGAGTGAGTGCCAGCAGTGTACAGAGAGAAAATCCTGCCCCTGGGGTCACTCAGATGGCTGATGGAAGATGGCAAGATATAGCCTCGGGCTCCTGCTCTCCCTTCTTTGTCCCAAAAGGCGGCTCCTGTGTTTGCTTGGTGGCCACCAGTGCTGGCAGACTGTTGAGGCTCTTTTCTCTGCAGGTGAGCATCTTCTCCCATGAGGTTCACCATTTTGAAATGCAGTCGTTTGCTGCAAAAGGGACTCCTCATCCAGCCTTCCTGGAGCTTCTCATTGGGGTCTCTCTGGTTTCCAGAGAAGATTTAGTGTCTTTGCCTAGAGGAGGGTTCCTCTTGCCACCTCTTCCCTCTACACGTGGTGGTCTCACCTCAAAGTCAATTATGATTCTCTCCTGCTTCACCTTAAAGATTCCACATCTGGAGTGTACTTCCTCTGGTATTGTGTTGACCACTTATTTTAATGGACAAATTTCCTCCTGTTGCTGCAAATCTACTCCTGGAAGTTGTCATGACCTTCAGGGAGATGGCTCTTGTGGTAGAAGAGGGTCTGTTCATTGCCTCTTCAGTCTCTGGGTCATGGCAGTTCCCATTTCCCTGTCCTGCAGCTGTGCTGGCTCTGCAGGGCTAAGAGGAGCAAAATAGAGCAAAATATGGGGGTAAAATAGATATCTTTTTAGTACTTGAAAAGAATAATTTCTTCCTAGATCTGTCTAGTGCACGATCAAACCAGCGTCTGCTCGAAATATGGTTCATAACTCATAAGTGACGGGAGCCGGTGTTCAGGGTCACCACGTGATGTTTCTGAACACAGGACTCAAACAGGGACAGCTTCCCTCTTCTGCTGCTCTCTCAAGGATGGCCTCTTTTGAAAGAGGAATGGTTGTGCAGGGAGAGCTCATCCCATCGCCGCTCTATCTATCATAATAAAGGTTATTAAAAGCCTACGTGACCAGCCTGCGTATCCCTGCAGAGTGAATCCTCGCCCGCTCGCACGACAGTCTTGCAAACTCTGCAGTATAAGCTTGATTTTATTAAATATTTGCTTGACCAGAAAGGCAAAGCAGAACAGAGTAAACATGCCCAAAGTAAATGTGAAATGACCTTTGTCCGTCATCTACCCAACGCCTGCGGTTGCTGCGGTAGGGAGGGCAGTGGAAGGTGAAGGTGATCATACAACAGCTTTGAAATTCAGGCTACTGTGAGAATTTTGAAATATTTGGGGTGGCATAAGTGTGGTGGATGGTCTGCAAGCCCAGACTTACCCTTTCCACTATCAGATCTAATCATCCTACAGGTCAAAAGAAGACAGGATTTATTCTGTTTATTATTTCTTGAAGTAAATTTTTCAGTTCCACTGGCGTTAGCAGAGTGGCACAAATTTCAAGAAGCTGCGAATCCAGACCTGTGTCACTGCCACATCTTCCTCCCTGCTGGGATCTGCTAACGGTGATTTTTCCTGGCCTCCTGCTCGCACAGGGCTGGCTGTCATCGCCTTTGTTCAGATAGTTACACCCCTGATTTCAGCAAAGAAAATCTGCAAGAAGGGTGATAGGACACTGGCCTGCAGGAGTGGAGCTGGGGTTTGGCTTGTGCCCTTTTAAAAATCAAGAACAGTTTCATGAAATTCTAATATGCCTGTTAAAGAGGGATAGAAGAAAGATTCGTGTGCTTCAGCCTGGCCACCAGTAACAAGGGTTGTACAGTCAGCATTCAGCAAGGAGTTTGGCTGGTGAGACCTGAGCTGGTAGGACTCCATCTCCCACATGCTCTGTGGGGCCATAGGGGACCAAAGCTGCTCTTGGTACAGAAACAGCCATGGAAAGGTGGAGGAGCAGGGAGCAGATGAATGTCTTGAGTAGGAAGATGCATTTCCATGGCATGGGGCTGGGCTGGGCGATGTGCTCACCAAATTATAGAAGCTGTTTGAACCCCATACTGCCCCCACCACCCTGGTTAAAACCTGGGAGATTGTAAAAGATTGAGTGGTGCAAGGAAGCCCTCTTCCCACTCTTTGGAAAGTCACCAGGCTGGTCCCTGCGTTTTTAGTTTTCCTACTTCATGGGCCTTTAGATTTTATTACTGTCAATAGTCAGGCAATCCCTTTCTACTCAGTCCTCTGAGATGCCCAGGGGAACTGTCTCTCTCTCCTTTAGACAATGTTTTCTTGGGGTGGAGAACAGTCTTGTGGTGAGAGCCCAGGGAAGGGAGGAGACCTGGTGCTCTGTTTGCTCTGTGCTTGGCTGCATGCCTTTGTAGATGTGGCTGTGAAGGCTGGCACATCGCAACTGCTACGTCTGTACTCCAAGCTGGACCAACATGAGGCAGCTTTGATGTGGAAGCCACAGAAAGCCTGTTCAAACAGGTCCATTCTGGACCAAGGTCTCCCTGAAAGGACGTTCATGTCAGACCAGAACTGGCTTCTTCCTGGCAAACTTCAAGGGTTGCAAAGGAGCTCAGCATCCATTTGGACCTGTCCCTGTAGGCAGGTCCCTAACGTTCTCTAGGCTTCAGTCCCTCGTCCAGAAGAGCAGGATAATAATCCTCCTCCTGTCCTGTCTTTTTAGATAGCAAATACACAGTTGGGTCAAAGTTGGCAGTGCGAACAGCGATACTGCTTGATGTTTCTACCATTAGCCTCTGTGCTGCTCTGGCTTCCGGTGAACTTTTGTGCCACGCCATGGGGCACATGTGTGTGTAACGGAGAGTAAAAGGGTGCTGATTTATTACTCTGCTACGTGATCTCTGCTCTTTCCACCAGCATCTTTTCTTTCAGGAGGGTTCCCTTTGTGCTGGTTTTAAGTAGCGAGCTCAGAGAGGAGAAAGGGAGGATTAGCAATTAAATACGCTCTGATGATGGCATGGTTGTGAAGGAAGGAGGAGGAAGGAATGCTCCATAGTAATGTACTTTTGTTTTCTTTTCTCTTTGCTTGTAGGACAAAATCTGCCAGGGAATCGGTGTTTTGAAGACACTTACAGCTTTTAATCCTCGTTCCCTTGGGAATACAAACCTTTCTAATCATGTCACCGGCCATGTGGAAATGGACTTGCCTGGTTTCACACCTCCTGCTATCCACCACAGTGTCGCCTCTTGGTAGGCAGCAGCCACTCCATCCAAAGAGGTCCTTCATCACTTTCACTAGAGACCAAGCAGAGGGAAACTTCAACCACTTGGTGGTTGATGAAAGAACTGGACTCATTTACTTGGGAGCTGTCAACAGGATCTACAAACTCTCCAGTGACTTGAAGGTCATGGTGACCCACCAGACTGGTCCTGAGGAAGATAATCCCAAATGTTATCCTCCCAGCGTAGTCCAAACCTGCAACGAACCCTTGACGCGCACGAACAACATAAACAAAATGCTCCTCATAGACTACAAGGAGAATCGGTTGATAGCCTGTGGGAGTCTTTACCAGGGCATCTGCAAGCTTTTGAGGCTAGATGACCTCTTCAAGCTAGGAGAGCCCTACCACAAGAAGGAGCATTATCTCTCTGGGGTGAATGAGAGTGGCTCTGTTTTTGGAGTCATTGTTTCTTACAGCAACATGGATGACAAGTTGTTCATTGCCACTGCCGTGGACGGCAAACCTGAGTATTTCCCCACTATTTCCAGCAGAAAGCTCACCAAGAATTCCGAGGCAGATGGGATGTTTGCATATGTCTTTCATGATGAGTTTGTGGCCTCTATGATCAAGATCCCCTCAGACACCTTTACCATTATCCCTGACTTTGATATCTACTACATCTACGGCTTCAGCAGTGGTAACTTCGTCTATTTCCTGACTCTGCAGCCTGAGATGATCTCACCACCTGGCTCCACCACGAAGGAGCAGGTTTATACCTCCAAGTTGGTCCGGCTTTGTAAGGAGGACACAGCCTTTAACTCCTATGTTGAGGTGCCCGTTGGCTGTGAGAAGAACGGAGTGGAGTACCGGTTGCTCCAGGCAGCCTACTTGTCTAAGGCTGGATCCATCTTAGCGAGGTCTTTGGGTGTTGGCCCTGAGGATGATATTCTCTTCACAGTCTTCTCCAAGGGACAGAAAAGGAAGATGAAGTCCTTGGATGAGTCTGCCCTTTGCATCTTTGTCCTGAAAAAGATCAACGATCGCATCAAGGACAGACTGCAGTCCTGCTACAGGGGAGAGGGGACGTTAGATCTGGCCTGGCTCAAAGTCAAGGACATTCCCTGTAGCAGTGCGGTAAGTGAAGCCCCTAAGCACCCAACCTTAACCTCTTCATCTCCTCACAGATCTTAAAGCATGGCTCAACCATTAGAACAGGGACCAAGGAACTGAGACTGCCTCGTCCCAGTCCGGGCTCTGTGTCCCCCATCACCTAATTTAACCAATTTGCTGGTTGTCCTTGGTTTGCTCATGGATGAGCAGAGGAAGGTATCACTTTCTGACCTCCCCAGGCATGCTATGTTTGCTGATGAACTAAGCCAAGGGGCCTTGAAATCTTTAGGAGGAGTTTGCCTGTTGTAGTTACTTCACTGTGCAATTCATTAGGAGTGAAATGTGCAAGACTGCACATTTCCTCGTGCAGTTTTGGCTCAAACCTAAACCAAAAGAGGACTGGTTTCTGTGTCTGCTGGTGTAATTTTATTTCCCTGGGCTGCAGTCAGAGCAGGATTTGTTCAGGGAGCTTTGTGAAGCCAGGGCTTCGTTTCTTCTAGGGCTGAGGAGCACTGGTCATTAACTATCAAAGTCCTTGTCTTCTGGTTTCCAGCCAGCTCTGTGTTGCCTCTGTCCTGAAAAATTAAGGCCTGGGTACAGATCAAGGATTAAATGCTGCAAGATTTAAGGGCAGGACTGGGGAAGAGGCTGGTCTACCTTACCTACAAATGGTCTTAAGAAATTGTCTTAGTTTATTCTGTGGGTTCACTAAAGTGTCGTTGCAGAAATCCGCGTCAGCCCCACCGGCGTGCGGCTGCCTTTGATACCGTGTGCAGGAACAGCATCACAGCCGGCACGGCACTCGGGCTGCTGGAACAGCTTCTCCGGGCTTTGATTTCCTTCCTTAATTAGCTCTTTCAAGTGAGAGGCAAGTTCGAGTCTGAGCTAAGGGAATACGGAGAAACACCAGAGCGTTTTCCTGCCCCGTAATCTGAAGGAAGTCAGGGCTTGGGGTATGGGATTGCTCCAGCTTTCATTTGTACTCAAGCCTCCTTTGCTGGGGGATCCCTGCTGCAGGACAAGGATGGACCAAGAGGAACGCAGTTGGAAATTTAATTGCAGGGAGACTGATCCTGCCTTGCTCTGCCCTCAGCATCATTGCTTGACCTTGTACTGCTCTCATACTCTCACACCCAACGTGCAGAGGGATGGGTCCTTCCTTTTAGTCGGGATCTCTTCTGCCTAGACCTGCAAAGCTCCCTGTGGGGTATTGCCCAGGGAGAAAGGCTGTGCCCAAATCTGACTTTGATTTTTTTGTTTAGCCTCAAGGCCTCTGCACATTCAAAGAGCTGACTTTAGATTTAAGCTGGGAGCTTCCCACTGGAGTTTCTTTCCTGGGCTATTAAGGCTCTCCATGCATTTGCAAATCTGCTTTGCTTGTGCTCCATACTAATGTTTGCAACACTGGACCTCTGAAATCAGAAGGTTTGAAACCTCCCAGTCACCTGGCTTCTGTGGCTGTAGACAGAAGCAAAAGGCCAACAGCCTTCTTGTGTCCCTTGGGGTGAGTCCTGGAACGAGAAGACTGATATATCAAACTGAATTTGGAGGGACAGAAATGCAGAGGTTCAGGAGAGGACAAGGAGCCAGGAACTGGGTGACACAGTGGGAAAAACTGTTAAAGCATATTTGCAACTGCATTTCTTCACTGTGAATCAGAGATGCTAATGCTTCCCAGCTGGAGAAGGAGCCTGGAGAACCTGGAAGAGAAAACCAGGAGTCTGAAAAGTGTAACTAAGTGGGCTGTGCTCTCCTTAAATGAGTCTACTTAGAGCTGCTGGCAAGCCCTGTCTGAGATCAGCTGTGCTGCCCGAGGGAAGAGGTATTAGTGACTTGGCTGCTGTAAGGGTTGCAGCGTCCAGCCGCTAAGCTTGGAAAATATTTGATGGTTGGTGAAGTATTTTGGAGCCTGGATATATGTCTGTGAGGGCCTTGTCTCCTTTGCTGATGTCCTGCTTGCCAGCCATCCACCAGCACTTCTGCTCTGCCTCTTAGCACATGTGTTTGAAGCAGCTCGAAAACCAATTAGGAAGCCATCAGGGAGATTTTCCCTGGTTTTGTGTGGATGTCAACTATTTCTCTGCTGGTGCAAATAGAGGCTTAACCTGCCTGTGATCAAGGCTGGACCTGAACTTCAGCTCTGCTGCTCTGCCTTCAGCAGTGGAACTCCTGCATGTGAACAGATCTAGCTGACGTGCCTGGCATTGAGCAGATGGGTAAAGATGAGCTGTGGGAAACCCTCACCGAGCATTGCAGAGAAACACTGTTAGAAGACATATTGCAGCTCTTCTTTGTGGTATTAACTGTAGCACTATGGATTATGGAGCTGGGCTCACCGCACTCTCCTCGCATCTTGGTGCATGGTCAGGTCTGGCTTTTTTTAGCAAATATTTTTCTAATAGGGCAATAACTGACTCAAACAGAATCCATGTGCTTGGATGCTTCAGCTCCTGCCTTGGTGTAATCCTTGCTCAAGGCTACTTTAGGGCAAGAGAAGTCTCTTAGGGACCATTCCCAGCACAGCTCTCCTAACCTGCAGTATGCACACAAATGATTACAGGGATGCGAGGGAATGGTGCACTTGGCCGGAGTAGTATGGTGCTGAGTTTGTAGCCTCTCTGGTCAGGCAGCTTTGTTGGTGCAGCTGGAGCTGGGAAAGTTGAGGTCAGGTAGGATGTGGCAGCAAGCTGGACTGGACATGCTGTGTCTCATGGTCAACATGCAGTGGGAGGCATTGGGTGTCCAGATGGGTTGGATGTCCTGGGGACTCGCCCTGGTCTGGTTTGCAAACCCGATGTGAAGGCCAAGGATGGAGACACAACCGTGCAATGAGACTGTGCTGCTCTCGTGCCAACCGCGTGTGCGTGTTGCAGATGTTAGCAGTGTGGTAGAATTTCCAGAATGGGAAATGCAAAAGTCCAGAGGTGAATGGAGGATCCTCCATGTTCATTCCTCCCCTGTCCCTGTGTTATAGCTGTCCTCCTATTAATCTTCAGCATAAATCAGGGTGAAATGATGAATTTTTATGTCTGGGCAGTTGATTTGCAAATTGGTGATGTTCACTCAGGTGATGAACAGTTCCAGGTAATACCTCTCTGGTTTTCCTCTCTGCAAGTACAGGGTAATAACTTATATTTAAACAGTACACTTGACCCCAAACGCTTAGAAATTCATATAATCAGAGAAAAATGAGGCTGGGAAAAAAAAGGAGTCTTATGAGGTCATCTGATTTGCCCTTCTGTCCTACTTATAACATTTCTGACAGATGTTTGTCTCACCTGTTCTTAACCTCCAGCAATGGAGATTCCTCTCTCTCCCTACATGATCTGTCTTTGCTGCTAGGAAGCTTTCCCTCATGGCTAATCTAAATCTCCTTTCCTGGTACTGAAGCCATTCCCACTTGCACAGCCACAGAGAGCACCTTCATCCCCTTCGGCTACCTGGCAAGAGCATCACGTGCCACCAAAACATGACCACTTCTGTGGTGCAGTGTGGTGCATCAGTGCAGGGAGCAGAGGGAGCGAGGCTGTACGGACATGCAGGACGTTGGCAGAAGGAAGGGTTGTTCTGGAAGGAAAAGAAAAATAGGCTTCTTAAAACAGAAAACAATCTTCATGTTGGATAAATGTTTAAATACGCTTCGTAAACTTTGTGATTAACTGTTGATACAGTTGGGAAATGTGGGTTTGAGTTTGTTGTTTGTTTTTTTTTTTTTTTCTAAAGGCCATTTGGGAGAGGATGGAGATGTAAATGGGTCATTTCAGTGCAAGGCTTGATTATTGGGATATTTGTTGATTTTCAGTAACATGGAACAGAATTAACCGTAGGTGAATTATGAAGCCCAGTGAAAATTGCACTACTGGGATGCTCAGTAGTGGAGGCTGGGGAGCCTTCTCCTCTGCCTCCGGGAGCAGGCAAGTGAACTTTTATGTGGGACATGCAAGCACGGATGAAGAAGAGAGATGGTATTGAAGACTGCCCCCAAAGCAGCATGAGCATGCCAGGGGAGATGTGAGAGGAACAGGGATCCTTGCTGGAGCCTTGGCCATGTTGCTGGAATGCTATCCCTGCTGTTGGCTTAGGAGCTGGTTGCAACCCAGGGCTGCTACTTGGGAGATCCTGGTCTCCTCATCAGCTTGATTTGCCTCACAGCATCATCTGCCACTCTGCAGCCTGACAGACTCCAGTCCCTGAAATGCAAAGGTGTCACCTCCATCGCAGTAGCTTTCACCAGATACACAGTGCAAATATCTGTCCAAGATAATCAAAGTGTCTGTCCCCAACTATCGCCTGGCTTCTGCCTTTTGCCGGTATTTTCTTTTCCTTGTGGTAGGAAATGGAGTTTGACTGTTTAAATTACTGTATTCAATCTCTTCCTGTTTTTCATGGCAGAGCTGTCACTTGGGGGAGAAAAGAAATGTTTTTGAAGCTGACCAGCCAACAAAAGGCCTCGTGTAAAGAGCTGGACAATATTTTTCCAACACTTTGCTAACAGAGGGCAGGCGAGGTGGGAGTTTGAGACCAGAGTCATTGTCTGATGAGTGACTTGGCTATAAAGGCTTCCTGTCCTAACGCTTCAAGGCACACCTAAGTCAGTAACTCCCCAAGACATCTTTGCAGTTACCAATGCCCAGATCCCTGAGAATCCTGCATCTCTTCCATACATCTGTTCTTCAAGTGGACTCTGCTGTCCTACTCTCTCTGCTTTCCCTGCATCCCCTCTACCCATCCTAGATGCTTGATGTCCAGCAAGCAAGCAGTGCTGTACCTGTGAGGTTTAGCTGGGTGTGGGAGGAGGTTGTGGAGGGCATATTTCTGATTAATCCTTCCATGGACGGCTGTCAGGATGCCAGTTGGGTGCACAGCCATTTTGCTTTGGCGGCACGAGCACTTCACCCCAGGATGAATGCTGCTTGGTCCTTGGGGATGATCCATGGAATATCTTCTGCTCCGTGCCACCAGATTGGGAAGGGCCATTTCTAGCTCAAGCAGCAGTCAATTTGATTTCTGGCAAAGCCACTGTTGGTGATGAGGTGGCCACAATTTTTCTATAAACAGTCTGTTTCATGATTCTCATCTTCATCTCAGGGCTTGCAGTTTTTCATTGCTGGTGTTAACAGCACACAGATCTGGCAGAGCACCTCTGAGACACTAAGATGAAGAGCAGTATCACTCCTGTTTCACAGTAAAACTTGACTTGCAGTGTAGTTGCAGCTCAGGGACTCCTGGATCTTAGTGCTGTGCCCAACATTCCCAACTGTTGGAAGAGGGAATATCATCCTTGCTGTTGTGTTTCTCTCTAGTATGGGGGACAGCAAAATAGAGTCTATTAGAAAGAAGGACATGGGCTGGAGTTGATGGAAGGAAAGGGCCTTTCAAGGAAAAAAATCACTTTAACAACTAAAAAGTGAGAATTGTCATCTCTATCTGCCATTTCTCCCATCGTTTTCCCTTAGAAGGGAAAGGTTGGGTGAAAGGGAGTGTTACCTTTTGCTCAGCCCTTGGGAAGAGGAATGCATGGAAGGAAGTCCATGCGATACTGCTGCTTTGACATTTGCACACGCAGCCCCTGCCCGTTTCTCCTGGCTGGGTTGGCCAGTACGTGAGGCTGTCGCTTTCCCAGGGTAATGACTCAGAGTCACAGGAATGAGCTATCGGTTTCATTAGACCTCGTAGTGTCCCTGCTTGCCAGTCGGGCTATCCTAAGTAAATATCTGTGGGGGTCAGTGCCACTCGTGCTTGCACAATAGGTCTTTTTGTTCATCTCCACTGGATAGACCATGCACAAGGATTTTGTGTACATGTCATTACTCCAAATTATACAGGCTAGTGTTTCTGATCCAAAGGGCTCACAGTCAGTGGAGGTCAGTTCTTGGTCAACTTTTAACAGTCCTTCCCTCTTCTTCCTCTGAAGATGCAAGCAAGAGCAGGAACCAAAGGGAAAAAAATGACACAGCTCAGTCTGTGCAAAGGCAGTAGCCTCATAAATACGGTAATGCCTCTCTGGGAATGCTCACTGGAGACTCAGAGATGGAGCAAACAGGCTTGTTACTGCCAGATCTGTATTTGTATAATTAGTCACATCAGTTTGTGTTGGATGGGAGTGTGCGTGCATGTGTGCAGAGCGTGTTGTCGGACAGACTTGCTGAGCCCAGCAACTTTGATGAGAGGGGACAAGCATCCTCCTCCAGTGCTGGGAGCTGGAGTGGATGGAGGGTTTAATGGGAGAGGGAATATGGCCAAGGGGTATGGCACTGGCTTAGGGCTTCTGCAGCTGAGCTCTGTGATTTGCAGAACTCTCCCATGCACCTTCCCAGTCCTCATTTCACCATCTCCAGCGCGCCTGACCGTCACCTGCCCTGCAAAGCTGGCTATGGTCGGGGATGCAAGACACTTCATCGGGGAGAAATGACATATTACCTTTCTAGGTGAGGCAGCTCAGGTGAAAGTGGAGCAGGGAGCTCTCTCCAGTGACACAGCTGGTATTTCTCATGATTATTGTCAGTGGTGGAAGTAACCAGAGATGTCTGGGGCCGTGCTCCTCAGGCTAATGGAGAGCAGCTGAGTTCAAATCTCCACTGCTCTGAGCAAGGTCCTGGCCCCTCTGTAACTGGAATTAGGAGTGTCTCCTCAACTCTTCCTCTGTGAGGTGAGCAGGCAGGCTCATTAACTAATTAGCACTAATTTATTGATTAGCATGCCCAGCATTCATGCCAAGGACATGACAGTCAGGGTCTAATGGAGCTGCGGGAACGAGACCCTCCTGGCTTTTCCATCGACGTACATGCCTATGGCTGAACAGTGCTGGGTGAGAACTACAGAACTTCTCCAGCATCTGCATGAGCCCTTAGTTCAGTCTGGCTACAGGTGCTGGCAACATCCCAGTCCTCTGGGCATCCTCAAAAGCCCACTGCTTATTCAGGTGGGCATGTATCTGCTAACGTGGTGAGAGCTCATTTGCAGGGGCTTCTCAGGCACCGCGTGGGTTCATCTTTACTTTTTCCTCAGTGGTGGTCCTTCCTCCCACATGTCACCTTTCTGCTTTCAGCCAGCTGGGATAAGGACGCTTCCCTGCCTTTGCAAAGTGCTCTGCACTCCAGGCAGGCAAAAAAGTGGCTTTAGAGGCCCTGGGGGAGAGAAAAACAAAAACTCTTAAGCACCTACATCAACTGAAGCTTGCACTTAAGGGCTATAAACCAGGGACTAATTGCATGGAGAAGATGATTGCATTTGAGGTATTAAGTATGTTCCCCAGTATTAAACACCTGCCCTTGAAAGGATACTTCCAGATCAGTGTGCATGCAGAAATAACGCTGGCTGTAATTAATTGCCTCTTTATCGCACCCCCACCCTGCAACCTCTCTTTCCAAAATCCTCATTGTTTGTCCTGGAGGAAAAAACCAACTAAACAAACAAGCATGCTTTGGTAACAGCCTCCTTCTCCAAACTATTTACTTGCTGAGCACAAAGCAAGAGGAAACCCTACGCCTTTAAGTGGCTGGGTGCCAAACCCGTGCTCAGCGCTCTTCTTTCCCGGCTCCTCGTGTCTGGTTGACCCTGTTCACACAAAATGTTCATTGAGGATGGAGCAGAGCCCAAGGCTGCTGAGTCGCTGTTGTGTCTGAGATATATTTCAGGCGTGGCTCCCTCCCCCACCATCAGTCCCATCTCTGGACCATGCTGGCTCTGCCTGAGCAGCTCAGCATCTCTCAGCATCAGCCCCGGATCCTGGTGGTCCTCCCGTAGCTGCTTCTGCAGGTGAACAAGGTGCCAGCTTCTCCATCACTGCTTCTGCCATTTGCCTGTGCTCCTTGCAACATGGACAGTGAGATTTGTTTCTGGGAAGTGATTTTTCTGCTTCCCCTGCCAGAGACTCAGGCTGTTTTCTTCTGTGGTTGAGCCCTGCGGTTGCTCATGGCTCAGCCTTGCATTTTCAGAAAGCTCCTTGTGATCTCTTCACATTCTCTTCCACACTGGGAGATCAGCTTCTTCACAAACCTGACCTCATATTGCCCCTCCAGGAGGTCGCCTTGCAGGCCAAGGGGAATGCTTGTGCAACAGCTTTTTTTTTTTTGATAAAAAAAAACAGCAAGCAAAACCCAGCCGTCCTGGAAGAGCCAGAAGCAAAGGGACTCCAGCTCTCTGCCTGAGCCTGATGCTATTTAAAGCACCTCCGGACTGGGGGCAACTGGGCACGGGAGTTTGTACAATAACCGTTCTGTTGAGGAGGGGGTCGAGGGTATGCTGGGTTCAGCATTGCTTTCTGGGCCAAATCCTGCACAGACCCTTTCTCGCGTGCCTGATGCAAGTGTAGCTGTTGGGGTGAAAAACAGTGCGGGGTCTGTCTTAGTACTTGGAGAATTAGCTAAGATGTTCAGCCCCCGAGGAACAATCTGATGCACGTGTCTGTATTTATTCTGTATTCCAGGATATACATGACAAAACTTTTTTCCCTCTGAAATAAGCATGTTTCTCTATTTATTCAGATTGCACAGAAACATGGGTCTCTGTTATACTAGGTAGGATTAATAGATGTTGGAAGTGTTCACCCTGAAGACTGGCCAATATGAAGATAGACACGAGAAAGGCCGTTGTTCCTACAGAGAGATGTCCAAGTCTCATCTGACTGTATTTCTACCCCAGACACTCCCAGCCTGGCGTCTGCGTGGCTGTGCTAGTGTGGGATGTGATTTTCCTGTAAGTTTTCATGAGAGAGCAGTTTATCAGTGCTGACCCAGTCTTTGGTTAACGTGACAACAGCTTTGGGACAAAACGTGGTGTTTGCAGAGCCAGCATGGACCTGGGTAGGTATGTCCAAGTTAAAGATGGAGCTGGGGACCTGAGTGTCCTGCACACATCTACCTCTGAACTGCCCTTCTCTTCAACTCTGCTTTATTGCACAGATAAGCGTCAGCAAGTGGAGGAAGGCGGTTTGCTGAAACACAGATCTTTGTTGCATCTTTCTCCTGCAGAGAGCTACACCATACGTAAGACCTAACGTCTTCCCTGTGCCACCAGCACCCAGTTGCTTAAGTGTAGGAGCTAGCAAACATTGCAGCCCCAATATTTTCTGCTCTATGGTGCAGATTCTAACAATACTTGAAATATTTAAAGTACTTGAAAGGCAGGAAAAGCAAGACACCCAGATGGGTACGCAATTAAATGGTAGCACTGCAGAAAGACAGAGACACCTCTGTTTCTTCCATGCAGTATTGGAGCTGGCATAGCTGATAGAGCGTGCGGGTGACATTAGATCAGTAGGAACAACATTGTATTTTCCCTGTTTCAATGTCATTACCCCGTCGTTGTCAGTGTTCCAAAATATAATAGGATTGGTTCAGCTGATTTATCCTGTAAACAAGCGATATTAGCCAGGCGCGTATTTAGACAGAGAGAGAGAGTGGGAGAGGCCGAGTGAGGGAGCGTGCAGAAGGGAATAATAAAAATGTGCTCCTCCTAATGAGGGAATGACCCAGCACTTACCAACGGGTTGGGGCCGTTGCTCAGGATCCCGCGCCAAGAAACGCAGGGCTGTAATTGTCACGGTGTCCCTGCTTCCGAGGGCCGGCCGCTTGCACAGTCCCGCTTGCAGATGCAGGAGGAGTTTGAGCTCAATGGCTGGAGTGAATTTATACTCGGCTAACGCGAGTGTTCCGAATTCCTCAGGTACCGAGATCTGCACAGGTAGAGCCAGCAAGTGGGAGATTTTTCTTTTCAGGGCTCAAGTGCTTTAGTTTGTTGTTTAAACTCATAATCAGGCTTCTTTAAATTTAATTTCCGTGAGATGATAGGACCGGACACGACTTGGTCTTGAAGGTAGATTTAAATTAGATCTAAGGAAGAAATTCTTCACTCAGAGGGTGGTGGAACACTGGAACAGGTTGCCTAGAGAAGTTGTGGAAGCCCCATCCCTGGGAGTGTTCAAGGCCAGGTTGGATGGGGCTTTGAGCAACCTGGTGTAGTGGAGGGTGTCCCTGCCCATGGCAGGGGGGTTGGAACTAGATGATCTTTGAGGTCCCTTTCAACCCAAACCATTCCATGATTCTATGATTCTCCCTGATCCAGATTAACAGCCCTGGAGCTCGGTACGACCCGTCGTTATTTGATGAGCAAGCTGAGGACACTTGTAGGCAACCAAGCTCACTTGATTTCCCCGTGCTGAAGAGCAACAACATGTAGATGTTGTTCATGACAACACTTAGCCTACCTTCGCAGGACCGCGGTGAGGCTTAATTAATGCTTTTAAGCGGCTCTGGGATCTCCGGGTGAAGGTGTCACTTGCATGCAAAGCAGCCGTGTTGTTTAATTTATATCGCGCTGTTGGTGCGTGTGGCATTTTGCAGCCCAAATGATAATTTTGTCTGTGTAACAAAATAATAATTATAGTAATTGTGATTCAGTGGAGAATCCGTGGTGGTGCCGGCATAGGGGAGGCAGCTGGACTCTATCCGGCAAGGTGCTGGTGTGCGTCACTGGAATAGGAATGAGGGGTGCCTGGCAGCTGCCAGAAATGCTTCAGAAATCCTGGTTTAACCATTCTGCTGCCAGCAAGTATTGGGAGATAATGGGTCAGGCATGTTGTGTCTGAAAGGGCATGTAGTGATAGGACAAGGGGCAATGGCTTTAAACTGAAAAGGTGGCTTTGGATTAGATATAAGGACGAAATTCTTCCTTCTGAGGGTGGGAAAGCACTGGAACAGGTTGCCCAGAGAAGCTGCGGCTGCCCCATCCCTGGAGGTGTTCAAGGCCAGGTTGGATGAGGCTTTGGGCAACCTGGTGTAGTGGAGGGTGTCCCTGCCCATGGCAGGGGGGTTGGAACTAGATGATCTTTGAGGTCTCTTCCAACCCAAACCATTCTATGATTTTATGAAACTCATGTTACAGCAAGGATGCTTAGGATTATGGAGCACAGCTGATGGAGGATAACGCCCTGGACTCTTCTTATGCCTCTTTCCTCACTGCAGTTGATGTTTCCAGGACTTTGGTATATAGACAGCCTTTGGCTGATTGTGGAAATGAAACATCCTTTAGGATAAAATGCAGCAGCTGGCGAGCGCTTCTCCTTTTCTCAAAGATGTCTTTCTGCCTTCACAGAAAACTCTTTTCACCTAAGATTTTCTCTCTCTGGGACTCTTACTCCCCATCTCAGCTACTGTATCACCAGGGGAAGTCAGTGCTGCTGTGTTTCAGGTGCGTAACAGCTTTGCTGCTGGAATATGTTCTTACAGAAGAGCTCTAGCAGCTTATTTGATCAATACTTCACTTTTGAAAAATCCCTAAATGCTTATTTACCCAATAGACCATGGCAGTTTCAAAGGCAGAGTCTCCACACTCAATAATCTCTTTTTTTTAGGGTGTGAAAAATTTTAAGTGAATTTTTTAAAGCTCATGGAAAGCACCAAGCTGAGAGCCACAGAGATCATATTCCTCTGTTTATCCTTCAGTGCCTCATCCATAGGATCCTCCAGCCTCTGAGTCAGCACGGGGAAGTTTATGGAACTGCAGAAGAGCTCAGCTTCATTTTACAGTCACACTTGTTGCTTTTCAGGTCCCATCTGTCCTTCTTGTTTGTAGGTACAGTTGCTACCTGTGAGGTGATGAACCTCAGTGACCACACATCTCTGGGATCTGATTTTCACCCCAGCTGCATGGCTTGGTGTGCTAAGGCTGAGATTTGGAATTGTAACGCTGGAAATATTTGTAGGGAGTGAAAACAACTTATGCAAAAGGGAGATTTGGCTGACACAGCAGTGGTGTTTGGGATGTGGGATGTGAAGACCTCCATAAATAAGAGTGTTTGTCCTACCTTGGTCTGACACTCTGCATTGCTGCTAAAGGTACTGTCCCTCTTCCCTGCCTATATCAGACCCTTGGGCTCTAACCAAGGCACTTGACATATCACTTAAGTTACAATATCCAAACACAGAGAGTGTAAATATCCCACTGAAAAATATTCCGAGGTATCTGAGCTTGTTCTGCACCTTGCCTTGTTTATCTTAACATAGTGTGACTGTTTCTTCTGGCAGACGTTTGGAGTTGAAGTTTATGTAGGAACTGAGAGATGTAGAATCATAGAATGGTTTGGATTGGCAGGAACCTTAAAGATCATCTAGTTCCAACGTCCCTGCCATGGGCAGGGACAGCTTCCTCTCAATCAGATTGCCCAAAACCCCATTGAACCTGGCAAAGTTGGTATGGTGAAGCTGATATCAGTACACCATCTGCCATTAATCTGCTGGTGTTTCAGGCTGGATCCTTAATTGCATCTTCACTTATTACAGGTAGGAGTGTCTTCTATGCAAGTGGCCCAGAAGCAAGTGTGTTGTTTTTCTGAGCACAGTATTGCACACTTGATATGTATGACATACTCCTCTGAAGTTTTGGGCAACCTGGTGTAGTGGAGGGTTTCCCTGCCCATGGCAGGGAGGTTGGAACTAGATGATCTTTAAGGTCCCTTCCAACCCTAACCATTCTATGATTCTATGATTCTAATAGTCCATCTTGGACTTTCCTTCCTGGGGGCATGAACTGTTTCTCTCTGATAGCCTGATGCTGCTTCCAGAGCAGAAATGCTGCTGCTGACCAGTCCCATGCCAGCAGTAAGGCAACGTGTGTAGCCAAATTGGGAACAAGAGTTTGAGAACAAGCCACGGGCTGAAAAGCATTTGCAGTTAGAATCATGGAATCATAGAATGGTTAGGGCTGGAAGGGACCTTCAAAGGTCATCTAGTCCAACCCCCCTGCAAGGAACAGGGATATCTCCAACTAGATCAGGTTGCTCAGGGCCTCGTCCAACCTGGCCTTGAACGTCTCCAGGGATGGAGCATCCACCACCTCTCTGGGCAACCTGTTCCAGTTGCGGCTCACTAGCTCTCTGTTCGTGACACGGGGTCAGCAGACCCTGAAAGCTGTGGTCTGCACCTCCAAGGTCTGCCACAGGAAATAAGAAAAGAAAATTTACTGCCAATATTGCTTAAATTTTGCAATCTTAAGGTCTAGAAAATTTTTAAGTGTTCACTAATCAATGAGCATTGTCTGCATCTTATGGCATGCTAATCATTCAGAAGGTCGGGACTCAGAGGATGCTAAATTTATAGCAACAATTACTTCTTATTAATAATCAGCCAGCTTTGCTGAGCAAAAGGCCTGAAGACTAAAGAAACCTGTTGGTCGCTGTAAGAAAGGCAGCCTCCTCTTCAGGAAATTGCAAATTTTACGACGTGGAGGTACATGGTACAGACTGTTGGGAAGCCTTATGCTCACAGTACAGCAGGACCGTAAACGCAGACATAAAAGGTCTGTACTACATTAAGATTCTGCAGCACTCTGGAAACTCGACACCAGTCCTTGAACTGATGCTTAAACTACAGACCTAAAAACCAAAAGCCTGTACCAGTTCTAGTCAGTTTGAGTAACTCTCCCCTCTGTTCTTGCATTCCTGAATTACGTTTGAATGAAAACCTCTTAGCGTAGTGGGCACAATTTCCCTGTAATTGGTAAAGTTACTGTAACTGCACTGTCATTTGTATACGGTGACATGTAATTGCGTGGTAACCATTGTTGTGGTTGCACAAGTGAAAAGCAGCGTGCAATTATAATGTATTTCCAAATGCTGGCTCTTTATCCAGCTTCCATTATATCACAGAGCACCCTGGGGAAACGATACTGGGTATTTTTGTGTGTCATTACGGTGCAGGCTAACCGCTGAAGAGAGGGTTGGTTGGTGATCTATGCTATCTTTGGTTGGTGGCCCAGAGTTTTTGTCCCCGTGGCAGATGGCACGGTCTACAGCCAGTGATGCTCACTGGGCAAGCCCGCAGCCTTTTCCTGACCTGCTGTCAGGAATGCATGTGATGGGGAGGCATCAAATTACGTGAATGACGTGGCAAGAGGTGAAGGTCAGAGAGGCCATCTCCATCCTGCAGCAGGACCTCATAGCTAGACACAGTCAACAGGCTGAAACGTGATGGTTCCACCAAAGTTCACAGCACAGATGGTGGGGAGGAGGTCAGATGAACCAAAGTGCACTAGTCTCGGAGTCAGAAGAGAGATTCGGAGGCAGCGTGACCAGAAACAGAGACACTACAGGAGGTCAGAGGAAGAGCTGATCCGGCTTAAGAAAGGCAAGGTGCTAATCCCAGGGGTAGGGCAAACTAGCATCTAACGAATAGTTTATCAAGCAGTGAAGCCCATGCTGATACCATGAAGAGAACATGGACGAGCAAACAGGAGAAGCACAAACCTTGTGTACCGTACTGCTGCTGTTGGAGTTTAAAGACCTGTGGTTTGCAGGGAGATGGTTTCCATCATTTACAACTCCGCTGGGTGGGGATTTGTGGTTCACCCCTGCATCAGGTGATCTAGGTGCTAAATTTCCTAGCTTGTATCTCTTCAGGTACCATGAAGTTCCTTGTGACAGATTTTCCCAGGGCTTCCATCTTTCTAGATTTTTAAATTACAGAATCATAGAACGGTTTGGGTTGGAAGGGACCTCAAAGATCATCCAGTTCCAGCCCCTCTGCCATGGGCAGGGACACCCTCCACTACACCAGGTTGCTCAAAGTCTCATCCAACCTGGCCTTGAACACTTCCAGGGATGGGGCAGCCACAGCTTCTCTAGGCAACCTGTTCCAGTGCCTCATCACCCTCTGAGGGAAAAATTTCTTCCTTGGATGTAATCTAAATGCACCCTTTCAGTTTAAAGCCATTGCCCCTTGACTTATCACTCCATGCCTGTGTCAAAAGTTCCTCTCCAGCTTTCTTGTAGCCCCTTTAGGTACTAAAGGCTGCTATAAGATCACCCCAGAGCCTTCTCTTCTCCAGGCTGAACAACCCCAACTCTCTCAGCCTGTCTTCACAGGAGAGGTGCTCCAGCCCTCTGATCATCTTTGTGGCCCTCCCCTGGACCTGCTCCAGCAGCTCCATGTCCTTCTTGTGTTGGGGACTCCAGAGCTGAACGCAGTATTCCAGGTGGGATCTGACAAGAGCAGTGTAGAAAGACAGAATCACCTATCAAGTGATATCAAAAATATCCTATCGAGTAGGATACATACCCACCCTCACTCTCACTCAGTCCTTGCAGTCAGGAAGGAGAGAAGGTCTTGCAGCCAGGTGATGGAAAAGACCTTGGATATCTCCTTGTAAAGACTCAAATGCATATTACTGATGATTTCTTATTGCTGTTGGCTCCCTGGCCCTGCTGGCAGCACAGACAGCCGTAATGTATGTGTTCCTTCCATCGTCTGGCGTAGCCAAGCCTGAGATAACAAGAGTGAGAAGCCAAGTACCTGCCACCGTGTGAAGACAGGGCTGTTAGGTATTAGCTGTAAATCAAAGGCGAGACTTGGCCGTTGGGACAGCCCTTATCCCCAGCGAGTCTGTGGAATTGCTTTGGAGCCTGCTGAGATATCTGGAAAAAGGCCTCGGTGCTTTGATTGGGGAGGAAGATTTCACCGGAGTGAAAGCAAGGAGGAATGCGGGATGGCTAATCCTTTAGCGAAGCTTTTCCCAAAATATGGATTAGGCTGTACTTGATTATCAGGGGCTGTTTCAGAGGCAAATAGCTAAAGCAGATGTTTAAGGGACAATTGTGGTTTATTATGAGCACTGTTTGTGCTGGCCCCCTAACAGCTGGTGCTTCAGCCGTTCGTGCAATGCCAAAGCGCTCGCTTCTGCTGGGGAATCAGGTGAGGATGGGGAAGGAGATGGTGTAATCAGACCTCTAACCCTTCTGCTGAGTTTGGGGGTTTTTGGGGCTCATCAAATCCCTTGGGGACTGAGCCAGCGCCAGCCTTGTAAAACCGTCCTCTTTGGGAGGGTTTGGATGTCTTAATTATTTATTTGATAGGCTTAATCCTGGAGAAGGCAAATGCCTGCCAGGATCCTCCTGTAAATCAGGCCCATTCTTTTGCACATCCTTCCTGTTTCACTGGTGAATGTGACACTTGGCCGTGGTGTCACGGCTGCAGATGAACCCTCTGGTTGCCGACGCAGGGAGCGGCGGCAGGAGCAGACCACAGCCTCTCACCAGCTGGCTCCCCCTGCACATCAACCCAAGCTGGAGAGGCAGCTGGTGAGACCTGGGAGGGCATTTATGTCCTGGGAGCTGCCAATCATTCTCACATGAAGATATTTTGGATATGTAGAGCACCTTATAAAGCTGTGTTTAGCAGCTTCCCTGGGGCAGAGGGGTGGTGAGTAATATTCCCTCTTTTGCAGGTGGGAACCTGGTGTGGGATGATGAACTGATTGACTCCAGTCCAGCATTTCAACCGCAAGGCCCCCCTTCCCTTCCGATTTACCTACGGACTGCACCGTGGGTTTCTGGGTTAGATTTTAACTGCTCAGGATGCAAGAATTGCTGATCCTGTTCTTGCCTCTTTAGATCTTCCCTTTGGCCCTCCCTGATAGCCCAGCTGGTGCGGCAGCAGCGTTGCGAGCAGAGTGAATTCATGTCCTCACCTCCACTTTCATTCTGGAAAGTCGTTAACGTGAAATTGCCAAGCAGAGAAGCTCCAGAGAGTTTAACGTGGCTACTTTATATTGCTGCTAGGAGTGTCTGGAATTGAAAATAAACCTGTGCTTGCAACTCCTGACCCTTTCATCATAAATCCAAACTTCCTTACGTGTTTCTCTCTGCTGAAGCAGATGACTGTATTTCTGTCTTTACAGAAGCGTGTGTGCAGCTGAGAGCCACAGCTGCACAGAAGCCGGGTGATGTTTATTTGTAGGGTTTCGCTTGCTGGCATTTTTTTTGCAGATGATCCCCAGAGGAAATAACCCAAATGTGTTAAATGAAAATAGTTTTCATGTGGCGTGCGGCTTGCTGGCTGTGCTCCTATTCTGGGGGGGCAGTTGCCCATATGGCAAACCACAACTCTGCGATTGCTTCTCCGGCACCTACGCAACAGCAAGTGAGCGAACATCATGGCCTCATCTGCCCTCACACACTCATTTGTGTGTCTCAGAGGCTAGGGTGTGCTGTGATGGTCCTAGAGCTCATCTGAGCCATATCACGTAAAAGAAAGTGCTGGTTTTGCTCTTCAACCTTGCCCTGATGCTTGGATCATAGAACGGTTTGAGTTGGAAGGGGTCTTTAAAGGTCATCTTGTCAAAACCCATGCAATGAGCAGGGACATCTTCAACTAAATCAGGTTGCTCAAAGCCCCATACAGCCTGGCCTTGAATGTTTCCATGGATGAGGCATCTACCACCTCTCTGGGCAACCTGTTCCAGTGCTTCACCATTCTCATTGTAAAAAAATTCTTCCTTAGATCTAGTCTGAATCTACCCTCTTTTAGTTTAAAACCATTACCCCTTATCCTATCACAATAAGCCCTACTAAAAACTGTCTTCAATTTTCTTGTAAGCCCTTCTTATAAGGATATGTCCTTCTGTCAGTAATCTCAGGGAAATAAGATGAAATAAATGGGCTTAAATTTAGTTTTGTGTCTGTATGGGGGAAAACCATGATATCAGCCCCATTAAGGGTAGGTCTGAGTTCAGCTGTAGCTGGGCACAGTGTGATGGAGAAGGAACTAACCTGTGGCAATTGGATTAATTAAGTCTCAACAGGTTGGAGATGTGCTGCAGATCAGCCACAGGTTATTGTGGTTGATGTTGGCATCTGTGGGTCTATATCTGTTTAGGGTTTTGCAGGAAAAAGATGTTGATAGAGTGTGTTACAGAGGGCTCAGTGCTGTGTTCTTATAGCCATGCAGACTGAGGCCAGTTTGGGGTGCAAAACAGCACAGGTAGCTTCTGCCTGAGATTCAACGTCCTGGGTCATGCAGGAAAGCAGACCAGATGATTGTATGGGTCCTTTCTGGTCTCCAAGTGCTTCAGCTAGAGTAGTTGGTTTTGGCTGTGCTTTGAGAGGGGAGCGTGTGGGAGGTTGTGCTATACCAAGGAGGATGTCTCGGGCTGTGCCAGCTCTGCTTGATTGCTATTGTTTCACTGCTTGTTGGTGTAATTTCCTGTTGTTTGAGATGGAGCTTCACATGCTGCGCCCTAGGTAAGATGTCTGCTGGCACTATGGAGTCCTTCATTCTCTTGGTGGTAAAGCAAGCTGTTTACCGTTTCTTGTTTTCCTTTGAAACTGCGACAAAGTGGGGCTTTCTCTTGCTCCTCTTTCTGCTTTTTGTAGGAGGTTTGGGAATTTCTTGCTTTCGGTCTGAAATGATTCTTCTTGCAGCCTGTCAGGCTGTCAGTTTGAGAATGACATATACACAGTTTTACTACAGCCTTAAAACACAGATCATCTTAACTTCAGAGCTTAAGAGCTTCTGGTCAAAGTGGGCTTGACTTGAAGACCTGGGTTCTTCTCAGATTCTACATTCATAGAATAATTCAGGTTGGAAGGGACCTCAAAAGATCGCGTAGCTCAGCCTCCTGTTCCAAGCATGATACATCTCAAGGTTAGATGCTTAGGCTAAGTGAATCATCTGGAGTCCTTTTGCAATCAACTGGCTCTATCAGAAGTGCATTACAAGGTTGATTGGTTGGCTCTCTGACATACCTCCTTTCCTCTGTTGATTATAGAGGCAGTTTAGATGACCACTATAGGCTACTTACTAAAATTTCACATAGCTAAAGCTAGGTGAGATGGATCCCATACCAGGTGATGTGTCAGATAGTGAATTGGTGGGCAGAAGGCTTGTCACACAGCATCAGACCAACACACTGCTCCTCTCGTTAGTTCATCTCTGACAGTCAGTGCCTCATGCCTCGCAGAAGGATCTGGGTAGCGTTGCTGCTTCAAACACTTTTGTACTTCCTGAGTAATCAAGCTGCAGTTTTTCCATCCTGACCTGTGTAATGAAGCCGTACGTGTTCTCATTATCCACAGAAACGCTCGTTTTTTTGCGAGTCGTGCTGTCAGCGGGGGTGTCCTGCCTCTGAAGTGTGGCCATCAGCATGGTGGTACTAGACCTCAAATGAATTTAGCCTTTGGATCTGGGATGCAGATTTATCTTACACTTTGTGCTGGCATTGTAGATGAGCAACACATCCTGTCTGCTGCTCGTGGAGGCTGTTGATCTGATCTGTAATTGCTCTTCGAGCTGGTGTTTTAGCTCTGAAAGGGCAGTCTGCAAACACTAATGCCTCTTGCAGGCCAGAGCTCAGGCTAGCTGTTCCTTGCTAATGGCTGTTTGAATTCCTCATAGGTTTCATGCATTTATAAATACATTTAGGACACATTATTCTTCCATTCAGTAAAACCATCTGTAATTATTCCCTGTAATTGCTGGGTGAGGATAAAATGAATCCACTATCACGCTTTTACTGCTCATGAACTCAAGGAAGGAGCATCACGTATTCCAGCCATGCTTCCAGGAAGATGTGAGCTCAGACAGAAAAAATTGTCATCATCCTTTGTTACTAATATATGAAAACTAGGCAACCCTCCTGTACAATTAATTATTGATTTTTCTAGACCTTAGTCCAGCAAAACACTTTAAGCAGGTGCTTAACTTCAAATCTATGAGTGGTCCCATTGAAATTAATAAAGTCTAACTGCATCAGCAATCAGGTACTGTGATATTTGGAGCCTCATCTTTGACTTATTCTATGGAGATCTTCATATTGGCAACCTGTATTAGCCTCACCTACTGTCTAGGTGGTGCCTTAAGATAAGAGTTGTCCGTACTGTTCTGCTGCTGCGCTTCTGCTACTCCCTGAAGTCCAAAGGAACACCCTGAGAGATAACATACATTCATACGTAGGGATCCCAGTGGAGCACCTGTGTGATGACAAGTCTGTTGAGTTGAAATGCAATAGATGTTAGAGCTTAAGCAGTAGAATTAATGAACAGGACCTTTTCTCTTGTTTTTATAGGAGTTCATGGGTATCATCTCCAATAAATGCTGGAAAGCTCCCATGATAGCTGTGAAACCTTCCCTCCTGTCCAAAGAACTTCAGTGGGTTACAGTGCCTCAGTAAGATGGATAAATATGGATAACCTCCATTTCATGGGGAAGAAATGGAGACTCAGGAGGATAAAGTGCCCAGGCTAAACAGAGTGAAAGAAGAACCCAGGACTGTATGATAAAACTAACCCCAGGAATGGGCAGTGTGTGCAGTCACTGTCTATAATGTTTAAATTTTAGCATGGTCCCTACTGCAGATTTGGCCTGGGCTGACCAGTTCTCTCCCAGACAATGCCTGAACACACCTGTAATTTCAAAGATGTAGTGTGGGTAGTGCTACAGGATTTGGTGATGGGATGGGAGTGATTATTTAGGTTTCATAGATGTGAGCCTTACTATTGGGCCTTAGGCCCAGAGGGCAGGTCAGAGTTTATTTGCCAGTGCAGATTCAGCTCAGTGGCTTTCATTCTGGATCCCATGGGAATGATGTACATACTTTTTTTTTTTTTTGACAGAACTAGATATGTTTCAGACATTTTCAGCAGACTTTCCCTTTGATTGCTAGGTCTTGACTGGTAGAACTGACTGGGAGAGCAGTAGGAAAAAGGCTTAACGTAATGTATCCTGCTGGGCTGTCATTCAAGAGAAGCAAGTTTCCAGTTCTCCTTCTGTCTGTAGCTCACCATGCAACTTCGGTCAGATTTTTTCCACCTCTGTATTTCTCCAGTCCTGCCTTTGTCATTGATTTGCCAGCCTGCATAAATTATAGGTGTGTTATGCAACGGTGTCCCAGCTTCGATGGATATTTTCCAAATGGCTAAAGAATCGGTGGCTTTGTTTTTTAACGCTCTTCTTTCATTTTTTCTTTATAGCTGTTAACAATTGATGACAATTTCTGTGGCCTGGATATGAATGCCCCCTTGGGAGTATCATCCATGGTGCGAGGGCTCCCCATTTTCACTGAGGATGGAGACAGAATGACGTCTGTGATTGCCTACGTCTACAAGAACCACTCCCTGGCTTTTGTGGGCACCAAGAGTGGGAAGCTGAAGAAGGTAAGACCTAACACGGTTTTCTAACTCAGATTTTCATGTTCTTATGGACATTTGTAGTGTTGCGCTGAGAGTGAGTGCGTGCAGTCCTTATCCTAAGGTGCAGCACCTGTTTTGAGGATAGGAAATGTTCTTTTTGCTATTCTTTCAGTTGGCAAAAAACTGTTTTTCACCCTTGGAGGATAGAGCTGATGTGGGAAAGGATAAAATCCTTCTGCCAAATTGTTGTTCTTCAGCAAACGAATGTTTTTGAGGTCAAACCACAGACTCAATGCAGTTGACATCCAACAGAAGATTTTTGTGTTCAGACCATCTGTAATTAAGTAGCTGATCACAGGGTATCTGTGCATACTGGAGAAAAACTGAACGGGTCTGAAAGTTGTTAAGAAAGGCGATTCATGCTCTGGAGATCTTTCTTCAGAGCAATGTGACTCGACTGTGATTTCACCACGAGCCCAGCACGGGATTAGCGGTTGCTCCGTTTAGGTCAGGCTGGATGTTTGTACTGAAGGAAGCGTGTTGCCATCAAAAGAAAGCTGTGTCTTGAACAATAATGAGCATTATGTTTATAGTTGGTGCCACATAAAGCCAAATACAATAAAGAGTGTATTTATGTCCCTCACCGTGCATTCTCACTAAAAATATTCCTATTGCATGGCTGTAGCTCTGTAGTTTGCCGTGTAAGGTGATAGTAGAAAGGCTTGAGAGTTGGAAGCTGGGAATCATCTACCTGTGGTTTCCTCAAGGCAACAAGAGGTATTAAGAGTGACCTTCTCATGCTGCTGGTGGGCACTGCATCCATTTCAACTGCTGTATTCCAGTCTGGCAGTGTTTGTCTGAACGCCCAGCCCAGGATTGTTGCAAAATATTATGTGTGCGAGGAGATTGTGGCTTTGTGATAGTAATGGAGATGGGTGAGAAGCTGGGAAAGGAGTCTGGGCAGAGCCTTGGGGGTTGGGTTGAGTGTTGATTCCTTTTTGAATTCCTATTGCAAATAAAAACTTCCAGATTGTGGAAAGGAAGGTCCTATGAAAAGGTGGCCCACTATTGCTTGTGTCTAGGATGGACAGGGCAGACAGGGAGAAGGGAAGGAGTCATTTGTTCACGAATCCTTAAGGAAGGTCTGAAATCTCTGGTTTTATTCCTCTAGCTGTTTCTTCACTTAAATAGAAAATCAGTTTTGCAAGTTCAGATGACATTGCTCCTATGCTGAGGGAGGTCTGCAAGGGGAACAGGATCCTGCCCACTGGCAAATGTCTCCAGCTTTGTTTGACATTGGAAAGGCTGCTGGTGCTTTTGAAAAGATAGTGTGGTGGGGTTTTGTGTTGTGTGGTTTGTTTTTTTTTTAACAGTCTACTCAGACATGTGAAAAAGGAGCCAAATTCTTCTTTAAACAGTTGTAATAAAAATAATCTCCTCCTCTGACTAATTAGGTTTTGCTTCCCTGTCATCTGTGATATCATAACAAACTGTTTAGTTCTCCAGTCATTCTCTGGAAGGGGGAAAAATGGGGTAGCTCAGATCTGAGTGTTAAATATCCAAAAGACTTAAGCAGTTAAGAATGACTGTTGCTTCCCCGTGCTCGCAAGCTTTTGCTTTTTTTTTTTGGCTTCAGGAGAAGCAAACTCAGACACAGCTCTGTCTTTGCCTTTGCAGGTCACATTGCACAATCCAAGATCTGATTCCTTTTAATAGGGGGAAAACAGGAGTGAGAAAGCTTTTTAGTGCTTTACAGAGCGTGGTGGAGAGTGGGGACAGCCTTATAGGGTAAAGAATGAGAAGAAGGGAGCTAAACTGGCTGATGTAATTGGAGAAAGCTGCGTTTTATTCTCTTTTTCCTAACGTGCTGAGTATTCTGCCTGCAGTAAGTTAGTGTGTTGGGTCTGTGTGTCGGCAGAGCTGGAGTCTCGGGCTGAGATCTTCCTTGGCTGAATAAGTCTCCATCAGAGAGGTAGAATGCAAAGAAAAACAGGGCTCCCCTGAGCACGTGTGGTTGTTTTGGACCAGTTGATCCAGGCTCCTGCAGGTTCAGCCCCGTTCGTGCTATGACTTCTGCAATCACTGGCTCTCCTCCACAAGCTGCCTTTCTCCAGGGCTCCTGAAGTTATCTGAGCTCAGGATACCAGCCTGTTTTCCCCTCTGGGTGCCACATACGGCCAGTTTGGCACTCAGGATTTTCACTTGGTACCCTTTGGTCCCTGCCAAGACGTCACGGGCCTTTTGAAACTTTATTTTCCATCTTGGCTCATCAGTCAGGTGCTTTTGAATAGGAAGCAAGTGAAACACTGCATTGGTATTGCAACTCCAGCGTAATCCGTTATGTTAGCATGAAGTTTGATTTATGTTTTAAAAAAAATGCCTATGGATAAATTGGAATAAGCTTTATAGGATTAGATGAAACTTCATGTACCAGTGGGCAAAGCCCAGGAGCTGTCTTTTTTTTTTTTTCCCCTGCTTTCTGGGTCCTACCATGCATAGTACGTACTGCTGCTTCTTGTGTGGTGCAGCTACTCAGTGAAGCTACACTGAAGTATTTCGGATAGCATGAAGAGAGGAGTTACAAGATTATCTTCAGGACAGCAGGATCTACTCAATTGTTGAGAGACTCGCTGTAAGAAATGACAAGATGGTTTTGGAGAAACTTTCCTTATTTTTCCTGCAGTTTCAGTCTTTTTCTCTGTGTATTTTTATATGAAAGATGCAGACTGTGTATCAGATTTTGATGTATGCAATCCGTGAATACTCTGCAAAAATACCCACAGTCATAAAGCAATATCTGTTAGTTGATATACAAATGTCACATATGTCAAAGGAATTTATCCAGTGGCACACACAACTGAAGTAAAATATTGTACTTTACAGGAACGTATCATTAAAATGAAAACTAGCAGCATATCAGGAGTCTGCCCGTGTAACCAAGACAACAAAGAGAGAAAGAAAAGGAAAAAACAAGATAGAGATAGGGTAGGAAAAGAGTGAGTGAAACAGAATGACAAGGTTGGCCCCAGCTATTTCACTGCCCCAGGCAAAATCCATTTTGCAGTCCCTGCTCATTCACACAGCCACACGTGCAGACCAACGGGAAGGCACTGAATAACGTGCTGTAGAAATAAGCCCTCCAATTCTGCAGGCTTGTCCACAGCACAGCCAGGCCCTGCAGAATGGAGACATAAGTAGGATAAAAATGCAGAGCTATGGAAAAGAAAAATAGTCCCTGTGCAGATATCGTGTGTAGAAACCAGTGCCCTTCAATTAAAGACCTGATGGGTGCTGGTGGTGTCTTGGGGATGGAGAAGTGTGGGCTGTGGATTAAAGGCTTGATGGGGGCTGGTGCCATCTTGGGGGTGGATAAAGGTGCTCTAGGGATGAGCGAGTTGGGAGACAGCCAGGTTCAGGTCTTTACCAGAAACCCTTGGTGTGCTTCCATATCTCATTTTCCCTCCTGCAAAGGGTAGGAAATATTTTGCTTGCTTAAAGAAGCGTTGGGGAAAATGAATGCACTAAAGGTTGTGAGGTGTGATCATATCAAACAGCTGAACTAGGCAGATCAGATGGGATGGAAAACCAGCTCCTGACCACTTGTGGGCATTAAAGATCCTGCGGTACTTTTTAATGAGAAATATTTTATCGCGCAGCGCTTTGGTCTGATCCCAGTATCTGTAATTCCCTCCGGTGCTGGCTGGCCCGTGATGTTCCCTACCCCAACGTGGTACTTCTGTGCCACACTGGTAAATGTTACCACAGCTTTACTATACTCCAGGGTGCCTGGTGGGCTTAGTTGGCAGAGTGAGCCCCTACATACGATGGGAAGTGTTTAGGACAGAAGCTGTGGCTGAAAGTCAATCAGCACCTCTGAGTTTTTAGTGATTTTTTCTTTTTCCCAGGAGATAAAAAAAGACTTGAGGTTAACAGAGGTCTCTTTTGTCTCTCTGCAAACAGCAGCGCAGTAACCCATCCAGAACAGGAGTTATTCCTGGGTATGTGCTTCCTACAAACCATTTTCCTGTAAAACAGCCAGGTGCTAAAATCCACTGGCTTTTTTTTATCTTTGCACACTCTCTCATTACACGTTTAGTTCTTCACTCCGGTGGCAAGAGAAAGCTGGAGATGTACCCGTGGAGATGCTTTGCACGGTTTTGTACGCCTGTTTTGGATTTTTTTCGAGTATGTTTGGCCAAATTATGTGCCACTAATACCTGTCATCACTAAGGAAGCGTAGCGGTATTCGGTATTCCCTGTGTTCCTTTCCTAGGTATTTAATTTACGGTATTTTGGTGGTTTTTTTTTTAATGTTTTTGTGCAGATAGTTTCCAGACAAAGAAATACAGCTTTCCTGCAATTATTCTGTGTGTAGATGCAGGTACAAAGGGCGATTTGAGTTTACAAATGTCAACACAGGAACAGCCCTAGGAGCTGCACTTCTAACAAAACAAAGCTCTTTGTCCATTTTGAAAGGTTTATTTGAAAATGAAGCAGTAGTAATTTACATTTATTTGAAACTTCTCCACAAGAAATAATTTTTTTTATTCCATCAAAATATTTCACTCAAAGCCTTTTCTATGCTAAATTCCTGCAGAGAAAGAAATTTGGCTTAAAAACGAGTTCTTTCACTCCATGGCCTGTATTTCATTTTTCATAAAATCCTGTAAGTTTGAGGTCTTTGAAGGGATTTTTAGGTTTGAGCTGTTGCTCAGGGTGAAGGTTTTCATTCAGATCAGACAGCTCTGAAATCTGGCCAGCACTTCCCAACAGGTATCACCTCTATTTAGCAGAAAATTCTCAATATCAACCAGTTTCATGAACCACCCTCCAGACTACCCTGAACCCTCGAGACTCTGCTTTCTTTGGATCCAGAGACAAAACACCATAGGGAGATTTTTGGGTCTGAGAGCTGGGATTTGCTATTCTCATTTTGGCCCATCTCACAGTTGCATTGGGGAAGGTTGGCTTTCTCGGATAGATAACTGGATTGGAAAACACATGGAAGTCTGAGCTCCTGCTGGTTTCTGGCCACGTGACTGTGGCTATCCCATCCCATCATTCGGCCGACAGCTCTCCTGGTTGGATGCTACAGTGCTGTTTACAGCCTGTCTGCCTTGAAGAGGGAGTGGGAACCACTGGCAGCTGTTGAAGGAGTCAGCCTGTGGCTTGGAGAAGATGCACCTTGGTCTACAGTAGTGTCAGGACTGCTTCAGTAGGGTAACCCTGAAGGACACTCCAGGAGTGCTCCATCCCTGGAGACGTTCAAGGCTGGGTTGGATGAGGCCCTGAGCAACCTGATCTAGTTGGAGATATCCCTGTTCCTTGCAGGGGGGTTGGACTAGATGACCTTTGAAGGTCCCTTCCAGCCCTAACCATTCTATGATTCTATGACACCCAAACCTGCAGCTCTGTTATCATCGCTGATTGCTATGATGGGTCTTCTTGCTTACAGTCATTGCCCCCTCACGTGTGGGGCGAGATCCTTTCCCAGAGCAGAGTTCATCCTGTTTAGCAGGAGAGATGAGCTGAATTCTGGTGGGACTGGCAGCGTGTCAGGTCCTTCCACAAAGCTGGATTGCTCTCAAGTGCCACGAGTGGGCAACAGAGGAATGAAATGTAGTTTTTATGCAAAAAAAAAAAGAGCAAGATAAAAGAGTCAAGAGATGGGCTGACACCCACAGGTGATAGATCTCTGGGTGGGTTAGTGATATTGTGACGTACTGACATGGAGAGAAGTATCTTCCTTTTTTCCTTTGATGCATCACCTTCCATCCAAGGAGCTGGAGATAATGAGAGCACCCTGGGTTTGCCATGCATGGGTTTACAGTCTTGTGATAACTGCAGGAAATGATACAGTTCCTCACCATTTCTCCAGACAAGGGGGTTTCTGAATATGCACAAGACAAGAAACCCTGCTTGAGTTTGATGTTCCCTGGAGGATATTCTGCTGCTGACAGCTCTGTGCAAATGTCAGCAGGGAAACTCGGCTTCCTTCTCCTTCCCTCTGCTGCTTTGAAAGAGTCAGAGTGGTTTTTTTTTAATTTTAATTTTTTTTCCTCAACCGTTTGGCAAGTGGACTTGACTGCTCTGAAAACATGCTATAGAGACTCTGGCTCCTGCTGGGAAGCTGGTTTCTGCAAGAGAGGCTTGTTCACCCTGGCCTCTCCTCGCAGCTTCCTAAATCAGCAGGAGTCCAAGTGCTTCACTCAGTTATGATGGAACGATGCTGCTTCCCATCTGTATTTGACGTCTGTGAAGGCTGCAGTTGTCTGTGTCCTACACTGATACACAGTCCCTCTTTGAGAGGTCCTTGTCAGCTTAGATGCCTTAAGAGCAGTTCAGTTTTCTGGCTGTAGTATCAGAAAAGCTGTGATTTGGTAGCTGTGGTGTGCTGTGCACTCCATGCTCGTATTAGGTGTACCAGCACGCAGCCCTGAAAGGGGTGGTGATGCTGATCTATATGGACATTAGGCAGTACCGGGTCATGTAAAAGTCATTGACTGGTGATACTGGAGTTCAACATGACCTAAAAGTGCTGGATGATCGGATAATGTCTCCATGGGTGAAATCAAAGATGCAGGACTTGGGCATCCCAGTCGTAGGCTGCTGTGTTGTGCCATCTCTCTTCCTCTGCTGCTCTGAAGCCTTGTGGGTGGGTGGACCTCTTTCTGTTGCACTATGCTTTTCACCAGCTAGAGGTCAAACTAGATGGGAAACAGATTCCCCTGTGCATCTCTTCGTCTCCGAGCTGCAGCCAGTTGGGAAGATGATCAGAGGGCTGGAACACCTCTCCTATGAAGACAGGCTGAGAGTTGGGGCTGTTCATCCTGAAGAAGAGAAGGCTCTGGGGAGATCTTCTAGAAGCCTTCCAGTACCTAAAGGGGACCTACAAGAAATCTGGAGAAGGACTTTTGACAAGGACCTGTAATGATAAGACAAGGGGTAATGTTTTTAAACTGAAAGAGTGGATTTAGATTAGATGTAAGGAAGAAATTCTTCACTGTCAGAGTGGTGAGGCACTGGAACAGATTGCCTGGAAAAGTTGTGGCTGCCCCATCCCTGGAAGTGTTCAAGGCTGAGTTGGATGAGGCTTTGAGCAACCTGATCTAGTGGAATATGTCCCTGCCCATGACAGGGGATTGGAACTAGATGATCTTTGAGGTCCCTTCCAACCCAAACCATTCTATGATCTGCCTGAACAGCAGGGCTACCATCCAGAGGGACCTAGACAGGATGGAGCAATGAGGTTGACAGGAACTCATTTAAGAAGTGTGAAGTCCTGCACCTGGAAAAAGAGCGACCTCTTGTAATGATGCAGGTTGACAACTGCCTGGCTGGGGAGCAGCTCTTCTGAAAAGACCTGAAGATCCTAGTAGACAGCGAGTTGCACATGAGCCATCAGTGTGCCTATGCAACAAAAGAGGCCAACAATATCCTCAGCTATACAAACAGGGGTACTGCTAGTAGATTGAGGGGAAGGCGATCATCTTGAACTCAATTGTTAGACCATATCTAGATACTGTGCCCAGTTTTAGGCCTCTCAGCACAAAAAAGGCATTGGTCAACCAGAGCAAGTTCAGGAGAGGGTGAAGAGACGGGCCAGGAGCTGGAGAACGTGCGCTGAGAACAGAAGATGAGAGAAATGAACTTATTCAGGCTGGGGAAGAGAAAATTTGGAGGGACTGAACGGCAGCGTTCCCATGCCTACAAGGAGGTTATCAAGAAGACAGAGACAGGCTCTTCATATTGATGAGTGGTGGGAGGATGTGAGACAGCAGGCATAAGTTGATAAGAGAGCCTTTTCAACAGGATATAAGGAAAAGCTTTTTCCCATAAGGACAGGCAAACGCTGGAGCAGGTTGCCCGTGGCAGTTGTGTCGTTTCCATCCTTGGAGGTTTTCAAGGCCTGAATGGACAAAACAACCTGGTCTGATCTCACAGCTGACCTTGCTTTGAACAGGAAGTTGAATTAGAAACCTCCTGAGGTCCTTTCTAGCCTGGGTTGCCCTGTGATCCATCCTCTGCTGCAAAACCCCAGGCCCTAAACTGCATCAGGTGGCCCGTATCCAGACTCTGCTGCTTAACTCAGTGCAGCTGATGCTTCTTTTAAATACTCACTAATTTCTCCGTCACTGCAGGTGGGTGCTTGGACTTCCATACCTCTCTTTTCCATTGTCTTGAGACTTCCAGCTACAACTTGTCAGTGTAGCACACCGCAGTTAGCTCCTTCATCCTTGCAGTGTTTGACTGCAGTAGGAAAATTCCCTTTTTTCTGCTAGGAAGGTTGCTGTTCCCAGCAAGAGTTAGAACTTACTTTTTGGTAGAGAGCAATTAATTTTCAATGTCTCTCCCTCAAGTTCCCCTCTCTGCTTTCTGACTACTCAGGGATCTCCGTGCCGGTGTGCAGGGTTTGGCTGAGCTTTGCTGTTGCTGGGTGCCGTGCATACTTGTGTTGAGTGCTGCTCTTTTTTTTTTTTTTTGGAGGTTCTGGTTCAACAGTGCCTCAGAGCTTTGTCGGAGGTGGGATCTTGTGATCGTGCAATGAGATTTGCAAATGATTGTCTAATCCCTCCAGATTCTGCACTGGTGGTGCTGCACTGTGTGTTTTTATTTCTGACTCCAGGAGAAATAGTGGCCTTCGGTGGACTCATGGTAGCAGGTTGTACCGTCATCTCTTCAAACTCTTCTCCTAGGAAGCTACAGCTTGAATTTGACAACTTTCCAGTCCCAAAGCAGCGGAGCTGGATGTCCCTACAGTGGACTGAGGACGCGCGCTGTGCAGGCAGGGGGATGTTAGTGACAAAAGCAGACACAAAGGGACGGATGACAATGTCTTGCTGCAGGTGGCCTTGCTGGAATCCAAGGGATCTAGAGCCTCTTGGGGCGCAGTTTGCAGTGATGCTGGTTGTCACTTGCCTTGTTGTGGCAGGCGGTTTTCTGCATGGCGTCAGCAGCTCTGTGCAAGACGTGGAGCATTGAGGCTGCAATACCTGGTGTGGCTGTGCTGTTGATGGAAACTGTCCAGGGGTGGGATACAAGGATAAGCAGATACATCCCTGTGTCCCCCTGGTCTATCCACTTCTCTTTGTCTTTGTCCCTCTGTTCTCCAAGAAACACTCTGGATGGGACATTAGGTGATCAGCTTCGGTCTTCACCTGCCACTTCTGATCTCCAGGGTGACAACGAGGCTGTCTAACTCCTCGGACACTTCATCTAATGCCCGGATGGATGCCCAGCCAAAATAGCTCTTGTCTTTCCTTCCTCCTCTCTATCCCCTTCCCTTTTGACTGGGATAATGACTTTTCAGGGAGCCCTTGAAGTGCCTCTTGCATCTGCCTTTGATTTGAATGCCTCTTGCCTGCTGACCCTTCTTACGGGAAGTCGGCTTAAGTGCGGTTCTCCTAATTAGTTTTGCTTTAGTTTAATCTTTTGAAATAATTTTATCAAAAAGAGGAAACCTTCTACCCGCTCCCTCATTTCATCAGCTTGTTTTCATGCATGGTCTCTGGGTTTATTTCTCTGTTTCCCTTGTTTCTAGATAGGACATCATTTGCATATTTGATTAAGCTCCATATGTTATCAGGGAGGCAGTTGAAAGAACAGCAAGTCCCTGATAAGGCACTGTGCATCCATCTCCTCCTTTCACCATCCTCCACACTATCCCCCTCACCATCCTGCAGCCGTATCTGTGCCTAAAAATCACCTCTGCAGTCTGTCTCACCTACTTCTTCTCCCTTTGGCCAGATGACGGATCTCTGGTTGCGCCACAGATAGGTGTTGATGTAGACATCAAAATTTTACAGCCCCTGTCTTAAGGAAGGAAGCAGAAACAGTGCACATGATGGGAATGGAGCAGTGGTGAAGATGCTAACCGTGACAATGAGGTCCAGGTTCAGTTCCCTGCTCTCTCCAAAGCCCTTCACAAGATCTCATTGTGCCTAGGGGGTCTGTGTTGCATGAAACACTATGTCTTGTATCAGAGATAGTGTTTGTATTGGAAATAGTGTGGCCAGCAGGACTGGGGCAGTGATTGTCCCCCTGTATTCGGCACTGGTGAGGCTGCACCTTGAATACTGTGTGCAGATTTGGGCCCCTCAACACAAGAAAGACCTTGAGGTGCTGGAGTGTGTCCAGAAAAGGGCAACGGAGCTGGTGAAGGGTCTGGAGCACAAGTGTTATAGGAGCGGCTGAGGGAACTGGAGTTTTAGCCTGGAGAAAAGGAGGCTGAGGGGAGACCTTGTCGCTCTCTACAACCACCTGAAAGGAGGTTGTAGTGAGATGGGCATCACTCTCTTCTCTCAGGTACCAAGTGATAGGACAAGAAGAAATGGCCTGAAGTGGCACCAGGGAAGGTTTAGTTTAGATATTAGGAAAAATTTCTTCACCGAAAGGGTTGTCAGGCATTGGAACAGGCTGCCCAGGGAATTGGTGGAATCACCATCCCAGGAGGGATTTAAAAGATGTGTAGATGTGGTGCTGAGGGACATGGTTTAGTGGTGGACTTGGCAGTGTTAGGTTTATGGTTGGACTTGATGATCTTCAAGGTCTTTTCCAACCTAAATAATTCTACGATTCTATAGAAGCTGCTTATTCCCACTGTTCACTCCTTACGTTGTCCAAGGCTTTATCGAGAGTCTCAGCCAGACTATTTGCTGCATGGATTTGGTGCAGCCTGGACTGACACCTTTAGCTCCTCTCCTGGGTGCTAGAAATGACTGCTGTGCCGAGACAACAGAGTAAGGTCACTGGCTGAAAACAGAATGGTCATGGAAGAAGATCCATATTTTTTTTCCCTAAATTTTGAAATGTATTTAAAAATATACCTGCATATATGCATGTGCTTGCAACAGATATTGCTTAAAAATTTAAACTCACAACTTTCAGGCTTTGTTGTCTGGCCACTGCTCTGTGAAAACTGTTTGCCTTAAATAGTTTCCCAGCCCACCTCTAGCAACGCTTTAATTTGAAATAAGTTGTGGATACCCCTGAGGAAACACAGGGAAATGCTTAGTTTGACAGTAATTTTCTCCTCCCCATAGCTGATGCTTAAACTGGAGAGGGCTTTGCTGAGTTTGTGACTCATAAGATGGGCATTTCTGGGGGTGATCAGAGCCCAATTCTGGCCTGGCAAAGGCAAGATGGGTTTGTAATAGCAAACAAAAGTTGTGTAATTAGCTGTGTTTCTGGAGCTGGAGGAGGGACCACAGCTTGCATAAGGGGGCCTTGGTTATTCAAAAAGAGCCTTTCCCTCAACTATTTCCCTCCTATTTCCAAAGGATAGGAACGAGAGATTTGATACATGAGCCAGCTCTTCATTAAAAGGCAAAAAGGAATGTGCCTCCCTTCATCAGGATGAGCCGCTTTGGGCTTGAGCTAATTCGAAGAGCCTCTCTCCACCTCTCCCCTGCACACACCCAGATTCCCCAGTGTGTGGCAGACCCGTGGCATCAGGGCAGTGGTTGAGAACCCCTGTTAGAGGGCTTCAATGCTGTCTGCATGTCCACCACTTGTGAGCACTGCTGGTGGTGTTTGTGAAGCCAAGAGAAGGAAAGAAGAGATAAAATCCTCCCCTGTTCCTCTCCGACTTGATGTCTTCCCCTTGTGCTTCTTTCATTTTGGTTTAACGACTTTGGCTTGCTACGCTTCAACATTTCTCTCATTTCGTCTTGGTGGCAGCCTGGCTTCAGAGCAATCAAGCTTTGATGGATTGCTGGTTGTTGGGCTCATGTGTGTGAAGCTTGGGGAGAAGCATGAGAGAGTTGTGCTGGTTTTTGTAGACCCCAACCCATATGGCGTCTGCGGGAGTGAAGACGTGTTGCTATGTGGGATTCAGGGATCTGTTCCTGCTTGGTCTGACACTTGCCTTTTTTTTTTTTTTCCTTCCAAAACCCAGTCAGTAGCCTTTCACCTCTCCTAAATAAAACCATATGGAAGAGCTGCAGGTCCTTGACCCTTTCTGAAATTAGAAAAGCTATCATTGCTGGATGGAGGGTAGAAATGCGAACCGAAGGCTGGGCCAGGACAGTTAATCAAAGCTGTGGCTCCAGCAAAGTCCTCCTGTGATGCTGTGGCCAGGGCGACCAGAAAACATCTTGCTAGCTGTGATAGCAGCAGCTAACCCTAAAGGTTTGACTGTAACCTGATGATGTCCAATCTAGGTTAATGTCGATGATGCTTTTTTCATTAATTTGACTCTGTCCTTTTTTGGCTTTCTTTATGCTGGTCAGTGTTACACCAGCTATGATCCCAAGAATGATCATTCATCTCCTAGATTAAAAGGAGATGAGTTGGAGTGATATTTCAATGTAAGACCCCAAAAGGAAATCCATGTGCTACCTGGGTTGGTATCTGCACTTGTCTAGAGAAAGCAGGACTGTGTTAACAGAGATATCCCTCCCATGGGACACATCCTATAGAAGATACTCCTGGTAAGGGTTGTTCTTATATATTAGTAGGATTGCATCAAGTACACATCAGTGCTTTCAAGCTGGGATTCCCCTTGGTGCAGTAAGCCGGGAAGTGTGTTGGAAACAAGTCAACCACTCAAAGCTCTAATGGGAGATGGGTTGGGACCCTGGAGGTGCCAAGAGAAGCAAAGTCTAGAGAAGAAAGTTGGGAGCCAGTCATCTGTGGGTTTCAGCTCCGGTTACACTCTGTCGTGCTGAACATGTTCTGCTGATGATTCACAGGGCTGGGTCACTTTGGATAACAAAAAGCCAACTCCTAAGGGTCTTTGGTGGGTTTTGGAAGCTTTGCTGATGGTTGCTTTTCTAGCTGATGGGGTACATTGGCAAAGGACTCCATCCCACTGTTGTTATCTGTGGCATCCTGGAAATGCAAACCGCTGTCTCTGCTGCTAGCCGTGCTGGTATCCCACCCTGCTGGGACGCTCATGGCTGTGGTCTGGAGTCATCTTTCCTTTTAACTTCATGCAACTTTTTTTTCTTAACCAAGGCTGGCAATAAATTCCAGCGATGTCAGGGAAAAGGTTATCACTGAGACTGGCAGAGACCTCGCCATATGAATTTTTCAGAACCGTTCCGATGAAATCTAATTAAACGTAGGTGCAAATCTCCCTGTGTTTGCCTCATTTGTCGTGTGGTTGATGAAGGCTGGGTTGTCGGGGGTAGTTTATGACTCGTGATATCTGCTGGGGGGGATGTGGTTTCGCACGCTGCAGGCACTTTGATGTTTTCCCCACTGCTTACAAGTTTCTGTGGGTTTCTCTTGGATTTCATACGGAATCGATTTATCTCCTTAGGGTCTAAGGGAACATACTGATGATGGAGCTAACCTGAGTGATAAGGACACGCAGCGCATGCTAATGCATTTCTCCTGCTCTTCAGACA
This sequence comes from Tauraco erythrolophus, assembly GCF_009769465.1. Lineage (NCBI taxonomy): Eukaryota > Metazoa > Chordata > Aves > Musophagiformes > Musophagidae > Tauraco > Tauraco erythrolophus. The sequence continues at coordinate 2,931,695 of NC_141468.1, forward strand.
GCATCTGTGTTTCACAAGTGATAGGACCTTGGCATCCTGTTAGGTTTGAGTATTTGTCTGTCTCTTACAAGGGGAATAAGTCATTTTGTTGTTTTCTTACAGAATGGAGAAAATTTTACCAAAAGAATAAATAAATAAATGAAAACCCAGACCTGTGCCAAATAAAAACTGATTGCTTCTCCCTTCTCTTTTTTAACAAAACAAAGAAACCTCTGAAGCTCTGAAAGTTTTATTGTCTATGAAAGAGCCACTTATGGATGTTTGACCTCCCTACCTCCCCTTTTCTCTTTTTTTTTTTCCGGTGTTTAATTAGCTCTCCTCTTACAGGTATTTCTACCGTGAGATGGAAAAGTCAAAATCTTTTGATGCTTTCAAGCCCCTTCTCCCTCTTGTAATGATGTAAATTAATTCCCCAAATCCCACCTAAATTCTGAATTTTTAGCTAATTTACTATTCATGGAGGAAAAAGAAAACGTTTTCAAATTTGTATCTCTCTGTTTTCCTTGCACGTCTATCTTAGCATGCAATATATGGAGAGGTGCAAGATCTTAGGAGACTGCTGCATTTAGGCTCTTTGTTAAACTTCTTCTGCTGGGTTAGCATTTTTGTCTGCTTGGAAGCTTGAGAATTGAACTCACCTGGGAGCCCCAGTAGTGAAATAAATTATCATAATATAGTGGGAAAAGAAAAGATTTTAGGATGGTGAGTAGTGAGAGGCTACCCTGGTGTATTACATCTGTTCACTGAGAGATGTCATATGGCTTTGGGCTGCATGACTGAGAGATTCTTATTTTGAGGGCAGAGGGCTGCTTGGGCTGGGGCAATGCGGGTGAAGGTAACACCTAAATGCTGAAAATCCCAAATGCATCGTGACACTAATTGTCAGTAACTATAACAACATGCTAAAGCTGAGCATTGATTGTTAATTCATTACTTTTAAGCTAAAATTGCATTTTTAGGAGAATCTGACTCTTTTTTAGGGGACAGGCACTGCTTCAAAGCACTGATGGGAGGGCAAGAGATTAACAGATCTGTTGCAATTAGTGTTCCAATGCTCTGCTTTTAACAAATTATCAGCATAATGCATGTATGTGCAGATGCAGGACTGTTCACCGAGGTGTTATACGCCCCACCGTGTTAAAAAGGATTTGTCTCTAGCTTGAACCAGGGGGACCTGCCAGGAGGATCTGAGCTCTACCCATCCTGCAAAGCTCCGAGTGGTCCCAGGTTACCATGGGGCAACGGTCAACAAGACCTGAATAACCACAAACTCATTACGTCAACATCTGCCAGTGCTTAATGTACCAGAACGGTATAATATGGATAATATGGTGGTTTTTTTTTCTGCCCTGGGTTTTCATCTTTGCAGCCCCTGCCTGTCTCCTGCTCTGTGATGCAGCCCAGGCTGCCGCCGTGCTCCTTTCTTCCCTGTTAAGGAAATCTCAGGCGCTTTCCTCTTAAAGCTCCCACTGACATTGCCATGGAAGTGCTGCCCTTCTCCTCGCTGCAGAAGGCAAGCCCTGCTAGGAAAGATGATATCACTGGCACTAAATATACACCAGCCAGCAGGGCCCTTGCCCGTGCCAGAGATGCTCTGGCAGACTCTGACGTGACTTATTTTCTATGTTTTGTCAATTCTGTTGGTGGCAGGTGATTTCATTAACTGCTCTCTAATAGCTTGCAGAGAGCCTAGCTATTACTTGTTTGTTTTCACTCTCCCGATGGAAAAATGTGCTGGCGGCCTCCTTGCAGTTCTCTCCTCCAAGATGCACAGATCAGCCTTGTCACCTGCTTTCCAAACCTACTTTTGTGGGTTTTTTAATTTTTTTTTTTTTTTTGATAGAGCTGCAAAATTTGGAATTGGAGTCAAATTACCAGAAAGTTCAGTTTCAGGGTTTCAGCCTAGGGTTCTGTGGCGGGATCTGCTCTCAGTGATGTTCCCTGTGTGCTCTCTGGGTGATCTTGGACTTATCTGTCTGCTCTTCCTATTTCTCCTGAAGTTTTTAAAACAAAGAAGAAAGGAGTGGGAAGAGGAAGGTGTTTGAAAAAGGACTGAGCTCCTTCTTGAACACTGTGTGGACTGAGAATGATGTCTTAGTAAGGTTTTCCCCATATATGCTTACTGGGATTAGTCAGTGCATGTTGCTCCTGGATCTTCCTCACATCTTGGAGGTGTTCAAGGCCAGGTTGGATGAGGCTTTGGGCAACCTGGTGTAGTGGAGGATTTCCCTGCCCATGGCAGGGGGGTTGGAACTAGATGATCTTTAAGGTCCCTTCCAACCCTAACCATTCCATGATTCTATCTGCTGCATCTTATGGACAGTGTATGACCCCATTTCCTCTGCTGTTTTGTCATCTGGCCCCTTTCTTCCAATAGCTACCTTACCTGACTCTCCTTTTAACTTGCTGTATAGGATATTTCAGTTTTCCTTCCATCTCCTTTGTTCCTTACCTGTAAGTAGCTTCCTTCAAGCCTCCACAATTTTGTTACTGCTGGATGGCTCTTCAGCCTTGTTCAGATTCAATGTCCGTCTATGGTTTGATCTGAGCATCAGACTAAAACACAAGAAGCCTGAGTTCAGTTCCTGCTCTGCTGACTTTTGTAGACCCACCTTTTGGAGGATGAAGATTCATATCATTAAATGTAGGTATCTCCATCCACGGGAGATATTGTCAACTCCCTTTCCAGTCCAGCGAAGGAAATCGGACCTTTTAGGACACAATTCATCTCATCCTGCAGGAGACTGAGATCGCCCTAAAATAGGGCAGATGATTTGTGTCCTAAAAACGTCTTTTTCTCTCCATTAGCAATAAAGGGAGCTGAGGGCAACTTGTTCAGATGTAAACACCCCTTATGTTTCTGTTCCCTGTCTGGAAGTGACAGTTATGGCATTTCCCTGCTTTGTCAGGGGTCTCCTGAACAATTAATGGTTGCAAGGTGCTCTGACATTCCGATAGTAGAAAAGCTCAGTGCAGGGTCATCTTATGCATGATTTTCCTGCTGGCATTTGATTAACATGCTCAGGTGGGACCGTTTCTTTTGGTCCTTGGTGCTGTCCTGTATTTTCTTCATCCTAATGGAGGTGACTTCTCCAACCTCTTCTGTGAAGCTCAGGTGCCCTGACCTGCCCGGGCAGTGGGCCATACACCTAAAGGTTGCAAAGAATATACAGAAGATGGCTTGAGAGTGGGGATGCTGGGCTGCAACGTCAACTCATATAGTTTAGGAGACAAGAGGGACTGCCAACAGACCCAGCACGCGTGCACCCCTACGTGATTGATACTTTTTGATGTTGATACAAATGCTCCCGAAACCGCTAAAAGCTTAGGAAAAAAACTTTAGGTTCATTTAAAAGGGAAAGGGAGCCTGCAGAATTTATGGCATCTGCAGTGACCGGGGGCACTGCCAGCAAATTCAGAGAGTTACGAGTGGATGAGCAGGCTGGTCGCTTGTTGGCATCACACATCTGACAGTCGCAGTGATGTTATCTGGGTGAATTTTGCTGCTGCGCATGGGCAGGGCATTGCTTTGTCATGCACCAGCACCAAATGATGACCTGGGTGATGGGGCACATTTCAACAACACGTTTTGGAATGTCCAACATACTTCCATGCGATTTGGAGACTCAAGTTAGTAGGATGGGATGGATTAAAGAAGAGAGGAAGTATGTAGGTGTGGAAAGATGCAATCAAAATACTTTCAAAAGTACTTGGCTGTATGATCGTAGCTGCGGGAGGACCTTATACCCAGGAACTTGCAATCAGAAGGGCACGAGTAACTGGAGCAGGCAGACACCAAAAGGGGAAAGTGTGGAAAGGAGCAAGTTCCTTAGAAGGATCTGAAAGAAGTGGAGCAGGTGGTTGATGGGAAAAGCCAGACCAGATTGACGGTGGTATGGAGAACACGAGGGCACGAAGAGCAGTCAGAAAAAAAACTTGGTATGACGTAATGGCAGAGCAGGAACCCTTGATCTATTCCTGGCTCTGTTGCTGATTGCAGCATGACCTCAGGCAAAACGCTTTCCTCTCGACATGCCTCCTACGCCTTTCTCTCCGTAGCCTGCGAGTTCTTCAGGGAATGGACTGTCACTTGCCACCAGCGCGTCCCGCACCGAGCACAGCGGCGCTTTGATTTCATCTGGAGGTTTCACAGGCAGCTGAACCCTTAGTTCAAAGCTGGATGTTGTTGGCGTCCAGCTGCTTTCAGATCCAAGATTTCCACTTGCAAGACTCCTCTGCTGGTGCGAGTGCTGGCTCCTTCCACGTGGCACACGCTTGTGTGTTTGTGCAAAGGCTTTGGCTGAGCTCTTTCAACACACAACTTTTCTTAGACCCCCGTGCATCTCCGATTTCCCCGCCGTGCGGTACGCAGGAATGCCGCGCTTTGGCCTCCCTGCCCCCTCCCAACAGGTTGATCATAAATTAGGTTCTGATGTGGGTATTGAATTTCACTCCAGCTGCTGGAGCTGTGGCACATCTGTGGTCCTCCTGCGGTTAATGGCTTCACAAAAATGAAGCAATAAAGGTTATGATGGCTGTGTTTTAACCTCATGGCCCTTATTCTGTTCCACAGGAGTGTTTCTCAGGAACAGTTAAAAACCCACTGCCTGCATTTGAAATATCTCCCAGCGATGGGCCGTCTTTGAGCAGCTTTTATGAAGTCATTTTAGTTTTTGAAATTTAACAAAGCTGAAGCATCTTTTATTTTCCTCTTTTTTTTTTTTTTGGTTTTCTTCAAGAAAGATTAATTGACTTCCTTTAAGATAAACAAACTCATCTCTAAATTATACTACGGTTTAACATTTACATATGACAGAGAATTTAGTGCAAAGCAAAAAGGGAAAGGAAAATAAACCAACCCCCTTAGCTTGAAATCTTCCAGTGTAAGTCTGTAATGCTCATCTAAGGGATGCAGTCATGCACACGGTGGGTGTGATTTACAAAGAACAGTTCCCAGCTCTGCTCACCAATGAGCCCTTCAAGGGGAGAGGGCTTCCACTCTCTCACCAACCTGCTGTCCGTCGTGAAAAGCCACGATCATGAAAACTGAGATGTGACTTTGGACACTGAACTTTTACTGCAGCAGAAACGCTGGCGTTTTAGCGTGTGTGCATCCTTAGAAATCAAGCCCTTCTCAGGTGTCTTCTCCTACTAGTCCTCTCCTGAGGAGTATCAGTTCCTTAAAAATCTTGGCTGTTTTTTACAGGGAAGTGAGGTCTTGGTGCTCCAGCCAAGACTGTGGTTGTCTCTGCTGGGTGTAGTGGATGCCACTTAATGTGCCACTCAGAGGTTCTCCAGCCGTAGGATGTGGCTTTCCAGCAGATCAAATCAATAATGTATTTATCCTCCCAGCTCTGCTGACAGGTATGGAAGTGGTACTGTCCCTGAGTTGCAGAGAGAGCAAAACTATTCAGGCTATGTACTTGGGTGCCTAAAGTGGATTTACCTGGAAAAGAGGTAGATATTTAATTTTAAGAAAGTGGTCCAGATCACCTTCTAGCCAGGGTGTCCTTGTGTATACAGACAGCGGAGTTCAAAGCATCACTCATACCACTCCCTGGACATAGATATCCATCTATTTTCTGTACAAATAACTCACAGACTTAAAGGGAGAGTCATGAAACGCCCTGACAACGCAGACCTGCTGCAGGGGTGTGTGACTGCGTTTGAGACATCGCAGCACAAAGTCTGAGCTTGCACAAGCTGCATGAGTTGTGGCACAGGACCGGGGTGAACCTCAAAGTTTCTAGGATGACAGCAAGATAATTCCCTTAATGAGTTACCCTGTTGCACTTGGGAAAGCAGGCTTTTCTCTGACCCTGTTTCCACCCTGAATTGTGTTTTACTCCCAGTACGGTTGTACACAGATCCTGCCTTCTTCGAAATCTGCTGGTAGGGCCTACAGGAAAGCTGGAGAGGGACTTTTGACAAGGGTGTGTAGTGATAGGACAAGGGGTAATGGCTTTAAACTGAAAGAGGGGAGATTTAGGTTAGGTCTAAGGAAGAAATTTTTTACAATGAGGGTGGTGAGGCACTGGCACAGGTTGCCCAGAGAAGTTGTGGCTGCCCCATCCCTGGAAGTGTTCAAGGCCAGGTTGGATGAGGCTTTGAGCAACCTGGTGTAGTGGAGGGTGTCCCTGCCCATGGCAGGGGGGTTGGAACTGGATGATCTTTGAGGTCCCTTCCAACCCAAACCGTTCTATGATTCTGTGATTCTATGACGTCCCGAATCCTGACAGAAAGGCAAGTAAGGTGTGCTAGCTACCCACCTGGAGAAGGTAAACCATCTCCCGTTTATTTATTTAACTCTCCTGCTATTAATTGCAAAGGATGACCCTACGCTCATCTGTTGTGAAGCACATCATCGTCCTCTCTACAGGTCTTCCATGAGACTTGCTGCTTAAGCATGCTCGGCATAAATCCTGAGAGGGGCCCTGGGACGGTTTTTGAGGAACATGGGGTCTGGTGTTAGAGCTAATGAGCTTGTTATGAGACATATACCGGTATCTCTAGTGGCTCTATCCTTTGCCACTGTGTCCAGCCTGTCTGCAATTAGGAACAAGGTCTGTGACATTGTGCTTTATACTAAATCTGCAACGAGACAAAAATGTCTGATTTTCACTGAACATAGCAGAAACTCGTGATCCGCAGAGTAAGAACAAATTTTTCTTCTCTGTGACTTGAAATCTTTAGAAGTCCCCAAGGACTTACTTTTTAAAATGGGAGTTTTTTTCTTTTTTTCTCTCTCTCTTTTTTTTTTTTTTTTTTTTTAAATGCTGCTGCCCGTTTTTCCAGGGATTTAGAAATCAGAACAGTGTTAGCCCAGGCAGTTGAAGTTATAACCCTGGACACAGTTCTTACAAGGAAGGATGTGTTAGGTAATTGGTATCAATATATTGACAAGTTTAGAGGGAAAAGAAGAGTATTCTGATGGCTCTGACAGATGAGGACACATAGATCTGGGCCCATGTTGCTTACATGTCCAAGGTAACCTGTGCTGTATCTGTAAGAAGTCAGCAGTGGAGCAGAGTGCAAATCCAAGACAAGCGACCTCAAGAAGTCTTTTTGATCCCCTCTACCCCAAGGAAAAGCTACTGTAGCTAAATCGTTCATCTGAGATGTTCAGGTTAACTTGGCCATCATAGCATCTCAGGGAAGACCTCTGGAGTCCAGTGGTCTCTGCCTGATTTGGATTGTTTCTGACTGTTGGAACGTGCTGGTTTTGGCTGCGGTGGAACTAATTTTCTCCATAGTAGCTGATATGAGGCTGTGTTCTGGATTAGTGCTGGAAACGGTGCTGATAACACAGGGATGTTTTCGTTATTGCTGAGCGGTGCTTACACAGCCAAGGCCTTTTCTACTTCTCACATTGTCCCACCAGCAAGTAGGCTGGGGATGTGCAAGAAGCTGGAAGGGGACACAGCTGGGACAGCTGACCCCAACTGACCAAGGAGATATTGTGTGCTGTATGATGTCACACTCAGCATATAAAGCTGGGGGGAGAAGGAGGAAGGGGGCGCATGCCAAGTGACAGCATTTGTCTTGCCAAATCACTGTTACATGTGATGGAGCTCTGCTTTCCTGGAGATGGCTGAACACCTGCCTGCCCACGGGAAGGAGTGAATGAATTCCTTGTTTTGCTGCTAAACAGTCTTTATCTCAACCCACAAGTTTTCCCACTTTTACAATTTTTCCGATTCTCTTCTCCGTCCCATCACGAGAGAGTAACCAAGCGGCTGCGTGGCGCTTAGTTGTCGGCTGAGGTTAAACCATGATATGGGTTTGCAGGTTTTGCCTGTATTTTCTTTTAATAAAGGTCATAAGCCCCCAAGCTCTATCCTGTATCTGGGGACATGCTCTTCTGGGGGATTGTCCAGCCATTGTCAGAAAATTCATCTGAATTACCCCTATTCAGTTCAGTCCCATTCACTCCCTGAGATCCATTATTGTAATCTTTCTTCCCTACCATTAATATCACCCAAGCTGCTCTTTCTTTTTGCACTGGAAACTTTAAATGGATAGATATGTTAATTGGTATCATTACAACAAACGGTCCTAGTCACGCTGCAATTTGGGGGAACATTTCATGTTGCCATTTAAATGATGAGGTTTTTTCTTCTTTTTTTTTTTTTCTTAATGTCACTGACAGCTACTTGTGTTTAATTCATTTTGATTTTGTTAGGAGGGAGAAGTTATCAGGATTGCATCATTAAAAATGCATGCTTGGGTTATTCATGCATGTTTCATATAACCCGGTGTATGATCCATCATAATTCAACATTAGTCAATGGGAATAGCAAGTGGAAAGGGTCTGCTGAACATACATATAATTCAATTACACCCATGACGTCACATTGATTGGATTCTTAATGACACCTCCAAGCCATGCCGTGAACGGAGCTTGGCAAAATGAAATTTTCCGCGGGGGCTGCCTGTGACTGGGAACAAGGTTTGTGTTATCGCTCCAGATCTGCGGAAGTTTGGATCCGATAGGAACTGGGCAGCTGCTTCGGAGCTGCTCAGCAGCCGGAGATGAAGGCCATATGTGATCTAACTCAGGCAGCATGGCACGAACCTTGACTGCTGTAGGAGTTGTGCTGTTTGGACTCTAATAAAGAAATAAGATACTCTCCCTGCTGTTCACTGGTGTTATTAAAGTGCTTTTACCAGTACAGCAGTTCCCATGGCAAAGGGACAACGTGTCATGCTGCAGTAAGTCCTCCTAATCCTGTGTAACTCTGCTCACATTTGAGCACTGGTTTGGTTAAAATCCTGTTCTCATTGATGGGTGGTTGTGGAGCAGTGCATGGAGCTATTCCCTGAGCTGAAAAGGGAGATAGGAGATGCAACTGGTGGTGCCTTTATCCTTTCCTCTTGTCACAGATCCTGATTTAGGACAAATCAGTAATTCTACTTTCCTCCTCCATCACCTTCACTACAGTCTTTCACCCCTTTAGTGAAATGAATCTCTCCTTTCCAGAGCCTGCCTGCAATATATATAATGAGAAAGTGCCGTTCCTGGGGACCCAGGCAGCACGGGGCAGAGGTCGGGTAACGTAGCAAGGTCCATTATTTTGACAGCAGAGGTGAGGTCCCTCCTGATGGATGTTCCTGATGCTCTGAGCACTGTGGGATATGGCTCTGACAGCCATGCACGCTGCTTCTCCCTCTCTGGAGCTTCAAGGTCATGCAGCAACAAGAAGGGAGCAGGAAAAGCAAGCTAAGAGGCTGAAATCTGCTTGTTGTTGGGTGAGAAGACCCATGTTGGTCAGTGGAGCTGGAGAGTTTGGGATACACATTGGAGAGGGGAGCATGGACAGTCCCTTTCACCTAGGATGTTGCCAGCAGTATCTCCCTGAGAGCCACCCTCATCCCCACAGGAACGATAAAGTCTTTGTTGGCTGCTTGAACCGTGTGTCTTGCACAGCACCTTGAGCACTTGGATGATGATCTCAGTTTGGATGTCCTGGCAATGTTGCTTCTTGGTATTAGTCAAGTGAAGCAAGGATTGTGGATGCAAAGTTTTATTTGATGTTCTTTTCAAAAAAAAAAAAAAAAAAAGGAAAACTTGGCATTTGTCGCTGCCTCACACTGCAATATATTTAGTAATAACTTGCTCTCCATGAGTGTGTCCCATGCACCCACGTGCCTCAGCACTTTTTAAGCTCTAGTGAGAGACAACTCAAGAGTGGATTATCTCCATTTTATTGGTGCTACATCACAAGTCCAGAGAACTCAAAAAAATCTCTGTTTCCAATCAGGGCCAGGAGAAGAAATCACTCCTGCTTCTGGCTCCTAGACCTCTGCTTTAAGCACATGAGCATTCAAACTACCGATCCTATTGATTTTCAATTACGGCTCAAATGGAAGTGGTTGTAGCTTTGTGTTAACCCCCAGGAGACTTTGCCCTGTCATCTCAAGCGAGGAGCGGGGGGAGAAATCCTGCGTTGCCTGTGCGGGCACGGATCTCTGGTCGTGTGGCTGAAACTCACTCCTGGGCAGAAATGGGTTTCACCGCAGCTTGGTGAAATAACGAAATCCCTTGTTATGGGCATGGGCATCCTTGGATCTTCTGCTGAGTTCAATACATGGGTGTGTGGTGTGGAGAAATTGTAGCTATAAATACAGAGTTATTGTGGCGTGGTAGAAAGTTATTGTTGGCATGAGTATGGGGTGTGTTTAAATTGTTTGAGGAGACTGATTTTAAATGGCAGCTGTGCTGAACCTTGCTGGCATGTTAGAGGTAGTCCCGGCAGAGCTGGGCTAGCAAGCAGAAGGCAGATGAAAAGTTTGAAGTTGCAAAATTCCCACCATTCCTTCCCTGATTGTTAGACTGGTCGGTGTTCGCCAACCACTGTCGTGGGCAGGTGGCTGTGGGCATGCACGTGCTCTGCGTTTCAAGAGTGCTTTCCTCGTTGGATCTCTCAGCCCTTTGCTAAAGCCAGGGAACAACGTGTTCATTCTCCTGGTTGGAGATGCAAAGCAGTTAAATAATTTACAGAGCCAGGTTGAGATTGTGGCACATTCCCTGCAGAAAAAAAAAAAAATATAAAAAATTAGATACAAGGAAGAAATTCTTCACTCTGAGGGTGGTGAGGCACTGAAACAGGTTGCCCAGAGAAGCTGTGGCTGCCCCATCCCTGGAAGTGTTCAAGGCCAGGTTGGATGAGGCTTTGGGCAACCTGGTGTAGTGGAGGATGTCTCTGCCCATGGCAGGGGGGCTGGAACTAGATGATCTTTGAGGTCCCTTCCAACCCAACCCATTCTATGGTTCTATGATTAAATCAGGCATTGTAATTCTCAGCAGCCTGATCAAGAGCTAGAACCAATTTAATGAGATTTGGACTCATCTTGAACTTCATCTGCCCTGGACCATGTCTCTGTCCATGCATCCATCTTCTGCTTCCAGACCAATGTATGTGTTCGTTTCATGGCTTTATGTGAGAGCCACTGATTACGTTATTTATAACCTCCGGCAGCTGGAGCCAGTGTTGGGTTACCATCACCTGCTCCCTTCCCGCTTCCCCTTTGCTGCGTCGGAGGGTGCAGTAGGGATGGATTTCAAATTGGGGTGGGGTGGTGACCCTGAACCCTTGCTGCCCCTGGCCATGGGACACTCATCCTCTCCTTCCCCTCAGGGCAGAGCCTGCAGGGAATGAAATGCAGCCAGGCTCTGAAGTATATCCTGTAGGATGCCCTCTGTAAGGACTAAAGGCAGTGCTCCCCAAGGCAATTTTGTCCCTCTACTCCTTTTGTGCCTACCTTAATCCAAAACCATTTATTGTTAACGATATTAAGATTATGCATCATGTCTGGGCAGAAGCAGGGCCTCTTTGGGGTGGGCACTGTGTTGCCTTCTCGAACATCCAGCAGATCTTTTCGGGGTGCTGCAAATAAGTGCTAAGCATCCTTGAATGATAGGAGGGGAGAATCTCAGTTAAATGGAAACAAGGTCCTCGTGATGAAGGCAGCAGGCTGCTCTCAGCTGGCAATTTTATCTCACTTATTCTCCCTGGGGAGGAGCAAGCAGCCCTACCTGCTTCTTTTCCATCCCTTATCAGCCTCATCTGGCATTATCACGTTTGTTATATCTCCTCCTCACAGTGATGACACAAGAGGACATCTCCCAGGGTTGTTGACAGGATAAAAAGTAGGAAATTAGCAAAACCCCAACGTGTGAGTCTCTGTGACTCTTTCCAGCCTGAACACCAACTCTGCTGTGTCCTGGAGCCGTACAGAATGATGAAGGTGGTGACACTCCTCCCTGTTACATGAACATCTGGAGGATCATAAAATCATCTCCAATCCAGCTCCATAGAATGTAAACTCCGATCATGTGTGTTAGCAATGTTGGCAATAACCAGAGGCCAGTGGCCAGTTTATTATGGAAAAATAGATGATTTTTTTTTTGCAAGGGAGGCTGCGGAGAGCACATTTCTTCCTTTGCCGCCCGAGCGTGCATGTGAGGAGGGATGTGCAGGGGTAATGGAGGTAGAAGGGCTGCGGCTTGATTACACCATCCCTTTTTGTGCTTATTGAGTATCAGTTGGAAACAGCTTCCTGCAGTGGCTCTGCATCAAACCCTTCTGCTTGTAGCTGACTCTGGATCCCGGTGGGAAGTCTTGACTTCCCAGAAGAAGCAGCTACAAGCTGGTCTGAGTTCATAACCTTCCCTTCGTGCCCCTTGCAGCTCCTGGAGCTGTATATCTCTCTGGAAGAGCAGTGTTAACACTGTGAACTCCTTCCTCCCTGCACCACGCTGGTGAAAATGCCCTTTGTAGCGCTCCAAGCTTTTGTTTTTTGCATGAGCTGAGTTGCGGTGAACTTGGCGAGACTGCCAGAACATCATGAATAAATTAGGAGGAAGGATGTACTCAGAGCTCAGGGCATAGGCGGGCAGAGAGAGTAGGCTTGGTGCTCAAACAGCCCTTCGAGTGCCTCCGTAGTGGCATTTTATGCCCTCTTTACATGCCACATTGGTTGAGGAACAGACCTTTCACATAGGTGCTGATCTTCCTGCCTCTTCACCAGTCCTGTGTTTCTATTGTCATGATGGGCTTCAGATGAGTGGCCTGCAAATCTCTCCAGCATCACCTGTGGTCATTTTGGTGGACCATCCTGACAGTCCAGTGTCTAAGAGATCTCTTGCCTCAAACACAGCATCCTCAACCCAGAGAGCTTGTGAGACAGCTTTGTGTCTCCTCCACGCTTCTGCCATCACATCATCCCGTTACTCAAGGCTCCTCTTGGAATCTTTGGTTCTTCCACTGCAAGACAGACATCTTTAAAGGCCAGAGAGGACAGTGTGGTCATCTCATCTCGCTGCCTGAATCACTCAACATTCATGGCCCTGTGACTATTTCTGTTTCTTAAGAGTAGTGATTTTTCCCAGGAGATGCAAGATCTGCAAGGTTGAGATGAAATTTCCCTCTGTGCTCTTCCTAAAATCATCTTTGCAAAAGCATTGCTCAAATGAGGAGCCACTTTTCTCTTTCTGGGAACATCTCTGCTTTGCTCCTACTCACGTGCTTGTGCTTTTTGAGTTTTGAAGACCAAGCCTTCTTGATCACAGGGCTGCTTCTGTGCTGATGGACAGCCACGCTTTTCTCTGCTCTCAGCCTCTGGTGTGTCAGCAGGATCTTTTTTGTCCTTTTTGCAGTTTATTGATAATTTCTCATGACTCTCCCCTTATCCCGTCCTTCCTGTATGGCTTTCAGAGTCCCTTGTCTCCATGATTTCATTCATGCTATCTCCAGAGGGTCATTGCCAGTCACCTCTCTGCAGTTATTTCTGCACAGTTGGGACTTTGTAATGAAAACCAAAACTATCTGCTTCATTTCCAGAGCTGCTGGATTAGCTCTTGATTTCTTCCTTGGCTTCATTTCAAATCAAAGCAGGTCAGGGAAGTGGATATCAGTGTCCTCTCCAAAATGTGCCCCGTTCCACATCAGAATGACTTTTCTGACCCTGCACTGCTACGTCAGGACTTGTCGAAGGTCCAGAGAGCAGAGCTCTGCCATGCTGCAAAGAGGTGTAGGACTGGAAGGGACTTCTTGGGTTAAATCCAAGCTGCTGCCATTGCTGACATCCCATTGTGCGATTCTGTTTGCAAACTTTGCAAGCTCCATCCTCACCATCATTTGCAGCTTCTACATGCCCAGCCCCAGGGTTTGTCACTGCTGGTGGGACAGGCAGGCCGGTGGTCCCACAAGGCTATAGCTGGTCCATGGCAGAGACTGGGGCTGAGCTGGATGCTAAACTGAGGACATTTGTCCCAGCAACACCGTATCTCAGCTAAGAACTGGCTTGAGGTGGAGCATCCGCTTGCGTCCTTGCTGGTGCATGGAGGTGACATTCTAGAAGTTGGGCCAAAGAGATTTTGAGGTGTTTTTTTTTTTTTTGAGGGTTTGAGCAACCTGATCTAGGGGAAGATGTCCCTACCCACAGCAGGGGCGTTGGGACTAGATGATCTTTAAGGTCCCTTCCAACTCAAGCCATTCTATGATTCCATGATCCTATGACTTTTCTACCGCGTGAGAAGAGCAGGTCATCTCAAGCAAGTGAGCAGACCACATTGCATCTGTCTGCACAAAGCTGGTGAGACCAGGATCACCAAAAGCTGCTTTTTGCAAGGTGTCTGGGTGATGCAGCTGCCTGTTTAACGGGAACACAACCTCAGAGGGGGCTGCAAATAACCCCCAAAGCCCACAGGTTTGCTGCGATGGGAGGTGACTCCAGCCTTGGAGTGAAGCGTGATGACCAGCGCTCACGAAGCGGCGCTAAGGGCACTTCAAAATCGCCTCTCTTCTGGCCGCTTCCTAAAAAGCAGCAAAAACTGGGCATTAAGTATGTCTCTCCTATAAATGCATCCGCCAGAAATATTTGATCGAGACAGATGCTCACCTCACACACACGCACGAACCAGACAAATTTGATGAAGGGATTTGTTAGCGGAGATGCTCCCATACGTGCTCCTGCTGCTGCCTCCTCCGATTGCGTTCTGGAGGCGAGCTGGTTTTTGGTTTGTTTGTTTTTATTTTTTTCTTTTCTTTTTTTTAAAGTGCTTTTCTGATGGCTGCTTTGCATTTTGCGCTGCCTTACGGACGAGCTGATTCAGCAGTTGAGCCCCCAGCCGCTGCTCAGTGGAATTTGCACTGGTTTTGTTTATTATTTTGAGCACAGCCAGTTCTGCTTTGCTATTAATTGACAAACAGGAAATGTTTCTTGGATTTTTTAGATAGCTGAGTCGGTTGCTGGGTCCCTGCTGTCGAGGAGGGGAAGCTCATAGGAAAATTGCCTTTGAGTGATTAGCAAACAGAACAGGATTTCAGTGCAAATGTATCTCTTGGTATTTGAGGTGTCAAATATTCTGAGTAATGATCATGTTTTAAATATAGTTTGTAACTTTCTTCTCATGCATATACCGCCTACTGTATCTGCATTGTGGAATATACACGCAGCGTGGCTGTGTATAAACGATACAACTGTATAATTACACCTACAGAGGAAGAGATCTGTCTGTGTTTATTTTTAAATGTTATATATATCTGTGCATTTAAAGAAAGGGTATTACACAGATGGAATCTCTTTTAGGTCACATTTCAATAATAATTACAGTTTGATTACGCTGTGGCAGTTTTATTTTATTTTATCTTATTTTATTTCAGCTACCTCTAATAACTGCTAATTTTCCAACCAGAGAGGTCATGGCACAGATGTAAATAAACACATCGTAAACTACACATAGTAAATAAATCTGCTCTTCTGTAGCACTGGTATTAAGCACAGTAAGGGTGCAAGGACTGGGAAAACAGTCCTGCCACTAATGGTCTGATTATATGAATTAATGGCAGTTATGTAATGAAAGATCAGACCGCAGTAGTTGTATCGAAGTGTCTTTGATGTGGGGTTACGTTCCTAGTAAGTGCAGTGTAAGTACAGGACCCTTTTTGTAAGGTGTGACCCACCGTTATTCCCTGATACCACCTCGGCTGGCTCTGCTGGCACCTTTAGGTTTGATTAGTAAGGATGAATCCTCTATTCCCATCCTCGTTGTCTTGGGGTGTTATGTGTCTGCTGAGATTTTCCCAAGCTTATTGCCTGGGCCTGGGATGCACTGGAGGAAAAATCAATCTGCACTTACCCCACTCCTTGTGCCATAAAAACCTGGCTCTGATTGCTTTTGGAGACAAGAGACAAGCCTTGGACTGAAATCTTACCCTAAAACTTCAACTGAGAATATCGCTTCAGTTTTATTTGTTTCGACTCTTGTTTGAAGAAAATTTGATAGGCCACGGAGGGCTGGAGCTGAGCGATTGCTCAGTGTAGGGAAATTCAGGAAAAGTCTTTGACAAATACTGCCAGGGACAGAGCTTGTGCGTGGGGAAGGGAATGAGCCTGTGGAGGAGCTGATGGCTATGCCCAGGATTAATTGGAGAGGGAAGGTAATTCCAAGACAACAGGTGAGATAGGCTGTATTTGCAGGATGGAGAGCCCATCTCAAAGTGAGGGATTTAGCCGCTGAGGTGCCAATACCTTCACAACGGAGCTGTTTATTTTGGATGTGAGTCTGAGCTGCACGTAGCAGTTGTGTTTATTTTAATCAAAAGGGTAAAATCCTGATCCTGTTCAAATCAGGAGTGAACAGCACTGGGGATGTCTGCCCGCTCTGGGAGAGAAGTGGTTTGCAGGTTGTGATGGAGAAGTAAAGCATCTTTGTTTTTGGGAAAGCGTTTGTAGGAGAAGGGGTATGGATCTTTCCTTCTCACCCACTTCCATCGCACTTTCTGCACCACTGCTCCCATCTCAGTTATCTCCAGTACGGTGGTTTTTTCCCCCCTTTGAACTCCTCCCCACCAACTGTGCCAGCTCCCGAGGAAATAAAGCATGGCCTGACACGTTTCTGTCTGCAGCTCTCCTCCTGCCTGGCTGGGCTTCTCGCACCTACCTACTGGGAAGAGCAGACGTGGGAACAGCTTTGCTTGCAGCGTGGCTTTCTGTGCTCGTGCAACGTGATCCCACTCCAAGCCTTGCAAGGTGGCGTGTTGATGCGAGACAGGGAAGATCTTTCGTGTCGAGACAGGGTGATGGGACAGGAGGAGCCTTGACTTAGTGTTTCAGGGGCCGCTGGTTGAACTGCTTGAACACCAGCTGCTGGTCCATTGAGGGTAAGTGTTTCTGGAGGTCAGATATAGGACCAAGCTGGGGAAGCTCTGAGCTTGTCCTGCCCCACACCTCTGTGATCAAACTCTTGGCCACGTTTGATTCTTCATTATCTCATCTCCTGGTTGGGGTGATGGGATGGATTGGAGTGGTGTTAGATGTCTCTTTGGTCAACAGCATCATCTTTCTTACTCACATATGGCTGGTCTTATTTCAACCTTATTCAAGTGATGCCTTAACACACAGTCTTAAGAGACTTTTTGCATCCAAAGAACCTCCCGGACCTGTCCTGGATGGTGCTGGGCGCTTCGAGCAGGTGAGAGGCAGCATAGCAGGAGCTCCTGAGGATCCCATCAAGGAAGCCCTTGGGTCTTGGCCCTTCTCTCCCTCCCTCCCTTCACCTATCATTGTTTGAAAACACTTGTGAGCAGCGGGTGAGCCGCTGTGGCTGGCAGCTCTGTGCAAACGCCCTGTGCTTGCACTTCTGTTTTACATTGATAATTCATCCCAAGATCAGCATTTAGAATTAATTCAATTAAAGGGGCCTCATCATTCATTTATGAGGAAGGGAGGCTTATAAAAAGCTATACTAAGGGAACATCTCTGTGTGAGCTCTGATAGGGATGGAGTTCATTTCTAGTTGGATAGTGTGCTTGTGGTATCTCCTGGCCCATGGTGGGGACCTGGGCATTTCCTGGAATGGGGAAAGCATCACATTGTGGTGCTTGTCTAGTAGCAATGTCAGCAGAGGAGCCTGACCAAACGCTGAGCTGTGCTTTTAGCATGAGATATGGTGTTTCTGGATCAAAATTAAATCACACTGTTAGGGCAGGGCAGTGCAGGGGTCCTTCATGGGTATGCACAGGCATATCCGTCTCTGGAATCACCAGTTCAGCCCCTCTCTTGCATATGCACTTGAGTGATAGCCCCAAATTTTCTTTGTCTTTCCAAATAGCTATGTGACCAAAGAAATGCTTTTTCTTGGTGTTACAGGACCACCTTCTATCTCTCATGGGTTTTAGCTTTCTGCCCATGTCCCAGCTTACTTCCTGTAATTCAGCCCTGCAGTACTCATAGAGAAGCTCCTTGGTGAGGTAATTTGCCTTGAGTTAGACAGCACTGCTGTTCTGGCTGCAGCTTTGGGCAGGGGTCGCACTCTTGCTGGGTGAAGATATCCCTAATTTCTCTGTTTAGCTGGAATGGGCATGCTTAGGACACACAGCAAGTGAAGGAAGAGATCTGATCGTCCTCTCCATCCAAAGCAGAGAAACACAGTGATCATCAGAGGAAGAGGTCTTCTCTCCTTCATCTTCTATGTCCACACTGAGTCTGTAGAAGTCCTATCTGTTCCCATCATCAGGAAGAGCTTTTTTCATGTTAGGGTTTGGACTCACAGTATTCAACCAGCTGGAACATGGGTCTTTAGCTTTCCAGACACATAGTGAGGATTCTGGCTCACGATCTTTCTCTTGGGTTGAGTTGGGTGGGGAGAGAACTGCTCTGTTTTTGTACTTGGGTGAGGTTGAATTTTCTGGGCCTTGGGAAACTTGTCTGGCTGTGCAAGGATGAGCCTTCACCCCTGATGCCCTTGGGAGCTGGGTAAACATACTTGGTAAGTCCAAGTCCACCATATGTCAACAGACGGATCATATTACCTCATGGGCAAAGATACCTATGAAAATAGGTAGGACATGGACATGGTAGGACATGGGGCAGGTCCAGAGGAGAGCCACAAAGATGATCTGAGGGCTGGAACCCTCTCCTATGAAGGCAGGCTGAGAGAGTTGTGGTTGTTCAGCCTGGAGAAGAGAAGGCTCTGGAGAGACCTTTTAGCGACATTTCAGTACCTAAAGGGGGCCTACAAGAAAGCTGGAGAGGGACTTTTAACATGTGTGTGATAGTGATAGGACAAGGGGCAATGGCTTTAAACTGAAAGAGAGTAGATGTAGATTAGATCTAAGGAAGAAATTCTTCACTGTGAGAGTGGTGAGGCACTGGCATGGGTTGCCCAGAGAAGTTGTGGCTGCTCCATCTGTGGAAGTGTTCAAGGCCAGGCTGGATGAGGCTTTGAGCAACCTGGTGTAGTGGAGGGTGTCCCTGCCCATGGCAGGGGGGTTGGAACTAGATGATTTTTAAGGTCCGTTCCAACCCAAACCATTCTATGATTCTATGATTTTAAAATTATTTCTGGATGATTTTGCCTTGAATGCCCTTCTCTCTTCTTTTGTGACTGGTTGAGGTTCTCCATTAACCTTCCTAGCTCCATGTCACCTCCAGGATAAAGGATATGAAGCACCTTGCTGAGCCCAGCTCGTGATGGCAACTGCTGGCATTCCGTGTTTCCTAGAACTGACTTGACAAGGAGCTCTTCCTGGGCTCTGTCCTTTTCCGTCCTCATATCTGAGTAGAAACATACTTCGACAGGGCAGTGATGCAGAAAATAACTTGCCGCTCTCCAACTGTTGCATCCCTTGACCCCAATTAGAATGTCGTGCATGTAGAAGTGTCAGCTTCTTGCTTCTTCTCCACTCCCCATCCCCCTGACCAAAATTCCCATTATAAAGATGACACTTGAGTGCTTCACGGTGGGGAAATCATTGCTGACCAAATAGAGAATCAGAGCGGATATAAGTCCAGCTCATCTGGTGGTGTTCTGACATTCGTTTCAGAAGAAGGTGCAGGAAAGCTATCAGGAAGGAGTTACGAGATTTTGCAACCTGTGGAAATATTTCTCCTTGACCCTAAATAGCGTTGGACCCATCTATATAGGGTTGGCTTATGCCTTGAAACATGAAGCTGTATGTCCCTTGCAGACCTCTAGCTCGGTATGAGAGTATTTCCTTTCAACAGTTGATGTCCTTATAGCTGAACCTATGGCGGATGAGTAAGGAAGTCCATGGACTGGGAGTGAGGCAGTCCATGGAATGTTTCTATAGGATTCAGGACCATCCAAGACTGCGTATGTTCCTCCGTTACCCCATGTTCCTGCCATTCATGTAGAGGACCCATTGGTAGCTCCCCTCCCTGGGAATGGCTGGATTGCAATGTCCTGTTGTCTTGTAAGTGTGGCATAACAATTTATGGGCTTTCTCAGGACAAGAGAGCAGGAAAAAGGGCGAGACCTGTGCCTGAGATGTATCTGAATTTTCCTCTCTCTGCTTTGCAAGTTGAGTTGTGGGTACTGGACGTCAGGCACGTTTCAAAGCACAGCTGCCTTGTGCTCTCTGATGTACAACCTCTCATCAGGTTATCTGTGTGCGATTCAAGGAGATGAGAGGAGGACAGAGCTCCAGACTGTGACTCATTCAGTCTTTTCCCACTGCTGCTGTGATTCAAGTGGAAATCTCAGAAGATGGTAAAACCTTCAGGCATGTTAAAGATGCCAGACCTTAAGTGCATATGAATGAATCCAGAGTTGGTTTTGAACTTGGAAAAACAGGGTAGGCTTGCTGTGAATCTTATTGTCTCTGCCTGTTGTTGAGTATCAGTCTCCTTGAAAAAAGTGGTGGTGATATCCATGTGCATGTGTAAATCCCTAATTTTGAGGGGCTATTGCATAGAGAACAATAAGAGCATGAGACCTTCTAAAAGTAACCTTGCATCCAGCAAGACTGTTTCAAGAATTTGAGAGGGTGCTTTCATCTTCGTTTGTTGCCCTGGGACTCTGTCACCTGAATTGTTTTATCGTGATTAAACTCAGGACTAGGACGAGGAAACCAGTGTGACCAGCAGGAGCAGGGAAGTGATCCTGCCCCTGTACTCGGCACTGGTGAGGCCGCACCTGGAATATTGTGTCCAGTTTTGGGCCCCTCGCTTTAAGAGAGGTATTGAGCTCCTGGAGCGGGTCCAGAGAAGGGCGACTAAACTGGTCAAGGGGCTGGAAAATAAAACTTATGAAGAGAGGCTGAGGGAGTTGGGGCTGTTTAGCCTGGAGAAGAGGAGGCTGAGGGGAGACCTGATTACGGCCTACAAATACTTGAGAAGGGATGGTGGGGAGGTGGGGGAAGGGCTCTTTACATTAGTGATGGGTGATAGGACAAGAGGAAATGGGTATAAGCTTAGTCAGGGGAGATTCAGGTTGGATGTTAGGAAGTATTTCTTCTCTGAAAGGGTTGTCAGCCACTGGAATAAGCTGCCCAGGGAGGTGGTTGAGTCCCCATCCCTGGATGTGCTTAAGAAAAGGGTGGATGAACTGCTTAGGGATATGGTTTAATGGGAGATTAGGGATGATTGGACTGGATGATCTCTAAGGTCTTTTCCAGCCTAGAAAATCTATGAAATCTATGAAACGGAGCTGAGCATACAGACCACAACAGTTTGTAAATGCATCGCCCTCCGTGTGAGGTTTCTCTCCCCGCCGGGTGCTCGGGGATCTCGTGCGGTCACCGAGGATGACCCTGGCCCTGATTTTCTCTCCCTATCAGGCCATTAGGATTCATGCGGATGCTCTGCGCTCTCTGGACACTAATGCTGGATTCCTCTGCGCTCTCTCTGACATCCCCTCTGGTCTTATTAGGCAGATGTTGGGTTGAAGGTGGAATATCCTCTTGCCATCAGATGACGAGCTCAATGCAAGGGTCATTGCATTCAGCACTGCGGTGACTTTCCTTGATTCTGCTGAAGGTGAGTTTCTAATAAGGTTGGTCACCTTGGCCTTCTCTGCAGTGTAGGGCACAGGGATGGTCCGGCATCCAAGCCTGGGTGTTGACTGTCCTACACAGTCCCTTGCCTGGAGACAAGGGCAAAGTTTCAGCAGTTTTCAGAGGAGATCCCATTAGAAGCTCAGTGAAAGAAATACAATCTGTTATCAGGGAGCTGTTACATCAGTATTTTGATTTTAAATATCTGGAGGTACAACTTATGCAAAAAAACCCTCCCTTTTTTTTTTTTTTTGTCCTGTAACAGCAACAAATCTTTTATCCCCTAAACACTGGCGACCACCACTGTCGTATGCAGCTTCCAGAACAACCACATGAAACACAACCCTCTTTCTTTTGTTGTTTCTGGGTGAGATGCGTACGATACGCGTGTTGTACGGTCTCAGATCTGAGCAGGTCTTTAATATGAATGAAGTGGGTAATCCGTGAGTGACGGGTGGCGGCGTGACACTGATTGAGCTGTGGTGGCTTCATGCAAAGAGACTTTTGTCTCTGCAGTAGGAATGAGTGGCAGCTAAAGATCTGCTTAATAATTTGTGCCACGAGAGAGGGGAAAAATGGTATGGTAGGTCGGAGTGGGATCCTCTGAACAGATCAGTCTCTCCCTTCATTTTCTTCTGCACTCTATATTGGGTTGCTAAAGATTATTCCTCTTGGAGGGACCATGCATGGCCAGCTGAGAAAGGATGCTGGTATGAAGGAGGTTCAGAAACTCCCCCTTTCTCTTACCATCTTCCCCAGAGATCATAACCTGAAACAGAGAGAGGAAAGCTTTCTTGCAAATAGTTCTGTCAACAAAACCCTGCCTTTGCTCTCTGGCCGGAGGGCTTGGAACAGGGTGAAAAATTATAGCAATGTTTATTTTACAGAAGATAAGCTTTAAGCTGAATTTATTTTTTTTTTTGGCTGACAGTAATCAGGGAATTTTTTTTCCTTAAATAAGAAAATAACTGCCCAATCTCCAACTTCATTTTAACCTGAAAAATGCTGTTTGCTTGACAATTGTTTGAAAAAGGATTTCTGGATGAAAACCTAATGAATGGCTCAAAAGTTGATTAAGAAGGAGGGGAGATGCTAAGTCAAAGTTTTCTAGCTGGAAATAGTGATTTATTATCCAGCTATCTTTGCAAATGACAAAATAACTAATTAGATACAATTCATCATCAGAACTTGAAGCTGCCACTGGAATAAGTTTGAAAATTTTATGAACAATTCATAGTCTCAAATTCTGATCTAAATGTAGCATAGCATGTATTGAGAGTTAGTCAAACACATTGAGACACTGGGAAAGACTTAATAAGATTTTGA
Source organism: Tauraco erythrolophus (assembly GCF_009769465.1). Taxonomy (NCBI): domain Eukaryota; kingdom Metazoa; phylum Chordata; class Aves; order Musophagiformes; family Musophagidae; genus Tauraco; species Tauraco erythrolophus. Next base: position 2,954,323 of record NC_141468.1, read on the forward strand.
AATTCAGCCCCCCTGTAGATTTTTTTTTTCTAATGAAGGATTTGAAAAGGGCATTTTAGAATGATGTTTTATACAGTAGCAGTCTTTTCCCATAAAACATCAGCTATAATAATTATTTTTATGCAGATCCTGAGGCACAGAGAGATTAAATGACTTTCTCAAGGTCAGACAGTGAGTCAGAGGCAGAAGCAGTGGATGAATGCGAGTCTTGGTTCAGGGGCTATGATGTATACAAGTAGCCCTCACTTCTTTGATCTCCAAGGCTAGACACACTCAACCTTTCTGGGCCTGATGACCCAGCATCTCCTAACCCAGTTGTTTCGGCAGAAGGTGTGCAACCCTGGAAGTGGGTAGTGTCTTCCCAACCATCTCTGGTTGATCCTTGGAATTAGCATGACCTGCATGAGGCTACCCTTGATGTGTCAACTCCCAGGGGATAGTTGTGGTGATGGTCGGCTTCTAATTGGCTGTGTTGTCACTGGATATTGTAGGTGAAAGTTGTGGGAAAGGGTCAGATAGAGGCTTTCCTGCATGACTTTCTACTGATAAAGACTGATGCTTAATTTTAAACACCCACTGGATGATACTCACTGCCTTCCTGGGGTCACCTGTACATTAGAAGTCCTTCAGCCTTAAGTGCTGCAACATTTCTACCTGTAAGAACTTGTGTAGCGGTGAATCTCGTATTGCTCCTGCTTCTGGCCGGTACTGGGTAGGGATTTCCATTCTACCCATTTTGCAAATCTTTCTGATCAGCCTAGTTGAGCTGCACCAGGTCCCTGGGGATGAATAAACTGTAGCAGTTGTACGCTCGGTGAAGTTGGGTAAGTCAACTGCATTCCTCTTCGGACATTGTTTGTGTCTCCTGATATCTCCTCATGAATTATTACCTCTGGAAAAGACTTACTGCTAAGATATTGTAGCTAGTTTAGTCTCCTGGTCATTGCAGGTTTGCTTCCAAATGTGTTTTGTTCTGTTTCAAGTGGCTTGAATGCTGGTCCTCCTGACGTTTCCCCTGGGCCTCTCTCCTGCAGTCTGATAGATCTTGCTGTCAGGAAGTTATTCCTCATACTCAGGCTACTTCTTATCAGTCTGTCACTTTTTCAACTCATTGGGCTAATAGTTTTCCCATTACAAGAGCTGTGCCTCTGTGTCCTTTCGCCCCAGTCTCCCCAGGGGAACCTCTTTCTTCTTGCACTGAAAGAGGGACAGACTAGATGACTTCACAAGTTTTTTTTCTCCCCTCCTGCTCTAACTTCTTGCAGTCTGAGAGATTCTGGATCTGACCTACAATGAACTCTGGCAAAGTGTGTAAAAGAATAGGTTTGATAAAATAAGCATTGAAGACATCGGTGTTCATAAATTCTACAGGTTTAGACATTCTGATAAATTTGAGAAACGTATCCAAGAAGGGGTGAAATAGGGCCTTTTCTGTCCTGGATGAGCATGGGTTTTGGGGGTATAGGGAAAGGCTGAGTTATTCTGGTGCTGAGAAATAGTTTCTCAGATTTGTAGCAGGGTTTTCTAAGGATGAGAAGAGATGGGAAAGAGAAGACAGGAAAAACAGAACAAGAAAGATTGCTTCTGATGTTCATCTGAGGAACCAAGAAAAGGCTGAAGGTCCTTTCTCCGTTTAGAGTCAGTCCAAGGCTGGGACACCACTGAAATCTTCCAGACACTGTCCATCTAAGGCTCATAGAGGCAGCTGTCATAAAGATGTCTAGACTCCAGATGTGCACAGATGTTGTGTGGAGTTGTGCGCCACTGTGCACCAACATTTGGCATCATCGACACTGTCCCGCATTCCCAGTCTCCTCTCTGGAGGACACCTCACCAGCCAAGCAGCTGGGCTGGAGAGGAGAACAGTGATGCTCACTGCCGATTAAGCAATAATGAAATTAATAGCCTCTTAACATTCCTGCATTAACAACAACGTCAGCGTGTCAGTAAGTATTTACAATATAAATTACACAAATGTCATTTTGGTACACTGAGCACTTCATATTTGCAGTTCTCTGGCACAGCAATAAAATCAATCAGCCAGTCGGAAGAGAAACACACCCAGGAGATATCATTATTAATGGCACTGGGCCAGGCTTCCGAAGATCTATGTGGGAGGCAGATGAGTAGAGAGGGGCTCACATTCCTGAGCTGAGATGCCCTCAGGTCTCTGCATGAGACCACTTTGAGTTCAGCTGGATGAAGTCTCAGTTATCCGGTCAGCAAACGGGAGGACATTTGGAAGGGTTGGAAAACAAGTCAATCATCTCCTCTTCAAGACCTCATGGTAAGCACCAAATCAGAGTGCTTTCCAGGGCTTTGCACAATCTGGTTTTAAAGGTCTGAAATCATTCCACTTGTCTTGAAGAAGTTCCTTCCTGCACTAAAAGATATTTCCTTTTGTTTCCTGCCTAACATCCTGAATCTTGGACATCCAAAGGCCCTTTTCCCCACCAAAAGTCTTTATTCTCCACTGGTAGCATGTGCGGATGGTCTTGGTGCTCTAGTGCTTTGTTTTAAAGTCTTGGATTAGTAGCTGGATTTGATCTTGGCATCTCTAATTGGCCATTTACAAGGAGAGTTGATCTCTGATGTTATGGTTCAGGTTCATAGGGGTGTGGAGGCACTGAACTGCTGAAGGTGCCAAAACCTCATTCTTTTAAGGCAGAATACCCTGGAATGTCCTGAGAACGTTACAGCAGGATGCAGCTCCCACTGAAGGCAGTGTAAAAATTTCTGCTGATTTCTATGGGAACTGTACAGATCCTGAATGGGCTTTTTATCCTGTTTTCTTCTCTAATGAGAAGATAGTTGGACTTTTGAAAGTGCCACGTTTTCATGGATCGTTTTATTGGCATTGATCGCTGCAATCAGAGATCCTGCTATGCAAGAGTGTGGGCAAATTATTTACTGCTGCTGTCCCTGTGTTTTCCCCTACAAGATCCTAAACCTTGCTACGCAAGCCAGATATGTCAGGATCCGTGAATACTTGTCAAGGTGTGTGAGACCCATATTAATGGGTCTCTACACGAGGAAAGAATATGACAGCATTTGAAAGTATTTTGTTGTGGTTTCAAATATAACAGGCAACCGTGACAAATTCACATTTGTCTATTAAAAAGACAAAAACACACAGGAAAGAGAAAGAATCTCAGCGCTGGGAGGATTAGATAGTGCATTGACTGCCTACAGCATCAAGGGCCCTTTGAAGGTCTGGATGTGATAAAAATGCACATGCCCACATGACACGCAGCAAACACCGAAGTCAATAGAATTACATCAGGGATAGATTTGAATTTGGCCCCTTGCTCCCCACTTTCCGCTGTCACATTATGATTTCAAGGCAGAGTATTATAAATCACGTATAGAATAGGGAAACGTGGGGCTTGTGTAAACTAATACAGGTGCCTGAGCTCCTACAAGCTCTCGAGTCCTAGCAGAAGAGCTGATGAGCAGGAGCAGTTTCAGTGAGGAATCTTAAAGGCTTCAAATCAACCAGAAGTGTCAGTCAAGTAGCCCGACAATGCTGGGAAATCAATGCTGAATTCTCAAAGAAGAGCGTGCAGGGAAAATGATACCATTTGTTTGCAATTCTAATACAATGAATCAACAGATCGCTTGCAAAATGCTCCCGATGAAAATGCGCATAATAGATGTGCGGAACCAAGAGGGAGAGAGACGAGATGTCTGTGCTGGTGAGGAGAGGGAGGATCTGAGTCCAGGTTTTGCTGCTGAAATTTGAAAGTGTTTTGGTAGAGCTGGGATGGATCTGTCATCCATAAAGTCCTGGGAGAGCCTGGCAGTGAAAGATGTAAGTTTTTGCAAGGGGAGAAGAGGTTTTGATAAAGAAGCAGTTGTTGTTGTGGAGGGGTCAACTGTTTTGTAAAAATAGCAAGTATGGAAGGATGGTATAAAGCCTGAATAGATTAAAGATGATCTAAAACCTGAGACAGGTCTCCTAATAGACAGCCTCAACATTATATTCTCTATTTTCTTTTCCAACTTCTTGCACCGTTTTATTTTTTTTGTTGGTTTCTGGTGGGTTCTTTTGGGGGTAGGAGAAGTCATTTCCATGGAAAGAGGATAGAGATCAATTGTTCGTTGTCTTTTCCAATGTAGGAACTAGGGACTTTCTCAGGGAACTTGCAGATGTCAGGTTCAAAACAAATGGAAACTTGTTCTGGGAGAAAAAAGCCATCTCTCTGGTCACAAAACCTAATTGACGGGTAGAACTTCCTGCTGAAGGACATATTCTGGGTTCAAAAACCAGCCAGATAAATCTGTATCAAAGTAATCAATGGAGGTCTATTAACTGTAAATTTTCTACATTTGACTTGGGACATCCTTCAGCCTAAATCTCTTGGAAAGAGTATTTTGGGCACCTATTGCTGTATGTTTACCCTTTTCCTCTGCTCCTCCCTTGGCATCTGCTGTTGACCATTGCCAGAGGCAGCTGTTTGCTATAGCTGGATCTTTGACTAGACACAGTAAGGCCATTCTTACTGTCTGAAAATCTGGGGTTGTTATCTCCCTCCTCAGAAAAGGTTGTATAAGGAGGTAGCTTGCAACTTCTGCTCAAATGCAATGGGACTGTCCAGGCTGTAAGATGTCTTTTTCAAGTTCAGAATGTATCTGAGTATGCTTTCAAGAGCACTGAGAAATGCTCTTGCTGCATTCCTACAAAATTAATCAGCCTTTTTCTGTAAAGTTAAGACCTAAGCCAAAGCAAACTGAAGTTGCTGGAGTTGTCAGTCATTGGATAGGGATGAATCTTAATTTTTCAGTCCCAAAAGATGAGTGTGGGTAGCTTGCCTCGGGCTGTTGACCTGAAAGGAGATAGATTTTCACCTCCGGGTGAAGGAAGCAGAATGGCAGGTTTTAATTATTTTCAAACTATTAATTTCTCAGTAATACCAAGGAGAAGCAAAACCTAGGTCCTCCTCTAAGTCAGAACAAAGCAATAAGGGTGCCATAGAAGAATAGGTGATGTAGGATGACCCATGGAGGAGCTGAATAAAACTTATGAGCCAGGTGACCCTAAAGATCACTTGTGATTTGTGCTCTTTCTGGGAAAAGTGTTGTGGACGAGGAGCAAGGTTGTTCTGAGCAGTAAGGTTGTTGGTGATCTGGCTTCTACTTCTTCTGGAGTCTCATCTGTCTAAGCCATGATGGAAATTGCTCAAAAATTGCTGCAATATAATATCCTCAAGGAAGGATACAAGACTTTCCTTATGAATGGAAAGGTGCTCACATCCACAGTGACAGACTGGAAGTAACAGTGTAATAGGACAGAAGTCTTGTTGTGCAGTCTATTTATCCCACAGCTAGTATGTAAAAACCAGGTCTGAAGTGCTGGAATGATGTACCATCACATGTCTGTCTACTCATTTTGACTCCAGGTCCAGAAGGATGTCTATTGTGTTCTTCCTGAAAGGACTCTTGGGTAGCAGAATAACAAAGTCCTTGTAGAGTTGACCCAGAATATCTGTACTCTTCTCTTTCCTCCAACATGGCAATATGTGTATTGTGTCATTAAATACAGGTTGGGATGATGGGAAAACTTTGTGGATAACTCCTTATTCAGTGTCAGAGAAGTCGTCTCTCTCCTCTCATCATATGAGAGGCGGCTGCATTTTCTTTCAAAGCAAGTTTCATGAGTTCCTGAATTTCTCCCAAGACTTTCATGCCTGGCTCAGAAAAAAAGAGGAAGAAGAGCAGTGCCAGTTGCACTAAGTAGCTTTTTCTTAGAGATCCCTCCAGCTTCCTCAGGCAATGTCCAACATGGAAGGCAGAATTTGATGTTTAGGGGTCTGTGGGCATTGAGAATCTCCACAATCGAACTCACACTCTGCTCCCTTGGCGCTGGAAAGTTCCATCAAAGCAGGGCAGGAAATTGGGTTCCCTGACCCTTCTTCTCTCCATGGGAAGCTGCCTAGAAGAACAGGACTAATTTGTGTCAAGGTAGGTTTCTGCTAATTATATTGTTATTTTTCCTCACACGCATTGTCATTTTTTTTCTCTTTTTTTCTTTATTGATCTTTTTTTTTCTCCTTATATCCTTCTCCCAGTGCTTTCAGCTTCTTCCATGTTCTGTTTTCCCGATTGCATCCCTAAAGGCACAAACCAAAATGCGTATTTCTAGCCTAGATGTATTGGATATCAGGTTCAAGATGACAACAGAGTCAGACTCCATGACAAAGAACATGTATGGAGAAAACATAGAGGGGAGAAAAAATAACTCAGGAAGACAAACTCTTGCATATCAAGGGAATCCCGATCTCCTCTTTCACTAGAAGACACTAGTAGACACTTCAGCTACACATGCTGTCCTGGGGATTTCCTCTGCTTTCCTCTACTCACTAGAACCAAAAAACTTGTGGAACAAGCTCCGATTTCAGGTTAAAGTACGCTGAACTTATGGTAAAGCACAACTTTTCTTGTCTACGCTGGAAGTTGTGCTGTTCCAGGTGCTTGGTGATCCTCATCATCTGGACTGAGATTCAAGAACAGCTAGCATTGCCTTTAATTTTCACAGTTACTGTAAGTGCTGCCCACCTGGGTCAACTGTAAGACCAGTCTAACCCACTGTCCTATCCCAACAGTGAGCAGAAGCCTGGGGTAAAGTATGAGTATGGACCAGCTTCATTTTCCCAACTTCCTGTAGTGTCTGTTGTAAGGAAAAGTTTTGAGACAATATTAAACTTTGCTCTTCAGGTTGGAGACTGGTCTTAGATCTTTGATTTCCACAATGCATTTTTTATGTGGTCCACAGTGAAGGTTTTGTTCCCTCTTCTGAAATGCTTCCTGTAGTTTGGGGTGGATATCCCATCATGGGACTAGTCCAGGGTGTTAACATTGTTTTAGTGCAATAGGGGTGAATCGCTTCCTTGTGCAAAGTGCAGTGCGAGCTCTGCTTTTGGCAAGACATCTTCCAAGGCCCGTTATCTTAATTCTTGTTCTTACTCAATGCAATCTTTGTTTTTCTGCCTCTTTTTTTTTTTTTTTTTCCATGGGAGGCTGCTGTGGTTTCTTGGCATCCTTAGGTACATGGAGGTGGCTGCTGGGAAGATGGAAGTGGGAACTGCCCTCTTCCTTTCTTTTCTCCATGCTTCCTCGCGTCATCCCTGCGACCAGAAAGAAGACCTGCAAGCCCAGAGAGAAGGAAAGCAGGGTGAAGTGAGTGACTTCAGTAGGGCTGTCTGGAGGGAAAATGGGAAGGCAGGAATTTGCTGATGGCAAGAGTTGTTTCCATGACTCACGTTTTGGAGAGCACTAGCAAAATAGATGGGCTGAAGCTGCATTCCTTGCTGAATCTCTTCAAGATAAAAGAGCCTTTGGCTATTTTATGGGTTTATATGAAGGGGAAATGCTACACTAAGCTATTTGACAGCAGGACATGGGTGTTGTTATCACCTCTTGTCCTCCTACTTTAAATTTCCATTTTTATTTAAAGCTATTCTCTTCTCCCAGTAGATGAAGGACCTATCTCCAAGGTTATCACTGACTTGTCTCTTTCCAAGGTCTGTAACACAGGTGATTGGGGGAAAGTCAAGTTGCAGGGAGAATGTGAAGGAAGCTCAGAGTAGGCAACAAAGGACCTCAGATCTAAGTGGGAGGAGAGGACTCCAATAACCGTGAGATGGAGCTCTGCCTTTGGAGAGTGATGTGCAGGAGCAAAATAAACGAGGCTTGCTCTCAAGTCAAAGCTCTCTTTTGCTCTTTCAGAAGAAGCAAAAACATATCAGCCATAGGAGAAAGGGACAGTGCACGCTGTAGTTAATACTCAAGGTGTGAGGAGGACACGAAGAGAAGGAAGAGCTGAAGATACCTTCTTTCATATCAGCACTTGGTGAAAATTCATTACTGATGTCTCTACTTGAATCTAGACTCGAAGGGGTAAAGGCTGACCCACCACAAACCCGCTGTGAGCCGCCAGCTCTCTCCTCTCCAGGTTACGTGGCAGGAGAATAATCTCTTTCAAACAGTTGCTGTTATTCATGGGAATTGAAGCTTCCTTTTGAAACATTCAATCCAACGATGGAATGATGGGTGGTGTGCACGGGAGAAATCATCCTTTGTGTCTCTGCTGAATTTCTCAGAAGGGAAAAAAAAAACAGCTCCCAGGAGCAGGTCAACTTTTGTGGAGGTTTGATAAAACCATCCTTGCTTCTTGTTGGTTTTCATTTTCTTTCAACGCTATTGAGCTGCATCTGTAATAAAGGGAAAGGATTTCCATGGGCTGTTGCTGGCTAGAGTTCTGCTGGGGATGGCTTTGTGCTCTGCATACCGTTTCCCCCTCTCCTCTAACATGCCACGAGGCTCTTGCCTTCCAGCTGTCGGGATTTTTTTCCTTTTTTATTTTTTTAAGAAGAGTTTTTTTCTTCTACAGAGATAAACATGATGACTTTTTCATGAGCGCGGAAAAGCCAATAACTCAGAAGTACTTCCAAGGCCCAGCTCTTATTTGATAGTCCTTTGCACAAACAAGGGACAGTTAATAACTGTCCATGTGGGAGATATTTGATTGATTCCATGCAGTAGCATTGCAGGGAGTTGTGGTAGGTTTGGGATTTTTTTTTTGGTTGGTTGTTTTTTTTCAAAGTCGAAGTATATAAGGGAGAATTACTTATTTCGTTCTCTCGCAACGGTGATCATACTAAACTTGTCTTCCACAGGTGTAACTATTTTCTGATTCAGTTGACGATCTCTCCTCTTTAAGTGAAATTATTATCCTCTGCTACAGTATAAATTACATGTCAGACCCTTTTTAGGCAGTTTCAGGCTGGTTAGTTCAGAGACAGCACTGCAAACAGAAGGCCAATTGGGTTTTATTGGGGGGCAACTTTATTTCTTTCCCGAGCCGGCCGTTGCGTATCATAATGTAATTTCCTATGTGGAGTCAAGCTTATATGGCTTGACAGGCCCATATGAGTGTAATATCCCACCAGGATCCAAGGTGGCTTTTCCGTAGTGGTACTCACTCTTATTTACTTATTTATTCTATTTTGAAGCAAAGGTGGCTCTTACTTAATAAAAAACCATACTGAGATGTCAGGGCTGTGTGATAGTGGAGGATTTATTCCTGTTGGGTATAGAAAGGAGCACCAGTCAATAGCAACATACCAGTCATTCATGTGCTGCAATATGCATTTTCAGAAATCCTTCCCCCTTTCACTCTTTTCGGTTATTTTTCCGTTGTGTGGGATTAGAATCAGCCCTGGGTAGAGGATTTACTCTGGATATGTCTGTGGTTCTGCATTGCACATGAACAAAAGAGCTGCTTGCTCCTGGGAGTGGATGAGATGACATGAAGATTACGTGAGATCTCAGACCTCCTCTTGGATAACACAGAACTAAGATCAAGAGCTAGGTCTTGGCCATCCTGAGGTGGGAATTGCAGAGGATGATGGGAGAGGATAGGAGGTAGCAGAGCTGCACTTTCCCAGAGAAGTTGTGGATGCCCCATCCCTGGAAGTGGCCAAGGCCAGATTGGATGAGGCTTTGAGCAACCTGGTCTAGTGGCAGGTGTCCCTGCCTACGGCAGGAGAGTTGGAACTAGATGATATTTGAGGTCCCTTCTAACACAAACCATTCTGTGATTCTGTCATCCCTTACCAGTAGAGATTCAAGGCTGAGAGGGCAGGAAGGGCTCATGTTTGTCATGAATGAATCGTATTGTAACAGTACTTGGGAATAAAGCAGTTTGTGCGTGAACTGGTCTACAAGAAGTGGGTCTCGAGAAGTTAAATTGAATGAAGAAATTGTGAGCATGCCCTCTTGAGCCTTTGGACTAGTTCTGGGTGGGGTGTGTGATCTCTTCTTCTGCACAGGGCTTTGGAGAAAAGCTGTGAGCTGCCTCTAGGGTGGATTCAGGGATTCAGAAGGAGAACATTTCTCTGCCCGTTTTAAACAGGCAGTTTCCTTGGAGGGGAAAGCAGGGCCAATCCTAAAACTAATGTGCCACATCCTCAGGTATCCAGGTCTCTTTCTGCCTAATATGGGTCCAGTTAAGAGGGTGACTGGTTTGTAGCCTGGTTTTATGTCTTATTTTAACATTTCCCAATGCTGACAGCACAGGTGTCCATGAAGACTTGAAAAGTCCATCAATTCTGTAATAGTGCTGAAAAGTAGGATACAGGCAGAGGTCTCAATACCAGGTTTCGGATTTCAGTCACTGGACACAGACCTGAACAAAGCCTTCAAATCAAATATTTTGGGATGATAGGGAGCTTTCAGCTTGCAGGGAAGTGCATCTTTTCTATCATAATTTCTGCCTGTGTTTCTTCTCCTGTACTTTTCATCCTTTCAGTCAGTGTTTCTCTCCCTCTAAATAGCAATGTCTTACTGGGGGATGGATCGATACCAGAATTCAAAGACCAGAAAATAGCTGGAGATAGTGTATTACCCAGCCATGTAGTGCAACTGAATGAATTTGGGAATTCATCTGCGCATCTGTAGGACACATAATATTTCCTCTACTCTCGTTGAGCGTCTGAACCTCCATTTCTCACCAGCTTACAAAAGTCAAGCAGGAGCAGTAGTCTCTGCCTTGGAGGCCAGCAGACTTCCAGTACGTTCCATGGTACAGAAGCTGAGGGATGTTATGTCTTCCAGAGCTGGGTGTGGGATCTAGGTGACACGACACTGGACAAGCTGTTATGACTGCAGGATCTTATTTGTGCCCTTGCCACCAATTTGTTCCAAAAACTTGGTCAAATCACTTGACCTGGTGTTTAGGTTCCTCTTTTTAGAAAATAAGGCAGTTTGTTATGTTAGCAGGCACATCACAAAGAGGAAAGGTTGAGCTCTCTGAGATGGGATAGGAAGTCTATACTGAAGGGATGGCTTTCTAACACTAACTAACAAAATGTGGTGCTTTTTTTGCTGGCTGTTTGTTTGTTTTCTCATGAATGTGCTAGTCTAACCTTGCAGATGCAATCTAACCCACTGACCAAAAGCCTTGTACCCATGCATGTACCCTGTGCAATGGTAGAATGACTACGCATGAAAGTTGATCCCCAGCTGGTGGGCAGCATGGTCTGGCACGTTGGGTGTCAGGGTGTTGGAGGACAGAGTTATTATTTTCTGCTGCTTACCTTGTGCATGATACTGCAGAGAAAAATCAAAACACTTCCATTTCTGTACATTTTTTCCCTCCGTTCCCAGAAATGCCTACTTAGATGGAGGTTTTCTCAGTCAGAGACCACTTCCAACAGCGTACAGTGCCTGGCACAATGGGATCCTGCTCTTGGTTATGACCTCTAAATGTTGCTGTAATAATAATAATAATAATAGTAGTAGTATGTGGCTTTTGGCACATCACCTATTAATCACAGCAGCTGTCAGGCAAAGCATTAAATGGGAATAGCTCCCTGCAAGAAAAAACAAATATAACAGCACCCTGTGGCTGGTGGAGCATGAATCTACACTCTGGAGGGTGCCAGAGATGGAAGGAAGGGCTAAACCATGACATTTCACTCCAATTTGTTAACCTTGGCTGGTGTTCAGATGCACAGCGTTCAGTCGAGGCGGTGTTGAGGAAGGGGTCTCTGGAGAGAGCAAGCTTTGTTAAATATTTAGAGTGAGCAGAAGCTGAAGTGGAGGTGCATGGAGGCATGGGGGACAGTTTACCAGTAGGGAAGAGACATTCCCGAGGACTGGCTGGAATGGTTTACACGCTGCTACTGCATTTAATGCCTGCGGTAGATTTTTCTTCCCCAAATGCTTTTCCAGAGTGCTTTTCCAAGCCGTGCAGACCTTGAGCATCGCGGATGCCCTGAGGCAGAGAGCTTCACGGTTTGACAGCGTGTTGTGCAAAGAAATAGTCCCCATCATTTTAAGCCCACCACCCATCAGCTCCATTGGGTGATCCCGGCTGGAAAACGCGGTGAGCTCTGTCAGGAACTTTGTTGCAACCTTCTGAAATTTGGGCTGTGGTGGTCCGATGTGACAGACCCCTTGTTTATGCGATATGTCATAGATATTTCCTAGAAGCCGGATGGGTAAATGTGTTCAAAATTCACTCTCTCCCAAGACAGTCTCTGAAAACTGCTCCATGTTTATGCTTGCAAAATCCCCTGGTGCTAAACTGGTCCGTCTGCAGAAAGCAAACTGGTCCGTTAGACTATCTGCAGAAAGCGAATCCAGACAAAGTGAGATTACTGTCAATTTGTGTTTATTTGAATTGCTGCAAGACCTAGTCATGGATCAGGGCTAAACATGTACAAATAATTGATTTTAGGTTCACTGGCTGAACGCAAAAACACATTGAAAAATCTTTTGGTTGACCTAAAACATTTTCTTCCAGTTTTCTGTTGAAATAAAGGCATTAAAAAAAGACAACAAAAGAATGTACTGCTTCAACACAGTGTCCAGTTAAATATTTGAAGCTCAATGAAATATTTTTTCCTCACTTTGGTATTTTCTGCTTGTTGTAATTTTTAAAATCATTTCAAAATTCCTTCAAAAATAAAATATCAAGATCTTTAATTTTTAAGTTCTACGAAGAAACTTCTCAAACTTTTCAGAACTGTTGGGAAGTTTTTTTTGCTGTGGGTAATGCTTACCCTGTGTTGATTGATGACAACCATATGAAAGTCAAAACCTCTGTCCAGTTTTAATCCAGACCCCAGTATGACAGACACTGCATAAATAGTGAGTGTGAAGATTTTTAACAAAGATTTGTGACAGTTTCTGTTTGAGGAATTTTTTTTTTGCAGAGCTGCATCAGATCTGAGGCCAAAGGCATTACGCAATTTTGATCGCTTGGGTTACACTATTTGAATTTGCACTGCGAAATCCCAGGGGAATTGAGGTGAACTTGACCTGGAAGCTGATTTATGCCATCTAAACCAGACCTACTGTTCTGGAGTTCAACCAGAACTGAATTTAAACATTTTCTTCTTGGACTCCTTAGAAATAACAACATTACAAACAATATGAAAACTACCATGAGGTATCACCTTGCAGTTTGGCACCTTGCAGGCTCCAGGTAGCAAAGAACAAAGTCCACTTGAACCAGACCAGTGGCAATAACCATTTTTTAAAACCAGGTCACATGAGATGCTGTCGAGGATTGAGCCATTCACCTTCTCTGTGTGTCACCTCCGTGCAGCCCCATTGACAGACCCTATGGTACCGACCACAGCAGCTGCCCCTGGACCTTTCCCACTGCTCCTACCTCCACCATGGTTTGCTGTCTTCAGGCAGCACTTGGCAGCTCATGGGTTTTGGGGCAGCTTTGCAAGCCACCAAAGGCTAAGCTTGCTGATAACAGATTGAGAAGGCTGTGAAGCTGCTCAGATGGGGGTTTTCTAGAAGGGGAAGCGAATGTAAATATGATGGCAGGGGTGTGCATACCCAGACCACTGCCCTGCACTCCCTCCATGACATGGGGTAGGTATCATGACAGCTTGGCTCCATCTACCAACTCCAAAACCTCATGGCGAAAATAGTCAGCATAGTTTCTCAAAGATATCCCATGACTCTGGGGATGCATGGCCTCATCCATCCCATTGCAGATACACGGGAAGGAAGTGCAGACCCCAGCAGACTTTATTGGCAAGTGCTGCCACTGATTAAAACAGGCTTGAGCTGCTGTAGGAATGAGAGGTTGCCATGGAAACAGTCTCTTGATGTGTCCAGGTTTTGAAACCATTTTTCCCTCCTCTCCTTTCCTCAATGCTTCTTTTTTATTTTTTTGCTGTTGTTTTGTTGGAGATTTGCTCTCCTGGGGTGATGCGTTGTAGATGGGACTTTGGGACCAGGAAGGCACCGAGAAGAACAGCTCAGCTCAAGGCAGGCTATTCAAGTGGGAACCCCTCCCTGATGGTCCAGCAACAGGGCAGAGCTTGTAGGGATCCTGGCAGAGAGGAGTCTGAGTGGACCCCGGAGGGTCACCGTGTTGGCAGGGTGCTGGTCACCAAAGGGAGCAGTGGAGAATATCCCAGGGAAATCCTCCTCCCAAAGGCACCCAACTGGTATGCTCTTACCCTCTGAAGGGCTCTACGCCTGGGGCATCCCTCCCTGGGACATTCATCTAATCTAATGACTGTCTCTATCACTGCACTACGCTTGGGAATGGTGACAATGGTGGAAGGCCATCTTCTGAACCATGTGAAATCAAGCGAGTGCCATGAGAAGTGCTTCTGAGAGACAAAAATGGACCCCGTCTTCCTTCCCTCACCTATCCCTGGGCTCCCTACCTTGGGAGAGAGGCTTTCATTTTGCTCAAGGGCATGCAGAAAAACCCTGTCCCTGTGATAGCTGTTACTATGCAGCCTCCTTGAAGAGCCGTTGACGACTGGTGCGAAGCTTCGAGGAGCATTTTCCTTGTAGATCATTCAGCCGACGTTTCATACATTGGCTTTTTGGCTTTTACTGTCCTCCAGGTTTATTTTTTTTTAATGTTTTTGGTTTTGGTTTTTTTTTTCAATTGCAGAGGCGTATTCATAAACACAGAGTCCTCCCTGTGTGAGTGTTTCATCCACTTTTGCTTTTGTCCCCTCCCTGGGAAGTCCTCTAGCTCTTTCCCAGGCTCATCCCAAGTGCTCCAAATTCTGCATGTGAAACCCTTTGCTGCAAGAGGTGGAGTTATGTTGCCGCATCTGGAGTGAGTTTGGGGAACCCTAAACATTGGATCTCCATTCATTTGTGTTCTAACGATCTTCTTAGCATCTCCAAACCTGTGTGACTACTCCAGCTCTGTTTCTGGATGGGAGCAAAGCAGAACAGAGTGGTTAATGTCATCATTTCAAAGTGGAGTATCCAAATTGAGTTGTTATTTAGGCCCTCTCCATGGACTACCTAAAAATCATGGAGACACTGATAATTTTACTCACTGAGTACCACATCTTATGCCCCAGTCCAGACTTTTTCAGCAGAACTGGTCCCCTCCCCGTTAAGCACTCTGCAATCCCTGTATATTGCTCATTGCAACAGTTGCACGTTGATACATGTCCTCAAGAAACATAGTCCCACCTATTTTAGATACCTAAGTGAGTTGCCTGGCCACTCTTGGGCTTTCACTGTCAATACAGAACCATTGGTACATCCAGGGATGGTCTGTCTCTATCTTAGATCTGAATTGCCCTCCAAAGACACCTTCTTCATCACATTGTCTGATGCAGGAGCATGGGGTGACTAGTTTCCTAAGTTACCTTAAATTTATGTGATATGAATCCAGGTCTGAATACTCACTGTGATGATGAGTCTCAGATGAGTTCATCTGGAAATGTCTATGTCACTTATCTCTGTAATTTCCCGAGCTTGGGTTTCACTGTCTGATTTATATTGAACGATAGCCTGAGTATTTTTGTACACGGATCTCTTAATGCTTCACATGCCCAGCAAGACCTGATAAGTCAGCAGTGTAGGAGGCCATCAGCCAAGCTGGAGAAGGAACCTCCAAGAAGCCACAGCTCCAGCCCTTTTGCTGCTGTTCCAAGATTGTATGAACATCTGCACCTCCACACTTTGTGCGTTACTTCCCACGCCTAATTTTACAATTTCAAGCCCTCCTGCAAAGCTTGGACACTTCCTCACTTTCATTGCACCTTAAAAGGGAACGGAGAAGCCCGAGAGTCCTTCTGCAGGAACGTCTCAATCAAAGGTGTCATGAAAGGGGTTTAATTTCAAAAGCTCTGAATTACACCTAGATCAGGAAGGACGTGGTGATGGTGGATTTGCTGAGCTCAGGAGGTTAAAGAATGAAGGGGAATTCACAGTTAATGCCTGTGACACACGGAGTCAGGATGAGAGAGCATTCGTAGTCAGAACAAATATCAAAGGCATTTCCCTAGTCTCATGCTTTTGGGAGATTTTTAATTACTCTGATGTTTGTTAAGAGTCGCTTACGGCCAAATAAGTGGATTCTGAAATTTGAAGATGCTTCTCTGCTCCCAGAAATAATGGCTGAGCAGCAAATCAACCCCGGCGTGTACGGCGAGGAAGATGCAGTGAGCTTAGAGCTTCTCTGAAGCCAGATCAAATATCAGTTCACATAGCAGTCCCTGCCTCCAGCCACAAGAGGATGAATTGCTTTGAAATCCTCCGAAGAAAAGCGTTCAAGACAGTGTTCTCCTGGGTAAATGTCTCCTTTCCTGGCATTATATTCTCTGGTAGCTCTAATGCAAGAGGTGGCAGGTGGTGAACCTATTGTACAGGAAGGGGCGAGGGAATCGGATAGGTGAAATTAGGCAGGTGTTTAGCAAAGCAAACAGCAGCCATTCAGCGCTGGGTTTCCTGGCTTCACCTCCGAGCCACCTGGAGAAACCTGGACTCTGGTGTCGCAGCAGCGCTGTACAAGGTAATTGGGAAAAAATACCGAAGTAATGGGTGGCCTTGGCCACGCAGGTGAAATATCAAGCAGGATTTTGACACAGGATGGGTGGAGGAGAGCTCGGGTGTGTAGCCTGTGTTAGCTACAGATGCGTGCACACAACCAGAACTGCAGCTCCTTGCAGTGAGGAGGTCTGGTCGGAGGGACAGGGGTTTTGGAAGGGAGTGCAGATACTGTGGGCACAGATTTGTTCCGGTGTGCCAAGCTGCTCTCGGTGTCTTCTTTTGCTCACAGTTTCATGATATCTTTCTGCTGGCACATCGGAGCCTCGCTTAGCTGGGGACTATTGCATAAGCCTCACTGGGGACCTCGAGAGCAAATTAATTCCTTGAGCATCTTCCTTCTTGCTGCCGGTGAAGCGTGCTGCTCAGATGTCATCCAGGGAGTCAGCTGGGCAGGGCTGAGTCTGAAACCTCTTCCAGACAGATAAGGCATGGGAAAAAGAAAGATATTCCTCTCTTCCAAGCCCAGGACGACTATTTCTTGGGGTGAAACTCTTTCTTGTAGCAGCTTGCAGAGTCCGGCTGCTGAAGGGATCTCTCTCCAGGTATCGTGTGATGATGATGGTAAAACAGTCAAGTTAAGGCAAAGACAGAGTGTGATTAAGTCCCTCTCCCTCCCTCAGGCAGAGCTCAGCCTGCGAAAATGCTTTGGATGCGGTGGCCTGTAATTATGTAATTCTTCCTCGTTATCTTTTCTAATTGTTCTCAGTGCTGTTTCCTAAACTGATTGGAAACAATGGCAGACAGGGATGAAGTGGGAGGCAGACGTGAGCATGGCAGGCTGCCAGCGGAGTACAACGCTTTCCAGAAAGGGAGAGAGAGAGAGTGAAGGGAAGGAAAAAGAGAGGAAAAAAATTAAAAAATCCACGGTGGAGATTTGGATGCCAGGACCTGAATCGAGGGGACACCTGAACCACTGCCAGGCTGGGCGGTGCTGGCAGGGGATGTCTCATTCAGGCTCATGCATATGTGATCTGTATTACGTTCAAGAAATGTCAAGCCTTCCCCCATCCCCGGCACACCTCTCCTCCCCGAGAGCTTTGCTGTTTTCCTCTTTTCCAGTACTCAAATGACGCAGGTTGAACCCTCATGGGGGGGCTTTGGCCGTCACCAGGAGACACTGTGGTTGTCTCCCCCTGGCATTGAGTTGTTTGTTTGTTTGTAGGGGGGAGAAATACAAGAAAAAGGGGGAAAGTTTGGCTTGTTTCATTTGGGGGTGACTGCAGAAGGAGGGGGTGAAATATCGCCATGAGATTTCTTCCTATTTGGCAGCTGGTTTCAGGGAAGCTGTGGGGTACAATTCCCCAGAAGCCAGTTGTTGTTATGTTGATTCTCATTTTCTTGGCAAATATCTGCTGCTTTTCACCCACCACACTCTCCCCATGTGGGTGAGGTTTTTTTTGCAATGATGATGTGCATCACGGAGGTATTTGGGGATCCAGCAGAGACCTGGTCTGATAGTCCTCTGCTCTTCTTTCTCTGACAGTCCTCTTTTGCCAGCACAGTGGGAAGGGGGGAGCGTAGCACTGCTGCTATTATTTTTGTCTATGGAAGGCCAAAACAAGCCCTAGTCTTCCAGGCATGAAGTCTGAGCATCGGTTTCTCCCGTTAGGGGGAGAGAACAGATGTCTGTGGGTTGACGTGGCATCCCACCGACTGGGACCCCCAAACAGCAGCACCATGACCCCTGCGATGAGTGGGGTTAACTTATGGGACAGGAGGCAACCTACACAAAGCAGACCCCGTTCCTTCATGTGGGATCAGCGCCAGGGTCTGGAGGAGGCTTCGAGTCACCCCTGGATGCTGGCACTGATTTGACCTCCTCATCCCAGTCTCCGGGTGCTTAATCTCCATCTGGGGCTCTGTGTCCTGACAGCTTTGTCAGCTGGGAGCTCGACTGAGCAGGGGCAACTGAAGAGGGGAGAAGGAATTTATCAGAGCTGTCCTCTCCTCCTCCAAACCCAGCGCTGTTCTGCTGTTTTTCCATCACCACTGACTTCTCTGAATGCCTGCAGGCTGCTGCTGCCAGCACTGTCCCAGCTGGCCAACTTCTCTGGCTTCTGTGCTCGGCTCTCTGGGATGGAGAGGAGAAATCCTGCCTGAGGCTTTCCCTCGATATCGGATGAGAGGTTTCCTTACTGCTGTGGCTGAGCGGGGTCGGGGAAATGGGGCCGTAATGATCAGGAGCTGGAGGCTGCAGGCAGGGTGGTTCATCTCTGGCTTGTGTAGGAATTTGAGAGTTTTGAGCTGTGGCAATCTCCAGCCACCTCTGGACAGGAATGTGTGAGAAATAGCCAGAAGGCACAGTTGGAAAGCAGTGAGATGAAAGACAGAAGGGTGGCCACCTACCTCTACCCTTGGTTCCTCTTAGTTCCTGGGAGAAATCACCCAGTCCATGCCTGGAGGTACCTAGGGGCTGAGGGCTGGGAGGGTAGGCAAAGCGTGAACCCCCACGGTGACATGTTACAGGAGGGACAGGTCACTGCAGAGATCTGTTTCCAATTGGCAGAAGCAATCTGCCTGGATAGAGCTAGAAGAAAATATCTTGGAGCGGTGGTTTGCAGCCCAGGTTTCAGACCTCTCAGTGCTGTTATTTTCTCTGGTCCTGCCTGCCACTGTCCTCTCCTACCAGAGGAGGCTGTACGCAGGATAACTAAAAGGAGAAAAAAAGAAAAACAAAAACCCCCAGCTGTCATTGCATCAGCCAAAGGATAGACATTAATGGCAGCTGACTCTTCTCTTGAGTGTCCACCGATCTCCATCCAAGGTTGCAGACCTTACCCTGTTGCAGCCCTGGTTCCTTTGCAGCACTGTACAACTCATTACATGCTTTCTGGCACGTAACGCCAGCAGTCACTGTCCCCACTGGCTCACAGAGGGAGATGGGCTTTTTTCTTCTGTGCTGGGAACACACTAAGAGGCCCGAGAAAGTTTGGAAATGTGATGTCACGTAATGGTTTGATGGGTGACTTGCAGGCTGGATGTGGCCCCTGGCACAGGACTCTCTAGCCTTACCTCCTATAATCTCTGCAGCTCTGATGATACCAAGGGTGAGGGAATGGCAAACAGATGAATCACAGCTCCCAGGAAATGCCTCCCTGTGTGCCACTCTACCAGATGTGCACCACCATGAGGGCATCTTCACTCTGAGGGTGGTGAGGCACTGGAACAGGTTGGAAGTTGTGAATGCCCCATCCCTGGAAGCGTTCAAGGCCAGGTTAGATGGGGCTTTGAGCAACCTGGTGTAGTGGAAGGTGTCCCTGCCCATGGCAGGTGGGTTGGAAGTAGATGGTCTTTAAGATCCCTTCCAACCCAAACCATTCTATGATTCTATGAGCTGCTGCTGGGGGTCTGGGGGAAGGATTGGCTTTTGCATGAAGAGTGCAACTCAGTTTTGTCAAAGGCTGAAGAAGTACCCTTTGCTGTCCCCTGAATGTATCCTGGATTTGCTTGGTGCTGACAGGCACAGAACTTGATGGCTGGCAGATATCTTCATGTAGGGTGACCTACTGGCTATTCCTTTAGCAGAGGCTGTTGCAGGCTTCATAAATACACCAACTTCTTCCTTTGGCTTGGTAGGGTCTTTGCCACAAAAGTTCCCATGATGATGTAACACAGGGGAAAAGCATTTCCTTTATAATTGCCCATTTTTAATTCCATTTTTTCTAGTGGAATTGTCTTTTTTCTTGTGTTATGAAGCAGAAAGAACAAAAGATCCCTCTGTCATTTTCTAATATACCTTTATCATTCCTTCACATTCATCTCCTCTCTGAAATGTACAGTCTCAGAGTCTTTGCTCATCCCTCTTCATGAGCAAATGTTTGCCATGACCTTGGCCAGTCTTACCACAATTCTCTGGACTGTCTTTAGGCAGACCATTGCCTTTTGCAGTGGGTGGTAATTCTGTGCATGGTGGCATGTCCGTGGTACTTCAGACACTGTCAGAAGGTCTCGTCTCTCAGCCAAACAGGGAAGACCACCTAACACTGTATTGCAGAAGACCATCCTTGAAGAAGTCATTGGTGGATGTTCTACTGGAAAATGCGGCGCTAAGAGAGATGTTTTCCCCTATATCAACCACTAAACCAGAGCTGAGCCAGGACCTCAGCAACACACGGCACTGGGATGCAGAGGCTGTTGTCAACATGAGGACATTGGAAGAATCCTCACGTGCCACAGCAGTGGAGGGAGCTGGTGTGAATGGGGAGGAAATCTCAGTTCCTTCCCAGCTGCAAACACCACCTCCAGGCATGTGTACCTCATGAAGAAGCAAATTATTCTCCCTCCATTTCCAGGATTTATTTTTTTGTTATTTATTTGAGGGGAAGGTGTGTGTGAAATGCATATTTGCTTTACTTTCATTATATATTTGCATTACGTTCTTCTCCCTTCTGCAGAACACAATCCAAGAACTAGCTGCCGGGAAATACAATCAGAGCAACTTATGTTATTTCAGTGCACTTCACACAGTTGTTTTTCTTCTGTTATTAGTCTTTCCCCCCCCCCCCCCCCCCTTTTTCCTCCTTTCTTTCTCAGACTAGAACAAATACAGTGCGACTGGCAGAAAATTGGCAGGCTTCAACCATCCAGAGGCAGTGATTTTTCTTCTAAGTAGCTTAATGGAGTCTATATTTTTTTATTGTTTTCTCAGCCTGCGGGTTGATCGAGTTTTTAAAAAGAGAGGGAGAGAGAATTCAACAAGCTCTCTTGCTTCCTCCTCTTACAAGCCCGTTTTACAAAGTCCATGGACCTACAAGAACTCTTCCGGGTCATTCACGTTTCAGAGGTGTGATGAATTGGTCACAGATGTTAATGAAGGAGGTTAATTACAGTCCAGACTCAGCCTTGAATGAAAAGATTTAAACAGAAACCATCCCACTTGCATCAGCACCCATCTTCAGGCACCCTCACACCACTCTACTGGTCTCCTGTCCCTCCATCCCTCCCCCTGCTCTTTGGCTGAGATCTTCTATGTCTTTCACAGTTAAAGGTCTTCCAGGGCCTTTGTCCCCCGAGGACCCTGCTAACCTCGTTTTCTCCCACAGAAAGCAGCAGGACCAAAGCCGATTTATCCTCCTAGTCTGCTCTGAGGACCATTGCACGTTGCCTGCAAACCAACCAACGGGCCATTTCAAGCCCAGGGCTGGAGCACTCTAAATGATGTCCCCAAATGCCTGTTTGGAGATGATGGCAGGGCTACAGGTCACACTGCTTGAGGACAGCCTGCACCGCCTCCTGCAGCTCCCCTGGTTCTGCTGGGGAGCTTGAAGGAGAGAAGGCAAGGTGAGCAGCCATGGCCTCACAGAACATTGACCTTCTCTCTCTTCTGTCTCAGGCGATCTGTGTGACAGCTGCTCAATGCCTTTTTATGCTTTGCTTTGGAAGTCTTCTCTGAAGTTGGCCCTGGGTTTGCTTTGCTGCTCCCAGAGATACCCTCACTCTTCATTTTGTCTCAATTCCTTGTCTATGAGGGAGTACCATTCTTGCTTTGCTGCTCAGGTGACGAAGTGGTATCTCGCCTGCGGCCATACCCCCTCATGTCACGATCTCCTCAGGCTTCCTGAGCTGAGCAGTCAAATGGAACTCATGGGTCCTGCAAAAAGTCTTAATGAGCTGATTCTTGTTCCTTCCCTGTTTCAGTGCAGCAAACGGAGGCTGCGGAGGATATGGGGAGGATCAGTCCTCAGTTGTGAGAAAGATCAGTGTTTTGAATTCTGCTCAAAACAAATACGGAGTAATTTTCTTCAGAGCTGGAAAATTCCAGTTCCTCTCTTCCAGCCAGGTTCCTAAGTAGGACCTTGCTTTTGTTCCGTTTACCTGAATCCCCAACTGTCTGGGGATTTGCAACTCATTTTACAGAGTACAAATCCTAAGGTTTTTTTCAGGAGCAATGTTTTTATTTGTTTGCTTGTTTTAATGCCTTTCTCTTTGGGGAGTCTAAGTCAATATGCTATTTTTTCATGATGAATAAGCTTTACTGGCTCAGTTTGTCCTTGTGAAAGATCCTAACAACCTGCCAAACGCTCTGTGCTTTGCTTCTGTGTTTCCAGTCCGCTTGCTAGTGGTCCTGCAACCCTTGTAGGTTGCTCTCAACTCCATCCTGCAAATCCATATGGGGATTCCTTAGCCAGTAGTGACCTTCTTCTTCTCTGTCTCTCCGTACAACGTCATTGCAACTGCTGGCAAATAGGTTACAACCTTTAAAATGAACATTCAGAGCTGTCTGTAGGTGTAAGTGAATGAGGCAATACATTCACCAGTTTGTCATCTAGCCCCAGTCCTCATTCAGATGGAGCAGAGTTATTTTTTGCATGTGCTGATAAGGAGCCTTGAGCCAACCCTACGCTGAGTGATGCCATCCTCTGTGTCTGAAGGGTATCAGAGAGCTTTGAGGAGGGCTCCTAGCTCTGAGGTTGCCCAGATGGAGATGTTCTTTTTCTCCAGAGCCAAAAATGATTTCAGCTGACATCTTATAATTCTTGGAGTGCATAGCCTTTTGGCTCCCGATGATCCAAAATCCAGGGCAGTGGATGAGGCTCTTCTGCAAATGCTGGCGTGATCTTCCTGATGCTCAGCTGTTGTCTTGTCTCACAGAAGTGCCTTAAGCAGTAAGGTATGGACTTTTATAAACAACACAAAGCTCCAAAGGGAAATTCTTCGTATGATGAAGATATATTGAGTGACTAATTTCATTTAAAATGAAGGCTCAGAACCATCTTCCAAGAGGCTCTGCGCCGATATTTTCAAGGAGTCTGAATTTTGCTGGATTTAAGTAGCCTACACAGGTCAATACTACCACGAGCACTACATGAGAGGGGCTGAGCTATATCCGTGCTCTCAGGTGCTAAGTGCTAGCACAAAATGATAGATTATTCAAGGTTGCTGTTAAGCTGTCTGTGCCTAAGTGCTGCCTGCCAGAGCAGGGGTGCAGGATATCCATCTGCTTGGATCTTGCTGGGACAACACTGACCCCTGAATCAAACCACTCAGTTGAGCATCTCCTGTACTGCAGAAACACAGCTGAAATGGGCTAAGCCGATAGTCACATCTCCAGCAGATGCTGCTGGTGCTAGTGCAAGTGATGCCAAGGTCCATCACAATGCCCATTCTTTCATCTGATCTTCCAGACCCACGTCAAACCCCAACACAAAGACCAGTAACCCTTATAACCTTCATCACTTTGCCATTTAAAAAGATGTCTTTCGGGTGTAGCTCACTGGGAAGCCCACTCGCCTCTGATCGCTTAGGAACCATTTGCAAGGCAGAAACGATGCAATGAGAATCCCAATGTGAGGTTGATTCCTAGGGTTTACTTTCAAAGTTTGAAAGCGGCAACTTGTTGGCCTTGAAGATTTTTCACTAGCGCCGGAATAATCCGGAGGGAGAGATTTTCTTCTTCTTACTATGACCATGGGATAATTAGCAGATTGTAATGACTGCTTGAGAAAGCTATCTAATTAGCTATTAAAAACACCCATCACCCCCTCCCCCTTATCCAGTCCCTAAATGAAAGCCACAAAACAGCCAGTCATCTCTCTGACCGGATGTGTCTTAGAGATATTTTTCTTTTCAAGCTAATTGTCTGTGTCTGGTATTTGCTGAGGAAAACTCTGGGAATGCAGTATGATGAAAAATGATCTTTTCTGCTTCTGCGTAAGTGTTAGGCACAGCCACAGCCGGTTGCATGAACCACGGAATCATTTAGGTTGGAAAAGACCCTGAGAGTCATTGAGTCCAATCCACTAAACTAACACTACTACTAACTGGCTCATGAACAGTCCATGGCTGCTCCTGCTGGGCAATGTCATGGGCAGCCACCTTGGTTGAAGTCCCAGGTTGCCCTGTGAGTCCGGTCCCTGCAACATGGATGCTGGTGTCATGTTGTGATTGCACCTTAGAACCAGGAGCACTTGCTGTTATGACCACCACTTTCTAGAACCATATCCATGCTTGGTTTAGTGACACTTTGTCAACCAGGCTGCTCCTCCCGACCTATCTGTCCTTGGGATGTCCTGCTTCTGTCCATGCTCAGTATTAAGGTGAAGAGGGGACGTGGCAAATGTAGTCTGTGCTTTCTGCATGTGTCCGTCCTGCATGACTGTGGACAAGCCAGGAAAAGGCCCTTGGCACCTCCTATCTTTTTGCTCATGGAGCCAGTGACAACTGTTTCTGCTCATGCCAGCAGAGGTGGACAGCTTTGCAGAACAAAATAACTCCCCTCCCTCTGGCTATGAGCTCTGATGCTTCTTAGTTCAGCTCTTGGCATGTTCTCTGTTCATTAATGCTCCTTGCCTCTTCCAGGGCTGGTGATTACTCTTGCCAGCATCTCTTCTCCCCTTTTCCCTTCTCCCCCAGTGGCAATGTGCAGTGGTTTCAAAGCCTTAAATAGAAAGGGACAAAATGACAGTAGGAGAGAACTGAGGCAGCTTTTGCTTTGCAAGGTGACATCTGCTGTCACTTACCATCCCCTTAAAAAGCATTGATGCTCTGCAACCCATCCAGCTGGGGTGGATGCTTCTGCTCAGGGGCCGTACACTCTCCCCACCTGCTCGCACTACAAATCCTGCCCTGCCACTCCAGAGAAAGAGGCTCTTTGCTGCTTTCTGGGGATATACTGACCTGCTCCACCTTTTACGTAAAGATGATGGACTTCAGTGAGACACGAATCAAAACCTGTGCTTCATGTTTGGCGCGTGCAGAAAGGGCTTTATAAAGACCAACTTTTGTATATGACAAAGTCCGTCTCCTCATTTGGCCCTGTCATCAGCTGCAGAAAGGCTGCACGTTTTCCTGCTCCTTCCTTAGGTGTTTGTGAGCGTGAGCTGGGATCTCGATTGGAGGATACTGGTGTAGATCAAGTGACATTTCGTGCGGTAGTTTAGATGTTGCTTCTCCTGAGAAGTCCCATCCATCACACAAGAAACACGGAGAGGTTAAGACCATTTACCTGGCTGATTTGCTTTTCCGACCCATTGTCTGCAGCTCTCTGATCTCACAGTCTGTTGTTATGGAAATAACACAATTACAGTCATTGTGAATAAAGAGGAAATACAGTCTGCCAGAGGGAAGAAAAGGAGACCAGTTTTCTGAGGTTTTCTTGAGTATTTAGTGAGAGGAAGAGAGGGAGAGGGAGACAGACAAGTGCCACAGGGCAGGACTATGTTGCTTTCCAGCTGTATTCCCTTTTTCTGAAAGCATTCACATCAGGTTTTGTTCTTCTGTAGACAACAGTCAAACCTTGGCCAGTACATTCACTGGTACTCTCCACTTGGCTAATTAGTACTCCTTAAGCACGCCAGCAGAGGTGGACAGCTTTTCAAAACAAAATAGGTCCCCAGCCTACAGCTGTGGGCTCTGATGCTTTTTTACTTTGGTTCTTGACATATTTCTTCTCTTCATTAGTGCTCCCTTGATCTTCGGGGGGGGGCTGCTGCTATCTCCTTCCAGCATCCTTCCCTTCCATACCACTGCTTCCAGCTCTGTTCTCATGGAGACCTGTTCCTAAGTTGGTTCACGTCATGCAGTTTCCAACTACCCACTCTTGCAAACCTCTGAAGTTTCTTCTATTTCAGACCAGGAGACCAAACATGATCATGTGATGAGACTATGCCTGAGCTCCTGTGGTGGAGGAAGATCGATGGGAGAGACCTCGTTGAGCCCAAATAATGCTTTATCTTCAGGAGGATAACATGACTTGTTGTCCACAGTGGGGTCCCATGTACTGGTCTGATCTGAGCAGCAGGTCAAAGATCTGGCCAGCCAGGTGAATCCATCCTGTTGGCCAGGTGGGATCCACGGGATCCCAGAGCAAAAGGAGTCTGCAACTGATGCAGCGCATCACAGATAGCTAGAGAAGATAGAGGCATGTGGGTTGTTACCGGTCACTGTGTTGAAAGTAAGATTTGCATCCTTGCTTTTAGCTGAGTTTCTTGCCTTCCCTCTTTAAGGACAAGTGTAAAGAATGTGCGAGACATGAGATTTGGAGCCATTGACCTCGCCAGTGCCAACACATCAAACGTTTAGCCTGATGGTGCCTTTACAAAGACAGCGTAAAAAGAGACATGTGAAACAATGAGGGATGAGACAGAGAGTTGGAGATGGGGTTTCTGTTTGAGTGTTGGTTACCAAGTCTGTGTGATTCAGAGGAAAATCTTTTTATTTTCTGTGCCTCGGTTCAAACCGCCTTCAAACAGGGAAGATGAAACTTTTGTTTTAACTGTCTTAGGGACAGGGAGTATCGCTGTCTCTGGAAGCATCTGACTTGGACTTATCACTGATTTCTCTGAAGATGAAAATGTTATTTTCTTTAAGCTATTTGTTGTCAAGCAAGGACTTGAATGCCTCCAGTCACTCAGACCTCGGGAAGTGACCCATTCCTGAGGCTAGTTTGCAAATGACTGTGTACTGTTCAACCCCACAGCGTTTGTTCGCTCTTCTGTCTTCCTCCTACCCAAAAGATGCTTCAGGGAGATAAAGACATGGAGAAACAGAGTGTTCTGAAAGGGTTGTCTCAGTTCCCGGCAGTCACATTGTGCTCATCAAAGCCAGCCGAGTGGAACTGGTGACACTCAACAGAAGAGCCTGCTTTAAATTAAGCAAAACTGCAGAAACTTTGTAAACAAGCACTGGCTGCTCCAGACCACAGGAGGGAGAGGTGGCAAGTCTGGTTTGTCTTGTGGAGGAGATCAGTGTGGAGCACAGCCTCCTAAAATGACTTTGCTGAGACCTGTTTGCAAATGGGCACACCAAGTAAAAAAAAAAAAATCTATCGTTGTCCCAGTCCATCAGTCTGTCTTGGAAAGGCAGATGTCCTCTGGGCCAGCGTGAGGGTCAGAGGCCTCACTGAGTTACTTAAACAAGAAGCTGACAAGATGTAAAGGTACAAAACAAGTAAAGAAAGAGAGCATGAGAGTTTTACTGAGGAAATTATTCTTGATTTTGAGTGTGCTACGTCAACTCATCCTTTATTGCACTGAGACCACCTTATCCTGTTGTGAATAACAGGAGGAAGATTGACTGGGATGGATATTCATCATATTTACATCCTTTTTATGTCTATTTTAGAGCTCTGGGCAGCAGAATGAGACTTTGGTCGCAGTCACTGTTTTCCCTGTGTGGTCTCATAGCTGATCAAAGTCAGGGATGCTTGATACCTGTCGATCTTCCTAAAGAGCCTCTAGGGGTAGCAAGAGGTTAAACTTTCCAGGTGGGTTACATTGCCCTGTGGGCAGGGTACATTATGTCTCCTTGAGATGATTTCTCTTTGACTTTAATACATTTACCCAAGATACTGTGGAGCTACCTGGTGGTTTATCTGTAGGCACCGAGAGCAGGGAAGGATAAGCCTACCTGTCCCAGCCAAACTGCAGTCTCTTTCTGCTTCTTCTGTTTCTTGCTTCCCCTCTTTCCAGCTAGAAAATAATCTGGTTTATGTGCAAGGTTTGTCATGCATTTGCTGCATCCTGTCCTTGAGAAAACCACATGCCCCTTGTGACTTGGGGATCTTTCAAGATAAAAAAGTCCTGTAAAAAAATGCTTTCACTGCACAGCATTTCATTATAATTATTTTTTTTTTTTAAAAAATCAGATCCTACATCAAGAATTTAATCTAATTTTGATTATCCAGAGGATTTAAACCTCTTCAGCTCCTGTTTCAGCTTGCATGAATAATATTCCTACCTCCTTTCACTCACATTCCTCGGCAAACGCTTTTGGCAGACAACACCTTCTCCATTGTACCCCGTTTCTAGAGCGATTGGCAGGAAGGCCTTATGCAGAGTGTTACAGACCAAACACAGAAGTATGGCTGACTTCTTCTGCAGAGAAAAAGACCCCTGTGGCTTTTTTGTCTGGGAGAAGTACTGGCATCTTGCTGATGTACTGCATTATTCAGAGTGGCACCTTTAATCCCTACAGATTGCTTAAAGGAGGATCCTCACCATTGTCTGTTCCTCCCATAAGGGGCTCCTGCCAAGTTTAATGTAGTCCTAAGTGTGCAGAAGTGAGATGCTAGAAGAGTCAGGAAGGACCTCAGCCAGTTGCTGGTTTCCTTATTAACAATTAAAATTCGAGGCAACATCAAAGAAGGATGTGGTTGTCTCTGTCTGAGTCAGAAAGCGGCTTCTAGCTTCTGATGGATCCTGCTGGGCTTTGCCAAGGACGGGGTTGCTGTGGCTTACCTAGAAAAACTGCTGCAGCTAGTGTGCATCTCAACTGCAGAAATGTCTGAGGCGCCTACTGCATCCAGACATCGGACGTGGAGGCGAGGGGTGAAGGTATTTGAACTGGTCTGCTCAGGTACATGGCTGTCTTGACCTTCACGGTTTGATTGTTTCACCAGTAACTCCTTTGCCACAACTGTTTCTGTTCAATTTATTGGAAAAATATCCTTAATTCACTGATATTGCTAAAGAAATCCCTTTGATGGACCTTTGGGTGTCCGGCAAGTGACAAGTGCTATAAAATACTGAATGCAACAAGGACAGTTATGTGTCTAATGTATTATTTATTTGTGTCCACTTCCATTGTATATGAAACAACCCATAGACAAAAGTGATGGGTACAATAACAATATATGTGTGATCTTCTAGAAAACTGTGGGTTTAGCTGTGGTAACACAGTATCCAGATTGATGGAAGAATATGAGTGCGTCGGGTCTGCAAGAAGAGGTAAAATATCTTCTATTGAATCAACAGACAGAAGTGAAAAGAAACGGGGGCCCAGTTTTGTAAAGAAATCTCTGCACGAGATCTCAAAAGAAACAGCAAAATCCCAGTTAAATACTAGTTAGACACAATTATTGTTCTTCGTTTAATCTAATTAAGCCTTCAATTTCGTGAGAAAAGCAATTAGCATCTGAAAAGCCGAGAAGGGTGGTAGAAATAGTGGAAGAGGCAGGTCCGTAGTCGTAGTGGGAGAGAGAGAAAAAATGGTTTTAGTACCAGTGCAGAAGGGAGATGCCATCTGCGTGGCCGTAGATGGCCATAAACGCAATGGCTCTGTGTAGTTCATGGTCTTTAATTTCAGTGGAACTGGAAATTTTAGTTCTGCAAATTGGTTTTGAAGATATTTCGTAAATTTACAGTAAGGGCCAGGAATGCAAAATCAGAGAAGAATTATTTTCTGTGAAAAAATATTCCTTCCAACAGTTTGGTTTGTGATCTGTTTTAGTTCATTTTGTGGTAAAATTGTGGTTTTGTGCTAGCTGTGTAGTTTCCATGAAGACATTTGGTTCTTTGGATGAAATGCATTGTGATTTGGAATGTTCATGCATAGGATCCAGGAGTCTGTATAGAATCTTGTAGAGCAATTACAAGAAATTTTGAGTTTCTTCCCAGAGAAACAAGGCAAAATGGAAAGTGCCAAGGTCTGGATCATTTGTCATTTCTTGGTGTGTAAAAAGTTTGATGGAAGATGTGATCACTTTGGTGAGACTGCTGGACTGCTTGGAAGCTGGGGACATAGATTGTGAGAACATTGCTTTCCAGGCGAGGTCTTCATTCAACACAGATTTTAATTATTTGGTATTCTTTGCATAAATTCCAGCATGGGATAACATTTGGTAGCAAAAAGTGTAGAGATGCTAGGAGGTTTCTTTTAGAGCTGTGATGTGGCTGTTCAAAGAAAATACAATTCCAGTCTCAGAAACTAGGAAAAAGAATAAGCAGTAAAGGCTGGGAAAGAAAAAATATTGGAGAGAGGGATTAAGACACAGAATACCCACACTTGGGAATATTATTGCAAGGGTCCCAATTAAAGAACGTGAAGACAGTTATCATAGAATCATAGAATCATAGAATGATTAGGGCTGGAAGGACCTTCAAAGGTCATCTAGTCCAACCCCCCTGCAAGGAACAGGGATATCTCCAACTAGATCAGGTTGCTCAGGGCCTCGTCCAACTTGGCCTTGAACGTCTCCAGGGATGGAGCATGCACCACCTCTCTGGGCAACCTGTTCCAGTGTTCTACAACTCTCATGGTAAAAAATTTTTTCCTAATATCCAACCTGAATCTACCTCCCTCTATTTTAAAACCATTACCCCTTGTCCTATCACAAGTTATTCCAGGGAAAACGTCACTCTACAGGGATGCTTTTGAGCTATCTGATCCAAATCTATATTAGTTACATCTGCAATGAGATCTGGAGTTATTCGAGCAATAAGCGTGTCCGTGGGATGGCACTAAGGGATGTGTTGACCAAGCAGCGAAGAGCTGCTGTGCAAACTGCAGAGATGCAAGCCCAGCTTGGCAATAAGAGGATACCAGCCTGGAAAGTGCTGGGATGGGATTATATCGAGTGCTTTCCACATACAAATGTATTTCA
The DNA here is from genome assembly GCF_009769465.1 of Tauraco erythrolophus. NCBI lineage: Eukaryota > Metazoa > Chordata > Aves > Musophagiformes > Musophagidae > Tauraco > Tauraco erythrolophus. Next base: position 2,984,987 of record NC_141468.1, read on the forward strand.
AAAAGTGTCACAGAAGTAATTGAAAAACATCAATAACCATTGATAAAAACACATAGCTGGACACGCCTGGTGGAACCTCTGTCCGCAGGAAGCAATGAATGAAGATCCATAAAGAATTGAAATGAATTGTTAATCTCTTGCTACTTAAATGAGATTCACAAGAAAGTTGCTGATTTTTGCATGAAAAGATGACCTTGTCCTGAAACCAGATAAATCTCTAAAGCCTTTCTGCCCATTGGAATTACTTTCTTGGAGTTGTGCAAGGGATTTATTTGGTCCTCAGTCAAGCAGTTTTACTGGAAGCAGTGTACTTAGCCGAAGTTAGGGATCCCAAAGCATTAATTTTGCTGTAACCTTTAAGCTAAGAGTGTTTGGACTAGGTTAGTATTTGGACAGAAGCCTTAAAACCCCGAAGTAGGAGAAGTTAGAGCTGTGCAAGAACTTGGTGGATGGCATTTGCCTCTCAGATTGAGGCAGTCCGGATTGCACTGGTGTTTTGGCATGATGTTAAGCCGGAGTTGTTAAAATATTAGCTCTGACCTCCTTATAGTTGTTTTAAATCAATAGTGCCCACAGCCCAAGCCAGCAGACTGAGGTTATGAACCTCAGCATCCTGGCCAAATCCAGCTTTGGCTTTCAAAACAACTTGAGTGGTATTAACTGTTCCGTAGGCATTTTCAAAGTTCTCGGATTTATGGACCTTAACCGTTTTTTCATTAGGAACGTCATGCATGAAGTTTTCCCTATAGGATCTATGCATGAATTTCCTTTTCTTTGCCACCTTTTTGTGTGTCGATAGAAGTTGCCCGTGAACCAGAGCCTGGAAAACACTGAGTCATAACATTCTCCAGTGTTTCATCTGTTGTATATGGAGGAGTTTTAAGTAGAGCATATGGAGATGATGTGAAGGTTTTTAAGACCAACTGTGGAAGCCTCTTTGGGAGAATTTGGGTTTGTCTTCATGTGAACCAGGCCTGAGATTCAGAATATTTCTAGGATACTTAGACTAAGATCTTCACTAAATGACTCCTTTTCTCTGTTCCTGCGCTTAAATATCCATGCCTGAGAAGGAAAGAGTTCGGATAAAGCTGCAGGGAGGGAAAGGAGAGGTGGAAAGAGTGGAGGTGAAGGCAGCATGGGCACAGTTGAATATAGTCTAGGTGTTCACTGTTTCCCGATAATGTCAAATCTACTCTTACTCCATGGAGACTTGCATGGACTTCCACAGAGTCTAGATCATTGTGGTGGGGAAGCTTGTGGTGATAGTCACGCACAGTCATGGGTGGACCTCACCATGAGTGGAAAGCAGTTGGCAGGTGGATTACCAGCAGTTTTAGAGCAGGCATTTGCAATGGCTGCACACAAAAAAACAAAAATCTGTTTGTGTGTAAAGTTTGCCGTGATATGATAAACACTCTCTGACTCCGTTGGCTATTTTGGGGTAGGATTCTATGAATGGCTTTTGGACTTTCACTTATTGAGGGTTTAGCCCAGTGGTTGTCGTCTGGCATCATAATTGTGATTGACATATTAATGCCAGGGGCTCAAGATTGAGTTTTAATAATTTAAGAGGAGACACAGAACCATCTCTGTTTGCCAGGTGGTATTGGAGATTGCATGGGCAGGCTAAAGGCTGGGAAAGCAGTAAGGATTAAGGAATGCTGGGTGACCAGTGCAGCAGATGTATTAGCATCAGGAAAATAGATGCAGTTTTTTTTTGAGATGAGGAATGAGTATATGGTTGTCACACACTGACATATGAAGCAAGGAGTCATCGTTAACAGTGGTTTGTTGTAAGGGGCAGAGGAATGGAAATGGGGCATTAAACTTAGGACAAAGCAAGCAAGGGGAGAGTCGCGAAGATCCCTTGGGAATGTGGGGCTGCAGAAGGCTGCATCCTTGGGTCAAGAGCTCTGGCAGGCCTGGGCTCCGTTGTCTTCCAGTGTGTCACAAAACATTTCAGCTGTCTCCAATACTGTACTGTTGATTTCTGCCTGTCTGAAATCCCTTTCTGATCACTGAGCAGCATTTTAAACTCATGTTCCTGCCCTCGAGCTTCTCCTCGTCGGTTTTGGATTGATTTATTCAGCCTCTGTCCCATCATGTCCAAACAGCTTTGGTGCCTGCATGTTGTCTGGTGGTGGCTGCTGGTCCCCCTGAGGGCTCTGATCTTTTCAGGTTGACCATTTCCATCCCCCATCACAGGAATGGGTCAGATGGGAGAGACAGGAGAAACCAAGGCACGTGTTGGGTATCCCAGGTCAGGTCTGTGCTCCCCAGCTCCTTGTGAGCAGTCCAACACAGTGACCGCATGGCGACCAGTCTAGCTTTCCAGTACTTAAAGGGGGCCAACAGGAAAGCTGGAGAGGGACTTTTTACAAGGGTGTGTAGTGACAAGACAAGGGACAATGGCTTTAAACTGAAAGAGGGGAGATTTAGATTGGATATAAGAAAGAAATTTTTCACTCTGAGGGTGTTGAGGCACTGGAACAGGTGGCCCAGAGAAGTTGTGGATGCTCCATCCCTGGCAGTGTTCAAGGCCAGGTTGGATGAGGCTTTGAGCAACTTGGTGTAGCGGAAGGTGTCCCTGCCCATGGCAGGGGGGTTGGAACTAGATGATCTTTGAGGTACCTTCCAACCTGAACCATTCTATGATTCTATGATTCTAAATGGCCAACTAAAATTTGAAGGACAACCTCCCTCTGACTTTCCTTGCCTTGGGCCAAGTCCTTAGTGGAGGATTTCTTGTAGGAGTCAGCCTATGAGACGGGAACTGTGTTTTCACTTAGATATCCTGTGGATTGGTCAATGGGACAATTGAGTGTGGTCTGCACATGGTGTTTGCTGAGACAGCTATTTTTTAATGCTTCTGCTTGGCCCACACTAGTCTCCTCAAATGTTTCCATTTTTTCTCAGCTGTATTTAATTAGAAGCTCTTACATAGCTGCTAAGAAAGACTTGCCTCACCAAAATGCTTGTTTTCTCAAAAGACTTTTTGGGATGATCTGACACAGAAGATCCCTCCATTGTGGCACAGTCCTGGTGGTCCTAGGAGGGACCCTGATTCTGCTGAGCCGTCTGCTCTTGCTTTCACCTCGCAATGCCACCGCTGTACCTGGGAAGCCCAAGGTAAAGCACTTACCTCATTTAGGACAGATCTGCAGCTCAGATTTATGCCCTTTGCCATGCAGCCAAGAAACTACTCAACAGTGTTTCTTGGTGCACCTTTGGGAGGAGGGTGCCAAACCAACTGCTGAAGCTGCAGCTCTTTGAAAGGATTTCCAGTGCCCGGATTATTATAAATCAGCTGCTTCCCTGGGTGCTAGCAGTGAGGATCTAAGCCCCATGGTGCTAGGGAGTTTGGAGGACCTTCCTCTGACCTTACCATGCCTCAGAGCTTCCTCCAGCGACTGAAGTCCTGTGTTTTCTGCTGACAGGCAGATGACTGCAGTCACTACACTTTCTTGAGGACCAGTTTCATGAGTGGCATTTCCAAATCCAGCAGAATATCCCAGACTATGTAAGGAAGGATAGCTAGACATGGGCCTGAGGAGGAAAGCCAGGTCTCTATTCGTCCCACTTTAAGGAAATCTGGGTGTGGATGAGAATGCAACTACAAATTCCCCACTTAGCTCCATTTGTGTTGTGGGTGACCATCCTGCAGTGTCTTAGTACTCAGAAAATGCCAACTGCAAATGGAATAGGAACTGGATCCCTATGCTTTGCAAAAGCAATAGATTTGGGATGAAAAGGCAGCACAGACGTGTAAATCCTCGGTGATAGTGACATGGGCGTTGCCAAAGACAACCTGCCCATCCCTGACCACGGTACTGTGAGCTGGGCTCAGTGAGATCTAATGAGATGAGACTTTACCATGACCCGATGCTTGAGACAAACCCAGTTTATTTCAAGTCTGCCAAAGCTGTTGCATCTCCGCTTCAGCTCCCTGATGGCAGATTCCTGCTGGTGCCATACGGAGGAGTCTCGCAGAATTAAACAGCAAACTTTTCATTTTAACCATCTTCTGGCCTGAGGAGTTTCATGTCTACAGTAGAGGTCTCAGGAGATGTTAAAAACTAACTAAATATAGCAACTCTGTGCAGAGAGGCTCATCCTCAGCGATGTCATGGATGACTTGGGTGCATGCTTATAACCACCTGGGTTTGTCTCTGCTAAAGTCCATAGGACGTTTCAGTATTGACCACCCTCATTGCTGCTTCAAAATCCACTTTTTATCCTCTGAAGGTCCAGTTTGTCAAGTTGGCTTCTTTTTTTTTGCTTTTTTTTTTTTTTCTCTCTACATTGCGAAGCAATTCCAGAGAGTTAGAGGGATAAGGGGGCTAAAGCTGGTGGCCTGGGACTTGATAAATATTTTCCCTCTGGAAGATTTAGTGTTTGCAGAAGGTGTGTGATTGATTTCGCTGATCACTTAATTGAAGCAAAATGAAAAGCGAATTTCCGATAAACTAAACCATTATTCATCTGAGATCACAAATCTGTACCCAGGGAGCCCTCAGCAAATCTCTCTCCTCCCGTGTGTTGTCAGTGCAAGGGATGAGAGGATCTCTCTTTTTCATTCCTATGCACCGGAGGTGACCATGAGCATCAGCGGTCCATCGCGGCACGTAAGCACCGTTGAGGATTTTCATTCAGCTTCGGCATGAACGGTGGTGTGCTGTGAACACTTGGATATCCGAGTGACAGAAGATCAAATAAATATCTGGGGAGATGGATGGCTGAAGGGGAAAGTGGAGTTGGAGTCTACTCACTCTTCCCTCTGTTCCTTGACATCTCGGGGGGAAGTTTTGCTTGAACCTGGGGAGAGTTTTGCCGTTAACTTCACTAGGGCTGGAGTTTAACCGCTGGGTTTCCAGATCAGTGAAATGAGATGAAAAAAAAAAAAAAGAGAAGTGTGCCACTTAATTGCAGCTCCTCCTGGGACCAAAGGTGTCAACCTTTCAACACTGACGTGGACCTGTACAACACAATTCTCTATGGGATGCAGCTGTGATGGGTGTTACGTGCAGGCACAAGCTGGATTGCTTTTATATTTCCATTTGCGATGCGGCTGGAGTCGAGGAAGGCAGCAGGCAGTGCGTCCCGCATCTCTGCCAGGCACCGAGTGCCAAGTCTACCTGGCCAGGACCCAGCGCTGCTCCTCCTGAATCATATCATCAGAGAGGAGCTGATAATGAGAAAGGGCGACGAGGGCTTGCCAGGAATGTGGCAGGAGGTTTATGCAGCCAGGTAAAATGTCACTGAAGGGTTAGTGTTAATAGAGGGGTGTGCTCTCTGTGGGGAAATTTTGGACAGCGAAGGATGGGTCGTCTGTCTTCTCATTGCTCTGTGGCAGTTTCATGTCCAAGCCCAGGATGGTCCTTTCAGAAGTCCTGCTGCATTGCATAAGTGCAAGGTGGTAACTTGTTAGGAAAATGATAGGAGTTTGGGGACTAAAGTTTAATATCTAACTCCTATAAATGTAATCAATTTTGCCTCCACGTGTGCAAGGCAACCCCTGCGCATGGTTTGAATTAGTGCTGAGGGTGGGTTTAACGACCGTCTCGGAGGAGCAGAGCACCTTCAGCACTGAAGTCACATGTCCTGAACTAAAGGTGTGACCCCAGCAGCCTTAAAAAAAGGGATATTCTTCTTGATGGACACCCAAGCACAAGAGATGTAATCCTAAATCCTGATGCAGAGATCACTGGTGCAAAAAAGAAATCTTTGCATTGAAAGAGAGGAGATTTAGATTGGATATAAGGAAGAAATTTTTCACTCTGAGGGTGATGAGGCACTGGAACAGCTTGCTCAGAGAAGTTGTGGATGCCCCATCCCTGGAAGTGTTCAAGGCCAGGTTGGACGAGACTTTGAGCAACCTGGTGTAGTGGAGGGTGTCCCTGCCCATGGCAGGGGGGTTGGAACTAGATGATCCTTGAGGTCCCTTCCAACCCAAACCATTCTATGATTCTATGAATCGGGATCCCACAGTTCAAAAACCAACCTGATTGCTGTGTATTAGTGATGGTCTCTCTTATTGCAGCAACTGGACTGTATAGAGAAATCAAAGCAAAATGTGGCGCCTGAGTTACTCGCGCACTGAATTAAGGTTAGTCTTCAGCATGGGACCACATTTCTGAGACTGGCTTTTGTCATGCTTCTTTTGGCAACAATCCCTGTTCCCCTTTCACTCTTTCCCCATAGTGTTTCAGGACAGGCTGCCAGGACATCCCACCCGAGGTGAGCAGACTGCCTTGCCCAGACCTTCTAACCAGAAGTCAGAGGAACCCAAGAAGCCGAAGTGCCGCAGCTCAGGGATGAGCTCTCCGTAGTTCAAAGTCAGCTGTAACTAAGGGCTCCGTGGCAGCAGCAACGGACAATTCTGGCTAATCCAATTAACTTCACTCTTCAATCATCACGCTCATCAACTCCCCTTTATTATTAATGTAAAAAACCCCACAATAGCAGGAGAACCTTTTTTGAGGGAGGACAGGAGGTGTGTTTCATTAAAACAAGTAGGCTCCACAGTGAAACTGTTTCTTCCCTGAGCTAGTCCTCTTTCCACAAGTTCATTCTGACAGGTCCCGAGAGAAGTGACCTGCCCAAATACTTTACCAACCATGACATTGGAGGCTCTGTTTAGGGAACAGCACAGGTTTATCACCTTGCTTCAAAGAAATGCTCTTTTTTAGGGCATCAGAAACTCAAGGAAGGAGCATGCACCCCATCTAAGCACATGTGCAGGTGCATGTGCAGGCAGAGCATCTCTGCCCAGCGCAAGCAGAGGATACAGGCTGTGCTATGTTGTTGGTGTGTGTATTTATGTGAATATATGTTTTGTGGCATCTGTAATGTTTGTGCAGTGCCTCACAGGTGGTTGATTGAGCTGAGCAGGCCTTGGAAGGGATACATCCTTGCTGGTGTGTGTTGTGGCTTGGAGTATCAGTGTCTTTGACAGCACGTGCACTTGGTGGGTATGCCCTTGGCTGAAGAGGAACCCAAGTCCTTCAGCCCAAAACTAGGCTGTTTCTAAGACAGAGCCTGTCCACTCATCTGGCTCTGCTCAGTTTTCTCCAGCAAGCCCAGAGCCTGCTGACGAAGGAGGGGAGTGAGTGATGGGAAAGTTAGTTATATTTTCCAGTGGCTTTCCCTCGGCGCTGCTACCATCGACCTTGGCTGAACCCGCTGCACTCACGAAAATGAGAACCATTTCTCATCGCAAGCCTGGGCCCCAGGACCTGTCATTTTTTTCAAGAGCAACGCTTAAAACACCTCCCAGCCTCCATGTGCCGAGACGGGCTGGGGAACAGGTCCAGCGAGGTTCAGCTCCTGGGAACTTTAAAATGAAGCAGGAAAGGAGCTGCCATATGGAGAGCTGCCACCCTCAGCATGGCCAAGCACCTTGTCCTTGCCTCTAAAATTTGCTCCACTAACCCGCTGGATTTTTCTGTCTTGCACCAGCCAGCTCTAGGATATAGATAAGAAAATATAAAGCAAGCACATATGTTTTTAACCAGAGCTGCTCAAGGGAGGGTCTCTGTGCGCAAGCGATGACCCAAGAATTAGAGATTGCCAACTACATGCTACACCACCTAATGATGCTGCTGCTCAGCTGCTGTGGCTGGGAGGGAACAGCAGTGGCAGCCATGGTCTCCTGAAGCATCATCAGCTGCAAACCCATCACCTTTCCTTCTTCCAGCCATGTTGGGTCTCACAGCATGGCCAATGTCCTCTAAAATGTATCCGAACAGGTGGTGATACCCTCTATTGAAACAGCCTTGTTCTGCGCCTGCTGTGGCTTGTCTCACGATTGTATAGAGAGGTGGTAAAACCTGGGAGTGTTAGAGCTGCCTCTGGTTGTTTTGGTAGAGCAGGCTGGCATTAGAAGGGCATAAAATGATATCAAAGACAACTTTGACTCTCCCCCATGATTCTGGTCTCAGTGTCTCAGAGTGGCAGCAATCTCTGAACAACACTGAGCTCCCTGGAGTCCCATCACAGTGAAGCAAGGCTTGTAGAGAACCCTAATGTAAGCCTATGCCAAGTTATTTCTTCACTGCAAGGTCATTGTCTCCAACCTGACTGTTCCTGCTGAGAGTAATGGAGTCTCCCCTCTTTCCCTGCCTCGGAGAGTGTTTCAGAGTGTAATAGATGCTGTTCTCAGTATATTTTCTGTAGATACCATTCAAGTTTCTTCCAGACATCCCACATGATAATCAGTCAATATCTTTCTTTAGAGTCATTTCATTCTCCTGTTTTCCACCTTTGCTGCTTCTCTGAGCTGAGCTCGGTAGCTGAGCCCTATTGAACTCCATACCCTCTTTTTTCCAGTCTGTAGAAAGCTGGATTAGCTTTTCAGTAGCCTGGGTCATCTTGGGAGAAAAAAGGTATGTTAGAGGGCAACCAATTTATTTGCTTAATATTCCGAGAGCAGCAGCCTTTTGGTTCCCCAGTTGCATGTGCCTGTGTATAATAACTCTTCAGGGAAGCAGGGGTGGATAGATTGGGAAGTATCTTTAAAACAAACGTGCACTCTCCACGGTGGATAGAGTCATTTGATTTGCTGTATCTACAGACTGCAGCAGAGTGCACGGAAAATTGCTCTTGCAGATCAAGAGGTCTGAGTTGTTTGGCAGCGAGCGCTGCGGAGGGCAGAAAGTTGCCCTGCTCCCAGGGCTGCAGGTGGGAGGAAGCCTTCAAGGACGTCGCATCTCATAATATTCAGTTGGTCTCGTATCGGTGTCTGTGTTTGCTGCCTGGTTTGGTGTCACATTTAGATCTCTTGAGACTCGGGCTGGGACCTGGACACCTGGACCATCCTTCATCTTCAGTTAACAGGCTGAGTTTGGCCTTTCTTTGTGATTGGCATGACAGCATATAGATTCATAGATTCATAGATTCTAGGTTGGAAAAGACCTTAGAGATCATCGAGTCCAACCGTCCCTAATCCCCGTTAAACCATATCGCTATATGGTTTATATACCATATACGCTATATACCCCGAGCCTATATATATGTATATATGATCCACAGTGTTCTGCAGACACCTTTTCCCGAAAAGCCAGTGGAGGCTTGTTTCTAGCCCAGCAGTTGCCACTGTCTGTAAAGTATAATACAAGCTCTTCAGCTTAATACCCAAAAGGATGCAGCCACACACCCCTCCAGTGGCACTAATAACATAATGTAAAACGAAATTAATCCGTCTGCTAAACCTCAACATGTCATCAGATAATTATCAGCAACACACAATCTCCTCCAAGGAAGATCTTATTCTATTAAAGAGAAGTTGGCCTACTCTTTAGCTGCAAGAATGACAATGTGCTCTTTACACGCGGTTTCAAGTCTCGGAGTTAAAGCACACAGTGATTTCTGATAAGCAGCTTTTTGGCTAGAAAACGCCAATGTTTATTTCTAAATAATACGATTATAATTATTTTCAGTAATGATTGTTCTGCAAACTTGCATCTAGGTTTTACATGCTGTTTAGCCTCATACTCTTAAGGGTCCTTTAGAAGTCAGGGCTTTCTACTCAGCACAGCTCATGGACTAACCACAGGGATGAGTGTCTGGACAAGGTCTACAATACCCCTACAAGAGTTAATTTGCAAATCCCACCCAGTGTGAGTAAAGGGAACCATACCATGCTCTCAGGGCATACGAATCCAGAGGTTGCAGTGCGTTGTTAGGAAGGACATCACCACCTAACACCACCACCTAACTGTCCTGGGGCAATCCCCTGGCTTACTTGGAGATGTTGGAAGGATCCTCTGCTTACTTTCCCCACTTTTAGCAATGAGGATCATCGTACTGTCCCGCTCTCCCAAACACCCCAAGGACCTTCCTTTGTTGACAGCAGGTGTATGATATCAAGTTTACTGTATTTACTGGTGTGATGGTCACCACCCCACTGCACTCCTGGCAGCCGGTACTATCCTGTACTCTTTGGTGTGTGAGTCAACTTCAGCTCAGTTGCATCAGGAACCTTTAAATGAATTAAACAGTCATTTTCCCTTTTTGCCAGACTCTGTAGCGTTGTCATGTGAGATCCAGTGGAGGAATGAAGCTTTTTGTGTCCTTCCTCCAGCCCTGACCTGCCTCTGTCAAATACCATTTGTGCCCTTTGTGCTTTCATGCCACGGGAATCAGCTCTGGATCCTTGTGTTGCAGGGCCTCGAGTTTGGCTGTCAGAGGCATGAGAGACCTCTCTGGAGTTATCACACAGGGTGTTTCTAAGAAACTGAGGATTTGATCCCACCTGGTTTGGTTTCTGCTCTGGTACAATCAATGTAAGCTTGTTCTGCGTAGACAGCTGATGTTGAAGGTGTCCCTTTTCCTGGTGCTGTTGAGGATGGGCTAATTCTGCCACCAGTAGAAGCTGCTTTTCATGCATCGCGCTGAGACCTGACTCAGAACCCTCACTGTCTGTCTTCTCCTTGGATGACAAGGCTTACCAACCTCAGCTGATCATCTGAAAGGCAGCTGAACTCTCACCCTCTCCTAGTTCCCTGCAAAGCACAGATCAATCGACCAGGTGTGGTATGTTTTGGTTGAGCTGCTTTTTCCTAAAGCATCGGCATGAAGCCCTGCCAGAGGCACGACGTCTGGCTGGAGACACTCTTGGTCCACCCCAACTCCCAGCATCTCCCACCCCTCTGCCAGCGAAGTTTCCAGTGCTTGCCGTTAATGGACCAGTGGCTGCTCTTTGTGCAAAGAGGCACTAGGAAATCATCTCTATTTCAGCCAGGTCTGGCAGGAGGGAAGGAGATCCACGATTTTCAGTTCCCGTGAGTTTTATGGAAGCAGGTGGCTGAGGACAGGAGAGGGAGTCAGATCGGTGATGTCGGTTAGGGCACAGCTCAGTGTGAGCAAAACCATGTTACAGACACCGGGGAGACCAGTGTCGTTCAAGGCCAGGTTGGACGAGGCCCTGAGCAACCTGATCTAGTTGGAGATATACCTGTTCCTTGCAGGGGGGTTGGACTAGATGACCTTTGAAGGTCCCTTCCAGCCCTAACCATTCTATGATTCTATGATTCTATGAGACTGCACAATGTGAGGCTGGCAGAAAAACGTGTGGCACAAGGAAGGAGGCTTTTTGAGCTAAACTGTGTGCCAAGGTATTTGTTTAATATATGGGTGGGCAGCTGTTCACACTTGGGAAGGCGGGGACCAAGAAATTCCCCTTGCACGTGCAGCAGGAGGAGATGAGGTGTGCAAAGCCCTTGAATTACTGTGAGAGTTCGTGAGTCCTTCTCCAGAGACTCGTAAGAACTGATTTTAAATAGTTTTTTATAAAAATTAAAGTCTTGAGTGTGGGGACACCTGCTCTGTCCCAGCCCACAGGGTCTGGCCAGTTGGAGGAGCAATGTATGGGCATCAACAGCAGCTGGATCTCTCTTTCCAAGGATGGGATGGATGTTACTTTTTGCTTTATCCTGACTGGCAGAGAAAAGAGGGAAATTCCCACTGGAACGCCTACAGCTGTCTTGTCTTGCTGGAAACACGGCAACAGCCCTTCCTTTTGGGGCTGGTTTTACAGGCAGAAAGCAGAGGGACTTGGAGGATGGTGTGAGGGGACACAGTTTCATGGATGTGCCAAGCGATGGTAAGGAGAACACTGTGAGCCACAGTGCAGATCTCTCGAGCTGTGCCTCAGTTTCCCTATGCTGTGCTTAGCAGGGATGCTGCCTGCAATTCAGAGAGGGGCTGAATCCACACATGTTTCTGCTCCACTTTGGGAGCATTTGAGCTGAGCGGTACAAGTTGTTGATTTTTGGTCTCTGCAGACAACATAACCAGAGCCTTTACTTTGAAGTTGTAGCTCGTGGGCAGCCAGATCCTTCCAGTCACAGAGAGGAGCTCTGCCTGGACTTCCTTTTCCATACCTGCAATGTGCATCGCTCTTCCTGATCTTGCCATGATCCCAGCATCCCAGTGCAGCCTTGCAAGGATTTTCAGGATGCTGAGGCTGAGGGCAACTCTGATTGCCTGGAAGGGATGGTGGGGAAGGGACACACAGTAGACGGAAAGTTGCTGTAGAACGGCTGTACTCATCCCATCTTCTTCCCGCCCAACTTCCAGCACTTTCCATTTGGCTTCCCCAAATCACGTATGGGAACGCACCAAACCACTGCAAAACCCCTGAAACCTTCGAGCCTTGTAACTCTGTTCCTGCAGGACTTGATGTCCATGACAAACGTGTTGCCAAGCCTTGACCCTGGATTTAGAGCTCGGTCCCGATAGTAAGCTCCCCCTGCTCTCTCCCTGAAAAATAGGGTGTCTGAAATGTCACCCAGAGCATGTGGTGCAGCACTGGGGGTGCAGGCAGGGTGGGCAGAGGAGGATGGATGTCCTTTTCCCTCCGAGGCAGGCAGAGCAGAAGCGCTACATCGATTTGCGAAGGTCGCGGAGCGGCGGATCGGGCTCGGTCAGGCTCTCTGCCGGCCCCGGCGGGCCCTGCGCTGCAACTAATCCCTTTCTGCAGCACAGCTCACCTCTCCTCCTCCTCCTCCCTTCTGCCTTTCTGTTGGGTGACTCGTTTTCCCCTCTTCTTCTCCATTCCCCTCTGCAAATTTCACGTTTTCTTTTAAGTTTGCCTGGTAATTTCTTCTGCAACGGTAAATCTGTCCTATAATTCTCCAGATTTGTAGGTGACTTGTGCTGGGGGGACAAATCCTGCTCAGCTGCTTGTGTTATGCAACTGTGCATTGCACAAACAACGGTCGGTCACCAACTGCTCCCAAATGGCAGCGTGGATTGGGATAGACATCCCTTTGCCAGTCCCTGTGTTGTCCCAAATATGGGTTCTTTCACCCGGTGTGCAAACAGCCGATTCGCATACAGGGCCGAGATATTTGGTTTATTCCAGTTCTGCTCAGAAAAGGGGTGCTAGGTGGTAATTCCATAAAGCTAACACACCTAGGTGCTCAAAACGATGCTATTTATGCATTATTTATGCATTTTTCACTCTGAGGGTGGTGAGGCACTGGAACAGGTTGCCCAGAGAAGTTGTGGCTGCCCCATCCCTGGAAGTGTTCAAGGCCAGGTTGGATGAGGCTTTGGGCAACCTGGTGTAGTGGAGGGTGTCCCTGCCCATGACAGGGGGGTTGGAACTGGATGATCTTTGAGGTCCCTTCCAACCCAAACCATTCTATGATTCTATGATTAATAATTACATATGTATAAGGTATAATGTTTCTGTTGGTAATCATTCTACTAAAACCTCTTCTGATTGGTATAAGTTCTCTTCATCCACAATTAAAGGTAGAAAATCAATGCACGTGCTCAGTGGATGAGGGTCTTCTTCAGGAGGTGGGTAGCTTCAACGACAGGGCTTTGGTTTTCATATTAAAATGAGTAAAGTTCAAGTAAAGAACAAGAATTTTGCAACTAGTTAAACATTTACATGGCCAAATTGCCAAGATCCTGGTACAACAGGATATGTGGCTCCTCCTTTCCTGAATTTAAATGCTTAGCCAGATCTTTGTGGCCTGACTTCATCATCGGTCTGGAAACGTGGTGGCATATCTTACATCACTCGCAGTGTGCTGGTGCGCACTGTGTTGCTGTGAACTTCCAAGGATGAGGGCTTTATATTCATGTACCAGGACCTCCACAAATCACAGAAAAAACGAGGTTTGAGGGGTCTCTGATGGACCGTCAGATCCAATCCCGTGAAGTTTCTCATCTGAAAGAGTTTTTTTTTCTGTGTAAGGAAAGCAGGAACAGCCAACAGAAAGAAGCATCTCACCTTCTCCTTCTCTCCTCCAGATAAGAGCATCATCTAAGGAAAGGGAGACATGAATTTCCTATATGTTTGCTGGATTTTCAACAGGATGCAGACACCGGAGCAGAGAGTGGCTGCTCTGTAGCATTTTCAAATTTCCTTTTAGCCTTGGGCACATGGTGGCACCGTTTTTTCAAGCAGATCCATAATTTTCCAGTGGATTCTTTTTTGAAACAAGGCAACATGTTTCCATGTCAAAACTTTCTGGGAGGGCTTATTGATTTTGATGTGGGGCTTTCGAGCTAAAGGTGAGAAAGGCAGCGACTGCTTTGTCTTCCATCAGGATCGTGTAGTTTGAATTTTTTAATGAATTTTTGCCTTGCAAGGAGTGTTTTTTCTGCCATGCTCATTTAAAAGAAAATCAAAGTGAAGCCTCCCTGCTGACATTAAACAATCCTTCCAGTCTCACTTGCAGGAAATTTCCAAGCACGACATTTTATCCAGTTGAGCAAACACAAGCAGAAGCCCAAATTTGTAGAATTTGCTGTGAATCAGAAGTCAGGTCTCACATAACTCTGATTTCCAGCAGCTCAGGGTTTCAGACCTAAACTTTCCTGCAACTCAGGTGTGAGGTGGGATTTCAGATCGGGTCCATCCTTGACAGGAGGATCCTGAGTTCTCAGGCAGCAGCAAATCCAGTCTTGCTGGAGCCAATTTTCCTTGAAACCTCAGCCCTTGTCAGCGATATTTCTTCTCTTGAATTTTCCAGCCTCTCTGCTTCTTTTAGGTTGCAAAAAAACTAGAGGCCAGGCTTGAAGGCACACTGCAGGGAAGGATGTAGGTGTCTAAAACTCACTAATACATGAATATATCTTTTGGTGTCTGATCCAAAATCTCTTCTTATGTTGATGGAATTCTTCCCATCGCCTTCAGTGGGTTTCTGCTTGCTGATCAGGGCTCTGTTAATTATTCCAAATTATTAAGTGCTTAGTAACACTGCTGTATGTTGTTATGTGTGTGTATTTGTTAGTCCAATGATGCAGGCAACTGATGTGTCCTCCTGCCCTCTGTGTTTTTCGCTGGCCCTGCTCTCCCAGGCAAAGCACAGGCTATAAAGGGACATGGCAATCTGCTTAATGGAAGTGACACCGCTGGTCCCAGGCGCTCCAGTCACCTCCACAATTAAAGCGGAACGAAGGCCAGTCCTGGCTGGGCAAGAGATCAAGGCAGGTGCAGCAGCTGGAGTCACTTGAGGTGGGTGCTTTAAGTGCACCGACCTCCAAATATGAGGTTGCTGATGGCTTGCTGAGGTCTTCCACCCACATTGATGGCTGGATAACTGTCCCAGCCACCGGCCTGGCTTGGCTTTCCAGGCTACATCAGGGACAGAAAGTCCACCAGGCACAAGCTCTGGCACATGTCTGTCCCAAGATCTTAATTCTCAGCTCCTAGCTGATGCCCAGAAAAAGTTTGGAGTAGCTTGGGCTGGAGTTCGTCCCCAGGCAGCAGTTTAGGTGCAGCCCTCTTGCTGGTAGGAGTGCAGATATGAGGTGGTATAGGGGCCAAGAGAATAAGCTCTCATCTGGTTTATTTGCTTATCTACAGATGTAGCCACCCAGTCGTCATAAAAACACAGTGGTGGAAAGGTCTAAACCTGCCCTTCTCCTTGCCAGCAACTGCTATTCAGAAAACTGCTAGGATCAGCTGTAAAACCACAGGGTTTGGCCATTTTTGTGCAGTTTCTTCATCATCTGGATGTCCTGCTCATTAGTGAAGGAACTGCCCTCTCCCTACATCGTTGTCTGAGACTTAACTCAGACTTGGCCAGAGGTCTGTTGCACGAAGATTTAAAATAAAGCTTGCTCTACTGAGCCTCCCATTAAAGCATCTGCAATTGTTTAAAAGAGCAATAAAAGAAGCCTCAGAAGCCTTGTGAAGCCTGGGAGGTCACTGAATTATCCAGAAAATAATAGGTGTTGTCTATGGAAAATTTTGCCCTTTTATCCGAAGACTTAAGATGGTTTGGGTTGTTTGGCTTTTTTTTGTTTGCTTGTTTTCCTGTCAAAAAAGAGATATATGGGGGAAATTGGGCTTTTTGCAAATGGTTCATTCAAAATCCCTGTTCCCCATCTTAATAATGCTTGATGGGAAATTTTCAATTAGCCCTGATCATTATCAACGTTTTGCAAATTAGGCAAACTCGGGCACAGAAGCGTAATCATTTGTTTATGGGCCTTCTGCATGTCAGAAAGCAGATTATGGCTGTCCCCTGGGCAATTCCTGATGGGTCTGGCTGGTTGCACTGGGTCCTCTGGGTTTGTGGGAGATACCGAGCTCCATGCAGACTTATTCTAAATATGAAGAGGCTGTTTGCTCAAGACTAGTTTTAATTTTTTGTGCCTTTAAAGTGGCAACCCTGAAATAGATCCGGGAATCCAAGCTCTCCTTGCATGACAAACCTCTGGACATTGAAGATCTAGAGGTTCCTCCAGGTCTGGCTGATCTGGTCTCACATCCAGACAAAATAGGAAGTGTAGGTTGTTTGGCTTCAGCTTCCCAGTCAGACCTTCCTGCTCCCCTGCTACCTTCTGTTCCCAAATCACCCTCTCTTGCAGTTAATCCACTTCCACCCATAAAGCCATTTTTTGCTTTGAGTTTTGGGATTGATGGACATCACCCTTATTGCTGCTAATACGTTTTTTGGGGTATATGGGTGGAAGAGGAGGTTGTCATACCTATGGATATAATGCTTCTTCCTTGGGACCTCAAGGCTGCTGCTATTCCCCGGCTCCCTTTTTTGGGGATCTCTTTGCTACTGGTGCCTCTTTTGGCTCTGCAGTCCTGTAGTTTGGCTGATAAGGAAAACAATCCAGCACGGTCTCCCAGCATTTCACTGGTTGCATCGCCCTGTTGCATTCCCAGCTGGTGCATGATGCAATGATGGGACTCATGACGTTTATACATCCACAACCAGCAGCTGATGCTGGGGAACACATCTGCACACTTCTGTTTGCTTCACATCATTAATACGTATAAATGAGTAGTGAATACTTTGCACGTGCCGGTCACCGTGGATCTCCAAGTCTGGCAGGGAGAACTCCTTTCAGCCAAAGGTTTAAGCCCCTCATTCTGTCAGACCCTCTCTCATTGATCCATCTCACCGTTGCACCCTTGCCCACTGCTTTCCTGGCCGTTCTCAGCACAGTCTGAGCCAGTGACTGTTTCTAAAGCAGAGGAAAAAAACCCAAACCCTGTATCTCCTTTAAGGATCATGCAGAACCCCAGAGCAGCTTTGATTTAAACCATAACACTTGGCAGACGATCAGTCCATAAAATATCCTAATCACTGATAGAGTTTTAAATTAAACATGTAATGAGATCTTTTTTTTTTTTCCCTTCTTCATCCTTTTTTTCTTTTTCAAATACAGTTGCAGAAGGGATTTTTTTTTTTTAGCGAATCAGGTGGGAAAGGGAAAATAAAGTACAAACAACTGGGTTGGAGTAACGGAGCTGGATTCAGCACTTCTCATGCTTTATTAATTGTGATAGCATTGCTACCCCTCAGAGGTGTTGAGCTGATGCCAAGTCCCTGGAGAACCTCAGCTGTTTGTGTTTGCAAGGAGGGACGTGGCAGGGTTGTTTGGACAGATCCTGAGATGCGCTAATTAGAAGTTAAAGATCCACTTTCCGGCACGAGACAAGAATGCATTAGAGAGGGGAGCACTTTCTAACGCTTTGCCTTTTTAAAAGCACCCACCACATTAAAGCTCGTGGTGTTTCTTTGATCCGTGCCACCAAAATAATTCCAGGGACAAACACAAATGAGGGATAATAACTAATTTAACGGGAATTATTGGAGAGCGACACTGCAGAAGATTAGGATTTCCAGAGCAGACTGTAATTGCTGGGAGATTGGGGTCTGATGCCTGTTTATCTATTCTATTCATCTCCCTCTGCATCTGTCCTTCTACTCGATCAGCTGCCCATTAGCCATCATTTAGCTACTGTTCCTGTCTTTTCTGCCTTCAGTGTCTCACCCTTTCTGTCTGCTTGTTAGCTACAACAGATGTAAGGAAATTGCATTCTGCACAGAAGGTAAATGTGAGCTCTAATGGGCCAGATTTTGATTTTGTACGTTGTGGTGTAACTTTGCAGAAGTAAGAGAAAGTCATTTTGGGTTCAGAGCAGCACCGTGGGCAGCAAAACTGGGCCCTCACCACTGATACACTGTTCACTACCTGTTTAAACCTTCTCCATAGGATGTTGGTAGATGAGTGAGATCCCAGAGCTAGGATTCAAGACACCAGGATCGTGATTGGAATGATGTCCATCTCTGGGGAAACACACTCACTCCTCTTGCTCTTTCCTCCTTCTCCAGCCTCCTCTTGTGAGCCTGACCTGGTGCTCAAGTGCCCTTTGTAGGGAAATGCCAAGGGATTAAGAGCCAGGACAGGTCTAGGCCGCACATAGTGCAATTGCTGTCGACGTCAATTTTCCATCTGATGACCCATCTGTCAATCATTGCCCTGTTGCGCCAAGCTACGTGTCCGGGTGACCTCCCATCCCTCTACCTGGTGTCTGTTTGCTCTTCTCATCTACTCTGGACTGTTCATTTAGACTCCATTTACCTACTCACTGTTGATTTTGCATATGAAAATCTCTGCCCATCTTTGCTTAGCTAATGGGGATATTCATTGGATGTCATTTTGTAATAGGACATTAATTAGACTTCTATAATAGGATCCCTTTGGAATTGCACATTGCATCCACAAGAAGCCTTAATACTTACATTTTATTCCTGTGGAAAGCGAAGGAATTAGACTGACCATCAAGCTCACAAAACACAAGGTACACGCAAGGAGTGGGGCAACGTATCTTCCTGTCTGTCATAAAAAAAGCTCCCTCAAGTTAATCTAGAGGGAACATATGTACCTCACAGGAGGAATAATGAAATGAAATTAAGGAGATATATTGATGTGCCTGTGTGAACTGAAGAAAACACGGGCCCTGGGGACCTCTGGGAATCTTGCGCTTGAGTATTCTTTAAGCTTCCATGGATTTTTGTCTGTGTGTTGAAAGTATTGTTAACCCCTGAGGAAATTTAGTGCCCAGGATCAATGAATATAACACACAAATGCCTAATAATAGAAAATGGGATTGACGTGTTGCTCTGGTAAAATCACCCCAGCAGTTAATTCTGCTGCCACAACAAGCACGTCAATAAGGTTTCCTGCTGATTCATGGAAGGATTTGGGGATACAGCATGGCACCTGGGAAGACAACAGAGTTGGGTTTGCCTCAGATGCCCAGTCCCAGGAGTGCTGGAAAAACGTGGAAATTTAACTCCAGCAAGGAGTATGTATTCTCAGAATAGGTTTGGGCACTGAATCAGGGACAGCACATGGCAATGCGTTAGCATCCTACTTCCGAACGGCTGCAAGGCATTTCCCAAAGACCCTACAGACCCAACCTCTCCTCCTCCTCCCAGCTATTCCTGGCTGCTTCAGGGCACATTGATGGATTTTCTGATTGTTTCTGAGTTGGAAGACAGAAAGAAAGATTTCACTGGATTTCAGTTCCTTCTGGATCTGATCTTGCACTGATTTTGGAATATGAACAAAGCAAGCCAGGATTGCTTGTTTTTCAGGAATGACAGGCTCTGAGAAGAAATAAAAGGTGGTTTTCTTTGCCTGGTCCTTGTATGGTTGCACTGAGACCATGTGTGAAAGGAAGAGAGATTAATTTTGTGGGAGACAGCATTTGAGAGGCTCTCTGTTCTGCAGTAGAACATCCCAAATGACAGGACCTTTGGAAGGTGAGCTGGTGCCCCATCCAGTCTCAGCATATCATGGCCATCTCACTTCTTCTTAGAACTGATCAAGTTGCCTGTGGGTTTCTTTTCAGGCAATGAAGTGCCTCATACAGGTACGTGCTGCAGCACTGCAGATCTCCCCTGCTTCCCTGCCGGGCCCCAGCTGGTTGGTCTGAGCTGGAATCTGCCTCCTGGATGTGTCTGGCACATGGTGGCATGGAGCAGGAGAGACATCAGGATTGCACCGGACTTGTGTAGCCCATCTTTGGGTCCTATACTCAAGGGTTCTCCATGCCACATGAGCAGGCAGTGCAGTTGGGATTGTTAGAGAACCCTAGCCCTTCCAGTTGCCCTGACCGAACTCCATCCAGTTGGGCAACATCATGTCCAGTGATACTGTGGGATCCAGTGCAGGAAATCCCAAGTGCTTGTGTAAAGTTACCTCCTTTCTGTTCACTGGGAAGCTTCTCTGAATGATGAATGATTGCAATGATTTCGCTTGCTCTGTATTGTGCTATGCGTTTACTCATGGAGAAAAGCTGAGCACCCCAATTTGGGTCCAGAACAGGAAGCTTTACCTTCAACCTTGAGTTACCAAGGCAGGAACCTCAGAGTTGGTAACTCAGAGCTGGGGAAGAGAGAACTGCTGGAGTTCTCCAGGTACTGCTTCCCTGACCAGGAACATTTTGCACTGCTACATGTCATGGAATCATAGAACGGTTCCAGGGACTATTTTTTAAACAGAGAAAAATACAGAACATTTTTCTGAGCAACCGTCTTGACTTAGTCCTTCCTCACCACTGGTTTACAGGATGAAAACAGGCAATTCTGGGGATGCAGATCTACCCATCTCACTGAGGCAACTGTGGCCAACACAGAACAAGCAACCTGCCCATAAAACCCATCTACCTATAGAATCAGAGAATAGTTTGGGTTGGAAGGCCCCTTTAAAGGTCATGTAGTCCAACCCCCCTGCAATAAGCAGGGACATCTTCAACCAGATCAGGTTGCTCAGAGCTCTGTCACACCTGACCTTGAAACTTTCAGGGATGGGGCATCTACCACTTCTCTGGGCAACTTGTTCCAGTGTTTCATGATCCTCATCATAAAAAATGCCTTCCTTTTATCTAGGTTTCACGTGCCTGAACTCTTAGGTGTTTGGTTGGTGTTTGTCCTTGTTTTGAAGTTGATCTTTTCTCTTCCTTAAGCTTCGAGCTCATCGAGGCAGTCAGCTGTTAGTTGCTAGGCTGCAGTAAGCCCATCGTACGGGCACACAACGTGCTGATGGAGCCGGGCTGCATCTGAGAAATTTGGGTCTGGATCCAAATTTCAGATGCTCACAGATTTCAGGATGGTCTGGATCCGACTCTTCAGTTCTCCCCCTTCGTGAGAGGTGAATCTCTAATCTCCTCTCTTCCTCAGCCCTTTCCAGACACAGGGATTTTGGGGTTGTGGATCAGACCCATCTCTGTGTCTCTAAAGAACAATAAGGGGATTATCCTGCTTGGGGGGGCGGGGGGTGAAGGGAGGACTGGGCTCTGCAGGAGACTCTCTGGGACCCATATGTTGGGTAGATGGTTAATTTTTGCAGTCGGGTGAAGACCAGCAATCTGCCTTGTGCCGAGGCTGCTGGGATGCCGTCTCACCGGGTGCCCCAGATCCCATCCTGCCCTTAGTTTATTAAAGATCAGGAGAAATTGCTGATGGTGCCTCCTGCATGGAGGAGGAGGGAGGGACGGGGTGAGGGAGTGTCTGTACAAGTCTATTACATCTGGGCTTCTTTCCAGCATGAATAAAAATGTTCTGTATGTCCGGAGTTATCAACATATTTTTTTTTTTTATTCCTGTCAATTAATCTAATCTGAATGAGACGCTGCTGTTCCCAGAATAATAGCCTTATTTCTCATCTGCTTTGTGGACTAGACTCCGATGTTGTTGGCCTTGGAACCACGCTGTTGATTTACTCTGAGCTGAATCAAGCCCTTTTTGACCAAAACGCTGCCAGTCTTGGTGAAGTAGCTCACTGGTGAGAGCAGGCAGTGCTGTTACAGGACTAGGAGAGACCCTATCCCAGTTCTCCTGCCCAAGCTCCTGCCTCTAACCTCATCCTGGCTCTTGGCACCTCCTGCCCTTCTCCCCGTAGTGTTTGTTTTGCCTTCCTGCAGATGAAAGGCAGAGAAGCAAACCGCACGAACGCTGTGTTGTTCATGGCTTATTGAACAATTAGTTTCAGCTCAGGGTCTGATCTTCCGGCGTTTCTTTTCTTTCCTTTGTATGCCGTGCGCGTCTTGGAAACTTGTTGGCTGCAGGACTTTGCGTGGCACTGACTAACGGGCTCAGGACTGGGCTCAGAGGGATGCTGTGCCCAGGGCAAAGCGGGTGTGAACTGCTCTGGCTGCCCAGAAGAGGAGGATAATTGGGGATTGTAAACAAAGCTAAAGAAAAACCTACAAAAAGACGTTGCACGGTAGTGCCTCCTGCACAGGGTTGGCTGTGCCCCTTTGGCATTCCTCTTCCCGAGGTCTCTCCATCAGCTGGCTGAGGTTTTAAACCTTTTAAATGCTTTTCAAGGCTCTCCGTGGTTCCTTTGGCTGGTGGGCCGTGTTGGGAGCGCAGACAATCACCCCGCAAA
This sequence comes from Tauraco erythrolophus, assembly GCF_009769465.1. Taxonomy (NCBI): domain Eukaryota; kingdom Metazoa; phylum Chordata; class Aves; order Musophagiformes; family Musophagidae; genus Tauraco; species Tauraco erythrolophus. Next base: position 3,007,154 of record NC_141468.1, read on the forward strand.
GCTGAGAGGGTGCGGGGAACCCAGCAGGTGCCAGGATGCATCTTCTCAGAGCGGGACAGTGCCAGCAGTTGCCTCCTGGCACCAGCATGGGGCTGCATGTGCTCCTGAACGAGGTTTGCTGCCATGTGCATGTCTAGGGGCAGGACACGGTTGCACGTTGGCTTTGCACCATGTCCTGGCACCGTTGTGGGGTGTGGGGCTGGTGGAGCTGCCTGGTTTTGCATGGGGTGACCCACAGCCGTGGAACCTTGCTCACAGGGGCAGGAGAGGAAAGCTGTGCCTCCAGTCTTGCCCAGCAGACTGGTCATTTGGGCTCTGCTCCTGTCTTAACTCCAACCTGACACATTTCCCATCCTCAGGGCTTGTGCCCCTGATGTTTGCTTGGGATTTTTTGCAAGGATTGTAGCAATTCCTGACCTCTCCCTGAGTATGCTCTTGCACTTGAGCATATTAGACCTTCTCACACCTATTCATCCAGAGGTTTCCCACCGCTGTGCATTCACAGCAGAGCATTTTGCGTGTATTTTTTCTCCCACATTTGAGCTTTTCCTGCCCTCCTTACTTGAGTTCTACTATCTTGATACTGTTCGCTACTCCATACGGAGGGTTCAGTTCACGTGACTGCCCCATTAGCTGCTCTAACTAAAGCCTCAGGCAAATAGTCATCGAGGATTTATTTTTATTAAAAAAAAAAAAAAAAAAAAAAAGAGTCGGATTAAGTATCCTGATGAACAAGAATAACATTAGCAGCTGTGCCTGCTCAGCCGACATGATCCCATCCCTCATATCATAAGCTGATTGCCTGTATGGGTCAGTAAGTTGTCCCAGCAGCCCCTCTCCGATAACGCTTTGCACATTGGGTCTGCTTGAGAGAGTCCAGCACAGGGCCACAAAGATGATGAAGGGAGTGGAGCATCTCCCTGATGAGGAAAGGCTGAGGGAGCTGGGTCTCTTTAGCTTGGAGGAGACTGAGGGGGGACCTCATTAATGTTTATAAATATGTAAAGGGTGACTGTCATGAGGATGGAGCCAGGCTCTTCTCAGTGGCATCCAATGATAGGACAAGGGGAAATGGATATCAGCTGGAACATAGGAGGTTCTGCTTAAACATGAGGAAGAACTTCTTCCCAGTAAGGGTAACAGAACACTGGAACAGGCTGTCCAGAGAGGTTGTGGAGTCTCCTTCTCTGGAGATGTTCAAAAGTCACCTGGATGTGTTCTTGTGTGATCTGATCTAGGTGGTCCTGCTCCAGCAGGGGGATTGGACTAGATGATCCTTTGAGGTCCCTTCCAATCCCTAACATTCTGTGATTCTGTGATTGTTTTCATAGTGCTGTTAGCACAGGAGGTGTCTGGGGAGGGCACCAATACCTGGAAAATCTTCACGGGTGGAGAAATCCCTTCTTCAGAAGCCTTTTAGTGTCACGTTGAACACACCTTAGGGCTGCGATTGCAAGAGACCGCCTAGCAAAGGTCCCATGCGTGGCCAGTTTCTTGTCCCCGCAGCACAGAAGCATCCCCAGCTCTTCTGGTTGAAATCCCTGGAGGTGGGTGATGGAGAGACTGAGGAACCTCAGCTCAGGCTTCTCTCGGTGCGAAGAGATGACCTGGGGCTTTCTGCTTGTAGAACGTGAAGCTCTCACCTCGGCGAGAGCTGGGATGCTGCTGGCTGAAAGGGAGGGGGCAGGGGGTCGGTGGAGAGAGACGAGGGGCAGCAAAGCTGCTGTCACACACAGGGGAGCAGGGGACAGGGGATGCTCTGCCACCATCTCACATGAAGCCGAGGAGTTTGCTTGGGTCACTCTCACTGCAAGGTGCTCGGTTATTACATAAATATGAATATTACATGAATATGAGCCTGGGGAGCAAATCCCTTCCTGTCACTCCAGAGCACCCAGAATTAGGGCTGCTCCTTGCATGGGTTTCATTCCCCTGCTGAGCAGTCCCTGGGCCCACGCTCTCCCTTCGGGCTGGCAGCCAGCATTTGTGTTCTAATGTTCGTATTAATGATATCAACAGCCACCTTAAATCCCACTAATGCTAAACCCTGAGCTGGCATCGGGCTGGTGACTAGCTTCTGCTTCACAAGGGCTTGCCAAAAGCTGTGGGATGCCCTTTGAAGATGAGGAAGCAAGTGCCATAAAATTATGCAGCCTTATTAGTGGCATTATTGTTTGTTCTCCGCAAACATCTGAGACTCTTCTTCGTCCCCCCTCTCCCAGCTCCCGTGCTTGAAAACGGTGGCAGCTTTCAGGAACCCCAAACCACAGGTGAACATCCCAGGGGATGCTTTCTTGTCCCCTTCCAAGATGCAGCTCTCCAGGAGGGCAATGTGTGCATCAGAAGCCGCTGTGCCATGTAGCTCTGCTGCCAAGAGATAAATCTCAGTGTGGGCACACAGGCTGGCAGAGGGGAGCATCACCCCGGGATGCCAGCCCTTGGGAAGTCATCTCTGGAGCAAAGGAGAAAGCCCAGTTTTCCATGCCAACCTGCTTACCCTGCAGGTCCTGCCCTGAAATATGGGAAGGGGAGTGAGGATTTGCTGGCTAGCTGTGGTCCTTCACTCTCTCTTTTCTGTTATTTAAGGACATGGTTTGCTGGAGAGGACACTCGCTGGAAGTGGTGGAGCCCGACGCGGGGCAGGAGAAACGGCTGAGCTGCACTTTTATGCGAGTGGCTGGTGGAACTTTGCTGTTCTCCATTCGAAAGATAGATCCCACATCAGCATCCATAGCTGATGGCTGGAAATGTGTAGGGTTTTTGGCTTTGGGAGGATTTTGTTAGTAAACTTTTACAGTGTGTAAAGATGTGACTGTGACTTCTGTCCATCTGTCTGGGCTTTTCTCTGCGGCTTACCCCCAGGATATCTTGCGTTATTTTAGGTTTCAGTATGCAGACTAGAAAAATCAAAATTTTTCTCTCTGAAATCTAAGAATTTCTAGCGGATGCAAGATTTTCAGCTGTTTCCTCTCCACGGGGAGGACACTGTCACAGGGATGAAGAGAAGAATGTCTATGTGTTCAGCTGGTGATGGACGCAGTAGAAAGTGCTGTGTGAAGATTTTGCAGGGAGAATCCTCTTTCTCCTGAATGGAGAGGAGCAGCTGCTCTGTCCCAAAAAAGCAGCACGGCTCTGGTGCTCCAGGGAGTTTCTCCACAAACATCTCTGTTCTCTTGGTCACTCGTGACCAGAGCCCATGCAAGCATCATGATCTACGAGCCTAGAGTTAAGTAAACTTCAACAGGCAAACAGCAAAGAGAAGCTTTCCCAGCTTGGGGCAAGTATCCCATGTCCAACATGGTCAGTAGGAAATGCCTACGGGAATGGGAGAAGAGCAGAGAGTGGAGCTGGTTCCTAGACCCTCACCTTCCATCAAGCAGAAGATGAGGGACTCATGCAAGAAGTTGTGCTGGGATGGTCATGTTGAATTGCTCTGGATGTTCTCCCACTCATGCATGTCTAGCCCTCTTTTGAATCTCTCTGTCTTCTTGGCCCCTCCAGATTTGTGCCATCTACACCCAAGCCGCACCAGGGTGATACCTGTGCCATATTCTAGTGCGGGAGAAAACTGGAAGGAAAATCTAGGCAGAAAAAGGAGCAAAAGTCCCGCTTCCGACATGGGAGATTAAATAATTAGCAAACGTGGCAGGAAAGACGATGAAAAACAAGTGCAATGATTCATGTTTTATGTCTCCTACTGTACAGAACACTTTAAAGTGTCAGACAGCACGACACTCACTCTTTAAAGCCAATTAAAGTTTTATAATAAATAGAAGCTTTTTTTTTTTTTTTCCCCCTAATCTCTCTCTCCATGTGGTGGTGATGTAGTTCACTGCGGAGAGCCCGGCGATGCGTTTGCTAGAAATCCACAAACACGTGGGTATGGAGACCAACTTTTCAACAGCCTCTTTTATGCCAGTTTTTTACCTTCCTTAAATTCAGCTCTGATGGGGAAAGTAGCCATAGTAATATTGTGGATTTTTTCATTGTGCTTTTCATTCAAGGAGATTACAGCCAATAACCCAGAGAGGGTAGGAAGGGCGGCTCTCTTTTAATGGTTGGGCAAGGTGATTTGGGAGCTTGGCAAGTGGCAGAATGATACGTGAGCTGGGAGCAGATTTTGGGACCCTCATTGCCAGGGAATTCATTTGGAGAACGCAGGCTGTTTGAAGCTCTGCAGGTGAAGGTGGGCTTGGAGGTCGTATAGGGGTCCAATTAAGAGAAGCAGGGTTGTTCTGAGGGCCAGGAGAGCAAAGCTTGCAGGATGCAATAGAGAATGAACTGGAATCTATTTTCTTTGTGCACCATCTCACAGGGGGAAACTGGTGGTTATTTACCTCGTGGGTTGGCAACACTGGAAGATGCTGTAAATTAGGAGCAGTTCTGGTGGAGGGGGCAATGGGGGCTATAGTTATTGCAGCCCTTTTTCCCTCACCTCTAAGTTTCCCCAAAGGTAGCACAGGCATGAGAAATGGAGCTGCTTGCACAGGACTCATTTCACCAAACTCCTCTTTGGCTGCTTCACGGCTCGTTGCTACTTTGTCTGCGTATTAACGGTGCTTCTTGACACAGAAAAGGGATTTCCCTTGCTCCAGACCCCGTGCTAAGATCAGATTCACAGCTCTGAATAAAGAGGTCTTGCTTTCCCCAAGCCCAGGGAAGAAGCCGTGGATGTGACTGCTGTTTCAGCCACCGTGTCCTCTTCATCCTCCTCTTTTCCCATTTACTCTCCCATCAACGGCGCTCGTATTTATGCGTCTTTATCTCACACGCGCAAAAACACACCTCCAATCGATTGAAATTTTAATCCAATTAACATTGGAAGAAAATGAAAGGACACTGAAATTGGAGGTCCCTCTTGCCATAGCCACCAGTCCCCCTTGGCTGAAATATCTCCGTGAACCTCGTCAGACTGTTTTGGAGTGGGCACCTCAGATGCAGGAAAACAATTTCTTTGTCAGATATTTCCTCGGCTTTATTTGGGAGGGTGATAAAATTATTCCACAGCCTTCCTGCCAGAGGGGAGTTGGAGAATCAGTGTTCCTGTTATTAGGCAAAGATCTTTTTAATTGGATGGGGTGAATATTCACTCTTTAATAGCGACGGGGCTCTAATCCTTCCTTATGTGGCTGCCATCCCCCTCCCGAATGGTTTTTAATGACCTGTTGTCTGGATCATTAATACCATGAGTGCTGACACTGGTAGGAAATACAACAATCAAAGGGAAACCCTGAGAGGTCCAGGAGCAAAAAGAGTTTCCATCTCCCCTTTGTTGTGGAAAAGACGGACACGGGTGCCCCGCAAAACCGGCAGCGAGGTTTTGGCCTCCTGCGGTGGGCAAGGGGAGGGTTAACTCCAGCAAATTGCAGAAGCTCAATTAGTTCAATTAGGAGCTGGAAAACTAAAGCAGCTCTTCCTGAACACCCGTCTAGGACCGAAGGCTCTGCCTGCAGGCTCAGAAGCACTCCTACACCGACCTGTTCCCTGGGGCTTGCAGCTTTTGAGGGCAGCCTACGTTAGAGAAGGAAGGTCAGATTCCCACCGTCTTTACTCCATCCTGGGCTGGAGGCACTCTAGAAATCCGTGAAGTTACTCCATTGTACTCTTGGAGGAAGAATCCAGTCCAGAGAGTCCCAACTGGGAGAGATTTCGTAAATGGATCAGAAGGAAAATGATAAAATCCTTTTTTTTTCCTTAATTTTTCAACATTCTTTTGAGTGACTTCCCAATAGTGCATGAGCAATAAGCACCAGTCACATCCATCCATCCCCAACTGTAATTTTTTTTGCTGTGTGACAGCACCTGCCTTTTAATAATCTCAGAAGGAGACGGGGGGTATTAACATAACAAATCTGCGGCTGTCTAGAGAGTAGCATGTTGCTGGCATGTCACAGAACGCGTACATTGAGTGCTACTCAGTTCCCATCGCTCTAAAACCATCAATGTATTAAGACCTAATGAATTACTACCTGACAAATTAACTATCTGTTAGAAGGAGCCGGTGTTGGCAGTGCCCTTCTCTCCCTCCTCCTGTGCCATATTGCGTTTTGCAGCTTTTAGCCTCATGCTGTAGATCTTGAGAAAGGCTTTGCAGTGACCATGTGTCATGATGTGCGTAGTAGATGCTCTGCAGACCCCCTGCATTAAAGGTCCCAGTGGAGACAGGGAGCTGGATGTGCCTCACGTGATCTTTTCTGATGTTTTTAGGATTAAAATGGAAGATTTTGCTCATGGTAGTGGGTGGGGGGTGGTCCCTGACTCTGCTGAGGTTATACCTGCAGCATCCCTCCGCCCTGCTCTGATTTTGTGTGTGGTCCAAGCAGCACGACTCACTACAGAATAAACTGACCCCAGCCTCCTATCCACTTGTGCTCACATCACCGCATCCCCCTTGTCCTGCTTGTACAGCCAGGTCACCGATGGGGGTGAAAAAAATGCAGGGACTGAAATAATACACATATTTTTCACTAATTCCATTTCCAGCTGGATCAAGTTTGCTGCATGACACTGTGGGCAGATTTTGCTGACAAAAGGGAAGGGTGGCAAGGGGGCAGGGGTGAACAGGTAAGGCTGGGAAAGGGCACGGAAGAGGGCTCTGGTCTACCATAAATTGCTACACTCAGGAGTGAAAAGCTGCTTTCCTTGCAACGAGGTAACAGCCCAGCTGTGGATGGGCAGAAGTGACTCAGCTCTCTGGGTTACATTAGATGAGTGAAAAGTGTTTGCCTGAGCTAGAATTTAACAACAAAATAAGGGTTAATAATCTCCAAGTCCTGGCTCTTCTGGGAATATTAGCTTCAATTTTCCCATCCCTTCCCATCTAGTTTATACTGGGGTGGGTACCGCTCACCGAGGTACCCTATTGCAATCTCTGATGCAGCACAGGATCGGGCTCAGAGCTGTCATCTTCTTCCAGCAGAATAAGGATGCTGCTCTGGGGAAAAAATATGATTACTCCCATGCTTTCTTTTTCTTTCTAAGCTTCCTTCCTCCAAATGATTGACTTCCCAGTCCCGTTGCACTGCAGACAGTGTTTGTGCAGCTTTTGTTGCCCGAGCTGCTCTGGGAGAGGAAGTTCTTTACCATCGGTGAACCACACATCTCTCCAGAACATCTCAAGCGACCGCCTGTCTCTCTTTCATGCTCATCCAGGTTGCCTCCTCGAGCCACTGCAGGAAGAGAGGCAGACTACTTTTGCAAACCAGAGAAAGATGCCTTTCTTTCTCACCCGACCAGTCCTTTTCAGATTCACATGGCTGGCACCACTGTGGTGTACGCAAGCCCTTTTGTTGGCCCAGCGTCCCACGCTGCTGGATTAGATGCCATCTGGAGGCAGCCCGCCTCAGCCTGACAGTGTGATGGATGGTGTCATAGGTGATGCAGTGTTGACACCTGCTTATCTTTCTATGCCTGGGTGCCCCAACCTCGACACATTCATTAGGTCGGCATCTGTTAGCAATAACTTCTCGGCATCTGCTCTTGGTTACCATGGCGTGCACTGAGGTGTGTGAACTTGGCAGGGGTGGAGAAGCTGGGATGTTGGAGGAGTTTAAGCTTATGAGGTCTAAGTGTAATGCTGGATTGATTTATAATTACACCAGTCTCCTCCCACAGGCCCTCTAGCCTTGAAGGAGGTATTCATACTAATGCATTCATTTTCCTGGAAAGTGTGAGCCTCTGGGATGGGGTTTTCTTTTGCTTTGTAAAATCAGGGACACGTCAAGGTGGAGTATGGTCCAGATAGTGGGAGCATGACACTGCCAAGGGATAACTCAGTCCTTGGGCATGTCTCCTTTTAAGCTGCAGAAAGCAGGCTATGCTGGTTGGGTTATCACCTGTTTAAAGGCTGTGTTTGTCCTTGCACACATTAGATGCACGTTATATTCTTGAAAAAAAATACATGGGAATTCAAGTGTACCTTATTGTGGAGCCCAAAATAACACAAGGGACCTTCTCTGTGCAGAGTTCAATGGACTGTGGAGCTGCAGCCTCTAACGACCAACTCTTTCTCAGAGCAGAAATATGTTAAGACACTGGCATATAACTTTCGTATAGAGGAAGCATACGAAGGCATGTTCTTTCCAATGCAGAGCTGGAGACAGTCCCGCATTTATCGGTGGCTCCTGGATTCTGGCAGGCTTCTCCACGATGAAAGGCTCCGACTGTGTCTACTTTGCAGGTGCCATATACTAACTGTCTGCAAGCACAGACTTCTCATCAAGAACAGTTGTATGGCCAAGAAACCCAGATGTCCCTGGCGGATGCACATGGTGGCTGCCCATGGCAGGCATAGTAAGTCAGATCTGTGTGTGTGCACAGGTTGCACGCATAAGTCATAGCCAGTTTGTGCATGTGCGATGCCAAGGAGTGACCCAGATCAGCCTAGAAAATGTATATGCACCTTGGGGTCAATATGGGAATCTAGAAGTCCCATGGGCTCAACAGATGTGTTAATACTGGCGTAAGAGTTGGAAATCTTCAGAAATACCATATGGCTTGCTGTAGTATCACAGCCGTTTTTGACTCCTGCCATCCATAGAATCATGGAATAGTTTGGGTTGGAAGGGACCTTTACAGGTCATCTAGTCCACCCCTCCTGTAATAAGCAGGAACATCTTCAACTAGATCAGGTTGCTCAAAGCCCCGTCCAACCTGACCTTGAATGTTTCCAGGGATGGGGCATCTACCACCTCTCTGGGCAACCTGTTCCAGTGTTTCACCAGCCTCATAGTAAAAAATTCCTGCCTTATACCAAGTCTGAAGAGCTCTTGTCTGTATAGCTGTGCCTAAATACTCCCTCTCCCCCCAGCCCACAGGCATACAAGGGAGAAGACTCACAAGTCCACAAACTCACCGTCACAGTCCATCTGGGACCCTGCTCCCCCAGCCATAAGCGATGGGGTCTCCTTGGTAAAGGTGTCTCTCACAAATAGTGCCTCTCTGGCAATGAGATGAAAGAGAGAATGGGCCATGCCCTCTAAGAACCTCTAGCAGAAAATCTGATCTTTGGGAGTAGTTATTGTAACTTTTTACAATACGTCAAGACTAATAAAAGACCCAACCACACGAACAGGAGCAGCTTTATGGGCCAGTGGAGACTATTTCTTGACTTATTTGCTTGATCTCCTGCAGGCCAGTCTCTCTTTTCTGCCTTTGATGGCACTTTAATCTTCTCACCTTTTTTGCCAGGCCATGTTTAATCATAACCCATCAGTGACAGCATTTGAAAAGCTTCTCAGTCCTGGCGGTAATTCAGCGCTGAGCACTGTGGATACTGGCAGCTGCGTTCAGAAGTGTTGGATGAAAGGGGTTCTGGGTGGTACCTGCTGGGCAAGGGTTAAGTTGTACTGATGGGAGGGCATTAACTGACCATCAAGGGCAGTTCTGTAACTGGAGCTGAGCACCTGGCCTGAAATGTCTCCTTTGAGATGCCAGTGCTCACGCTGTGTAGATGAAACTGATGAAGCCCTAAGCACTGGCCCTAATAATTGCTACAAACTAAACCCAACTTCTCAATCTCAACGCACTGGCTTTCCCCCTCTAAATGTATAAGCTTTCTCCCCACTCTCCCTGTTTAATCCACTCGTTTTCTGGAACTTCCCTATATACTGTGTCCCATCTTCCCTCATCCCCACCATCCTTCTCCTTTCCTTCATTGCCCTTTGCACTGACCCTGTAACTGTGTGGCCATCCCTTCTCTGATGTTGATCCCTCTTTGTCTTCATTCATTCTTGTCTTCCCTCCCTCCCACATCCTTCACCCAATCTGTTCAAGGCTCCGTTGCTGTTGCAGACACTATCTCAGCTCTGGAACAGCACGTGACACTCCTGGCAGTCATTTTGAGCTTGGCTGCTGTCCCCAAGTTGTCTAAGGCTCTTCTGAAAATGATAAGAAGCTGCTGTGTGCCTTCAAAGTCACAGCTAATTGCATTAACTCCAGATCACGTAACTCCTGGAGATGACAGCTGCCAAATTTAAGACCACTAGTGCGGTCTTATAGAAGATGATGGGGACGGTGTGCTGCATTCAGCATAAAGGAAATCCTGGGTGCTGTCAAAGGCACTGGTGATTGGTTCTTCTATTTTTTTCAAGATGATTATTCTCTCTTATTCCCTCTCTAGGGTGGCTGTCTATGTTATCAGCCCATTCTTGAGCCCAGCATTGCCTACCATCCCCATTGAAAGTGCAGGTTGCCTAAGAGCATCAGTCTAAACAAAGCTTGCCAGAGCAGTGCACATTCATTGTGATCTGATCTAGGTGGTCCTGCTCTGGCAGGAGGATTGGACTAGATGATCCTTTGAGGTCCCTTCCCATCCCTAACATTCTGTGATTCTGTGTGATTCATACTTTCACATGGACCCAAGCTCAGTCTCTCCTACGGCTGGATGAAGCATGTACCTCCATATGGTCTCGGTGTGCCACGGTACAGGTGGCTCGTGGCTACACCTGGAAGGTCTTCTCGATGGCTGTCACAAGGGGTTGTGGAGCACCTGCTGTGTCTGTGTATAAATACAGCACCCGTGAGCTAAAAGCACCGGGGTAGCGTGACAGCGTGCAAGCTGCGTGTTGCGTTGCTCCGTGCCGTTCTCAAACCTGCTTCACCTCACCGTGCAGACGTATCTCATCGTTTCTGTTCCTCTTTTCTCTCTTTTTCTAGTGGCCTTTGAAAACAAATTGCAGTTTCCAAACTATCTCAAAACCTGAAACACTTGTGTCAGAGGCATCTTGGTGTTAAATACCGACCCTGAGAGCCTGTTTCGCTCATCTGTGTCCCGGTGATTTATATTCCTGAATTTGATGAACTGAAGAGAAACAGGATGAAATTCATCCACCTCCACCAAAAACTTGAAGTGATTTGGACTCATATATTATTTCCCTCTCCCTGTTTCCTTGATGCTGAAGCCATAGCTGGGAGATTTTTTTTTTTGTAGTTAGTCTCACAAGATCAGCTGCTGTATTTTCCTCCACTGATGGAGGATATGAACAGTATCTGAACTTGAGAACATAGCATTCTCTGGGGAGGTCACACAGTAAGGTTCACATAAGGTGGTATCCTTTTTCTTCAAGACCATTGATGATTTTTCTGTCTGGAGCATTCCTCTAACAGGAGAGCAAAACAAGCATCCACAATGCAATGCTGAAATAAAGTCTATGATCACCCAGTCCTTGTAGCTAGAGGGCAAAAATGTCACAGCTGGAGTGATCAGGAATGAGACAGGTTTTATCTTATGAGATCTCATACAGCCCTGTTTCAGTTTATCTCCATACCAGATACGAATTCACACCCAAGTGTCTGGTTTAATTTGGGCACAGAAGAGACATGAATATTAAGAGACAAGAATTAAATATAGCTCTTGGCCATCTGATGGCTCCTATTCTTTTCTGCACCCGTGTTGCTCCCTTTGGATGAGCCCAGAAGAGATCTCGTAGCTAGTTTAGCTCCGACCCCATGAGAGGACCCCAGAGAACTGTTAAGTCTTGTCCACTTCCAGGTCATCTGAGGACTCCAGGTCCTGCAAATCAGAATGATTGGTGTGAAAGTATGTGAAGGGACATGCTGCTCGGGTGTTCACACCTCATTTCTATTTGCCCTGTTTGAAGACTATCGCAAAAGATTTTTTTCTGCAGGATGCAACACTCCTACAGGTGATTTTTTTTCAGATACCGCAGTTCATGTTCATTTTTACTGTGAGGCTGGACTCTGAAAGATCAGTTAATCCGAAAAATTATAAGATGGAGACCATGCACTTGGTCAAAAGAGCTTGGAGTTCATTAATTATTGCTGCATGTATAGCAGTTGCATCTGCTGGATGGTCGCATCTGCAACTTAGGGAGATTATGATTGAGATATTCAAAGCCACCTAGCAGATTTAAGAGTAATGGAAAAAAAAAAAAAAAACACAAGCAAACCCTTCCTGCTAGTTTGAAGGAAAATTATTTTAAATCCCCTAATCGGCTCTGAGCTGAACCTCTAAGCAGCATGTTCAAGGTCACACGGGGAGTGTGTCACAAGGTGGGTGCTGAGCTGGGTCTGTGGGGCTCCAACCATCCAGCATCCTCTGTTCACCTGGCTTAGGGAACAGGTAATCCCTCCGAGCGGTTCCCTCCCCAGCTGCGGAGGGACCATAACCACCCTCCTCCCAGCAGTCTGCAGGGCCATCCCCTCCATGGGAATCATCATCCACTTGAGAATAAAAAAAAAAAAAAAAAAAGAAAGAAAAAGACTTCAGAAGACTAAATCTAATGAAAATACATGTAAAAAATTCGCTGAGCTCTCCATGTAGAAGGTGGGAAGAAAGGCAGCGACTGCCCTGTCTGGACTGACTCGTTCTTCGCTGCGAATACCACTCTCATGCCTCCCACGCTTTCCAGCCCGACGGCTCAAGTCCGTGTTAATCTCCCTTCCATGCATAAGCCTTTCCAAATCCCTGGGTTCACAATGGCCGGGTGGTGAGCGATCACCCTTGTTAGAGAAGGAAAATCTCGCGGGGCCCAGATGTGAACCGCTTGCTGGTATTTCCCTGGTTTTGCCGCTGAGAACTCACCCCCAGGGCTCTGCCATCAATGATCGCAGGTATAGCTGCTGCTGCCAGGTATAAGTTCCTGGGTTTGTTCATGCAGAGAGGACCAGGGATATAAATAACCTGGTGGATATAGCTGTGGAAACCAAGCTCTGGCTATGGACTGTGTTTACATTCAAGGCAGGGGACGGGGATGCTTCGGGGGAGGCATTTCGAAGGTGACTCCCAGTTCTCCTGATGACTAATAGCTGCAAACTGATACAGCAGATTCTTTCCAGCATGAAGCAGACTGAGGGATGTCAGCGGTGCTCGGAGGTGATGTGAGGGCATTTCATGCCAGGGGGTTTTCAATCAGTGCCTACTGTACTGTCACATGGAGACAGAGCTGTTTAGCATCTATATCAGGGGCTGGGAGATGAAGCTTGTGCGTTAGATGCTGCCATGGTCTCTTAGTATGTGGGGAAGGTCAGTTAGTGTACTTTATTCTGCATTAATTCTCCAGAGATATAAGAGAGACTGTTTCTTGTATCCCTTTTTCTCAAGGGTGCTCATGAATGTTTGAAAAGTGCCATGAGATCCTTTTGTATGGACTGAGTCCTCCCAAGCTGGCACTGCCAGATGATTTGTAAACAGGGAGAATGGAAAATTTATTTTGTAAGGGAGAGATTTTTAACGTAGATTTAAGGAGGGGAGCTGTGATGTGGTTTTGAGCCATGATGGACAAATCTCAGAGGGTTCATTAAGTGTTTGAGACTCAGCTCTTCTCTGGCGACACACAAGCCTTTGGGATATTTGCTGGTGAACCAAATGTGCCCAGTTTACCTCTGAGATTTTCGGGTCTCCCACTGAGCCAGATTTCACAAGTCTTGCTCATGTGCTCAGATGGCTCAACTTCTGGCTGAGGTGGAGCTGTGAAGAAGCTGTGAAAGGAAAAGCAAGATAATGGATCGGTTTAGAAGGTCTTGTGAAGCAGAAGCAGCGTTGCGGGGAGGAAAAGCTCAGTTTGCTTTTTGGGTCAGCTCTGATTTTACTTGTCATCATCTGGGCTTGGGCAGCCTCTGTAGAGACGTCACTGTCTTAGCATAGACGTGACTTGTTGATGTCTTGTGTCTTCCAGTGCCATCTGGCCCACGTTTAGCTGAATACCTCCAGGGGTTTACAGCAAGCTAGAGATTGGTTGGGCGAAGCTTCAGAGAAATCACATCTTGGTCTTTGACGAGCTGTGCTCGGAAAGGAAATCCCACAGCTTGCAAAACCCCGATACCTTTCGAAAGTGCCACAGTTGTGTCATGCGGGCAAGCTGGCAGAGCTGACTAGTATGCCTTGAATGTGCCCAGCCAACCTCTGCAGCTATGTGGAGCATCTCACATTGACAGAGGAGGAGGGACCTTAAAAGGGATAGACCAAACAAATCTGAATGCTGCTGAGTGGGAGATATGAAGCCTGGACCAGGAATGGATCGGGATTATGTGTCTTCTGTTGTGAGCTAAACTCAGATTTAGACCCAGATGAACTGTGGAGAAGTCATAAGCAAATTGTAGAGCCTTGCCTAAACTCAAAGCCTGCCCTTTCTGTCTGTAGGAAGCTGCATCCAGGCTGGAACAGATCTAATATTTGCCTGACAGCCCTGAAGTCTAGGATTGACTCAATCATTAAATCAGGAGTGTACCTAAAGATGTAGAATAGATACAGGTTTATACTTCCCATCCCTAATCCCTCAATCTATAAAATACCCAAGATTTGGAGATAAAACAGGCTGTGAATCTTGAATTTCACTATCCACTCTCTATTCTTTTTTGAATCTTTACTTCTTTTTCAATCTGCGGTCCCCTTCCTGATTCACTCCAGATAGAGCCACAGAGATTTCACTGAGCACAGTGGCTGTTTCACAGTTAAAAAAAAAAAACAACCCACAAACCACACAACCCAAAAACTCTCTCTCTCTCTTCACTGCTGTTGCAGAACTAAAGCTCGGGAGATGCTGGGTTAGACTGGGCTCACATCTGGAATAGGAGCCAGGCAGGAGAAAATACCATCCTTTTCTTGGTCCTACATGCTTCCTTGCTGACCTGGACCTGACTCTTCCCTCCCTCCTGGTGTTTTTGTAATTGCCCTCTTCTCTCTTACTGAGAGAGATTTAAGGACAGATCTTGAACATGCAGAACCGCTGACTGTTGGCTTCCTTATGATCTGGGAAGGTGGGTAACGGAGAGAATCTTCCCTAATTTCTTCTGTGCATCCCTTGCACAGACTGACCATCTATTCCTACAGGACCTGCCATGTCTGCAGTCTCTTTGGCTTGCAGTCAGCATTGGCTCTTGTCCAAAGACTTACACCAGGTCCAGCATCACTGGGACAAACTGCCAGAAACAATCTTCAGATCTCTCTGGTCTTAAGTTAATTCAGTGCTCTCAATGGATTAATTTCAGAGCGAAAGACAGATACGGAGAACTGTAATTACCTCTCTCCCACACGTATCTGTTCCCCAAGACCACACGTGATTTTTGCATTGCAGAGAGTTTCTCAGTGGCTAAGCTCCTGCTGTGCTGCCTGATGAATTAACAAAATAGAAGGGGGGGGGGAATAAAGAAAACATGAAAAAAAGAAAAAAAGGGAAAAAAGAAAAGAAAGAAAAAAAAAGAAATAAAGAAAGGTTCAGGGCATCACTGTCCAGACAAGATATGAATCAAAAAGGGGAGAGAACCTGCACCTAGACAGTCACCTCCAACTAGAAATCACACCATAAAATCCCATTCTGGTTTGCTTATTTGGGTACCTGACCCCTCTGTAACAAGCAATTTAGGTGTTAATTTGGAGTATCCAGACACTGTCTGGAGGCCCAAACATGAGTCTTAAAGCATGGAGATGAAACCCAAGGAGACTTGGTCTGAAGAGCTCCCAGGGTGGATGGGACAAGGAGACTGCCAGCTCTGTTGCTTCCTCTTCAGCTTGCCCTTGGGGAAAACATCCTGCTCTTCGTCGATGAATGCCCTGTGGTTTGAATTCCTCTGCTTGGATTGGGTTGTGGCACCAACCTTCCCGCTCGCTATAAAATCGTGGCATATCCCCTGGTGCGTGGCCAGGTGGTCCCGCCGGCCTGACTCCAGGCTGCTTGGAGAGCGAGATGCTGTTGCAAGCGACTCTCCTTCCAAGCACACATGCAGGCGGCTGTTTTTAGAAGCGAGCAGATGATGTGCTAATTAGAAACAGGGCACGAGCCATCCGGGTTGGTTTCAAGTGTCTCTCCTTTCATCAGGACTCAGACAGTAAGGGAGCTCCCTGGCTGGGAAACAGAGCATCTCCCTGTGTTGGGGGGAACAAAAGTCCTGCAGAAGGAGCTGGGAAAAGAGTACTGGGTCTGGAGGCAAATAAAGGCCATGTCAGGTTTATCAGCTCTGCGGTAGGAGGAGGAGAAAGCTGGAGTTAAGACTTTGGGGTTGGTGGTGCAATCCCGCGGGCAGTGAGAGTACCAGGTTGCACTGTTGGATTTGGTCCTTTACGTCAGGGCAGGAAACCTTCTGGGCTTGGACCAGACAGCTGGATGTTTTGTTTCATAGGACATGGTTTAGTGGTGGGCTTGGTAGTGTTAGGTTAATGGTAAGACTCAATGATCTGAAGGGTCTTTTCCAATCTAAAGGATTCTATTCTATGATTCTACGATTCGTAGGACCCACCACTGCTGGTGTCAGTATCTAGCATTAGTGGATGGTACTGGGGTGTATGTGAATGTGAGGTTTGCCAAAGCCATAATTCCATCCTCAGGAGGGGAAAGGCTTCCTGTGTCTGTTTTACATCTCAGTTTTGGCTGTTGAGTTTGACACCGTTCTCTTGAATTGCTGATGCCACCCAAAGGCAAGCATCGAATAAGTCAGAGGAGAGAGGGGGTCCAGACTTACCCCAAATCTTAAACTTGGATCCTGTTAGTGGCTCCAGACTCACCTCTGCTTTGCTTTACATGTTCTGTGGATAAACTGCAAGCTTCCTTTCAAAGCCGTTATCCTGGTGCCTCTCCTAAGGACTAAATCGTATCATGCAGAAACAGCCCATCTGGGGAATCCCTGCCTAACACAAAAGGAGGAGAAAAGATTTGCTTCAATTCCTGCAATTTTCAGTTGTCTGTCAGCACAGGGAAGTGAAAAAATCTTTGTGACCTTTGTCTACAGCCCTTTGAAGTCAGTGGGAAACTCCTGTTACTTCGGGAGCCTCCAGGCAATACACAGAGTAATTTTCTTGCAGCGACATTGGGTGAGTTTTATTTCGATCCCGGAAAGCATCCTCTCCTCCTGGGAAGACCAGCATCCACCTATCGCTCCCTCCTTCTCCCGCAGTGCCTTTCACTCTCTCTTCATATTGGCCATGTGAGTCCTATTAAAGTCTCAAATTTCCCCCAATGGTACCCGCAGGTACCCAATGGTACCCAATGGTACCCGCAGGCGGGTTTCCAAACACACAATTTTAAGCCTTCTGGTTGATAAGAAATTTGTTGGCAGACCTCACAGAGGAAAAGAGCAAGAAAGAAATTCAGTCCTTACACCCAAGCCTTCTCGGTGAAGTGTTCAGCAACTGGATGAGGAGAGGATGGTGGTTCCCATGGGCAGCTCTGGCAAGAAGGGAAGGGGAATAGAAAGTCACCGGCGATCAAACAGGGTTGTGCTCCTTCCCAGTGCGAATTCACGTGGAGGTCCTTGATTTATCATGTTCCTGATTAAAAAGGCAATTACATTTCCCTGATGGACACAGGTAGATGAATGATGAGCAGGTAAAGCAGCTTTCCCTTTGCAGCTCAGATCATCAACCGGTACCTTTTACAAGCCCTTGGTTCGCTTTGCCTTGAACCATGGAGTGGCATGAAATCCATCTGGCCCTCTTCAGACAGGTCACTTGCTCCATCCACGTCTTCTCCCCAGCGAGCTGCACAAACCCTCTTACCTTCTTGCTTTAAATGGGTTCCTGTTGTTCTTTGGGGTAATTACTTTTCCCTCACTTTTGCAGCTGTGAGTTGTCTTGATGGAGAGGATGAGAAGTGTGTCTACACTTTTGAAAGGAAATACCCAACACAAAAATAACCAAAAAAGAAAACACCCAAAGGAGATTAAAAAAAAAAAAAAAGAAATCTGCGTTGGGGAAAAGTGAACTAAAGTTTCCCATGCAGAGCAGCAGGCGGCTCTGCAGCCTTCCCCCTGCCAGTGTAATCAGAAAGGCATTTCTTTTTTTGTAAGAGAGTGCATATCAGCACTGAAAAAGGGGAAATAAATTATGAGGAGTGGTGCTGGAGGCAGGAATCATCTTCTAGCAAAGGGGGATGAAGCCTGCAGCTCCATTTAGTTAATATGTTTTCACAAAGCGGGTGTGCTTGAGCCTTTTATATGAGCTCCTAAGCTGGCTGACACTGTTTGCAGGGAGTTTCTAGAGGTGGTACCACAGAGAGTAAGTCACTTGGAGAGCAGGTGTTATTTCTAAAACAAAGATTATGGTTTATGGAGTTGCAATTACAGAGTTCTTTCCAGCAATGTTATTGCTACTGCTGTTGGCTTCTGCATTCAGGCAATGTTTGGGTTTCATTTCCAAGGAGAAATTGATGATGCAGTTATTATCCCTTTGATGAAATCCTGCTCTTATATAAAGGATGCCTAAAATTCTGTTCCCTGAATATGTCTGGCGATCAAGCAACGGGAGTAAACTTGCTTGCGGTTCCTTTTTCTAGTTAGCACTTTGCCTAAAAGCTTTCCCTCCACCCTCCCAGCTGTCCATGGGGACCTCAGCCTGCTTTCTTTATGTTTGACTCTGGCTCTTCATCAAATCCCCAGTGTTGGAATCCATGTGCCTTGTAACAGGACTGTGCCCCTGGGGCTCCTATTCCTGATTGACTCTGCACATGGACTTCATTTTGGGCATTGCCTTCTATTGCTGCTTCTCTTTTCCTTCCCTGCCTGGGTCCTGGGCAGAAAGCAGTCCTCAAGCCTGCCAAATTTAATGTGGTTTCACTCAACCCTCAGTGCAGTATTATTTATAGGGGCTTCCAGGAGGCCAGCTCATAACCGATGTTCACCAGAGCAGATGTTCTTTAGAGACGGTCGTTCTATGCTGAGAATATCTAAAATATCTGTTACTTTGAGGGAGATTTTAGGGCAGATGTTTTTTTTTTATGGACCCAGTCCTCCTATCTCCGCTTTTATCAGAGTAGCTCCACACTTGCCAGTTGACTTTGCAGTCTGGAGAGGGGAGGAAAACAGATTCGGGCTTTGGTGTTTTCAAACAGCTGTCATTTGGAGAAAACAGATCTGATTTTTAGTGATTCTGAATTTTTAGCCCACATCTGATCAATGCATCCCAGGAGGATTTGACAATGTACAGCCTGGAGGGGGAAAGAAGTGGAAGGTCAGGAGAGGTAAGTGATAGCCCTGGCACTGCTCCTTGCTGAGAGCTTTGATGAAAGAGCATTTAGTCGGGTCCCCATCTAGTTTGCTTGAAAAATCAAGTTACTAGACTGAAACTCAAAGCATACCGTAAATACTCAGGGAAGGACTGCTCTCGCTTGGCTGTGCCGGCATTGCAGAAGCTCTGTTGCCAGCAGTCAAACCCCCACAGCTTCCAGGAGTTTTGCCAGTTGTAGTCTGCTCTTGCTTAATAGAGACCTGAAAGTGCCTGAGAAATCGTAAGCAAAGCCTGGTTCCTAATGGTCGCTCGTATTAGAAACACAGTTCCAGTTCAGCGGCACCAAACCTTTTACGACTGATAATGGAGCTTCCCGATGCATTCGAGTGGAAAAGTAGAAACCAGATTGAAATAAAGATGCTACCTGCCTCTGCTAGGCTTGGTGAGCTGGTTCGCTGCATTATGCATGGGGGCACACAGCCTATCTTGAATGCATCTGGACTCTGCTGCTGTTGTTACTTCATCGGAGCATGTCTGGCCAGAGATGAAATCGCTGGATACTGGGCTAATGCACTATGCTGGCCTCTGGCTCCTATAGCTGCCAGTCTGTTTCTGAGTCTTAAGCAGGTCAAAAGGAAAGAAAAGTTCAGGTTTTTTGGTGTGTTCTTAACCTAAAGTTAAGAAGTTTGGCCACATCATATAACCAACCTGGGTATTTGGTTGTACCTCAGTGGAATCAAGTGTGCAAGAGAAAGCCAAGCCTGTCCATGTATGTGAACACAGAATCAGACTCTGGGTCCTTCCTTGAGGGTTTGATAAGAGCTAGTCAAACCTTATCAGTCCAAAATAGCTTTATTCCTTCTTATTATTATTGTTTTTAGCCAGCTTTTTTACGGAATGGTTTTTATTTTCAAAAGAACGCGTACTGTGCAAAGATTTCTGGTATTTCTATCAAAAGTGAAAAAAGAAAGGAAGAAAAAAAGGAGGAGAAAAATACTGAGAAACAAAAGATACCACCTGAGAATGGTGATTGCTCTGGTTTGGTTGTGTGTCCTTCGTTACTCCAGGAACAAGCAACAACAAAAAACTCTTTCTCCATTTGCCAGAGCATGACATGACGCAGTATTTCCTCCACTCACTGTGGTGTATCACGCGGGATGGTGTTAATCTGGAGACCTTACCCTGCACAGGGGCATGGAAACTTAGGATATCTAATATTGCAGCTTTAAATGAGCCACTTTAATAACACGCCTGGGCAATAGAGAAGCATTTTGTTTGAGGATTTCTCTGGACATCTATGTATTTGGACATTTGCCTCCCCACCACGTCCCTAGCATCTTTCAGCTTGCTGTAGCTGAAGTCCATTCTTGCTGGGTGTTTTTCAGCAGCTCCCTTTATCTCCCTCTGCTTTCAGTAACGTCCTTGCAAAAAAACACACTGCCTTGGGAGAAGCCTAGATTGTCCATGAAGCCTAGATTGTCTCTAAAAACATTGTGATGGCTCCACAGGACTCAGTCATCCCACACCTCTTCAGTCCATGGAGAGGAATGGGAATTTCTAAACAGCAAACCACCTCATCTCAATGCTGGCATCTAAACCAGCTCAGGTGGATGGTGCCCAGAGATTTCCCATTTTTCTTCTGCCTGTTGAGGGAGCTTAGGCTGAGTAGCTCAGATGAAGAAATGCACAGTGGAGTCTGTGTTTAGTGTTCGTAGACATAGCTAAGAGGTCTGATGGGGTCACTGAGGGCTTTGGGACCAGCACACCTGCTTGCTCGTAAGCAAACCATCAGGAAGAACTGAGAAACAAAGCAGCCTCATGCTTTCCTGCTGGAGAGGGACTTTTTACAAGGGCGTGTAGTGATAGGACAAGGGGCAATGGATTTAAACTGAAAGAGGGGAGATTTGGGTTAGATATAAGAAAAAAATTCTTTACATTGAGGGTGGTGAGGTACTGGACCAGGTTGCCCAGAGAACTTGTGAATGCCCCATCCCTGGAGGTGTTCAAGGCCAGGTTGGATGGGGCTTTGGGCAACCTGGTGTAGTGGAGGATTTCTCTGCCCATGGCAGGGGGGTTGGAACTAGAGGATCTTTGAGGTCCCTTTCAACCCAAACCATTCTGTGATTCTATGATTCTATGACTCAAAGCCAGGGAATTGTTTCCTTTGACCCACCTGGTGCACAGCTCCACTTCCATTTCTTCTTCTGGCTCCAACGTCCCAAGCTGGGCTTCTATCCTAAATCTCAGAGCCCCTGAGATGTTTACAGGCTTTGCACAAAGAAACAAGGCAGACCCTGACGTTGTCAAGGCTTTAGTGCTGGGTTGAGCCTTTTTTTCTCTGATTGCTTGCTGTCTGCATTCAGCCCTTCTGCTGCCCTAAAAAGACTTATATCCTCCTTGCCCTGGTGACCTGGCCTCAGCACCTTTGCTGCCAAAAGCATCCCAAGTATTGATCGGGAACACGATGAGGACACTTTCCTGCCTGTCCGTTCGTGCGCACGACACGTACACGCACGCACATTGACATGCAAGATTTCCATTTCTGGTCTTAACCCAGGCATTTACAATTCCTCTCGCGCTCCTCGTGCTTTCTTCTTAAAGAAGGCAAATAAAAGTGTGAATAATCAATTTCCTAACTGGAATTAAAAACGGCTCCAGTTAAAATAAGAGAAAGCGTGAACCAGCATGTAAAGTAGGATGGAGAGGTTATCTGAGCTCCGATTAGTATCCTGCTCATGTAGGAGAACAATTAACGTGTGCATGAGAACGATTAAGCAGAAGGTAAATTACACGAGACGCACCCATTCAACAACGCAGGCTGGCTCGTGGACAGGGCTGGTGTGATAGTTCTGGTGACGACTGCCAGAAAGGATGTGGTTTCTCGGTGTCCTCAGGAGAAAATAAGATGGTAAAGATCCAGTCTCATCTTGGGCTTTTATCAGAGGTCGAGCTGTTCAGTCCAGATAAAGGAAGAATAGGGAATGGGTTTAGTGGGTTCCTTAAAGGGCAGCTATAAGTCCTCTTGCTCATGTGGAACATGATGTGGCTGCTAGAGCAGGAGCTGGGAATGGGGTTTTGTGGCTTATGTGACTCACTGGTGGGTGTTTCCTGGGGCAAATCTTTCCCTTTGATTCCTCTCCTGGGTAGCACAATGAGGATAATTGCTCCTTGTCAGCTTGGGATGCTCTTTGAAATATTCCTGTAAAAACTATTAGACAAATGGGAAATATTATGGTAGCTGTGGCCAACCAGCTTGTCTTGGGAACCTGAGGGATGCAGGAGGCTGGGTATCCCCACACTCTGTGCACAGCTGCTGCAGTGGGGAGCAAGCCCTGGGCTGGTAAGACATGTCAGGAGAGCTGTGGGCTGCAAAGTGGCCAATTTGAGGAAGGATAAGTCTAACAGTAAAAGAGAAAATAGTGCAACAGGAGCTGTTTTGGCTGCTTCTCCATGTGGAAGATTTCCAAGATCTCTCTAGTGAGACTAGGTAATGGATTTTGAAGGTGATCTCAAATATAAGAACGACTCTGCTCATTAAACTCACCATAGCCAGTATAGCAAATCACAGCAGACACCTTCCAGGAGTTTTGACAACAGACATCAACCATCAACAAGGATAAAATAAGGACAAGTCAAAGGCTAGTATTGATTCTAGGAGCCTTCGAATTAAATCCTTGTTGGCCCACTCAGCATGTGGAGCTCAGGCCAGTTTCAAAATGTGGCTGTAAGGCTCAGTGATATATATCCATTTGAAAACAACAAAAAAAAAAGGGAAAAAAAAAGAAAAAATAGATTGACTCGTGCTGTAATCAATAAACCGAGAAAGGGCAATAGAAACAAAGGGATACTGGGAGAAGTGCGTGTGTAGGGGGAGCCGATCCACTGATATTTGTCGTGGAAGGGGGTTATAAATTAAGAATAAAGGAGAGATGGTTTTTAGTAAAGGAACATTAAGAAGCAATAATAAGCAAGAGCCTGATTCTTAAGCATAAAAGTCCTCCTAATGAGAACTTTTGGGTTTGTGTGCAGCAAAAATATTGTCTCAGCTCTGTCAGATAGTTCTAAGGCAGAAACCTACTTTGGCATGAATTAAAGAAAAGTCATGATTTTATAAAGTCTCCCAAGTCTTCCCCACCCCCTTTTTTTTTTTCTTATTTGGAAATAAAACATCCCTCTGCTGCAGGTCTTGAAAACTCTCACAATAGTACAGCTCAGATCTATCAGAACTCTCTCCCTGCAACTCTCTGAAATCAGCCATCCTCCTCCTAACCATCCCTGCAGAACAAAGAGCCGAAAGGAACTCAATTCCAGCACTGCAGATAGGGTGAAATTCAGATGCAAAACTTGCAATTTCACAGCCTGGTTGTTTGCAACTTTCTCGTCATTTATGGCTCATTTGAGTGTGATTCAGAGGGTGCCTTGTCCAGGTGATGTCCTCATCCATGGGTGTAACATGAGCTGGGTGTTCCTAGTATCTGGAAGTGAAATGTGCCCTTTTGTTCTTCCTAGGAATTGGTATATCTCCTTCTCTTTGCTGCATTTGAGGTCTGTATGCAGACTCTGCTCGTATTCTGTCGTGGGGGTTTGCTATATGATTGGGCTCACATGGAAGGCTTTTATAATAATTTTATATGGGGTCAAATGGCAACGAGGAAGGCTGTGGACCATCAAACTCACAGGCCTTATGTAGTGACCTCTGTAATAAAACTCTACCATTTCCCTTCCGAGAATCCCAGGGGAAGACAAGGAAGAAATGAAGAAAGTAAAAAACAATAATTAGAAAAAATAGAAACCAGAAAGAGCTCTTTCAAAATTCATGAAAGAGGAAAGTGAGGTTTTGTTGACATTCATGTTTGATGAAGAGCAAGCATGCAGGCAGGACGAGTTTCTCCGTAAGCAAACACTGCTCTAGGCTGTTATTCCGCTCTTCCTGCTCAAATCAAGTGATATAATTAGCTCCTGGAAACTTCAAAGCGTGGGGTGCAATTGCAGGGGTTCGAGAGGTGAGATTCGTATTTACCAGTTGGGCAGCCTTAGGCTTGGGGGAGAAATCTTCGATGGCAGTGGAAGAATAGTGTCTTGGGGTAGCACTTTGCTTTGTGGGTGGGAGAGGAGGGGGTAATGTAAGGTCTGCCCGACTCGCTGCAGGATCAGAGAGCGGAAAGGAGTTGATTTCATCCTTTGCTGTTCCCATATGAAGAATGAAAGGGCAGGGGATGTTAAGTAGAGTCCATTGAATTAGATTAAGGGAGATTAGCTCTTGTGCCGTTGCTAGACTGGGAGATCAGTTGACCAGTTTTCACTAATTTTCCCTCTTGGGGTTCAGCGTTATCTGAGATTGATCGAAACCTTTGGAGCATTGTATCAGGAAGGCAACTGCATCCCAGGCCTCAGATCTAACCGATGCAATTCTGAGTCTTGATGAGTTGCATCTTGCTGGATGCCCCTTCGGTTACAAAGCCTGTGTTCACTTGACACGGCTTGAAAGGTACTCATTCAAAAAGACTTCCTTCCTTCCAGACGTATTTTGAAAGCAGAGCAAAGTCTGAATGAGTCGTTTCAGCAGGTTGATGGGTGATGCTGTGGGCTTGGGATACCCCATTGTGTCTATTGATCTAGGAAATGGAAAAAGGGATTTTAAGGTTGTCTTTGTCTGGTAAGATTTTTTTTTTTTTTTAAATCAGGGGAATAGAAAAGAGTTATCTTTAATCATTTTGCTTAGCTGTTGACACATGAAAGTTCTTCCAGAGTGTAACAGAATGTGAATTTAAAGGGAGTGAGTTTTTCCAGAGGACAAGTCTTCAGGGAGGCAATGTTTCCACTGTTCTAATGTAAAAGAATGAGCGTTTGGTTAATGCTTTGGGCTGCAATTTAGGAGATCAAGGTGCAATTCCCAGCTCTAATGTAAAATATCCATAGCTTTTGATATGTCCCCAAAGGTCCTATCTGTTGCTGACCAGGACCATTTACAGAAACACAACGTGGATGTAAACTGGCTCAAACCAGAGGGTTTCTGTTTTGCAATGATTATTGCAGCTCTGCAGGGAGTACGATGAGTGCATTGAGCTTTCACTCTTGAGACTGTTGTCCTTTATCTGTGACCTGAAATAATCCTTCTCTTTTTGCATCTTTGCCCACTCAGTATCTTCAAAACACTAAGAGATATATGGCAGCTGCAGTTGCTTATTAAAGCTGTGGTTCTACTTTTGGAAATTGCTGAATATCAGTGTTTAAGGCTGTTGTTTTCTGCACCATCTGGGCTCCCCTTCTTGCAATCACATGGAGCCGCTCACTGACGGAGGTGGTGGTTTTCTCCAGGACGTGAGGAAGGCTCAGGAGTAAGCAACTGGAGGTAGGGAACTTTCAAGTTGGCCTTACTACTAAAGGAGGCACTGGGGAAAATGCACCTTGTATTTCAGGTGCTGTGCTGTATTTCTGAGCTGTACTATGCACTGGAACAGGTTGCCCAGAGATGTTGTGGATGCCCCATCCCTGGAAGTGTTCAAGGCCAGGTTGGATGGGGCTTTGGACAACCTGGTGTAGTGGAGGATTTCTCTGCCCATGGCAGGGGGGTTGGAACTAGATGATCTTTAAGGTCCCTTTCAACCCTAACCATTCTATGATTCTATGATTTCCAGTGGAGGTCTGCTCCCTCTCCAAGTCTCCATACCCTATTGCAAAGTAACACTGACAGCAGAAAAGCAAAACCTTCTGAGTCCTCTGCCAAAAGCCCTGTCACTTAACCCTTCTTTACTTCACCTTCACACATAGACCAGGGTCTTCCTGGCTTTATAGAGGAGGTCGGAGTTCCCTCAGGTTTGCCAGATGCTTTGTGGTCAGAGTAGATGGGGCACAGCCGGGTGCTCAGGATTTCTCGTCTTCCTTTGCAGCCTAAACCAACCTGCTCGGGAATTTCCTTTGTGCCCATATCCATCAACTTGATCCAAACGATTGCACACTAACCTTTCCCAACACACCATCTGGGCTCTGGATGGGCTCCTTTTCCACGTAGCGAACTGTCCTGGTCTGTAAGCCGTGAAGGGGGCTGTTTTGACATTGACTGGGATGGCCAGTCAATACGGATCCAGGAAGTCCTGCCAGTTAATCCTGGTGATTTCTAACTGTGAGATCCTATATTTGGAAGCCTGCAGCCACAAGCAGAAATTGCTAAATCGATGCTCAGCAGGGCACCACAGATCCATTATGTCTTGTTTAACTGCCCCCTACGTTCTCCCTTCTGCAGCAACAACCTTACTACACCTTCTGGAAACACGTGGAGAAATAGCACAGGGCAGGAAATGTTGCAAATCAAATAAGAAGTTGGCTGGGCTAAGCTTTACAAGCAGAACAAAGAATTTGCTTTGGTTCTGCATCGGCTCTGGAAGTGCCTCTTGATGAGCTGCTTTTAGGAACATGCCTTTTAATGGCATATCTCCTTCATGAAAAACCAAGCAACACCAAAAACCAAAAAGCTCTGATGCTCTCGAGTGGAGCTGTTGCAGAGAAGGTTTCTCTGTACTGAAATACATCCCATTTCAGGAATATTTCTTTCTTAAAGATGTGGTGA
Organism: Tauraco erythrolophus; assembly: GCF_009769465.1. Classification (NCBI taxonomy): domain Eukaryota; kingdom Metazoa; phylum Chordata; class Aves; order Musophagiformes; family Musophagidae; genus Tauraco; species Tauraco erythrolophus. The sequence continues at coordinate 3,033,616 of NC_141468.1, forward strand.
CTGATGCTGTGTGACAGAGGATCACCCTTGGAACTATAAGTGAAGTCCGCTTATGGAATTGTATGTGACAACAAAAATGAATTCATCAGGACCAGTGATCCTAATGAATGTGATATCCCTATCCTAATGAAAACCTTAAGGAGTTCTGCAGGGAATAGAGCTGGAGTGATTTACAAAAACAGATACCCTTGCGAAATGAAAAATAGTTTAAAAAATCCAACCGAAACACACCAAGCAATCGTGCAAAATCTTGAAACAAGTTTTTAATTTTATTTTCTTTGTTACTTCAACAGAGAAAAGTGAGTGTTGATTATATTCTCTCCCTCACCCCCCACCCCTTCACGGCTGCATGCATGTCTCTTTGATTTGGGTTGGTTGGCGGGATCATTAATTGAATATAGTAAGGTCTTTTCAGATCTCGGAAAAGGGAAAAAAAAAAAAAAAAAAAAAAAAAAAGGAAGTGTTTTCTATTGCTGTTTATATCCCCCCAGCCAGGGCTTGACAATCCACCCCGTCTGTTCCAGAGGGCCCAGACCACCTGAGTCTAAGTTTAGATCATATCCTGCTACATTAAACTCCACACATAATACGTTGGCCACATGGGAAAATTTAAGGAAAATGAGATTTTATTAAAACCAGGAGACCGCCTGACTGCAGAGGGATATAATAACAGTGTTATGAGGTTCTTATCTCACATGAAAGTTTCACATTTCCCTGGTTTCCTTTCCTTTATGCTACTGTGACTTCCCCCTCCCCCAATTCCATATGGGTGTCTAGTTATTTAATGCAACGGCTAAAAAGGCAACACAATTAATAACAAAATAATCCAAAATATTTTATTATTTAACGAAGCCTCCATAGACTTTTTAAGTTAGCACAATGGCATCAAAGATTCCCATCAGCATTCTAAGCATCTGATGGGTCATGTAACCCACCTTCCAAGAGGGAAGAAGATGCCATGTGGGAGAGCAAAGTGGGTTTGTACGTCAAGAAGAACAGTTCATAGAATCATAGAATCATAGAATCAGAATGGTTTGGGTTGGAAGGGATCTCAAAGATCATCTTGTTCCAACCCCTCTGCCATCTTGTATATTGTGCTTGAATTCCTTCTGCTTTCATGATTTCATACCTTTGAAGATGTTGTGTAGTAAGACTTTTGCAAGTTTTGAAGGACCCAGTGAGCACCTGGGCTTCAGGGTCAGTCAGGCTTGCTGTGCCCCTCAGCTGGTTTGCTCTGAAAGCACAACAGGTACCTTGCTGGTAGGTGAGCAAGCCTCATCATGCAAGTCTGTTGGACCTGAGGAGGTCGTAGTCTTCATGGTGAGAACTTTAGACTTCCACTCCTTATCTCCATACAGTCAGACATTCATGGTCACAGCTGAGCATCCTGTTCTGCACTGGCCAAACCACCTGCTCACATCTTGAGACAGCATTTCTTGCAGGAAGTTGTTGGGAGGTCAAGGTCCCTCTGACAGCCTTGGCTCTACTCAAAAAATTGTTCTCATTGGACTCGAGATTTTCTTCAGCTGATAGTGTGGTGGAACATAACCACAAAGGGGGACAAATCCAGTCTGGCACTGACCCTCTCGAAAGTTCCAGATGGAAGTTAAAAATCTCTGTAATTCATCTTCCCAACAGCATAATACAGAACTTCCCTGATGAACCCCTTCCCAAAGCCTAAGAGGTTTTCCGTCTTGCATTTTTTTCCACCTACTTTTACCTCCTTCACTCATGTAATTACAGAAGTCACCAAAATTCACTGAAAACCATATACTTGATCACCCCAGTCTTTGGAGACCCTCCTCAGCCTTCCCCAGAGAACATCCCTCCAGCACTTTCCATAGGCGCTCTGATCCACGCGTCACTCTGCCCCGAGTCTGTTGCTTTAATTATACTCCTGAGAGCCGCATGTTAGCAAGGAGCTCTCCGGAGACAGAGGCAGGGAAACCCCTGGCATTCCCAGATTCCAGACAGGTGAAGGCTGGAAGACAATTTGCTAATAAATATCATTCTCTATTCCTTCTAGCAAGGAAGATTTTCGTAGCATTACTGCGCTACATCTGTGCTGCTGCTTAGACCATTCCCAGGGCTTTGCCGTGGACAGATCAGACATCAGACTCGGCATTCTGCTCTGGAGACAGGCTGAGAGAGTTGGGGCTGTTCAGCCTGGAGAAGAGAAGGCTCCGGGGTGATCTTAGTGCAGCTTTCCAGTACATAAATGGGGCCTACAGGAAAGCTGGAGAGGGACTTTTGACAAGGGTGTGTAGTGATAGGACAAGGGGCAATGGCTTTAAACTGGAAGAGGGGAGATTTCAATTAGATCTAAGGAAGAAATTTTTTGAGAGTGGTGAGGCACTGGCACAGGTTGCCCAGAGAATTTGTGGATGCCCCATCCCTGGAAGCGTTCAAGGCCAGGTTGGATGAGGCTTAGGGCAACCTGGTGTAGTGGAGGGTGTCCCTGCCCATGGCAGGGGGGTTGGAACTGGATGATCTTTAAGGTCCCTTCCAACCCAAACCATTCTGTGATTCTATGATTCTGAAGAAATTATAAGAAAACTAAACACCTTTGATGAGCTTTGTGTTCAAAGAAGTGCATTCAGGGCCGGCAACGTGTGTTGGTCATACAGTTTGCACAGTTAATACTTTTTATCAGTCCAAGTCACTTATCACTTAAACTGTTTCTTTTATCCTTCTCTGGGTTACTCCACTGCTGGCATTTTGCATGGCTTGTTGAGATAATATCTCAGGAATAAAAGTGCAACTGTTAGGGCTTTGCTGGTCTCACCTTGAAGTTGGGGAGACTTTTTCTGAGTAGCCCATCTGGGGAGTCACGGGTTGCCTTCTCTGGGGATCGGCTGTTTACGGAGCAAGCGAGGTATTTAATTATGTTTCTTGCACCCTGGTGGTTTGCTGGGAATTGTAATCAAAGAGGAGGCTTAGTGGAAAGCATAATACAGCCTGTGCAACTGATTTTTGCCCGAGGGGAAGATGAGAGTTGAAAGGAGACGTAGTGGTCAGAAAAACAAACATACAACTGAAACTAGTGAGACAGTTGCCTCTTCCTACGCTAGAGCTCTTGGAGAGACCTCAGTGCTCCCTTGGATGGTCCATGAGATCTTATTTGGTTGTAAGGTCGTTTCCCTTTCCTTTCTAACAAACTTCTTAACAGACCAGAGGTGAAAAGGTGGGGGGAATATATTGCCATGCTTTTAGGGATTTTGTGGGATTCTGAGCACACCTTCCTTGCCCTGGTCTTGTATCGTTCTCTTGGGCTGTTATTCCATGGTCGTTCTGTCCCTAAGAAAAAACAAGTGGATGGTGATAAACTCTGGCTATTAGAGATGGATACTGGGTTTTGGTGTGTTTTCTTGTTTGCATCCTTATCCCTGTGGAGCTTGGCTAGGTCTTTGTTAAAATGTAACCCCCTGGGGACAGGATGGAAGAACCTGGTTTGCTCAGAGATGTCCAAGAATGAGACAGCAGACCATCTCTGCACACATCAGCAAGATCCGCATGGAGGAAGGGAGTCATCTACTCTCTGCCCACTTTGGGTGGGATGAGAAACGAGAGAATCAAATTGTGGCAAAAGTGTACTTCAAACAGTGGGAAAAACACCTGAGGTGGCAGCAGTGTATGGGTGATGAGCTGCAGAAAGGCTCGTGGAAAGGCAGGTGAAGAGTTTCCCCGGAATACTGCGTTCAGCTCTGAAATCCCGAACACAAGGAGGACATGGAGCTGCTGGAGCAGTCCAGAGGAGGGCCACGAAGATGATCCGAGGACTGGAGCACCTCTGCAATGGAGACAGGCTGAGAGAGTTGGGGCTGTTCAGCCTGGAGAAGAGAAGGCTCCGGGGTGATCTTCTAGCAGCCTTCCAGTACCTAAAGGGGGCTACAGGAAAGCTGGAGAGGGACTTTTTACAAGAGCATGTAGCGACAGGACAAGGGGCAATGGCTTTAAAATGAAAGAAGGGAGATTTCGATTAGATCTAAGGAAGAAATTTTTCACTCAGAGGGTGGTGAGACACTGGAACAGGTTGCCCAGAGAAGTTGTAGATGCCCCATCCCTGGAAGTGTTCAAGGCCAGGTTGGATGAGGCTTTGGGCAACCTGGTGTAGTGGAGGGTGTCCCTGCCCATGGCAGGGGGGTTGGAACTGGAAGATCTTTGAGGTCCTTTCCAACCCAAACCATTCTATGATTCTATGATTCTATGATTCTATGATTCTATGATTTGGCTTGGTATGTTCTGAGTAACAGGAGTTAGGCTGGTTTTGGCCACCAACATACCAAACAGTTGCAAATGTCAGAGGGCTTTTTGCAAAGCAGGGCTCCCCGATGTGTCTTCTCTTTGTTCCATGTGCTCATTTCGGAGCATAAATATGTAACAACTAAAATGCTAACGAATTCCTCCCACTGACATCCCTCCTTCCACATACGCATGTACAAACTATTCACAACCCACACGCAGACGTATTGCCCAGGCGCTTTGCTAACCCAGTGCCGTCTAGGAGGAAAAAGTCGCTACATCATAATCCAAATTTTAATCACTCCAGTCCTTCCAGTTCCAAGCCTGACAAACACGGGCCCCAATGACACACAGTATTGCCAAAGCTGTGAGCTGTGAGCACTGTGGGGTAGGATACTCCGTGTGCTGGATCACTAATAGAAGTAAAAATCCAAGGGCACCCCCTCGCCTTGTACGTGGAAGTGGTGGCTGCTATTTCAGACCTTGGATCATGCAAAGACCAACACGTCTCAACATGAGCCGGCAATGTGCGCTGGCAGCCCAGAAAGCCAGCCGTATCCTGGGCATCCAAAGCAGCGTGGGCAGCAGGTCGAGGGAGGTGATTCTGCCCCTTTACTCTGCTCTTGTGAGACCCCACCTGGAATACTGCGTTCAGCTCTGAGTCCCCAACACAAGAAGGACATGGAGCTGCTGGAGTGGGTCCAGAGGAGGCCACAAAGATGATCCGAGGGCTGGAACACCTCTGCTCTGGAGACAGGCTGAGAGAGTTGGGGCTGTTCAGCCTGGAGAAGAGAAGGCTCTGGGGTGATCTTATTGCAGCCTTCCAGTACCTAAAGGGGCTACAGGAAAGCTGGAGAGGGAGTTTTGACAAGGATTTATAGTGACAGAACAAGGGGCAATGGCTTTAAACTGAAAGAGGGGAGATTTCGATTAGATATAAGGAAGAAATTTTTTACACCGAGAGTGATGAGGCACTGGACCAGGTTGCCCAGAGAAGTTGTGGCTGCCCTGTTCCTGGAAGTGTTCAAGGCCAGGTTGAATGAGGCTTTGAGCAACCTGGTGTAGTGGAGGGTGGAACTAGAGGATTTTTAAGGTCCCTTCCAACCCAAACCATTCTATGATTCTATGTCAGAAGCTTGTGGTTCTGCTGCTGAACATTAATGGATCACAAGGGGGTTATATCATTGGAGGATACAGGCCTGGGCAGGTTGCATGATGGGCTGTGAATAGTCTTCTACACTGGGTTACTCTTTGTTCACTCTGTGAGCAGGAAGTGCAGCGGCCATTGGTGCAAAATGTGCATTTTTTGGGAAACACAGACTCTTATTCTGCTACCATCATGCTTAGCTTCACATTTAAGTTTGCTCATCTTGAAACAGGAAACTCAAACTCAGGAAGGTGTTAGCCCGCAGTGCCTGCTCGCACAGTCCCTTGGATAGGCAGGTACTTGGATGTGTAAGAAGGTCCTCCCCTTTGGATTTTAGCGTTCAATTTGTCATTCAAAGTTTAGACAAGAGGTGGATGTATGTATGGGCTGTGTATCTCTAGAATTAGGATTGCTGGATGGCTGGAAGACACAAGATAGCTACCACATATCGTGGGAGGGGGGCTCCGGAAGCAGGAGGCAAGAGAGATGACAGCAGCCACAGGAGGATGGGGTTGGGGTGAAGGATCACCCTCATCCTCCTCTGTGTCTCGTCAGACGCTCTTGTCCCGGCACAGCCTTGCTACCAGGGCAGGGAGCCCCACTTAAATGACAGATGTGTTGCAGTGAGTTAATGTGTTGGTGGTTGAACATCTTGGTTTTGAGAAGCCAAGTTCTCATGATGACCTATCATACGACCCTACACCAGGCACTATGGGGAGCAAAGAGAGGGCTTTTGAAAGCAGAAGTCTTCCCCTGTTTGTTGGGTTTTTTTTAGAGTTCGAGCTAAACACTTTCAAAATTCCCACCATTACCCAGCATGCACATTGGTTTTTGAAGGTTTAATCAAGGAAAGTGGGTGCTGCGGTCCCTACCTTATGGGCAGAGATGTATATGGAGCAAGGTGCTGTGACTTGTCCAACACACGTGGTAGCAGAGCTGGGAATGCAAGTGGACTCATGCACCTATACTTCTTCCATCCACACCAGGCAGGCTGTGATGAAAGCTTCATATTCTGCATAAATTGCTTCCGTCTCCCACAGCAGATGCTCTTCTCTCGCCAATAAATGCAGCTTCAGGGCTGCTCGGAGGCAGAGTATCCCCATACCCTCCGTAAGCAGATCAAGTTTGCGCTGGTAGCCACAACAGCCTGGCTGCGATGCGCTGGGGGAAGGGAGGAAAGTCAGCCCAGTCATTTCACGATATTGGAAATATTGCTTTTGCAATCCAGCATTTGCTTTTCATTTGGTGGCTGCGCTCAGTTCATTTCTGCTGGCGCTTCACTTCTGATCCAATTGAGTTATCGATGCAGGCGAGGAGAAAGAGGAAAACAAGATTGGTGTCAATTTTATTTTTTTTTTTTGTGGCTTTTTTTTTTTTCCCCCTACCTCCCTCTTGCTTCTTTGCTTTCAAAGATCAAAAGAGGAGAAAATAAAACTTTATATATAATGAAACACAGGCAGAGGGAAAAATGGCAGCACACAAAATTGTTTTCAGTCTTCTTTTAAGGTTTCTGTTGCTATCTTTGATTTAGGTCCCACAGTTTTAATCAGGGTGTTGGAGACGACACAAAAATTATTCATCTAACCAAGTTCTTCTCTCACTCTCTTTCTCTCTGTTTTTCTGTCTCTCTTTTTTTTATTAATGTGGGTTTAAAAAAGATCCTCAAAATACAGTGCTGGCTCAATTTTGTCTTCCCAGCTAATAACCTAGAGCAGGATCAGCTATTTTGCAGCTGACAGATCTGCCTCTAAACTAGATCGTCTTTCTTGCTGAATTCATCCATCATGAATTGAAAAAAAAAAAAAAAAGAAAAAAAGAATAAAAATATATATTTTTTCCGTGGGCTCATCACTCCCTACAGTATCAGTGACCTGATCTCATCCATGCCATGACAAGCCTACTCCCAGCATGGCATAACCAGGACACTGCTGTAATAGCACACACTTTTGGGGGTTGCTTTCATGCTTGGCTGCTTCATCCTCTGAAGACAGGCTGAGAGAGTTGGGGCTGTCCAGCCTGGAGAAGAGAAGGCTCTAGGGAGATCTCATTGTAGCCTTCCAGTGCCTAAAGGGGCTACAAGAAAGCTGGAGAGGGGCTTTTGACAGGGTATATAGTGATAGGACAAGGGATAATGGCTTTGAACTGAAAGAGAGGAGATCTAGATTGGATCTAAGGAAGAAATTTTTCACAATGAGGGTGGTGAGGCACTGGAACAAGTTGCCCAGAGAAGCTGTGGCTGCCCCATCCCTGGAAGTGTTCAATGCCAGGTTGGATGAGGCTTTGAGCAACCTGGTGTAGTGGAAGGTGTCCCTGCCCATGGCAGGGGGGTTGGAACTAGATGATCTTTGAGGTTCCTTCCAACCCAAACCATTCTATGATTCTGTCATTCTATGATCCAGGGCAGAGTAGGGGCTCAATGGAGCAGCCTGTTTGCAGGATATTTTTTACGACATCTCCATGGAGCAGCCAGTCTTGCTTATGCCTCTGAGTGAGAACTGGAGCAACCTTGGGCAGCATGCTCAGTGTGCTCTCCCCGAGTGCCTTGTGCTATTGCCCTGAACCTTTTTTAGCAACTACACCTTGTTTTGAAGAGACCGAAACACGGTGCTGTTGAGCAGTTGATGTGCATAAACTGCACCACGTTCTATGGCCTCTGGAGCAGTGTCCTGGCCGGAGCAGGGAGATGCACATGGAAAACAGCATGTTCTGAGTAATCCTTGTCCTGAATATCCTTGGAACTTCCAGCAGATAGCGGTGTAGGAACTTCCTGAGGTGAAGGTTATATCCTGAATAGAGTTTAACAGCCCTTAATGGACTCATCCTCCTTCAAGTCATATAATTTAAATATTTTATTTTTTTTAACTTCATTCATATTTTTTGGCCTGCCTGACATCCTGCCCCGAGTAGTTCTCTAATTTAATTACACACTGCATGAAAAAGTACTTCCCTTATTTTGTCTTCAACTTGCTGCCTGCTAATGCCGCTGCCCAGTTGCTCCCTCTCGCGTGCTGGGAAGCGAGCAGCCGTTTGCTCTCCCCCTTCTCTGATCTGTTGTCTCTTCTCCAGGCTAAAAGCTACTGGTCTGTTTAACATCTTCTTTTTGGAAGCTGTTTTGTACTTCTGCGTATTTTATGCCACGCTTCTGCATAAATTTAGGATACGTACCTGTTTGTGTCACACCTTCCCTCGTGCTGCGTGTAGCACATCAATTCGGCATGGTGGCAACCTGGAGCTATCTGACGCGTGTTTGCTCCTACAACGGACACGCATTATTCAGTTGGATATGAGTAGAAGGAAGGGGAGAAAATTAACAAAAAGGAATTTGAAGAATCATAGTAAATATCCAGGCAGCAGGGTCTGTTAGAGGAGAGAACATCCTTCCTCATGGGCTGGTAGGAGTCTGGTCACAGTCTTTAACCCAAGTTTGTCAGATCTCTGCTTGCTGTGAAGGTTGAGGCCAAGCAAGCAGAGAGGTGAATTGATGTCGTCTTCTCTCTTAGGACGTACTTTTTTCCTTGGTTCATCTCTTAATTAGCTTTTTATTTTCTGTAATCTCTGCCTCTTGCCTTCCTAAAAGCCAGCCTGGACAGGACAAGAGAAAACCGTTTTTGGAAAGTCAATGAGAAATTGCATAAGGGAGAGGAAACCTTCATAATTTGGTAGTAGACATGCATCATGAGGGGAAACCGGGACATAATATCTTTAACTACAGGCCCCCAAAGGGAATATATTTGTTAAACATTATAATTACTCTTCAGTGCTGAACTCTATAGCAGTTGAATCCACGGTGATGCACATTATCATTTCTGAAATGATGCTTTCATTTAGATAAGGCATGCAATTATACATCTTGATTAGGTCACTGTTCCCAGGAGCTTTGGGTTATTTATGATGAGTTGCCCCTTCTTGTAAATTATGTGGTGAGGCTGTGGATAGAAACATATTTCCTCCTGCTCCTCCCTTACCCCTTCCTTCTCCACAGCTGGTTTTGTTCCTCTTGTTCTTCCTTCCTTGCACACCTTTGTGCAGGCAAGATCAAAAATTCAGTAATCAGAGAGAGAAAAACAAGAGGTAAATAGTGGAGGCACTGCCATGAGAAGTCAGAGCTGGGAGGTCTGTGTATCCCTTGGTTTCTTTGCAGGATCTGCTGGCTTTCATAGTAGTGGTATTAAGGCTGAGATTCCCATCCCCAAATTTTAGACCTCTAAAACTTGTCATCTTTTCACACAGCAGTAACCTCAGCTTTCTCGTTGATCAATGACACTTCCTGAGCGTGATGTACCTCATCTTAAACGGTGACCTGAAGACATGGTTTCTAGGTAGGCCCATAAGCTGTTGGTTCCTCAGTGCTCTAAGAACTACACTGACAACAGACCTCACATAGGACTTCCCTTCTCTCCTCACCTGTCCTGGGGGAAAGTTTCATTGAATTACTGTGAGGTCCGCTCCTCACATTGCTTGACTGGATATCATCCGAAGTGTTGATCAAGACAAGAAGAACAGATGTGAAAGCTCCCGGGGAAGAGAAGTGATGGGAAAAGGACCAAAGTGACAGGAGGAAGATGATATTCTGGACTGCTTCTGCAGCAAGTCTGAAGAGTACCTCCATGCTGGAAACTGAATCACAGAATCCTAGAATCCTAGACTCATAGAATGGTTAGGGTTGGAAGGGACCTCAAAGATCATCTAGTTCCAACCCCCCTGCCATGGGCAGGGACATCTTCCACTAAATAAGGTTACTCAAAACCTCATCCAACCTGGCCTTAATCATTTCCAGGGATGGAACATCCACAATTCTCTGGGCAATCTGTTCCAGTGCTTCACCACCCTCATTGTAAAAAATTTCTTCCTTAGATCCAACCTAAATCTCCCCTCTTTCAGTTTAAAGCCATTACCCCATGTCCTATCACTACATACCCTGTCAAAAGCCCCTCCCCAGCTTTCTTGTAGCCCCTTTAAGTACTGGAAGGCTGCAATAAGATCACCCCGGAGCCTTGTCTTCTCCAGGCTGAACAGCCCCAACTCTTTCAGCCTGTCTTCAGAGGACAGGTGCTCCAGGCTTCTGATCATCTTCATGCCCTCCTCTGGACCTGCTCCAACAACTCCATGTTGTTCTTTTGTTGAGTGCTCCAAAGCTGAACGCAGCACTGCAGGTGAGGTTTCACAAGAGCAGAGTAGAGGGGCAGAATCACCTTCTTCAACCAGCTGGCCATGCTTTTTTGGATGTAGCCCAGGATATGCTTGGCTTTCTGGGCTGCCAGCTCACATTGCTGGCTCACGTTGAGGTTCTCATCAATCAGCACCCTGAAGTCCTCCTCTGGGCTGCTCTCAATCCATTCTCTGCCCAGCCTCTACTTATGCTTGGGATTGCCCTTACCCACATGCAGGACCTTGCGCTTGGCCTTGTTGAACTTCATGAGGCTCTCACAGGCCCACCTCTCCAGCCTGTCAAGGTCCCTCTGGATGGCATCCCTTCCCTCCAGCGTGTCCACAACACCACACAGCTTGGTGTCGTCAGCAAACTTGCTGAGGGTGCACTCAATCCCACTGTCCATGTCGCCAGCAAAGTTGTTAAACAGCACCAGCCCCAATACCAACCACTGAGGAATGCCTTTTGCTTTTGTAGGCAGTTCCAATAAATCCAAGTTTAGGAAGAGAGGATTGAGGAAACATAGTCAGGATACAGCAAATCTGCTTCTATTATATTATTTTGTAGAACAACAATCTTATCACAGAATCATCATAGAATCATTGAATCATTTAGGTTGGAAAAGACATTTAAGATCATCAAGTCCAACCATAAACCCAACACTGCCAAGTCCACCACTAAACCATGCCCCTAAGTGCGACATCTACACGTCTTTTAAACACCTTCAGGGATGGTGACTCCACCACTTCCCTGGGCAGCCTGTTCCAATACCTGACAACCCCTTGGGTGAAGAAACTTTTCCTAATATCCAATATAAGCCTGCCCTGGTGCCACTTGAGGCCATTTCCTCTTGTCCTATCGCTTGTTACTTGGGAGAAGAGACCAACACCCACCTCGCTACAACCTCCTTTCAGGGAGTTGCTGAAAGCGATAAGGTCTCCCCTCAGCCTCCTTTTCTCCAGGCTAAACAACCCCGGTTCCCTCAGCTGCTCCTTATAATGGTTGTTTTTGAGACCCTTCACTCAGCCCATTGACCCACCCTGTCTAGATCCCTCTGTAGAGCCTTCCTTCCCTCAAGAAAATCAACACTTCTGCCTAACTCGATGTCATCTGCAAACTTACTGAGAGTGCACTCGATCTCCCCGTTCAGATCATTGATAAAGATACTAAGATAGTAAACAGAACTCATCTCAGAGATTTTAATTTTGGTCATTGCCAGTACCCAAATGAAGGTAATCTGGAGTGTATTGGTCAAGTAGGCATAGGAATGAGAAGTGTGACAAATTCACTAGGCTCAGAAAATACTGAGCCAGGACCTGTGCAGTTCCGAGAAGCAAGACACTGCCAGGGATAATCCTACATGACAGGGGGAGAGATGGAGCTGCTTTTGTGATAGGATTTTAAACAGCTCTCAGTTGTCTTAACTGTTTCCATCTGCCACCTTCAAAAGATGCCTTGGGGCCAAAGTGGAAGTCTTACGAAAGACCCATCGCAGATGACCCAAAGGGTCTTTGCTAACTGTCTCTTCTGCATGTACAGTTCCTCAAAGAATACAGCACATCATAAGCAGATTAATGTAACCTTGACCTTCCTCTCTGGCAGATCTCTGACCCTTTCTCTTCCTCTGTGCATCACAGCAGCTCGTAATCACCTGTCTGGGGCATCAAAAAGGTGCTTTTCACTTGGTGCAGTTGGGCAACCCATTCTGCCATCTCAATGAATAGAAGCAAAAGCGGGGAGAGGAGAGGTGCTGATACGTCAAATGGGACAGTGTCTCCCATCTGCAAATATTTAGATGCAATAATTATCCCTTTTTGAGATTAAAAGAGCTCTCCACATGTGAAAAGCAAACTGTCTTATCTCTCTTTTTAAATAATATGTTTAGAAAGTTTGACCGAGCATGAAAGTTCATCTTTCAATATTGCTCCTTGTAATCCAATAAGAAATATTTACTGTGTTATAATTGGTATCATTAAGCTTAGGTGACGTTATTAATATTACTAATTAAACTGCTATAAACCTAGTTTACAGTTACATAAACACATCATCCCCTGAATTGCCTGCCTACATGTATTGGCATCGGGGGGTGGATAAAAGCAAATTCAAATGCAAATGATATGAACATACTTTAATCAGAGGATCAGAGGAATCAGACGTGGGGAAGGCTTATTAGGTCTGTTCCCTTCTCCAGAGGCAGGGACGAGATTGTCTCCCCGTAGAGACTCCCAGGAGCTTTGGCCAGTCTAACTCTAAACGCCTCAAGCAATGGGACTTCTCCTATGTCTCAGGAGAGACCTGCCCACGGACTAGCAGAAACGTCTCTCAATATTCAGCTTATATTTTCCTGGTAAAGCAGAAATTAGCCGCTGCAAAATAGTGTTGAGAAAGGTCTTGTGATCATATCCAAGGGCAGAGGAGGAGAGAAATGCATTTGTAAGGCATCTCTAAAGGTGTCTGTTAGTGCAGTTGGACTGGAAAATAATTTTCCCCCTCTTGGTTTAGCTTTCTGGCAGGGTTGGACCAGTCCTGGCACAGCTGGCAGTAACGAACCGTACGCAGCAGCAGAGCACTGGAGGAAGTTTAGTGCAGCTAAGCATCCAAAAGTTCAAATGTTTGACCTAGTTTCTCTACAGCTGGAAAATCCATCTTCTGTCTAGAATTTCCCTGACTTCGGCTACTTCAGAAATATCATGAGGACAGCATTTTCCCTGATCCGTTGGTATTTGGGTCCCATCTGGAGCCAGAGAGTGCAGAATCACGTGGAGCGTTTAAAATAGGAATGCTTTGAGGAGCCAGCTCCTGCTTGCTTCAAGTTTCGTGCTCACTCTTCCCATTGTGATCACCTGTTTTTCACTGGGTCGAATGGATGTGGGACCAACCAGGGCTGAGGCTGGAGGCAGAGCAACGCTTTCATGATGGTGTGTTTCCAAAAGGACCCGTGTCGGAGTGCGTTTATGGCAGAAATGGCTTTAAAGCATTTCAGGTCCATTCGATGGCCCGTCTGTGGCTCATCTGCAGAGCTGCACTTGTCATCGAGAACTCCTAAACCTCCCAAACAGGCTTTTCTCAGTCTGAATTGAAGGAAAGAGATTCCTACAACCCCTGAGAAAGAACTCCCCAAAGCATGTTCACAGTTTCCATGATGCCCGTGTTACAAAGGTTGCTTTGTTGGTTGCAGGGAAGGTAAATGAAGATGGGAGATTCGCTCAGAGAGACCTTTAGGTCTCAGTTCACAATTGTGACTCTCAGCCAGCAAAGCCATCTTTACTCCTGACACTCAGCAGCACTTTGGGGTTCCCAGTCTTGTTTTTCTCTCCCCTGGCTATGCTCCTTCAGGGGCTGCACAATAAAGTCATCTGAGCTTTTCCAACTGATGCAGTTAAAGCCAAGCATGAAGGTTGAGATCTCGGTATAATCAAAGTGTTTTGTCCAGCTCCAGCTACTCTTATGTAGCTTTTGCTGGCCACTGAGTCATCCCTGAATGGCAGGTAGGTCCCACAAACTTCAACTTGGGCTGAGTAAGTGTCAGAGAGCCAGGACTGCATGGATACACCGTGCCCATTGAGGTCACTTGCAAGGGAGGTGACAGCAGAGCAACAACAAAAGGTTAGTGGCCGCATGGAACCAACGGAACGTTGCTGGGGTATGTTGCCACCCTGAATCCATCAACCACATTTGGCCTGTCTGAGCTTCCTAGATGCATCTTGAAGTAATCCCGAAACTATCAGGAAAGGAATAAAGTTTGTTTCACCAGATGAAAAGTATCGCCATCTTGGGCAGCTAGTTTGTGCTAATGGGATGCAGCTGCAGAGCTGTCACATATCAGATCTCAACCACACACACACTCACACAATGCACACACCCCACGCATGGACACATGCACCCGCATATTCTGCTAAAATCTACTCTTCAAAAATGTTAATCTCCACCTGGGAGCATCCTTTGAAATTTCTTTGAAGAGTAGCACCAAACTCCTTCCTTTTCTTAATAATCCATTAATGATGAACGTGTGAGTCTGGTGACTAGGAGACTGGACAAGTTCAGAAAGGAATGTTTGATAACGTCCCTCAAAACATAAGAAGCTGTGGGTTGGGAGAGAAAAGACTCTGAAGCTTATCTAGGAGTTCCATGACCTTGGAAGGATGGACCTTGAAGCATCTCCTCAGGAAAACCATAGGTTTGACTCAACTTAGACTTAAACTGCTTTCCACTTGCAGGAGTTAGATTATGAGACCCTTACCCTTGACACAGCCAGATGTGAAGTGCTTGGTATTGTAGGAAAAGGGTTGTATTTGTATGGCAAAGTTGTCTCAAGATCTTACAGAGTGCAGACAAGCTCATAACATCAAGTACCAATGTGCAAAGCAGCCTTTTGCATGGTGGAAGGTTTCTCTGAGTCTCTGGGGCTTCAGAAGAGCTCAGATGTCTTTTGGTAGAGCTTTATTACTGGAAGCCAGTCATGGCCCATTAGGTGCCAAATAAAGGACATCTCTTACCGTGCAGGATGAATGATCACTCAATCTCTGCCTTTATTAAACCCAGGGTGCAGTGTGTCCTACTCAATATTTAAGTGGGTTTTATTTTCTCCTTTTCAAGCTACTATATCTCGTGTGGGGTGGGCAGTATTGGAGAAACACACACACACACAAAAAAGAAAAATTACCAGTTCCTGTAATAGCTCTGATTCTTCGCTGGAGAGTGACTTGGGGACAGATGAGTGTAAAAACCACAATGTTTCACAGCATCTCATGACATGGGTGCAAGACCTGTCTGTGCACCGCTCAGGGCTGGTCTCAGTTTCTTGGGGAAAGGAGGAATTGCACATGGCCGTGAAAGAGCACCTGACCTCCGAGCTCCTGAAAGCCTCCCGTGTCTAACCAGGGGCCACGTGAAGTAGCCCAGCTCGTAGGAGTGCCTCCTGACTCACATTTCCCGCACGGGAGGAACAACAAGGTTATGTTTTCATTATTGCCTGTGGCTTTGATGCTCTCAGCTCTTTGGAAGTTAAGTCAAGGTCTTGCCTTTGAGATTTTGTTATTGTAACCTTTCACGGGCAAATACTTCGTATGAAGTCTAGCAGGCAGCCTGTGCCCGAGAAAATGCCATTTTTTTTGCCCGAGCTGCAAGTGAACCAGAGCTCTGGCCACGTTTGGCTAACAGGCGGTGGTGAAGCGGGTTACGTTTTGGCAGCCAGCTCGCTTATCAGATGAATGTTGGAGGCTATAAGCAATTGCATCTGGATTTGAAGGGGTTACCCAGCCTGCTCGGCTGCTTGGGATTCACGCCAAGGGAAAGCAGAGGAGTTGTGAGGAGAATACCCAATTTCCCCCTGCGAGGACTGATTTTAGTTTAATGCAGCCTCCTCGCCCTTAAATCCAATTAAAGGCCTATATTATGTCAGTGGAAATTTATGCCAATCCTAATATAGTCTAATAAGCCTTAAAATAGCACTTTGCTAGTGAAAAGCCCTGTGGTTTAATTTGATTCTGAGCCTAATAACAGGCTTAATACGAGGGAATTGGCCCCTTTTTAAAAAAGGGAATTTTCTAACGGGGCTCCACATGCTTGCTCCCTTTTTAGGAACAAAAAGGTTTTCTCCAAAGCACAGACAGGAGACGACTCACCTCAGCAAGTTGCCTCTTTTCCAGTTGCTTCATTTGTTGGCCGTGGGAAGTCTCTCTGAAGACATCCCAGGTCGGGATCTGTAAGGCAAAGCAGTGAACGCCAGCCTGCAAAGGTTTTCTGTGCCTGACCTGCCTTAGCCACTGTGGACAAAAGCATCACCTTCACCATCGCTCAGTCCCAGTGCAGGATATGACCCTCTTCTACAGTT
Organism: Tauraco erythrolophus; assembly: GCF_009769465.1. Taxonomy (NCBI): domain Eukaryota; kingdom Metazoa; phylum Chordata; class Aves; order Musophagiformes; family Musophagidae; genus Tauraco; species Tauraco erythrolophus. The sequence goes on from NC_141468.1 coordinate 3,049,987, forward strand.
GCAGATACAAGCCAGCTTTTTGCAGATGCCTTCCACAGACAGTTTCGGAGATGCAGCCCTTCCTGTCTATCCACACACCTAAAACTTGATTTCCCTGCTCTCATTCTCTGTATCTCAATTACTCCACCATCCTCTTCATGTGGTTCTGAGGGACATGGTTTAGTGCGGACTTGGCAGTGCTAGGTTAGCAGTTGGACTTGATCTTCAAGGTCTCTTCTGACTTGAACAATTTTATGATTCGTGATCCCTGGAAGCTGCAGCCTCGTGTTGCTCATGCATGGCTGCCCCACGGCTCTCGCTGTCCATGGCTCTAGCTTTGTGCTTCCCCTGTCCCCATCCTCTTTCAGGGTTTCCATCGCTAAACCTCGCTGTGCCCTCCCTCTACTCCACCGTTGCAATGTCAGTGAGCAGCTCATGGTGCGCTCTTCTACTGCTCACTTGGAAGATTTTTATTCTTTTCCATAAATTTAGGATGTTTCAAAAAATGTCTCTCAAAAACCTCATTACTGTTCCACAAATTGTTCTCTGAACTTCCTCTACTGGGATAACTGTATAAATCCATAAGTCCTTTAGGCTTGCTAGACCACAGTTTCCTGCTCCTCCAGCCTTAACACTTTACAGAATCATAGAATATCTCAAGTTGGAAGGGACCATAAGTATCATTGAGTCCAACTACCTGCTTATCATAAAACTACCTGAAAATAAACCATATGACTAAGAACGTTGTTGTCGTGGTTTTTTTTTGGACTGAGGGTCGAGACAAGAACCGAAAAGGGAGCACCCACCAACCATGGTCTCGGGCAAAACATGACTCAGGCTTATCTTCTTAAAAAAAAACAAAACAATTTATTAACAGTTACTAAACAAGGGACATAGGGGAACGAAACCGGTTACTTGAGAGGAGAAAAAAAGAGAAAACAAGGCCAGATCTTAAACACAACAACCTCCCCACCCCCTATTTTCCTTTCGTTCCTGGCTCTGTCTTCCCCCCAGCGGCGCAGGGAGACAGGGAATGGGGGAGTACAGGTCAGTTCATCCATGTTGTTCACTGCCGCCTCTTTCTTAAAGGAGGAGGAGTCTTTACACCATTTTTCCCTTGCTTCGGTGGATCCCCTACTCACAAAGAAAAAGTCCCCAAACTTTTCCAAAGTAAGTCCTGCCCGCAGGATTGCAAATCCTTCCCCATGGATCGCACCAGTTCGGGCTTTACCAGTCTCGGCCTCTTAGGGAGCTGCTGCCACTCGCGTCGGCGTGGGTCGTCCCACGGTCTCCAGATGCCTCCACGACCTCGTCGTGCATTCCATGCCCCATTATCAACAGTACCTGGTCGCGCATCCCCTGCTCCACGACCTCTCCTGGGCTCAGGCATCTCCTTCCCGACGTGGGTTTCTCCACGGGCCAAGAGTGGGTCGCTGCTCCGCCGAGTACACCCTGGCTGCAGGGGGGCCGCCTGCCATCTTCACACCGATTGCAAGGGAAGCCTCAGCTCCAGTACACCTCCTCCTGCTCCATCTTTGCTGACCCGGTCGTTGTGGTTGTCTTCTCTTAGATCTTAATCCTCTCTGGGGAAGCTCGGCCCGGTGGGCACCCCGGGAGTGGGGCGCTTACCGAGCCCCCCATGCGGCTCCCCCGGCGCCATCTTGAGCACATGGCGCCAGCCCGGGCCCGAGCGGCCGCTCGGCCGGGAGCCGGGAGCGAGGGCAGCGCCCTCCTGCTCTCTCCTCGCTCCTGAGCAAAAAGCCCCTTTCCCGCCCCTTTGTCCCAACTTAAATAGGGCAATTCGCAGAGGCGCCGCCTTGGCTCAACCTCCCCCGGGGGGGGATGGGACTCAGATCTGGTGGCACAGGGAGCAAATCCCCTCCCCTGCCACCAGAACACCCCCCCACACATCAAACTATCACAGTTGTCCAGATGCTCCTTGAACTCTGACAGGCTTGGTGAGATTTCCTTTGTTCTCATGGGTATAAACACAGCAATGCTTAGGCAATGGTCAGCCTGGGGATGCTTCAAAGGGGCTTGTTTGGGCAGGAATCATAGAGTCATAGAATGATTTGAGTTTGAAAGGACCTAAAGATCATCTAGTTCCAACCCCTCTGCCACGGGCAGGGACACCTTCCACTAGACCAGGTTGCTCAAAACCTCATCCAACCTGACCTTGAACATTTCCAGGGATGGAGCAGCCACAACTTCTCTGGGCAACCTGTGCCACCCTCATTGAAAAAATTTCTTCCTTAGTTCTAAACTTAATCTTCCCTCTTTCAGTTTAAAGCCATTACCCTTTATCCTAGCACTACATGCCCTTGCCAAAAGTCTCTCTCCAGCTTTCTTGTAGCCCCTTTAGGTACTGGAAGGCTGCTAGAAAGTCTCCCTGGAGCCTTCTCTTCTCTTGGCTGAACACTTCTCTCAGCCTGTCTTCATAGGAGATGTTCTCCAGCTGTTGGATCATCTTTGTGGCCCTCCTCTGGACCCACTCCAACAACTCCATGTCCTCATGTTGGGGACCCCAGAGCTGAACACAGTACTGCAGGTGAGGTCTCATGAGAGCTGAGTAGAGGGGCAGAATTCCCTCCCTTGACCTGCTTTGGATGCAGCCCAGGATACAGTTGGCTTTCTGATCTTCTCCAAGAGATGAGTTGTGCAGACAACATGGCCATGTGGGAAGGATGTTCTGCTGCCTGTGCCTATAAGCAAGGCTCACGGTGGGCAGCAGCCAGCATCTTCAGGACCAGCTGAGTAGGGGCATCCCCTCAAAGTCTGGGAGAAGAGCGTGGGCTCAGCCTGTGGTCACAGAAACACTTTTCCAAGATGCTTGGGCATGCTTCTTGCTGCTCAACTATTTGCTCAACCCATCTGCTATGACGTAGCGTCCTCATTTGAAGGGAGGCTGTCGGCCTCAGCCACATACACCTCTCTCCTTCACTTGCTGTCCTGAGCTGCTGCTCAGCTTTATTGCACACTGTTAAACAGCTGCTACTCTGCAGTCCAGAGACGACTGAATTTCGGTGGTGGGCGGAGTGATTTTGATACAGCACTTACTAAAATGCATTGAGATAAAAGCCTCAGTGGAAACATAAAAGGCTTTTTGTACTTGCAAGTTGTTACCGTTGTTTTTTGATTAAGAACAATAGTAAACGGAGGTTCTCAAAGCTGCCTTGAGAAGAATAAAAAAAAGACTGATTCGACCTTAAAATCAGAGAGAGCACGTTTTCTTGGAGTACCTGATAGATTTAGGTGCCTAAGTCCTTTTGAGTCGCGCAGTCTGACACCCCAGCTGGCACAGCTCCGCTCTTTTGCCTTTACTGAAGGCACTAAACCCTCCCCACCGGGTCCGATTCATCCCTGGGTTGCTCTCTTGCCATCGAACGGATTTACACTGGCAGGAAATTTGGCCCAGAGCCCTGACGAGTGATGCTGCAGCTCTACGGTCCCAGGTGGTGGTTTGTGTCTCCAGGACTTCTTATTTGTGCCGCTCTTTTGTAAGAGGGGTGGCGGGGGGACGGCAGCTCCATGCTGCCACATCTTTATCCCTTTCGGTCCCTACCCCAGCCCGCTCCCCCATCTACCTAGGGGCAGGCTGATGGGTTAAGGGAGCTTTGTTAATGCCGTAATCCTCACGTGTGCTCAGCTTCACAAAGCTGCCACTTTCTCGCCCCGGCCGAGCTCGCAGATCCGTAATGTCCCGTGTCCAATCGATTGCTGTGCTTGCTCCGGCTGCCGGCTTTGAGCAGTTTCTCCAGCAAGGGCCAGATTGCTCTGGCGAGCTCATCCATCCTTCGGGGACGGGGGCAGAAGGCGAAGGGGTGGGGGATGGATGCCTGAGATTGGGCGTTTGGGATTGGGGAGGAGGGGGAGGTGGCAGGCAGCAAGGAAAGAAAAGGCTGGGGAAGGGCACGCGGTTGGCATCTTCTTCACCCTAAAGCCAAATGCTCTTCCCTGTTAATGGCAATGCCAAGTTAGGTCTCAAGGAGCACATGGTATTTAATTGCACTGCTTTTCATGCCCATTGAATGCTCAGCCAACCCTTTCTTACTCATCCGTCTCCCTGAATTCATTCTGAGACCCCAAACTCTTGTGCATCCTCATCAGCCAAATCCATGGAAAAAGGAAATTAATCTGCTAAAGGTAGATTTCCCTCTCTGCCCCCAAACTTGCAGTCTCAATTCTCATGCTAATCCTTCCCATAGCTCAGGACAGGCAGCAGGCAGGTTTCCAAATTCTCATGGGCCTAAAAATGTTTTTAGATCCAGGGACACAAGGAGATGGGGAAGTGGAAGTTCTCTGATCCAAGGGACTGAGTCTGCATTAGGACATGTCATATTTGTTTCTAAGCCTGGAAGCACCTAAATGCTAGATATAAGATTGTGATTTTTTTTTTTTTTTATGCATAGTGAAGCTGTTCAGGGTTCTTCTTAAGGTTTTTATGGCTCCTTCTGTGCTCTGCACATTTAAGCTCAGGGTGACTCAGTTATCTGGTTTCATAGAGGACAAGAATACTAGTCCCAATAAATTGCTTTACAAACTTCCTGAAAGGTTTCTAAAGTTTCTTAAATGGCTCTGGCTTATAGAGGCAAGACAGAGGTATGGGAGAAGCAAGGGGAGAAATGGTTTTGTTTCCGAAGTGGTGCACTGAAAGGCTGACCTGCCTGTGGAACACACAGTGGTAAAAGTGCCATGATCACACTATTCAACAGAGCATTGCCTGGTATAGCTGATATAAATCAGAAAAAACCACATTGAAGTCAATGCATTGATTTATACCAGCAAAGGGTCACGGTCTTCTGATTCGGGGAGACTAATCTCATGAGGAAACACCTCATTCTCATAGCAACGCTTTTCAGAAATGGGTGTTGGGGTTGAATCCACCCTGGTTGGTTGCACTCCGAGCCTTGTCTCGACTGGTGTACGGCAGCATCCACTTCCTCCCAAAATACTTCTGTTCCTACAGCATTCATTGCATACCAGTGCTCTCATTTAAAGTCAGTCCTTCCCTTAGATGGTTTTGAAACAGAAAAGAATTTCCCTCTGTTGTTTGCTCTCCTGTGGAGCCAGGGCAACCCTTCCTAGCCTGAGTGAAGCTTGCCAGGAAGGCTTCCCAGGCAAAGCCCACGGCCAACGGACACCTGAGGGTCTACTCACTGGTCTCTGGAAATTGTCTTTAAAACCAAATGCTACTTCATCGTCTCCTTCTCCTGGAGCATTTCATAGCAGCCACTGGCTGGTAAGGCAGAGTCAGGGCTAAGGCTGAGGCTTGGTAGGGATCTGATGACCTTAAGCAGCCTGGAAATGTTGTCTGGACCTCTTGCTTTTGTGCCTTTTTGTCATGTAAACATTTCATTGTAATCTAAATGTAGAAATACTCATGTGTTTAGCAGGGGCTTTGGATCTAATTGGGATTTGGGTTTAATTAGGCGAATAACAAGTTCCTAACTTCATACACATGGTGTGCTCCTGTAACCCCAACAAGATTTTAAGTGTAATGCTCTGTCTGATAAAAAGATGTTTCCCCATAGATTTCGTATTTAACTGACCCGTGGCATTTATAAAATGAGAGGAATTAAGTATTTAGCAAATAGCATTTGCTGGTCGAGTCGTCTCACAGGTGGAAGATGATTTCTTTTAAAGAAAAGATGCTTTTGTCATGATCAGGGAGAAAAGAAGTTGTGGGTTTTTTTCTTGGTGACTTAGAGAAGATTTTCTGGTTGGTAGGAGGGAAGATATACGAAGCGATGGTTGCCTCTATAAACCTTTCATGGAATGATAAAGCAGGACTGAAAGCCAGTGGCTATCTGGGGTCATCTGCTGTGAAACCCTTCAGGTTCTGAAATCATGAATCAGGCATCAAAAATCAGCAGATTTAAAAAATATTTTAAATTTGAACTTTTTTGATTGTCTTATGGTTGCTCTGTGTTTGTGCCTGATTTTCAGCTTCTCTCTTTTTCATCTTGTTTTCTCCTTGTATTCTGAAACCTCCGAGCCAGCGTTTTCCGTGTTTGGTAGCATATATAAAATGAGTGGCTGTTTCAAGACTGGTCCTCTTTGTGTTGGAGTATGTGAGGTCATATTCTCAGGCTTTCTCTCACCCACCTGAAGACTCAGAACTTCCTTTTACACAAATAAGCGAACATGGGGATTCCAGGTTAATCACTTGAATCCAGAAGCTGGAGATTTCTGAATAAACTCTAAGCTACTGTGACAATCTCCCTGAAATCAGGAGAGTGGACAGATGATAGCGCACACCACGCAGTGCCTTGGACAAAGCTAAACTTGCTTGAAGGCTCCAGGTCAATCCTTGCTCTAGTGATGGTTTAGTTACCATAGAGACAACCAGGTCTCACTTCATCTTATAGCACTTCTGCTATTCACCAGCAACCCCTCTGGATTAAAGTTTGAGGGTTTTGGATCATTCTCTTTATTTTTATCAGTGGTGTAGCACACCGTCTAATCCTAGTTGTACCTCTCAAGAAGGAAAAGAAAAAAAAAAAAAGACAAAAAAGCCAACCTCCTTCCCCCACATTGGTTGTGTAGGCCAATTATCCGAAGCGGTGACAAGTAGAAAAATGAATTAACCAGAGCTTTGTAATGTCAGCGTTATTTATCTTCTATAAGCTTTGCCCAGCTCAGCTGCGGATCAGCAAAGGAGCACTTTTATTCTTCCCTCCTCTCTTTGATGCTGGTTTTTTTTTTTCCTTTCTTTCCTTCCTTCTCTTGATATAGGTCCTTTACTCTGCCACACCGTCATTACAAAATCTTTTTCTTCTGCTCTAAACCAGGAGGGTTTTCCAGATCAGATGAGGGGCTGGAGAGGAGATGCCCTGCAGGAGGTGAGGGAGGGGGTCTCCCAGCTCTCATCTTCCCCATCCTTACCCTCTACTCCTGGGATAATGAAACCACTCTGTTGGCTTTATTTTCTCTGATCTCTAACTCACACAAAAAGTAAGTGCTGAGACTGGAAGCGGCCCCTGTTACGTTTTTTTTTTTCTCTCCCCTCCACCTTTTCCCATGCACAGTTTGCTGAGTCTATACCCTCCATCACCTGCTGCAGTAGAGACTTTCAAAAGGAAAAATGGCACTTGCTGGCAGGAGGCAGGAAAGCGAGGGACATTAAACCAGGATCCAGTCTGAAAGCAATGCGCTGGCACCAAGCCCGTGACCACTTCAGATTTGAAGCACCAAGTCTTCGGAGCAAAGAGGCAAAAAAAAAAAGTAAAAAAAATGCACCCTTGTAAAGAAATAGTGAAGCTGCACCTGCTCAAAACTACTGTAGTCAGTACGCTGTGGCACTTCAAAGCTGCCAGGGAATCAGATACTGGAATAAGATACCCCTCACAGGGTGTAAAAGTAGCCAAATCTTGCACCGAGGTGGCTGGAGCACTGACTGATGTGGGGAGCAGGCCTGGAGGATAATACGTGTATATCCCAGTGACAGATGATGGGAGAAGAAATAAATTGTCTTGCAGTGTGTTTGTCTGTGTATGAGTGCTGCTGGCTTCCCTGGCTGGATTTTGAGAGCATCTTCACCGAGTGAATGTCACCTTTCAATAGCTACAGCCTGCAGAGATATGAGATCCTACAAATGCATTAGTAAATAAATCAGGCTTTTGGTTCCAGAGGTGATAGTTGGGTTTGATGGTTCAGCTGGGCTAGTTTTCTCTGTTGTAAATACAGTTACTTTGCCTCTCTGGAGGTATCTGGGCTGTGTAGGCTAGCTCAGCTCAGCTGGCATGTCAGGAGTTCTCCTGGAGAAGTGGGGAGCTGTACCAGAGTGGCATGCAGGCTGTCAACTGGCAGTAAATCTGTTTCAAGCTCTTTTGTCGTTCCAAGCGATTGCTGAATAACTTCTCTGAATTACTTCCAGTCAATATCTCTTCTACAAAAAGCTCACAGAAAGCTTATTATGTTCAAAATTCAGAAGATACGGATTCTCGCGTGCTAAACAACCATTAGCAACTGGATAAAGGCAACTCTCAAACTTCTATAGGGGTAGCTTTTTGCAGACGTGCAGGTGGAGTTTGGTTTGTGCAAATCATCTCTGATGATTCACTTTCATAAGTGAAAATAAATTCATGTTAATAAGATGTTGTAGTTGATGCCAGTCATGAGATGAGTGTGGCTGAAGACAAAGCCAAAACACTATCAATGTTAAGTAATTTTGAAGAGGAGGGGAAAATTCATAGTTTGTAGGTGATTTTTAGCTCCACACTTCTGGGGTTAATTTTGGAGAGATCAGATCTTTGAATGGTGAGAAGAATAGCTCCATCATCCCCGCCTTGGCACGCTCTCAGTGCACTCCTTGCCATGAGACTGCTGAGTGGGCATTTCAGTGGATTTTTGGTTTAAATGTGATGCTGTTGTTGATATGGCATATCGAGGAGGCTACAGAGATGACCTCTTTAAGTCTACTTACAGCATGACCCATTGGACAGCAGCATTGAACAGACGCCCACAAACAATTTCTCACCGTAGAAGGAACAAGAAAGTGTACAGTTGGATCCCATGAAGGTGGAATTATTCACCTTCGCCTCGCTGCTAGAAATGCTTTTAAAATAAACTATTAATTCAACGCACCGATTACTCTGTGGTTACAACCTCCAGAAGGTAATTCAGATCTGAATTACCTTGTGAAGGTGCCTGTTTTTTTCTGTCGACTAGATGGGAAGCCTAAAATGACTTAACTCCCAACTCAGCCCCTCAGTGATTGTCTAAAGCTCGAGTGGGGTGAAAGCAAGCCAACAACTTTGTTTTTTCCCCCAAAATGAAAAAATGATTTCATTTTCCTGTGTTAGGATCATTCCTTGTTAAAGAGATGGTCAAATCTCAGAAAGAGAAAGGAGTGGAGTGTAGAAAAGTGTAGAAAAGTAAAAATTTGTAAGTTATACAGTTCTTCAGGGTCTTCTATCAGAACAAGTTTGTGTTTGAAGAAAAGGTCTGTGTTGGTTTTGATATTAACTATGATGGATTCAAACCAGAGCCCAAAACCTTCCTATCCTTCAGTTTTGAGGAGCTTTCAACCGTGAACTAGGCTATTTATCTAGCCACTGCAGAGATGATGTCCTGCACCAAAATCCATCATCCAAACTGCCACCAATCTGCTGGTGTCTGTGATTTGAACTTCCAAGGTTTAGTACCTGCTATGATCATTTTCTTTTGAGTAGCCAGCCCTTGAGATGACTTCAGGTGTGTTGAAGGTATGGATGTTGCCATGAAAAGTTATTTAGCTGCAGTAAAGGGAGACAGCAGCAGAGATCTCTGCCTGGACTGGTGGCAAGGACACACGTGCAGGGACTCCACAGGATTTGTGCCCTGGAGGTCCACCCAGGTTGATTGACCCATTGCTTTGACCTGCTCCAGCTAGATGGAGGTTGCGTCTTTGCCATCTTTTGCAGACATCTCTGACTTCACTTTGTTCATGCTCTAGGTCAACTGAACATTGACCTGCTACAAATCCAAAGTCCCGTAGTGATGATGGTTTCATTCTCATCACGTGGCCATCCCTGCCACCGTGAGCCCAAAGCATGGATGGTCGTGGCAGAGACCAAGTGCTCAGTGGGGGCTGGGAGGGGATTTCACAGAATCATGGAATGGTTTGGGTTGGAAGGGACCTCAAAGATCATCTAGTTCCAACCCCTCTGCCATGGGCAGGGACACCTTCCACTATACCAGGTTGCTCAAAGCCTCATCCAACCTGGCCTTGAACACTTCCAGGGATGGAGCATCCGCAACTTCTCTGGGCATTTCATTCTTCCCTTTGAGGAGGCTGTTGTGATATCCTAAATCAATTGGCCGATCTTTGTGTGGTTTTACGCACTCGTGTGTTAATTCATCTGGGGTAAAAGGCTTAACTGAAATTACATTAACCCCTTGACCAGCTATCATAGTTAACATCTGGGTAGGATGCACCTGTGCTCCTGCTGGCCATAACCTCACATGCTATCAATTTGGCTTCATTGGCAGAGGGATGGCAGTGGGAAGAGGCAGAAAAAGAACCAACAGAGAAAGAAACAAGTGGTGGTTCAGGCCAGTAACATTTGGTATGGTCCAGGCTCTTTGCCAGTGGGGATCTACCCAGGGCTGATCTTACCTCTACATTCAGCAGCTCAAGTGATTCAGCCAGCAAAACATCCAAAACCTCAGCATCACCCAATGGGACACGTTTTTATCCATCTTGCTTCCTACGTCTTCCCAGTCTCCTGTCCTTTCATCCTCCTCGGTGCTGGTAGAAGTGGGTCGCAGACTGCCACACGGGCAGCAATTTCATGTCCAGAGGAATAAAAGGGATCTCTGAACACAGGATGCTCCCTGGCGTGTGTATCCTCGACTCCCCGCTGTTTTGAGCTGGATGGTACCATACCTTGCAGGCAAAGGATCAAAAAACATTGTTGCCCTTGTCAGAGAGCTGTCACCAGGGTCCTGGGTGCAGCTGGGCATATGGGCAGGACGCTATTTATTTACTTGTTGCCGAGGGTTCATTATCTTCAGACCTCAGTCAGATGGTAGTTTCCAGGTCCCGGGGGAAGCCAGTTGAGCACAGCAGATGACACGATGCCCTGGGCAGGAGGTGGATGGCAGCATCCCTGACCGCGCATCGCAGGCAGCAGAGAGGGAGAACGAAGGGACGTGAGCCGGATGAGCGTGTGGACGAAGGAGCCGAAAGCATCGGTGGCGGTAGGACTGGGAGAGCAAATCGTCCCAGTTTTCACAGCAAACGTGCCGGTGAGGGTTGGGGTTCCTTGCCTGAAGTTAATGTCTGTATTTGTCATTGTCGGGACGATTTATTGTCCAGCTGGGTTCTTTTGAGTGAGGGAGGCTGTCCCATCCCTTCTTCTCAATTCCCACCACCTCCAGAGAGCCCCGTAGAGAGGGCCATGCTCCAGTGCTTATCGAATAGCAGCTCCCCTGTTTCATCCAGCCGCGTGTGCGTGCCTTTGCCATCCCCAAAAATGCCTTCTCCCAAGCTTTGCCCATTTACATCCTCCAGCTGGAGAAGGACCAAGCATTTGGAACCTGCTCTAGTTTCGGAGAAAGGGATCTCACATCCATTATTTAGATCTTCTCCTCACTGGGCACTCGAGATTGTGTTTAACACATGTTATTTACTTGATGCATATTTAAATACACCTATTCTTCTCCACCTGGACACATCTTTGATGGCATTTCTGTGGTTGTAGTAGACTCCCTGTGAAGATGTAGCTTTGTTTGCAGACTTACTTCCCTGGTGCTCACTGCTCCTGAGAACACCTGTGAGGATTCCAGGTGCTGAATAAATTTTCAGTTGCTGTCGTGTCTCGCCCCCGAATTAGATGCCTTTCTTCAGTGGATTAAGTGATTTTTTATAATTTCTAATTTATAGCGATCCTGATATTCTCAAATATGCACCCAGTTCTCCCCTCACTTAACACCGCCCTAAATTGGGTGTGAATCTGGTACACAAGTGCGACTTGTTCCTGTGTCCAGTAAACTTTCCTGCCTGCCTGTCTCTGTACATGATCCAACAGGAGGAAACCAGTCTGGTTGTGCTGTTTAAAATCATAATGTACCCATCTGAAGTACAAACCTGGCGCGTACTGGTTGATTTCCAGCATTGTATGTATGTTGGCTGTAAATCTACTGGGAGCACTTGAGATGAAAGTTGCTTAAAAAAAAAAAAATCTGTGCTATCTCAAGTTTCGTGTGTGAACAGGTGAGAAACGATTGACTTTCTAGAAATGAACTGGGAGAGACAGCACTTTTGAGTGTGTTGTGCATTAGGGCAGCGTGGTGCAAAGTAAATGTAAGACTGGAGCCTCAAGGAGTTAAATGAATACGTTGGAGCTTAAAAACCTTCTGATGCTTCATGGGAAAATGGGAAAATATTCTATTTAGAGACTGTACTGCTCACACATCAGATGTTTTCTCCAGTTCTCTCTCTCTGTAATTTTTTTTTTTTTTTTTAAATCATCATCGGGGGCAATTTGCATGAAAGGGATCTTTGTATCTGAAGTGCCCATCTGCTGTGCAGCTTACCTCCCCCCTGACGACATAGCCATCTGCTTTTGACATCACAACCGTCTCCGCCGCAACGCCACGCGGGGTTGCGGGCGAAGGAGCCACTGACACTTTATTAACACCTTTTCTTGATGTCGTCCTGCTCTTTGAAAGGATTCCTGGGTGCTTTCCCACTGCGAGGGATTAGCTTGCGTGCTCTAGACGGGGACAAGGCGGCTCGGGACGGCAGCGTGGCCAGGGCTGGGGTGGCGCGTGGGAAAGGGTGACACTACGTGGCATGAAGCAGACTATCAGAGCCAGAAGTGGTTTTGAAGAGAGACTGTGATTTTTGATACGCCTCTGTATGGCACCTCGTGTGAAGGAAGATCTCTGTTGCCTCCGCCGCCTGGGAATCGAATAATAATAATAATTACAAGGCTGATGATAACACTTACGAAGCAGTGTTTGATTAGCTTCACTTGCATCTGCTCAAGATGCTTCTAATTACGTAGCAGTGTCCTGGTGTCATTCATTCTACAAACTAATCATGATTTGCCCTTCATAGTTCATCCCACCCTGAGTAGATAGTAATGCCCGAAACAAAACTCAAGGAGAACATCCACTAGAGTCCTTGCTCTTTGCATCTGATGATTGATTTACCTGGTCAAGGCTTAGATATTGGAATGGGTAAGCACAACAGATCCAAAAAAGTGTTTCCAACAGCCCAGATGGTGATGGCTCAGTGAAAATAGTGCCACCTTCTGAAACGCCAGCTCTCCTCTCGCCGTGTGTCAGCCGGTGGGCAACAGCACGGGCTGTCACAACTGCTGCACAAAGGAATTTGCTGTCACAAATTAAGGGAGATGCTTTCTGGTTAGGTCTATGATGCATCTGTGTTTCTGGGCATATATTTTCATTTTCCTACCTGGAAGTATTGTCCGGGTGGTATTTGAGGTGTGGGGTTTTCACGCGTGGTTTCTTCTTCTTTTTCTCTTTTGTCCATATAAATCTGCTGTGGGTTTCTCTCCTTCGGGAGTGCACAGAACCACTGAAGGGCATCTTGGTCTGGCTGCCATCCACTCCAAAACCCTGAGCACCTCCCAGGCACGTGTACGGATCAGCTGTGCAGCAACGCACAGTAAATCCAACTCATCCAGGAAGGACTGTGCTCTGCACAACCCCCTGCAAAGCGGGTCGGGAGATCTCACTTCATTTCACAGAGCGTAGAAGCGCTGCCGTGAGCTCTTTTGCATCATTATTTTAGTCATTGAAAAATGCAACGGGATCCTAACTGAAAAACTTGTATCAAATTCAGGGCAATTTTTTTTTTCAATGAAAGTAATCTGCAAGCAAGAAATGGGTAGGAATTTGGAAAATGTTTTGGGTTTAGGGCTTTGAAATGAAAGTTCTGAATTATTCCTCTTGAAACCAAGCCTATCTTCAAAATTCAGTGAAATAAAGCAACCAACTGTGATATTATTATATAATATCAGCATGGTACTGACGTTGGTTTTGATTATAATAATAAAAGACCAATGCAAAGGGAAGAAGAAAAAGATCATAGAATCATAGAACCATAGAATGGTTTGGGTTGGAAGGGACCTCAAAGATCATCTAGTTCCATCCCCTCCACCATGGGCAGGGACACCCTCCACTACACCACGTTGCTCAAAGCCTCATCCAACCTGGCCTTGAACACCTCCAGGGATGGGGCATCCACCACTTCTCTGGGCAACCTGTTCCACTGCCTCACCACCCTGAATGTAAAAACTTTCTTCCTTATATCTAATCGAAATCTCCCCTCCAAAATCTACGAGATCTACATCTACGAAATCTAGACGTTTTGTTTCAGGTCAAGCAAATTGATTTGTTTTACCTAACCCATTTCCCTTTACAAATCTGTCATTTCAGTAAGATAAGTGCAGGAAACAGAGGTGTGGATTAACCCTGACCGAAACTAAGAGCAACAAGTGAAGTTTTGCTTGGCTTGCAACCAGGACCTTTGAGCCTGGGAACGACCATGGCATTCCCGTACATACGTGTGCACAGACACGCTCCTCATCACACTCCATCAAGGGAGGGAAGTTAAATACTGGAGTTAAGTGCTTCTGAGCTGGTTCCCAGCCTTTCCAGCTTCTCCTGCTTTGCATAGGAAATACCGATGCATGGCCCTAAATTCCTCTTGAATTAAGTCCTATTCTTCTTCTCCCCCACCCCCCTGCCATAGCAGGGGGAATTGAAAGAAGCAGCAGGGTAAATTGTTTCCCCAAGTTTTCCTTGCCAGTCAGCAGGTTCATTAATCTCATTGCAGAGCTGCTGCTGCACCAGGTGCACAGATGATTATAATATCGCCTACCGTCCCCGCCAGGAGAGATGGCAGGGGGAGGCTCCTCTTGGATGATAACACTCATCTAATCCACTTACTGGAGGTAGTTTTTCGGTTTAGTGTGAATGCAGTTTCTCCTTCTGATCGTGTCTCCGTCAGCGCAGGCACCACTCTGAGCGACTGGAAACTCTTAATCCTTTGCAAGCATCTGTCAAATTGTTTTCCCATCTGGGACCCCTCTTCTCGTGAGCCGGGAAGCCTGCGTTGAGTTCAGTGGGAGATGAAAGCAAGCAGCACCTTGCAGGATCAAACACGTGTTTATGAACTGGATAGAAGATACACAGATGCTTTGAAGGGTCCGGCGAGGGAGCAGGAAGCAAATCTTTCTCTTCCAAAATTTGTCTTGGAGGGCATCATGATGATGGAACAAATCCACGAGCAGTCAAAAGCTGAAACATCCTCCCTCCTCTCCCTCTTCAGGCAAGCAAAACCCCAGCAGCGACACGGCAAACTGGAGCGGCAGGCATGCCGATACTGGTGGGAGCTGGCAGGATGCCGGGGGCTGCACGCGAGGCTGGGGGAAAACAGTGCCATGTGGGAGCCAGATAGACTGGGAGCAGCTGTTGGAAAGGCAAAGGGGGTGGGTTTGTTTGCAAAGAGGGGAGCAGGAGGCTGGGGAGACCACGTGGGGAAGCAGACAGCCTCCCATCTCCACCCCACTGCCCCCAGGATGATGTTGCGTGGGCATTTTTTTTCTTAGCCCAAGAGGTTTTTTTCTCTGCCCCGTGAAATAGGCAAACGATGGAGTTATTCAAGTCTATTGAAAGCAGCACACAAAAGCTTCTCCAGGCTACAGACAATCAAGGCAGCTTCACTTGGTGGTGCAGGACACTACCCAATGGGCTGGGGGGTTTGAGGGCGTTTCTGGCTTTATGCTGGGGTTTTTCTCTACCCACCCTTGTTAGTGACCTTTCTTTTTCCATACAAGGGTGGTCCAAGCATCGTTTCTTTCGTTGGCCATATTAAATTGACTCTGTTTTGTAGCTCTTTTAAACAGCTGGTTGTTGAAGGCTTTCAGTTAGCCTTAATGCCTTGATCTTATTACTAGGCTCGTAATATTTAAAACAGAAAAAGTTTCGGTTATCCCTTTCTTCTCCTTGGGAAGTCCAAAGAAGTGAAGCTTCCCAGATTGTGGATGTCACAAAACATCATACATTTGTTTTCCTCTTTTCTCGCAATTCAACACATTTTGCTTTCGCCGAGGTTCAAAAGTTCGCTCAGCAACAGTTGTTTCTCTGAGCTCGTTGCAAAGGCCTGTGGGTAAACTAAAAAAATAACCCAACCAACACCATTATATGGCTGCAGGACATAACAGTTAACAAGCCACATTTAATGCCCTTAATATTACTAAAATTTTGCAAGCATGCAAACACAAAATTCCGGCGTATATATGTTTTCTGTTTCTATACCATATGTCAGTATGTTCTGTGAGTAGTTAGAAGTAAAGCCTGACCTTTACGTCGGCTGCTTTCTGAATTTCTTTTAATTTGACCCAGCAGCTGGGATCAAAGCACTGGTACATTCAGACAGGCTAAAAATGTAAAAAATCCTGTTCGTCCTTCAACACACTTTATTATGCAGTTGGAAGAGCGCTTTGGAGAACGGCTGGGCGAAGGGCTGGATTAGCAGATGTTGCCCACATCACGTTGACAGCCCCGCATTTATGATCAGTGCCACTTTCAGATCTGAAAGCCAAGTGTTGCGCACCGCTCTCTTAAATGCTTGCAGACGTTTTAAGCAGTGGCCTGACATATGGAAACTAAAATTGGGTGGAACACGCTCAAACAGCAAAGTCACTGAGCGGAGACGGCTGCTGAGGACAGACACGGTCTGATGGATCATGTGGGTAGTTCACAAGTGTCGTGGTTTAACCCCAGCTGGCAACTAAGCACCACGCAGCCGCTCGCTCACTCCCCCACGGTGGGACTGGGGAGAGAATTGGAAGGGTAAAAGTGAGAAAACTCGTGAGATGAGATAAAAACAGTTTAATAGGTGAAACAAAAGCCACGCGTGCAAGCAAAGCAAAACAAGGAATTCATTCACTCCTTCCCATCGGTGGGCGGGTGTTCAGCCATCTCCAGGAAAGCAGAGCTCCGTCACGCATAACAGTGACTTGGGAAGACAAGCACCAACACTCTGAATCACAGAATCATAGAATCATAGAATGGTTTGAATTGGAAGAGACCTCAAAGATCATCTAGTTCCAACCCCCCTGTCATGGGCAGGGACACACTTGAACACTTCCTTCCTTTCTTGGTCTTCCCCAGCTTTATATGCTGAGCCTTTGGTCAGTTGGGGTCAGCTGTCCCAGCTGTGTTCGCTCTCAACTTCTTCTGCCCCCCTCAGCCTACTCGCTGGTGGGACGATGTGAGAAGCAGAAAAGGCCTTGGCTGTGTAAGCACTGCTAAGCAATGATGAAAAAATCCCAGTGTTATCAACACTGTTTCCAGCACAAATCCAAAACATAGCTCCATAGTAGCTACTATGAAGAAAATTAACTCTACTCCAGCCAAAACCAGCACAACAAGTCAACTGGAGGCTGTAGAGAAAAGAGAGGACCCCTCCTGGCAAAAGAGGTGGACAATGTCATGAGACCACCTCTGCTGCTATGAGAGGCTAAACTCATTGCAAAACCTTGTCTCTTTAGTGGATATGTCGGTTGTGAAGGATGGTGAGCCAAGAGCATCAAGAGATGCTTCAAGGAAGTCATGAACATGTTGGGTTTCACCTTGTTCTAAGTCAGGAGTGGGCAGCAGTGCATTACCTGGCAGGGGAGCTGGGCTAAGCTGGTTGCTCCTGGGAGAGGTTCTGCCTTCTAATTTGGTGTTGGGACAGCACCCAGCACAGCGAGGCCCAGGCTCTTCTTGGGGCTCTTAAAGGCGAGTATAATGCCCCTAAAGCATAATAATTATGATGGATCTGACGAACTGGCCTGAGTTCATTGACATTGCCAAGAGCAGGGTTCAACGTGGGTACCAGCGTGGCTGTGTGTTTATCCATGGACTGTTACATGCAGCAGTCCCTGGGTGCAGTTTTCTATCATCTCATGTCCCTGTGCCAGTCGAGTTTGCCCCATGGGGCCCCTCTGCAGCCGCAGAGGTGGTCTCCAGAGCATCCCAGCCAGGTTGCTGACACACGGACCGAGCTGCTCACTCGACACGGAGTTCATGCTGTGTATCACCAGACCTGTCAGCAGCCTGCAGGAGCATTTTGCGCATAATGAAGGGAGGTGGCAGACTGTCAGAGTTTCATCTGTGCTTTACTGACTCCTCAGCCAGCTTCCAGAGAGGGTCTGAAGCATCTTCCAGGCTGTTGGCCATACAAGAGAGCTGGAAGTCTGGAGCAGGTTTCTTGGCATTGCCTCCGGCTGCTGTGTCTCCTTCATCTCTGTTGCTGGAGCCAGGATGCTGCGTGCTGCTGTAGGCAGTTTGCAGGTTATCTCTGTGGCAAGATGCTAAATACCATCTCCGGCCTTGAGTGACCACGTTGTTTAATTTCCAACACATTTTCCAGTCTGTTTTTGGCCTGAGCCCATTTGTGATGTCTCAAGATTAAGCCCAGACCTGCCTCAAGGGTTAACATCTACCAAGAACCAACCTCAGTAGATAGAGGTGAGGCAGTCACCCTGGTTTAGCAGCAAGAGAGTATATAAGCACAAAAAAAAGCTATGCTGTGTCTTTTGGTGACGTCAGAAGTGTCCGGAGGGCTGACAACACAGCGCTCGGTCCTGCAAGGCACAAGGACAGCCCCAGCCCTTATTTCTTTAGAGGGCGGATTTAGGTTAGATATAAGAAAGAAATTCTTTACATTGAGAGTGGTGAGGTACTGGAACAGGTTGCCCAGAGAAGTTGTGGATGCCCCATCCCTGCAGGTGTTCAAGGCCAGGTTGGATGAGGCTTTGGGCAACCTGGTGTAGTGGAGGATTTCCCTGCCCATGGCAGGGGGGTTGGAACTAGATGATCTTTGAGGTCCCTTCCAACCCAAACCATTCTGTGATTCTATGATTCTATGATTCTTTTGCCACGGAGGGTGCCCTGAATGGTGATAAATGCTGTGCGGCATCAAACTTCAAAGACTGTTGGAAGACTTCTCCAGTGCAGGGCAACGTGGCACGTGAGCCATGTGTCTGGGGCCACATGGCACGGAGGGACCGGGCTCGCGTGACAGATGCACGCACAGATGCTCCGTCACGGGACAGACGTGCCCCTCGGCAAGGGACAGGGTAGCGGGAGAGGAGATGCAGACCCCAACTGTTGCTTTTCTCCCTCCGTCCCTGCCTGTAGGCTCACCCTGTATTTTTCAGGAATTTTACTGTGTCTGCAATCTAGTGGCCCCGAGCAGAGGATGACCCAACGCCCGCTGTTGCTTGGAGCCTATTCAGGGTGTTCCTGTCTTCCGGTTGCGTTTTACCTATTAGCGATTCAGCTCACATGTGCCGTGCTGCGACTTGATGTGCAGCACGTGGGGACAACTGGAGGATTCTGGTGTAGAGATACATCTTCAGACCCCCAGCTTCAGTCCTCAGGATGGCACGGAAACAAAAATATTAAGACGGTACAAAATAAATGCCATGAATTTCCTCTTAAATGGAGATTTCGTTTGCAGCCTGAGCCCTCTAGCAGCACTTTTCCTGCAGAGAGGCACACGTGCACACGCTTACGTGCCCGAGCACACTGCTCCCTCCTTGGGGTGTACTCTGACCTGCTAATACCACCTTGGAGGTGTTACACTGCATCTGCACTAGGTGCTAAAAGGTGTTTCATCATGTTAACTGCACAGAATAAAAGAAAACATCCAAACAAAAGGCACTTATTTCTCCTGTCTTGCCCTGGTCTGTGCACTCTCTGTGGTGGGCCATCTCCCGTGCTGATCTTGGTGTTTTCAAGTCTTGTCAACCTGGAAAACATGGGAGGACTGTAACCATATTCACTTATGTGGAATATGTGGTTGTAACATTTAGAATTCCCCAACTGCATTTGGGTTTAATTGTCATTTCAGTTAATGATGTTTGATTTGGGAACTTACAGTGCACTTACATTTGGTCAATTGGTCTGGCTTCTCTTGATTAGATCTGTACATCAATCATCACTTTGGCTCACCCCATCTGACTCCTGTACTCGGGCCTTGCTAGCAGGGAAAAAACTTTCTTATTGTAAAACTTTTTGGCTGTAAGGGAGATTGAACGCTGGAATAGGCTGCCCAGAGCATTTGTGGAGTCTCCATGGTCTGAGGTATTCAAACCTGACTGCACGATGTCCTGAGCAACCTGCTGTAGTTGACCCTACTGTGGGCAGGGGGTTGGACTAGATGATCTTCAGAGGTGCTTCTGACCTCAACTCCTCTGTGGTTCTGTTGTATGGGGATAACATGCAGGCTCTGGATGCTGACTGCCAGGGAATGAGCACTCATTGATTTGCTTGATGTGTGTTGTGAACCCCATCAGAGCACGTATCTGGATCAGATGAGGACGGCTTGAGAAGAAATCAGATGTGAAAGGCTCTTTTGCACTGGTGCACACCCACAACAACAAGGTTGCTATTAAGATATGCAACTGTAGCATCACGAGAGGGGGTGACGGGAAAGGCATAGCCCCTTAGAGAAGCACCTTATTTCACACTGTACCACCAAGGTTATGTACTGCATGGTTAACCACAGCACGGGGAAAACCACTGTGGGTGCGAAGGCCTGGAGACTCACATGTGAAATCAAGCACCTATAGATATGTTTTGGGCTTTTTCTATGCACATGTCTGCTTGTAGACAGGCTGAAGTAGTCGTGGTCTGTCCTTTACCTATGTGGACAGAGCTGTCTTGGGTTTCACTAGGCAAGGCAAATAATACATTTATGTGCTATGGTACACAGGAGTGCCTGGAGATATAAAATGCTTGAGTTATTTATATACCCACGTATCTGTAACTTGTATTGGATGTAATTACACCTAGTACTGTTTATAGGGAGTCCACGAAAATGCATCTATACGTGTGCGTATCTGTGTGGAGTACCTGCTCTGTCCACCTTGGCATGCTAGAGGTTAGAAGACGCAGGAGGCTAAATCATAGAATCATAGAATCATAGAATGGTTAGGGTTGGAAGGGACCTCAAAGATCATCTAGTTCCAACCCCCCTGCCATGGGCGGGGACATCTTCCACTAAATAAGGTTACTCAAAACCTCATCCAACCTGGCCTTGAACACTTCCAGGGATGGGACAGCCACAACTTCTCTGGGCAACCCGTTCCAGTACCTCACCACCCTCAATGTAAAGAATTTCTTTCTTATATCTAACCTAAATCTCCCCTCTTCCAGTTTAAATCCATTGCCCCTTGTCCTATCACTACACACCCTTGTAAAAGGCCCCTCTCCAGCTTTCCTGTAGGCCCCCTTTAGGCACTGGAAAGCTGCTATAAGATCACCCCGGAGCCTTCTCTTCTCCAGGCTGAACAGCCCCGACTCTCTCAGCCTGTCTTCATAGCAGAGGTGCTCCAGCCCTCGGATCATCTTCGTGGCTCTCCTCTGGACTTGTTCCAGGAGCTCTATGTCCTTCTTGTGTTGGGGACTCCAGAGCTGAACACAGTATCCCAGGTGGGGTCTCACAAGAGCTGAGTAGAGGGGCAGAATCACTTCCCTCGACCTGCTGGCCACTCTCCTTTTGATACAGCCCAGGACACGGTTGGCTTTCTGGGCTGCCAGCACACATTGCCGGCTCATGTTGAGCTTCTCATCCACCAGTGCAGTAGTTTTGTGCACGTGTAGCGTATGCAATTGCCATTCGTGATGTCGGAGTGTGCACGGACACGAGGGGTAATTCTGCACCCTTGAGTCTTGTGCATTTGTGAGCAGGAGTTTGTATATACGTAACGGCAAAAGCTCTCCCGTGTCCCAGCAGTGCGTCTCTGTCCAAGCTGGGAAAACACTTTCTTCTCCCTACGCAGTCTCTTGTGTTTTTCCTTTATTTTACTATTTAAATGAAAACCACAGTGGAGCGGCGGGGACCTGACATGAACGCTGATGCCGCGTGCCCCGCAGTGGCAGCTTTTCCACTACGTGTTATCCAGTGTTCCGATGCTGTCGCTGCCGTAAACTCCTACTACAGTATAAAAGTGGGTGGCGAGAGACGTGTGCTCTGTGGTTTTCTCCCAGCTGTGGGTAAGCTGGTCACCACCACCGTGAGCAGGTATGCACTGCTTTTTCTAGCTGCAGATCGACTCACTGCCTTCCCTGGCTTGGCCTTGGGCTGGGAGACCTGCTGTCTTTCTCCTCGACTGGAGATCAGGCTACTCCAGGGAAATATTTGGAGCACTCCTGGGCAGAGCTGGTTCAGTCTTGGCAAATTTGAACAGGTCCAGAAGTGGCTCCTGCTGCTGTACCCCAACCTGCAGAAAGCCAGGGAGGCAAATAACTGTCATTCAGAACAAAACAAAGTCATTAGCATTCTCTTTTGTACTGCTAATGAAGCTAATTAAGCTGCGTGCAAAGAAACAGAGGTTGGACTGGTAGGAAGGCATGGAGAGCAGGTGATTTCTCCAGAACATGATTTTCCTAGTTTTTTTCTGTAGCCAGGGCCTTTGATCCTTAAACAAGCTTCGGGGAAGGAGCTGACAGGGGAGGGCAGCTCCTCTTTTTCTCCTTGCAGAGCTCATCCAGAGTCCTGAGGGATGTACTACGGCTGCAACAGGTTGGAGACAGCTTTTAGGGGAGGGTGTGCACCGGACTTCTCGTCCTGTCTGGAAGGGGTTTTGTCCAGTATCAGTGGAGCTGAGTTTTTCCTTGCTGTCGGTGGTCTCCTCCTGTCCTGACCCTGTTGGCTGGGAAATCTTACCCGTCCTTCTGCTGGGACAACAGCTTTCAGTTCCCACCACCATTGGCTCTGCATCTGGAAGCCCAGGGAGAACAAGGTGTCCTATCTGGGTTCCATCCTGACTACCACTCTCCAGTCCCACTCAGAGTTTCCTCAAGCTTGATGTGGTGTTGGAGCTCCTTGAGGGAAGGTGGGAGTCTCCAATCTCAGTTTTACTGGAATCTTGACCACATGACATCATGGACCAATCTTCCCATCACGACACCCTCCAATGCCATAGTGTCCCAGGATGCCATAGTATCATAGAATTGTAGAATGGTTTGGGTTGGAAGGGACCTCAAAGATCATCTAGTTCCACCCTCCCTGCCGTGGGCAGAGACACCTTCCACTAGACCAGGTTGCTCAAACCAACCCTGCTTTGAACACTTTCAGGGATCCTGTATCCCAGTTTCGGGCTATGCTATGGTCTGAGGTTTAAGGTGTATTGAGGCACAGGAAAGGTGGAGATACCTTTGCAGACTGACACCGTTATGAACCAAAAGCCCAGCCTTTCTGTCCATCCGCACCCTTTGAAAGGTGTGTTGTGTCCTTAGAAGAGGTTCCTTGCACTTCTGTCAAGCTTGATGGCTAAACAACCCTTTGACTGGGTTCCAGGTTTGCTCTGACTGAAGGATAGTTGAGATCCTCTGGTTTCTTTGCAACTGCATAGGAAAAGGGAGATGTGACTTATTTACCACGACGCAATCTCTCCTCCCCTCCAACAAAACAAACCAACAAAAATCCAAACCACCCACTAACCAGACAACAAATAAATCAGCCTCTCATTGCGACGGTGGCTGAGGGTGATCACTTGCACGCTGTGACTCTCCTTCTGTGCAGGAGGAGGATGCTCAGAGATTCCCTACTTGAGAGGCACTTCCCCTCCCACCAGGTTCTCAAAAGCTCCCCCAGAAGTTGGAGGAGGAGGAGGAGGAGGCGGAGGAGGAAATTACTTTCAAGGCAAGTTGTGCCGGTAGATCTTAGTCAGCAGAGGTGTCTGGCGCCTGAGAGCGATGTCTATGAATGAACCAAGTTGGTAAAGCAGCTGCTGTCACACGCTGCAGATTACGGCAACTGCACTTGTATTAACACACGTCTCGCCTAAACTTGAGGGTTTCTGTCCCGAAAATATGCAGGGCTGTGGAAGCGGAGCCGCTGCACAATGCGGCTGCTGCGGTCTCACCTCATTGTGGATTCCCAGGGAGTGCGGGATTGGGAGGGGGAGCAGGTGCATGCTTGGGAGGAGGTGGGACCAGCCATTATCAGCCTGAGCATTAATTGTCAAATTAACATCACACTGTGTAACGGGAGTAAATAAGAGTCAGCAGTTTCGGTTTCTTGTAGAAACCTCCTATTCCAAGGGCTTTGTGCCTGCTTTGATCTCCCTTCCACCTCGTGTTGAAGAGCCTGGCAGGAGTGCCTGGTGTCACCTAAAGTAGCATGGATGGGAAATGGATATAAGCTGGAACATAGGAGGTTCTGCTTAAACATGAGGAAGAACTTCTTCCCGGTAAGGGGAACAGAACACTGGAACAGGCTGCCCAGAGAGGTTGTGGCGTCTCCTTCTCTGGAGATGTTCAAAACTCGCCTGGATGCATTCTTGTGGGATCTAATCTAGGTGGTCCTGCTCCGGCAGGGGGATTGGACTAGATGATCCTTTTAGGTCCCTTCCAATCCCTGACATTCTGTGATTCTGTGATTCTCTGTCTTGCACTGCTCCTGCCACGCAAAGCAGGAGGTGATGTGGGAGGAACACGCCGAGCTGGCCCGGGCATAGCTTCTGCACAATTGGTTATGTTAATGTGATGTATTATCCTGGCTGCAGGTTGGGTGGTGGTGGCTCTGCATCCTTCTGGTGATTTCTGTGGGGTTTTCTGCCCATCAAAGTTACCAGAAGCTCTTAAAAATCTTCCATACATTCCACACTAAGAGGCAGCTGCATTTCAGGAGTGAAGTGATACTTGCAGCTGAGCCACCCCTTTCCTCCAGGCATCTTCATCTATGAAGCACTGCAGGTCCTTTGGGATGATTAGAAGTTATTTATAGTTGAGGAGACGGATGACTTCGTCCTAACTGTATGAACGATATCGCAGCGATGGTGCCTCAAACACAGACAGCTAGAGGTCACGTTTGATTACATAAAGACTGGATTTCAGCCGAAGCAGCTGGGAGAGATGTTCCTCCATCCTTGAGAAATGACAAGTGCAAAAACATCCTTCCTGACTTGGGTTCCTGAGGCAGCCAAGAGCAGAGTGCCTCTGCGTCTGACGAGGGGTAGGGTGCCAGCGGCTCCGTCATCCTTGGCAAGGGGAAGCGACTGGTTAGTGGTGGCAAGGCAGCTCAGCTGGCAGGGTTGAGAGGCCGCGGTGAGCAGAGTGTCCCCGGCATTTGTCTTCCCATCCCCTTCCAGCGAGCACATTAGGACGTATCTCATTCTGCACTGATTGTTCTCCTGCGCTATTAATTTGCGGCCGTAGAAACTCCTGCTGCTATTATACAGTTAGGTGATGCAGAACAAAGCTGCTTATTAACATGCAGAGCAGCGTTGGACGTTTGCGGGGCAGGTCCTCGTGCCACATGAGGGAAGGGACTCAGCTCCCACCACTGCCAGCTGGGCAAGGGCTTGGCTAGTCCCTCCAGAAGGAAGCCTCAAGGTTGAGGGATTCCCCATGACTCTGAGATGGTGGGGTGAGTTATGGAGGTTGACGCTTTGTCCCCCACACTCCAGGATGGAGATGCTGTGGGTCGGGTCTCCTGCCTTAAATGAATATGTTGGCATCTTCTGTCTTGTCAACCCTTCCTGCAACCTGCCAAAAGGTGCAGCGTCTCTATGGCTGGAATAAGTTGAGGAAGACCCACTTATGTGTCCTTCGCACAGTGGTGAGGGACAAGAAAAAGGGACAGGAAGGTGGAAAGTGGGAAAAGAGACCCAGAGCTGAAAGACCAGAAAGCCCTGCTGATCCAGAGCAAGGCACATAGGTGTGAGGGGAAAAGAGCAGAGCAGGCGAGAGCAAGGTGTGAAGTCCACCTCTGGGACTGGATCTGAGCTGTTGATGTTTGCCAGGTTGGTTCTCTTATTGCAGAGACAACATAGGGCTGAGCAGATCCATCACCAGTCGTTTAGCTTGATGCTGCTCAGATGTACAGCTATCAGAACCAGCTGACAAATCATTGACCAACCCCTAGCCAAGAAGAAGCCAAGACTGGAGCTGGGAGGGACCAGATCCTGGTGGGACATGAGACCAAGAGCCACATGGGTTGCAGTTACCATGGTCCTCTGGCTTTAATATATGGTTAGAAGCAGAGGGAGGGAAACCTATGAACAAGACACAAAGGAGGTGAGGCTGCATCCAGGCAGAGAGAAGGGGTGGAGATGGTTCCAGCCAGGAGGGCAAAGGCAGGCGTGATGGTCTCTCAATTATCACCTTGTGGTTCCTTTCCCCATCTTTCTCATTCCCACCACTTAACTCCTGCTGCCCCAGCCACATCTGAGCCTCTCCCTGTCTGTAATCTTCCTGCCATCAGCGTGGGGCTCAGCCAGGCTTGGCTTTTCAAGGCACCATCACAGAGCTGCCTTTCCAGACCCCTTCCAGGTGAGATACAGCAGGACTTCCCAAAGCCTTGGTGTCTGTGAGCAAGCCTGAGATCAAAAGGGAGGACTGGAAGTCCTGCTCTCAGCCCAGAGCTGATCAACAGTGGGGAAGAGATGTTAGACCTGGTCATGCAGGCAGAGCAAAGGCTGTCTGCTGCCTGGTGAGTGGGCAGGAGGGAAGACGTCAGCAGCAGCTCTTTTACATCTTGCTGCCCTCGAGCTGGAGGGGCAATGGCAGGCATGAAATTTCTCTGCGACTCCTGTCAGCCTGACGGACCCTTGCCCCCTCCTGAGGGTGTGGGGAGGCCGAGCAGAATGGAAAGGAGTCGTACCTAGAGGGGAGAAGCAGCTTTGTGTCTGTGGCTCCTGTGTCCATGCACCAGGGTTTCTGATTTAATGCATAAAGTGGGAGGCAATCAGCTCAGGACCACCTGGGCCTCCATCAAGATGCATGATGTATGCTTTTCCGCATGTGGAAGGCCAACTCTGTGATATAACCCTAAACTGAATCATAGGTTGGAAATAATAGATGCATTACACCCTGACTACGATATCTACACATCTCCCTGTCTCTAATGGGTCAAATACTGCTGCTGGAGGGCTGAATAATTGTGCAGATGGTAAGCCCCAGGTCACTCACATCACTATGATTAAAACCTCATGCTTCACAGTATCAACTGTTATTACAGGTGACAGCAAGATTTGCACAAACGTGCGGCGTACGACCACCATACCACATCTGGTCTCATTCTGAGTGGTTTTGTTTGTTTCTCCCAAACCTCAGAGACTTTGCTTGTGCTCATGATGGTAACTCAGGCAGGTTTGCTGATGATATAGAAAAAGAAGTACAGCCTTCATGGACCAATGGTGACTGTTAGAAAGGCAATGTTGAACCTGGAGTAGCTGCGCTCTAGGTTCCTTATCCATAGGGCATATATGAAATGCAAGCACTCATATTCGTTGAACCTTGTAACTCAAAGAACCAAGGTTGTGTCCAACACTGGTGATAAAACCTCGTAAGATAAACCCAGCACCAGCTGTGCTAGATCTTTACTTAACCTCTTCTCTTGTGTGTTTGAGAACTGGTTCATGGCAAGCCTTGGTAGGACACCTACCTCAAAGCCTGGGCTACCAAGCCTGCCAACTGGTAGCCTCTCC
The DNA here is from genome assembly GCF_009769465.1 of Tauraco erythrolophus. Classification (NCBI taxonomy): domain Eukaryota; kingdom Metazoa; phylum Chordata; class Aves; order Musophagiformes; family Musophagidae; genus Tauraco; species Tauraco erythrolophus. The sequence continues at coordinate 3,076,920 of NC_141468.1, forward strand.
CTGGGGTGAATTTAGTGCTCCTTCCAGCCCATCTTCTGCTTCTTCCCTGATATCACCCAGAGGAGTGTTGCAGTTAAATCCCAGGTGGCAACTAAGCACCACGCAGCTGCTCGCTCGCTCCTCCCACCCCCCTGGTGTGGTGGAGAGGAGAAAAAATGTAACGAAAAGCCTGAGGGTTGAGATAAAAATAGGAGGGGATCTCCCACCAACCATGGCCCTGGGCAAAACAGACTCTGCTTGGGGACAAATCGATTTAGTCCATTATCAGTTCATTCAGAGGATAATGAGAAAGAAAGGCAGATCTTAAAAACATCTTCCCTTACTCCTCCTTTCTTCCAGGCTCTACCTCCTCCCCCAGTAGCGCAGGGGGATGGGGAATGGGGCTTGCAGGTCAGTTTGTCCCACGCTGTTTCTGCTGCTCCTTCCTTAAAATGGAGGACTCCTCACACTCTTCCTCTGCCCCAATGTGGGACCTCTCCTCACAGGATCCAGTTCTCCACGAGCTTCTCCAATGTGAGTCCTTCCCACAGAACTCAGTCTTTACCTGTCAGACTGTTCCAGCCTGGGCTTTTTCCACAGAGTCATGGCTTCTTGAGGCACAGCCACCCACTCTGGTGTGGAGTCCTCCACAGACTTCAGCTGCATCTCTGCTGCACCATTTCTCTCAGCAGTGTGGGGTTCTTTCCCATGGACACAGTCCTCTATGAACTCCTTCAGGTGCAGGCATCTCTGTTTCATTGTGGGGTTCCCCACAGGCTCCAGATGGGTCTCTGCTCCACTGTTAATCTCCATGGATGGCAAGGAGGCTGCCTGCCATCTCACCACGAGCTGCAGGGGAATCTCAGCTCCAGCACACCTCCTCCTGCTCCATCTTTGCTGTCTTTGGTGTCTGCGCAGCCATTTCTCTCAGATCTCAGTCCTTTCTCCACTTAAGCCATGCTGGGCCCAACGAACCTCAGCAGTCCTGGCAGGACTAACTCTGCCCAGCAGGTGCCCCGGGAGCAGGGCGCTTCAGAGCTCTCCAGGCTGCGCTGCTGTGGCCATCTCCAGTTGGGTGGTCGTTGCCCAGCATGGGCTGCTGCCCACCCAGGACGCCAGGGGGACCAGCCCCTCGCCTCTCCTCTGTTGTCACTACAGATCCTGCATGGCCTGAGTTCCTTTGTCCTTTCTTAAATCTGTTGTTCACAGAGGCTCTGATTGACTCAGCCCTGGCCAGAGGTGGGTCCGACTTGGAGCCAGGGAAGCTTCTAGCAGCTCCACCACCACCAAAACCCAACCACATAAACCCAGCACAAGGCGGTTCTTAGGAAGAGGCATGGACATCAGCCCAAACATTTTCCAGGCCATCTTGACATCAGACAGTGACAAAGGGATGAGCCAGAGCTGTTTCTCTGGAAGATGCCCCACGGGAAAGGGATTTGGCTCTCCAACATGCTCCTGTGAGCCAAGACAGCGGCAGGGGTCAGTGGTCGCTTGGAGCTGCAAGCTAAAAGAGACTGATGTAATTAGTGGCATCACGTTGTGCTCAAAGCACTGCAGCCTAAGCCTAAATTTTCAGCACTGCGGCAGTCGGAGCTGTGTTCCTCTGGCACTGCTTCGCTGGGCAGGTCCATCTTCCTGCTCTCTGATGGACCCAGGACAAGACATGCAGCAGCTGAGCCAGAAGCTCCTTCCAGCAATGGTCTTTCATGGGGCTGTAGGAGTTTACCACTCAGGCCTCGCAATTCTCCAGGTTCAGGCTGGGACTGCACCCAGCAAGAGGCGAGTCAAGATGCTTTTTAGGCTACTCATAGATGTAAGCGCAATGTGTCTCAGTAGTTGGTGTCTTGTCACTGGCCGAGGCTGTTTGGATGCTGAAAGCATCCCAGACCAGCTGAGTCACTGGAATGCTAGACGTAGGTTGAAGTCATCTATCAGCCAGGTGATCTATATGGGAGGCCACCATGTACTAGCGAATATCTGCATTAAAAAGAGACCCATTTCAGTCCAGCCTATTCCCCTACCCCCTTGGTGACACATTCTTGGGTCTTTGGAGGGGGTTTTGGATCCTGCAGCAGGGATCATCTTCTGGGATCAAGTAGGGGACAGGCTCTGTGCTCCGTTCCCCACGCAGGGGCACCGGGGAGGGAAGCGGTGCCTCCCTGCTCTCAGGGTTTCCAGCAGCCTGTTGTTCTGCTCTGATGTCAGGGAGGCGGCTTTGCCAGGGAAATCACAAAGACAGCCACAAGTGGGACTTAAAATAGCTCTTCATGGAAGGCGGAGGGAAGGGGGGGGCTCCGCCTGCTACATTGACATCTTTCCAAGGGAGGCTGAACTCTCGCCTGTCAGTACTCTGCCTCTTCCCCAGCCGAAAATCCCAGGGGGGAAGAGGGATCTGGTGCCCCTTGGATGCTGAAAACCTTCCTGTCTAGCGGGAGGTTTCCAGTTGACTGGGAAAAGGGAACAAAATCAAAGCGGTATCTTGGAGGAGGAATGGGGCCAGCCCCTCCCCGGCTGGTGGCTGGGATCGTGCTGGAGCCAAGTCCCCCTTCCAACATTCCCCCTTCTCCTGCGGCATCTCGTGGCGTCGCCTGAGATGTCAAAGGCACCGGCTCCACGGCGCTTGGCCAGCCCTGCCAAGTTCCTGCAGACGCCAAGGTTGGAGGCTATGGGGACACATGCGGTGGCTGCTCGAGCAGGGAAAGTGGCCACCACACGGAAGGCTCTGTGGCTGTGCAGTTGGGAGGCTTTGTGCTTCCACGTGCTAGGAATTACCTGGAGGCAACATGTGCTGTGCCTATGATGGCTTTCCTGGGAAAGGCTGGGCAAAGGAGTGAATTTATCACAGCTGGCAATCCACATCTCACCCCAAACAAGTTGGAGGTAGGGTTTGAAGCCTGGGGATGTCCCTAGTCACCTGCAAATCAGAGTGGATGACAGTTGCTTTCCTAGTAGGGTGCAACACTTCTCCAAGGTGCCCTATGGAGCAATTTTCTAACCCAACGGGTCACACCAGAGATCTTCCATCCAATCATCTCTACCAAGGTGCTTCAAATCCAGTCCATCTTCTCCCACAGTGAACACCAGTGGTGATGAGAAGCTCTGGGCTGGGGCTGAGCTGGTTGGCCGGACTCCTTTTTTAATCAGCAGGTTGTTCATCTTGTTCAAAAGTAGGTGTGTAGAGCTGATGGAACAAAAGACCTTCAAGAGCTGCCTGTCACCGTTGCACCGTATGGGAGCCTAGAGGAGGCACTTTGTTAACACTAATTTTGAGACGTGTGAAGTTAAACGCCAACACATCTCCCTTGTTTCTGAGTTGAGGAGACATCCTTTGGAGGGTCGCCAGCCCAAGGCCCCTCCTAACGTGCACAGCTGCGTTAGCAGGAGCAGTTTATGGCTCATACGTGTACCACTCACTGCATGCCTTTATGGGAACAGCCAGCAGATAAATGGCCTAGCAGATCTCTGGCTCGGATTGTCTCCTTCTCTCCGCAGGCTGGCAGCTCCAGGATTGATATTTCCTCCCCTTCCTCAACTTTTTTTTCCCTTTTCTTTCGCCAACTTGCAACCTGTGTCTTGTAGGTGTGCTGATCCTTGTCTTACACTCATAAATATTCAGTGTCTGCTGTAGGACCCTTTGGGCTGAAGCATGTCACATAGCAAGAATCCTGACTTTGCTGTGCACAGAGCGTTACAGAAGCTTCCTTGACCCACCTCCCAGAGGGATAATGCTCCAATACTGCACGCCTGTGTCCTTAAAATCGAACTCTTCAGCCAGACACACCTTTGACAGATCAGGGCTGAGGGGATTTGCATTGGTGGCTGGCTGCGTGGGGAAGGCAGGCTTTGAAGAAAGCTTCTGATAGCAAGACATGATGAAACACCTTATCTTTACCTGCCCTGAGATACGGCATCTACCTTCTGTGTGACTCCATCGATGCACCTTCCCCTTCCCCACCTCACAGCTGCCCCAGACCCAAAGATGCCCTCCGTCTGCACCGTCTGCTCCATGTCTCTTGCACTCCCAATGATGCCAAACTTGCCCCGGCTCCGCTAGCCTGTTCCAGCCTTGCTGCTGGATGCTTTTCTTTGGCAAAGTGGTTGAACACGTGACTGAACATTACTCATTGCAATGGGGACATGTGTACATGCTTCACTCAGACATGCTGTTCCAGTCTTCTGCCTATTTGGGGCCCTAATTTGGAGATTCCACACGCATCTGTTATTATCCCACAACTCTAAGCTCAGGCTATGCTGCAGCCAACTTTCTGCTTTGGATTAAATTTACCAGGGATTAAATAAGATCATTACTCTTCTCCATCCCATGATCCAACCTGGGAGAGTTGGGGTTGTTCAGTCTGAAGAAGAGAAGGCTCCAGGGTGATCTTATTGCAGTCGTCCTGTGCTTAGAGGAGGCCTACAGGAAAGCTGGAGAGGGGCTTTTTACCAGGATATGTAGTGATAGGACAAGGGGCAATGGCTTTAAACTGAAAGAGGGCAGATTTAGATTAGATCTAAGGAAGAAATTTTTTACACTGAGGGTGGTGAGGCACTGGCACAGGTTGCCCAGAGAAGTTGTGGCTGCCCCATCCCTGGCAGTGTTCAATGCCAGGTTGGATGAGGCTTTGAGCAACCTGGTGTAGTGGAAGGTGTCCCTGCCCATGGCAGGGGAGTTGGAACTAGATCATCTTGGAGGTCCCTTCTAACCCAAACCATTCTGTGATTCTATGATTTAGACACATAGAGCAGCATAGGTCTTAGGCTGCCTGGTCCTATGTATTCAGCTTCCCTGACCTCTAGTCTAGTGACTATCCTGCCTGAATCATTCTCACTCAAATTCCCCCTCAAGTTTTCCATAAAATAGCACACTTTGGGGAAAGAGTTGGGAAAGAGCTTTTATAATGCATGTCTATAAATGTGTGTGCTCAGCTCTCGCCCTAGGAGGGTGGCAGGTATTACTGCAAAGGCCTCTTGGCTCTTGTTCCACCTCTGGGTAGCTACAGTCTCTTGCCAATTTATCATGAATTAAGTATCCCCGCCCCTGTGCTCTCCTTCACCCTCCACTTGCCTTTCACAGGGATGCACTGGCCGTGTGCCTCCGGGCTGCAATTTAACTGCAACTCATGCTGCATCTGCAGATAGATACTCAGCACTGTGAAATACAGCATTGTTTTTGCTTTTTTTTTTCTTCTCTGAATGGCCCTGGGCAGAGCAGCTGTAGCGTAACTCACCGCGTCTGTGCAAGGTGCGTGTCCTCCAGCTCTGTGTTGGAGCGATGGATGGGGCTGACCCCTTGACATGTGGATGTAAAGGGCTTGGGGGATACAGGAGAGCACAGAGATGCTGCTCCTGCTGTTGCAAAGGCAAGTCATTGATCTGAGATAGCTTGTGGGGGGTGTTTCATGGGGAATTATGGGTTCAGCATTCAGGAACTTGTTCTGCTCCTGATGCTGCCGCAGTCTGCTGTGGCTCAGTCCAGGCAAGAGCCTGTTAAATGCTTAAACATCTCTTGCAAAGTGCCATGTGCCCTCAACTACTGGCAGGATCAGACTGTGTCCACGTTCATGCTGTTAATGTTCAAGGTTACTGATATAATCTTCTCCATTTCTCAAGTCAGGATTGCCAACGACCAAGGAAGATTGGTCCTAATTTCCTATCATGCCCTCATTGCTTTTTGCCTTGCCTGTGCCAGGAGCACATGGAACAGCAGTCTTATTGCCAGCCTGCAGAAGCAAGCCGTTTCCCGCTGCCTTAATTACAAAACCCCTTGCAGACAGGGACTCGGGAATGGCCATAATGGTTAAACATAAAGTCCATCATCTACACTTGTGTCCTCACTCTAGAAGTGGCCATCAGCAAATGTGGATAGAGTGTACGAACAGAGCAAGCACAGAGACATCCTCACTCACGTCACTCATCCAGCTGCCAGAATTTGTGTTGTCCTGAGCCAGTGAAACCAGTTGAAACTCCAGCATGTCCTGGATCCATTTATTTGCACTTATTGAAAGCATTTATTTCGTATGTGATGTCTTTGTTTTCTCGGAAGAGCGTGCTTGTCAGCTGAGACTCATGATGCACTAAATACGTTAATTTTGTACATACTCAGGTGCACAGCTCATTCATCTGAACATGTTCTCCTTTGTGTGCTGAGGGAGAGAAATCACACAAGGGATGGGCATTGTTGTCCTTGTACAATGAATAGAAGGAAATATCCATGAGGAGGAAAATAGTTATCACAGATGACCAGTGCAAATGATGCAGAGACGGTGACTTGCAGGACTGGTCTCTTCAGGGTGGACAGAGGCAGGTGCAAGCTTGGCCATTCAGCACCACTTGTATCACAGGAAGCATAGCTTAGTTGTGGCTTGTTTTGGACAAACCCATGGTGCTTTGTTGCATGCCAGCGATTTCTTATACCCACCTAGGGTCAGGCCAGCTGTGTCCTACACCCAGACATTGAGGATCAAAGCCGATTTTCCCTGTGCTGCTCCTTGGTTCTTCTATCTACAGAAGGTGCTGAGATTCCTTCAGATGGACAAAGAAGCTGCTGCCAGAATGCAAAACTTTCCTCTCTTCTCCTAGCTGAGGGAAGAGGGCCTGTGCAGGAAGATGCTCTGAGGATCAGGATACGCTTCCCTTCCTTCTTTCTCTGGTGTTCCCTTTGGGTTGTTGTTGAGGTGTTTGGTGGCCACATGGTATGTGGAGCTGCCTCCAAGTCCTCCAAGTCCTTGCAGGGCTTGCAACCAGAGTCTAGAGAGGTAGAACATGCTCTGATATGAACTTGTTGCACAGCAAGGTAACCCTATGGCATGCTTTGGAGTATGATCTTCACTCATTTGAAGTCTTGGAGCTTAGCCCTGCTCCCTCCAGGATGGGAGCTGAGGGTAAACTAGTCTTCTTTCTGTTTTTTTTTTTTTTTTTGTCTATCCAAAAGAGATAGTCTGAGAAGGTCTGCTTATTTCTGACATGTATCATCTATGTCTGCAGTATTTAAAATGGTTAGTGTTCATCCACACCCTCTCAGCTCACCTGGGAGAGAGATTTATTCTGGCTGGTTTATCATCTGAAAATCTCCTTGCATTTTGCATTTTAACAAGAAACATGCACTTCATAATAACTGAAGAGATTAAACTCTGACGAACTCTCAAACCATTAACCTGAAGGAAATGTAACAATAAATTAAACATATTAACGAAGCTGTACTACAAGCTCTGAATTTGTTAGGTAAATTGTACAGTTATTAACAATGAACTCAACTTAGAGGAACCCCTCACCAGGGAGGTTTGGGAGGTACAGAGTGGGGATGGGTACCAGTAGTCCTTCTCCATCCTTGTGTCAGGATGGATGCATTGTATGTCAAGGTTCTTGTACGGTCATCCTTAGATCAAGTGTCTGAAGTGAAATTTAATCCAAATAGACTCACTCTGTCTTCGACTTGACCTAGGAGGACTTTTGTGTGGCTGCCAAGTGCTGTTTGGGGAGCAGGAAATGTTGAAATATTTGCAGGGTGTTGTACTGCAGTCCCTGTAGAAGATGCACGTGGTGGCAGGGCAGATAACTCAAAACGGGTGTTTCTGTAGGTGGTGTTACCTCGTCTATGGATTGTGATGTCCTGGTCCTTGCTAGGAAAAAGGTCTGGTGGTGGTATTTGTGATAGACTCTAGGAACTGGTCTCCATTGCCCCATGTCCTCCACCTGATCCACATCCCACATCACAAAGATCCTTTGGTGCGCTGGTGCTATCTCATCATGCCAGGTAGGCTGCAGACCTACAAGACTGAAGCAGAAACTCGTGACACTGAGCCCAAACCTATGACAACACGACACCATGTTATCCCTCCAAAACCCTGCCGTGTTTCTGCCCCGTGTGCTTGGGAAAGCATGGCCATCGTGTCCCATGGTGTCTGAGGAAAGAAGCAGAACATGCTTCGTTTTGCTGTGGCACTAAGAACGGTGCAATGGGATGTAGCAGCACGTATCAGGGAGTGCAGCCCGTGGGTAAGCGCGCTCCCGAGTGCCATGTCTCCCTGGCAGTGCAGGTGGCTGCTAATTTGAACTGTATCCACTCTTTGAATGAAGCCAGCAGGGGTGAGGAACAGGGATTTGACATTTCTAGGAGGCAGCTTTGGGTCTCTGCCAGCTCGGCGGGGTTGGGAGCAGGTCCTGTCTTCCAAAGCAGCAGCTGCAGAGCCAGTCTCAGCCAGAACCTCTCCTGTGCACAGGAGTGCTCACAGTAAATGGTGGAAAATAAGCTTGGGAGAAACCTCAGAGCTTGTCTAGCCCATCCCCCTGAAGGCAGGATCAGCTCTTCCTGTATCCCCTAGAACAGAAGCTTCTTCAGCCTCTTCATCAAACTGCCAGGCTCCCCAGGCAAGCTGTTTTACTTCTGTAGTTAAAAAGTTTCTCCAATGCCTAAAGCCATGCTGCCCACAGTAGACATGGAGAAAGGTGTATTCTCTTCCTTTTTTCTCCACCACATTTGAAGATAATTATCCTGCTTCCCCTCCATGTTCTCTAAACTGTCCCAGTTCCTCCTGCCTTGCCATGGAATTTCAGACTCCCCAGGTTCCCCTCGAGTCTTGTCATCTTCACATGGCCTCCTGGAGTGCCCCACTGATGGCCTCAGCAGTACCATCAAGGCAGTTGGACTGTGACACATGGTCACAAGCAGATGTGCCTGTTGTCCCTCGCAGCAGGGGAACTGTATCTGCTGCAACAGCCCAGCACCGTTGACTTAAGCACATGGTGTACCCTTTGACTGTGCACTTCATTATTGTCATCTGAGAGTATTTGTTCTCCCTCAGTTCAATGTCGTTTCTTTTTCTGAACCATTTCTTCAATTCATCCAGATCATTTTGTATTCCAAGCTCTTCTCTCCAGCATCCTCACAGACTTCCTGATTTAATAAGCTTCTTCCTTTAACGTCGTCATTGAGGGATATATCAACAAATGCTGGCCAAAGGGCTTGCACGTGTCTTCCCCCAGCTCCCAGTAGCTGGATGCACCCTACAAAAGCTCAGGCTGCCTTGGGTGGCTCTGGAGTAACTCTGGACCTAGTGTTCTGAAAATTAGGCATTAAATTCCCAGAGGCAGCAGATGGGTGATTATAGAATCACAGAATGGTTTGGGTTGGAAGGGTCCTCCAAGATCATCTAGTTCCAACCCCACTGCCATGGGCAGGGACACCCTTCACTACACCAGGTTGCTCAAAGCCTCATTCGACCTGGCCTTGAACAATTCCAGGGATGAGACATCCACAATTTTTCCAGGCAACCTGTTTCAGTGCCTCACCATCCTCAGAGTGAAGAATTTCTTCCTTATATCTAATCTAAATCTCCCTTCTTTCAGTTTAAAGTCATTACCCCATGTCCTATCACCACACACCCTTGTCAAAAGTCCCTCTCCAACTTTCTTGTAGCCCCTTTAGATACTGGAAGGCTGCTAGAAGGGTATCCTTGGACCCTTCTCTTCTCCAGACTGAAGAGGTGATACCTCTGTGGAGATTGCTCATCCACATACACTTTTCCCTGCATTTCTTTCTGGAAAGGACTTCCCTCAGCATCTACATCCTATGGCATCCTACGGCATCCAGGACTGTGTCCTGAGCAGAGTGAATCCCCCATGAATGCGATCTGCGGGGCAGCGGATAAGTGTGGCAGGATGGTTTTGAAGCTGGCAAGTGGATCTGGGTCAGGGAATTCTCCTGCAAAGCAATGGAGAGTTTTCTTCGGCAAGGTGCCAAACACTCTTTGAAGTGTCAATCACATCATTTGGCATCGATTTTTCTTTTAAGGTCTGCTCCCCTCCGGAGCACCAGGCTTTCTGCTGACAAGCAGTCTTGCGTGGGAATTTTGAGGCTGTGCATTGCAAAGTGCTGCAGAGACCTGCACTGGACTTGGGTCCCTGCAAACGGGGCGATCCCTGCGCCCTGTGTCGCCCTACGCTGTTGCTGCACTGGCCATGAAATGTGCATCGTACCAGCCCAGGCTCGGTTGCGTGATACTGGGGGCATTTCTTAACAGGGGATAGAGTTTAGCAGCTGATTTTGCCACCAGTGCTGTGGGATGGGCCAAGCAAAGCTTTCCCATAGCACAGTGGAATTTTCCCCATGTCCTCGGATGATTTTTGTTTCAACACTTTTTCTTTTCGTGTCTAAGGTTTTGCTGGACTTACCAGCAAGCGTTTATATCACTGTCCTTTCCGAGATATATTTAAACTGCTCACATCTCCTAACAGGGATTCTACTTCTACTTAAGTGGTAGATGTCCATGTATTTAAATCATGATCTTTTTTTCCTGGGACTGACAGCTGGGAAGTGCTAGGTGGCTTCAGCTTTATAATTACCTCTGTCTGTCTTGTCTGTGTGTTCCTGCACACGCACACGTGCAGCTGTGCGCCAGGCTGAAGAGGAAGCAGTGAATGCAAGCCACAACTGGATCCAGTGAGTGACAAGTCAGGAGGAATTGGTTTTCTTTAAACATCTTTTTAGGTACATCTCAGTGCTGCTCTTCATGGCTGCAGCATCACAAGAAGGAGTAACCCCAGAAATCCTCAGCCTATTTGGGAAAAATGGAGGTTTGCTAAATATTGGTTCTGCCTGTACGACCTTGCCTTCTGCCTGGGGATCATGTATCACCGTAGAGTTCCCCAGGGACTGGGCTGGTGGGACTCGGCTGAGGAGGATACCTTCCAGTTAATCCTTACGGCAGGCAAGGCAGGACAGCACTGGACATGGACACAACTCGGGGCTGAACCAGGAACGTGTTTGTTGCAGTAATCCTCTGCTTGCTGCTGTCCCTTGCACCGTTGCATCCCTTGCACTCCCTGCTCCATCCCAGCTGTGTTTCCTGATTTTGAACCAAAAACGTCCAAGGAGCCTTCTGTCACAAAGCCACTTCGATTTTCCATCTTCAGGCACGTGTCCAGCATAGAGATGCCTGCTGGCCAGAGAGACTTGATTGCTGTGGCTGGCTGGGCAGGCATGAGCTGGGGAGAGGAGCGGTGAGATTTTGTGAATGAGGGCTTTTGCCATCGACCTGAGATCCTAGGAAAGAGCTGCGGTGGAGCGAGGTTTGGAGAGGCCTCAGCTCATAGACTGTTTCCTTTTCCTTTTAATGTGTTTGCTCTCTAATGTGTGTTGACACAGTAAATACACTTGTTTGTACAAACATCCCAGCAGAGGGTTGCTTTGAAAGCCCCTTGCAGGGGATGGGAAATGTGCACGGCAGATGTCCGGAGGCGACCCGCTGCCTGGTACGCGCCGCTTCTGCCGGTGGTGTTGGAAATGGTCCCCATCCGGAGGAACTCAATGGGACAGCATGAAGCAGAGGATGCTTTGTTGGGATTTTTTGGACTGCTGCAGAGAGACAGGGGAGCTCAGTGCTGGCCAGGTGCAGAAAAGTGTCCCTTACCCGTTGCTAAGTGTTGTGTCGGGGATCCAACCTGTTACTGAGTACGTACTGATGGGGGGAAAAGCGTTGACAAGGGAGAAATAGCGTGGGGAGAGACATCCCCAAGGGAACCAGACAGAGCTCCCCTTGCATGTAGATGAAGCAGAGACTCATGGGAAATGATGGACAGACCCAATGCTTTTTAATAGGTGCTGCCAAAGCTCCCTTCTAACCAAGCACAGTACAGCACTTGGTGTTGAATGAGCTTGGTCATAACCAGGTTCTTCCAGGCTCATTCATCGCTGATTGAGACAATTTTGAACCTAATGCGATGCTTATAGTTGCCTGTGGCATCTTATTTCCAGCCATGAAATGCAGAAACCAGGGTCATGGGAGTCTGTGAATGGGTTTAAGTATGTTAAAACTTACCCCATTGGGATTCAAAAACTCATGAGCTACAGATAAGCCCACGTGGTTTCACAGACCAAATTCCAACACTATGGAGCTGGCTACCTCTTCCATCATATATGAATAAGATGCCTCAGTACTGGCCACAAGCTGCTCATGGTTGAACCTTAACACAAACAAGGTGGAGGCGATTTTAGAGAGTACAGAGTATGGTTGGATGGTTTGGGTTGGAAGGGACCTTAAAGATCATCTTCTCTGGTTAAAGGCAGACACTTAACATAGGTTTGTCTGAGCAGTCTATCAGCACTCTTACCAGTCCCAACTGATGAACAGACTCTTTTTACTCTTGATATACTATGAGTTGGCCACCTTGCTATACTGCACTAGTGTGATATAACTAGGAAACCATGAATTCATGGGAAGCTCCAGCTTGGACAAAGAGTACATGCATATAACAAGGACGGTGGTTGGAAAATCCTTTGTTTCCTACTGCAGCTCTGCACTAATAGCAAGCTCTGTTAGCTCCTACCTGCAAGCTGCCCAGTGGCCCGTTTCCTGCTCATCTAAAAGAAGAGACAGCTCTATATCTGCAGCTCTTCTAGCTCTGCAGGAGTTTGTTCAGAATTGTCTATTAACATAGCATCCCAAGATAGACAGAGATCAAGGTACAGTTCTCCAACCCTCCTCTTGTAATATGACATGTTGAGCAAACAAACACTGCCCTCAATATTAAGCATTTGTATAATAAACCATCCACACACGTTTTCCCACATGGACAGCAAGGAAAGGGTGGATGGCCCATCTGTGAGAGATGCCAGACAGTCACTCAGGCTGAAATTTGTCTCACCTAATGCCGGTCATCAGCACTGAATCGAAATGAGTTGCCTTTTATAGATAATGGAGAGAGACTGGCATCTCTAGAAAGCAATTCACTCCATCTGCCTGAGACACCTATTTAGGATGGCACGAATCTCCCCGTGGTGAAACCTGTCTCTTTCCATTGACTAGAGGGGAAGCCTGCCTGGCTCATTAGGCGAGATGTCTAATTTTCGGGAAGACCATGTTAAACAAGACGAATCCCATGTTTAGTGCATGCCTGGAAGGCACGCAGGTAACTGGTGACAGCAAGATGTCTCTGGAGCCACACAGAGCGGGGCTGCTCAGTCCTCATCCATTTGTTTCCAGGTTGGTTTAGTTTGCCCCTCCCCAGTCTTTGCATCTGAAATATCCTGCTTTGAGCTGGGTTACTAGAAGTGGCACCTCGTTTTGTCACAGTCTGAGGAGTAGATGGGAACACTGTTGTGAGAAATATGGGATCTGAAGGGGTTTTGCCACGTTGCTCCATCCTCAATGCAACTCCTTCCCTGTGATGTTCAGACTTTGAAAGGGAGGGAGACTTCACTGTCCCCGTTTTACAGATGGGACACGCAAGGCACAAAATGAGATGAGCAACAGCAAAGGGCACTCATTGGACTGGCACAGGACTCGACCTCCTGCACCTCCTGATGCTCTTCTCAGATGCCAGGGATTGTGGCTGGCTGCGAACATGGACTTGGGGCTTCTTACTGCTGCTTCCCTCCCCAGGTGAAGACAGAAAGCCAAAGGAGAGTTTTTAACATATGGATGGGACATGACAAAGCTCTTTGGTGCTGGTCAGGAGCACCCAACTAATGCACTAATGAGGCTGTAAAGGTGGTGTTTGGGGTCTGAATTGTCCGTACCCAATCCCACTCAAGTCTCCTTGCTTATATTTCCTAGGACTTGGCTTCAGACCTTCAGAGACACAGGAATTTGGAAATTTAACCCTTTTTCTTATCACCCTTGTCACCTTTGGTTTTTTTCTTCTCCCAAATCCTCTGCTGCCTCTCAAAGCCCTCCTATGCCAGGTTGTGCCACCAGCTCACGGGTCATTTTGGATCGTTTATCCACCTGGAAAGAACTGCCATGGCCTTCTCTAAAGTCCTAAAGTCCTGTGTCAGTGTGCTGAGAGCTTACAGCAAAGCCTGGGCAGCAGCCTGTGGTACAAGGCTCTGCTTTGCTCACTGGAAACTCTGATGGGGGGACAGGGCAGGATGACACCCACCCCGGAGCATCGCTCCAGCGCTGGGACGTCTCAGGGAGTTGGGTTTCCTATAGGGGACCCACTCCATATAGCTGCTGACACCCTGTGGCTGTCGGGAAGAAATGCAGTGACTTTCACAGGAGGGTTGGGCAAATTTGGGTTTGAAAAATGTGCTTCCAGGAAAAAGAAAAAAGCCACTGTTCTCGGAAGAAAAAAAAAAAAAGAAAAAAAAAAAGAAACAGATCCCCCAGACACTTCCCAGCTGTGCTTTTTAGTGCTACCGCAGGGACAAAGGTGGCAGCTGGCTGGCTGGCAGCCTGCTTGTGGCTGTCTCCGCTCTTCTCCCAAGGCCATGGGCCAAGGGCAAAAAGCTTTGAAGGGCTCCCAGCCTAGGGGACGGGTGGGGGAAGGCGACTGTAAACAAAGATATAGGACAGGGCCACCTCCTCACCCAAAAAACTTCTTTAACTCTTTCTCCTTCCTACTCCGTGTCCCTCCTCTTGTAGTTTGTTTGCCACCAACTGGCAAGATGCTTCCACGCAGAGTAATATTTTCTTTCCTAATGGCCAAGAGAACTGTGGACAAACATGAGGTTTTCCCTTTAATAAGCAACCATCCAGTCCTCCTCCAAAAGAGCATAACAAGAGCAGAGGAAGAAAAAAAAATAAGAAAAAGGAGAGACATGATCATCTCTGCTCTGCGTCTCAACACAAAGGGATAGGAGGAATTTGTTGGCCCAGGACAAAACTGGCAGTGTAAGAAGTTTAAGCTTTAGCCTTTGAAGATGAGAGAAGAAGCAGTCGATTGTCATAAAGGGAGCAGACACGTCCCTTTAAACCACAAAGCTTGCAAAGATAGCCTGGAGTCCCAAAAATAAAGGCTTCACACTGCCTTCCTCTGTCACTCCGGGACAGAAATAGTAGTCCAGTGGGGACCATTACAACCATAATGAGAAGCGCCAGTCTGCTCCGATGAATGTAGCCGGGCCCAGAAGGGTGCAGACAGCGGGAGGAGGTCAGCTCCTGGCTCCTGGGGCAGCTGGGCAGGCTCTGGTCTCCATCACCCAGACTGGCATTGCCTGCAGAGGCGAGCCCTGCGCCGGGGACATGGCTCTTCCCTCCTGCTATGGAAATGAAGCACCTGAGCCACCGTGGGATTGCTCCCCACGGCCCGTTTTGTAGCCTGGCCTTTGTCTCGCCCTGTTTTAAACGTTCTGAGGAGGGCTCAGGCTGAGTTCAGCGCTGCGAGTGATGCCAGTGTCCCAGGAGGCACCAATGTGGGGTTTTACAGCACATCCATCTCTGCATGACGGAGCTGTGCCTCCTGCATCCCTTGCGGAGGTGCCCGCCCTCTTTGGGACAACTGGTGACCCGCTTTCATCACTGCAAACTGCTGTAAGAGTGCTAAAATCCAGTGCTGGGGGCTGCACGGCACAGGACCCAGCCAAAAAAGGGCAGGATGAGACCACCAGCTAGTGAAGGATGCCCTTTCAGTTGGTCCTGGGGCTGGCGTGGGACAGTGGGTGGCAGTGGGGACAGTGGGTGGCAGGGGGACAGCTACTGCAGCTGCGCCATCTGCTGCACACGCAGAGAAGCTTCGGCCAAAAAAAGAGCATTTGGGGCTTGAAGTGCCCCAAAATAATCACAGCCCGCCTGCAAACCCTCTGCTTCCCCCTCCTTTTGTGCTGGATGCATAGGTGTTGCCGCTCACCTCCTCTACTTTTTTTGCCATCTTCTACGGATGAAGAAGACCTTCAATGCGATTTGATAAGTGTTGCTTAAGTAACTATTAAAAAGCCTTTTTTTTTCTTTTTCCCCTTCTGTTTTATGACGGAGATCTGTAGAGAGAAGAGTAAACAAGTGAGCTCCAGGCACTTATAAATCTGTTTTCCCAAGGGCTCTGTGAAGCATCTTCAAGGGAGTGTGGAGATCTCCAAACCTGAGGTTACTGCATTTTGTTTCAGTTTCATGAAACTGATCAAATTTCACTACAACAAAACTTTGGAAACATGGAAGACTTTCCATCAAAAGAAGATCAGGCTCTGGGAAAGAGTGAGAAAATGGTAGTTCCAGTAAGGAGGCTGTTTTCAAACAAATCCTCAATATTTCAGACATTTCAAGCTGTTGTTTGGGTGAAGATCAGTGTGTACCTCAAAATGCACGGGATTTTGCATATTGTATCTTCCTGGCTTGGAATTTCACTAAACAACCTTCCAAGCTTTGGGAATATGAGACACCAGCACTAACACACTCTGCCAGGACTTCAAGGAAAAGGAGTTGCTTCTTCTTTGGAGGTTTGAGGTCCTGTTTCTTTTCTTGCCATCACCAGTCCACATTAGTTCCTCTGGAGTCCCTGCTGCAACTGGTGTGTAAATCTGGAGTAACCTCATTGAATTACTCCGACACAAATCTTGAGGTGGTCACAGAAATAACTGATTGCTCTTAGGAGTGATGCTGCTGAAGCCTGAGCCATTGCTTCAGTGAAAGGGGGAATTAAGCTCTTATATCCCTCATCGTTCAACTACTGTCCCACCATCTGCGCGGTGTGGCTACGGAGGGGTGCCTTGGCTGGGACCCTGCTAGGAGACAACCTGTGCAAGGACAAAGCCAGGAGAGCCGTGTGAACCGAGGGAAAGAGCAGCACAGATGAAAGCGGGAGTAATTATGCATCTCAATTCCTTCCCTCCCAAGCAGGGCAGGTATATCTGATCCCAGAGTCTTTTGTGTCATGACTGGCACTTACTGTATTGACGCTGAACTCCTGACCTTGCTTTGTTTCCCACCACGACCTTATGTCAGAATGGCTTTGGGTAGGGTTTCATTGCCCGGGTTACCTCGAAGTCCCAGAGGAAAGTGATCCCTCATCTCCCATGAGTGACACGCTCTTGCTGCCTCTCCCAGCCCATGGGAGACAGGTGAGGGCTATGGGGACATGAGAAGATCGTGCCCAGGCTATTCTATCACCTTCCCATCACCAAAGGTTCAGCTGGGTTTGCTGCATGCTCCCTGCCTTGCTTGACATCTTCAAGGTAGTGGGGAAAAGTCCTGTTTGGGCACCCCAGGGACCTGAGACACACACGTGTTTCAGAGCACATCTCTGGGAAGCAGTCCTGGGCTATTTCCTAAATTCTGCTGTCCAAACACACAACTATAGCAGTAGTGTCTGGGGTACAGTTTCTACTCTGCTAATGATCACCCCAGGAACGCCTGCGCTTTGTCCCCAGCAGTTTTCAGGCAGGACCTGCTTATTGGTCTCCAGTGATACATGGCCAGGTATGAGCCCCTTGTACCAAGGTAATGAGCTGTGTAGGTAAATAGGAAGCCACAGACCTTTTAGAGGATGGAGGACTCTTATGATATGTTCTTTTTAGAGCTCAGACACCTCAATCTCTTACATTAGAAGAAAAGTAGCTGGCTGTCTTGCCTTAGACAGGACGTTGCTCTGGTACTTGTAAAATAAACGGTCTGGGGGAAGATACGGGGCACAAAGTGAGTTGCAGACCTGCAAGTTGGGCCTGTTGGAAGGACAGTGCCTCTTCTTCGCTCTGCTTTGACTTCCCGGCTGGGCTGTGGTCCTTGTGCATCACTTGGCTCAGCCACAGCATCCCTGGAAACAGTCTACCACCACCCGCTTTGTGCTCAGCTTTCTCAGGCTCTCTGCTTTCTGAATGTCTCTACATTTCATATTTCACCTGCAGTTCCATCAGGCGAGGGGTTTTGGGGCCGGTTCAATGCTACAGGATGGTGTTAGACTCAAGAAAGCCATTCTCACTCCTTTGGTGGGGCAACTCAAATTCCTCAACAGCTTCATCTACAATCTGATTCCCAGCTCAGCAGCCAGGTTCCAACCTGAATGGCTCAGGCAGCCTTTCTCCTCCCCCACAAGTCCCCTGCCTCTCTCTAAGTGCAATAATATGTCAGTACTCGCCAGCTAAATCCCTCTGGCTCTCTTAATTCTCTCTTGATCGTGCCTTGTGCCTTGCCCTCTGTGCCAAACAGCTCCTTTAGGACAGTTCCCAGCAGAACTCCTAATCCTTTTAAGTGCACAGAGAGGGCTGTGTTTCCCTCGTGGGGTGGTCAGCTTTGCTCCCATAGACTCGGGCTGATGTTCTGCAGACGCCGGAGTGTGCTTGGCTGGGAGGAAATCACTCCCTGCTGTCCTCGACTGCTGCATTTCCACCTTGTGTCTCTTTGTACACGGAGAGTTTATACTGATGGTCCTGGCTGGTGATTTACCGGTGTTCAAAATGCACCATTATTTTTAATTTCATTTGAATTACTTTTAGATAATTCAGTCAAGGGCTTTGAATGCACATTTGGCTAATTCTGATTGATGTACAAGGAAACCCTGTGATTAAGGGTCTGGAGATACGTGCTATTCTTACGCTATTGGAGGTAATAAATACTTCCCTCACACAAAACTTTCCATTTGAAAATTTCTGATACCATCCCTTTTGCCTTTCCCCAGCCCTCTCTGGAAGTATCCATGATAATGATTTGAGGGCCATGGGGTTGTGATCATAAATTTTGCTGGTTTGCCCTGTATGAGGGCTGACCAGTGATAAACGCTGCTTTGGTGGTATTTTTTAGGGTCTATCTCAAGTTTATCTCAAGAACTTCCACTTAACCTTTCCTGCAGCCACTAAAACTGTCCCCTAAAAATCATCCAATCCACAGGTGTTTCAATGACAAATGTGGAAACTGAAGCACTGACAGGTGAAGTAACGTCT
This sequence comes from Tauraco erythrolophus, assembly GCF_009769465.1. Lineage (NCBI taxonomy): Eukaryota > Metazoa > Chordata > Aves > Musophagiformes > Musophagidae > Tauraco > Tauraco erythrolophus. The sequence continues at coordinate 3,095,488 of NC_141468.1, forward strand.
CTAAAGTCATATGGCCGGTTTGTAGCTTAGCTAAGGTTTAATATTCTGATTTTTCTAAGTTCTTTGCTCTAACCTTGGAGCCAAATAAAAGGATGAAGGAGAATAGAGAACATGGTGTTACCAGTGCAGGCTGGAGCAAGAAAGTCTGCAAAGGAAGTTACTAGGGAGGAGGACTGTTGATATTCACTGCTCCATATCCGGTGGTTTCTGATGTAATTCATCATGCTGGACTTGGCACCATGTTTTTACCATGTTTTCACCATGAGGGAGAAAGGTTTTGCTTTCTGGGCTGGGGACCATTTTTCTTCTCTTTCATTGCATGTCCCCTCTGTCTCCTAGAGCTCTTCATCCTTCCACCCCAGAGCTGAGAGCCTCTGTGCCCCCATCTCTTTACTCTCTTAGCTAAGGTGGAGCAAGGGCCATGGATGCTAATACTTTCCTCCGATTGTTCACGTTTGCTCATGCAACATGCTCAGAAGGGGCTGTGTTCCCTGTGGCTGAGGACACAGCAGTAGCTCTCAGCACAGGTGGCTGGATGTTTTGGAGATCCCAGGGGGACAGACCTGATGAAGCCAAGTGGCTGCATAGAGTGTATAGGGCCATTGGGAAGCTGCTGCAAGCTGAGGATGTTGGTCCTTTCAGGAAGGACTGAGGAGATGGAGAAGGAGGAACTGAGCAGGAACGTGTTTGGTGTGGTCTTTTCTGCAGGAGTTTGGAGAGTTGACTGTCTCTCCATTCAATGGTGACTAGGAGCGTGTTGTAGCTCAGCGCTGGAAACCGAAGGTGAATCCAGCCAAGTGGTGTTGGAGAGGACCAACAAATTGTCTGGTAGCCTTGGAAGAAAAAAAAAGCATGAGAGATGGCTTTGGATCACTGATGAGGGAGTGGCTGATGGGAGATGAGAGGAAACCTTGAGAAGGCGAAGGCCTCAGTGAGACATAGCTGAGCAGAGATAGCTGCTGAGGGATTTGGTCTTGATGCAGGTTGGCTGGTGGAAGAGGTAGCTCTTTCTGGGACTTGGCTTTAGGACCAGTGCTACTCGTTTGGAACTGGCTGGTGCGAAAAGTGATCTGTACTGAAAGTGGCCTGGGGAAATCATGTCCCTTGGTCAGACATTAGAGATGAACTGGTGATGGATCAGCAGATGAGAGCAGCTTTCAGTGGAGGATCAGTCTATGGGAGGTGAATGGAAGAAGCTTTGTCCACTGTTTCAGCACTGGCTCAGTTTCTGGCTGCTTGCATGAAAGGGGAGAAAGGGCAAATGTGGAGCTTTGTCCCCAGATGGTACTTCCTTTTTATCTGAGGCAATATTGGAAGATAAACATTCACTCATTCTCTCTTTTTTTTTCTCTTTTTTTTTTTCCTGTGGATAAACATAGATTATGAAGGTTAGAAAGGCTTCAAGGGATGTTTTTTATCTGATATTAAGTTCTTAATAGGTCACCTTGGCATTGAGAAGCCCAGGAGCTGAAAGAATCAGCAATTGAATTACAATAACCTTTGCAGAGCACAATTCTGTCAGTGGGGCTGGGACCCAGAGATATGTCGGACCTCATTATCTCGACCTTAGCCCCAGGGATGTCAACGGACAAAAAGAACTGGACAGAGAGTCTGGGCTAGCTGATTTCCTTGGAGAGCTTCTCTTTCAGGTTCCCCTTTCCCCTGGCCTTGGAGATAACGTGTCCCTGCATTGCTGATAGGAATTGTTCCCAAGCCACCACTCCATCCGCCTGTCCAAGCCCGTAACTCTTAGCAAGGGAGTGAGCAGAGAGCTCCGGCCCCCAGATTTCTCTCGTTTCAGTTATGCACTCACAGCCCATCACTCTTTGCATCTCTCTGTAGTCATTTAACACCAGCACCTGACACAAATATTGGTGCACAAGAGAAAAACTTACTCGGCCAGTGATATGATCTCTGGGATATGATTTTTGATTGGTTTTGTTTAGAGAAAGTAGAGAAAGTGCCTGAATCCTCAGCAAAGCAGAAGCTTTCGTCTGCCTCTGATACGCCGCAAAGGGAAATTGCAGATGTGTCTGTATATCTCCAAGATTGAATGTGACAGGCTATGATTGAGCTCGTTGCCCTCACTGATGCCTGGAGCTGCGCAGGGCACCGCGCCACTCGAGGTGTGTGTAAATGCCCGTATTCAGATCAGATGCCCTGTGTTGTCTGCTACAGGGAGCAGGTCCTTTGGTGGGGATGCCTGCACTGGCCACGTGCACTCCCACCCCAGACTCTGCTGGGTGTGAACATACACTCCGTGCATGCCTGTGCTCATCTTTACATCACCCCGTGGCCCCTTGTCATGGCCAGGACCCTGTGGCGCGTTGGTGAGCGCAACCTCAGCCCAGGCAGATGAGCCTCGGTGGGCTGCATGCACACAGGCATGGATGTGTTGCTGAGTGCCTCCACACTCCTGCTTGCTCCAATATTTCCATCCCGTTGCATGCCACCGTGTTGATGTGTGCTGTGCTGCCCATGCCCATCTGTGTGCTCCTCCCTGCTCTCCTGCCCATGTGTCCATGAGTGGACGGGTCTCCGCACGCGTGCATGCCTCCCGTTGCCAAAGGGCAGCTGGCTTCCTCTCAAGTGACACTGTGTCGTGAGGATCCGTGGGTGTCTCAAAGCTCACCCCGTCCAGCCGCAGTCAAAGGGCCCTTTGTGGTGCTGCTCTGTACCCCCCGCCGCAGGGCTCCCAGCCCTCCGGGTCACTGCGTTCCCGGCACGGCGGGATGAGCTCATCCCTAGGAGGAATCTAGTTCCTCAGCCCCATGAACAGACACTTACAAAGGACTTGTATTCACGATCCAGCCCATGTTGCGATCCATCTGTCCTCATACCATCCCACATTACTATCTGCCTCAATTTCTGAGAAATTCCATGTAAGGATTTCTACTCCAGGCCAACTATGTTGATGTCTTTGTCTCTGGTCAGTCTTGTTCACACACACGCTGCACTTCTGGGTATTTCTGGACCAAAAGCGTGCAGGGCTTTGAGCCTTTCTTGTAGTGCTACTTGTCTGAATTGTTTTGATCTATGGTTTGACCCCTGCTTAGGAGCTGACCAGAGTTAGGCAAGCGTTTTGGGTTGTGCACATCACGAGCTGCCACCCATACTCTTGTATGTAAAAGTTTTTCCTGGTTTTTTTTTTTTTTTTTGCATTCCTTTAATCTCAATAAAAACCCACTCTGACTGAAAGCATCTATTTATATTCTCTTTATGAAGAACAAGGACTAGAGGCAGCAACAGGATAAATGTTTAAAAAAATAGTTGTCCCCTCCCCAGAATGTTGGCCATGTAAATGAAATTCCATGAGTTCAGGAGAAATGAAAGTGCCTGGAGATCTGTACGTTTCCTGCCATGGCCAGTGGCTTTATGTACGTCTAAACTCCTGCACCCTGGAAAACTAGAACAACTCCATGACGTATCAGAAGACCTACAGAGCTAATAGGTCCAGGAGATTCCGTTTCACCTCATGCAATAGAGTGCTGTAAGGAGCAGGAGATGACTTTATTGCTATAGAATAGCCATAGGTGTCCTGCAGAGAAACAGCTGCAGGATCCAAAAGCCCCATTGTGGTGCACATGAGCAGTGTGGCACTAGGATGACCCTTGAGATTATCCAGTGGGATCATAAATATGAGCATCCAGCAGTAGGATCCTCTCCATAGGAACTTTACCTCTGAAAATATAGAATCACAGAATCACAGAATGGTTTGGGTTGTAAGGGATCTCAAAGATCATCTAGTTCCAACCCCCCTGCCATGGGCAGGGACACCCTCCACTACACCAGGTTGCTCAAAGCCTCATCCAACCTGGCCTTGAACACTTCCAGGGATGGGACATCCACAAAGATCAATATCCACATATCAAATAGAGATTCCCTATTCTCCATGGAAGACCTGGAATTGCTCTATAAAGCACCTGTGGTAGGATATATGCCTGATAAGGCAACCTATGGATGAAGAGACTCTGCTCTGTTGCCAGCAGGATTGAAATCCTGTGGAGCTTGGGAAGCAGACACAGAGGCTGTACAGGCTCCTTTGGGAAAGGAGCAGTGTCATCCTTCACTTTATTTTGGCAGAAAGGTCAATGGGTCTCTTTGTTTGGCCAAACACATGCCTGATGTGTTTTTAGCTGTTCATCAGGTCTTAGAGATGCCAGTGGTATCAGCATGAAGTTTCCTAGGACATGTCTGTAGGTCAATGCTTTGAGTGTCCTCCTTGTTTTCCACTGATAGAGGGCAAAGCACAATTTTTCAGTCTCAAACGACTTTTATTTTAGGTATCAGGGTTGGGGTAAGTGGAGAACAAGTGTTTGGGGACTATGAGAGCACATGCATCCCAGATGTCTGGGACTAAGTTGGCCACTGTCAACAAAGCCAGGGCAATGGCCAGGAACTGTGATGCCTCCTGGAGAGGAAGGAGGAGGAATAGCAGGTTCGGGGCTCTGGCTCTTGCACTGAGCAGCACAGCCCCATCCTCGGTGGGGACTGGCCAGTGAAGGCCTCAGGCTCGTGCCATAGGTGAGTGCCAGCAGCCTGTTAATGGATCTCCTGGCAGGGCTCATTGCTGAGCACTGATCACTTGGCAGGCCATTACCTTGAAAAATGAGCTGTGCCGAGCTTGCCTTGTGTTGTTACAAACTAATGATTTGCATTGATTAGCACGTGGCTCATGAGTGTCTAATTTATCAATCAGGGAGCGCCAGGGGAGCGTGGGTAAACCATGCTTTCAAAAATGATGTCATCTGTCAATTGGCTCATGAATGTGAAAGCTGCATACACCTGACATGCTCTCCCTGGTGAGGGAGAGGAAGGACCCTGTCACCTCCTTGTCTTTCCCTCTGTTTCCAGCTCTGTAGCTGCGTCACTCTGGAGTGAGCCCTGCAGTCCAGGTACAGCCTGGCTGGCCACACTTCAAGCTGTAAATACTATTTTTATAGTGCTGCAGTAACAGCCACAAACCCGCTGTGTTAGGTGCTGTCCAAGCCCAGAATGAAAAGTTGGTCTTTTATTTATGCCTAATTTAGATCATAAATCTATTGCAGCCAGGAGTATCTCTTGCTATAGGTGTTGGTGGGGAACCACAGCATTATGGCACAGTAGTGAAGTGCTGTGGACTGTGGAAAAAAGGGGACCTTTGTCAGCTAGGAGTTTGTCTCCTGGCTTGAAGGACCCTCTGGCCCAAAACAGACGGTTCATAAAATCGTGAAATCATAGAATGCTTTAAGTTGGAAGAGACCTCAAAGATCATCCAGTTTCAACCCCCCTGCCATGGGCAGGGACACCTTCCGCTACACCAGGTGACACAAAGCCTCATCCAACGCGTCCTTGAACACGTCCAGGGATGGGGCAGCCACAACATCTCTGGGCAACCTGTTCCAGTGCCTCACCATCCTCAATGTAAAAAATTTCTTCCTTAAATCTAATATAAATCTACCTTCTTTCAGTTTAAACCCATTGGCCCTTGTCGTATCACTATATACCCTTGTTAAAAGTCCCTCTCCAGCTTTCCTGTAGGCTGCTTTTAAGTACAGGAAGGCTGCAATAAGATCACCCCAGAGCCTTCTCTTCTCCAGGCTGAACAACCCCAACTCTCTCAGCCTGTCTTCATAGCAGAGGTGTTCCAGCCCTCGGATCATCTTCATGGTCCTCCTCTAGACTTGCTCCACCAGCTCCATGTCCTTCTTGTGTTGGGGACCCCAGAGCTGAACGCAGTATTCAAGGTGGGTTCTCATGAGAGCAGAGCAGAGGGGCAGAATCCCCTCCCTTGACCTGCTGCCCACACTGCTTTGGATGCAGCCCAGGATACGATTTGCTTTCTGGGCTGCCAGCGCACAGTGCCGGCTCATGTTGAGCTTCTCCTCAACCAACACCCCCAAGTCTTTTTCCTCAGGGCTGCTCTCAATCCATTCTCCACCCAGCCTGTACTTATGCTTGGGATTGCCCCGACCCACATGCAGGACCTTGCACTTGGCTTCGTTGAGCTTCATGAGGCTCTCACAGGCCCACCTTTCCAGCCTGTTTAGGTCCCTCTGGATGGCATCCCTTCCCACCAGCATGTCCACCACACCACACAGCTTGCACACGTGCACACTCAGCTGTATGTATGCATTCTATAGAGCAAGCGTGCTGTGCCTGTAGATGACTTCTGCGGGGGCATTTTTGTGCGTACAACTTCGTGGATATAATGGGGTGAGCGATCACACAGACACCGATGAGCTTGGGACAGAGTTTTAGAGATGAGCCTTGCCAGGGTAAAAGCTGGAGGGCACTTGCATGCTTAGTGGGTGGGTCTCCTTTAGAAGCAAAAGGCTGGGGTCGACTCTCCTCTCCAGATCAGCCAGCATCACCTCTGTCGAGAGTGGCTGCCGTCACGACACACTGGAGTCTGGACAGCGTTGAAAGCATGAGTGTTGAGAAGACTAGACACCTGGTTTTCCAGGGTCCTGCTCCCCATATGGCTGAAGGTGCTCTGAGATCCGTATTTGGCTGGACTGGCATCATCCATGCAAGTAGCACCTTAGAACATCTGTGCCAGAGAAGAGAGAGGGCTGCTGGCTGCTACGAGGTACGAGAAGGAGATACCTCACCCCTTGCTTTTTCAATTAGTGTTTCTAAAGGCCTTTTGGATCGGTAGATAGACGGAGCTATTGAAATGCCATGTTTTATTAGAAATTGATCTCCTGTTAATAGGCTTTAGGCAAATTAGAGCGGATTATTCAACTGGAAAGCACAAGCCAAAACGGAGGGAAATAGGAGGAGTGTGGAATGTCACCAGCCCTTTCCCCGTCTTTGCCAAGGTCGATAGAGCTACATCATGTAACCCAAATCAATGGAAAAGCAGAAATAGATGATCATCATAACGGCCTGACATTAGATCATGTGCTGTCTTCTGTGTCTTTGCCCCCTCGCCATGCCTGGAACAGCAGCCAGCCGTCCCAGGATCCACTGGGGAACATTAGGTTCATAAAGCAGGGAGGAACTGATATTGGAAAAGCAATGAAGTATTAGAGGCCCCTGTGTAGTCGTAAGAGCGTGGCTGGGCACTGCTCAGAGCAGCCTGGATTGATGTGCTGGGCTCCAGGGCTGCTTGGATCTCCTGGAAATGAGGTTTGCAGATCCTTAATCCAATAGCGAGAAATAATGGTGGTGATTTCAGTGAGAAATCTCTGAGAGAAAAAGAGGCAGGGAGGAAGAAGGAGGGATACCTCAGGATACGGGAGATACAGAGACTGTCCTGCCAGGTCTGGCTTTCCCTGCCCAAAAATATTTCTCCTTTCAGAGGTGGTGACACAGCCGTGTTTGCTTCCTTGCGTCCAGGAGCAGGCAGCAGGGATGGATTCTGTGACCTGTGGGGCTTTGCCTTTGAAATCCACCCTTGAAATCTTCTTGGCAACCACGTATTCCCCTCCCCTGGGAACTGGAGCAATTTCATGGCCAAAATAAACCACCAGCATGACCTGAGTGGGAGCTGCTGGAGTGCTGGCTGGAAGCGTTAAGGATGGCGATGATGAATTCCCTTTAACTTCATCAGCCCGGAGGGTGCTGATGCTGCACAAAAGCAGAGTGGCAGGGAGGGATGGGTTGGCTGAGCCAGCCTTGGTTCACCCATTCCTCCTCCACTTAGTTATTCATTTAATTTTTTGTAATTACTGTCATCCAACCAGTGGCTGCTCCTGCTGTCCTCCTGGCTGGCCGTCATGATCCTGCTCCTGACCTGGATGGGTTTCAAATGCTTTATACAAAGGAGTTAATGGAGAGGGTCTTGTTGTGACTCTGGTGGGCCAGGAATGATGCTCTGGGCAGGAGGTGATGGTTTTAGAAGAGTAGGAAACAGCTGAGCTCAATTGGCACAGTGAAAACGATCCATTCTTTTGCTGCCAGTGACCAGTCCAAGCTGCCGGGACAATAAAATAGAGGTGAGGTAGTAGCAGAGTCCTGGTTCAGGAGTGTGCTTTTGATGTGAGTCTGAGGACAATCTTGAAGACAATTAGTTGTCTGTGCTTAATTTGCTGTGATTCATATAGCAGAGCAGTCTTAAAGTGTATGAACTGGGTTTTTCTGGGATGAACCAAAACTGGATGATGTTAATGTTCTCCAAACACTGATTCAGCCTACGGGATCAGACTTTGGTAGGTCTGAAGTAAAATTCCTGAAGCACATCTAGTATGCATGCTGGATTTTAGCAGAAATAGTGTCCCTTTCAAGGTAACTCCTTTTACACTATGCTATTTGACATACCGTTTGAGAGAGCTTTTCCCAGCTCTGCTGCTGGCGTGCTTGGTCCCTTCACCTCTCCATCACCTACCCTCCACATCTGCACAATGAGGCTTTCCAAAAGGGACCGTGCCCATCCAGCTTAGTGGAGGAATAACGTACTAAAAGAGGTATGTGGTTGTCTCAGACAGGATCGATGCTCCGGTCTGGAAAGCAGGTGTTTCTGTTGCTCTGGTGAGCTTCAAGATATTTTCTTTTTGCCATCATCATGATTTGTCTTTCAGCAATGGGACTAAATGTTTGCTGTCACCAATTCCTTCTTTGTCGTCCAGCCCCACTGCTTTTCTTTGACCCTTTTGGGTCCCTTTTGGAGGGATTTATTGTGTCGCTCTCTTCAATAACCATATGATCCCAACCTCTAAACCCCATCTGCCTCTTAGAAGTATGATTGAGGCATCTGCCACCGGCTTGTCTGCGAGACTGTGCTCTAGCATCACCCTCCTGTGGACCCCACAACAGCTGGGGAGACCCAGATAATGCTGAAACGCACCAGTCGAGTGATGGAAGGTATCTTTTACCTGCTTTCATTTACCAGACCCATGGGCTACTTGCCAAGATGCCCGTAGGGCTAGCCATGGCCAGGGTGGGAGCTCAGGAAAGGCCAGAGCCTATGTCTTTAAAGATTAATAGTGTTGTTTGCTCATTAAGGAGATCGTTTTGAAGCCAACGCTAGCCAGAACATTCGAGTGCAAGCATCTGTTTGCTACTGGGAGAGGATATTTATTGTCTGATACTTCAATGGATGTAAATAAACAGCCAGACCTAGATAATGTTCAGACAAACAAACAAGCAGCTGCCAGAATAGGTCCCCTGGTAGTTGACCTTCGGGAAGCATCATGCTGATGTTTTAATAGCAGCCAGCTTTGCAGAACGAAGCCCAGTGACTACAGCCTTCCGGTAAGCAGGATTAATGTGCAGCCAGACCACGTTGGTCCCCAGCAGCTCTGCCCATGTGTGTTGGGTTAAAGGAGGGTAGGGGAGCTTGGGGTGCTGAGTAGGCATCTTCTGGTCCAAGGACTTTTTGCCTGTCCAGGACAGACGTGTAGGCAGTGAGAATGGGTATTCCTGCAGTAGAGGTGATGAGCGTGTTTGTGAAGGAGTGTGCACACCTCTGGTAATGGTGATTGTGGTGGACCGAGCATTTTGAGACTCATTTATGGTCCTGGAGTCCCTTCGTTCCATGGCTTCTTGCTCCTCTCTGTCTCACCTTGTGGAGATGCTCATGGTTCACAGGGAGTTTCAAGGAGAAATCCCCACTGAATCGTCATTCAAGCTCTGATCTCATAGATTAGAGATTATGATCTAATCTAGCCTAATAAGAAGCTCTTGAATATAAGAATACCCACACTTCTTTCAGAAGAAAACTCTATCTGTCCCAGCACCCCAGCTCCACGTGGGGCTTGTGGCTGATGCCGGCAAAGGAGAGCAGGAACAGAGCAAACTGCTCGCGCGTGCTTCAAAATCCCTGCGATTGTCAATTTAGGGAGCTTTCTGAGCAGAGATTGTATCCATGTCCCTGACTTTAGTGGTGATCACTTGCAGGCTTTGGTGAGAATCTTCTCATTTCCCCTTCACAGGCTCTTCTTTTTGATTTTTTTTTTTGCTAACCCAAAAGCCCTGGTTCCAGTAGGTGTCTGAGAGCCAGGAATAAATCTCTCTCTAAGAGAAATTGCTGCTGTGTTGTTTAACGCTCAGGGCTGAGAAGAATGTAGAGGGAAGGTGGAGATCCTCTGGGCTCCATGCCTGGGGTCAAACATAAGAAAACCAGAGTTTAAGACAGGTAAAGGGAGGGCTTGAGTTAAGGGCCAGACTTCTGGCTGCAAGCTACACTAATCACCTCTGTGCTGGTGCAGGTCTTGCACCCCTTCTCAGCTGGGCTTGCATGGTCTGTGCAGCATGGATTAATGTCTGCCAGACTTTCTGGCCTTCTTCTTCTGAATTTTCTTTTTCCTTAGCTATTGACTTTAACTAAAGAGACAGGTTTCTGCACTTACAGTTGTTGGGCTGTGTGTGCATGAGTACACGTGTGTGTGTTTGCACATGTACGGTGGAATGAGCTCTGTCCCTCCTTCCCTCCCTTCCTCTCTCCCTCCCTCCCTCCTCCTCTGCAAAATAATGATTTTGCAGGCAATTAGGCTAGTAATAGCTGTAAAATCACTTCCGAGTCTCTCTGTTTTCCCGGTGTGAAACCTCTGCAATCCTTTACCTGCAGCAAACGCAGAGGGGAGATCCCTGGGGGGCTGTGCCTCCTGGCTGCGTGGTTTGTTAACTCCAGCCGACTATTTCTCCAGCCTTGCCTCTTCCATCTCTGAGCTCCTTCTCCTCTAATGGGGCCTGGCAAAGGCTGAGGAGAGTGCCTGAGCCCTGGGGTGATAATTGGCTGCTTACATATCTGGGGGCCTACGGATCTGACCCTGACGATGCTGAAAAATCAAGGTCAGAGCTTGCGACGACGTAAGTTTTGTTTAGCGCAGTGATCAGCGGAGAGCGAGGATCTTCTGCAGCCTTCTGATGGGGACCAGCAGCTGTGAGGGACTGGAGAGGGAGGCAGAGCTGAAAGAGCAGACAAGGCTCAGTGACTGTTCCCTGAGAGTGAGAACTCGGTGCAGGAAAGCCTCCGTGGGAAATAAGAAAGGCTTTTGCTGTGGGGACATTTGAGCCACCCTGGACAAAGCCCCAACAGGGAGACTCCTGTGTTTCTCAACCTGCAGCCCTTTCTGTCTCCTTCCTTTCTCCTGACTGTCCTAAGGGAAATGACTCATCCAGAGCCTCTTGGCCTCTGCCCGTAACCTCATGGGTGAATCACATCCGTGTCCACTTTCAAGAAGACAGACTCTGAGCAGCTGAATTCACCCATTAGGGACCATGGATATGAGCAAGCCCTTTCCTCCCAGGCAGTCAGAATCATTGGGAGGCACAATGCTCAGTGTTGGGCTTCAGGCTGTGACCTCTTCATGTGTTGATGCTGTGGAGTGTGTTGCTGCCATCACCAGATCCATCAAGATGATAAACTAACTGCAAATCCTTCGGTGGCACTAGACCAGCCCAAGGGCCAATGCCTGCATGTGCACCCACTTCTGCGGAGGTTGATGGATGGCATGTAGGATCTGAGCATCCTTGAGCACCCTTTGCTGTCACAGAGAACCCCTCTAATTCCTCTCTGCCTCATTTTCCCTATTTTTCCCAGGGGAATAAGATTTTTTCTATTGTCATACAGCAGGCGGGAAGATGGAGGAAGGACAAAAATAAGAATCCATATATCATTGTGGCCCTTTGCTCATATAGGCTTTCCAGACCCTTTGCCATTCCCTCTCTTCCCTTTCTCGTTGCCTTTCTAATATAGATGTTTCAAACTCAGTTTCTTGGCTGAAAGGTTGATTCAGAAGGAATAAGCCCATGGACTGTGTGCCAGGGAACAACAGGAATGGGTTTTGATACCACAAGTTCTCCACGGCTTGTTATTTCCTTTGGGTGGGAAGGGTGCGTTTTGCTCAGCTATGACACTGCACAAGTGTGAACCAGGGACTGGGTGCCTTTGGGCTGCCTTTGGTCAGGAAGGTCTTGGAGATCATGATGTGGAGCATGAAGCAGATCTACCACAGCTTTGTTTCTTCTAGGAAAGGGTACTGTAATGTTTGTGTTGGTGCAGGACAGAAGATTTTGTGAAACTGAAAGGCAACGCATTGAAAACCTAGGAAGGAAGATGAGGAATGTGGATGCATCTCTGAAACGCGTGACCATAAGGTTTGCTGAAGTACAGAGCCTCACAAGGTCCAGAAGTACCTGACGCTCCTGTAGATAGCTAGATTAACCTAAATTGTGATTATACTCTTGAAAGGGATTAGAAACCCTCTCCAGCTGGTTTTCGGCCCAATCTCTAGAAATTAATTGTAGACGGGTAAAGAAAACTCTGGTGTTTTGTGCACTTTCTTCTGTATCGCTAGGTCGCTGTCAGGGTAGACTGGGACTGTGCGTCTGGTTCCGTCTCATAATTCCAGTTATTGGTGTTCCCAAGTGACACCCTGTTATGAGATGTGGCTGGAATCAGAAGGTGTTGTATTTGTGCAGGGCTGATTTCAATATCTGATATATGTAATTAACAAGAGAAATAGTCCGTGTTGTATTGTGCACTCTGCAATAATATATTACCCCATGGAATATTAGCAATAAGAACAATATTACTGTCTGGCTAGCATTTGAGTCAGTCAGTCCTGGAGATCCTTGTGTGGGTTTTTTTTAATCTTTTGCTCATCATCACCACAAATTCTGCCCTTTTTGCTGTCATTTTCAGCTCAGTAGATTTGTCCAGGCAATGATAGTAACACAGTGATAGTGTCAGATAAAAGCGAGCAGGCTCTGGATTGTTCTTCTGCAGTGCTCTTGTGTTGATGGGACCAGCAGAAGCAGATAAACCTGCATTATCCTTTAGGTGAGGAGGCAAGGGAAAAGTTCACTTTGTGATGACGGTGGTTATTATCTAGAAGACCTGGACCACAATGCATTTCTCCAAAGATTATTCTACAGTCTCGATGGAAGAAGGAAAAATACTCATGTTCTCTCCCTGCTTTCGTTTTTGTTCTGCAGATCCGTGTGGATGGCACCGCCAAGAACACGCTGGAGTACGAGATTGTGCAGGTGGTGGATACTGGCCCCATATTACGGGATATGGCCTTCTCAGTGGATCACGAACACCTCTACATCATGTCCGAGAAGCAGGTAAGAAACCCTGTCAGTCCTTGGTGCTTTGAAAGCTTTTAGCTTGATCATGCTATGAACATCAGAACTGCCCATGAAGTTCTGATGGTGAACACAGCTACTACAAAGACATGCTCCGTTGTCAATCTCATTATTTTTCTTGATTAGAAACTGTTGTGTTTATACACTGATGCAATTTTTGAGGGGTTGGGGCAGAGAACTAAGGGGGCAAAAACCACCCCCGGCATCGCCTTATGAAGCATGTGTCCTGCTGGCTACATGACAAGGAGTTGCTGTGGCCTCTGCTGCATTTCACATTGCTCTGCACCCCCATTCAAACTGTGGCTACATCTGCCAGAGATATGGATAAGTAAGTGTAACACTGAATCATTTGGCTCCAACTGGAGTATTTGGAAAAACTGGAGCCTCTTTGAGGCACAGCGATCGAGAGTGTAGGATGCTGCCTGCCAGGGTGCAGGCCAAGTTTAGCATGACATTCCTGTTGTGTTATTAGTATTATTATTGAAAATACTACCAACCAGATTCCAGGGAAGGGCCAATCTGGGTGTTCAAAGTGGAAGTCTGGCTGATTTCAGCAGAGGGTTGCTTCTTGGGGTGGGAGGAGGAAGAATTAGTTTTGCATGAAGGAATTCATTGTTTGTAATTAGTCTTGTGAACATGCAGGGACTTGAATTATCGTAACTCGTTGATTCATGCAGGCTCATGAGGAGCTTTAGATTCATATTAAAAAGAGAGCAATAAGGGATTGTGGTAGGGTGATGGCAGGTGCCCTACAGTGCAACTTCAGTTCAACTGGAGGCCATCAGTCCAAGTGAAACATGGTTACCCATACATTAAGGTTCAATGACTCATTAAGCAAATATTACCTACCTGACCTTGGATCATGTAAGTAGCACCAAACAAAACACCCACTTGATATGCTTCCTGTTGCCTTCATGAATTTCCTGGAGGACGTCTGTGTTCCAACAGAACTTTCAGAGCCGTGTGGTTTCCTCCCAGTATCGCCCACTTCCCTGACACCAAGATCCCCCCTAGATGTTGTGTAGTGTGCTCCAACCCTCTCACATCACTGTGCTGCAGTGGTCAACAGTCAGCAATCTCCAGGATGGAGATGGGCCATGATTTCCCATCCTTTCATCCACTCTTCTGGTGGTTTTACCACCCACTAATTCCTGCCTTTAAAAAAGCAACACTAAATAATTGTTCCTTCTTCACCCTCCATGATTTTATAGACCCTCCTCACATCCCCTCCAGGTGACTGTTTTCCAGGCTGTGGCTAACACTGAAATTAAGCCTTTACTTAAACTAGGAGAAGTTTTTTTTCTGGCCCATAAAGCGGGGATACATGTGTTTTTTGGGGGGAGGTGTTTAGCAGGGTTGCTGTGGTCCAAGAGCTCAGATGTGTCATGTTGACAATCCTTCTCCCTATGCAAAGTCAGAGCATTATAGTTTCCAATCTATGACACTCATTTCTTCTGCTTGAATAATTTTATTTTAAATGTTTTGTGTCTCTGTGATGTCTCCAACCGTCTCCCTAAGCTATGGATATTTATACCTCAAATTCAGAGTGGGGAGGGCAGCAACTCTATACATTCATCTTTAATAAAGAGGCTGAGAGATGATGATAACTCAGAAGAAAAGGTGTGATGACAGAGCTGGGATTACTTTCTCATCTGCTCCATGCTGGTCAAGGATGGGATGTCACCTCCAGTACTGAAGTAAAAACAGTCCCAGTTTCCTGTTGGGATGGGGTGGGAAGCTGGAGGCAGGTGATGCTTGTGAGCTTTTGCAAGACTTTGGTCAAGACATGGTTCTTCTTTCTCATCCTTTTAGTGTGCGGGTCCTTTCTTTTCTTTGAGCAGAACAGGGCTCCCTGCATGGTCAATGACCTTAAGCGTGACAATATGCCAATAATCAACCCATTGATTCCAGGTTTGCCCAGAGCATCCTTTTTGTGCAGGCCCATTTGACAACAGGTCACCTCAGATATCGCTACAGCCCTTCAGGTTTAGAGAAACAATACTTTTGGCTCCTTTGGGCTGGTTGGTCTCGTAACACACCCAGGAGCTGCCTTGATTCTCTCTAGGAGAAGGCAATGGGACAGCACTGTTCATTTACTTATTTCCTTAAAAAATGAGATCCAGAACAAGAGGAACAAATTGTTTTTCCTCCAGAAACTTCCAAGAACATATTCTTGCTGAAAATATTCTCACTTCCACTCCCCTGACCGTTACAACATGAGCAGATTCATTTTGTGGTTGTCTATTACGAAGCACAAGCTTGGGCACATTTTTTTAGGAGCCCAAAGTTGTTGATGGAGCCCTATAGAGAACTCAGACCCCTGAGACCCCTGTGATTTATTCGATCATCTCCTCTCACCCATCTTTGAAACCCAAGAGTGTCTCTATGAGAGAGGTTAGTGAAAAGGGCATGGGCTGTTAGTATTTAAAATCTGATCCAATTTCGTGAAACACTCAACACTACAGAAGCCTTTGACTGTCTCTGATTTTATCTGCAACGTAGCACACGACACGAATGACAGCTCTGCCGTCACGGCAATGCAGTCGCTATCTGGGTGCTCATGATATGACCCACTTCAAGTGCTCCAAGTAATTAACATTTATAGGGCCTCGGTGGCTGGAAGTGGGCGCAGGGGGTTGCCTTTGCTGGAGGCAGGACTATGAACAAAGGGGATCGTAGATCCCACCCACTATACAAGCCACGTCGTACAGTTCTTTTCATAAATGGATGAAGATCTGACTTATCAGAGGTTTTCACTGCCCACAGAAATCCGCTGGTGTTGTGAGGTCTGTGGAGATGAGGGACAGGAGAGTGAGGGCTTGACCTGACCTTTTCAAAGGCAGACAGGCACCAGGGCTGATCCTAACCCCAGGGAAGAAGGAGGTTTCTCCTCCTTCCATCTACTGAGATCAACCTTGACTGTGCCCTGGAGATAAGAGTGATTCTGTTGGGTGTGTAGCTGCTCCATCAAAAGCAGTTTTGCCAGGCTTGGCTCCATCAGTCACCAGTCCTCAATGGGAATGGATGCCTCAATGATAAAGCCAGTTTCTCCAGCTTGTCCCAGTCCTATTGTGGCTCTGGCAGACCCTGCAAGTATTGCTCATGCTGTGCCCCAAACTGTTCTGCAATGAGGTGTTTGGACTCAGCTCAGCAAGGCACCCTTTAGCTTGAAACACCTTCAAAGAGTTTTTACTATAAATCTGGCTACAAGAAGGGGCTTTCTCATTCTGCCAAAAAAAAAAAAAATGTTGGGCATTTTAAGGTCAACATGTGCGTGGGAGCACTTTCCTTAGTGCACTGGAGGGTCCTTGGGTTGCACGTGGGGGTTTTTGTCTGGAGCTGAATTCCTTGGGCTCCAAGGGAAACAGGGAACCCAGCTCAGCTCTGTGGCTGGAACGGGTCCTGCAGCTCTTCTAAACGCTGAGAGGTGACAAGCAGCACTTGCCGGTGCTGTCAGATGTGCTGTGCTCTCAGGAGCAGGATGCAACAGCTTTTCACCATCAGAGGAGCTCCATTACATATAAATACATATTTTATAGGAAGATTGATTGAACAAGAGAGATGGGAAGATTTGTCACTGAAACCCAGAGGCGCAATATACAAAAGTCCCATCATTTCACGGAGGTGTGGGCATAAGCGTGTTTCAAACGCAAACGTGCGTTTCGAGTCCCTATAGACAGAGAGGAGAAGGATTGGTGCACACATGGGATGTGCCATGATTTATCAGGAGACCTCCTAGCCTTCACAAAGGCTCTGAGTGAGATACGAGCCAGATGGTGCCTCCCACTGAACGGGATCTGGGGTGGCAGAGGCAGGGAGAGGGCTGCTCCAGGTGTCCTTTCCTCACTGATCTATCCGAATGGCACTTGGCCGTCTATCGAGTTGTTTCCTGATGGTCACAGGAATGTTGATATATCAGAGGCCTGGCTGTTTCTTTTTCTTTTTTTTTTTCGTTTCTGATGTGCAGACACCTGGGAGCCCTCTGCCTCATGCGCTGATCTAGGGGGATAAGGAGCAGATGGGGAATGGTGCTGGAGGGGCAGAGGAAGGAGGCCTGCCATGTCTCTGCATCACCTCTGCTCCTCATCACACATGCACATGCCTCCTCAAGTTCCTCTTCCTTCTCTAACCCTCCCTCAGAATCTCTTTCTCCTCCCAGGTGAGAAGCCTGAGTCCACAAGCATCTTGGAGCCCTCTGCAGGAGTTGAGATGTTTCTTTGACCTGTTTCTCACTATCCCTGCCTCTCTCTCTGATCCCATCTCTCTTTATGGCCCTGTCCTCTCCTTTGCAAGCTTGCACTTGCTTTTTCATCGCTCCTTCACTTCTGGTACGCCTGTTCCTTTGTGCTCTCCTCTTCCACCTGTCCCCACGCTGCTGGCTGACCATGCCTGCTTGCTTCCTTGACGCTTCAGTGTTGACATGCACACGCAGCCCAGCTCTACATGCCAGGAGGTGCAGGATGCTCATTTTCCTGTTGTGGCTTTGGACTAGTATTTGGAAGGTCACCTCCACCACCCCCTAAAATAACTCTGTTTCAGCATGTTGGATCCTGGGTCTCTCCCAGTGCTAGGTGTGTTTTGCAAAGCTGATGCAGAACCTGGAAGCAACTCCAAGACACGAGAATCTCAGCTTTTCCCTTTGATATAGAGACATTAAAGGCAAGATCTAGAGAAAATAGACTTAAAGGCTCAAAAAACAGAAGGCGAACAGCAGGAGGCCTCACCTTTGTATTATTAAAATCCTAAGGTTTTGAGCTGCCTCCTACTTCTGGTTTGCTAATGGCTAGGAAAGCCTCTGTTCTGCAAACGAGTTGTGAGTAACCCTACGTTTGACTCAAGGAAGGAGATTTGCTCTCCATCTCTGCACAGGCAGTTTTGCTTCGTGCAGGTGAGTCAGCTTCACGCTCCAGCGGCAAGTTGTGCTTCTTCCCTGTAAACCAGCGGAGAGTAATCCATGATCTGAGAATAAATCCCATCTGTGCAGTGTTATCATTCCCTGAAACCATTACAGCATGTCGAAGGTGAGACTGGTAGGGTCATGCGTAGCAGGAGCAGATAGGTATTTGGGGGGCTCTTTTAAACTTTGCCAATGCAATATCAAATAAATATGTACTTCAACTAAAGCATGGCAGAAACCACATTTGGTAAAGATTAAGTAACAGTATTGCAAATCATGTTGACAGGGTCTTTTTGGCCTTTCTGTGTCTGTTTCTCATTAAAATGGGGAAGGTTTATACCCATATGTCTCCTGAGATTTATTCTTCTTCCCTTTGCCGCTGAGTCACTATCTGCACCAGAATTATTGTGTGCAAATGAGCTGCAAAAGAAGAGGTGGTGACTGGCCAGTTTACTTCTGATTTCATGACCACTGACTAAAATCTTGTCTGCTGCTTATGTAATCATATCAATTAGTTAAAGCAATCATTAATAACTTTACTTAATTGTAGCTTAATTTCTTCAAATGTGGGCTTTGTACAAGATTTTAATCAGCATTAACTCCTCGGTTTGGAGTGGCTCTTTCCAGGGGATTATCAGTTTGAGTCTGTCCCCAGAAACACTGGCTCAAGATCACAGGTTTTAAAAATAACTCAAGAGTTTTTCCTTTTAATTTGCATTTGTTTGCTTGTAAGCCATCAGGTTGTGTGCAGTCCATGCTTTTCATCATTGGCCCAGAACCAGAAAAGACGGAAATGATCTTGTTTGAAAATAGAAAGCTGAGGTTGTCTAATAAGTGTGACTTTTTGACCTGGGGATTTAAAAGTAGCAGAGACACCCATAAACTGTATATTTTGGCAGTGCTGTTGCAGATTTCGATCATTCGACTCTGCTGTGTTGTAGGCTCTTGGACAACTGACTGTCAACTTGTAGAAGGGACTACTGCACATAGTGTGGAAGGTGACCACTCTGTGCACGTCCACTCTTTGGAGATGGTCAGATCTTCTGCAGGACTCCGCTGTTCAACTTAGGAAACCCAGGAAAGAAGGAAGAGTGTTGACAGTATATTTCTTGCTTGGATTAGTTGGCTGCTCCTAGACCAGACTGACATCCTAGGTAAGAACTGGGTCATCAGAGCTTCTAAGAGGCCCAAGTCAAGAGTTGAAATGCATGCTCTCTTTGCAAAGATGTGTTAGACTCTCTCTAAATCCTCAAAAGAAGAAAACTCCAAGCTGCCCATTTCCTTGCCCAGCTGCCCTGCTCTTGAGAAGTCCTGCATAAAACAGGGAAGAAGAGTTCCTAGAGTTCAGGCAATCTCTAGCAAGCAGCCAGTGTAATCCCAGTTGGCAGTGAGGACAACTTTTGTTCTCTTTGACTGTTCTTCTCTGCCCCTAAAATACCACTCATCACCCTCAGCAAAATCAGAAGCTGAATTCTGCTCTCCCTTGCATTTGTTTTCACCTAATTAAGGGCCTGTTAAATAAGGTCAGATGCCCTCTGAGGAATGACTGCATGGATGGAAAATCCATGGATGCTCAGCTAAGGATGGAAAAGACTGCATGAGTGCCTTGTGTTCCTCAGCCAAGAAGGATAAAAGCGATTTGGCCCACTGGCAAAACTGCAGCACATTGTGCTGCTGACTCTTTTGAAATAATTCTTTATCAGCAAAAGGCATATTATTGCAAAAAGTCATAGTTTAGCTTGGTTTTAACTCGTTTGCTGCTAGCACATGGGTATCCTAGGAGTAAGTAGCTGTGGGAAAATTAAGGGAGTGAGGAGTCCCTTAACCTCCTGTAGGGCTGGTTGTGTGCTCCAGCAGAGACGTAAATAACTCATAAAACTGGGGTGAGCAGGTGAGGAAGCAATTCAAGGTCTTGGAGGTGCTCCACATGAGCCATTTGTGACAAGGGAAATTCTGTTGAGAGCTGTCTCCATCCCATGAGATGCATGGGGATCCGGAGTTTCATTTCCTGGTATCCCTCAGCCTTGGGCTTTTCACACTTGAATTAAGCTCTTTTTCTGCTTTGGAAATGCTTTTGTAAGCCAGTTTCATGCTGTATTCAAGTGCTCCACTTTGCCCTAAAACAAGTACTAAGCTAAGTGCACTGTAAAGGAGAAATCCTTGCAGTTGTGAGGCAGTCCAGGATTTGGGAGACCTAGACTTGCTCACAGAGTCCTTGTATGGCTATGTGCAAACCACTGCGACTCCGTGTCCTGAAGGTACAGAAGATATTTCCCAAGATCAGGACGTCTTTTGGAGCTCTCTGCAACTCTCACCACCGGCTGTTGAACACTGAGGTCTGCTCCTGACACCTGAGGCTGGTGTGCGTGCCCTGATGAAAGTGGGAAAGCTTTGCTGGATCCCAAAGTTCAGAGGGACTTTTGCTATGCTACCATTAAGTATCTAGTCTGAGCTCTGTGGCAGGTGTTGGAGAGGGAACTGTTTCTTGGGAGAATTTTTCTTCTCTTTGTATCCATCCTATAGACGACACTAAGTTATAGCTTTCTTGATCCCATCTAGAGGAAGAATTTGGCAGTCTTTCACTGGAGGGAAGGATTTAATACAAAATGCAGGTCAGTATCCTTTTGTTTCATGCTTGGCCTCGCTTATCCATGCCAGAACTCTGTCTCTTCCAGACCTGCTTGTCCCAGAGAAATGATTTCTCTGCAGTCCATTGCATTGATTACTGGGATCCAGCTGGGAGAGAGTGTATCAATGCAACTGCTCAAGTACTTTTGAGTACAAGTATCTTAGCCATGGGTAGAGACTAAGCCCTGCTTGCTGGCAAGATGTGAATTCATCTAGCTTCCATCTGAGTTGGAGCACTGCTGGTGACATTTTACAGCTGATGAGCAGAGATGGCTGAGTGGTGGTACATCCTTGGTCACGACACATGCCCATGACAGAGTATTGCATCGGAGCTGAGTCTCCCAATCACCCCTGGGCCAGCATTTGGGGTGCACTTATGTCCATACAGATTAACACAATTCTGTGCCTGACACAGTCTTTCTCATGAAAAAACCTATGTGCCATCACGGCGGTGGCATATTTGTGCCTGAACTCTACAGTTATGCTCTCTTCTATGTGTCCAACGTTAGGGGAAGAGCTATGGCTTTCACGCTGCCATCTGTGGATCTGCATTTGGCTTGAACTTCAGCAACGCCTAATGTTAGCATTCATCTCTTAGCTTGCCAAAGAGTCATCCCCATGCCAAGATACTTCCTCTACAGGCTGCTCAAAGACGCAGCGCAGGAGCTGGAGGATGCACCAAGGCTTTTGAAGGTGCTGTGTTCCTGTAGAGGATGGTTTGATTTGTCTTCGAGATTCTTTGCCTTAAGGTGTCCATGTGTTGGACACAATTGTAGGGAGGTTGCCTGGAGACGTGGCATGAGGAATGAGTTGGGTTGGTCAGTCTAATAAACAGCCATGTCTCCCTCCTCCTCTACTCTGTGTTTTTAAGTGAGAACATCGATCCTTCTAACTCACGGGGCTCTGCTTTCACAAAGTAATAGCTGCCCCCTGCCTTGCACAGAGGACAAAAAATGAGTAAGACTGGAGGAAAGAGTGAGCAATGCCCATAAATGCAAAAAGCATTTGTAGAGTCACTCCCCGGGTGAGAAGCGGCAGGGACTATTGATCCTCAGGAGCGGGTGATGGGTGGGAAGCTGTGCAGATGTGTCCCCTGGGGCACACTGCTACCCGTCACACCGCGTGCGGGTCATCTGGTGCTATTGATTGCGGTGTTGTTCCTTTGTGGTGTGACCTCTCCGAGGCAAACACAGACTGTTCGGCAGAGGTACCACGCTGTTTGAGCGAAAGGAGGTGGATCCGTGGATCCCTCCTCTTATTTTCAACAAAAAGTCAACTGCTGTCTTTCTGAGTCCCGGCAGACTGGCAGGTTGTGGTTTCAGCTGGGAATAGGTCAGAGTATTAAGGGCAGCTCAAGGAATTTAGCTGGAAATCTGAAAATCTCCATTCTCCCCTCCCCCAGCCCCTGACCCTGTAATAGACCCAGAAGAAGGAGAGAAGAAAGAGGAAACCTAAGAAGCTGGTGATTACATGTGAAGCCTGGCAGATCTGTAATCCTGGACTCCATTAAACATCTGTCTCCTCCAATCCCACTGACAGCCAGGTCTCCTCCTCTCCATTGCCTCGCACGGACCTTACATTTGCAGGCCACTTGAAAGCACCAGTAGTTAATCATCCCCCTGCTTTGGTATTCCACTCCAGCCAAGCCTGGGCACCAGTGCTCCCAGGGAGGGAGGATTTGGGCAAGACAGAGACCCTGACTCAGAGGTAGAAGCACTTCCATACCTCTTGGGTTTAAGCTTTTAAGTCCAACACATGCTTGAGTGCTTTCCCAGATCGGTGCCCGGTGGCTGTTGGGGACCATTGTCTTAATCATCACATTTTAAATATGCTTCAAAAGTTGTTTCTATTGCAGGCTCAGGTATCTTATTACTGTCTTTGAAGCCAGTATTTGCTCTCTTGGGACATTTCCTGACACCATAAATGCACAGAGTTACCATTTGCTAATGTCTTTTCTATCTTTCATGTGATACCTCTGAACTCCCAAGCATGCTTCTTGCTAGTGGGGATTAATTGGCATTTTGTTGTCAGATTCAGGGAAAACTTTTTTAAGTGGCCCAGAATTTCCTGTGTTGTCTGCATTTTTGGCTCTGAGTCTTTCTTGCTTTAGGTCCCTGCTAAATGTCTCTCATCACTTTATATTAATTGATATAGTCATTATCATCACAGACGTGTGTAGTAGGAACCAGAAAATGAGATCCATTCCAGCACCTGTCCTTGAAAGACAAACTGGCTTTTATGTTCTTTTCTATTAAAAAAAACCAACTTCAATGTCATACTGTGACATTAAAGTTTTTTCCATTTTTTTTTCAGAGTTTTTTTTTTTTTCCCAGTTTTTGTTATATTCCAGTTTGTGATTGCAGACAAGTGTACTCAAGTATCCTGAAAATTATTTTCTTGCTTTATCTCCTAACCGGATGAGGAAGCAATGGGAATCCTTGAGACCTCATTTAGTTTGTCTTGGTTTGGTTTATTCCTTTAGAAAGATATTTAGGACCAGTGAACTGAGCACTTGGTCAATACTCTGTTGCATAGGGTATATCTATGGTTTTGTTTGTAATACAGGCTTGACCTGCGTAGCCAGTTGTGTAGATGGACAGTGCAGCCCAGGAAGACACCCAGTGCTGGAAGGACATTCCCCACAGTCCGGGCACACGCTTGTGGTTGTGTCTGTATGATAAACATATCAAGGTCAGCGTTTTGGGGTGGTTGGGAAGATTTGAAGGGACAGAAAAATCAATTCAGAAAGTTGTGTGGACAGATCAGTAGGTGTTTGCCTGCCCATTCCGTGGATGTTCTACATGGACGGGACAATTTCTCTACCAAACGCCCCATGTGTCATTGCCTTAATAAGAGTCAGGCTAAGGTTGGGACTTTTTGAAATAATGGTCCTTAAACTCTTAGTTCTGCTGTCTCATCCCAACCTCAGCACTTTTCACCTCATTCTGACTCCCTGGAAATCCTTTCTTTAATTCTCCTAATGAATTCACTTATTTTCATCTAGTCTTGAACTCCTATATAAAAACCTGTTCTTGTGTCCCTCTTCTGAGAGCTTGGATCCACGGATGCCTTTGTTATGTATTTATGAACTTGTAAAGCCCTTTGGATTTCTTGAGGATGAAAGTGTTTGTACAAGATCCCTGCTCCCATGACGTCATTTAGGAAGCTTTCTTTGGAAGGAACCTTCCAAGAACTTTTGAAGTTCACGTGTCAGTAGTTTCTGCCTCAAAGAGCAAAGGTAACCCATGCGTTTCCTTCAAGCATCGCGTCAGGAATGTGTTTTGATGGAGTATCAACTCCAGGATGATTCACATAATTAATATTGCATTCACAGAGCACTGGCATAAAGGAGACAGGCAGACCTTTGCATTGACCTAGCCTCCATCAGGACAAAGTATCCTTTTTTCCCCAGCAACTATACTAATAAATGCAGTAAACCAGGGCGCGCTGTCTAGTGCTGAGACCAAACAGCATGGTGTGGCCCAGAGCTCCATCCAGATCATGTAAGGCATAAACCCAAGCCATCCCAAGACATTGTTTGAGAGATTGCGATTTGAATAGCCAAATCCACACAAGAGACCATGAAGAATTTGACGATGTGGACTCTCATGGCTCCGCAGAACCTCTCCAGCTGTAGGAGGATCCATGGGACTCTGTTTTTCCTTCACACCACTGATCATCCTGAAGCCTTTAACCCTGGGAAGGGAAGCCTGTGTAGTGTTATCTTCTACAGAGAGTTTTCAGGACCAGCAGTTAGAGGGATCCTCTTTTGGCTTCCTCATGATATAAACTCATCTGCCAGCCGTTGGATGGAGAAGAGGTACGTAACTCCCTGATTGCTGTTTTTGCATTCCCTGTAATTGTTTCTGAAAACAGTGTTGACATTTAGGCAAGGCTCTTCAGGCAGCTGCTACTGCAAACACTGAGCGCTTGGAGCCTCCCCATGTGCTCTGGCTGGGCTGAAGTGTTCCGTGCTTTGCTACAGCCGGCTCCGAGCAGAACGCTGGTAAGGGACAGGACGTCTTTCACCCGCCGAATGCAGCGTCAAAATGAGCCAAGAGAGATTTGAAAACTCTTTCGTCTCCAAAACAGATGGGGAGATGTTTTTCTTTTCCTTCTGGAGGGAGCTGGGGAGATGTTTTTCTTTTCCTTTTGGAGCGAGCTGTGTGCTCTGTTTTTCAAGAACAGCCCTCCCAGACTCTCCTTGTCTTGCAACCCTCTTAACAACCATCGCCTCTGCTGCTGGGCAAGGAGGGCTGAAGAAGCAGTTAGGAGACCCATGGCACATTTTTTAGCAACTCGTAGGATATGGCTTATGAGTCCTTACCCGAGCACCTTTTCTTTCATTGTGCCCTCAACTGACACCCTTGAAACTAAAAGGCGTTTGGCAACTGGGTCTGACACAGAAACTAGTGTGAACGAAGGCTCTTGCTCTCTGTGAGCTGCTGGTGTGTAAAGGGAAGCCATCTCCTTCCACACTAAGACACTAAGGTTTGTGTGTTCACGCATCTGTGCTATAATCGCTTCCAAAAGGGTTTTTCTTTGCTGCTTCAGATTTTTTTTTCCTCTCTCTCTCCAAAAGCATTATCTATCCCCGAGACTTTCACCTCGGGCCATTAACTGGCAGGTTGGTCATTATAAACCACTTGGCAGTGACTGATTGTGGGGATCTCTTTTGCTCCAGAAAATGTGGAACTGATTGTCTGGGTTGACCCCATTTGACCTCAGGAATTCTGCATTTAACCTGGCTTCAGACATAATAAACTCCAGTAATTAGCAGAGAAATTCAGCGGTGACATGTATAATTGATTGGAAATGCCGGTCCCCGTTGAGATGCGAAGCTGTGCTGGGGGAAGGCACCTGACCAGCAGCGGCGTGGGCTGTGAAGGGGGTCATTGGGATGCTGTCAGGAGGCAGGAAAATGCAGAGAAGGAATGTGGAGCATGTTGTAGGTTTGCTTTTCTTTCCAGCTGAGCATGCGGCAGGTTTGCTTTTCTTTCCAGCTAATGGGCTTGGTGAACATGCTATCCATCACTAATTGCTTATCCCTTTACTCAGCACTTTCCCAAGGTTGAGCTCACACTTTTGGGAAAACACACCTCATCTCTTCACAGTCCATCTTAGCCGTGTGCTTACAAAAAGAAAAACACCTTCTGTGATCCTCATTCCAAAATCCAGCAGTTTGTGTCCCACCAAGGAGGCAGGTATGGGTCTTGTTTGGAAGAACATTGTCTTTTCCATGGCGTGGGCTGATGATACCTTTCTCTTCCGCGTCAGTATGGATCTGTGATAGCCATTCCCAGGCCCTGCATTTGTGCTTCTAGGTTGATGAGAGTTGAAAAAAAGAAAACATTTAAAATTAATTTATTGGTTTGTGCTTAAAGCTGGCCAATTCACTGCCCTGTTTCATGCCACAGCCTCAAGACCAGTTGTGTGCACACCTTGGAGGATGGTGCTCTGTGACATGGGACTAGGAATGGCCTGGGAGTGGAGGAGGGATTGCCTTCATCTGCTGTTCCTGCTTTTTTTTTTTTTTTAATCATCGTTTTCCTGACTTCTGCAAGCAGTGACCTGGTGGCCACGTGGACTTTAGGTTACATGTGTATCAGTACTAGGGAGCGTGACCAAGCATTGGAGGTGGATTGTCTCGTTCATTAAATTGGTGCGATGGCACTTGGCACATCCTCACTGTGGGGCTGATGAGCTGTCTCCCAGACTCTCCTGGACATGGTTCAGGGACAACCATGGCCAGCGACTGATTGTGAGAAGCAGTTTGGTTGCAGCTGCAAGGTAATGGAATTTAGTGATGTGTACATCTGCTATTCTATACTCGCTGGCCTTAGGACCAGAGAGTAATGTAGGGCACATTAAATTCACCAGTGCAGATACAACTTCACGGAGCAGTACAAACACAGTGTTACGTGATTTGTGCAGGTGGGTAGGGTCTCTGCACCACTTCACAGGATGGGAGCTATTGCAAGCCGTCAGCTTGACCAATTGATGGTTTTAGCTTGCACTTCTCAGTAAACATTTGAAATACTGGTTAAGAATGGAAGTCTATCCTACAAACAGGGCAGCAGGGGGCCTATGGGAAAGCTGGAGAGGGACTTTTTACAAGGGCATGTAGTGACAGGACAAGGGGCAATGGATTTAAACTGAAAGAGGGGAGATTTCGATTAGATCTAAGGAAGAAATTTTTACATTGAGGGTGGTGAGGCACTGGAACAGGTTGCTCAGAGATGTTGTGGCTGCCCCATCCCTGGAAGTGTTCAAGGACAGGTCAGATGAGGCTTTGAGCAATCTGGTGTAGTGGAAGGTGTCGCTGCCCATGGCAGGGGTGTTGGAATGAGATGATCTTTGAGATCCCTTCCAACCCAAATCGTTCTATGATTCTATGAAAAGTGGGTACGTTTGGGAAAAGCCCACACACACAGCCCAATGGAACAGACTTGCTGTGTGCAGCTGGGTCGCTGAGCTGGCAGCATCCTCTGGTTAAGGTTGTCTGTGGATGCATGAGCATCCCTGGAGGTGGCTGTCGATGCTGAAGGGATAGCTGCTTGTTGGTGACCTCAGGCACATGCCTGACCACAAGGACCTCGTGTTTTCATGATGCAAGACAAGTCTCTGTGTGGTAAGAGGTCTAGGAGGGGCTGGGAAGGTCAGCTGTGATGTCCTCAAGACCTATCAGTGGTGCTGTCCAAACAGCAGTTGGACACAGTAGCAGGCTGTCTTTCACTCTTCTTTATGTGCTGATCTCCTGGGCTGTGCCGACATCACCAGGGAAACACATCTAGCACAAGCTCCAACACCGAACACCACTAGCACGTAATTATTATCACAGTTCCTGCCCTGGGTTTATCCTATGCCAGGCAGCTCTCCTCCAGGCAGTGCCAAGGCAAGGCTCAGGGAAATGCCACGGGCAGCTCCCTGGCAGTAGGGACATATTAACCATGACTTCAGGAAAAAAAGGAAGAAAAGAAAATTTAGGGATGTAGACACTCTGTCGCTTGCCAGCAAGGCTTTAGAAGGGTCTTTGGCTGGTTTTATTTGATAACATGGATACAACCTGGGAGGGTAACAGTTTGGTGCAGCTATCATGCCGTGAAGACTCTCCATTTGCTAATGCAATAGAAATCAGTGTATTGATGTGGGTTTCACAACCCACTGGTGTCTCCTGGTGCTCTTTAGACACCAGAAGTTTACCTGCCTCTGTGCATCCAAGCTCCTTCAGGAATGGTTTGCTTGAGGTTCACCACCTCCTCCCAGCAAAGGGAGCCTCCAAAAACCAAGTCAGGGCTTCAGGGAGACTTTTATACCCTGGATCAATAAATTAAAAAGGGGAAAAAACAATACAGTGACAACACCATATGCACTGAAGCATCCTGCGGAGATTGCGGAGTCTCAAAACAAACATTAGATGTGTAAACAGTGTATCAGCATTCCTTCGTGAGGGTAACTGCAGACCCATTTATTGCCTTCTGATCATTTATTTTCATTGATGTTCATAGCTAAACAGACAAAAGTGCTTGTGGCAAATATGGTAGGCTCTCCCTGCTCCCGCACAAGCCAAACAGTCCTCCTTTCTCTTTTCTAGACTTTCTTTTTAAACTGATGATCAATCCACCTACTACTGATTGTGGCACAAAGTTTACAGAATCAACAGTTTGCACTGACTCCTTGCCCTGTCTTCAGTGCTCAGACAGCTTTGGGGTGTTATTCCTTCCACTTAGAGGAACAGCAGTAGTGGTTGCAGTGCAAAAGATCTTTGAAATACTGAGGTATTTGTATTTGAAGTATGTGCTCGAGTTTCTGTGAGCCTCTGCTTGCTCACGCAGCTGTTTAAGAGAAGGAATGAGAGTTCAAACCTGAGAAAGAACTGCAGATTTGAATCATTTTTTCTTAAAGCAAAGAGACTATTTGTAGGTTTTAGAATCGACAGTTTTGCCCCAGGGTCCTAGAAAAATAGCAAGCTTCTTTATTGGGCAGATGAAATTTTCTTGCTTAGCTCTGTCAGCTGGGTCAGGAAATACCCTGTGCATTTCAATGAGACAATTTTATTCTTTTTTGGCTTGTTTTTTTTTTTTTTTCCTGCCATCCTACCCCTCCAAGATATTAACTTTGTTTATTTTATTTCACCAAGTGAAAAGTCACTCTGAATTTAGTGCTCCATTTGTGGGAAAAAGATATTTGTTCTGGCTCTGTGATTTGCTCTTAGCCCGGGATGCTGCTGTTTCTCCTGTTGGCCATGAGAATGGTCATGTGCAACATAGACTTGATGTAGTTATTTATTGACTCCTTAGTGATTTCTTGAAAGATTTCACAAAAATATGCAGCCTTTTCCCAAATACCATCTCTCTGGGGTGGGTCTCGGAGCAGGTTGTGGGCAAACGAGTTCCTTTAGTGGCAGGAGCCTCGTTGCATCCTTCCCCCATCATGCAGCAGGTCTGTTGTGAGATGACATGGGTGACTGGAAGGATGATGCTTCAGTTCAGCGTATGTAGGACAGACAGAAAACCTGGACCTACTGCACATACGTGGATCTGCTGTAACGTTCATGCCAGGTCACACGGCAAAAGGAAAGCCATGCCACGCAGACATTACCCAGCACTCCTCGGAGTTACATCCCTCCCCCTCCACCTTAAAAGAAGAGTCAGCATTGCGCTGATGTAAGAAATTCATCACTTGCATGGGTTAGACCGAATTCTGCAAACCTTAAAGTATAGAAGATAGAAAGCAGGGAATCAGGCTTATTTTTGTTGAACAGCAAATTCACAAATGATAAAGTGTATAGCCTCACTGTCATATGATGAACCAACATGCAGCCTTCTGTAAATATATATCTGTGTTTATGTAGGACCTCAATGGGCGTTACAAAACGTTGAGTCTTGTTCTGTAACCCCTCTGTGTGCTCAATATCCTCTGAAATTGCTGACCTCCTTGGATGCTCCAGTATGTACTTCATCTATATTACACACATGCAGAAAAACAGGAGAATCACCTTATCTGCCTGGGAAGCACATCTGGGATGGAAGGCAGCATGTGTTTGGCAGTGCACAGTACCGTTACACTAATGCATCTGCAAATGCACCAGGAGGCTGGCGAGGGGCTGTTTGGATAATGGAGTGGCTGGGCTAATAGAATTAGCCTCCCATTCACAGCCAGAGCTGGGAGGAGGGGAAATGTCCCTTTCAGTCTTCCCAATTATTTCCTGACATCTTATTCCCCCATGACAGCCCAGGAAGGGAAGCAGGAAAGGGAGAGTCTTAAAGCGCAGTGAAAATGTGCTTATTGCACTAACACAGCGCTGGTGCTTTCTGTCCCAGTAAAGAAGAGGGAAGGAAACCAAGTCACTGGGTGGTGATGCCTTCACTTGGACGTCTGAGCACAGACTTTAGGAGTCCTGAGCCACCGTCACGCTTCACAAACCACCCTTCCCTCGAAAGGGGCAAGGTTGGAAATGCATTTGTCACTTGAGCTCCAGACAGCGAACGACACTGATTTAATTAACCCGGTGAGCCCTGCTGGTCTTGTCTATGAGAGCTCAGGACATCATGATGTGTGGATGAGTGGAGGCAGGGTGCAGAGTGAAAGGGGAAGAGGGCGAAGACATGTGGCTGTTGGACCGTCAGAAGCCGTCTCAAAGCACTTTGCTTCTCTCAAGCAAAAGCCCTTTACAATTAGTTTTGATGTGATTTACATTTACTCTGAGGCGTCTGCATAATGGGATATAATGCACAGGAAATGCAGTCACGAGCTTCTGAAAGCTTTTGGGGACGGACAATTCCCACAGAGCATGAAATCTCCCTTTTACTGCAGCTGGAAGTGAGTCCAGCCTTTACAGAACGTGCCTTCATGGGCTAAAATGCCAGAAATACACCTACCAATCTCTCTGACCTGTCAATTGTGTTTATGAAGTGCCCATCATCGTGGTCTCTGGGCTTAACCTTTCTTTTCCTCCTTTGCTATGGATTTATTGAGACCTTGGACTTGTCACTTAGACACCTCCCCCAGGCAGGAGGATTTTCATCTGTAGCAGAGTAAAAGGCAGAGGAATATTGCTTTATTGTCAGTGAGGGGAAGATCAGGGGCTGCTGGAAGCTGGACTGCCTCTCCCCACACATGGCAAGCTTGGTGGGCACGTTTGCTATGGGAGACATCAGTCCTACTTGTAGAAAGTCACCTTGGCCAAGGGTCTGTGAAATTTTAATGCTCCCCACCAAATATTGACTCTCCGAGGGCATCTGAGCGAGCCTTTTGTGGAGAAGTCGATATTTATCTGACGTTTCAGTGGATAATGTTGCTTTTCTCTGAATTTCCATTAGAATCCGCTGGCCTCTCCCAAACTCATGGCACAGTATCCGAGGCGAGATGCAAACATGTGATCAGAAGGAAGCGTTCCCTTCGGAGGGTTGTTAAGTGTTGTCTGCTTCTCCCTGCCTTAACACACCCCGCTCAACTCAGCAGCGCATCTGAGCCCCGTACCTGGGTGCAATCACTTTCAGCACAGAGCAATCCTTTTCCATTTGGCTTTCCGTGGCTCTGCTAAGGAATATATACAGCCAAAACTTAGGTGCTCATGTACCACCAGTGACGAAGGCGGCAGAAACGTCGTAATAAATGCGAACACATCTGTGATTTTATAGAATCATAGAATCATAGAATGGTTTGGGTTGGAAAGGATCTCAAAGATCATCCAGTTCCAACCCCCCTGTCGCGGGCAGGGACACCCTCCACTACACCAGGTTTCTCAACGCCTGGCCTTGAACATTTCCAAGGATAGGGCAGCCACAACTTCTCTGGGCAACATTTTGCATGAGCGTTGTTCTTCTTCCCACTGGAGATAATGGCAGAACAATCTTGTCGCTCCATTACGAGCTGACATGAGTGGGTCTTGTCTGTCCCACAAGGTAAAGACAGTAAAGAAACTCTAGGTTAGATTTTAGGTAGAGCTGTAGCCATGTATTGTTAATGGAAGACATACGTGTAGATGCCTTGCTATACTCAAGCTAACCAGTTAAATTCATAGAATCATAGAATAGAATCATAGAATGGTTAGGGTTGGAAGGGACCTTAAAGATCATCTAGTTCCAACCCCCCTGCCATGGGCAGGGACACCCTCCGCTACACCGGGTTGCCCAAAGCCTCATCCAACCTGGCCTTGAACACTGCCAGGGATGGGGCATCCACAACTTCTCTGGGCAACCTGTGCCAGTGCCTCAACACTCTCAGAGTGAAAAATTTCTTTCTTATATCTGACCTAAATCAGCCCTCTTTCTCTCATTGCCCCTTGTCCTATCAGTACACGCCCTTGTAAAAAGTCCCTCTCCAGCTTTCCTGTAGGCCCCCTTTAGGTACTGGAAAAATTCTGCAGCAAAGACTCCATTCTGCCCCTGTGGTATGATAATTCTGCCATCTTGGGCAATTTAGCATCTGTCTTGTACAGGTCTGAGATGCAGAAGAATCCCAGTGGGGTGAAAGTAAATATATTACCTTTCAGGTAGCAAAAACACCACTGCAGGTTAGATTTTGCCAGTTTACCATCCATTTGGGATTCAGTCTAAGTTGACTGTGCCTCCTGAAAAAGCATAATCCTGTAAACAATGTAGCACTAATATATTGAACAATTAAAACAGTTGTTTCTGTTTGAAGTCGAAATTCATTGTATTTCCATTTGCAAGGCGAGCAAGGCTGATTTCAAAATAAGTGCTAGAGAGAGTTAATTTATATTTCTGTTCGTGCTTGTATGAGTTAGAAAATAAATCCAGGTGCACAAGGAGAAGTAGAAGCCTTTAATTTCAATGGCAGTTTGGGTGTCTGATAACTGTAGGAGTCTGGGCTTAAAATAAATGCAAAGGAATTGTTTTCAGGAGTAAAAGGCACAGGACTTATGGGCACATCTTCATTGCTGTTTTATATTTATTCAGATCAGGTCTGAAGTTCTGAAAACAAATCTCCCACTTGTCCCTGTTTACTGGCGTTTCTTTCCATCTCACAATGGCTCAAACTGTATGACCCAAACTCTTTTTGAACAGGTTAAACCAGCAGATGTGCTCCAGGACCACAGCCAGTGCTCATACGTGTTCAGTCCA
The DNA here is from genome assembly GCF_009769465.1 of Tauraco erythrolophus. NCBI lineage: Eukaryota > Metazoa > Chordata > Aves > Musophagiformes > Musophagidae > Tauraco > Tauraco erythrolophus. The sequence goes on from NC_141468.1 coordinate 3,128,119, forward strand.
GGGGACAAATTGGTTATAGCTTGAGGTAACTCTCCTGGAACGTATGCAATATGTGCATTGGAAACATATGTAGTGTGCACACTGGGTCCCCAGCTCCTTTGTATCTACAGATCTTCTCCTACTCCACCTTGCTACTTGCATATGTGCACGTGGTCTTACAATCCTCACCTGTTCTTAGTCTAGTGCTCATAGGCCGTTGATGAAGTACTGGAACAGGTTGCCCAGAGAAGCTGTGGCTGCCCCATCCCTGGAGGTGTTCAAGGCCAACTTGGATGAGGCTTTGAGCAACCTGGTGTAGTGGAGGGTGTCCCTGCCCATGGCAGGGGGGTTGGAACTAGATGATCTTTAAGGTCTCTTCCAACTCAAACCATTCTATGGTTCTGTGATTCTATGCCGTGGGGTGTTTGAGATGTGCTCTTTGGACACATCTTGTGAATCCCTTGTGTTCCTTCACTCCCTGGTGCTGGTATTGTCCCATCCAGATGCATAGACTGCTGGTTGATGCCTTCACAGATCTGTGGCATGCCTGAAAGACCTCCGTATCTGGGATTGGTATTTTTGTGATGGTCACCTCAACAGTGGATACCCACCGCCCAAGCAAGGCAGAATAGGACAGCCTGGTCTGGCAGCAGGTCTGTTCAATATTTGTCTGGCCAAGAAAGAGAGTGAGTGATGCTCGTATGAGCAGTGTCATATTTAAAAGGTGCCTCCACTTAACTGGAGGTCATAGTGTATACTCTCCTTGAGTGGTGGCATCATTTCATAAAAAAGCTTTTTCATTAATTAAAATCCCTTAACCTTGCATCGTGCTCAGGGTTTGGTATAGAAGCTTCATTTTTCTGATCAATATATATTACCATATTTCCTCGAAAGATGCTTTCACTCCCTCAATTAGCAGAAAAAAATAATTGTGTGCATTTGAAAGCATTTTGTGCCTCTAATATCCATTAACTAGATCAGAGTTGCAATTTTCCTGTTCTTATGGACTTTTGTCCATATCAGTTATCCAAAGGAACATAAAGCATTGTTTGGTCTCATTCAAATGACATTTCAATAAATGCCAGGGGAAAATGATGATTCTGTACTGCCTTTCTTCTTCTTTTTTTTTTTTTTTTAACGTTGAGAGAAAGGGAATAAACTAATGAGAAATGCCCTAGCCCATGAATCAGGAGTTTCAACGTTGAGATTTCTACATGTTTTCTGCATGATTCTGCACAAGTCACTAACAGCCACATACAGCTCCTTGCAGCAGGGTCTGACATTTATTTTTATGTAGTACCCTGGGCCACTGATTTTGATGAGGTTTCCAGGCAGGAACATGCTTATTAATTTATCCACAGTATTAATGGAATTGGGCAGGAGGGGGGAACTGTTTTATCTCAAAAACCTTCCCTCCCTTCCAACTTTCAACACTCTGGGAGGCCTTTAGGCACCACAAGCACTCGGTGTCCGAGGGCAGAGCCCTGCAGACAGACTCACACACTAGCAAAACTCTCTCCTTTCCTCCCGCTGGGCTGGAATTAATATTCTTCTTTCAATTCTTTTCTACTGACAACTTAAAAATTAATTGCCTGTGCACATGAGAGGTGAGTGACCAGATGCCCAGGAAAGCACAACAGAATTATTGAGTGATTCTTCTTTAATTAAGTGCATCAGAGAGCTGGGATTGGTGGGGCCCTGTGCTTGATGCCAGTAACATCATTGAGAGGATGTGAAGGGATGACTGCTGCCAAGGGATGATGGAAGCTACTCAAGGAATATAGAAAGCTGTTTTACTGCTGGCTTCCTTTGAGAAAGCTGGAGCAATAGCCGATAACCATAAAACTACTGGGGCAAAGCCGCAAACACACCAGGGGCATCCGTCAAGTACTTAGCTCTCTCTCTGAGCAGGGAGACCTTTTATCAATGAGAGAGGAGCACAACAGACCAGCAGCTCTGAATTCCCTGCCAAAAGGGCAGCAGGCAGCATTTTCAACTTCTGCCTTAAGTTATCGCTCAAGAGAGAGGCAGTTGGGGAGTTCCACTCTTCTGAGTCTGACTCCTTGCTGAGCTGCTCATGTTCTAAGCCAAGTTGGGTGAAACAGTTATCTCTGCGTGCCTTGGCTACCACGATGTGAAAGATGGGTTGAACTAACCTCTCGCAGTGACAGACAGTGTTAAACAATATCCCTTAGTTCATGGACTGCAGTAGTGGCTATTGAAGGCTTCTTGCACCATCTACTGCAAACCATGGCATGGTGGTTCCTGTCCTCACTCAGCAAAGCACAGGCCACCAGGATCAACCTCACCAAACTAATCTCTGTGTGTTGTATGTGTATTACAAGGGACCTGTTCACTTTTTACAAGGGCATGTAGTGATAGGACACGGGGCAATGGCTTTAAACAGAAAGAGGGGAGATTTAGATGAGATCTAAGGAAGAAATTTTTCCCTTTGAGGGTGGTGAGGCACTGGACCAGGTTGCCCAGAGAAGCTGTGGATGCCCCATCCCTGGAAGTGTTCAAGGTCAGGTTGAATGAGGCTTTGAGCAACACAATGTAGTGGAAGGTGTCTCTGTCCATGGCAGGGGTTTGGAACTAGATGGTCTTTAAGATCTCTTCCAACCCAAACCATTCTGTGATTCTATTCTATGATCTATCTACACGTATCATCATGACTGAAACCTCAAAGGTGTTGTCAAGTCTTGGTAGAGGTACAATGGGAAGGCTGGGAATAGCCTATGAATGGAATAACAAAGAACTGCAAGGGAGCAGTAAAAAATGAAAAATAACTTCAAAATGGTTGAGTTTTTGGCATGCCCAGCGTGGTGTTGCTACCAATCAGCATAAGACCACTGGAAGCCTATGGACAGTGTTAGGATTGCGGCCAGACAGGAAACTGCAGTGAAAAATTAAGAGCATCTAGGGGTCTTCACTGAATTTGAGTGCGTAGAGACCTTACAGGACAGCCCTAATGACAACATATATACATTTACTGTGACAGCCCAGGGCAGTGGCCCAAGTCCAGCATGGCATCTCAGTGCCTGAAGGTATGGAAGTGATCATCTGGCAAAGATTGGCTCCAGCCTAGCTAAGCGGAACGTGAACAGCCCTCTATAATATCTAAAGGAAACTATATTTCTGTCATTTTCTGTGCCCACAAAGATACTGGATTTCTGCACTGCTCCTTTAATTTTTATGGCGTTCTGCTTATTTCTGTGGTGTGCATAAACTTGCAGTCTGTTCGTAAAAATGTAAGATCACAGCGTGCTCTGCTTTATATCTGTATATATACGCAGATGCACAATGTTTCTCCCAGCGTGCAGAATGAATAAATTCTGGAGTAATTTTTCATTGTTGCCTTTATGAGCTTCAAGGAAAAAAACCCTCAAAAATGAATAAATAATTTATTCCAATGAAATTGCTGCTTACTACGCTGCATGTTGGACCTTAGCTAGCCTGGTCAGCACATGGGATCCGGGACATCTTCTCTATATTATTTCTCCTTATTTCTGTATTTTTTTCAGGGAATTCATGAAGTCTCTGTGTGTGTATATACATACATGTGAGAGCATGCGTACGTGAAGGCAAGAAACAGGTTAAAAGAGCCACATTTTCTTTCTATCTGTACATGCTTTCTACATGTGTGTAAAAAAGAGATCTCACCCTCTGTTTCAGACGTCCAGGCTCCATTTATAATGCTACACAAACGATGGACACCTCTCTTCAGAACAGGGCTGGTCACTGCTGGTCAGTAGACTTCCTGGGGAGCTTTTCTTTTCATCCTAAAAAGGCATTTAGAAGACGCCAGATGAATTGTGTCCTCTTTGTGTACACATATGCATACAGTGTAAACATGTGTGGTTTTTGTGGAGTTGACTGTAATAATGCAGTTTTGTGTGTTTGTTTTGCTTGTTGTGCACGTATAGATAGATGTGTATATGGGGTGGGGGTGCTATAGGTCCATGCACGTGTCTAACCACAAGACTCATGACTCTACTGGCGTTACGTTACACAGTGTAATAAGGCACTAGGAAAAAAAAACAGAAGGAAAGGAAAAGAGAATGAATCTGTGTATCTCTCTTAAGGATGTGTCTTGGAAGTAGCAAAAAAGTGACATCCAGGGTGATCTTTCCAGCTTGTTGTGCCTGTTGAGGAGCTAAGGTTACCTACGTGCTAACATCTCGCTCGGTGTTACATGGTTTGAGCTGTAAGGCTCTGATCCACGTGGCCACAGCTAAAAGTGGCTTTTTGCTCTTTTCGTGAAGCCCTACCCATGTCAGTGCTGATAAGGCTGTTGCAATATCGGTGTTTGCATCTTGGTGAAGTTCCTACCTGATGTTGGGACTTGGTCGTGGAAAGGGTCCCACGGTCCTCAGTGAGATGACTCACAGGTACATGATTTACACACAAGGGCAGGAGATGTACAAGTACAAATGCATTAGCAACCAGGATGCTGGCTTAGGCTTTAAGAAACAGGGCTGACTCCCAAGGTAAATAATTCCTATTTTTTTCTCGTTGTTATTCTGATCTCTAGGAGATCAATGAATTTCATCTCCAATGCCTTGAAGCTCCTTTCTCCCTGCATTTTCTGCCACTCTTGTCCATTTAGACTTGGGCTAAAATGTCTTTTACTACTTGTCTGCAGCAGGGCACAACACAGTGGGATTCTACTCTCAGCAGGGGACTCTTGCCATATAAATAAAATAGCACAGATAAATGATTACTTTGCCACTGGGCTTATTCAACGGCTGATGCTTAAACGAAACAACCCACAAATTCGCACAGAGGAGCATGCAAAACAGCCAGTTGGGAAGAGCTATGCCTGAGCTCTTCCCTTGCTAATTCCAGCAGCTGGTTTGCATTGGTAAAAACAGACTAAAAGTTGAGAAAGGAGCCTGAGATGTGGCATCCCTGCAAGATCAGGTCTTAGGGAGATGAGACTGCAGGTAGGGGAAACAAAAAAAGAGGGGAAAAGCAGGGCTCTGGGTCACTGTTGCTCTAGATTATTGCTTCCAGTTGCTCAGGCTTGCTCTATATAATTACCATTTCCACGTGAGCCCGGATCTGTATTTTCCTTAATGTGCCACGGCTGCTTCTCCTGACCTCTTTCACGCTGCCTATTACCTCAGCTCCGCTTCCCCTCCTTTCTGATCGAATTACTAAAGCACACAGTGGAGTCTCTTGGCTCAACAAAATTTAATGACAGTGACAATAGAGGAGGATAATAAAGATAAATCAGCTGCTCCCAGGAAGGAAAGATGAAGTAACAACAGAGTGAGTTAGAAGGCTACACCATGAAGTGATCCTGGCAAGTGCCTGGTCCTCATCATCCCTTTCATCTCAATGTTTGCATTTCTTCTACTTCTTGGGGACTTTGACAGGGAAAGGTAAAGAGGAGAGGGGACTGAGGCACTAGAGATTTCTGCCTTAGGCACACACTTGCTGGGGATCTTGGGCACATCACTCTGCCTCTTCATTGTCTCATCTTCAAGGCTGTAGGTTGAGAACAGACCTGGAGAAGTCTTTCATGAAGCATACTGTAAAGAACATGCCAGCTGTGGGGTTTTCATCTCATCTGTAACCTTGTACACTAATGCGATCCACACAGTGAGTAAAGGGAAATGGTGTTTGTAAAGGAGCTCCAGTAAGACCACCTTCTTTCTCAATGCCCATAAATCCCTGGGCACACCAAATCATGTTAATCCAGCTTTTTCTGATAAGTTATTCTCATGAAAGCCAATGGAAGCAGGCTCACGTCTTTGTTTAGCAAGGAAACCATGCTTGGCAGGAGTGCTGTCAGAGGTTGAGGCCAATGTCTAGCCTTGCCCACCAGCTAAGGTCAGATGAGGGACCTAGGGCTTCAGTGAATGGCATTCAGTGTGATGGGCACAGAAGTCATCTCATCTCTCAGCTACAGAGAGAGAGAAGAGGTAGTAATCAAAGCGTATCTGAGCTTCACTCCTCACCCAACAGGAAACCAGCTCCTGGGACTGCAGTAACCGTACCTACCACCTCCATCTCCCTCATAAGGACAAGCAGGGACAGAGCCTGGGATGACTGTGCCTGTTGGAATTGCTTTTCTGACATTCACCATATTTCCAGTTGCAGAGCATTTGCTATTTAATGAAAACTCCTGAAAAAAACCCACCCTTCTAATTGCAATCACATTCCTCGCCTCTCCCCTCCCACCAGGCTGTTAAACTGTTAAATGTTTGCTGCATTGATCTAAACAGCTGAGCACGAAACAGTGAGCTGTAGTTGAGACCTCCTGCAAGCTCAATAAACTTAATGGACATCCTCAAGAACTTTAACTGGGAAGATTTAGTTCCCAAAGAAGAAGGAAACAAACACCCGGAGCAGCTTTGCCTGCCTGTCGTCCCTCATTTTGCCAGGAACAGCTGTTCATGCTGGGATTAGCTCCGAGGTTTGTACTGAGCAGAGACTGACTCACAAGAACAAAATCAGGAGATCATTACATCTCAGCGCAGACTCCAACTGCTTCGGGCTGCACAGGGAGAGAGAAAATTAACCGGAGTAGGAGCCCAATCTGCAGAAGTGCTGCACAACTTTCGTGCGTGACAGATGAGCGGGAGAAGAGAAGACCTCTGCTCTCCAGGACAACTGCTGCAGGTCTCAGGATGGAGCTCCAGCCTGGAAGATGGAGGAGACAGCTGCTGAGAAGACAGAGGTGGTGTGTCATACCGATTGTCTTGCTCTTGTGCCTTCCCTTATAGAATGGTTAGGGTTGGAAGGGACCTCAAAGATCATCTAGTTCCCTTAATGGAGCCTGTTTGTTCAGGATTCATGTAAGACAAATGCTCAGAATGGGAGGAGCGGAATTGATTCTTTTACAAAGACTCTAATTACTCAGAAATTCCCCATCCCTCCAGACACTGAGCGCAGCATTGCTGGTGTGAGGAGCAAGCTATGTCCTCATCTTATTGAGCAAGGAGGCAGAGTCTTCACCTTTGCGTGCATTTGCCTTCTAAGACCAATCTCTGGGTTAGGTTAAGGGCATTGGTTTGATTGGTAAAATGAGTGTTCTGGGTTGGGAAGTCGTGTTGGACTAATTACGAGAGCTGGTGAAACCTGCAAGTGGAGAGCATGTGCAGAAACACGCGACAGCATCAGATGAGCGTTCTCCATTCTCAGCTGATTGTTGCTGTAAATAAGGAAGAAGCATCCGTCTACCCAACAGGACAATTTAATATGATATGGATTATCAGAGACATTATAGCAAGAGAGCAGCTACTGGTTTAGAAACCATATGTGGCTTCGTAACAACCTCTTTTCTCCCAATGAGGACAGCTCTCGAGGGGAGGAGAGAAGAGAAGGAGGTTAAAAGGTTGCCTGGACAGTCTTTCACAGTAAAGCTGTGTTTGTAACTCAGGGGCCCTGCTCTACTCATCCTGGTCAGACAGCTTGTGGGTGGAAACAGCTCTGCAGACTGTTCTTATACGTCCTGAGTAGCCCACAGAGCCACCAGACAGGGTCTCACCCCTGGTCAATGCTGACATGAACTCAGCGTCACCTTTCTCTGTGTTCCTGTCTTTCAGGCTAGAACTTCCTCCCCCTTTCAGTCCTTAAAAAATGATCAGTAAGCCCATTCCTCCATGGGTAAGTCATTGTTGCCTGAAACAAAGAAGTCTGCATGTTCATCATCTACTGACGGCTGCTGCAAAGTCTTTTTTTTTCTGTTTTTCTTTTTGCATTACTCATAAAATAACTCACTATTGTCGTGGCCCAGTAACCAAACCGCAGAGAACCAAAGACCATGGGAAATCCCCACTGAGAAGAAGACCTAGGCTTGCTGCATCAGGATTTAGATAACTCAGTCTGTCTGAAAATGGTATCTATAAGCCACCCAAACTGACCTTGTGCCTCTTGCTGAAGCGCGACCACAATGCATGCAGCAGAGATTGCAAACAGGTTAAAATGCAGTCATCTCCAAGGAGGCTTGTTCACAGCAGCAACACATGTGGGACAGCCAGCTGAAGGACACAGAGCTCAGCTGAAATGGCAGGAGATGCTCCAGATGATCCGAGGGCTGGAGCACCTCTGCTACAAAGACAGGCTGAGTTCAGCCTGGAGAAGAGAAGGCTCCGGGGTGATCTTATTGCAGTCTTCCAGTACTTAAAGAGGGCCTACAGGAAAGCTGGAGAGGGGCTTTGGACAAGAGCGTGCAGTGACAGGACAAGGGGCAATGACTTTAAACTGAAAGAGGGCAGATTTAGATTGGATCTAAGGAAGAATTTTTTTACAATGAGGGTGGTGAGGCACTGGAACAGGTTGCCCAGAGAAGTTGTAGATGCCCCATCCCTGGAAGTGTTCAAGGCCAAGTTGGATGGGGCTTTGGGCAACCTGGTGTAGTGGAGGGTGTCCCTGCCCATGGCAGGGGGGTTGGAACTAGATGATCTTTGAGGTCCCTTCCAACCCAAACCATTCTGTGATTCTATGAGAAGGTTCAGCAGGGTGCAATGATATTGCACCTTGGTTTGCTATAATTAATGCCCCCGAAGTCCAGTATACTCTTCCATATTGGCCAATAACCCGGAGTTGTGTTTTACTTCTCAACCTCGCCAGTTCTGCTTTGCAGGAATGGTATATACATACTGGTATATACATGCTGGCACCGTCGCTTTCTTCTACAGTGGGGAAACAGATGAAAGTTCATGTTTCCCCTGTGTTAGGTCACAAAGTGTTATTTTGGGCACCTTCCAGAGGTGATTCATTACTTGTCGTCTTGCAGAGTGAGGACAATGTAAGGCTCTGCCACATGCCGTATTGATCCCTTGACTTGATCACTCGGCGTATCGAATACCCCTGCTTTTCTAATCTAATTAATGCAAGATAAATACTCCATGTTGGGGCCTGGAGTCACGTTTTTAAGAGTAATCAGGGAGTGGGACTGATTAAAACCAGAAGGCTTCAGGGATAATTTATGGACTACTTGACACCGCAGGCAGGTTGGGGTATTTCAGAGGGCTCCGTGTGGTCCCTGGCTCGAAATTGCCTCTTTGGCGGGCTCCATATCCAAATTCCTCCTCATCCCTCACTATGATAGCTTTAGGCTTGAAGGGGTCTAATCTCTGGGGTGAGACACAACCGTAGGGGGTCAGGACATCTGGTTTCACATTTCCCCCCAGTAGTGGGACACTGTGTCAGAAAGACAGGACGCTTCATTTAGGACCTTAAGAAAATCACCAAATGCCATGGTTTGGGGAAACTATACAACGCCAGACACGAGAGGAATTTGCTCTTGTTTAGAAATCTGTAAGCAAATAGAAATAAACGATTGAGATGCAGCTTAACTCCAGTTTGTCCCTGTTTCAGTCCAGATCTTGGCCTTTCAAGGCAAGTGAATGCTCTGGATCGATAGGTATAAATGGAGTAGGGAAGGTAATAATATTAATTTATGTCACCTGCATGAATTAATTAATTAGCTTATCCCCACTGTGAGGTAAGTAATGCAATTGCCATTGTGATGAAGAGGGAAAGGAGGCAGGGGAAGTTTTCATGGCCAGCTGAGGGAAGTGTATGCTGCAGACATGGTGGGATCCTGGGGATGAGCTTGGTCCCAGCCATCTCCTAAGGCAGATTCTTTCTCTTGTGGGAGGAAGCCTGGCTGGGTGAATTGTCATAAGGGATTTGTCTTCCCCCTGCTTTGTGGTGTTCTCCATCAGTGGGGGCTCTTACAATGCCCTGGCCAGATGATGTTTATCTCCTCACACCTTGATGAACACCTGGATGTGGGATCACTTCCTGCAGCCCCTCTCAGAGCCTGGGAACACATTGCAACAGAGAGCAGACTGGCTATAGAGGAGAAGTGAGCAGAAAAAGGGTGGAAATCCAGTGCAGCCTATGGAGAAACCGGTCTTGAATGTCTCTGGTGTCCACCAAAGGGTGAGACAAGAGTCCTCTGTGAGATGAGGAAAGGTGCAGCAGGCAGTGAGGGCTGAGCCAAGGTCCGTCTCCCCTGGTTGCAATCACATCGTGCTTGGGATGGCGTGAAAATTTTTCCAGGGAATGAGGAGCAGGGGCACAGGGTCACTGATGGCAATGGCAGGGCCATTTATTCCGATTTCTTTCTTTTGCATACGAGTTTTCCCAGACGAGAATGCAGCATATACAGCTGGGGAAGGCAAGGGCAAGTTCAGCAGCCAGATGTAATTGCATTTTCCTCCACAATTGCCCCCGGGGCTAAGCCAAGGCCCTTCTGCGCCTGTCTCTCTCCTCACAATGCATCATAGAGAATTGGTGTAAAATCCAGTTAAAAGGCCACTCTCAGGTCTCAGCTGCTGCGGCATAAATTGCGGATGAATTTTTCCTCTCCTGTATACGCCTGACAGGTTTTGTCATCCAGCCCCATATGGCCGCGTTGCGTTTCTTCTCTCGCCTTGGTCTCTCATCACAGCCCCCCGCTCGTGGCTTGGGAGCCCTTTCCGAGCAAAGCCGTACTTCAGGCTCCGTGTTTTACAGCAGCGTCGTTACAGAGGGATATCTCTTCCTACACGTGTAAAAGGGAGCCCGAGATTGATGGGGTGTAGGAGTGGGTAATCACAAATCCAGCTGCCCCGAGGTAGCTGAGAACAGAGATGGTGCAGGGCAGGGGCGAAAGGGGAGTGGGGCCTGAGGGAGCTTTGTAGGGTACATTTATCACACTCTTGGCAGCGAGATGCAATTTATATGGACGGAGCATAAATCCTGTTCAAGTTGCACCAGACTCCATATGGGCAGCTGAGCACCTGGGTCAGCTGCGATGCTGGAAGCTGGGGCCTGAGATGGTGCTACCGTGGTCATCCCACCAGCTCTCTGGCCCTTCTCCTTGTCTTCTTTGCACTGCCTCTTCCCTTTTACCTTTTGGGATCCCTCATCCTCTGCCCATGTAAGAGTCAGCCCCTCTCCCAGGCTGGTGTAGTGGTGCTGGCTCTGTCGAGGAGGACGCTGGTGAGCGGGAAGGGCATTTCCCTGAGCTTTGCATGCTGTGAGACATTTCTACTGGAGTTACTGAATCCACTGGAAAAACCTCTGCTTTCTTCTCACCAAGCTATTTACCTGGAGCACGTTCTGCTCTAGGGATTGCTCCCAAAAGACTTCATGGTTGCGAAGATGTCACAATGGGCAGCATCAATAACATGTTCCAGCAAAGACCTTGGAAATGATCTGGTTTTGCTTATCCCCAGACCATGGAGGGCATCTCTTCTCTCCTTAGCTGTCCCACTGACAACCCCATGCCATGCACCATGGCAGTGGGTGCACATGTGCCTCATCAGCGCTGGCCACAGGTCCACCTGCTCTCAGCCTTTCATACAGGGAGGATGTAATTGCATTTCCTGAGCCCCAGAAGTCATCGCTGTGCTCATGTCTCAAGGACGTGGGGTCCCGTGGGCTGGTGGTTGCACTTGCACCCGCACGGGTCTCCACCGTACCCTACCTTACGTACCCCCAAAGGCATTTGTCTCTGTGTGTCACTGTCTTCATGCTGGTGTTTTTTGGGCACAACGGTTGCTTTCAGGGATGCTTTGGCCCTTTTAGATTAAGATATGACTGTTGTGAAACGTGGTACTGCCTGTCCAGAGACGGATTTACTGGGGATGCATGTGCTGTCATACTGGTTCTTGCTGGGTTACCGTACCGTACCTCCATACCCTTCTAGACAATCTACAGAGCATATCCCTTGCTATATCCATTAATTTTCCTCCTAGTATCTGATGGGAAGGCTTGTCTGCTTTTTCATAATCCTGGAAAAACCTTTTCCTTTTGATCTCACATTTCGGATGGTGGGATAGTAAATCCTCTGTTATTTTGTCCCTGCCATTGCACAGTCACTCTTCTCTGGATTTAGGCCATCCTTTGTGCACCCTGGTTTCCACTTCCAATTTACAACTGCAGATTTGCTGTTTGGCGAAAGTCTGCACACACACACACACGGAGAACTTGGAATAAGCCTTGGAAATTAAATAATAAATAAAGACACTCTTCCCTTCCCGACACATGCTACGTGTTGCTTCAGCAAACGTTGAATAAATCAGCGAGCTATGCGGTAATAAATCTTTCATGAGATTAGGACCATCTGAACTTCAGCGATTGTGTGGTGAATGTATAAATTTCACATGCAGATATAGTGTAAAAAAAAAAATAAAATCTTTAGATTAGTTATTAACTTTGGAAACACTTGATGAGTTTTGATTCATTAAGTGTTTCACAGTCTTGTTAATTTAATAAGTACCGATGAGGCTGTAATGTAAGACAACAATCAGTAATTTGGAGGGGGGAAATAATAAAGTAGTCATTACACAGCAGAATGTTTAATCAAAGAATGTGGAAACTTACAGTTTCACATTAATTTGAAAAGGTTGGAGATTTAAAATTAATATTAGCTCTGACACAAGGAGGCTTTCTCTACAAGCAGATAGGGCTTATATAATTGCTTAGAAGTGAATTAAAATGCCTGTAATTTTAATGGCTTCACCTCTTTAACTGGATCCCCAGGCTCCATAGGTAGAAGAGAAAGAGAGCTAAAACAGTTGTGGTCCTTCAAATCCCTGAGTAAATCTCACCTGTGGAGATGTGGCTACCTGTAGATTAAGGGTGACAAATCACAATGCAATTAGGCTCCTGTTGAGGAGAGCAGTTAAGCACCTGCTTAAATGTAAACAGGTACTGAAGTACCACCCTGAATGGGAAAATCCGTAGGGAGGAGGTTAAGTACTTTATTGGATTTTGGACTTCGAAACATATTGACAATTCACAGCCTCAGCAGGACTAAATGAAATGTTCAGGGGAAACCTGGGCATTGACTAATACTCAATGCTCATGATCTTGCCCTGGTTCTGGTTCTTCCTAGCCTTATCTTAGGGTTACCTTGTGTCTCATGAAGCATCACTGCTTTCCATCAGCTGTCTCCTGCCTTCTGATTGGTTTATACCTTATTTTGGGTTAAACCTCTCAGTTTTAAGCCAGAGAAACTAAGAAAGAAAACAAAGTTTCTGCACTACTCTTCCTGCTGATCCCTCAGTAATTTTGAGATTTATTCCCAAATTTCAGTAAAATAAGGCACAGCTAAAGATATGTGTGTTGTGATGACTGATGGAGGACAGTGTTCTCCGCTTGGGAAAAGATTAAAAAATCTCACCTTAGAAGCAATATGGAGAATATACACAGGTGAGGTACGTTGGCAACCTACCTGCAGAACAAGTGGTGTGTTTGCTCAGCATGTAGCAAAACCCCAGTACCGAAAAGAAATTGTCAAATATTTGGCATTGTTCCATAACCTGGAGTAAGAAAGGCCATGTGAAGATAGAGCTGTCAGAAATAGATGGGAAGAGCTAAAATATCAGTCTTCATAGCTTTGTTTGTCACTGGTCTCAGCCCACTGATTTTGTAGGGTTAAGATGGTGTTGCAGAAGCCATGATGACACTCTCAGTGGGCAACTGTGGGCTTACAAGAACTGTTGTGATGGAATTTCGGAAACTACAGGGATGTGTGAATGTCAAGTGTTGCTTTGACAGCATGTTGTTTGGATATCTAGGTGGTGTTCTGGGATATCTCCTCTGGAGTCCTACTCAAGGCTTAACACTAGACAAAGAAATGACCAGTCATTCATGAATCCATCCCATATTTTGCTCAGAGCCTGCAGCTATGTAAGAAATTGGGAATTTTGGCAGCGCTCAGCAAATCTCAGACTTTGGCGTTCTTCTGGTGTCCTGTGCTTACATGGAAAGATCTCTCCGGAGACTGAGACATAGCAAGCAAGACTTAACTAAACTATGTCTACCATGGAGACATCTCCATCTGACTTGTTACGTGAGACTCCATTGTGAGTTGATGGAGAGATAGTTATTTTTACTCTGTGATCCATCATGTCTATACTAGGATTAGACTAATCCTTCCCCAGAAGTTTCTGTGTCTCTCTGCTGTCCAAGGAGGAGGCCTAGAGAGCTTGCTTACATTTAGCCATCGACATTTCCCCCATTGAATTTTATCCACAACTGCATGTCCATGTTTGTGTCTGTCTGTGCCTGTAAGTGTGTGTTTGTAGCATGGAGAAGAAAAAAGCCAAGTGGACATCACTGCTGAGTGTCCAGCTCCAAGATAACAAAACCAAGTCATTGCATAGGTATTTCTGAAGCAAGGGCAGCTGGGTGCGTTCTTCTTAGAGCTGCTGATACTTCACATTTTCCTGGGCAAACCCCATAATCCTATGGTTGATTATTTTCCCATTTCTCCTTATCCTGAAGGGGTACAGTCTACCCATGACTCTTTCTTTGGTGGGTTGTATAGAAACTTGACATGAGCCGGCAATGTGCGCTGGCAGCCCAGAAAGCCAACTGTATCCTGGGCTGCATCAAAAGCAGCGTGGGCAGCAGGTCGAGGGAGGGGATTCTGCCCCTCTGCTCTGCTCTCATGAGACCCCACCTGGAATACTGTGTTCAGCTCTGGAGTCCCCAACACAAGAAGGACATGGAGCTGCTGGAGTGGGTCCAGAGGAGGGCCACGAAGATGATCCAAGGGCTGGAACACCTCTGCTATGAAGATAGGCTGAGAGAGTTGGGGCTGTTCAGCCTGGAGAAGAGAAGGCTCTGGGGTGATCTTATAGCAGCTTTCCAGTACCTAAAGAGGGCCTACAGGAAAGCTGGAGAGGGACTTTTTACAAGGGCGTGTAGTGATAGGACAAGGGGCAATGGATTTAAACTGCAAGAGGGCAGATTTAGATTAGATATAAGGAAGAAATTTTTCACTCAGAGGGTGGTGAGGCACTGGACCAGGTTGCCCAGAGAAGTTGTAGATGCCCCATTCCTGGAAGTGTTCAAGACCAGGTTGGATGAGGCTTTGAGCACCCTGGTGTAGTGGAGGGTGTCCCTGCCCATGGCAGGGGGGTTGGAACTAGATGATCTTTGAGGTCCCTTCCAACTCAAACCATTCTATGATTCTATATGGAGGACAGTGTTGTGGATAGAGAAAAGGTAACACTCTCCAGCTAAGGAGAGGGGGAATGATGGTCTGACAAGCTGCAGGAACAGACAAATGGGATCTAAGTTTCCTCTCTCTGGACTCAACTTAGGTAACGAGGACATATCCTTGCAGCAACAGTTTGTCACTTCTTGAAGTGGACTGTCTGGACTTTCTCCCAACCAAGGACAGTGAGAGCAGAGAGTAGTCACCTCAGAAAGCCTAATTGTTGGGAAAGCCAGCTCGTGATTCAGCTCGGAGAGCAACATTAGCAGGCTGAAAACGTGGACTAATTAGATGAATTTCAGGCATGCGTGGGCTCAGCGTTTGCTTTGCTGCTGCTGCACGTGTCCTTTGGGACTCCTGAATATGGGAAAGAGCTAACTTAGACAAATCCAGAGCAGAAACTCTGTCCAGTTTGCAATACTCTTTCATTCTGCTTCCAGCATGCGAATCATCAGCTCTAGTCTTTGAGTGAAAAGGGATTTTTCCCTCTGAGGAGACTCTACCTTTTTCTGCTCTCTCTGGGAAGCAGTGAAGATCTTCATTGTATTCTGGAGAGCGAGCACTTTTGAATTATCCATGTTCTTCTAAATAAAGTTCTCACTAAGCTTTTTTTTTACGGTTACTTTTACTATGTGCTTTCATGGCACCAGGAGATGAATAATGATAAGGAAGCAAAAGCACCTCATATTTACAAGATTATTACAAACTACCATGTATCCTCAGGTGGTTGTACGCTCAGCAAAGAGACTTATTTGAGAGTGAAGAGTAGTTCCTTAATATATCTATGTGGATGGATGGACCATTTGTAAGTACTACTGATTTCCCCACAAAAAAAGAAAGGTGGATTTTCCAACAAGAACTGAATGTCTGATTTTTACAATGTTCCCTTGATGCAGTGATGCACTTTGTTCTTCCTGTGACAATGGTATTAATGTCATACAACGTTCAGGTAAACTGGAGGGCAGGCAGCTGACCTGCACCATCACACCCTGCTCTGGTCCTGCCAACTCTGCCAGATTACGTACCAGTGGGTAGGGAGGAAAAAGGAGGTCATCTTGGAGAGGGACGAGATGAATTGCAATAAAATTTGTCGTTTGTCAAAAATCATGAGATCTTCTACAACAATGGAGTGAGGAATGAAAGGACTGGCTTTGAAGAGGAAACTAGAGGTAGTAAAAAGCCTGTAATGATCCTGCAATGATCATGGAAACAGGGAAAAAGGTTGATGGAAATGAGGAAAGATGAAACTGGTGATGGCTGAAGTGTGTTTGATCAGAAGACTGGTGCAGAAAGAGACCTGGAGGGGATAGGAGCTTGGGTACCTGTGTGCATGCACTTGTTTGGGTCTTGACATGTGTGTACAGACACCTGGTTAAGCAGGAAATTGTTACAACAGGTATTTTGAGGTAGGAATTGATAATTTAGTTTCCTATGCTTTTTTATTTTATTAGAAAAAAATAAAAGAACCATATCTGGCAACTGAAACTCTGACCACAGAGTTTCTCTAATCTGAAACTGAATTATTAGAGCCTTGTCTGTATAGCCACATAGGCCACATCTGGGGAAAGCCCCAAATCTGAGAAACTGAGTCAAATTGAAAGGAAGAAAGGAAGAAGGGTCTTGCGCTATTAAGCAATGCTACATTGGCCACCTGCAAGCTTGGAGCACTATTTTTATTTTTCCTTAGAACCTTTTTAAAAAATTATCAAGGTTCCTATTTAAACAGAAAAGATGAGAATAGCTTAAAAAAATGTTACAGTAGTGCAAAACACTTTTCCCATTTAACCCCCTCCTTAAATTCTTCAGTGAAAATCCATTAGTAAAAATGAACGATGGTGTGCGTGGGCAGATGTTTTCAGGAGCAGGTATTGGATTATATCGGAGGGTGAAGGAAGCTGAGACATCCTGGTTGTTTTGGGAAGCTATAGGGCCCAATTCAGAGCCTACTTTAACTTGACCTCTTTTACTGTCCTTGTGTGATGTGGGACTGATGTCCTCACTCTGAGGCTGTTTCGGGATGAAATCTCATTCCTCTACCAAACTGTTTGGTCCCCTGACTAGTTTTTATCATCATCTTGAAGTCCCAATTTTCATCCCTGCCTTACTGTGATCAGAGAGGGATGGGTAGTGATGAAGTTGTCTAGAGCTGTATCTTATTCCTATAGAAGACACTTCAGAAAGGAGGAGAAGCTCTGATCTTCTCAGCAAAGAGGTAGAGGAAGAAGTCCTCAGGTGAGACATGATAACTTTCTGTGATGGGGAGGTTCCCAGGGCATGTCTTCATTGACTGTCATGATTGCTTAGTCCATGTCGTGGTTCAGGGAGTCCTCACATAGTGGTGAAAGTGACACGAGGGTGGAAGGAGAGGGCTAGAGGCACTTGTGTGTGGCTGGATGATAGGTCTTCAGGGAAGTCTTGCATCTTGTCTGGAGGAAAGATGCTCTGACCTCAAAGTGCTGAGGGATTCATGCAGCCGACAAAGTACCAGCTATAGCCAAGAGCTATAATCAGGCAGGAGCTTTCAAATCCAACATTTCCCTACCAGCTTCCCAGGAGTGGTGGCCCAGACCATTTTTGATCTCAGACAGTCTGAGTGCAGAAGCAGGGCTGCATTTATCTCACACATCACACAGACTCAGCTCTTTGACCCTTAGGGAAGCAGCCATGAGCTGGTGGGGATGGGGGACAAGGACATTCTCGGTGCACTGTGCTTGGCCATGCCATGGAATAATCGGATGCTGCGATGAGTCAGTCCATAGCAGCAGTGCTACCGATCGGGGCGGCTGTTCCTGAGAGTATTTGCAAAGCAGACGCTGGCCCGGAATTAATTCCATCTGTTTCAGAAGCAGCGAGTGTGTCGCCTGTGTTGTATAATGCCAGAGATTTCACACGGAGCTGAGCAGTCCTGGTTCACTTTCCAACAAACTCTGCCTTCCACAAGTCATGGCAGGACAGCTGTCCCAGAGAGAGCAGTCTGCTGTGGGCTGGACAGACGTGTCCAGTCTGGCAGGCAGTTTTCTTGAACAAACCCTGCAGGAATTTCTCAAATCCTTCTGTAGCTCCAAACCACATTTGACATACCAACTGTGATAACTTTAAAGGGACAGTAAACAATCCAGCCTGCTGCTCCTCAGCACTGCCAGACCCTGGCTGTCTCTACGACCAGCAGAGAAATGTAAGAATTGTCTTCAAGCCACCTACTATATACACATGCCAAATACATGTTTCATGACTGTTTCTCTCCATTCGCCATATAGGGAGCTAAAGTCTGGTACTCCTGGGTAACAGGACATCTCATTGGGTCATCACTGTCATCCGCTGGATGTTAGGTGTCTAACTGTGGCTCAGGCACCACAGTTATTGGGCTGATATCCTACAGTTGCTCCACCACCCTCTAAGATGGCACAGAGATGACGTAGACCGTGAGATGGACTTATGTCATGGACCATAGGATGCCATAAGGCCATAAGATGATCTTATTTTAGTGAATGAAGTACCATCCATGGCGTACCTGGTGATATCCATAACTTAACTTCCCTGGTAGCATTGTCACCATTTACCAAACAAGGTGTATGAAACAGTCTTCAGTTCTTGGTCACCATTTTCCACCTTCCTCTGTTTTTTCCCCTCTCCTGGGAATCTTGCTGGAACACAGGGATGTGCAGTGACAGACCCTATAGGAGAGAACCCTGCTCTTGCCCAGTAGCAAGATGATTCCAGACATCATTTGCTAACAAGCTTCAGCATTTTCCTATGGGTTACCCTGGCCATCCACGATGTGGCTTTCAAGTGGAGAGGTGCTACATTCTTGTGGGACAGCTGTGGGTCATCTTGCATAGGTTCAGAGCCATACGTTCAGAGCCATAGCTCTATACTAGCCCGAAGCTCATCATCCACAAACATTATAACCAACGTATTCCCATACAGACTACTTAACTTCTGATTTGTCTTTCTTCATCTTGCTACCAAGATGTTGCCTGGAGCTACAGCTTTTACCTCGAAAACCACCGTGATGGGCTGCAGAAAAAATATGGTAGGTTTCTGTAAGGCACAAGGCTGAAGTGTTGGTAGTTGGTGGCATCAGCAGAGGAAAAGAGACATGTTCCAGGGATATTGTCAGACTTAAAGAGTGGCAGTGAAACTGCTCAATCTGCCACAACACAGAGGTCTTAAGTCGATTGATGCTGCACCTATGGAAGAGTTTTAATTCTGCTGTTGCTGGACAAGCCCATCCAGAAGCACATGATAAAATGCAATGCAGCATGTGTTTACAGTTAATAATAATTAAGCAAAAAGGAAAAAATAGCCTGTGTACCACAAGGAAAGTGTGTGGGATTTTTTCTATATCTGCAAGTAAGCTAATGTGTTTAGAGAAAACAAGTTGAATAGAAGTATCATCCTGTAGTAGATCTGATAATCAGCTAATACGTCAGGGAAAGAAATGGAATGCATTTAGAAATGGAAACATTCTGGATATTCAAGTCTGACCCAAAACTGTGCCTGATTTATTCAATTTTGAGTTGATCTCATGAAAGGTGGCAGTTCAATCCATCCTGTTCTTTTCTGTTAACATTTTATACCGAGAGACACAGATCTAGAGGAGCAAGAAATGGGTTGGAACTGGTGGTGAGCTCATCGTTGAGATGGGAGCTGGACTTACATAGCCTAATTTCTCATGGGGGTTCCTGTAGTCTATGCTAAAAAAGTTAGTAGGTGTTTCCAGCAGTAGAGCATTGCTCCTTCAGTCACTCTAGGAAAAGAAAACACCCAGGAGGTGAGAGATGAGGTGGAAGTGAAGCAACCTACATTGCCAGGGTAGGATGACCACCCAGCTGCTCTGATCACATTCACAGCTATATCTTTTGTAAAAAGGGGACCTACAATTTAATATTTTTTTCTATTTTTCTTTTATTTATACTCATAATTTCCTTTTTACCCATTTATTCCTTTTCCCTGTCCTCTTCCCCCTCATTACTCATAACATTTTTCGAAGGAGTGAGACAGCGAGGGAAGGCTCAGCGTGGTTCATGGATGCAGAGCTTTCCAGACTGCTGCTTTTGCCATCCACGTCCTGGAGATCAGAGGCAAGGTGGATCTGCCTTTCTCTGACGTGTTTGGCAAACTTAATGTGCAGCCACATGAATTATTTTGCCTCCAGGCAGTGGAAATGTTGCACTGTGTTTCTGCTGGTGACATGGGCATATTTACACAGGGAACTTCTTTTTGAGGGATCTCTCTCCTATCAAGTCCCCCTGTGTCCTCCCACATTGGGCACTGCGTGGGATCCGAAGCACACTGCACACACGTGCATGGCACAGTGTGTGATACCCAGCAGTACCTGTAATGAACATTATCATCCCAAAATTCGTGTGATCTGGAATCCACACCTCAATCTAGATTGCGAACAGAGGATGAGTGCACGACACAGGGCACGTGCTCACGACATACACAGCACAGAAGTTGCACAAATGTGCAGCACGCACGGGATTGCATAATGCAGTAGATGCAATGCAAATATAGCGTTGATAGAGCTACGTCTCACCAGGCATCACAAGGCTGTGTGCACCTCATTTCTTCACGTGACTGGCATGTGAACTCCTGAGTACATGGTCCACAGATGCACGCCAACATCCCATCTTCACACGCATCCACGCACGAGCGGCTGGACAGAAACGCAGCTTCTTACAACTAAAACACTTGTTTGTGTACACATAAATGTACCACGTGCTTCATTACGTGATGGGAGAGACGCATCACACGTGTACATCCAACGCCCATAATGCGTGTCTCACGCACTCGTACAGCATGTACGTTTAGAAAGCTGTATCCATAACATATTTTTACGGCAGGCGCACGAACAGATGCCCGGTACATATGGATGTATATCACAAGCACAACACACATACAGAATGGGCATGTTAGGCTGGGCATAAGGAAAGCGCTGGCTCTTTTCGTCTATCTGCAGAGGAAGTGCCTTCTCCACGTCAGCTTGGTTCTCTTTTATTAGTTTTCTGGGAAAGGCCATGCATTAGAGATGTCAGCTCATGTTGTAAGGCACATTCCTTGCCTTTTCTTAAATAACTGCCCCTAAAAAAAATAATTTGTCCTGGAGGTGTTTTTACGCAGAACCGGAGATGATAAGCCTGAATGGGAACACATGAAAATAAATCATAAGGCAAATGGTGAATCATGCATTAAAATATGCTGGAAGTTGGGGTTTTCATTTTAATAGTACGAGACAACATGCACATGCCAGTGCTTCCAGTATGGCCAGAAATGCCTGACTTGTCCAAAGAATCATGTTGCTTTGCTTATCTCTTCTGATACCCAGTCTTTTCCTTTAAGAAGAAGAGAACTGGCTTCCTCTGTTGATGCCCAGTATTGATTTGAAAGTAGTCTGACCCCATAGTGGTGAACTTGGCCTCGCAGCCCCTTCTCTCCCTCAATTTCACAGGAAACCAGTGTCAGGCAGCTCTGACTAAGGGTTGACTTGAGCTTTCCATCGTTTTCTCATGAGAAAGTAGGGTAAGAGATGTTCAAATCGCTTCTGGGTACCACACTAAAATCTAGACGTCCCCAGACACTGATTTATTCCAGCGGGCATTTTTAAACTGATGTGTTTAGATCTGCCCAGGATTTTATGTGGATGCCGTTACATCTACTTAATCATAGTTTCTGTATCTGTTTAGTTGATGTTAGATGATCCTGAGTACTAGTCTAGCTAAAAAAAAAAAACATAGAAATTTTGAACTGAAATACAAGTCAACAAACAAAATGCTCTGGTGTAACTATGGCAATTTAATTCAAATTCACATAACTGTGATGTGTAGACAAATCCAAAATATTACAACTTAGCTGTTTCTATGGACACATAAGAAGGGCTCATCAATGTTTTTACATGAGCATTGTATCACTGAACTCAAATAAATGACTTACAGTGCTAAAGTTTTGTCCTGTGTTGTGTAAACTGTGATGAAAGTTGCATTTCTACCATGTTGTAAGAGGGCAAACTAACGAAAATTGAGGTTTGAGGTCTAGTGCACAGAGCAATGCAGTTTTCCTTTGATTTTAGTGGTTTGTTTTATTTTTACTAAACAGAATGAATAAATGAAAATGAAAGGAAAAAACTGCAGACAAAGTTTGTCCTGGGATGGGGGTTGGGATCACTTCTGCAAACAGCATTCACCAAAGCAGTCCTTCATGCTTGTCACCAACACCTAGAGTACGTCAGCATTTTGGAATTAGCTGTAACACATGCCTGGGGGAATAAACACAAGGATACAGCCAAACTGGGGATCTATATATAACTCCAAAGACGGAACGCACGAGCTGTAACTTGTCAGGTATTTTCTCTAATGAAGGTTGATCTCTGGGAAGTTAGCACCGGGGAGGTCTGTAAACCAGATGCTCTGGCACATAGTCCAGGGCTGGGAGTTTTAACTCTATAGTCCACCCGATATCATCTCTGTGTGTCCCTTTGTGGCACAGACGTGTCGGTTGAAGTTCTCTGCAGCGTCTCACCACTGTGGATCTGCAGTTGTCCCAGTCCAGGACTTGACTACACTTGACTAAATATTTGCTGATGTGGGTCTGGCCACTTCTCTGCATCTAATATCTATTCTAGCTTTGTGGTCAGCTTAGGTTCAGGTCAAATCAATCGTATTGGAAACTGGCTTCCATGAGCAAGATCAGATTTCTTTCTCCTAGAGATCATTAAGGGATAGCTTTTTGTGGGGGAAGGGCTGTTTAATAATCAGTGAGCTCTGGAAATCAGCAATAGGTAGTAGACAGTTAAAAACTCTCTCCCATGGGAGAAGGAAGTCTTCAGCTTTATTTAGCACAGAAAAAATACACCACAAAATGAAAAACACAAAAAACCCTAATGTCAGTGAAACAGACATGGCCCAGTTTCTCAATGTGCTAAGTGACCTTGGAAGAAACACAGAAAATCAGGTCAATAGTTAATTTGCATCCTTGGACCTCACTACCTGCAACCTCCACATTGACCTCCTGATCTTCAGGGCTTGCTGTTACTGTCTTGAACTGTTTACCCTCATCTGATGCTCATCTTTCTTCTTTTCCCTCTGCCTGCAATGTCCCCTCTTCCCTTCCTCATTGTGCTACTGGCTCTAGTACCTAAAGGTTACCTATATAACCCACCTATGGCTCAGCACGACCAATCCACTAAGCTTGGTCCTCTTGAGTTCTAGAATGGGATCAGCTGCACAAAAATAAATCCAGGAGAAGCTGGTTTACAGATGTCTTTTCTAAGTAGCATGTCGTAAGGGACCATTCCTCATCTCTCCAGCTGTCTTTGAGCAATTCTCTTCCTTTACGCACTCGCTTCTCTAAGTTAAGCTCTTTCTTGCTGGTCTGATGGCAAATTAGTTCCTTCTCATCTTTGTGGCTTTAGGTTTTTAATTTTTCAAGCAGACGAGGCATTTTCTGGCTAAATGCTGACGCACTTGTTGCTTGGTATTTAATGTAATTGCCTTTATAACCTAGGCAGTTAGCCATTAGAGTATTAGCAAACTATAAAAATAATCAATCATGAATAACTGATATGCGGCTACCAGGGAATCAGATAATCGTGTAATAAATTGACTAATGCCGAGGAGTCTTGGAGTTCTTGCTGAGTTTGCCTTTTTCTTGAGACAGACCAATTCATGTCGCCAATGGGATCCCTACCTGGCATGAAACTGTAAAATATAGCAGGATCAGGATTATGAACCATAAGGTGCTCTCCATTTCCTTGACTTTCTCTGCTGCCTTAAGAGTCATTCCTTGGTGCATCCGTATTTGTCTTCCAGACTTTGTTATTTAAGCAGCAGATATGGATCAGGTGGATGGTGGGTTAAGGTCTAGGTATCGGAATGAACAGAACCATATCAATTAATTAAAAGAAGACCTAGGACTTTCTTTGGCAAGCAGCTCTCCTTCACTTAACTGAATTTGAACTAAAATCTCTGCCAGCTCATTTATGCAAAGTTGTATGAATGTCTGGGCAGCGTTTGCCCTCCTTGGAAAATTACATTTGTTCATATTTGTTATGGTTTTCCACAAGTCCTCCAAAGGTTTCTTTGGGAATATGAGTTGGGTCCAGATGAACATGCTGAACATAAAAGGTTATATCAAGCAACTGGAGTCCAAGAGTTTCACGCACTGTCCTCTGCTTTTGACCCCACTGTCACCAGCTAGTACATGGAAATTCTGGTTATTTTCCATTCAGTGGCAACTGGGAGAGTGTTCGGGAGGATAGTCATCTACAAAACATGCAGGCTCCTGCGTTATGTTGCCTGCCTACAGTCTCCATTCTCCATCTGCTGCACAGCCTCCCATTATGCAAATGAAGGAAGCTTGCTTAAAGTTTATTTCTTAATTTAATAACTGTAATTTAATAAATCTTAATGTAATATATTTCTAGTGAATGAAAGGATAGCTCACTGCATAAAATAGCATCAGCTGTCAGACAACCCGCTCGTTCATGAGGATCTCAGACTGCTTAGAGGGATTGTTTTGAAGACGACAGGCGTCTCTTTGCCAAATCAGATCTGCAGCCCAGCTATGCCTGTGTCTTGCTTCTGATCACAGCCAGAAGTAAAAATTAACTGACCTGCCACTAAAATGGAGCCAGGATAAGGACCAGATGGCTGTAGCACCGCGCAAGCGAGAGGGAGTTATGTGCAATGCGACACTAGATATGTTTTTTTCATAGATTTCATAGATTTCTAGGTTGGAAAAGACCTTAGAGATCATCCAGTCCAACCGTCCCTAATCCCCATTAAACCATATCCCTAAGTAGATCATCCACCCTATTCTTAAACACATCCAGGGATGGGGACTCAACCACCTCCCTGGGCAGCCTATTCCAGTGGCTGACAACCCTTTCAGAGAAGAAATACTTCCTAACATCCAACCTGAATCTCCCCTGACTAAGCTTATACCCATTTCCTCTTGTTCTATCGCCCATCACTAATGTAAAGAGACCTTCCCCTACCTCCCCACCATCCCTTCTCAAATATTTGTAGGCTGTAATCAGGTCTCCCCTCAGCCTCCTCTTCTCCAGGCTAAACAGCCCCAACTCCCTTAGCCACTCCCCATAAGTTTTATTTTCCAGCCCCTTGACCAGTTTAGTCGACCTTCTTTGGACTCGCTCCAGGAGCTCAACATCTCTCTTAAAGTCAGGACTGGAGTGTCACGTCTTGTTGATCTCCCCTCTCTGTCCCTACACAACAGATTTCCTTTCAGTTATTTTTCCCCTGCTTGCCAGTAAGCAGAAAGGAGTGGGCATTGCATTCACCCACTTCTGCAGAATTAATTTCCTAGCGCATCCCACCAAGATTTGAATGTGCAATACGTCAGAGAAATGTATTTGAAAAGACCTTCTTTTTGGACCCCAGTTGAGACAGCTTAGCCTGATCATCCATTTTTCCTAAGAAGATTTGGATTATCTGATGAGATTTCATACTGCAAGGTGAGAGCGGGCTGTCGTAATTGCCTAATCACTTTCTCTGATCTCTTGCGAAATAAAACCCAAATTAAACCAGGGACTTCCCCGAATTAACTCCTCTTTGAAACAGAGCAAAGGGCTAAGAGACTCTCAGATCTTTTTAATGACAGCAAAGTGTGTCTCCACCGAGGTGACACGTTAAGCCGTCCATTTGAGGCTAGAAAACACGTACCTGAGTACTGAAGGCCAGCACAGTTCTTGCCTTGGTAGCCAACTCTTGGAGTGAGGTTTGAACTCTGAATTCAAAAGCATCCTGGAGAGGACGGTCAGCATGTAAGAGACCGTAACATCTTGGATCAAGGAACTCTAAAGATGTTTTAAGGTTTCTTAGAAGAGGCTTTACTGACACTGCCATACATTGTGGCTGTTCAGGTATGGATTTGGCCTGTGGATAGTAAAACATAGTCCCCGTGCTGATAACGAGAAAAATGTCTAAAAATGGTAAAATATACCATCCATAAGTCAAGTTTCTCTAACAAATAACTAGGATATATCCTTCAACTGAAGCAGGAAGTCAAAATGGAAACTGAACTATTATACTTTGGCAAAAGCAAAGAGGAAAGAAGTCATTAATTGGACTCTCATTATTCGGACTCCATTCCTGCAAGGATCACTATTCTGACCTGCCTGCTTCAGCAGTGATGATAACCTCCCTCAGAAGGATGGAAGAGCTGACTTTTGAGTCAAACGGGGGTTTTTCCCCATTTTTTGTTTCTTTTTCTTTTTTTTTTTCCTTTTTGCATCATTACCATTAAAAAAAAACACACAACAAACAACCACCCTGCCCTCATAATGAATCTTGGGGTCAAATGTTCAGCCACTTAAAAAAATATGTACAGGAAAATACACGTATGTGCTGAGAAAGCAATTACTGGGTGATGAGTTACATATGCAAGGAACCAGCATAGATATACAGAAGGAGACTGTGAAGGCCATCTCTATGAGGCACCAACAAAGGCATGTATTTCTGGTCATAGACGCTATTGTACTTTTTTTACATCATTCAAACTTTTTCATGAATACATTCATCTTCCTATTAATATCAACATTTCATTTGTACACAAAAATTAACTGTCATTGCATGAGATTTTTTTCTATCTACCAAAAGAAACAAAAGCCATCTTCTTTTTAAAAGCCAAACAAAGGTGTACATTTGAAAAATAAAACCCACCTTCTGTGTGGAAAAACTGTTTTTCCACTTAAAAACATGGAAAAAGTATTCATTATTTGTCCCTGGCGCTTGCACATGAGCATCATTATTCATCCTGCTGTGGCTCAAGGTTTGTTTTTGAGAACCAAGAGTAAAAGTCTACTGTTGTTGTCTGGACCTGTTGAATCGAGTCCAGAGGAGGGCCATGAAGATGATCAGAGGGTGGAGCACCTCTCTTATGAAGACAGGATGAGAGAGTTGGATGGAGTTGTTCAGCTTGGAGAAGAGAAGGGTCCCAGGACACCTTGTAGCAGCCTTCCAGTACTTAAAGAGGACTTACAAGAAAACTGGAGAGGGATTTTTTGCAAGGGCAGGCAGTGACAGGACAAGGGACAAAGACTTTAAACTGAAAAAAGGTCAATTTAGATTCGATCTAAGGAAGAAATTCTTCACTCTGAGGATGGTGAGGCACTGGATCAGGTTACCCAGAGAAGTTGTGGGTGTCCTATCCCTGGAGGTGTTCAAGGCCAGGTTGGAAGAGCAACATGATGTAGTGGAAGGTGTCCTTGTCCATGGCAGGGAAATTGGAACTAGATGATCTTGAAGGTCCCTTCCAACCCAAACCATTCTATGATTCTATAATTCTATGATTCTATGATTCTATGATTCTATGATTCTATGATTCTATGATTGTTGCCAGGGGATGTAGCCGCAGGTAGGATATGTGAAGCATAGAGTTGTCCTACACCTCAGGAAGGTACCTTGAGTCCATATTGTGAAAGAGATGTTCAAGATACCACCTTGGTACACTATCACCACCTTGTGTCTGCCACAAAGGAGAATCTTTGATGAAACAGGTGTGTATTAAAGTGTACTATTTAACACCAAGTGTGGGCATACGTTTGCACCTAACCCTGCTCATGCTGTGGGCGCTGTATCAGTAATGCCACTGCAACCCCACTCCAACCATAACTGAGAGTTTCTACACATGTTCTATTGGTGCAGTGATAGTTTAGATGTGCCTTCCTTGGCCATATCTGAAAGATAGTTTTATTTGCCCCTGTCTCGTTCAGTGGAGTAAGAGATGGACATTCAAAACAACCAAGTAAAATTATTTCACATCCCACCTGCCCACTCAGGTGAGTGCCTGCTCTTACCTTCCTTGAACACAGAGCAAAAGACCCATTATTCTGCCTGCTATTCCCTTGCAAGGTATTAGGGATATTAGAAAGATAAAAGAGAAAATTGCTCTCACTCCTGAGTCTATGTGTGTGGGAGGAGTGTTTGAGAGCTCAAATTCCTGGTCCAAAGCTCTTTTCAACAATCTAGCAAACCCTTTACCTGCTTCCTGAAAATGCCTACAGTAGAACTTTCAAGGCAGGCATGAGAAAGAAGTGTCCAGCTAATATTAGCATCTTGGAAGGGCACTGGGCACAGAAATCCACTCCGCTCCTCTCGAAACCAGACCATGGCAGTAGGGACCATCTGTGAAAGAGCAGCATTATTCTCCCATGCAATCACTCGGATGCTCAAATTCTGGGAAAAATCCTCCTTGTGTATCAGGCTAAAGTGTTGTTACAGGACACAGCAAGGCTGTGGGTGGGTGTAGAACACAGAGACTTCCAGCAGCTGGCAGTCCTGCTCCCACCCACACAGAAAAAGGGCAGAATAGTTGTGTTTGAAAAAACACTGGTCCCACCAGAGACTACATCACACCAAGAAGGCACCTTGGTCCTGTGGTCAACATGTCTCCACTGGGTTCTCATGGCACAGGTCTGGGTCTTCCCAGTCTTCTTGGGTCCTGATTCACTTGGGGAGTGTATGCAGAGGTTTCTGCTCCAAATGGAGACACAGCTGGTCACACACCTTGTGCCTTATAGCAGCAGAGAACTAAGTTGGCCTTCTGAGGTTACAGCAAAAATGATACAGATTCTGTAAACCTCATCCACCAAGGGATCAGCTGCGTGCCATAGATGCAGAATGAATAGGAGAAGACACAGCAGGAATAGAAGGACCATGAGGGGAAAGTTATCACCTCTAATAGAGAACTCCTGAGGATTTAGCACTAGAAGAAACTGCCAGAGCTCCAGCAAGGAGCTGTTATCACCTCCAGCGGGAAGGTCTTGTTCATCCCTTGCTGACCCTGTGTCTCTGGCAGCGTCTCCTTGTATTCATCTGGGTGCTCATAATGTATCAGGAAGATGAAAGAAGTATCTTTGCAAGAAATATCTCTGTTGACTGCCAAGGAAGCTCTTTTTCTTCACTGGCAATGGACAGTGCTTTGTTTTCTCCATCTGAGTCTGATTTTGGCTGACTCCCTCAGGTTTGGATGCAGCTGCTGGGTCTAGGATGGAGGAGAGTGGATGGAGGAGAGTGGATAGAGGAATTCTCTGGGCTGTATCTTTTTCCCAAAGTCACCATCTCTCACCTCTCTCTTTTTGGAACTGCTCTATATGTTTCTCCTGGATCTTTCCAGGCAGTCCAAAGTGGGGGTTAGCTTTCACTTGCAAAGGCTGCTCTTCGGTACCTTGTCTGACATATTAACCAGAGAGGAATGAGAACAAGGGAGAACAATTTTGATTTCTAAGACTGTGTACGTCTGTTCCTAGGTGCTTTTTTACATTTTTTACATGTCTCTTGCTCTTGCTCTTGCAAGTCTTGGTCTAGGCTTGCAAGGGAAGATACAGAAAGTTCCTAGCACAAGCCCTTGATGGTTATGTATTAGAAGAAGAGACAAAACCAGGCTTTTATCTGAATTAGACATTTCTCAGGAGGGGCAAATCTACATAAATCCCCAGGGTTTGGCTCAGTAATGATGTAGGGGTAGATTCTCAAAGGGCTCAGCCCTATGTACAATGTGATGTAGAACAGGGAAAAGGTCTGGAGTTGACTGGAGCAGAGTGTCATACTTGTTTCTACCTCAGATAGTCTATGTGATGATGGATTTTTGCTGTGGGCTGGATCTCTGATCATTTAAGCTTTTTCTTCCCTTTGATGACAGTGGCAGCAACCCTCTATGTCGCTTTGTGGATCTGGACATGAAGGTGCCTAAGCAATTGTCAGATTTGGCTTGATTTGACTATGGTGGCCTCTCCAAAAGTGCCTGAAGTTTGGCATTTGGCAGGGCTTGGATTTCTTCTGGAAAAAATGTTTCTCCATCATGGTGCAGAAGCCAAGCACTTTATGGATCTGGCACCTGTGCTCAGTGGTGACCATCAGAACCCAGTTGTACTTGAGGATATGTCTTGCTGTGGGCGTCTTGTCCCTGAACTGAGGTATCCACATATCTTTGCCCCACCATCTGTTGGGGAGTGAGTTATGACTCCGCAGTGAATAGCATTAGACACAGTGGAGCTGCTTGGTTGTTTTGCAGTGGAAGATGCCAATTTAGACCTGCCACGACTTCTCCCCTGCTTTTGACTTGGTCAGCTCCCTCTGGTCAGTGTGTCAGAGCTGGAGGAAGCAGAGAACAGAAGGACTTACCCAGGCCAGCAGCAATTTCAATGGTCTGAAACATAAGAAATCCTATTTCTTTGCATGAGTGCTGGCTACAGCAGAGGGGTGTCGTGTCTCTGTGTTGAGAGCTTGAAGATACTTTCCCTACTCACCGTACCTCCGGCCCACAGAGCAGAGACCTGCTCAAACTTCATCTTGCATGTCACCTCCATCTGGATTGCAGCCCCTTCCCTCTTCTGACCTTGGGCCTGTCCTGAAAAATGTTGGAGTTCATGGCAAGCCCTCTGACCCAAGGGTGGAAAGAAGAAACAGGGTAGTGTGTGTTGCTGTGACTCTTCCCAGACCCAAACCATTGAACACTCTGAAGTAACACACATCCCAGTAAGAGTGCCTCTGGTAATAATTGGGTCAATTTCAATTAGATCTAGGGAAGAAATTTTTTACATTGAGGGTGGTGAGGCACTGGAACAGGTTGCCCAGAGAATCTGTGGATGCCCCATCCCTGGAAGTGTTCAAGGCCAGGTTGGATGAGGCTTTGAGCAACCTGGTGTAGAGGAGGGTGTCCCTGTCCATTGCAGGGGAATTGGAACTGGATGATCTTTGAGGCCCCTTCCAACTCAAACCATCCAACTCCAGTTCTGGAGTCCCCAACATAAGAAGGACATGGACCAGTTGGAGAGGGTCCAGAGGAGGGCCACGAAGATGATAAGAGGGCTGGAGCACCTTTCCTATGAGGACAGGCTGAAAGAGTTGGGGCTGTTCAGCCTGGAGAAGAGGAGGCTCCGGGGTGACCTTATAGCGGTCTTCCAGTACCTCAAGGGGGCCTACAAGAAAGATGGGGAGAGGCTGTTCAGGAGGGCCAGTTGTGATAGGACAAGGGGTAATGGTTTTAAAATAGAGGGAGGTAGATTCAGGTTGGATATTAGGAAAAAATTTTTTACCACGAGAGTTGTAGAACACTGGAACAGGTTGCCCAGAGAGGTGGTGGATGCTCCATCCCTGGAGACGTTCAAGGCCCGGTTGGATGAGGCCCTGAGCAACCTGATCTAGTTGGAGATATCCCTGTTTGTTGCAGGGGGGTTGGACTAGATGACCTTTGAAGGTCCCTTCCAGCCCTAACGATTCTATGATTCTATGATTCTATGATTCTATGATTCTATGATTCTATGAATAATGGTGGTGAATAATCATATATTTAGGTAGGATTGTTGCAATAAGAAGACTGATGCTCTATGTAGTCTCCTTTCATTTCAGTTGTGAAGGATTAGTTAGCTTTCCAGGATGCATTTTGGTCAGTCGTTTACCCCAACGAAGGGGACATTGTGAAAGGTTTTCCAACCACTTTCCTCACCACTATCCTACATATAAAAAATAAAAGCTCTTGTCAAGAGGTCACTGGGAAATCAAGATTCAACAAATGCTATTTGTTTAAAACTGACTCCAGTTCCATTCATCTCCCTTTTATACCATCAATAATACAAAAGATAATGATGTTAATGACTATTGTCCAGTGAATGCAGAGTGGGGCCCGATGGGAAAATGAGTCATTATCTCTCCCTCCCTCCACTTCCAGGTGCAACCCTCTGTCTGTGTCTTTGAGAAGTCTCCAGTGATTTATCGATACGCCAATCTGATTTTGGTAATTAAAATTGATTTTCAGCTTAAGCTTTGTAAATACACTGATCCATAACAAACTTGGGTCATGTTCTGGAGGTGGGGGGGGGGAAGAGGAATAAGGGAACAGGGATGCCAGGAGGAGTGGTGTGGATGACAGCCATAGTGTTTTGGAGGAGAAAGGCAGGATGAGATTATGGGAGCAGGCGGCCGGCGGTCTGCGAGCTGGAGTGGAGTCTGCAGGACATCCAACAAAAGCCTTGCATGGTGCCTGGGAATGCTGCTGATCCCCGACCCAGTCACCGTTGTTGTTGGACGGCAATGGGGCTGCATAGAACCTGAATTCCAACGTTATCGGCTCCGGCAGCTCCGAGGGCAGCCAAGAAAAGCAGTTGGAGCTGGGAGTGAAATGTTGCTTGCTACTGAGACATGATATGGAAAAGAAACAGAAGGAGCAACTGGCTTCTTGGGAGAGCTTTGGGGACTGTGATATGAATCTGGCCACTCAGATCTTCTCCTTAGCCTGCTTTTTGATGTAAATCCACAGAAATTAGTCTGCTGGCTGCAGATGGGGGGCTGAAAGTGTAGCATCTGCTTGCTGGAGGGCTCTGTGCCCGCTGCCAGCTCCCCATCTGCCCATTCCTCAAAGCACCTATCTCCCCAAAAACCTGCCCCCTTTCCCTGTGAGGATGGGATCTTCCCGTGGCAAACGTAGGTGTCGTGCTGAGGCTGGCTCTGCTCACCCTGCACATGCACAAAATGTCCTCTGCTTTGAATCTGCTCCGTGGCAGCATCAGCCAGAGGGTAAATCCTAACCCTGTAGGATCTGCGCTCCTTTTGGCAGTGACTTGGGGGAGATCAAACCCATTTTCCTTCCTGCTTGTGCCTCAGTTTCCTCGCTTGTTCAGCAGAAGCCAAGTTTTGTTTTCCTTCTTCAAGCAGCTGGAAGGATGGCAGGTGCCAGCCTGTCCAGCTGGGCTGCCTTTGAATTGTGCTCTTTTCTGGGGCAGGAATGATCTCCCTGGGCTGTTCTCGTCCTCGGGGCTAATAAACTGAGCTGTTGTGGGAGATTTGCACGTTGCGAGAGGCTGGGAGCTCTCTGAAATCCCAGCAGAAGAGATCTCCAAGCTCCATCCCCTCCACCTCCTTCTTCCCCAGGCCAAGCACTTAAATAACTCACTTTTGAGGTTGAGAACGAACATGGCAAGGCAGCCCACGCACTGGCTGTTTTCTGCTTCTGAGCCATTTTTCTGAGCCAGCTCGCTTTTAGAGCACGGCTTCTTCCATTAGCCGATAATCTCACTGTACAACCTCACCGATTGCTTTTGGGAAATCTAAGTGCATAACATCTATTACATTTCCCTTGCCTACCTTGGCAGTAATACTGCAGCTTCAAAGAACTCCAACAAGTTAGTTAAGCAAAAGACCTCCTGCTTGTAAATCCATTCTGGCTGTCTCCTCTAATCCAATTATGCTTTACAAGGTGCTCCCTCACTAAATCCTGAAAAATTGTTTCTGATATTTTTACCCACAATTTATGTTAAGCTACTCGGTGTATAATTGCTTGTCTAATCGCATGCTCCTATTTTTGAATAATGGTGTTAGGTTTGACATTTTTGCAGTGCTCCTGTGTCATCTGAGAACGGCTAAAATATTATTACTTAAGACTTCACTCAGTTGCGCGCTCCTTGCTTCCGAAGCTGGTGGAGTTCAGCTGACTGAAGCAAGTCTGCAGCGATGCCGTGCAAGGCTTTTGTTGTCATTAATGTGCACTTGTCAGCTGAACCCCCTTTTTGGCTAAGAATGGGCAAGAAATGGAGATGAAGAATCATAGAATGGTTTGGGTTGGAAGGGACCTCAAAGATCATCTAGTTCCAACCCCCCTGCCATGGGCAGGGACACCCTCCCCTACACCAGGTTGCCCAAAACCTCATCCAACCTGGCCTTGAACGCTTCAAGAGATGGAGCAGCTACAACTTCTCTGGGCAACCTGTTCCAGTG
Organism: Tauraco erythrolophus; assembly: GCF_009769465.1. NCBI lineage: Eukaryota > Metazoa > Chordata > Aves > Musophagiformes > Musophagidae > Tauraco > Tauraco erythrolophus. The sequence goes on from NC_141468.1 coordinate 3,161,788, forward strand.
CCTCACCACCCTCAATGCAAAAAATTTCTTCCTTAGATCTAATATGAGTCCTACTCACAGTAGTAGTCCTGCTTCTGAGTACGAGCACAGGGAGAGGTAGGATTTAATTAAGGTATGGGGAGTCTTGAACAAGGATCTTACTGTCAGTAAGGAGGTATAAGGAACAAAGAAGTGGTCTCTCTCACCTCACAATGTGAGGGTCTTGCCACCAAAGTCAGGAATTTTTTCAGATTCAGCAGGTCAAGGTCATAATACACCTGACCTGGGAAGATGGGTGCATATTTAGAGGACACTAGCACGTAATAGGCAATATCAGAGGAGGGAGAAGCAATGCCAGAGGTTTATTTTCTTGCCCTTTTTTCTGTTTTCAAAGACAGTAGCAATTTCACGTGCAAATGACTCTGTCTTTGACGGTGGGATCAGTTGAGAATATTTTCCCACAGTACTGGCAGGGAGTTCTGTTGAGATGTCACATCGTCACACAACCAAGATTTAGTGAATAATCCGTGATGTACAATCTAGCAACACGATGGTTTGGAGCCAGATGAAAAAAAGTGGCATCCTCTCGCTTGCAGCCAGGCAACAAAAGGGATGGAATTTAAGCGGGGAGCAACATATGCTTTTGAACCTTAAATAGACTGATCTTTTAAAACGAAGAGGAAGAGCGGTGATTCCTCATGCTGGAATCCTTCCTAGCCAAATATCACATTTGCAATCCTCAGCCTTTCCTTAAAGTTTAACTGAAATCAAAAAAAAAAACCAAAAAAAAGAGCAGAACAGCTTCTCTAACAAATACCTCGTCTCAAGGCCCAGGTTTTTAACCTCTAGAAAAGATTAAACAACATCTCCCCTAACCAGCCTTCATGTTGGAGAAGCAAGTTTAGGATAGCTGGAACCATTGTTTTGGTTATTTTCAAGTGGATTTTTTTTGTGTTGGATTTTTTTGTGGGTTTGTTGAGGTTTTGTTTGGAGCTTTTTTTTTTTTGTGTGTGTGTGTGTCTTTCCCAGTTATATGCAGTGTAAAATACATGAATTATGGCCTCCTGAACATGAGGTTCATAATGGAAACCAAGTGACCCTTAACTATGACACAGAGAAGCTCATCTGTAGCATTACTGGGGAAAAGGCAGATGCTGGTGACAGAAGCCTGCTCTTGCTTGGTCCCCAGCTACACATGTTCCACAGACCAGTTTCTTCATGCCATCACTTTCTCTTATCATGTAACAGAGGAGCTTCCCACTGAGATGGGACCATCTCTGATCGAGGTGTCTGATCCTGCCTGTTAAGGCAACTCCACAATGCAAAGTTGCCTGGCAAATTAACAGTTTTCTCTGAAATTTCTAATGCATCTTCAATGCTGACTTTGTCTTCCCTTTCCTCATCTCACATCCCTCGTTGCATCATTCTTCAGATTTACATCTCCAGGAAGGAATACTGCTGTTGATCTGTTCCTTCTTCAGTGGCACAGAGATGGTCGGGGTACAGCTTTCCTTGCCTGGCTGCACTGGTCAGACTGAGATGTCTCCAGCCCAGAAAACTTTTTCTAATAAGAGTCAGTGATGAGTACATAGCAGAGAGCTTCAAAAGAGACAGAAAACAGTGATACACTCTCCATTTCCAGTAACCTGTGGCTCAGGACTTCAGGAGGCACAGATGGACTCTTTGCATTTCGTATAAGCTACCCACCTCTGCTGCTTTATTTTCCTTGCCAGTCTGTGTGTTGCCTTGACCAACCACCTATGCAGAAATTGGTCTATTCTCTTCTTGATGCAACCTATGAACTTGGAAACTCCCAGGGGAACTGAAGAGAGGTGACCATAGAGATTTTCTTTTAGCCTTTCAAAGTTGTCAGTAGATAAAATCAGAGCTATTAGGCTGCACAGTGCCTTCAGAGTGCCGTTTGATAGACCCACCTCTTTTGTACGATCCAATCTCCTGTCCTTCCCAGCTCCTTCCTGCAGGTGAGCTATTAAATCATAGAATCATAGAATGGTTTGAGTTGGAAGAGACCTTAAAGATCATCTAGTTCCAACCCCCCTGCCATGAGCAGGGACACCCTCCACTACACCAGATTGCTCAAAGCCTCATCCAACCTGGCCTTGAACACTTCCAGGGATCGGGTAGCCACAAATTCTCTGGGCAACCTGTTCCAGTGCCTCACCACCCTCCATGTAAAAGATGTCTGCCTTAGATCTAATTGAAATCTCCCCTCTTTCAGTTTAAAGCCATTGCCCCTTGTCCTATCACTACATGCCTTTGTCAAAAGTCCCTCTCCAGCTTTCTTGTAGACCCCCTTTAGGTACTGGAAGACTGTTAGACGATCGCCCCGGAACCTTCTGTTCTCCAGGCTGAACAACCCCAAATCCGGACATTTTTACTGGAAACGAGTAGGTCACTTGCCCCAGTGGCAACTGGGCCTTACCAACTTGGTGTTTTCTGCTGCGCTCTGCCCCTGGAAGAGGACGCTGTCCTCACTTTACAGCAGTAGGATATGCCAAAGTGGTGCTTTACAAGCAGGACTGGTTTGCAGGGTGCCCGTGGTTGGTGTGTCCCCCAGCCTCAGCTCCCGCAGACCGGGTGAGCTCCTGCGACACAAGCACCGTCGCGGAGATTCGAGTTCCCAGTCCTGCCGGACAAAGAAATAGTGATTGCAGGGACCTGGGGAAAGCAAAGCAGAAAAGGTAAAAATGAAAACCAGTTTGTTAAAGGCACTCGGACCCTGTTCCTTTCCCGATAGATTGTCTGTGGGTTTTGTCCTGAGCTTATCAACAGCCGGCAGCTAGAGGAGCTCAAGGATGCTCTGGGAATTCAGCTTTGTTTACCAAGCTTGGGACTGCTTGTCTAACTACCAGTAGATGTTGTTTTAATTTCTTTCCCTTTGGTGGACAGCTTGAAGAGCATCTCTCAATCTCACCTTTTCTTCTCCTTGCCTGCTGAATTCCCGAAGGGTGAAAATTAATTGTCCTTGCTCACCGTTTGTGCCACTGAAAACAGGAAGCTGCCTTGGCTTTCAGAGGGCTGTTATAACAGAGACAATGATTTCCCAAGCAGGAGCAGAATAGCTGGTGCTGCAGAGAGATCTCCCAGACTTCTGCTCGTTAATGGGTTATTAATGCTTGTCAACAATATATGTTTATCCAAGTGATGATCTACTAAAGACGGTTCTGCCTCAGACCCTCCATCTTCAGTGCTTTGAGTCTGAGCTCCTGCTCACCTCCTACTCCTGCAACTCTCCCAGATAAACTGCTACCACAGGTATTTTGAGCATAACACCTCATCCTTTAATTCCTTTCTGGGGAAAGGTTTATTTGGAAAAGATTATTCTTTTTGCTCCAAAACCAGCTCAGCATTTCTAAGTTCAAGTGCATAACTTGCAAATTACTGGAAGTTTTCTACTCCCTCTCTGATGTGCTGAGCCTAATAAGAGCTCATTGCAATCCGTCAGTGCTCGATGAATTGAATTCAGTGAACCAGCATCTTCCCATGGAAGTTTCTTCTGCTGGCACTTTCCCAACCAGCCCCAACCACAACCTGTCCTGCAGTTCAGTCCATGCAGTGGGCACTGGCAGTGATTCTGCAAGTTCATTGCGGGTGACAATTTCACCACGACAATGAATAAGGTGGTTATTTATTTTTTTCCCTGCAAGCTTTCTTTCTAAAGAGCACCTATGGAGATGCATTTGCAAGCAAAGGTAGAAGAAAAAAAAAAAAAGTTTTTTTGGAGCTTAGTGTTTTAAAGTGATTTTTAATTAAAAAAAAAAAAAAATAACCTTGAAGTTTAGAAGAAGCCTTAACTGCAGTTCTTCAGATTATAAACCAGTCTCTAAGGATTAGAAAATACAAAGATACCTAATACAAGACCCTACCTTTTGTAGGATGCTTCCATCTTTCATGAAACATCTGCCTCAACCTGACAGCATAAATAGGAGACAGAGAGGAATGGATATTAGGCTTTATTAAGTCTGTCAATTCCTAAGTAATTAAGGAAGCATTTTATACAACCTGAATTTCTAACCCATGCTTTAATATCAGTTATTTTGTCAAAATGGTTTCTTAGTGAGTCTTTATGCTTAAAAGCACCTCTGGGCATCTGCTCCCCATCTGTGTGATGATGGGGTAGCTGGTGGCCTTTAGCTCTGCTTTTTGCTGATCCATCTTGTCATTCAAAGAATAAACCTTCTGATAAATGGCAGTGTCAATAAAAAGGTTAATATTTTTAAAAGCTAGATAGATCTTTATTTAGCTGCCATTTTGTGGCAGTCATGCAGTCATATTAGGAGGAGTTTGCCAGTTTCTAGGTTGACTAATTGGTCTCCAGGCTATCCTTCTCAAGAAGAGCCATGCATCAACTTCTGCTTGACAAATTGTACGAAAAAGAAAAAAAAAATCACAAACAAAGCCAAGGAAATGGAGAAGCTAATATTAAACTATGACTAAATACTCACTTGAAATGGAATTTTACTGAGATTAGACCTGAGATCTGACCAGTAAATCAGACCTGTGACAAGTCATAGGAAAATTAATAATTGAGATTATTTTGCAAAAAGACTAAGATTTCTGCAGAAAACAGACAATGTTTGGGGGAAACTGTTGAGCCAATCTAATTTTTCATTCAAAAAAACCCAAGTTTGATGAATTTTAGTGGGATACTCTGAATTAAAATGTGGGAATTCAGAAGAGAGCAAGCAGTAGGTACTACCAGTGATAGTCACACTGATACTACAGGGTATTAAAATATAAAACCCCTTTCCATAATTTTCTATACAAGAATGTTTAGGATTCTTGTGAGTTGAGGAATTAGTGGTAGAAAATTGCAAAATAGCAAAAAGAAGATCATAAATTCTTTGGCTTTCATCATCTTCCAGATCTCACCGTAATAGCTGGAAGCACAGGTGAGAATCCCTCTTGTGCTGTTCATGTTAACACACTTGGGGCAGGGCAAGCAGTGAGGATGTGACTTGGTTTCGGTTGTATGGACTTCTTCTGAGGATGGCGATCAGGGCTGGGGGTTTGGATGATCAGTCCTCTGTTCAAAACCTTGTTGACATGTTCCTTTTTACATTCCCCTTAGTTTCTTTTATTTACAAATATCACAGTTTTCCAGGACATCTCTCCAATATCTTGGAGCAAATCAGTAGGAGAGGATCAGGGGCTTTTTTAAGCCCTACTACGTGCTCTGATCAGATGTGAATTCAATTAGTTGATCTCAACTTGGTAAATATGTCTTACACCACCAATCAACATCCTCCTCTTTCCCAGTGTTGCCAGTATCACAGATGCTCTAAGTATGTAATGTGCTGCAAAAGAGCAGAAAATTCAGATTCATGCACTAACACTTGAGGTTACTGGAATGGTCATTTCACTGTGAATTTAACAAGGCCAAGTGCAAGGTCCTGCACATGGATCAGGGAAATCCCAAGCACAAGTACAGGCTGGGCAGAGAATGGATTTAGAGCAGCACAGAGGAGAAGGACTTGGGAGTGCTGGTGGATGAGAAGCTCAACACGAGCCAACACCGTGCGCTGGCAGCCCAGAAAGCCAACCGTGTCCTGGGCTGCATCCAAAGAAGTGTGGCCAGCAGGTCAAGGGAGGGGATTCTGCCCCTCTGCTCTTGTGAGACCCCACCTGGAATACTGCATTCAGCTCTGGAGTCCCCAACACATGAAGGACATGGAGCTGCTGGAGAGGGTCCAGAGGAGGCCACGAAGATGATCCGAGGGCTGGAGCACCTCTGCTCTGGAGACAGGCTGAGAGAGTTGGGGCTGTTCAACCTGGAGAAGAGAAGGCTCCAGGGTGATCTTATTGCAGCCTTCCAGTACTTAAAGGGGCCTACAGGAAAGCTGGAGAGGGACTTTTTACAAGGGCATGTAGTGACAGGACAAGGGGCAATGGCTTTAAACTGAAAGAGGGCAGATTTAGATTAGATCTAGGGAAGAAATGCTTCACTGTGAGGGTGGTGAGGCACTGGAACAGGTTGCCCAGAGAAGTTGTAGATGCTCCATCCCTGGAAGTGTTCAAGGCCAGGTTGGATGAGGCTTTGAGCAACCTGGTGTAGTGGAAGGTGTCCCTGCCCATGGCAGGGGGATTGGAACTGGATGATCTTTGAGGTCCCTTCCAACCCAAACCGTTCTATGATTCTGTGATTCTATGAATTATCTTAAAAACCTATACTGCTAATAGTTCTCAAAAGCTCCGATATAAAAGCTCAGGAAAAGTGTATGGAAAAGGAGGCCCTAACAAAGCAAAGTAAATGCTGGAACATTCATGCATCAGCAGAAAACAAAACACATTTAGGGTGATGATAAACTTTGTTTCCACTGTCTGTGTGGCTAATCTAGACGTAGCAATTCGTACTTGTCTTGCAAATACGGCAATTACTGGAGCAGTCCCATTATAGCCCTGGTCACTGGGTCAGGCAACTTGTCTTCTGAAATCTATATCCTGATAGAGAAAATGCAGTTTAAAGCTGAGCAAGACGAAACCCATCTGCAATAATAATAATAACAGTAATAAAAAGTTTTAACTTCACACAAGGTCTATCTGCCTAGCTAAGCTCTTTTCAGCGCAGGCTGACAATTATCATTGAAACTATTTGGCCACTACATTTAAATTCATGGAATTGAAAGCCAAAAGAGACCAGCGTGATCGTCTAATGCGATCTGCATAACTCAGGTCACAGAACTCCTCAGGGAGATGTTTGCTCTGAGCCCTCAGCTCAGCAAGACTGTGTATCTTTTAGGAAAACAGACTGTCTGAGCTAAATGTTTCCAGGGATTCAGTACATGCCTTTCTAAACATCCACCTTTAGCACCAGGCGATCCCTGTAGTCCCGGAGCTTTGCAACATCCTTTGAGCTGAAGACATGCTCGAACCCTTACTGTGCACGTGGAAAAAAATGTGCTCCAGATTCATCCCATCTCCTATATGGGCTCCCTTCATAAGCAGTGGAGAGAAATCATAGAATCATGGAATAGTTTGGGTTGGAAGGGATCTTAAAGATCACCTAGTGTCAACCCACCTGCCATGGGCAGGGACACCTTCCACCACATCACGTTGCTCAGAGCCCCATCCAACCTGACTTTCAACACTTTCAGGGATGGGGCAGACACAACTTCTCTGGGCAACTTGGTCCAGTGCCTCACCACCCTCAGAGTGAAGAATTTCTTCCTTATATCCAATCTACATCTCCCCTCTTTCAGTTTAAAGTCATTGCCCCTTGTCCTGTCACTACACGCCCTTGTTAAAAGCCCCTCTTCAGCTTTCTTGTAGCCCCTTCAGGTACTGGAAGGCTGCTAGAAGTTCTCCCTGGAGCCTTCTGTTCTCCAGGCTGAATAACCGCAACTCTCTCAGCCTGTCTTCATGGGAGAGGTGCTTCAGCCCTCGGATCATCTTCGTGGCCCTCCTTAAATGTTATTTATGTCCCTTTCAGAGATGCTTTGGTTAGATAAAGTGAATTGGAGATTAACTTGTGCAGATATGGGTAGCTGGCCAGAGAGGGACTTCAGCTGTGCTCCTACCTAGCTGGATTTCCCTCCTTCACTGGCTATTTCTGTCTCCAAAGGTATAAATAAGGGAAGGATGTTTGGAGATGCTGATTTGGGAGCAATGGCTGAAACAAGAAATAAAATAAGTACAAAACATCACTTGTCCTTCACCTGCCTTGAGACAGATACCTTTAAAATCTGTATGTCTTCAGAGAAGGTAAAGGAACAGGGGCATGAGCTCTTGTGTTTTTCTAAAGCATGAGCCAAAAAGGTGATATTATAACTCATGAAGTTAAACCAGGAGATATACAGCTCTCCTCAGGTAAAATCTCAGGCAACTGGAAGGAAACTTTCCTCCTCACCTATTATTTTGGTGAGATTTGAAACCAATCCGCAGCTGTCCTCCGGTTTTATTATATGTTCCTAATTTCCTGCTCTCCATCAGTGCTGAGAAAACCACTCTCCTGATTGTGCAGGTGAGGGTTTTTCTCAACTCTTGCTGTTCAGTTAATAAACCTGGGGCAGGGATTGCTGTTTCTGGAAGAGGCAGGCTGTAATCCTCGGGAAGCAGAGGTGATATTGTTCCTTCAGGACGTACATTATTGCCACCACACTGCATGTGGATAGGTAAGAGACAGACAGACAGATATCATAGATCGGTCAAAGACTGAGAAAAGCTGTAGTTACAATTTTACGGTTCATCAGTGTGAAATGGAAGCCTGTAAATAAAAAAAATGTTCCTCACAGCCCCTTTTTGTACAGTACAAATCTACCAGGGCTTGCAAATGCTGTTGCTGGCTCCCAGGCGTGCGTGGGAGCGCACACGCACGTGTTGGCACGTGTGAGAAGGAGCATCATGCTGGGTGATCAAACCCTAATCAATTCCCTGTCCCCTCTGTTGATCCTGTGGGTGCTCTGAGCCTGTTGTGGCTGAAAGGAAGAAAAAACCAGTGCATAGACCTCAGGAGAGGGGATTTCAGCTACCTCAGCTTCACTCCACTTTGACCATCAGAGGGTCAACCTTTTCTTAAATCAAGATATACATGGCCACAGCAGCATTTAGGTAGGTTGCTTTAATAAAACTGGTGTCAATTCTCATACCACTAAAAGCATAAATGTGCTTGACCTTCGGACAGCTGCTTCAGTGCTGTGCCTGATCTTCTAATCTTTGATACTTTTTGTTCCCCGTCCCCTTCGTGAACAACTCTTAGGACCACAGGTGAAGAGTGCCGGCCCTTTTGTGCACATAGAATCATAGAATGGTTTGGGTTGGAAGGAACATCAAAGATCACTTAGTTTCAATCCCCCTGCCATGGGCTGGGACACCTTCCACTACACCAGGTTGCTCAGAGCCCCATCCAACCTGACCTTGAACACTTCCAGGGATGGGGCAGCCACAACTTCTCTGGATAACCTGTATTGCAATATGTTTGCATTAGCTGGAGAAAAGGAAGAGTAAAGAGGAGCAATGAGGAGGTCACTGCTGCTGCTACTGAGACGAGGAAGTCAGATACCCTGAGCTCTGCAAGGAGACTCCAAACTCTTTGAAGCCTCTGGCTTCTTTTTGGGATGTGGGTGAGACCTGGATAAAAGGGTCCAGGATGGTCAGCAGAGTCCTTCCAAGAGGCATGGTCACTTGCTGGGAGGCACTGGGGCTGTCTGGAGAGCAAGAGAGCTTCACTGTCCCAGCTGCTGGAGTTGGGCAGGAGTCTTTTGAGCTGCATGGCATGGCTTGTATTTCAGAGGGGATCTCTGAAGGCTTGGCTCTCCTTGTTCTCGTTTCTTACATCATGTGCCAAAAGAGGCTCTCTTCATCTTTGTGGCCAGGGACAAAAGGGTATTTTTGGATTGGTATTCTTTTCCTTTTATTTTATTTTTTTTATTTAACACGGTGTGATTTGCACTGTGAAATGCACCTGAGCAAATCCCCCGATCCAAATCAGATTGTGGGCTTTTGTAAGGGATGCCCACAAGGGAGGCAGGTGTAATAAGAGACGTGGAGCAAGTGTGGCTCTGATCTTTGAGGTGGAGGGCTCCTTTAAGGTGCTTCAGTGGGTTAATCCTGTTCTCTTTCAAGATGCCAGTTTGGAAACCACCTGGATGGAGTTGGCAAAGGCTTTGTGGGGTCCCATGGGTCTCCGTGCTTTAAGCACGGGCCAGCTGGCAGTGTTCATCTTGCAGTCGTCCAACACTGTCACCCCCCTCCAGACGTGGTCATTGGCCCCCTCGGGCTGTGCTCCATCTCAGCAGCCGCTTTTGTGAGTTCAGTGCCTGAGAACAAGGAGCTGAAATGAGATCTCCCTGTCTCATACACTACCAGAGAGGTACCGGGGAGTGTTGAAGCCCTTAAATCAGGTTTGAATCAGTTACCTACAGGGACAAAAGATCTGTTTCTCTACAGATCCTCATGCCAGCTGTTTTTCCTCAAGAAATCTGGGTGCCGTGTATGTCTTTCCATAAAGAGAAAGGTGCAGTGGGAGTGTCAGCCTTCTGCTTTGGCTGGAGAAAAATACGAAAAAATGACATGAGTGCAAGGGAAAGAGGCACTGATTGGAGAAATGAAGCACCTTGTGTGCTGCTGCATGAGCTTAGGGATCCATGCAAAGGCCTGAATTCAGAGTTATCATCACCAGCATCCAGGAGAATGGGTGGCCCATGCATGCTTTTGAATGCCAGCAAAACCAGCTCTATCAATGCTCCTGCACCGCCGTGGTGCCTGCGGGCCACCACAACTTTGGTGATCATCTCAGCCTCAGGAACCACATCTCCTAACACTCCCACAAGCTTCCAGTGCCCAGATTAATCCTATCTAACTTTGGGCTATTCACCAAGACGTTTTAGCCGGGTGTAAAGCTACAATATACACACACTGGATAGTGCAGGGCCCCTCTGAGGGTCACTTTGCACACCTGAGACCTGAAATGCCCTGCTTCAAATATCCTGGGGAATATATTCATAATTTAGGTGCATCAGTGAGACCCTTGTTTTAGTGATTCATGGTGGCTAGAAGGGGTAATATTAAGTAGTAAAGTCCCAGGAAAAGTCTGAAGCTCCTGATGCTTACTCCTGAATCGGGCCAAATGATAGCTGGGTAGCATATTTTTTATGAAAAATAAGACATTTTTCATTCTTTTGGGAAATAAGTGATTCATTCTTTAAGGAAATAACGAAGTTTTATTGTGTGAATGCCCTTTCGTTACCTTTTCATACAGCACTTGAGTCAATACCACAGCCTGTTCCCATTAAAACGAAAAAAACCCAGCTAAAAATAACATGAAGTCATCTCTGAAATGGCTTAATACTTGGCAGCTCTCAAAGGGCCTGAGGGTTTTCCTCGTAGTATTCTCCAGGGATCGATATTGGGCCCAAAGCTATTGAAAAATTTCATGAATGAGCGGGAAGTTGATATTAAATCCTGCGGATAAAATATTCAGTGGTGCAGTGATTAGCTCAGCATTAGCAATGGTAAGGGCAGAGTGGTTGGGTGACTTTGGCTCTCTCAAACAAAGCAAACACAAACTTCTCTGTCTCCTAAGAAGGAATGTAGGTCAGGCTGGAAAGTGGGAGATGTGTCCTAGAAAGCAGTGACTGAAATGGATGAGCGAGTCATTTCTTTACATCCTTGCAAAGGGTTTCTCCGAGTCGAGCCCGTAGTAGAAACAGGTTGACACCATCTTGCATCCTTGGAGGAGTGCAAGAGAGTGGGTGAGCAGTAGTCATACTCTGCAGAGAGCTCTGGAGTCTCCTTTTGTGAAAAAGCACTGAAAAATAAGAAAAGGAGCACTAAAGACCCACAAAAAATATTTGTAGGTACGATTTCCTCAAAGGGATTGAAAGAATCCCAGACTGTTAATTTGTCAGAAGGAGGATTGAGGAATGACTTGATCAGCATGTCTGAGCATCTTCGCGGAGTGGAAACAGCAGGCTAAAGGGGCTCTTAAGTTTAAAGAGAAACAGAGCAAGAATCAGTGGTTGGAAGCCAAAGCCTGATGAATTCGCATGAAAAGTAAGGCATGTGCAAGGTTTTTATGGTGTGAGTGATTAACCACTGGAACAAACTGCCCGTGAAACGGAGGATTCTCCGTTTCTTGGTATCTTCACATCAAAATGGGAGGTCTTCCTAGGCAACATGCGTTAGCTAAAATCAGATTATTTGGTTCAGTATAAGGATAGACGGGAGAAATTTAGTGGCCTGTGATGTATAGGAGGTGAGAAGAGATGATCTAAAGGTCCCTTCTGACCTTAAATGCTATGTATTTATATGATCCCTGAATTAAATGTCCTTGAACTTTCATTTTATGGCAAGATGGATGTCTGAGAAAACTGGGAAAACATGTGTAGTGCTTGCTGCACTAGGTTATGCCCTTCATCCGTTGAAATATAGGCACTGGGGGCTGGGATGGAGCAACCCTCATTGCACTCAGTAGGAATTCTGCATTTCAAGCCCTCCGTGAATTAAAGTGCTGCAGAGAGGGAGCTGGGCTTTGCGAGGAACTTCTCACATATTCCCCGCTGAAACAAACAGCAGAGATATTTAAAGGCAAATAGATATGCCCCAAAATAGTTGCCTGCATCTCTGCCTGCTTGTTGTCTTTTTGGCAGCGCTAATTACCACCCAAACCTTGAGAGCGCTCTGAGCTTTCACAGGCATCAGCTGAGCAGTAAGTTCTGTCTGGTTTTCTCTCCTTTAATAAACTGAGACATGTATTTAAGGGCTGGAGAAGAGCCTGCTTCACATTTTCTCCCTGGATCTTGGTTAACTCTTGACAGAAACACTCAGGAAGGCTGTTGGTGGTGAGTGCTCCGGAGAGGCAGAGGTGTTGTAATAGCCCTGGAAAGTCCCAGTTTTGCATCTCTAGGTTGGGTTAGCCTATGTTTGCTGCAGGTTAGGATCAACTGCAAGCAAAGGTGATCATGCCCATTGCCCAGAGAGGTGGTGGACGCTCCATCCCTGGAGACGTTCAAGGCCAGGTTGGACGAGGCCCTGAGCAACCTGATCTAGTTGGAGATATCCCTGTTCCTTGCAGGGGGGTTGGACTAGATGCCCTTTGAAGGTCCTTTCCAGCCCTAACCATTCTATGATTCTATGATTCTATGGGTCGCCCTGCCTCAGATCTTAAGTTTTTGGTTTGCAGATTAACTGGCGTGACCTCATAACTCTTCAGCTGATGTTATCGCTCCGATTGATGCTGCCTGTGGCAAGCTGAGGAGCTTGTGTCAGCCGAGATTTGACGGCACCGCATGGAAAATGACTTATAAAAGGAGAGGAGGTGGTGATGAGAGGAGAGACACTGAAGACAGGCGTACATCTGAGGGTATCTGGGAACCAAATCCATGGCCCTTGTTGTGGCAAGGAGAAGTGTGTCCTCTGAGGAGCTCAGTACCACTGAAAGCAATCAAGTGCACGCAGCTTTACGAGTCACCTGCCATTCTCTAAGCCCAGGATAAAGCAGTCTTAATCACAGTTTAAGCTGATGTGTTTTTCTTTCGCAGCCTGAAGGATATGCATGGTCATGTGCCTCAAGCTGAGAGGTGGCACTCTGTTAAAGGCAGTAGCTTAATAGGATGTTGCCCAGAGAGGTGGTGGATGCTCCATCCCTGGAGACATTCAAGGCCAGGTTGGACGAGGCCCTGAGCAACCTGATCTAGTTGGAGATATCCCTGTTTGTTGCAGGGGGGTTGGACTAGATGACCTTTGAAAGTCCCTTCCAGCCCTAACCATTCTATGATTCTATGATTCTATGTGACTATGTGGTCAGCGTCTGAGAGCCCAGGGAGGAGAGAGGCAGAGAAGGCTTAAAAAGATGACTTAGGCCAGCAGATAGTCTCTCCTTTTGCCCAACATTTGGTGAACAAGGGTAAACAAATGGTCAAAAGAGAAAGGGAACCAGGATGACCAGAGGTATGAAATTATTTCTATGTGGGGTATGACTGAAGAAGCAGGAACTCAGCCTGGGAAAAGGTCAGCTGGGGTGTATGGTTGGTTTAGACTGGTGAAATTATGAATGGCAGAAGAGGATGGATAGGAAGTGACTGTTCACCACCTCTGCAAATACAAGAATTACAGGGCATGAAATTAAACTGTTGAAAAGCCAGTCCTGAACAAGCCAGAGGAGGTGATTCCTTCAAGCAGTGGGCTCTGGAATTGTGAAACTCCCTGCCAAAGCATGCTGTGGACACAAAAAGTCAATACGATTTCAGGGAGAAACCGGAAAATTAAAGAAAGATCTGTTCAGGCGATGGAATAGAGACACGTAAGACTCAGAAGTTCCCCCAGTGAAAATAGCCAAAGGCTGGTCAGATACTGGGGACATATCATGTGTTCTCACCCTGTTCTTAAGCTTTCCTTAGTGCCATAAGGCCATGGCTGAAGACAAGGAACTGGGATATGTGGAGTGTTGATCCCAACCACTACAGTTGTTTTTACGTGCTACTACAGGTAATTTTAAGTTCGAGCACAACTGAAGAAAAGGGCATTTTTTAAACTCTCCGCCATGATTTCCACAGCTTGACAATACTTGTAGGGGTCACAGAATCCTGCACAAGGGAGTTAGATTAACATGATGGATACTTCCTGAACCGCATGGCTTATCAAGTGATGGAGCTAGAAATCCAAGAGGGAGTGAGAGTAGCTGGGCACAGAACTGAGGCAAAGATCCTCCAGGCCATGGGATGAAGACATCTTAACCCAGGGAGATGATGAGAGTATAAAGGTGAGATTTGGAGTGGTGATAGGATTAAATCAATAGAAGTTGACAACAAGGAGACACGATAGGCTACCTGAGGAGGCTGCTGAGGTAAATGAATCTGCAGGAGGGTGTTCCTCCATAACTGAGGATGAGATGGGAACATCTGGAAAGCCTGTGGAACAAGGTGACCCAGAAAGTAGCCATCACCATTAGAAACAACTATTAACTTCTCCCTGCGTGCTTTAGCTGTTCACGTCTCCACCGGCAGCCTTCAAGTGATGTTGGACTTTCAGGAAGCCCATTGCAGTGACAAATTCCGTTACAGATCCCAATTAAATCTATATATACTCTTCACAGAGCCTGGGTAACAATCTGTGCCTTGCTCAGCAGCCCTGCTTCAGTGACCACGCAGGCGCCGGCTCTCATTAAGCCTGGGCTGGCCCTGAGTTAATTGTGACATGCGACTCTCTGTTTTGGAGGCTTTTGAATACAAACATTTCACCAAACCTCATTTGTTTTACAGTTTACAGACTGAAACACTTAGGGATAAGGATTTAGCAGGGGGGATCTGAACCTACCTGGACCTGGCAGGCAGAAACACAGATTGAAGACTACAGGCAGAGAAAGTTGGCCAGAGCTGATGGTTTGAGGGGTGGGTAAGAATGTGGTTGGTTTCATCAGGCTTGGGTAAAGTCACTCAACACTCCGTTCGCACCTCTGAGCTGCTGAACTGTGATTTTTACAAGGGATGAGGATTCCTAATAAATTTCCTGCCTTGTCCAGAGAGCACATTGGTGTGACGATGGAATGCATTGTTCCTATCCCAAATGAGGAAGAGTTTTTCATTCGTGGTAAGGAAAAAACAAGAGTGAATGCAGAGGAAAGTTGAATGAGATTCAACCCTGAAACCTCTGGACACATGGTCTTCAAACTCCAGGTTGCCAGCCTTACTCGTAGAGAGAGAGGCTTCTCCTCGTTCATTGATGCTTTTGGCAGAAGAGTCATTATAGCGTGGTAGACTTCTTTGAAGAAGGGACAGCGCAGGATGTAGGCTGAGCAGTTGTGAAGGGCGAACCTGGGAAGCCGCCAAGCCTTCAAGAAAAGGACTGAGATATTCTTTGTTATCTCAGTGTCTCTTCCTTTGTAAATAAAGCCAGAACAGAGAGCAGGAATAAGCTTGGAGGCAGCAAAGCACGAGGGCTGTATTTACAGAGCAGATGGTGAAAGGCACTTGTTCAAACACAGTCCGTGTCATCACACAAGCTCCTTTGAGTTCCTGGAACAGTCTTCTAGCTATGCAACACAGCGGATTTCCTCGACCGCTCTCCCAGTGGTTAAAGAAAATGCATTTTGTATTGTGGCTGGTTCTTCTGATGCTACAGTTAGGAAGAGGGGGGAGCTTAGCGTGTTTGGGGATTGTTTGCAGTGGCAAGATTAGAGGAATAGAGGAAAATTAAGTATGGCATTGATGTGGGATTCACCTCACCCACTGTTCACCGTGTACGTTGTAAACGTCTCCGTCTGACCTGGCTGTCCAGACTCCTTTATATTCAGTCGATAGACATAGGCACATCCAGGGTGTGATTTATCTCATCCCTGGGTAGACATCTAAAACAGAAAGCAGACAAATCCTGCCCTGCAAAAGGTCTCTCCTTCAACAGAGCCTGTGTTTCTAGCTTAGACTTAGACTCTGATGTTGAAGATAGACTTTGGTGGGAGGGCAAAACCCTTGCTTTGCATACCTCCCATGATAGACCTGTTGTTCCCCTCAAGCTGCAAGACTTACAGGCTTGATGGATCAGAAATTAAGCCCAGCATGTTCTACAGACAAGACACCTAACCTGGCTTTTCTGAGCCATCTGTAAAGCAGGATCGTGCCAAGGGAGGCATGTACAAGAGAATTGCACTGCAAGGAGTGCAAAGAAAATTGCACTGCAGTAGGAGCACCAATAGCGATCTCGTTGTGAGAGCACCTGATGGGAACTGAGATCTCTCAGCCTTATCCCAAAAGCTTCTGGGACTATTGTACTGCGTTCAGCTCTGGGGCCCCAACTGAAGAAGGAAATGGGAATGTTGAAGCAAGTCCAGAGGAGGGCTACAAAGATGATCCGAGAGCTGGGGTACCTCTCCTCTAAAGACAGGCTGAGAGAGTTGGGGCTGTTCAGCCTGGAGAAGAGAAGGCTCCAGGGTGATCTTACAGCAGCCTTCCAGTACTTAAAAGGGCCTACAGGAAAGCTGGAGAGGGGCTTTTTACAAGGGTATATTTGGATCCAGCTGATCCAGCTGCTAGGAATTGTAGCTGCTAGGAATTGTGGAAATTGTAATCAATTAATCAGCTACCTTGAAGTTAAGGCCCTTCCTACAAAAGGCAGGCAATTTCCTCCTGGCTGTGGGAGAAGTGACAACCTGCTTTAGGGCTGCAGCCTTCTTCTGGTGAGTGTCAGGTATATAGTGATAAGACAAGGGGCAATGGTTTTAAACTGAAAGAGGGGAGATTTAGATTAGATCTAGGGAAGAATTTTTTTACACCGAGAGTGATGAGGCACTGGAACAGGTTGCTCAGAGAAGTTGTGGCTGCCCCATCCCTGGAAGTGCTCAAGGCCAGGTTGGATGAGGCTTTGAGCAACATGGTGTAGTGGAGGGTGTCCCTGCCCATGGCAGAGGGGTTGGAACTAGATGATCTTTAAGGTCCCTTCCAACCCAAATGGTTCTATGATTCTGTGAATCTATTGCCACAGAGACTGTGAGCATCAAATCTCTCCATATCTCTTCTTGCTTTACCTCTGTTCATGTGAGTAGCATGCGGTGCTGGCTGGGAATTTTCTCTGGCAACACCAGAGCAAAGATACCTCTCATCAAAGACATGCAGGAGAGATCAGGGCAGCGAAGAGGAGAGGAGGAGGAGAAGCAGCACATACACAGCTGTAGGTAGGAAGCCCTTTATGAACAAGTCTATTTGGACAGGTAATTTAGCTTGCCATGCAGTGGGACATTGACCTCCAGTTTAATTATTGTGTCATTTGTCCCTGACAGCTACTGCTGTTTCCATTTAACTCTCCTTAATTAAAACCTCCAGTTTTCCAAGTATATAAGCCTGGATTTACTGGGAAGAGTGCTACAATGAAGAGGAAGAGCTTGGGGGTGTCTGATGAGAAATGACATGCCTTGTCCCAGTGGGACTGGCAAGTTATTTATTTATTGTGCTGGAGTGGCAGGCTGGAATCAAACCCAGATCCTCATGTCTGTCCCCACAGGAGCATCTCCTCTCCCACCAGTTTTACAGCCATCTACATGTGTGCGAGTCCTGTTTCCTTCCAGTCTAACTAAGACGCATTTCAGCTCCCTGGGCTTTGCTTTTCTGCATTCCTGCTTTTTGCTGAGTTTGTAGGTCGAGTGGATGAGGCACAGGATCTCAAACATGACAGAGGAATTCAAGGTCTCTTTGTCCATAATTCAGGCCAAATTAAAATCGGCGTCCTGGGATGCCATGCAGATGACCGAACATCTTCACTGACTCTGTTAAGGGTGCAGAATCTGGTTCCAGCAGTAGTCTCTTAGGTGTTTTTTGCCATGCTCTATTTAATAAACTGTGTTATCATGAACCCTCTATTCAAGGTTTTGAAATCAAATAAGCTCCTCTCTTAATCTTTCTGCAGTTTTTCGGGGCTGGCTGAGCCTTGAAAGATAGCAGCATTCACAGAACCCACATGGCTTGACAGAGTCACAGCTCAGTGTTTTGGAAATGTATCTTTTGACTGGTGGGAAGGAAATTGGCTACTTAAGATGCCTTTTTGTACATTTAAATTAACTTAGTCCATCAGACTGAATAAATCCTGCCACTGTATTAACATCCAATTATAACAGCAGAGATTGAGCAATGATTCACGTTTTGACCAGAATGTTGGCAGTTTAAGGGGGAAAAAAAAGTAATGTATATTGAAATAAAAAAGTCAAAAATGGGAGCCAGAAAATTACGACTGAGCACATAGCAGGAGCTTTTGTGAATATATAATGGCAGAAGCGGGAGCCAAATTTCTAACAGGATTAGCTGTTACTGTCTATCAGATCCAAAAACCTCAATCATTTTGTTTCAAATGACTTTCTGTAACTCATTCATACTAGAAATAGGTGGAAGTGAGGTTGGGAGCTGAAGAAGCTGCAGTTGGGAGTTTAGGCTGGATCAGAGGTGAGAACGGCCCCAGTGTTGTGTGAAAAGCCCTGAAGTTGTATGTAGCAGGTGAACTCTGAACTGTCCAGCAGTTTACAGATTTTGCCAGGTTTTTCAAGATGTCCTTGTGAGCCAGAAACTCATGAATGATTTCTTTGGGGACCAGTGAATGCATGTGTTGATGAAGTGAGACATCTTTTCAAATCCTGCTGCACCTACGGCAGCTGGACCTGCTCATCATTTTCTTGCTGCCCTTGAGAAGGACATCAGATTTACTCACCACTTGTCCAACGTCGGCTCTGGGATTGCATCTTACTCTCAATAGCAGTAAGTAGGGGATAGTAAGATGGTGAAGCTGCCTGAGGGTTACAGATCCTGACCCTTTGATCTCCCCTGATCAAGCAAGGTGCTAGTGATGAGGCTCCTGGGTTTTTCACACCCTCCACCGCACAGCAATGATTTTGGAAATCCTGTGGTGGGCTGGGTGCTCTGGAAATGCTGCCTACCTCGGAGATGATCAGAGATCATCTATCCTTCTGGTCTGCTATGGACAGAGCCTTGGAAGCACAGCAGCTCCTAGACGTCCGTCAGGTGTGTGGACAGGGATCCATAGGAACTTTACTTTCAATTCTTCAATATTTCAATGAATCCAAAGTCTAATAACTTAATAAATACTTAATAACTTCATGTTCAATAATCAACTCTTTCCTGGATTTCTTGCATGGACTTGCTCAGGTGCCTTAACCCTACATCTTCAAAGACATTTAGATAGCACCTACTTCAGCTGCAGGAGACCTCACTTTCAGCCTCAGCTTTTATTGATAAAATGGAGATATATGCTTCATCACATATGACATGTAAGCCCTTAAAACAACAGCAGACTCTTCTTACACCCATATATTGCTCTAGCACAGCGAGGCCAAAATACCAGTTAAGCCGTGACCACTGCAGGAATATAAATGACTCTAACCTGGCTGATAGTGCCCAAAATGAAGGACACCTTGCTTTTGTTAATCCTCTGTCTGCTGAAACCCTGGTTATATTTGCTGCAAAATGTTGACTCCAAGTTCCACCCCAATGAAAGACCAGCAACAGTGAGCCTCAATGAGGTTGGGAAATGTCCTTGAAAGGTTTGTCAGACTTCCCAGGGATGGAGAAGGGGTGGAAGGAGGGATCACAGTCTGGTTTATAATGGAGATTTCAACCTTCAGCGCTGCCTGGTCTCTTCATTGTCGTGAATAATGGCAAGGCACTGTAATTGGGAGGTTGCATGGACTTTTCTTTTTCAGATATTTTATAGGGGCAGCATAAAAAGCTGACTGCTCCCAGGGGGCACGGTCAGTTCTCAAAACTTTCAACTTGGAAAGCTGAGCTGAATTAATTACAGTTTATGTTCCAAAGGAAAATAAGACCTCTGATGTACCTTATTTGCTTGATGTTCTTTTTCTTTTTGGCTGATGACCCCTGGGTGGCTTTCCTTTCAGTCACAGCTCCTTTGTTTTTTGTAGCTTCTTTCTTTATTAATTAGAAGTTCTGACACTTACAGCCCAAGACATTTATCAGCATGGTAGAATTTTAATTAATCTCTCAACAAAGCTACTTGAGGTGAACTCATAAAAGGTCTCATATAGCAGGAATAACACTTAGCACTGTGAATGGTGACACAGGACACCTGCTAGTTTGGTGTGCTTGACAGGATGTGGGATATAGCTTGGTGCAAGCTCATACTGCAAAGCTGTGCTCTTTGGGACAGTGACACAAGCAAGGTGTGCTCCTACACAACATACAAACTATACCCTATAGAGACCGAGTACCCAAAATACACTGACAAGAAAGCATTTCTGCAAAGATGAAGATCTGAATTCCCAGTAGGTTCCTCCTGCCTCTGAAAGGAGCTTGGATATCGTTTGATGGCTAATTAAATAAAAATAATAATAGAACCTACAGAGATCGTTTTTTATCTACCCTTTTTGTAGCAATTTGTGAAGAAATAGCAAATTTCAGTCCTCTAGGACTTCTTACTTGTACATAGATCATAGTCACAAGTGGATTTTGACTCAGAACATTCAAACCCAACGTTACTAGATGTTGGAAGAGTGCGTGTGCTGATCTAAACTTCTCAACCAAGGCTCACTTCTATAAGACAGATGTAAACTAGCTCAGAAACTGAGGTTCAGAAAAACTATCTACAGCTAATGGGGATAAACTGAACAGCACCATAGGTTAAACTGGGGGTAGTCTGGGTAGGAACTGCAGAGCTAATCCCTACTGTGTTCACAAATTTTTAATTACAAGGTGGCGATTACATCTGGATTGCATTTGGATTGAGGAATGACAGATTTACAGTATTTCAAAACAGAATTATCTGCCTCTTCTGGAAATACTCTGATGTTCGCAGTGCAGACATGGTCAAGCCAGATGTGATCAAGGAAAAACAACTCACAATAAATTTTTCTCAGGTGGAAATAACAAGTGGGAATGGCTGACATAAGAAATTATAAGGTGTCCATCCCCTGACGTCTTCTTGAAAAAGTTGTATGTCTTTTTGGAAGTTGGATATAACACAGACTATTGGGTTCAACGTAAGTCTAGTTGGGTGAAATTCTGGAACATGCAATTTATATTTGATGAACAGTTGGTACTTTCTTGACCTTAAGCTTAAGAAAGATGTAACAATTGCATTCGTGGCCAAGCCATCTTACCTTTGAAACTTCTTGATACTTACAGAAGTTTGAATGACTCACTCCCTGTTTTGATCTTCCCATTTTCGTTGCTTTGTGGTCTGTCCTGATTGTGCTCTTATGCTCATGGCAATAGATTCAATTTGAGAAAGATGTTTTTGTGGTTGGTTTTTTTTTTGACATTCTCCCTTTTTCATCAAAAGCTTTCAGTAGCCACAGTTGGTTTCTTTGGGTGACTTGACACAGACAATGGTGCAATGGCAATCATATTTCTATTAGAAGTTTTCTAAAGCTGCAGCCTGCTAGAGGTAAAAATACAGATTTTTGGCTTTTGCTCATAGACTATCTACAGCCATGCAGGGTGTCTGTATAGAGGTTAGGAAGACAATTTCTGATACAAACAGAAAAGGTCTTCATAAGTAGCTGGAATTTTTCCTGATATGTATTGATACATAAAAGCCAGTTCTTGGTTCATCTACAGACACAATCAGAATGAATCTTCATCTATCACTTCACAGCTCAAACCCTCTTGAATGTTGCACCAAGTAAAAAAATTGTCATTGTCATTTGTCACAAGTAACTGCTCTGCAGTTTATCGTTGGCAGTTCTCAGTGGTGTTTCATCAGGATAATACCACACTATATCATCTGAAGGAATAAACTCTCCCTGCTGACATGAGCTGGGGTGAAGGCACTGGCAATTGACTGTATATTATAGAAGCTCTCTGAAGCTTGTTCAATGGGAAAGAGACTATCAGGTCATTGGACCCAAATTGTATGCTTTGGCTTCAAAAGATGTCAGGGGCTTACAAAACCTAATAGGAATGAAAAGGCTCTGGTCCGTTAGACAGGGGGTCAGGTTAGGCAGTCCCTTCTGTCTTTGAAATCTCTGGCTGAAATACTTTAATTAAAAAGGAAGAAGTGAAAAAAAAAAAAAAGATAATAAAATGCAGTGTTTTGGAAGTAGATGGGTGTTTCAGGTCACCCTCCAATGTCTTCTGAGCTGCGAAGTCAGGGTGACAGCAAGCTCATTCAACACCCAGGCTGGTAGCCTTTGTTCTTCTCCTGCTGGGAGCAACTTCTCCGGGGATGGCACAACTGATGGTTGAAAAGGTGCACGGGCAACGGGGAGTGGAGCTAACGCTTTCCTGTGACTGGTGGTGGTGTGGGAGGTCATGGGACGGAGATAAAGATGTCATGAGACCTCAGTTCTCACAGGAAGCCAGAAAGCAACAGGATCCGCAACCAGAGTGTAGGAGAGCGTTGAGATCCACTGAGTTTAACTTGCTGCAGAAAATCACACCTTGTTTAACTCTCTCATGGTACCAGGTCACCACAGGCTACACACAGCCTGCCTGACTTGCTGATTCCCTGTGAAACTGTGAGAGTGAGGTCATCTAGCAATGAAGTGTGAAAGGCCATGGGGAAGAGGCAAGGCCAAAGGGAAGGTGCTCATCTCAGCAGAGGTTACACCAAGTAGAGTGCTGATCTGGACAGAGGTTGCACCTGGTTGAACTCTGGAGCAATCTGTAGTCACATCCTTGTCTGCCCCAGGCCTGCCAAGCTCTATAGGGTTGTTCCTCTGTCATGAGAGGCACCAGGAGAAGAGAACAACGAGGGTGGTACATCCATCGAGTCATTATGGACGTTGCTGAGCCCGGTGAAAATCCTGACAGGTTGTCCCCTTTCCTCCTGCAGCTCACTCGGGTGCCCGTGGAATCATGTAGCCAGTACGAGACCTGCAGCGAGTGCTTGGGCTCAGGCGACCCTCACTGTGGATGGTGTGTTCTTCACAACACGTAAGTACCTGCTGATGTTTGCCACCTCCCAGCCCCACTTTTCCCCCAACCATCTTCCCTCAATGACTGTGGTAACACATGGCAGAAATGCAAAATGCTGTCCCAGTCCCTGGCTGAGACAGGTGAGTCAATGAGTCACCCAGGTACCTCCAGCAACGTTTCTGGGACTTGCTGGGGGAGGCTTTGTTTAACTAAGAATAATTCTTGGAAGACAAGGGAAGAAAAGAGTGATAGAGAGTGGTCAGATCTCCTCAACCTCCTGATCCGCAGTCTGCTGACTGCACCAAAAAAGCACCTGTCTACCCTGATGCACTTTGAATCAAACCCTCCAGCAGCTCTTGTCTAGGTGACAATGACCCTCTTGTTTCCATTTCTTAAGGCAGTTTGGCTCTGACCAGCAACCTGGCTCAGACACTTGTGTCAGTACTTCCAACTTTCCACTGCTGACCTGAACCTCAGACTTGTGATGATCTCCGTTGCCCTTAGAGAGGAATCAGATCCCCGTAAGCATCACGGGGTCCACTCTAAGTTAGATTTCCAGGGGACTTTATAGTTTGTATGCTCACTGTGGAAAAACGTTGACCCTGAGGTTGAGCGTTTGTCCTGTGTGGGTCAACTCAACTGTGCCAAATGAGCACAAATAAGCCAAACTGCTCATTTGGCTTATCTGGCCAGGATGCTGAGCAAATTTGTCTATATCCACATTCTTGGGCTTCTATATTACAGGTCAAAAGGGGACCTCATTTCACCATTTTGTTATTCTACAGTTCTGACTTATCCAGTGTCTTGCAAGGAGCACCGGATCTGGGTGTCCTCAGGACTGGGCGATTAGTTCATTGGCTTTGTTTTCTGTAGGCTTTTTAATGATACTATTGATCTTGAAGTTTCCTCCCTGCAGCCTTCGCTGCCAGTGATCTCCTCCTGCAGAGAGGCCTCTGCCAAAGCTGTGAAGAGGGAGGTGTCAGGTTGGCTGAGCTCCTGGCTGTGAGTGGCAGGGTGGTCTCATTTGCCAAGAACCTCTCAGCAGAGACAGTGTCTGGAAAGTACATTGGATCTGTCTAACCAAACATCTCCAGCTGAGTGTGGCTCTGCAGGGTGCTGTCACTCCAAGTCTCACAATGTCCTTGGCAGCGATGGAGAGTTTTTCTGATGGACCTTGCTATTGCAGTGTGTCCGTCTTCTCCCACTGAGTTCACCTCTGAATTCTTCCTGTTGCATTGCAAACTCTCCTGGTGAAGGCAGTGATCTCTGTTTTTAAAAAGGAAAAAAAGGAAGACCCAGGGAACTACAGGTCAATCAGTCTCACCTCTGTGCCCAGCAAGAGCATGGAGCAGATCCTCCTGGCAACTATGCTAAAACACATGGAAAATAAGGAGGTGATTGGTGACAGCCAACATGGCTTCACTAAGGGCAAATCTTGCCTGACAAATTTGGTGGCCTTCTTTGATAGGGTTACACAGTTGGTGGATAGGGGAAGAGCAACTGACATCATCTACCTGGACCTGTCCAAAGCATTTGACACTGTCCCACGCAACATCTTTGTCTCTAAACTGGAGAGACATGGATTTGACAGATGGACCACTTGGTGGATAAGGAATCGGCTGGATGGTCGCACTCAAAGAGTTGTGGTCAACTGTTTTGGGTGCTGTTTAATGACTTTGCTGGTGACATGGACAGTGGGATCAAGTGCACCCTCAGCAAGTTTGCTGACGACACCAAGCTGTGTGGTGTTGGGGACACGCTGGAGGGAAGGGATGCCATCCAGAGGGAGCTTGACAGACTGGAGAGGTGGGCCTGTGAGAACCTCATGAAGTTCAACAAGGCCAAGTGCAAGGTCCTGCATGTGGGTTGGGGCAATCTCAAGCACAAGTACAGGCTGGACAGAGAATGGATTGAGAGCAGCCTGGAGGAGAAGGACTTGGGGGTGTTGGTTGAGGAGAAGCTCAACATGAGCCGGCACTGTGCGCTGGCAGCCCAGAAAGCCATCCATGTACTGGGCTGCATCAAACAAAGTGTGGCCAGCAGGTCGAGGGAGGTGATTCTACCCCTCTGCTCTGCTCTCATGAGACCCCCCCTGCAGTACTGCGTTTAGCTGTGGGACCCCCAAAATAAGAAGGAAATGGAACTGCTGGAACAAGCCCAGAGGAGGGCCATGAAGTTGATCTAAGGGCTGGAATACCTCTCCTCTAAAGATGGGCTGAGAGAGTTGGGGCTGTTCAGCCTGGAGAAGAGAAGGCTCCGGGGTGATCTTATTGCAGCCTTCCAGTACCTAAAGGGGGCCTACAGAAAAGCTGGAGAGGGGCTTTTTACAAGGGTGTGTAGTGATAAGACAAGAGGTAATGGCTTTAAACTGAAAGAGGGGAGATTTAGATTACAGATAAGGAAGACATTTTTTACTGTGGGGGTGCTGAAGCACTGACATAGGTTGCCCAGAGAGATTGTGGCTGTCCCATCCCTGGAAGTGTTCAAGGCCAGGTTGGATGAGGCTTTGAGCAGTCTGATGTAGTGCAAGGTGTCCCTACCCATGGCAGAGAGGTTGTAACTAGATGATCTTTAAGGTCCCAGACCATTCTATGATCCAGTTGAAGTGATTCTCTTTGCTACTTCTCCTTTCCAGAACAGAAGAAAAGGGAACAAACCTGTATCATATTCCAACCATCTATGGATGCTCTTTAGCTTGTGCGGCCCTCATGCAAAGCCACAACAGTTGTCTTAATTTCAGATCGGATCTAGGTGACCCATCCCAAAATGTGTGCAAAAACAACTTGAGGTCTGGAGTCCTTGGGATCCTTAATCCCTTAAGCAATCCTTGACAAAACAGGCCTCAGTTGAGGTCTGGTAGGCATGAACCCATGAAACTTTCACCCTGTTGACCTGAGAATATTTCCAAATGATATAGATCTGTAGAGTTTCCATCTCTTATCCTGCATCCACTCTACAGAGCACTGTGTGTTTTATTGTCAACGCAGGGACAGCACAGACTATGCACAAGCAGTATGGGGAAGCATTAATTTGGCCGTTGATTGTGCCACAGCAATGCTAGATATTTCATCTCCTTCCAACCAGGGTCAGTGGCAACAAGCAATCAATACATCCAGCAATAAATCCTCAAAAGGCAAGAAAAGGGGCAGAGATGATTGCAGATTGCCCAGCAGCTCATCGTGAAGGAGTGTCAGAAATGTGATGGCTGGCGGCGAGTGACAGTGCAGAAACCCCCGTACAAACTTGGTCCTTCAAGGAGAAATTTGGCCTGGCAGTCTAGACCTGGTTGACAACGGGATCCTCATGATCTCCTCCCTCTGGTCACTTAAACTCTGTTCTTTACCCAAAAAAGAATCACCTCTTATTTACGTACATTGCAGCAGGGCCACTGAGATTAATTCCCTGTGGATTTTTTTGAAGCAGTTGGAAGGCAAATGTTATCAAACCCCACACCAGTCTGTTCCTTCCCCGTAGTTTCCATTGCAGACAAGAGATCTGATTTCCAGTACTGGTTTGGAAGGGCTTTTCAGTGCAACCTCAGGTGTTCCTCTTTGGGTCTCAGCTTCCTCCTCCTTTTAAGCAGCCCTGAGAGCAGAGGAGCCAATTACATCCCATTCAACAAATTTTGTCTGGGCAGGATGTTCAGGGTAAGAGGCCCTTATTAGCACTTTTTGCACATCAGAAGCCCTTAAGATTCGTTAACAGACTTTTCCTCAAGTGGGGTGCATGGTCAACAACTCCTGCACGAGGATCTCTGGGGAAATGTGCTGTAAACATTTCCCTGCGTGAGTGCTCACCCTTCCCTCTTCCCTCCCAGTTGGGAATCCCAGGGGCTTCGCAGTGCGCGGCTGAATCCAGTGATGCTGATGCGGGATTTGTATTGTGGGAGGGATGGGAGAGGCAGTCGGGCTGTGAAAGATCTGAGGTAGAGTGGTACTGGAAACCAGATCGCCTGTGGGCAAAGCCATGCCTTTCCCTCATCATTCTTCTCCAGTATAAACCATCAAGAGGAACACTGGGAGACAGGTGAAAACAGCCAGATGGAGTACAACATCTGTGTTTTTGTCGCTCCCATGCAAATCTCTCTTATTTTGGGGTTTGCACTTCAAGGGCTGATGCAGACCCTTTTCCCCAGCCCCCCATTTCCAAACTATCCTCAGCTCCCGCCACGAGAGAGGTCTGGGGACGCCTGGGGACAGCTCTCCATCCATCGTCTCGTGGCGGAGCTGGGCTGTCTGCGCGGAGGGCAGTGTGCCAGGCCTCAGGAATCGATTTCCACGGCTCCTCTGTCCTAACCTTACACCGAGAAACTCGAGTCCGCTGAGAGAAAAAGAGACAGACAGACCCACAGACGGCCGCAGGAGAAAGGAGGGGGGGAGGATTGATTGACTTCTGCCCCGAGAAGGGGACAGATGATACGGAGCAGGTCACCAGAGCTTTTCATCTCTGTATCTTTAGCCCCGATCTTGTCCTCCCCCTCCCTTTCCCTCCCATAGCTCAGCTCCCTCCCGGGCTCTGCTCAGGTCTCTTTAGGCGGCGATGAATCATTTAGTTGGTGTAAATTGAAAATGCGGCGCTCGGTTGCTGCGTGGGTCTCCAGGGGAGGGCGAGGGGCCGGGATGGGAGCAGGCGGGGGGAAGAATGGGACTGAAATGCTGATAGCTGGCACAGAGTGCTCACAAGGTCGGCGCAATGTCAGCAGCCCAAACTGGGGCTGAAGTGTCCAAAGATGCCATCCAATATCTGATGACCCCTCTAAACCTCCCAGCATGTTTCTTCTCTCTCCATCCATATCCAAACTATTACCCTCCCTGACCTCCTTTCCCCCTCACCTGCAGAGATAGCTGAGGGTCTTTGCCTCCGGAGGAAGGACAAACCCTTCTGCAGCTGGATGAGCCCTCGCTACCCCTGCCTGGCCCAGCACTGGCTCTGGAGCAGACATGCACAAGCCCTGATCCATGTGCACGTGGTGACCTCGCAAGTTTTCAGCCCTGCACGATGTCTCTGGGTTGTTCTTAACTCCCCATCCGCCAGCAGAACGGATGTTTGGGGCACAAGAGCATCAGCAATCCCATAGGCAAGGGCAACATTTTATAAAGCAGAAATACTGCTGGGTGCAGAAGGGACCTGTCCCAGGCTCTGTTCCGTTAGCTGTGACTCCTAGATTTTTTTTCCATCCTCACGTAGCCTCTGTTTAATTCCGGGTTTAATAATCCAACATGCACAAGCACAAATCCAACATGTCCTGAAGGGAGGTTGCAGCCCCTTGGCACCAGTCTCCGTCTGCTTCTGAGATCTGCCCTCGCTGTTATGGAGACGTCTTGGCCAGCAGGTCATAAGTTGCAATCACAGAGGAAAATAGTCCAATTTTCTGGGAGGATTTGTGATACTTCAAAACTTTTTTTTCCAGCTTGCAGTGGGACAACTATTTTTTTAATAAGAAATGTTCTTGAAAGCCTTTTTAGAAGGGGCTGATACTGTTTGGCAATTGGAGAATGATTCATTAAGACCTCAGAAGTTCTTATTTTGGGATTTTATTGCAGGTTTTGGGAAACTGCTTAAAATTTTGAAATAAAAAGTCATTCTGAAGCACCACTTTTTTTTAAAACTTTTTTTTTTTTTATTAAAATGAAGCATTTGAGCATCTGTGACTTCTTTCTCCCCCAGAAATCTTGACCATAGAGACATAGCAAAGCAGGCCATCAACAAACACTGTTTGGAGGGAAGAAAGTTTGTTTAAGCATCCCCAGTCTGTCCTACTGTGGAGGTAGCAGAGCCACGGGTTGGCTCTGCCCTCTGCACTCCTCTGCTCTTCTATGAGTAGTTACACACATACTTTATGGGTCCTTCTGGCACCCAAGAACCTCACTTGGGGACCTGAGCTGGCTCTGTTGGCTTTGCACCCCAGTTTGAAGAGCATGTGCCAGGAGATGCTCCCCTACTCCTTGGGGTAGGATGGAGTGGCTTCTAGCAGGCATCCTAACCCCATGGATGAAGCAACAACAGAGGGGTCTTAGACATGGGCCATACCTGTCACCTTCCTGCATCCCTTTGGTGGGCTCTGGGTTGGTCAAGGGATGACCAAAGTCTGGTATGCACGGTTACTCAGGTTGAGTTCACCGTGGATTAACTGGGTTGCTGCAGTTTATGAGAAACTTGAGAAGCCATATGAGAGTTTTTTGATTTCCCCACAAGAGCACAGCCCTGTTCACAAGGTTTTTATGTTGTCCTCTGGCAGCAGATACTTACCCCAGTATCTGGGAAGTTGCCCTCCATGTGCTCCTGCTCTTCCCATCTGCCTTGTAGCTGCAGGATCCTCGTGTACCCAGAAATCACAGCTATAATTTCTAACACGATATGGAGGGAAAAAGACACTTAAACAAGTTGTTTTCTAGGGAGTGAGGGATTAGTGTGGAGGGGGAGGGAGGTTTGTTATCCATGCTGAGACTCATTGCCAGAGCAGTGAAAAAAAAAAAAGAAAAAGTTACAAAGTGCAGCTCCTGCTGTCTGGTCTCAGCAGGTAACCCAATGCGATACGGCTTGCAGAGGCTCATTGATCGTCCCTGGCTTTAACTTTCTTGGTCAAAGTCTTCTGAATCACTAGAGAGTCTCGAGTAACCTAAGCTGCTGCAATAAGACCTTTTTTGAAGGGTCTTTTTCTGCTTGACTTTCTGCCGTCTGAAAGACTGCGACTGTCTTTCAGGCTGAGGTTTTTTCTTTCTTTTCCCCTTCACCTCCTCTCTTTTCCTTCCCAGCCTTTTCCTCCGCTTGCGCAGGGGAGGGAGGATGTCGCAAATGCTGCGTGGGGAAGGGGCCCTGGGAAGGGCTGTACGGATCCACCTTCAGCGACCAAGCAGGGCAGGAGGGTAGAATGTCACACCCAGTCCTGTGCTACTTCAAGGTCTAACAGATAGTAAAAAAAGAGTGATTTACTGATTCCTGCAGGGGCTTGTGATCCTATAAACTCTCAGCATCCACTGCAAGAAACCATGGCCTCAGCTATCTCTACTTCATATTCCCCATGCTGCTTTGTCCCAAGGTGCAAACTGGGGTCCGTTCAGTAACGTAGAAATTTGCAGGTTTTGTGTTTGCCTGGCACCACGAATGTCTTCACAATCATGGCTGGTGTCTTTTCTTTAACAGGAAAAGCTTTCTGTATCTTTTCCTACTTTAGCATCATCTTTCCGTGGGTCAGCTCTTGGTGCTTTCAAGTACCTGGGAGATCTCTACATGCCAGAGGTACATGACGATTGTCCCAATCTTCCTAAATGTGGATCAGTCACATAATGAGTGAAAGATTTCCATAGAATCATAGAATTATTTGAGTTGGAAGGAACCTTAAAGATCTTCTAGTTCCAGCCCCCCTGCCATGGACAGGGACACCTTCCCCTAGATCAGGTTGCTCAAAACCCCATCCAACCTGGCCTTGAACACTTCCAGGGATGGGGCATCCACAACTTCTCTGGGCAACTTGGTCCAGTGTCTCACCACCCTTGTAAAAAATTTCTTCCTTAGATCTAATCTAAATATCACCTCTTTCAGTTTAAAGCCATTGCCCCTTGTCCTGTCACTACATGCCCTTGCCAAAAGTCCCTCTCCAGCTTTCTTGTAGGGTCCCTTCAGGTACTGGAAGGCTGCTAGAAGGTCTCTTTGGAGCCTTCTCCTCTCCGGCCTGAACAACGCCAAGTCTCTCAGCCTGTCTTCATAGAACAGGTGCTTTACCCTCTGATCATCTTCATGACCCTCCTCTGGACTTATTCCTACAGCTCCATGTCCTTTTTCTGGTTTTGTGGACCCCAGAGCTGAACGCAGTGCTGCAGGTGGGGTCTCACGAGAGCAGAGTAGAGGGGCAGAATCATCTCCCTTGGCTTTCTGGGCTGCCAGCACACATTGCCGGCTCATGTTGAGCTTCTCATCAACCAACACCCCCAAGTCCTTCTGAGGGCTGCTCTCAATCAAATCCTGCATTGCCTTGGAAACTTGTAGCTGACTGGGCTGATCTTCCCCATCAAAGGGGAAGCTCAGAGCTATTGCAATTGCTGTTTAATTGCTGTGTGTCTGAAGTATTTGGAGGCATTTCTCATTGCAACAGGAGATTGCCAGATACATGCTGTTGGCACACAATGGGGAGAAAAACATAAATGACAGGGCGGGGAAAATAATCACAGGAAATTTGAAATCTTTCATTCGGTTTGAAAGTCTCCAATCAGTTGATTGGCAGTGTTAGCACTGCCAGTCAATGGTGGTAAAGGTAGGAGTGAACCAGCTGTCAAGATGCCTTGTCTCCAAACAGTGTTTGGTTTGACTCCTCTCCGGTCACAGCTGGTGCTCAGACAGCCATGCACATGGCCTGTGAACCTCTCCATCTGATAGCAAGGGAAAGTGGAGTCATCTTCCCACAATTGGCCTTGGCACAGAGTGATTCCCACTTCTTCTCAGGTAGTTATCGAAACTGGAGACGGCATTTCAGCCTTGGCACAGAGGGATGGGCACAGCAGGGGGGCTCCGTAGAGTGACATTGGCCCATTAAGCGTTCTGCATTGAGCCTGGATGATCTTTAATCTGTCTGCTGAGGTATAGCTAAAGTACCCATCATTTCACACCTAGGCGTTGCCTCTCCTTTGGAGCAGAGGAAATAGCCCCAAATGTGACAGCTCTCCAATGGCCTTTTGAAATGAGATCGGGGCTCTTAGTCCAGAGAGCAGGAGGAAATTCTTGGGATGGGGAGCATGCCTATTGATGGTGATAAAGCCCCGAGTGAAACGGAGGCTCCTGGGAATCCCATTTTGCTACAGATGGGCGACGGCATTGAACAATAAACTATGAACCAGCACCTTTCAACAGATGAGACGATCACGAGCCCTGGAGAGCTGACCCATCGCTGTACCCTCATGTTTTACGTCCAGTGCCTCTGATGTCCTTCCATTCCCTAGAGCCATTGTATCCCTTTTGAGAGCACTTTTGCTGCTCCAGTCTACCTAGCAGTTCAGGGCAGAGCTGTGCCCTTCACAGGTTGATTATCTCGGTGGCCGTGCCTGCCTGAGGCAACTCGGGGACAGCGCTGGGCACTGCGGACTGTAAGACACAGGAGTGTGGTAAATGTGTTTTGATAACAACCTTCTTCCTTGATTAGCTTATTTTGCTAGAGGGCAGTGGGGAGGGGTGGGAAGATAATTAGTTTATGCAGTGAGTTCCAGCAGAAGCTTTCTGCTGATGCAGCCTTGTGAGTCAGGTGTCCTACTTGGAATTTGTCTCCGTCACAGACACGTTAGCTGCTCAGGTTTAGCACTGCGGAAAGTTTGGCCCTTGCAGAGGAAGATCTCGGGGGTTTCTTCTTCTCTGATGTGAAACACAGTCGCGCAGTCTGCTATGGGCTAGGAGGTGTGTCTCGTGCTAGGACATGCAATGAGAAAGGAATAATGCGGCTCAGTGGTTTCTGGGGGGCTTCTAGAGGAACTTCTGTGTGTTAGTTCTCTGACAGGGAACACACTTTCATCCTCTCAGCATTGCCCTTGCTCTGAGACACCAGACACTGGTGGGTGGTATATCTAGATATCCAACAGGACACATCTAGAATAACAGCTAGGGATGGAACAGGGACAGGGTAAAGCTGTATGACCACCTTGCTCAGCTTAGAAAGCTTCTCAGATGTGCACTGGAGTTGAGCTGGAGTTACAGGGGCTGCCACAGAGGAGGAGTGTACCCTGACTTAGGTTAAAAAGTGGAGGTTGACAGAGTCAGCAAGGAGACCTAGATAAGGAGTGGTAATATAAGGACTTAATTCAGGTGCCTAAACACAGATGTATGGAGAACGTACAAGGAGAATTTGAAATATAGGTGGTTTTATTTGTGCAAGGAACTCAATTCAGTTGCCCAGCTGTGCTGTCTGCTGCAACTGGAATGCCTTGAGTATCTGAGATGTTCACCTGGGGCTGGCAAATATGACACAGATTCTACTGGAGACCTGTTTCCTCTGGAGGATAAGATGAGGACCAACTGGAGCCCTAAGGACATTTCAAGTGGCATTAGAATTCTGTGTGTGGGCAACAAAATAGAACCCAACCCCAGCCTGGGATGTCCGCTCTGCACATATTCTTGGGGTGGCCAAGATCCAGGTCTTGGGTCTACCCAGTCTCACTCCTCCCATGAGTTTTAAAGTCCTTCATGGTCCTAATTTGAAATAAAGCAGGACTAGGGTTTCCTGCAAGGTTGTGCCTCACTCCAGAGCAGACCTAGAAAGTGTCATGATATATGGATGGTTCGGGAAACTCAGTCTCAGTCACTGGGCTGTTTGTAGGGAATTTCTCTCTGTCTTGCTGTTGGATGCTCCCTGGTGCCTCTGCAGCCAATGATCTGTCCATGAGGGAAAATGGCATGCCAAATGAGCCCTCCCCAGGGCAGAGGCACGTCTGCCTTCCACCCTTTCTTCTGTGACATTTCAGCATTCTCAGCCTCTCACTGATCTCAGAAGGGAATGGTGGGGGCGGAGGATCAGGAAGCTCTTCCTCTTAAGAAAAAGCACAGTTAACCTTTAAGGTACGTCTTTGTCCAGCCTCACCTTCTCCATGGATCTGCACACATGTACTCCTACCCATAAATGTAAGTTCATCATCTTACATGAGACTTTGAGCAACCTGGTCTAGTGGAAGGTGTCCTTGCCCATGGCGGGGAGGTTGGAACTAGATTATGTTTAAGGTTCCTTCCAACCCTAACCATGCTATGATTCTATGATCTTCCGTTGCACACTTCCACATTCTGTGTCACCAGCATGTGTGCCTCCAGCCTCTAATTCTCCCTACTGCTCCCATACCCCTCTGCACTCGTTCCTCCAAGCAAAGGTGCAGAGGCTGATGTTTTCACAATTGGCTTTTGTATCAGGCAGACTTCATCTCCCCCATAGTACTGTGGTCCTAGAGGCAGGTTGTATGAGTTCACAAGAGCTTCTGAGGTTGAAGCTAATTATCTCATCCTGCTGCAGGACTTTTTCTTTTCTTTTGTTTGGTGAGTGGGTCTGAGCAACTCATCCTTCTGTTTTCTTGAACATCTTGCCTTCTATCATTTTCCACTTCAGATATGTCCTTCAGCTGCTTTTGAATAGCATGCCATTAATAGGAGGAACCATCTACCAAGACAGACGCAGATATTTTAGCTCCATGAACTACAGGAGACAGATCTCTGGCCTTGTGGGGAGATATAGAAGTCCTTCCCTCGAGTACAACATGACATGCAAGTAAAACGTCTTGCAAATGAACCTCCCCAATTGCCCCAGCAGTAAAGAACAAGCCTGAGTGTCAGTTGGCTGCAGCTTTCTGCTGGGCTCACCAGTGCAGGTCAGCTACAGAGGAGAGCAGGGAAAAACCAGCCCGTTGCCAGGTTATGTGAGAGACAAGTGGCAGTTCTGGACATGAAACAATATTTCTTGCCTCCTGTTTCAAGAAATAGATTGGACCAAATTAATTTCTGCTGGGGTAATGGGTGCATTTTTAATAGAGTCTCATCTCTGGAACCAGTGGCTAACACAGCTGGATGCAAGAAACCAGGATATTCAAAGAAAATGTGTTTTCTTGTCATCTTCTCGCAAGAGAGGCCAAATTCACAGTGAAGAACTGATGTGTTGGTTGTGAATTTCTTCTGCCACTGGCTATGGGTTCTTTATGCTCTGCAGGGACATGGGGCAGCCCCACTGCGAGCAGGCATGGCTGTGTCCTGTAACACAGCATGCACCAGCCCCTGCTCATGGAAGGAAGGGCAGGTTTCTGATTATTTTCCTCCACTTTTTGCTTCCTTGCCTAGGAAGCACCACTAAATAGCACATCTTTTTGTTGATTATCATGTCGCAAAGACTAAGGAGAATGTTGAGGGCAGAGAATTACATTGAGGAGGAGCAGAAGTGCTGAAGAGTCTGCTGAGGTGGAGCTGGAGGATGATTCTGCCTAACTTGGCTAAAAGGATTTGATGGGTTGTGAATAACATGAGGACGTGGGAATTGGTGTGGGCTGAAGGTCTGAGGCACTGTTGTAAGACAAGATCTAGAACAGTTTCTGACCAGGAAAACAAGTTCTGGACCCCTTGGTACATTTAGGAAGGGATGCCAGCATGATTCCCTGGTTATAAAATTTTCCATAGGCAATATTAATTTCCCTGCTCTGCTGTAGATACCTTGCATGATTTTGAACAAGTTACTTAAGACAGGATTTATCTCATCTACTACTTGGTTTCTTGTCTCAGAAACTAGTGAATAGAGAGGTTTTATCTAAACTCATTCATTGCAACCCTGAGATGTTTAAGGCCATGGGGTGAATTGCCCTCTGGAAGTGCTAGTTTCTTTTAGTAGCTACTGAGGGAACTTAAATGACTATATCAAACAATGCCCAACTTACAACGACTCTGATCCTGAATTTCCTTGTGTTTTAGCCCCTCATTTGTAGGGGAGGAGTAACAGTTCCTCACCTCTCAGGCAGCTGTGGGGTCCAAAGCCTTAAAGCACCTTGGACAATGAGTAGCTTGCAGAAGTCCTATAGGGAGCTGGATTTGATGACTGCAGGCTCCCGGACAGTACTGGCTATAAAGCATGACAATAATTATTTCATCTCACCAGTGGCTGAATAAGTTTTGAGTTTGTTTAATTAAAGCAGAAGGAGCCTTAGCAGACATGGCAAGGTGCAAACACACATGTAGTTCCTTGCTTAACCCAATGAACATACCCAAATTGCCCTGTGCCCTCCTCTGACTGTTAGAGCAGAAGTGGTACCAGAGGGGTTAAGGTAGGCAGGACAGCGAGGTATGAAGCAAACCCTCTGTATCTTGTTTTTCCCTCCCATATCTCATTCCCAATGCCTTCTGCCCCTCTGGCCCCAGGCAGTAAAGGAGATCTACATTTTAATTGAGACATGTTGAGGAAATAATCTCAGTCTACCTCACCCATGCCTGGAAGGCTCCTACCTTGGTAACTTGGTGCAGATGCTAAGTGCACGTTTTGGGGAGGTAAGCAGGGGTGTTTGTTCCAAATCTTTTTCTCTTCTATTTCCATTCCTTCTTGATTCCTAGGTCTGGGGAGGAGGGCAGAAGGCTGGAGCAGTCAATACAAAGTAGATCAGAAAATGGCAGAACCTTGTTTAGACCTTCTTCCTCTCTCACGAGTAGGAGTGACATGCAAAACCCAGCCATGGTATGAACCGACACATTGTGAGGTACTTGGCAGTACTGGGCACACGTCCTTGGGGACCTGGGGAACCGAGTCTTTGCAAGAGGCTGTCCTCTGGTTGCAGTTGCATTCTCTCTACTCCGATCCTCAGCAGCAGGAGTAGAAAGGGGGTCAAGATGCTTCAGATGTTTGAAACGCAGCCTTGTCTGCAGATGGATGGAGAAGGAAAGGGGGTGAAGTGAGGCCTCATTAGTCTCTCGCTTGTATTAACGGCTCTGGGCAGAGGTAGGGACGTGACCACAAGACAACCCGACACCTTTCGTTCTGTTGCAGATGCAGACCTTCACCACAGAGAGGTGCAAGTTTTGCCTGCAGACTCCTAGCTGCAGCAGAGACAAGACACCCCATGAGCTCTGCTTTCCCTTGGCAACCCCTGAGCTGGGAATAGACAGCCAAACACCCCCTGTCTCCAATGTCCTCTTGGAAAGGACATTTTTTCCAGGCAGCCCCACCAAATGAGCACCGGATTATTTTGTGCAGGGCAAGGCGGCAGGATTTCAGTTCTGATAACACCTTCATATTTTGTCTGTTCCTTGTCTCTTAGAGCATGCCTGGCCTGATAAGGTGTTATCAGAGGAGAGCATCTCTGTCGGAGCCACCACTGAAATGTGGCTGGGCCAGAGGTGGCTTTTCTGGGCTCCTTGTAGGCTTCCCTGGCCCTCTTCCACCAGAGCCTCTAAAGAGCCAGCTGATTAATAACGGTAGGAGAATGATGTTGGGATGCTTGCCAAGACCTTTAGCTCTGTGCTTTTCTCAGGGAGAAGAGAAACTGCAAACGTGGATGAGAGCGAATCAATCTGATCCCTTCCTCATTTCACCCAGTCTCAATCTTGCAAACAAACTTACAGGTAACTTTGAGTATATGAGTAACCCAGAAAGTAGGATGATTTTTCTCTCTTAAGCCTATTGTCTCATAAAATTTATTTTCAGGTATAGATCTGAACTCTACAGTCTCTCTGGGTAGAGTTTCAGCATACCTAGATATAAATGTGATTTTCTGCATGGAAGGAGCTTAATTCTTACTAGTACTGTCAGGGCAACAGTGAGTCTCTGCTCTCTGTTCCTCTCTGCTTTCAAGGAACGAAGGCAAAACACTGACTTTGAGGATTTCCTCCCCGCTTTAAGTGCTGGAGGATACGGAGGGGTTGGTGAGAAAGGAAGGAGAGCAGACTTATAGCATAAGCTCATCTGGCCAATTGACAAAATATCATTTGACTGCCTCTTGAGCTGCTCAGGAGCACATCAGTCCAGTTATTGAATGTTATACTTAATCTGATATTGATTGGGGTAAGTTGGAGAGGACAGCCTTTCCCACTACCCTCATTCCTAAATTAAAAAATAGAAAGAGAAGTAAATGTTTTGACTTTTCACTCTGCCTGGATGTTTAGGGAATTTACCATTACTTAAAAAAAAAACAAAAACCAAACCTTAAGAGTGAAAACGTGTAGAATGAATTATAGCAAAATCAATTAATACTAACAGTATCTATTAAATATTGCACTCTTGAGCTTTACGGGAGTACACTGCTGCTCTGATATGATCATGACATCATTAACATAATATAAAGAATAACAAAATCAATAGCTTGCTGAAGCCCAAAATTAAGGCCAAGCAGTGTTATACCATATCTTTAAATATCTGAAATAGCAACTTGTCTCTGTCATGTCAGAGCTATTTGCAGATGAAACATCTCTCAGAAAGTAGATAGGAATTTGCTGGCTCTCCTGTCACTCCTCCGACTATCCCCTTGGGATACTTGGCATGAAGGTTAGCTCACTTTTTCCAACAGTATGGACGCAAACAGAGCAGAAAATCTGATCAGGGTTACATTGGCATAACCCTGGAGGGGCTCCAGAGCAGGCACAGGGTTACTGTGTTGGTAGACAGACAGATGTATCCCTGTGGGGTGGTGACGTGGATGTGGATGAGGTGTCTTCTCTTGTTGACTTGATTTACATTTTATAGTGTTAATATCATGGAGTTTCTTTTGATTAAAGTACCAGGATAGGACACTGCAACTCTTCTGCCTGCCTTGGGGGAAAAAAAAATAAAAAAGAAATGGAGCCAGGACAGGCGTTCAGAAGGGCTGCTTGGGCAAAAAGAGACTGGCATGAGTCCTACTGCGTGTAAACAACAAAGTTGGGCAGAGGTAGGACTGCTGCTTGTGTGGATTTAGGGACTAAATGCCTACGCAAGAGAAAGGGCGTTTAAGATGTGACTAGTCTTGGCCCAAGAGAGAATGGACATAAACTGGATAGGTAGTGTGTAAGTTAGAAGAAGGTTTCTGGCTGGGCTGAGAATGAGTGTCTGAAGTAATCTTCCACGGGGATTAGTGAGTGCTAAAAATATAGCTGGTTTTATGTTAAAACTTGATAATATTTCTGTATAAGCTGCTGTGGAGGAGTTGCCTGCAGAGGCTCTGAGTGAATCAGGAGGTCCTTTCCATCTCTGTGCTTTGTGTGTGGGAGAGCTGGAGTCCTTTTTCAGCTCTCCTTAGGACTCTGACTGTGACCTACCAAGTCTGCATGTACATGTGTCTCCATACGTCCTGGATGCTGAGACTTCATTACAGACCAAGGAGATCCTGCTGCCCATCAGTACTGTCAACAGAGTCTTAAAAGAGACACAGCTTACCCTAAGGTAGATATGAGGCTCCATTCAGTTACCAGAACGTAGGCATTTGGTGGCCTTTTTTTGCTTTGACCAAGTTCTCCATAGGTCCTGTGTCACAGTTGCCAACCCTAGGTGGCTGTCTTGGATACCCTCTATGTAGTCAAGAGAACACAGCCCTTGTGTTAAGAGCACGTGAATCAGTTCTCTGGGCTCTGTTGACTGTACTGAATAAATCCCTTGTCTAGGGAGCTCAGATGTCAGTTCACACACCTAAAGATAGAGACACATAAATTTAAGAGCCTCTATCTACCATCCGAATCCCACCCCTACTACCTCTGGACCTCAGATTTTCCAGCTGATATCACAATCCTAATGGTTTGCTAAGTCTCCAGGAAGACAGTGGGGCTTTGGGTCATGGCACAGAACATCAGTTTTTGCCCCATGGCAGATGTTAGGTAGGGGTAAGTGGTGTTGGCAGCTCATGGTCCTTAGGAAGAAGTGTTTTTTGGGATCAAGGTAGTCAGATTGGAAGGGCTTGAGGTGACAGTGAAATTCATGTTGCTACAAACTACATGATAGAGCAATCTCTCCATCAGGTTAGAAGAAGGGATGCTCTCTTGAGGCAAATTTCAGAGGAAGGAATGCCTTCTGGTTATTAGTTGGAGAAGGGATGAAGAACCACATAAATAAGATCTCCCAGAAGAAGATATCTGTGTGGACCCTCACACCAAGGATTCTTCTTCAAGGGTAGAGATCACAGGTGACAGAGAGAAACAAGCTGAATGGTAGCAGATACAATCAGCAGGTAAACATATAGCTGTGCTTCTGAGGACAACAAGGAATGACGGAGATTTGCCTGCAAGGTAGAGACATGACAGATCCAGATGGATGCCAATGGGAAGAATCCTGGGGTCCTGGTCTGTATAATGCATATTTGTAGT
This sequence comes from Tauraco erythrolophus, assembly GCF_009769465.1. Lineage (NCBI taxonomy): Eukaryota > Metazoa > Chordata > Aves > Musophagiformes > Musophagidae > Tauraco > Tauraco erythrolophus. The sequence continues at coordinate 3,201,348 of NC_141468.1, forward strand.
AGTAAATAAAATAACTCCAGGGAATGTTATTTGGCACTGGAAGACAGCTACCTATGCTGCAAAGTTATTAGAATATAGTTTGGCTTGGGCCAACTATCACTCCTTCAAACAATTCCTGGACATATTTTGGAATTAAATGGGTCAGAGAGGATTTCCACTAGGTGTTTTGGAAGTTAATAGAGTTTAATAGCAAGAATGTGATCAGACTATGTCATTTGGCCCCAGGACCAGAGAAAGTTTCCTAGTATTGTTTTATATACTAATGGGATGTAGCCACAGCTCCCAATTGCAAGGAGACAGGGAAATCCTGGAGGAAAGACACGAGCTGTTAAGATAACAGGCTAAAAATCAAGACTTTTACAGAAGCATTTTCTCAACTGCAAAACCAGGCACAGAGACAGTGTTTCAAAGCATAGTTAAGAAAACAGAGTAGGAAAAGTTTATAAGGAATAAGGAAACCTTTTCAAAGAATGGAAGCTGACACAGGAAGGACCCTGGCTGTTGCCAGTTAAATAGAAATCAGTCAAGAAAGAGGTTTTGAAGGTTGACACTCATTGTCTAAAGGCGAAGTTATAATATGCCTTTATCCTTGAAAAGTGATTGGATTGGAACTTGATAAAATTCAGGTAAGAAACAGCAAAAAGCAATCCCAACAAATGCGCCTTTTAATCAGGGCACATGAAAATAGGCAATCAGACAAAACTAAATATGTACTTGCTCCTGTGCACATGCTAGTAGTCTGCTTTAAATGAAGATGCTAATACGATATGCAGTCCAAAACCTTGATAGAAAGCAGCTCATCTGTGGCATAAATCAAACAGGAACAATAGAAGGGGCCAAAAATGGTGAAGAAAGGGCTTTTATGTTAAAGAAAATGTAAAATCAAAGAAAAAAAAATAGAGTCAATCTGTGCACAAGTGACAAGGTATCCCTAGGGAAGGGAATGGTGTTAAGGCTGGTTTATTGACCACTTGAAGATGGCAAAAGTGACTGTGACATGCTGAGAGAAATCCAAAAGGTTGGGAGGGCAGAAAATGTGGTAATGAGAGACTTCAAGTGGCCTCGTATGCACTGAGCAAATGTCACAGCACTTGGAGCTCACACCCTGTAAACCCTCCTAAAGAGAAACGAGTCTGGATTTACTCTTAAGATTTCCTTGCAGGATGTGCTGCAGGACACGGCTTTGCTCTGTAAGAGTGACCACATGGTCCTCAAATTCAATAGGAGCGAAATAAAATAAAGAAATAAAAATTACAGTAAAGTTCAACTTCAAAGCGGCGACAACATAAAAATGAGGAAACTTGTTAAAAGGAGCAGGCACGAGGGTAAAGTGCTTCATGGTATCCTGGAGACTGCTTAAAGACATCATATAAGAGGCTTATTGTGATGTTATATGACCTGTAAAAAGACCTGAAAGATGGTAAAAGCAAATGAAAAAAAAAAAAAATTAAAAGTACCTACTTAAACAGCAAGGTAAGGAGACAGTATTCAAAACTGGAAGTTGTACCCAAAGGAAAAAATAATAAAAAAGATCAGTAAATCGATGGTGTGAATTGCAAAACGATCGTGAGGCAGCGCACATAGGAAACACATTGCTAACCTCGTAAACGTGAATGATTAAAATTTAACAAGATTCCCCCGGAAGTTTACTTTCTAAAAGGCATTAGGTGTCTGAAGTGTTGCCACTAAAGGTTTAGTAAAAAATGCTTTTACAGCGTAAAAGTGATATTCACTGAAAGATCTTTCAGAATACCTGATACGAAATTGCCACGTTATTTAATCTGTTATACACCTCATTGTTTACACTGCCCTTGATATTGGAGGAATAAATATTATTATTTAAAATAATAAACATATTATCTTTTTCTTTTTTTTATTTTTTTCACTTGGACTCATGAAAGGTCCAAGAACTAGAATCTAGGAATTTGACTTTTTTTACCTGTCAATTTGGTTGAACCATGATTAAGAATAGACTGAAAAAAAGAGCATATGACATGCTGGGGGAGAGGGGTGGGTGTCACAAGTCTATTATTCTTTAAATAAATTAAAGTCTATGTGATATGGATGATGTGGTTAATACAGAGGAATTAATACTTTTCCCATAGAGAAGAATTTAAACTATGTTGTCATGGGACAGGAAGAAGAGTCTCCTGATACATTAGTAACCAGTTCAAAGATGGGAAACAAAGAACAGGAATAAAGACTTATGGAGGGGGGTCCCATGGGACCACGTGTGTTTGGTGTATTTATAAGTTAGTTAAAAATATATATTTTTAACTATATATAGTATATAGTTATAAGACAAGGGGTAATGGCTTTAAACTGAAAGGGGAGATTTAGATTAGAAATAAGGAACAAATTCTTCACTTGGAGGGTGGTGAGGCACTGGCACAGGTTGCCCAAAGAACCTGCAGATGCCCCATCCCTGGAGGTGTTCAAGGCCAGGTTGGATGAGGCTTTGGGCAACCTGGTGTAGTGGAGGGTGTCCCTGCCCATGGCAGGCAGGTTGGAAATGGATGATCTTTGAGGTCCCTTCCAACCCAAACCATTCTATGATTCTGTGATTCTATGAAAAATGGATAAAGAGTGAAACAGAAAAGGTAACTGGTGATAGAGGGTTTTTAAGGGTTATCAAAAGTAAAAAAGTCTGCAAGGAGTTGCAGAAAGAATATACGAAACCGAGTGTCAGGGTAATGAAGTGGCAAGTGTAGCTCAGGGCTGATGCAAGCAGGGTTAACCAGGAGAGGCAGCAGGTGGCTGTACCTTGGGTGTTCAGTGACCAACTGTAGGGAAGGAGGTGGTGAGGTCAGCCTGGGTAATTCTCTGCAAACCTCAAACAAGGTGTATAATGCCAGGCATGTTTTGGAAATGAACGGAGAACATAACAGAGAGTAGCATTACGTGGCCATCCATGATGCTCTGCCATGCTGCCTACACTGGGCACTTGTGATCACGTTGAGTTAAAAGGAATATAGTCGAACCAGGAAGGCGGTGGGAAGTGTGGGAAGCAGGAGCACAGGTTTCTAACCAGCTTTATACAAGGAGAGATTGTATGACTTGGCGATTTTAATCTTAAAAGAGAGATGACTGAGAAGGCTATAATACCTCCAGACAATCATGAGTGTAATGAAGGAAGTGAATAGGGGATGATTACTCACCATTTCTCATAACACAAGATCTAGGGAATGTTATATGAGATTATCAAGTGGAATATTAAAACAAACAGAAGAAAGGACATTTTCATATAATGTAGCATTCATCTGTGCAACATTGTGAAGCACATTATGGAGGCCAGAAATACAACTGTCTGGAAAGCAATTAGACAAATTAATGAAAGAAAGATCTGTTGAGAGCTGTACAATACAATGACATCACTGCAGGCTCCAGATCAGGTAGTCTCCATGTCATTGCTTGCTGGAAGCTGGGAGTTTAAACCAGGAGAAGTTTCACTCTATAATCTCTGTTTTATTTTCTTTTTCCACCAGAATATCTGCTAAGTCAGATGGAATGAATGGCTATATGGATATTTGGGCTGAGCTGTTGCAGCCATTTCTATGTCTCTATGTTTTCAAAGGCCTTTCACCATGAGTTAAACAGCTCTTAAGTAAAATTCACCTAACCTGTGGCCTTATTAGCTCAACACCAAGTAGTCACAGCATAGTTGATGAAGAGTGTGATGAGCATCTCTGTCATGCTCATCCAGCCAGGACGTGTCTGGAAGCTCTTTGCAGACATATAGTTGCTAAACTGCTCTTCACCCTGTCTGGCATGCCTTGGAGTTGGTGTTGGCATGGTTGGCTGGCTTGGCTCTTTGGCACGGTGTTGGAACAAGACAACGTTTGGCAATTGCCTCATGGTGCCTGGAGAGAGACTTCTCTTCAATTCAGCCACCCCGTGGTCTTGCTCAGAAACTCCATCTCCCTCTCACCAGCCGCAGCTTTTGTTGGACAGCAGTCCAGCCCGGGCAGAATTGTGTTTGATTAGCTCAGTAACTGCATGAAGGGGAAGCCAAGATCGTTGCAGAAGCCTTTCAGCAGCAACAGCGGGGAGTCCAAATACCCATTAAAATGTGTGCTCAGCTCATCTCAAGTCAGTCATTTTTGCTGTCTCCCTCCGTCTCGTCCTTTGTTTCCTTGCCTTTGATTGCAGTTGGAGTTTGCATCAGTGTTGTCATGGCAAGTCTATTATGAAGTGGTCTTTTCTCCAGGGACCAGGCATCAGGATTCCTGATTTCCTTTTAAGACTCTGCCACTGAGGCACGATGAGCAAGTGATGTTTCTCCTGTAGGCCTCAGGTTCTCCATTCTGAAAAATGGTGACTCAAAACTTTTACTTCCTCCGGGCATACAGGGAGGACATGTACTGGATTTATTGATTTCCTTTGGATGTGTGATGGGTGATGCTTTAAGGATGAATTTTGAATGACAACTTTATCCGCTCATCTAAACGATTCCAGCGTGAGGTGTGTCAATGTCACAGCCACAAGCTGGTCTAAAATCCAACCTGCCAGTCACTGTGACAAGGTCGTGAGAGGTAGGAGAGTGGAGAAATCCCTGAGCTACACACAGTCTTCAGGGAATTACTGAATGGATCCGCCTGGATCTGAGACTTATTTCCTCCTGGATTTGAGAAATATATGAATATAGATGTTAGTGCATCTCACCTTGTCATGTGAGAGCTGTGCCTGTTGTGAGCTCTGGGATGGATAGACTGGTTGAGTTGGTGGATATCCATTCTGGTCAGACTGGGAAGAGAGGAAGACTTATTTTAACAAGATAATTTTCTTGTGCCAAAGAGGCATGTGACTTGCTGCAGCTGCTGCTGGCTCCTCTTTCACAGCTACCTCTAGACATCGACTTCTTGGTACTGAGGATCCCTTTTCTTTGCATGTGATAATTGCTAATGATTGGAGTGTGAAAGTAAGGAAAGAAATCTATAAAGTAAACACAAACTGAGATTGAGCTGTGTCTGAAGGGGTGGAGGAAAGTTGGAAGAAAAAACCCCATCCAACCTGGTGGCAGGATAGAAATAGGCACTGACTGCCTGCGTCACCCAGCACCCTACAGTCCTTGTAACTGGTAGCACAGACTTTCATCCCGTGTTCAAGGCCGGGTTGGATGAGGCTTTGAGCGACCTGGTGTAGTGGAAGGTGTCCCTGTCCATGGCAGGGGGGCTGGAACTAGATGACCTTTGAGGTTCCTTCCAATCCAAACCATTCTATGATTCTATGAAAAGCTCCCTAGCTGGAGTGTGTTTTTCAAGATGCACCATGATTATTGCTCCAAAGGAGCTAAGCTAAGTTTTTAAACATCTTTGAAGCTCTCTGACTCTCTTCCTTGCCTCCACTTGAGTCCATATATATGTCATTGCAAACTGGCACTATCACTCCCCTGATACACCGATTTCTGCTCTGAATTTTGCAGAGTACGTATCTTGTGTCTAGGGAAGGTGCTAGGGCTCCCTGTGTCTTGACTAATCTTCAAAGTTCATCCACTTCCTCCTTTGCAAGGCCATGGACAGAAGTCCCTAATTCTTTCCTCTAAACATCGGTGTATCCATGAAATCAGAGGGAATAATTCAAAGTTATTATAAAAACACAAGAGAAACATTTTTATTTCAGGGGCTGTTTGCAGATTAGGAGATTGCTGGGTGGGAATAGGGATTTGCTCTCTCACAAAGTGCTGGTCCAACTGATGCTTCTTCAGAGCAACACCAACAAATCACTACATGGGTGCTGCGCATACTTTAATTAAATGTTGAATCATTGTCTAGAAATGAGGCCTCCACATATATCTGAGGTCAGCATCCCCCACCCAGTGTGCTGGCTGCTTCAGTGAAGGCAGAAAGTCTGTACCTGCCCATGACCTTCTTCTAATTATTTGGAATCCATATTATGGACCTTGCTGCACAAGACAGCCAATGCCAGGTGTTCAAATTAATAAGCTGAACCAGGTTTTCCGATCAGTGCTCTGGGCTGTTTGCCATTCCTCTTTCTCCTCGACATCTGATAAAATAACCCAGGGCTTTGGTCAAAGATATTTTGCATGCATGCTATTGATAGCACTTTGGAAAGTGTTTTCTTTTTTTTTTTTTTTTTGGCTACCGAGAAAGAAAAAAAGATGTGGAAAACTGATCGAGTCAGGGAAGAAGGTAGTCGGAAAGTTAATGTTGGAGGAAGACAGTTTCTAAAGAGAATTGCAAGCGTCCACTGGAAATCAAGGTCTAGTTTATGGTAATGCTGGTAATTTGCAGTTCTAATGAACTCAAAATACAAGTAGATATAGTGCTACTAAGATTTTAACCCATATTGGAAACCATTTAGCCATGAGGTCATGGAATCATAGAATCACAGAATGGTTTGGGTTGGAAGGGACCTCAAAGATCATCCAGTTCCAACCTCCTGTCATGGGCAGGGACACCCTCCACTACACCAGGTTGCTCAAAGCCTTATCCAGCCTGGTCTTGAACACTTCCAGATGATGAGCAAGAACAACTCCTCAGCGACTAACCATTTGCCCATGAGTCTGAATTAAGTCCTATTTAATAGCTGGCTGTTCATGCAGGAACATGTCATCATTACGGCCAAAGTAGCTAAATCCACATATAGCAGGTAAAGCAATTAACAGATTAGTGAGGGAGGACCAGTGTGGGACAGGGATTCTGCAGTATGGCTCGTAGGAAGTAAACTGGCAATGACCTATCACCTGAGACTGTCACCAGGGAAATCCCTGACACGGAGATTCTTTTGCTTGTGGAGTACTCTTCCTAATAGAAGAGGTAGAAACACATCAATAAGGCGTGTAAGAGAGGAGAAAACAGTCTGTAGAAGATGCCTGAAAAACATACACAGAGCAGAGAGAGTGACTTGGGACACATGTCTGGATTTTAGATTTTCTGATTGAATAGGTAAGAGATGCCTATGGTGGTGGAACCGGCACTTGCAGTCAAAACTTTTGGGCTAGACCTATTGTGTCACCAATTTTCTGGTTTCGTGAGGAGACGTAGTGGCTGTGTTCGCTGGGGTTGGAAGGGCTCTAGTGTCTTTTCTGGGAAGGTAATAGTTGGTTAATGTCTCTAAATTTCATATACACCTCTATGTTTTTTACATTCATAGAACCAGAGAATCATTTAGGTTGGAAAAGAACTCGAAGATCATCGAGTCCAACCGGTAACCTGACACTGCTAAGTCCACCACTAAACAAACCATGTCCCTAAGCACCACATCTACACGTCTTTTAAATACCTCCAGGGATGGTGACTCCACCACTTCCCTGGGCAGCCTGTTCCAATGCCTGACAACCCTTTTGGTGAAGAAATTTTTCCTAAATCCAATCTAAACCTCCCCCAGTGCAACTTGAGGCCATTTCCTCTCATCTTATCGCATCTTGCTTGGGAGAAGAGACCAACTCCCACCTCGCTACAACCTCCTTTCAGGTAGTTGTAGAGAACGATAAGGTCTCCCCTCAGCCTCCTTTTCTCCAGGCTAAACCAACCCAGTTCCCTCAGCTGCTCCTCATAACACTTGTGCTCCAGACCCTTCACCAGCTTTGTTGTCCTTCTTTGGACATGCTCCAGCACCTTGAGGTCTTTCTTGTGTTGAGGGGCCCAAAACTGAACACAGGATTCGAGGTGTGGCCTCACCAGTGCTGAGTACAGGGACGTTCACTTTCCTAAAGTGCTCCAACAGACTCCTTTTTTGATCATTGTGCCTACTGCAAACGTGTTAAAAGAGGAACCATGAAGATGACAGCCTTTCTGCTTGAGTTGAGAGAGGGGAAAAGTTCTCAGTGCCAGACAAAAGGCAGGCAGAGAATGAACCAGATAATCTGTCTTTCTGTCCATCTGTCTGTCTGTCTATATATCTATCTATCCATCCATCCATCACACCATGCATGGTAATAATCCTGGTTGCAGAAGACATATATCTCAAGGTATCTCTTCAGTCTTTTCCATCACATTAGAAATTTATTCGGAACACAGGGAGAGTTATTGGTGAGCTTGCTGTTGTGTGGATGCTCTAATAGATTTTTTATTGCGCTTTCCACGCAGAGATTGCAAAATCTCAGCCATCCTAACGCTGCGTTTACTTCATCAATTCTTGTGACTGCTAATGCTGACGCTGTTCTGTTTGGCAGCCTCCATTAAGAATGGTTTGCCCCATGATATTAACAGGCAGCGAAGCTTTGTGCTGATGGATAAAGCGCGGTGTAAAACCAGATTGGAATCAATCAGAGTAATTGTCTGGATGTGTGGTGGTTAATAGGAAATGTCCTGTATATTATTGGCTGTTTTATATAGCAAATGGATTAGCTTTCTGCTGCCTTTTGTGGCTCACATCCTCTGCTGAGCCGTCGGGGGAGGTGATGGATCTGCTGGGAGGCTCAGGAGACACCGTGCTGGTGTTGCATCCCGTGTCAGTCTAGGAGACATGGAGCTTGGAGAAGAGCCCCATATTTTACAGTTGTCTCAGTGACTATTCTGTCTTCATGTCCATTGCTAACACCTGAGCAAAGGGCAACCGTCAGACTGTTTCATGAGTAATGCTAAGGCCATGGCAGGGCTTCGGGAGGTGCTGTGCAGCAGAGACCAGGAACAAGACCGAAGCAGAAGGCTTCTGAGTCTTATGTGTGTTGCTGACTCACACACTGGCAATTAAGCACAAGCTTGAATCCATGCAGGTCAGCCTGATGGCCCCACAGCTAACCTGCCAGTCTGTGTTGGGAAGAAAGTCTGAAGAGATCTACACCAAAAGCCCTCAATATCCCAATATGTATATATATGCCCCAATATATACACACCAATATCCCTCAGCATGCGAGTGTTGGTCCCAGTTCACATGTGGAGGCAGCCTGGGAGAACTGAATGTGAACAAACTCATGCACAGCACAACCTGATCCAGCCAAGGACCAGAACAATCCATCCTGAAACAGGTTTCATGGACAATATAGCAAGGCACTGTGAGATGCCACTCACACCCCAGGAGGACCTAGGCAGTGTCTGTCTGATCAGAGCTGAGTTAAAGTCACAGTGGTTGCAGAAAGCAAGTGGGTCATAGCACCTGGTGTATTTACACATAAACCAGGAGCAGCCTTGTTTTCCAGAGTCCTCTTCTTCTGGGAGAGCCTTAAAGCATATAAAGGTCACAGCTTCCTTGTCAGAGCATCTTCCCAGTCACCAACCACCTGGCAGGTGTGGGTGCATCTTCTGCTCTGCAACAGGAGGGCACCGTACCCACAAATGCCACTGATGGTGTGCTTGGAAAGGGTCAGCAACTCAGCGAGGAGTTCTTCCAGGGCAATTTTCTCCCTGCCACAAGGATTAGGTGTTTTTTTTTCTCTGTTTTGGTGCATTTATTAGTAGTAAGGATAATAAATCCCCACGAAGAACAGGGAGGTACCACTTTGCATTTCATGAGTAAGGGACTCACTCTTGCCCAAGGTCATGAGTAGTGCCTTTAATTTAAATTCCGTACTAGAAACTTCTGAATCCCTGGGAAGAGAATCTTTCTTGCAAACAGAGCTGCTGATGCTGGCTGAGCAGGCAGCAGGAGAGGGAGAGCAGGCTTTGGCTGGGAGAGGCCAGCTCCCCTTGGTGCTCGGAGCCCTGGATACCATCTGAAGTGCAGGGATCCTAATGAAAGAGCTCTTCAAGCACTCCTTTCTTTCCTCAGTGAGTAGAATACTATTAACCTTTAAGGCAAAATTATATTTTGTGCCTCTGGGAAGCAGTAACATTTTACCGAGCTGCACTGGGGAATCAGGTAAACAATTGTTAACTCTCTCCAGCCCCATTTTAAGGCCGTTTTGGGGCGGCTGTATGTGCATGTGTGTGCAAACCTTGCCAAGTAGCTGAGCAGAGCTCTGTGGCCAGGAACTCCTTGCTGATGGAGATCCACTGTCCCCTGCTGCAATTCGGCCTGCATGTCCCATCTCTTTGTTCATTAACTGGCATTCAGTTGAACCCATGGTCCTGGCATCTCGGGGCCAAAAGCTCTGCATTGCCATTTTGCCATTTCTCAGGTCCATGCAGTAGTTGGGCAATAGGTCTGACAGCTGAGGACGTGGTTTGTGCAGAGTCAGGCTGAGGACACCATTTATGAGCCTATAGTGTGATATCTCACACGACTGTAGACAAAGCTGCTGGATATGGCACTGCTGTTAAACGATGCCCTGGAGGTGAGCCCTTCGGTCTCTGAATTGGGTATCCAACTGTGTTTAGAAGCTCTTTCACCCACCAAACTGCTTGTGGCAGCTTTGGCAGTCTAGAAGCTTTGACCAAGTCCTGTCCTGCCCTTGGACAGGCTGCTGTTGCCTGGGAGCTCCATCACGCATGTGTGTGTCCTTTGCACAAGAGCTTCTAAACCTGCTGAGTGTTGGGATCACTTCCTGGGGGAAAGAAAAAAAACAAATCTAAAACCAGCTAAAAAGTGAGACTTTCCCTTCCTTTCCTTCTTTTTTTTTTCCCTTTCATTTCCTCCTGTTCCTTCCCCAGCTCATTACTCCAGCTCTACCCTCACTTCCAGCCAGTGCTCTCCACTGGACCTGCCTATCACTGGGTGCTGTGAGTTGGGCAGCCAGGGGTATCGAGAGGGCTCTGAACTGCTCAAGCCTTGGCAGGGAAAAAGCAGGAGCCACAATCCGAGGACAAAGTCAACACCTTGGGTGGAAAATTAAATCAATGAAGCAGCATGAGCCAGAAAGCAAACGATGCAACGGCAGCAAAGCTGGCTTCCAAATTGAAATGTGTTTGCTGGGGATTGTCCATCGGCTTGGGGAGTTATTATTTCCATTTCTCTAGTTATGAATTAATTTCTAGAGAACTTAATCATCCCCTCCCTTCTCCCCTCCACAACCCCCTTTTCCCTTCTCCTTCTAATTTTCCACTTGACTGGGGATTCTCTGACAGTAAAAATTCAGGCTTAGAGGAGGTCCATGCAAGCTGCTCCATTAGACTGGATAATCTCATTGGAACCAGTGGCTTGAATAATAACACCTCCACCTCACACGCTGCACCAGATTCAAATGAGGCTTAACATCCCAGGCTGCGGGGACGGCTGGGGAAGGGGAAGGGGTGGGTCGGAGCCTGCACCAAGCGCCTTTGTCTCCCGGCTCTGCCAACCTACCCACGCTCCCGAGGACATGTCTGCAGTCTGAGATAAAAGCTGGTCCAAGCCTCCTCAGATGCCAAGACATCCGCACCGTCAGGAGAAGAGGCATCCTGACCTTGGCAGCTCTGCGCACAAATGGAGTCCAGACTCAGCCTGTACCTGGGTGATGAAGGTTTTTGCTGTCTTGATGGCTCAGGGTTGAGTGAGGATGAGCACACTGCAACCTGTCCCACCAGCTGATGTCCTGACTTCTGCTTTCCCTCAGCAAGTTTTGCAGGTTGGAGCAGGATCATTTAAGTGGGGCTTAATACATGCCAGGCTATTGCCCAATCTGCCCTTTACCTTCACAACATAGAATCATAGAATCATAGAATGGTTTGGGTTGGAAGGGACCTTAAAGATCATCTAGTTCCAACCCCCCTGCCATGGGCAGGGAAACCCTCCACTACACCAGGTTGCCCAAAGCCTCATCCAACCTGGCCTTGAACACTTCCAGGGATGGGGCAGCCACAACTTCTCTGGGCAACCTGTTCCACTGCCTCACCACCCTCAATGTAAAAAATTTCTTCCTTATATCTAATCAAAATCTCCCCTCTTTCAGTTTAAAGCCATTGCCCCTTGTCCTGTCACTACATGTCCTTGTCAAAAGTCCCTCTCCAGCTTTCCTGTAGGCCCCCTTTAGGTACTGGAAAGCTGCTATAAGATCACCCCGGAGCCTTCTCTTCTCCAGGCTGAACAGCCCCAACTCTCTCAGCCTGTCTTCATAGCAGAGGTGTTCCAGCCCTCGGATTGTACCCTAGACCTTCTCATGGCACCATCTTGCTACATGCAAAGCATAGGCCTGACTGGATCCAACCAGGCTGTCTTAAAGAGTTCTCAGCCTGTTTTATAACCCATCTGAGAGCAAAACACACCATGGGCTCCATTTCTGCTGCCTGGCCTTTTCCTCAGTGACCAGTGCCAGAGTATTGTCTCCCTTCCAGATGTAACTGAGAACCTGAGTCCTGCAACCAACCCATGAGATGGATGGTTTGAATCCAAGATTCTGGATTTGACATTATAGGGTTAAATGTGAAGGACTCCAAGTCTAGCAGGACTCTCTTGCTCTTTGCAGGCATAGTTGGGCATTTGTTCATCACATATTACCATGTTGGAAGATGTGCCTCATACAGGTGGATCATGCATGAGAGTCAACATCACAGAATCATAGAATGGTTTGAGTTGGAAGGGACCTCAAAGATCATCTAGTTCCTACGCCTCTGCCATGGGCAGGGACGTGAAACATCATGGCACTGCACTTGAATTCCTACCTCTTTCAGCATGCTCAGCCCTTTCTCACCACCTACCCACACTGAATCCACACTGTCACAACTTCACCAGCCTATGTCGGAGCATTGCTGTGCACGGTCGCACCCAGAAGAAATAATAACTTCTCGTGGTGACTTCCATCACAGCAACCTGGACATCCTGCACACCCAATAGTCTCAGAATTGCCCAGAGAGGACCACTGTGCAAGTTTTCTTCAGAAACGACATGCTTTTAAAGGAAAGGAAACCAGGAAAACCTGTGTGGGAGATGGACACCTGGAATGTATAATAAATGGCTTTATTGCCATGCATCTGACAACTCAGCCTGCCGGAGGTCATTCACAGTGCCACAGCAATTTTTTAGCATTTAACCCATCCCTTCCAGCCATGCACAGATGAGGGGAAATTCATACATCACGTGCTGACAGCCTTTTCCTTGCAGCTGGAGCATTAGCTGAGATCGCCAGCAAAGCCGCAGGTCGGGGAGTGTTTTCCTGCACCTCGTGGCGTACCAGACTGGACTAGGAGCTCCTCTTGCATTTTAGGGGAGTAACACTTGAGGACATCCTTTTGGCCGAATGGTTAGAGCAGCAGAAGGATGAGGTAGGGATCATTTCTAGGGTCATCTGAAGCCCTGGACCTTTTGTTTCTTGTGGATTGGCTCTGGGTGGACCCTTGTTCAACTCCAAACCTCTCTCCAGAGCCAACTTACTCTTCTTACTGGTTAGACAGTCACTGAAGAGGGAGCTCAGGCTGCCTGATGTACCCATTAGTGTTTAGCAGAGAGGAGAGGCTTAGCAAGAAGGGAACTGAGCTCTGACTTTTTGGCTGGAGCATGTTTGGGCAGAGAAGGGCAGTGAGACTAAGATTAAAATCCTTCGTGCTCTGTATTTCCTCTGCCCCCCAGATTCCCTTTCCTACTGTACGTTGTGAAGGAGCCAAGCTGTGAAAATCAGGATGAGGTATACTTTGAGCAGGGTTTTTGTAGTTATTTGTGTCAGAGTTGGGGTGAAATGCTGACTTAGGTAGTTGGAGATCTCTAGCTCTGACCAAAAGCTCGTGCATTAGTCATGTGAGGGCCTGAAAACTACCATGTAAGCACATGTTATCCGTTACTGATGGCCTATGAAATGGTTCACCTGTTGAAGGCTGGGCAGCTGGCTCAACTCATGCTTTTTCCTTGCTCTGAAGAGACGAATGCCCAAGAGGTGGATTTGGAACTTCAGACACAGTCTGAGTGGCATTGGTGAGACTGCATGGGTACCTGTCTTCTTCAGGCAGCAAATCCCATCACAGTGATTTCTCATCACATGGAGAAAGCCAAGCTTGGGCTAAGAGGTTCCTTGGCTTATTTTTCCCCAGTGAGGCTTAAGTCTTTGCATGGAATGCCTCTCCTCTCCAACCAGAGCCACAGGGCAGCTGGAGACTCAGTGCAATTCTCTCTGTGCTATCCTGTGGTTTTTTCAGGCTTCTAATTTTCCCACTGCAAAGCATGGGGAAAGTTTGGGCCCGGAGGGATGAACTGTCTCTGCCAGCAGCAAATACTGGAGCTACAGCACACGTCATTGTCTGTTGGCTCTGCTGCCGGGGGCCATGGGCAGATGGATGGATGCACACGGGCGGGAGGGAAGCGAAGGAGCTGAAGAGTGACGTGAAAAAGGAGATATTGATAAAGGTTGAAAGGAGCAGTGGGGAGAAAGAGCATGGTTTGAGAAACTATCAGATCCCCTATGTCCTGCGCCTTTCTGGGTAAAACTGCTTGGAGCAAGGATTTTCTAGAGGGGAGGGATTTTGATAAACAGTGTTCAAACCCAATCGGTCCATCCTGTGGAAATGTTTTCTCTCTTCTTGCTATGCTTCCCCGAGTCAGGACAGCAGATGCTAACAGCAAAAGAGCAATTAAATCACATGCTGGCTGAGCCTGGCAGTGATTCTGTTTCTGCATAAGTGGGGGACCCCTTACAGTGTACTTGTCATGACTCCCCAAACCCGCCTGCAAACCTCCTTGAACACAGATGCTGTGCTTCTCTGTGGCAGTTTTCCTGCCCTGTTTGTCCTTTAGGAGATGAGGCTGAAGTGGCACCAAAGCCTCCCACCCATCTTTTAGGACTCCTGCGTCTCACTGCGGTCTGAGCAGTGATTCATGGGGAGACCTCAGGACCACTGATTTGGATTCGCTCTGATCTCTGAGCAACACGCTCCAAATTTTACCTTTCTGCAGGCAGGGACACCTCACATTGTCTTCACCCACAGATGCTTGGCATTTGGGCCACGGTGATAGGGAAAAGGCGAAATAGATTTCTCTAGAGTTACTCAAGAGAAGCTCCCATGAAGAATTCCGGGATGATGTTCCGAGGCATCTGAATCAGGCCATGAACAAAGAACTTCAGCCCCTTTGAACGAATTATTTGCATCAATCCTTGCAGAGGAGAGCATGTAGGTGCGCGGGAGAGCGTAGGTGTTATCTACTCAGGTTCTGGGGAAGACACTCGCAAATATTATTAGCATGAATAGGAAGCGCCATGATAGGATGCTCTCTGGGAAAAGTAATTTTGTTCATTAATTACTTGCCTTATCTAGCTACCTTGTTCCCTTTCTCTCGCTTTCTTCTTTTTTAATTTTCTTTAAAATGACTGTAAGTGAATTCAGTGCTGGGAAAGTTATTTTTCTGCCTCCTCAGAGACAGAAGCTTGTATTACTCAGGTAGCCTTCAGCTGAATCTTCAGGGGGTTTTTCCATCTTCATTTGAAGCCTAGTCTTTTATGGGCAGATGGCAAAAGATGGTTCCAGGCAGATTCCTGTGATTCCTTTCTTGTGGACCACCTCGGTGCTTCGGACTGACTGTGGTTCATCCGCCTGCCTTTGGCTTGAGTTCTGCCTGCTGCTTGGGATTTTGTGCTCTGAGATTCTGCTCCTGCCTGTAGCTTCCAGGCTTGTGTTGTTCCTGGTTAGTTCAGCAACAAAGGGAGTCAGAGGGCTGTGATTTAACGGACAGCATAGCAGAGTCCCCGCAGCTTCACAGATGTCCTTTCCTTGTGTATTTGACCCTTGCAGGAGGTTGGAAAGGGTCAGTGGATGAAGGCAGGTGATATCCATCCTCCCAGATGTCAAACACGCGTGTTGGCTTTTTTCAGACTGCTTCTACAGTGGCAAATAGGTTCCTTCCAGGGACCTGTGCATTCCCAGCACGATTGCTGCTAGTCACTGCTTCAAGTGAGTTTGCAATATTAGGTAGGAATCAACAAATGCCAGGGCTCATCAGGGCAGCCTAGCTTCATGGCCCAGGTCTCCCTGGAAACTGAAGACAAGGAAAGTAAAGTTGCCCAGACTGAAATGCCCCCATCACCTGCAGGCTGAGGCTGGGACCCACCTGGAGCCGTGTCCCCACCCCAAAGTTGTTCAGTCCTGGCCATCAATTGATGCTGCAGAGCTTACTGGAGCTTTTTGAGGTCTCTCTGAACACGACGGCTGTCATGGGAGGAACACAGTCTTTCTGTAATGCTGAGCAAGACCAGCTGAGGGATGTATTTCCACACCACCTTCCACAGACCTCCTCCCTCATTTCCACACTCTCCTCCCTCTGTACCAGCAAACAATTTCCAATTCTTCATCGGACAAAGGCTCCAAGTTTCCAGGGATTTGCATGTTAAATGATCCCGTTCATCTCAGGCTTGAATGAGCCATCAAAATGCTCATCAGGGATCTACCTACGGAGGCACACACGCGTACACACAAATCTCTTGTCCGTGGCTGCACCCCAGCAGCACATGAGCTAGTGTAGTCCTTGGGCCACCTCTGAACCTTTGTTCACAGGCCGCATGTGATGGGCCAACCCAGGACACTACCCTCCCCCGGGCAAGATTATCACAGACAAGACAATCTGCAGCTCTGGAAACTTGGGGAGGGGAGTGAGGGGAAGGAGAAGGAGCATGAAATCCCCCCTCCCAAAGCAGGGAGGAGGAATGCTGCTCATGGAACGCTTGGCTTTGTAGGGTGGGAGATGGAGGAGTAAATCCCTTGCACCCACGCCCCGCGGGGCTCCCAGGGTGGGCTCATTCAATTGCTGTGATAGAAGGAGGAGCCCACCTGGGGACAGAGATAACGGGCAGGCGGTGGGATTGCCGTTCTGCAGCATAAGCCGAGAGTTATCAGGGCAGAAACTCAGCTTCTATTACCATGCATTAGAATAGATTAGCAAGCAGAGCAATTAGCATCCTCCCTCTATTTGTTGGCAGAGCAGCGTTTCCCTCCCCAACCTGCAGCCCGAGGATGGAGGAGGGGACTTCTGATTTTTCCCCCACAGGGCTGTCCCTGCTGGGACATTGAAAAAAGCAAGGGTGGGAATGAGCTTTGGTTAGTGGTCTGCAATTTTCCGTGGCTCGTGGTCCCTCAAAAATTGCCCTGGGGAGATGCAAAGCTCCAAAAAGTGAATTTCAGCTTTCTTGAGTTATGTTTTCCATGTCTCTGAGAGAATCCACAGGCCGCTGGGTTCCAAAATACCACCACTGCTTTAGCTTCCCCAGGCCTTTTCTTTGCCCATGCTCATCTTTGATGCCCAAAACACAGGATTTTTGGGCAGATGAGCCTGTTTGTGCTTAGAGCCAAAGTTGAAAACAAGGGTCTAACTCCTTCCTCAGATGCATATGGATTTGCTGAGAAAGCTTCCCTTTCTCTCACCACCACCAGGACAGATTCCCCAGGAATAATCCTGTGCATGATCTCAGCTTGGATTTGTCCTTCTTTCCCTGTGGAGTCTGCCTTTCTGTCCAGAACGGAGTGTGGGTAAAATTTAACTCCTTCCTACCAGGGAGAGCTAAATTTCAGCTATTCTCTGACAGGGATGGAGGGCAACCTGGAGGGCAGAAGGAATAGAGAGGGAGGGATGGCTATTCACCACATCACCACGTAAAGCTTAAGGTCAATTTTATCTGCATCTCGACATTTATGGTATTCCTATTCTCCGGACTCCGAGGAAACCTGGAAATGTCAAAACGTTGCTAAAACTGACCTTAAACTTTGCATGTGAGTGGGATTGAATCTCCTTCCTTTTCCTGACTCCAGCTGGAAAATTGCTTTGGCTCCAGCAGAAGGAAAGGCAAATTTCAGCTGCTCCCTCCTTCCCCAGTCTTGCTCCCCCCTTGTGATAAAGCCATCTCAGGAGACAGAAAGCTGGCTCTACGTGTTGGTCAGACTTTGGCTGAAAGTTTGTTTCAGCTCTTATTATGTCCCCAGATCCCTTTAATTGCTCTGTTCCTGTCTCATCCTTCTTTCCAACTGGGAAATCAAAAACTTTTCCCCAATAAAAAATAAAGCTGTCATATTACATCTCATCCTGAAAGAAACACCAAACTAATGAGACTGATTCAGACCATCACAGCCAGATAGCTTGAATCTCCAGAGCCTCCCAGAGCCACGAATCTCTGTGTCCTGCGATCCCTTTCCCAGACTCCTGTCCCCAGCCCTGGCTGAAAATGTCATTAGGAGGGTGTGCGCTTGGCTTCCACTGAGCTCCCTCTGCTGACAACCTTGCAAAAGGCATCACCGACCTACCCGGCTGCTCTTCGAGTAGACATCTCCACCAGCTTCTGAGCAAGGACGTTGGGCAGAGAAGGGGCAGGCAGTCTTGGGTGATGTTGGGAAGGCAGGCTGGGGAGACTGGTAGGACATTGGCTGGTGCTCATCTGAGGAACATGACCCTCTACCAGGAGCTGCCTAGCTTTGTGTAGGTGACGGAGTGATGCCAAAAGGCTCCCTGTTGCCTCCCAGGCTCTGTAGCCTGCCCCAGCGTTGCCTGGAACGCGAATGCCGGTGTGGTGCAAAGCCGAAGACTTTGAGGAACAGCCATCCTTTCTGTCGTTTCATTTCAGAGGAGAGGGAGCTGCTACTAGGCCATTTGACACCTCGTGCTGGATTTTGGATTCCCAGTTTGTTCGTCTGTGTGGATCTGGGGATGGGAAAGCCTCCTCAGTTCAACCCTTGGCAGCCACATACAAGCATAGCCTGCCTCACCATGGGCTCTTGCTGGGCTGGGAAATCTCACACTGAAAATCCAAGAAAAGCCCTTGGAGATGGAGAGATCAAATAAATGGAAAATCATCGGCTCTTGCCTTGTCTTGCTCCAGGACAGCTGGGACCATGTGGACTTCTTAGGGTCTTCAAATTGAGACCTAAATAAGATTTCCCTGAAAGTTTCCCTTTATCCCCTTCTACCCTTCTGCATGGGAATTTTTCTGAACTTTCTCCTTGGACATATCTATCAAACACACCTGGGAAAAGAGACCAGTGGAGGTGGCAGAAAGGTCAGACCATGAAGTATGAGAAAGGATGGGAGTGCTTGTGGCTCAGACTATGGGGGTGTTCACACCAGCCCTGCACATCGCTGTCCTCACAGAGAGTCTGGGATGTGCAAGCTGGCTGCTGGACCCTTCATCTCCACCTTCATCCCCTCTCCTCACATCCCCATCCCACTCAGGCCTGTCATCTCTTTCCTCATCTCTTATTTTCTCTTGGTTGGGTATGAGAAGATTAGGACACACATGACAACCCTTGTGATATGAGTCAAGGAGACAGACAAACAACCTTAAGAGAACAAGGCAGGACCAAAAGGCTGGGTGAATTTAAGGAAAAGAGTCAAAGAGACATGAGAGAATCATGGGCAACTGTGTCCAAGCACAAAACCATAGAACTAGGAAGGGGTGAGCAATGGGATGGGACGACATCTCCAACTTGCAGAAGCTGAGGACCCCAGTGTGAGTGACCCCACACCGTGACAAAATATCTGTCAATGAACAGGTTGGGGATACCAACATGAAACCTGGGTCCCATCAAAATGTCCCATCCTGCCCTGCTGGCCTGTCCTTGCTGGTGTGAATGGGGTGTGCACTGGTTCCCACCTGCCACCTCGAGTTTACCAACAGTGGTGGGAAGGTGTAAGGAAAGGGTGGCTGTGATTATTCTGTCAAAGGGTGAGTGAATTTGTCCCCCGCGGGAAATGTCACTGTTTGGAATCAGAAAGGAAAGCTGAAATGTCAAAACCTTTTGCAAAACAGCGATGCCCGCAAATTACCTGCTTGAAGGTGGTGGAAGGGTGTCATTTCAGTTCGCTGAGATGACCCAAACCATCAAACTGTCTCTCATGCTGCTCCCCCCCACCTTTGGCATCAAATACGGACGCTTCATGTCTCTCCTCTTCCCTGCAAGCCCACCTCGCTGGACAGATGATGAGCCTTGCAATGCAAAAGCAGTCGAAGATAACTGCTATGTATCAAATGGCAAGGCTTCTCCAAAAAGGATTAATTTGTTTGGATTTTATTTCTGGGAATTCTTTTTTTTTTTTTTTAAAGGCAAGATTTTTTTTCCCTAAATCAATTGTATCATGTGCTAATTGCCATTTGTAAAAAAAAAGCCCCTCTGTTCTGAGTAGCAATGTCTGATCAGATCCAATCACCACTCTTTTGTCTTGAAAATTGTTTTTAATTGACAAAATTGCAGACAAGACCTTTTCCATTGCCAGAAAAATGATTTTTTTTTTTTTTTTTGGTCTCATATGAGAGAAGTTGGATATTTCAGTCTGCTTCTGGGAAAATTAAGGGAAAAATAAAACAAAGAATCAAAATCTCCTTTTTCAACAGCTATGGATATAAACAAGAAAGACTCAGTCAAGACTATATACTGGTTTTCTGACTGCACAATTTCCACCTTTCCACAAAAAAAAAAAAAAGAAAAAAGACATTTACAGAATCTTCTCCGGCTTTGTCCCCCTAGGACTATTTATTTCTGTCTATTTTGTTCACTCAGGATGTGAGTTAGGTCTCCAGCAGGGACCAGCAGATCTGGCTAATGGGGTGAATGGACAGAACGACTTTCGACTCTCCCCGAAGCCCTGTGGCCCCAGGTCACCACATGGGTCTGTGGAGCAGCTGAGCACCTTCCGCCTTGCAAGCTCAAATGATAAGAGAAACTCACAGCACCATCTTATCAGAGTTTTACATGTTTTAGAAAATAATTACCACCAGAAAGGCCAGGCAGAAGGGCCACCAGGTCCATGGCTCAGGTCCATACCTCATGGGGCTGTGAAGTAGTTTGTCCCTAATGAATAACCAGATCTGTAGAGCTCTCTGTGCAGCATGTGTCTCCAACCTGGTGCAAGAAATGGGAGCTGCAGGGATTCTCTGGCTCAAGTCCTAAGAGCATCTGCAGCTCTGCCAACCTCTGAGCACCCTGCTTGGGAGGGGAGAGCACACCAGCACCTTCTTCTCGTTTCCCTCTGCTAAGAAAGCAGGAGTTGCCCAAAGCAAATTCAGGCATTTCAGGCAGTGGTGGGATGGAGAGATGGACAAGAAGATGCACAGGAAAGGCAGAGATTCTCTACCACTGGAGGCACTTGTCTCACCCCACTGCTCTCATGAGGGATGTACTCAGCATTTCTTGGCATTGCACCTCCGCTGCTCCCTTCCCTCTGCAAACAGCATCTTTTCCTCAGCTTTCTCCCCATCCTCAATCTCTACACAGTCAAAAGAGATCTTCCTTCTGCCTTCAGCCTCCTGAATCAAGTTGCATCTCCTGCAGATGTTATGACCACAGCCACTTTATCACCGCTAGTCCAGATCCTACGAGGTCTGGATGGCAAAGACAGCCCCAAAGTGGGAGGAAGGGGAGGTGCAATGCTGCAGAGCAGGATGAGAGCCACTCTTCAGGGTAAACCGATAGGATGGTGAGGAGGGTCTGCAGGACTGTATGGTGAGGGTGCAGCGAGGTTCAGGACCCCACTATATTGGGCATGGAGGAAACAAAGATGCAGCCAAAAAGAGACAAGATGAAAAATGAAGATAATGGTTTCTTGCTTGTCAGGATTTTTTTTTTGTGGTTTTTGTTTGTTTTCGTTATTGTTTTTTTCTACAACTAGATGGTGGAGATGTGTCTTCACTGAGAGGCAAAGGCAGGTGAAAGCACACAGAGGGCACACGTACCTTCTGTCAGGCTGGCAACCCTGCAGTCGCATGATCTGGTTTCTGTGCTGTTCATAGGGAAAACAAAGGGCTTGCAGGTAGAGGAGTGTCCCACTTGGCCCTTCTTGTACCTGATCTATCTAGGTGCATGGAGCTCTTGGAGCTGCGGCTCAGCCTTTACAATAATTTCTGGGCTTCAGATTAACCCTCCTAACCTTGGACATTTAGGGACAAACCCTGGAGGTGGTGAAGTGAGTCTGGACTTGGTTTGACCAAACTCTAGCAAAGCAGAAGAGCCCTTAGCACCTCCTTGCAGAGGTGGAATAGCACCTTACCCCTCTGCACCTGATGTTTGCAGAATGTGGCCCCAGCAGGTTGCTTTAGGTCCCAGATGGCAGACCTGGGATTTAAACCATGATCTTTTGGGTCCCAAACCAGGGCCTTCATCTCATCCTCAGGAGACCTGCGCTTTGCTCTGCTCTGTGACACGCATGTGTCTATGCCTCACTTTCCTGTCTCTGTACGGTAATTTTTCAACCTCACAGGTTCTGCTGTGAAGTTTAATTAGCTCCAGGCAAAGCCCTTTGAGATCCTCAGATGAGAGATGCTATAGAAGCGCAAAGTATTAATTTAACATTATTAAAATAATTGGTTAGTGGATGGTGAACAGAGGGTTTGCGTTCGCGGTATTTATTCTTAATGGGAGATGAGGAGGAAATAACATCCCTCATGGTTCACCGGTAGGACCAGTTTCTTAGTGTTTGTACTAATGGTTTGGACAGAAGCAGGACACTTGCAATTGTTAAAGATGCAGCTGATAATGAAATCGCAGGTGTTATTAAGACGTACGGAGAAGCGCCTGCCGTGTCTACACCATAATCTTATGCAAATAAGTTCCAGAGTGGAATATGCTCTTTTAGGTGTCTTGAGTGTAACGTGATGCCACTGGGTGGGAGTTACGCACCGGCTAATTACGGCATGAATAGAACTGAATTAGGTCAGACGGCAGTAGAAAGTGATCTCGGCGTATTGACAGACCCAGCATGTTGGAGTTACTGGTATTTTATTCACACACAACAGCTATTGGAAGTCCAAGGTGCTTTTTTTCGGCTTAAGCCATAATAGATGCACCAGATGAGAGCGTGGCAGAGTCACAGCCATCTCCCAGGGCCCAAAGTACACACCGACTCCCAACGGAGACAACAGAAATGATGAGTTGGGGTTGGGATATTTCGTTATCCCTTTCACAGTCCAGCTGCCGTGTGCAGGCAGCTGCCTTCCAGGTGACCACTCTCCAAGGCAGGCACTTGTGTCTGGAAGTACTTATTTATTAAAAGTCCCATTCACCTTCATTTATAATTTGCTGAAGTTACTTTTTAGGCTGCAACATCCCCTCTGGGCACCAAAGCCAGGTGCTTTGCCATGTTTGCTTCTTCTTTTCAGCCAACACCACTCAGGGACTTGAGAGGTTGATGCTAGAGGGCAAAACTTTGCTCTGCACACACTGAAACAATTTTCTCTGCTGTTTCCTCCCCTCTCTTGAGGAAGAGCAGGATCTTTTTGGCAGTGCAGAGGAAGACTGGAGGGAGGAGGTTACTTTATGACAGGCTTGTACCTTTTTCTGCTCCTCCGAAAGCCCACCATGTTTTCCTTCTGAAGAACATCAGTTGCAGATTCTGGGCAGACACTGGGGAGAGCGTGGTGTGTAAACCCACAGGATGCTCCACGTGCTCCAGCTTGGGATAGATAAAGTGGTCAAGGAAGAGGAGATGGGTGAAACCAAAAGGGTTTGGAGCAGAACCCCCTCACTCCTTTCTGCATGGACAAACCTGCAAAACCCACTAGTGAGTGACTTCATCCCTTTAGTCTTTATTTATGCAGAAGCTGGGATCAGTTTTCTGGGATAAATTGTGCTGCTGGCTCAAGGAAGGGGTCTGTGATGTTGACTCAAGAGCCTGAACGCCACTGGTGACCCAGATATCAGCTTGGTTTGATTCAACTTGGCAGAGCTCCCTCATCATCAGACTCAAGCACCAGACGCAGTTGGATGTTTTGGGGTTTTTCCCCCCTATCTTTGTTTTAAATTGAGAAATTGCATCGAAAAAGTCAGACAGTCAAAATCAAAAATTAGGAAGTGGCAGAACTGAGGTCACCCGTGGAAAAAAGGAACAATAATGTGTGATCCTGTAATTAAAGTCTGGCTCGCAGTGTGTCAGTGCAGGGAGCAGATTTAGGAGGACAGAAGCTACTTTCAGTCTGACAGTACCTAATTCCTGAGAGCCTGACACTCCAACCTTGACATTATATTAAAACCAGGCTTAATTTGATTGAAGTTTTTCATTGTTTCATTATTTGAACGGCAACACACCTTACAAAAGATATCTGGGCTGCAAGACACATCAGAGTGAGTTCTTGATCTGAAGAGTTACGTGTCTTAAATGTGTATGACCAGTAAACAGCAAGACAAGATGCTGATTATTATATTCCAGCTCAGTGGTGGGGCTGGAAATACAAACCTCATTCCTAGATGCTTAACCTGTACCCATGTGTTGTCCTCCTGTGCTGGATGTGTTTGTGACCTACCGTGGTGTTACACTTGAGCCTGGGTATCTGCCCATTTAATTTTAGAAAATCCAGATATTTCTGTCATGCTGCGGCTGGGGGAAATAAATGGGAGGTGGCAGGATGTCTTGAAGAATTCAGATGCTTGTGTTTTAACACTGGGCACAAAAGGGTTTCCTTCCAAGCTATTCTCAGGAGAGGAGTTCCCACGCCCGGCCGATCTTTGATGGGATCGCCGTGTCTATTTGTTTTATAGAAGTGCTTACAAAAATATCGGGTCAGCATTTTGCCGTGGTTTTTGTTCCGCGAGAGGAGACTTACAGTTTTGGGAGTAGTTAATGGGCCAGCCCTCTGGAGACTGCACGTTTAAAATTCCTGATCCAGCAAGCAGCAGCTCTAAAGGAGACTTCATGGGATGAAGACTCCTACGGAACAGAGTGGGAGCTGCAGTGCTGCTCTTGCTCTCAGACCTGCAAAGTGAATCGAGAGTGTGCTGAGAATGGCAGAGATCTGTCTTTATTATTACTGCCACTGGAAAGACAAAACTTTCCTCTACCAGAAAGATGGAGTAATTTGAGTTTGGAATTGAGGTGCTCATTTTATGTAGTGTAAGCCACTAGAGAGAAGCCAAGCCCTAAAGTTTTAGGCCAGACCCCAAGCTTTGTCATATTTGGGTTCAGCCATATATTGGGTTGCTTTTTCACGCGTTGCCTTAGATCCCTGTCTGCAAATCCCCAGGCAGGTAGGCACAATCTCTGCTCCACAAAGCAAAGACACTGAGGGGTGATCTTGGAGCTGACCCTCCAGCAACCCCTGTGTGCTCTCACCACTAAGACTCCGAAGTCAAGTCTGGGAGCGGGTGAATAATTTAACATCTGCACTTAGTCTTTACAGCTGATTTTAATGGGGGGTAATAGCACTGCTAATAACAAAATCCATCGAAGACACCCTGTGCAAGTCCATAACATTAGCTTAATGGCAAAAGGTAATTGGCATGCAGTTGGAGCTGTCCTTTTGTATTAACCCTGTGGATTTCTAGGCAGACATCTTCCTTGAAGCGACGGCCTCGGCAGCACACGTGGAGTAAAATACAGATGTGTTTTATGCTAAGCAAATGCAAATCTGGATTGAAACAGAGCGCACCGCTACCGATTCACGTTGCTGGCTTGTATTGACAGCGGACAGACGAGACAAGAGCCGGTGACAGCGCTGAAAACACTGGCAGCAATCGGTGCACGGTGTAAGCTTTGTAGGCTTGTGCAGCCCAGGTGCCGTGCACCCAACAATTTCACCGAACCCTCACTAATTGGAAGCACCTGAATTTTTAAGAGTCAACCCTGAGCACCTCTAGTCAGGCACTTTCAAACCAGGTGCCAAAAAGTCCTCAACTTGCCTGGGACTACTTAGCAGCTGCTGGGCAAAGGATTAAAGGGCTGTCCCTTCCCAGCAGAGAGGTACTAGCAGCCCAGAAGTACCACAGATTTGCAGTCTCCTCAGCAGGGCCAATGAGTGTGGGGCTATGTAAAGCTGCTCTAAAAGGACATCCTTGCCTAAGATGTCCCACTGCCCTTGGACAGGACGGTTTTCAGGGCTGCGGGTTTTCCCAGGGGAAGATTAGGCTGTGCCAGCTGTGTGGGTAAAGAGACAGAGCATCTCTAGAGCTGTGCCTTCTACCCAAGGAATGGGGCTTTCACCCATCACCCTTCCTGCTTTCACGGTGTCCTTGCAACTCACCAGCCTGCTGAGCAATCCCATGGCTTCTAGCACTGGAGTCATAAATCATAGAATGGTTTAGAGTGGAAGGGACCTTAAATCCAACCCTCCTGTCGTGGGCAGGGACACTTTCCACTACACCAGGTTGCTCAAAGCCTCATCCAACCTGGTCTTGAACACATCCAGGAATGGAGTCAGAGTGCTCCAGGGCATGAGTGTGGTTTTACAGCTACAGTGGTCTCAAAGGGTACACTGATGACTTTCCAGAATGATTGCTTCTTCCATGTCCCAGGGTTGTCCTCACCCTCCCAGTCTGACTTTGTGTTAACTCTGTTCTTTTCTGTTCCCGTTTGCTCAGGTGCACAAGGAAGGAGCGATGTGAACGCTCCAGCGAGCCTCGGAGATTTGCCTCGGAAATGAAGCAGTGCGTCCGGCTTACCGTGCATCCCAACAACATCTCCGTTTCCCAGTACAACGTATTGGTGAGGAATGTTAATCCTTGTCCCCCTCGGGTTTAATCTGCCAATGCAGTTTGAGTCTCAGGTATGTGCAACCTGGGTTCAGCATGAGTAGGAAGGACTGACGGCTCCATGCATGAGGTTCTCCAAAGTCCAGCAACTTTCCTGGCACAGAGAAAGGTTCTCCATGGGAGGATATTTTAGCTTCGGTTATTCCCCATCTAGAAGCTTGGAAGAGGTTTCCCTGTTTGTTGTGAGGAGCTGAGGGCAGGTCTGAAGGGACTTTGTGCCCTGCAAGTGTTGCGTGCGTACAGCGTCGTTGTTTACTTCTTTGGGAGAGGATGTTGTGTATGGCTGGGCATGGTCTTCAGGCAATGGACATCATCATGAAATAATGAAATTACTTTCTAGAATAAGGACAAGTGAGAGATACCGTGTATCCCTCCAATTTGCCATCATCTTGAATGGAAGCGTGTCTTTCTTAAGCCACTGAGAACTCCACCCTGCTGCAGCTCCAGCACTGAGCATGCAGAGCAGAGAGGCAGGATGCTGTGCAGAGGAACCTAAGGCTGCCAAGGTTCATGTTGTCTTGTGACCTTCCTTGGCACAAAGTTTAGCCTTTATGGCCTCAAGCTACTCAAGTCAGCAGCCAACAAAGCCAGACAGTGAATGCTGGTGGAGCAGTAGATGATCCTGATCATTTTCTGGACTTGAGGCAAGAAATCTCTGTAGAATATCTAACCAGTTTGTGGTTTCTCTCCTGACTCATGACAGCAGTATCTTGTGTGGTAAGATCCCAACACCCTCCGAGAAGGAGGCAGAGACCTATTTCATTCAGGCTATTATGGCACTGTCCTTTTGGCTACTAGTTTGGGCTGGAATTGGGTTTATAACCCAAGCCTTGAAAGCTCAATCTCTGGATGAATTGTTCACTAGCCCCACACCCTGAAAGGTCCAAATGGTGTTGCTCAAGGTACAGCTGTCAGGTGTCTTCCAGGTGACAGGTTTTGGAGTGCTAGGGTTTCTTCAGTGATAATGAAATCAGCCTTTCAAAGCCTGCATGTCCAACCATTGCTGCTTTGTTTCAGCCTCTTAACTTTACTGTGACTTTACTTTCCTAGGCTTCAAACAAAACTGATCTGAGGCAACTTGAGTCCTTTGTTCTTCTGGGAGTTCAAGGTTTCTTTTTCTTATTTCCTCAGTAGTCATTGAATTCTGTCATGTTGGAATAAATCCTGGGGGACTAGCTGGCTCAGGGTGATTGAAATTGATAACAGAATAAAAGACCTTTACCTCCAGGTTACTCTGGCAGGGCAAATCAACCCAGAGCTGCTGGGATCAGAAGCTACCATTGTCTGTCTGTTGCCCAACAATCTGCATGAACATTTCCATGGAAGTCCAGCCCAGTTCCCGACATACTGGTGTCCCAGCTCATCCACAGTCACCACAGATAGTCTCTTGGCAAATCAGGAGGGGAGTACCTACAAACCAGTAGCTGGTGGTGGCCTTACTGCATCTCACTTGGGTTCTGGCAAAGGGTTAGTGATATTGAGTTCTTGCCCACAAAGGCAGAGAAGATTTCTGTGTGGCCAGACAGTATTATTTTAGACTTTAGGTGCTAACAGGGGCTTGAAAATTATATATGAGTCTGTTTCAAGCCAGGGCTGCTACTCTGGGACCTCTGAGAAGAGATACTTGCTGGGGGAAGACTCTGTTCTTCCCTCATCGCAGCAGCTCCAGAGCAGGCACGTGGGATACAGGACTTCTTATCTGTTCAGAGTGTGCACTGACTCATGATGTTTGTTACCAAGCCCTACTGGTCTGTCCATTGGTGGCATCTTCTGCATGGCACACCTTCATTCTGCTTTGCCCATGCTCCAAGAGAAATATTTGTTAAGCAGAATAGTTTTCCCTTCTCCATTGCTAGCAATGTATTAATCAGCAGGGAGAATGGATTTAGCCTAAGTGCCAAATCCATCCAAATAACCAAAGCTTTTTCCTATTCCCATCCAAGACAAAAAAAAAAATTGTCTTTCCCAATGCCATTGTCATTGCCCGAGAATGAACGTACTCTGACAAAATCTTTATGTCAGACAGGGCTAAGGTCTATCTGCTCAGCCTTTCTCCCTGATGGTGCTTAGTGTGAAGAAATAGCTCCAAGCCTTCTCTAAGTGCAGAAAACACAGTGTGGGCAGCAGTAAACATTATGTTATGTTATTGTCCTCTCCTGCTTTGTCATCAGGACTGACCTCCTCTGTTCTTTATACTGGTAGAAACAACACTACAGCATGCATTTTTGTCTCCTTTCATTGACTGTCACCTCAGATGGGGCCTCAGCTAGCTCACAGAGGAGGAAGGTGTGGAGAGCATCTGCATTTGTGCCTGCATTAGGTGGTTGGCACTAGCTGCTGGTCACAAAACTTCGTCATTTATACTAACTAGTAGGTCATCAGCAGGTGCTAGAAGTACCCTGGGATGCCTCTCTGTGTTCAGACATGCTCTAGTGGGTTGGGCAGGATCCTCAGTGATGGAAAGTAGTGGTGCAGGACCTTAGCTGGTCTGGGAAGTTAGCAGCACGAGGGTCCTTCTCCAGAGAAAAAACAAAGTGGAAAGCAGCCATGGGATTCCTTTTCTTCATGACCATGGGCAATGAGATAGCAATGCCAGTGAGTGTTGTGAACCCTAAACACATGGGCAATTTCTCCTTCACAGCTTTTTTTACATATGGCAGCCCAATACAGTATGTTCCCAGGGCCAATTGCTTCTTTGGTGGGATGGGCAGGAGAGGTTTGCTGTGCCTCTAGGAGTGGTTTTTTTTTTGTGGTGGACTGAAGGCTGTAACTAGACTCTCCTTACACAGGACCTTGGTGACAGAGCGCTCCCCATCTGCTGATGCTAGGAGAGCAGGCCGTAGAGAGTTAGACTGGAGCGCTACAGTTTCTCTGTAGTCTGCAGAGTGCCTCTTGTGAGTAGTAGTCACCTTCCTCAGAAACCGCGTGCCTTGGGGCCACCAAAGCCCTGGTCCTCACAGCTGGCTCCAAAGACTCCCTGCCTAACCTTACACTTGCATGACAGATAGTGAGCACTTCCCCCTCTCCACTGACCCAGCCAGCACTGGGATGCAGTGCAGTTGTCCCTGCATAGCCACCTACCACTTGTGTCGGCATCGGCATCTCATCCCTTTCCCCCTCCGCACACACATCCCTCTCCTGAGTCGCTGCTTTCTGTTGAAGGAGGATGCTCTCTCTAGCAAGAGGCTCTTTGTCCAACCTCTCCAGTGTAATTCTCTCCTGCTGGCCCAGCTCTGTAGTTTGGCTTAGTATTCTCTCTTCTCTTTTTTTTTTTTCTATCTCTTCTTCCCACCCTCCATCTTTGCTTGCAGCTAGTCTTGGAGACCTACAATGTCCCCGAGCTGTCAGCAGGAGTCAATTGCACCTTCGAGGACCTTTCGGAGATGGATGGCTTGGTGGTGGGCAGTCAGATCCAATGCATCTCGCCAGCTGCCAAAGAGGTGCCCCAGATCATCACAGAGAACGGTGGGTATCCCACAGGTCCTTCATCTGTACCACTTCTCCCTCCCTTGCCTCGCCCCACACCCCTGTGTCTCTCCTGCTTTCTCCCAAAGTAGTGTTGGGCTCATGGGAGCCTGAGAAGAGAGTACGCAAAGCACAGGAAGTAGGTGGGACACTGTGCTGGTGCTTGCTGGTGGAGCTGCACAGCAGCACATCGTACCATGAGCTGTCTGAATGTGTGTGTGTATGTGTGCACACGCGTGCAAGCGTGCTGCAATAGTGGTACCTACGTTAAGGTGCTTATACGTGTGACAGTACGTGTTTTCAGACTGCCACCGAGTGGCAGTTGCATATATCTATCAAAGGCATCAGATGGATGTGGGATATTCGCTCCCTTTTTGCCCAGGCTGGTGTCATGCAACCCAGGGAATGGGGCTGTAGATGCTCTCAACACATCCCATCCCCTGCAGCAGCCAGAAAGTCCTGCAGACCCAAACCATCTCATCATTAATGTCATCCTAGTCCTCCCAGATTTAGGTCTGTGTGCTCAATTCCTTGTCTCTGCTCCTGGTCTTTACTGCCTTCAGCTGTTCCAGGTTTGTTACTAGCTCCCTCTCCCAAAGCGATCCAG
Organism: Tauraco erythrolophus; assembly: GCF_009769465.1. Lineage (NCBI taxonomy): Eukaryota > Metazoa > Chordata > Aves > Musophagiformes > Musophagidae > Tauraco > Tauraco erythrolophus. The sequence continues at coordinate 3,231,585 of NC_141468.1, forward strand.
CACAGAAAAATACCTTGTCTCCGAGGATGGTCCCCCCACCCACAACTTCCTGCCTTTTTTTGTTTCCCTTTTCTAACAACTTTTCCAGGTACTTTCAAGAGCACCTGCGGCTCTTTGCAGGGACTTAATATGAGAAGATAGAGCCTGCTGATCACCCCAAGAGGCACAGAGAGGACCCTGCCATTTTTGTCCTTGGCTTCTTGTGAAATTTTACTGTAAAGTTTGTCTCTGGGAATCTTCAGGCCACAGAAGATGAAGTGACACGAACTGTCCCTGTCATCTCCTCCCTTCTCTCACCAAGCTGCTCGCAGCCACACCTGCTCTCCGTTGCAGCCCCGAAACAAACCCCAAAGGGCTGTCACCGTTTTCAGGTCCCACCAAGTTATCAGTCGTGTTTGCCTACCAAGATAGGTGCCAGAAACTGTTTCCTTGATATGGACGTGGAGCGAGTCCAAAGGAGGGTCACAAAGATGATCCGAGGGCTGGAGCACGTTTCCTGTGAAGACAGGCTGAGAAAGTTGGGGCTGTTCAGCCTGAAGAAGAGAAGGCTCTGAGGTGATCTTCTAGCAGCCTTCCAGTACTTAAAGGGCCTACAAGAAAGCTGGAGAGGGACTTTTTACAAGGGCATGGAGTGACAGGACAAGGGGCGATGGATTTAAACTGAAAGAGGGGAGATTTCGATTAGATATAAGGAAGAAATTTTTTACATTGAGGGTGATGAGGCACTGGCACAGGTTGCCCAGAGAAGTTGTAGATGCCTCATCCCTGGAAGTGTTCAAGGCCAGGTTGGATGGGGCTTTGAGAACCTGGTGTAGTGGAGGGTTTCCCTGCCCATGGCAGGGGGGTTGGAACTACATGATCTTTAAGGTTCCTTCCAACTCAAACCATTCTATGATTCTATGAATCTGTCCCAGACCAGGCTATAATCAACCAGCAAACAAAAACTGCAGTGGAAGCTGGAGGCAGGACAAGAAGAGAGGCATTTCCATGAAGCATGGTTTCCAGAGACGCTGGGCACCTGCGCCTTGTATCAACTTCAGCAGCTGCTGCTCTGCACCTCTGCAAAGACCAAGCCCTCCACGCATAGTGCCAGAAGCTGGATTTGAACCAAAGGATCTGTGGCTCTGTAGCACATCTGATCCCTGGAGCCATCCAATCCTCGCGTCCTGTTTTAAAATACATGCAAGACGCCGGCAAAGTCGTTAAATACGGAGCAGTTAACAGAGCTGTCAAAGCCGGCGGCAGCAGATGGGCAGCAGAGTCGAGCACTGGCAGCAAAACGTGTTTAGTGGAGTGTGTGGGGTCTGTGTGCGTGTGTGCCCGCAGGCAGGTGAGCGGGCACACGGGCGCGCACTGCCACGGATTGTCAAGTTTGCTTTGGCCTGATTGATTAATGAGTCTTTTAGGTGAGGAGAGAAATAATAGAGGTGAAAAGGCCAGCCAGGTTGAAGTCTTGAATTAAAGATGGGTCCCTTCCCCACCAAATTATTGCAATTACTGCACCCACTCATTACCCACAGCTGATGGGCTCTGAATAGGGCTTTTGGCATTGTTGGAAGAGGTAACAGTTGACCACCCAGCATGGAAGCGGTGGGAAAGGGAATGAGGAGATGGTGTGTAGGAGCTGAGGTGCAGGCCTTGCCGTGGAGTGGTCTGCTATGGACCATGGAAATGGGTTAGTCCTTCTGGAGGTGCAATGGCTTGTGGGTGTCCCTCACGCTGAGCTGGGTTCTTTGCAGCCAAAGGCTTGGATGAACGGACCTTGGGGTGAATGGGGTGAGTGAACTTGGAGGAACTCTTCATGTGGGAATCTCCCTGTTCTTTAGCATTTCCCAGGCTGTAGGTAGGGAGCCTCTACCCTGTCCTCACTGCCATGGTATCTATCCTCCTCGCTCATTCCGCCATCCTGCTTTATCGTGGTATAACCTCTCTTTGGGGACAGGATCTGGAGGTGACCTCCTTCAGGCGTCACTGTCCTGGATATTGGGCCCTATTCAGAGATGTTAAATAATGAAGGTGAGGAGAAAGTAGACTTTTCTTTATCCCCTCAGGAAAGCAAGTATGTTTGTCCTTTGAGCTGTGTATGCACAGGCCACCAATGTTTGGGTCCAGCAGTCAAATCTTCCACAGGTCCCTTCCTTCTGGGGACATCAAATGAACCAGCAGCAAGGAAGAACTTTAAGGACAGTGCTCTGTTTTAATGGCCTCCCAATTCCAGACATCTGCATTCTCTCTTTGACCTTACTTGATGACTTCAGTCACGATAGTTTTGAAATTAATGAGGTATGGTCTAGACTTGTCGTCATCATCCAGCCCAGACTCTGCTCTCAGGTACTATAATTTCCAGTGATGAAGACGTACTCCATCACACCAGTACCGTAAGAGGGGGGAGATGTACTTGTTGGAGAACCAGGCTCTAGAAGGATTTTATTGCAATTTCTACAGCTATTGAGGCTAGACTAGCCAAGGCACTGTGGGACAGCTCCAGGTTCAGACTGGTGGCATGGCCAACAGGATTTAACTAGGCTAACAAAGCAGTCACACACTGACGTGTCTATTTTTTTCCCCAGGAGACCATCACATTGTCCAGCTTCAGCTCAAGTCCAAGGAAACGGGTATGACCTTTGCCAGCACCAGCTTCGTCTTCTACAACTGCAGCGTCCACAACTCGTATGTTCATTTCTTTTGCTACCTGCTTTCCATTCCACTCCTGGCTGGGGCACATATCCCTTGGGAAGCTGGTTAGGTGTGGAGGTGACCAGGGGTCAGGGTGTGACCCCTGACACAGGGTCACTTGGTTGATGGTCAGCATGGAGGGGTCTCTCCTGGGAAGACCCAGAGTAGTACAGTGACCATTTGTTCTGCTGATGAGCGTTCTTTGCAGGCAAGTATCGCCTTGGGGAGTGGTACACCCTCATGTGTCCCTCAGGCAGAGAAACATCACATCAGTGGGAGTTTGCCAGAGAAGGGAGTTGAAAGCCAGTCATGACCTCATCAAGCAGCCTCCTCATCTTGCTATGAAGCAGTTTTTTGATAATGACTGGATCCTGCCCACACATGCACACCTCCAACCCTCTTCTGTTGTCTGTCTCGCCAGTAGAAGTCTTCCCCAGGTGCTTAGCATGGTTTTGAGCCCTCAGATCTGGAAAGACAGGAGTTGCTGGTTCCTGCATGATGTGAACTAAGCAGGGAACACCAGCTGATGCCCTCAAGACCGTCTTTTCCATCCTGCGAGCTCCTTTCCTACCCTGCACCCCGTTCTTCTGGGGTCTAGCTGGCACCCAGGGCTGCTGAGGAGCTGCTCCACTGGAGCTGGTCTAAATCTTTCCTGCAGAAAGATGCTGTTCCAGCAGGTTGATCCACCCCTGAGCAAGGCTGAACGGCTCTGTCCCCACCACCGAGCCATCAGAAGTGCCAAGAGCAGATAATTACCGCGGCTCAGCAATTCACAAGGAAAGGCAAATCCTATTTCCGTGTTCCCGCTGCTTTGACAAACAGTGTCAGAAAGCAGGAAAGGGGGAGAGCAGGAGAGACGGCGGTGTTAAATATTTATGGCATGTTTTGGTTTCTTACTTGACAAACTATAATACACTATCCATTTTTAATTTGATGTATCAGAGCAAGCACTTGTTACCAATTTGAAGAACAGCTCACTGTACCCGAGCTGAAAGTGGATGGGAGTTGAGCAAGATTTCATGGAGACAGGAGAGAGGGGGTGTGTCTGCCCGTGGGGCTCAGCCAAGCTCGACTGGAGGCAATTTTTTCACTCCTGCCCATTAAAAACTCAGCAGCACATAAGGGCCAGGAAAATTTCCCCGTCAGGTCCCCTCCAGGTACTTCAGAGCTTGCAGCTACACGAAGATCTCCAACAGTGTGAGAGTGGGAGTCACTACCATCCACTGCTTGTTTTGTGCAGAGAGCTTGTTAGGGCTCTGTTTGGTTTCTGGTGAGCAAACATCGTATTAAATTAAAAAAAAAAAAAAAAAAAGTATGATGTATGTATAAGTCAGTGCTGTGACAGCCAGGTGAGGTGTTTGCAGCTCTTACTCTAAAGGTCTATGGGGCACAGGAGAGTAAAATCTGGCAAGATGGAGGTAATGACTGCTTCCTACACCCTGAGTAGGTGACTTCCTAATATGCCCTCTGCTTCCCTGGCAGCCGCTACAATTGTCTTTACATCTCTTCTGAGATGAAGAAGAGTAGAGTTAAGATACTTGCAGCATCCTCGTCACACTGGGCAGAATCCACACTAATAAGCCTATGGGACACTTCTTTGTCCTTGGCTTTCTGACCTTGGTGCATCCTGGTTTGTGTTTGGCCCCCGTATCACGCTTGAAAAGTGGGAGGATTATCCAGAGGGGACTGCTGGTGTACAGGAACTGTCCTCCATGGGCACCACTCCATCCACCTTCCCATGTGTTTGCAGCTCCCAGGGCACTGGAGGCTGTAGCAGTTTCCACCCATCCCCATATCTTGTATTTTTTGTTAAAGTCAGGATCTTGTTATGGACAAAAAAAAGAATGTTCCTTATGTATGAAGCTGAGAACTTGTTGATAGTCTGATTAAAAGCTGTAACAGGGCAACCAAAATACAACAAATGTTTATTATTACTCTAGTTACAGTGATATTAATGCAATCTAAATTATCTAATTAGTACAAGATACTTGTGATCACAGTAGCAACCAGCTCAGGATATCTCATTGTCCTGAGACCTGATGTTGTTGAGTCAATGCAAAGCCCGTGGCCTTCTGCTAGTGATGGCAAAAGCAATGTTTGCTGGGCTCTGTTTCCCTCAGAGAAACACTGTTGGCCTCAAGGTCTGTCCTGTTGGCTGACAGGACCCGACTGGCCAAGTGACTGCTCTTTCTCTCCATCTCCAGGTGTCTGTCGTGCGTGGAGAGCCCTTACCGGTGTCACTGGTGCAAGTACCGCCACGTCTGCACCCACGACCCCAGCTCCTGCTCCTTCCAGGAGGGACGAGTCAAGCTGCCCGAGGTAGGCAGGGGCACGGGGCATGCATTGTGTACATGGGCTCCTCAGGGCTGATATTGCCTTTTGGCCTGGGTCAGACCAACAGGCAGGAAGCCTTCTCCACCTCCACCTCTTCCTCTTCTGCTCACCATGCAGGAGACCCTCACCTTTCCCTCTGCAGATAACTCCTCTCTTGTCTACTCCACCAGACCTTGAGTGAGCTGCCCTCTCCCTCCTATACTCTACAAAGAGTGCATCAACTCAAAAAGCCATTGCAAGCTCCCAGTACCGAGGGACTGGGACGGATGGATAACACTGGGAGTGCATCTCCTCCAGGAGAGAAGGAGGTGGTCTCTAAGCAGACACCCCAGTCTGCTGGGATCTAGGGAGGATTTAGGGCTATGTCCACAGCTTCAATGGATTTCAGTCGTGCTTGGAGCACCTCAGTGGCTTTGTGGGTTTGATGCCTAATGGCCAGAGCATCGAAATGCTTCCAGACGAGACCGGGGAATGCCTCGTTGCCAGTCATTGAGCTGAACTGGACCTTGGGGCTTAATACAGAGCTGGCTGCTGCGGTGGAAATGCTGTCTGGCTCGTTTTGTAACTAATGAGCACTGGCAGACAGGCAGAGCTCGGGAGAATACAAATAGGAAGCCACTTAATTGCTTCCTGGTCAGGAACGGTCTGAAAGCATCCTGGCCTGTCTGGTAAATGACCTGAGATGGCTCATTGTTTGCCTGGCCCAAGGGACCAGTACCTGTTAAGAGACCTGATATCTGCTGAACCACCTGGCACAGAGGCAGCTGCCGGAGTATCCAGCAATGTGTGTTGCATTTGGAGGATGAAATCCCCATGGATCCCTGTGCTGCTTGCTGGGTCTGGTGTCTCCAGCATGTTCTCCCACCTACCCCCAGCCCATGTTCCAGGCAAGCCAGTTTACTGGACCAAATGACACACGTGTACTGTCTTCACACTCCCATGGCATCCCCTGTTCCCCCCCACCCCTTCGTTATGTGCTGGTTGAGATGTCATATATGTGCTGGGTGAGGTGTCCTGGAGCAGACATCCTGAACTGTTGTGGCACTGAGACAAGCCATAAATATTCATGAGCGGGGAGGCTGCCAGTGTTGCATCTACCAGGATTCAGAATTTGCTGTGAACCTACTGGAAAACTTGCTGAGGAGCTGGAGGGCTCAGTGCCCTCTGCTCGGTGGTGAAGTGGGGCAGGAAGGCAGCCCAGGGTTCAGCCCTTCTGGTGGGCTATCCCAATCAGACAGACCTTTTTGCCTCTCGGAGCCTTGGCAGAGTTTGGCCAGTCCTGCTGGCCACAGGTCTCTGTGCCTTCCACTTCAGGAACTGGAGGGACCTCAACCTCTTGCTCAGGTGGCATTCCCTGGGACACTCTGGCTCAGTTTCCTGCTGTACAGTGCCGCCATCATTTATCTCCTCTGGTAGACTCCTCTGATGTGTCTCTCGTGCCAAGCACAGGACTCACTTTCCCAGTTCTCACCTCTTCTCTCTTCCAGCCCCCTGCCCAAAAATGAAGGGCCTACAAATCAGATCATATCTCCTCCTCCCTCAACTCCTATCACACCCCTGGTATTTCTGGCACTTGCTCCCATCAGAAAGCAGATCTTGAGAAGCTCTGTGTCATCCCAATTCCTTAGGGAAGGGACTGGGGATGGCACAGCCCTCAGTCTTTACTTATCTCTGCCAAGGTCCTGATCTGCAGAACCAAGGAGGAGATGGTGGACTCATTGTCCTCTCCAGATCTGCCCATTTTAGCACATCTTTTCCATCGTGCTTTATCAACTGTCATTGGGTTTGTTTCCAAAGGGTATCAATCTTCAGACTAGGAGACAGCTCCAGACTAGAGGGGCTTTGTCTGTCGGTACAGATTGCTCTTCCTCTCTTCTGTCCCCTTTGACAGAGGATTTCCTGCTGAGCTTCAAATTCTCCCCCTCTGATCTTGCAGAGCTGCTCTGAGCAGCCTCTTGGCTTCTGCAGCAAGACCATCTCTGGCCACAAACCTCTTTCCCACGGGAGACAACATTTGACAGTCCACTGTTCAGCTCAGGAGCTGGTTTTGTTGTCCGCTGCACAGAAGAAACACTTCTCAGCACTGGAACAACTGGATAATATCTGCAAGGATAACAGCCTTGCAAAACCCAAGACTTTCAGAGGTAGCTTTCTGCCTGCCAGTGTGAGAAATGCCCTGGAGCTTCAGGGTCCTTCTCACTGCCGTCTGTGTGTTTGTGGCCCTTGAGGACACCCAGGCTGGGGAAGGATGGCGTCACGAGTGTGTTGTGACAAACACAGATTTACATTCACTCCGTGGCCAGAAAGATTTTTGTCAAATGGCACTTTGAACAAATGCTGCACGTATTTGCCGTGTTTCTCTAGAGAAGCCATCTTCTCACTGACTCATCTCTCTCACAAGTTTCTACTGTCTATTTTTAACTTCCACCTTTAATTCTTTCTTTTTCTGTCCTGTACTCATGCCTATTCATTGAGTGGGTTCTTTGGACAATGGAAACTATTTGGTATCTTGAAGCCAAGCCCAGCTCTTCACTGCCCGTCCAGACTTCCACCCAGTTCCCAATGACCTAACATGACTCAAAAGGCTGACAGGACTGAGATTCATTTCCAGCCTTCCCAATGCCATCTTCAGTAGTGCTCAAAACATGCCATCACCTTGAGTGGGCCTATTTTACCAGCCTTTCATTGCCATCTGCAATGCTTCTTTCCATCCTTTCCTCTACAAGCACTTGGACACCAGGAGGATGAGGATGGGATGTGTTCACTACCATCCAGGCATGAGAACCTGCTAAATCAATGAGTCTTGAGCAGGTACTGGTGGGAAACTTTGCTACCAACATGGGCTGTTTGGACCATCCTATTTGTAGTCCTTCCATGAGTCTGCTGAGCAGATGAGCATGGCCAGCTTCCAGGATCGTATGGTCTGATTGCACCAAGAGACTCTTTGCCAAGCAAACAAATACCGGTGTTACTCTGTCATATGGGCTGGTGCCAGAAGCTCTCTCCCTCTGTAATCATTGTTGCTGGCATGCCAAGCCTGCTCCCCTCCCCTGCACTGTGGCCTTTACCTTCTCTTTGCTGATACACCCACCTCCAGGTGATTTTCTTTTTTTTTCTCTCTTTGCCTGTACAGCATCTTGCCATCATGTGGGCTGAGGCTTCCCACTCTCCAGATGGCCTGGGCTGCAAATGGACTGACTGGGCTGGTACCCATCACCCATGGACCAGCCTGGAGCACTTTTAAGGGAGACTTGTGCCCTTGTGTACATCCAATGCTTTCATTTCCTCAACACATCTCACAAGTTTATCAATTCCCATGGGATCAGCTGCGTTCCTTTCAGATCTTCTTCATGTGCTCTGAGAGGATCCTGTTTTTTTTACCTTTTTTTTTTTTCCCCTCATAGTAGGAATTGTTGATTAATGCAGAGCACAGGATGAATTTGAGACTGATCCAGTGGGGCAGCAGAAAGGTCTTCGCCATCACCCACACTGTCCAGAAGGCAAAACGCTGTTTCTGTGTGTATAGTCCATGATCTACCATCCAGGGGTGCCTTAGAATTGCACGGAGGATAGCTGTGATCAGCCAGCCATAAGCTGGAACAGGGCAGCTGTCCTACCACCACCAGGCAAAATTAAACCAGAAATAGAAAAAGGACAGAAAAGTCACATCCCTCACTGTCAACAAGGAGCCACGATTTTCTTACCTGTCACTTGTCAGGTGCTCAGTGAATCAGCTCTGCCCATAATAGAGCTGAATCAACTAGTCTGGGAGACTTGGGAAAGCCTGTGTTTGCTCCTGGCAAGTACTCCAGCGTGGTCATAAAGCAAGAGTATTTATGATTATGGCACTGAACTCAATCAAATAGGGTTGATGATGTCTCCAGATGATTTGTGGCAGAAATACTTCACCTGGGTGTATGATTTCCCTTTACAGCAGATTTTTGAAAGCCAGGTCCACTCGCTTGAAATATACTGAGTGACTTCTTACTGTATAAAGGGAGGCTGATATTATTGCTATTGAGGGCAGGAAGGGAAAGAATGAGGGAAAAAAAAACATTTTAATACTGGAGTGGATTGTTGGTGGTGGTTTGTTGTTGGTTTGTTGTTTTTTTTTTTCACAAAGATAACTGGTGACAAAAGTGGAGAGAATCAATCTCAAAGATAGAGGGGAGCAGGGCAAGTTGCTGTGGTTTTGTTGGCCATCCTGCCTCTGCTTTCGACGTTTGTTGTTGACCGTAGCAAAAACTGTGGTGCGAGCTTAGCATTGCACCGACTAACACACTGTGCAATCAACCCTTACTCGACGCAATCACCGAGTAAGGGAGCTCAGTCATTTTCTTCTGCAAACGGGCAAGACAGTCAACAAGTCATAGAATCATAGAATCACAGAATGGTTAGGGTTGGAAGGGACCTCAAAGATCATCTAGTTCCAACCCCCCTGCCATGGGCAGGGAAATCCTCCACTACACCAGGTTGCCCAAAGCCTCATCCAACCTGGCCTTGAACACTTCCAGGGATGGGGCAGCCACAACTTCTCTGGGCAACCTGTTCCAGTACCTCACCACCCTCAATGTAAAGAATTTCTTTCTTATATCTAACCTAAATCTGCCCTCTTTCAGTTTAAATCTGTTGCCCCTTGTCCTATCACTACACACCCTTGTAAAAAGTCTCTCTCCAGCTTTCCTGTAGGCCCCCTTTAGGTACTGGAAAGTCATGGAGGAAGACAGAGGCATGGAGGAACAAAATAATGGATCTGAGTGTCTGCAGTGTGATAGGAGCTGCAGAAACATCACCTGTCTCTTTTGATATCTATTACTCGATGCTCCTGATTGCGTGGTCCTTTCTGTCTTTGTCTGTGATCCAGCGGGATGGTTTTCATGTCAGTGCTCCGCAGACATCTGTACAAGGCTGGGTAAGCTGGGGCAGCCTACCTGAGTTGGTGGGATAAAGGATTAAGTCTTCTTTTGTGCCGCCTTCTTCTCGAAGATGAACACTATCTTGTTCTGAGCCTTGCAAGGGTTTTGGCTTCGTGGGGGGGGAAAAAAGTGGCAAAAGCCAAAAGCAAGCCTCGATAACAAATCTGTTATCCGCTGTGTTTAAAAGATACATAATCGTTTAATTACCTTGAAGGAGGTTTTCATCTCTCCCTGCTCAGCCGATTTGCCTGCGCATGTGTTTTCCTTCCTCCCCCAAACAAGCTTTTTATTAAAAGGATTTTCATCTGCTGCCTCAAAAGAGAACAGAAGAAAAGATCTCGCACCAAAGTGTTTTATGTCGAGTTGTACGTGCTAATGACAGTAAAGCCCACATAAAAGAAACAACGGCTTCAAATATTAATTTGTCAAAAGCGATAGGAAGCCGTGTGAGCGGCATGCTGGTGAGCAGCTGCCGAGGAGCTGAGCGCTGCTTCGCTGAGTGCTTGCTCATGCCTTGTGCTTGCTCATGCCTTGAGCTCAATAAAGACCTGTCCCAGCAGCCTCTGCAGTGGAGTGCACTGATTTCACTCTGACCAGCCACTTGTCCTGCTTGGGGATGGGGTTTTGGGGGAACAAAGAAGAAGGGAGGAGAAAAAAGAAGGCAGGGAGTGACAATGACAGCTCAACCTGAACTGGTAACCATCTAAGAGATATTTGGACAATGCCCTAAATAACATGTTTTGACTTTTGATCAGCCCTGAAGCGGTCAGGCAGTAGGACTAAATGATCATTGTAGGTCCCTTCCAACTGAAAATACTTGATTCTCTTCTCTTCTATTCTCTTCTCTTCTATTCTCTTCTGTTCTATTCTGTTCTAAGTGATAATGCTCGTGTCTCCTCCTCATGGATTTTGTCTGTAGTAAACTCAGCAGTGCCCTTCTCCATCCTTCTGGTGCATCTCAGTATGGTTCAGAAAAGGCTTCGCTCTAAGGGTCTCCAAAACCAGACAGGTTTTCAGGGCCCCCAAATGTCCTGCTTTGCCCTCTTTGCAAGGTGCAGAAGGAAGGCACGGTGCTCACCTCCTCTCGAAATGCAACCCAGTGGAAGTGCCTGGGTGGCTGCACTGAGGAGGGAGTAGAGGACCTGCTGGGCCATCAGGTGAGCATGGTCAATACCTTACTCCCTTGCATGGACAAACCTTCTGGTGATGCGTCTTCAGCTGTTGCTGTGGCAACAGCTCGGTTTTCCTCCCGCTCCTGCTTCCAGCCTCCCTTAACCTGGCCAGAGAGGCAGTTTCTGGAATTGTCAGCATGGGGAGGAGAGAAAACCCATCTTTACTCAAATTAATGTCTCTCTTATTTCCCAGGGACTCAAATGACAGTTGCAGCCAGGCCAATACCAGAGCACCGAATTCTTCCCCGCTTGTCGATTATCCACTCACTTATCCTGGCACCTGTCTATCATTAAGGGGAGGGTGCGAGGTGTAGTTTCTATGGCAACTGCAGGCAACCTGCTGCCTTTGAGTGCTGTGAGCAGGCGGGGGGGACAGGCAGAAGAGGCGAGGGCATCAGGAGCAGCTTTAGACAGGCAGCTGCTGCGGGCAGCAGCAGCCACCCCATGCAGATGGGATCTGGAGTAGTGATGCATACATTTCACGGCACCTGCTTTTAAGCAGCATGGGGGTTTGGTGTTTATCATCTATTTAGCTCTTCAAAGTGCTTCCAAGCACGTGTGATGGAGTTCAGTCTTATCGGCATCCTGGCCAGGGAGAGGCAGGGGTAATTTGGGAGGAGGCTATAGCTGATGGTTTGGATCCAGCCATGCCTTGAGGCTCCTGGTGGTCTGGCATTTCAGGCTGTGGTATTTCATCCCTCATCCATCGTTTCAGGCCTTTCCCAGAAATGGAAATGTGTCGTGTAGTGGATACGTCCCCTTCAGAGGGGATGCTTCAGATAATAATAAGAGAAAATTGAGCACAGAAATTAGAGGCCAGGCAGAAAGAGTTCTCCTTGTTCATGGGGTCCTGTTAGAGCATGAAAATACTGCTCAGAGACAGGATCAGGTAGTGCTTGAGGCCACGGGTTTTATTTCAGCAGGTGAGAATTTTATCCCAGGCTCTGAGTTGGCTTGGACATATTCACCATTCTGTGTCCCTGTTTCTCTCACATCTTCTGATTTGGGTAAGCACTTTCTGTTAATAGGTGCTCGTACGGTACTTAGGACCTGGAGCTGTGATCTTGCAGTGGGGGGTGTTCATAAGAAGTCTTTGAGCATGTACAAACAATTAGATAATTTGCTGTTATTTGCAAGGGAGAGCCTGTGTGTGAAGTGGCTGCTTCTGTTATTTTTGGGTACCTTTTGTCATTTCTGAGCCTTTCTGCCCTGCAGTCACCCAGCTGGCAGGGGAAAAGGCTGGTAACTTGTTCAATTTCTGCAGTAACTTCTAGCAGGATTTCTGATTATTATGGTGGTGGACCTGCAGGAAAGCTGTCCTGGTGCGGGGCAGCTCCATCACGCCTCTCCTTGTTGAGACCTCCAACCAAATCACAATGGGAATGGACAGCTGATGGAAAAAGGCCTCCTATGAGTGGTTCATCCTACCTCAATACACCTCTTGTTTTCTTAGAGCTTGGCTTCTTCCAGCCACCATGTGAGTGACTAATGAAGGACCTGTTCATGTAATTTCTAGGAGCAAATCAGGGACATTAGTTTGAATGGAGATGTAAGAAACATCTGACACTCAATACTGTGTCCCTGCTAAATGTTACTCGTAACAGTTGGGCTGATCATATTTGTAATGCAAGATTATTTATCCCACAGGATAGAGTGATCTCAGAATGGAACAAGATAGTTTTCATCTGTCCCTGCCAACACAGCACCGTTGAAATAACATCAGGAAGAGCTTATGTTGTTTTGGTAGCCTGGCTCACTGCAATGGCATTGTAATGCCTCCAGTGGCTACAGGATTTTCCAGCTATCTGGACATCTGTTAGGACTGCTAGAATCTATATGGCACCCTGAAGTTTGAGGGAGGAAAGGCAATTCCCTATTCAGACTTAGTCCAGGATGATGGCCTGGCTCTGAAGCACGAAGATTTTGCTTTTCTCCATTGTAGCATCAGCTGAATTCACTGATTTGGGACATCTGAGGGTTTGGGACCTGGCCAAGGAGAAACATTCTCAGGATGTTGAAGCTGCAGATAAGAGGTGAGGCTGGAATGTGTCTCTTGCCCTGCTTGGGGCATCTCCAGGAGGCTGAGCCCAGACCCTCCTTCCCTGCCTTGTCTTTGAGCATGAGTCCATTTGCTTTGGCTTGGACATTATCTCGTGCTGTCACAGATCTCAATGAGGGGGAGGGAGACAAGAGCCATGATATCTTGGTCCTGACCTTCCCACTGTGGAAGCCAAACTATTACGACTGACTGGGCTTCTGTCCTGGTTTCTGAAGGAAGCGGGATTGCATCAGTGTGGCCTGTGTGTGCACCTCCTGTCCATCTGTTACTCTGTCACCTCTGTTGACTTCTGAACTCATTGGTCATTCTTGGCCTGGTTGGGACAAAATCTGGTGCTTTCGAAGATGCCAAGTTCCTACTAACTTTGTAAAAATAGGCAACTTTAGAGGAGAAATAGACTTTTGGTCGTCTCTTAGGAAGGAAGTGCTACAGTTTGGGCTCAACCCTTGCTAGACACCAGAAATACTCATGTGAGAGTGTCGTCATGAGACCCGCTGTTGCTTCTGAGGGAGCCTTTGTTGGAGAATGTCCCTTACACATGCAAATCTCATTTGTTGGCACAGATGTATAGGAAACCCTGCTTTGTTGAGGAATGACACATCAGTGTCATTGGTACCTATGTGGATGAGCAGTAAGGGGTATTATTCCAATGCTGAAAATTTTCAGCCTCATTGGACTATTGGGATGTCATGCATAAGTGTACAGTGCTTTGATGTACATGAAAGGTCCTGTGAAGTTCAAATTGAAGTCCTTACAGAAAGACAGAAGGCTGGTTAGGCAGAAGGATGCAGATTTATATTGTATGAATTAGAGAAGAAATTAATTACTGCTGTATAAGCTGCCTGTGCTCTGTCCTGTGCTTTCCATGGCTTTGCCCAATCCTGTTTTACTACGTGTGTTATTCTGAAGGGCTCTCTTACTTAACCAGGGTTTTTTTTTAACAAAGGACAGACTCAGTCCAAGTAAATACGGAGTAATCTGTCTCTTGCACATACACCACCTTCCTCAATGCACACATTCATATTACTTATAATTTCAAAACCAAGCAGTTACTCAGGAAACACCAGAACTCAGACTACTTGCACATCTCCAGTAGCTCCTCTCCTTTGAGCAGATGTACCTAATGACACAATCATCTTCTATTTTTGTCACTAGTCCACTCCCTTCATCCGGTGACCAGAAGGCTCCTGCTCTCTGGATCATTACTTTTCCCTCTGAGCACGTGTCAAAGCAGCAAAGGGCTGAAAAAAAGCGAACGTTGCGTCTCTATTTAAAAAGGATAAATGTGGTGCTTGGATAATTATGCCAGCCTGACCTTGATCCTTGTGAAATAATGGACCAGCTCAGAATGACTCTATTAATAAAGAATTAAAGGAGGGTAAAATCATTAATGTTGATCAGCAGAGATGTGTGGACCGACTTCAGAGGCAGAATAGTCCTAGGCTGGTGTCAAGCTCTCGGCAGACCTGGGTCATTTCCCAGCGCTGCCTGCATGGCCTTGGGGGAGTCACTTTGCTCCCAATCAACGAGCTTCAGCAGCGAGTCATGTGAGAGGAGGTTAGTTGTCTTCATTTAGCTTCTGCTTTTCGAGTCCCCACTCTCTGGCCATCAGCATCGCTCATTGCTCTCTAGCCTTCACAACACTGAAGCCAGGGACCCAAGAGGCTGTGGTAGCTAAGCTAATGATCTCCTATTGATCTGTTGGTCTCCCTTCCTCTAGCAGTGGTATCTGTACACAAATCTGTGCAAGCCACCGTTGAGGTATGTAGCTGCTAGAGTGCATGGAGCTTAAACGAGGCCAAATCTCTTCTACAGACTGAGCACCAGCATCCAGGGCAAACACCTTTTCCCATGTACCAGGATCTCTTGTGGTATCTGACAAAAGAGAGCTGGTATTGATCCTGGATGCATGGAAGACTCTTAACTAGAAAGGGGCCACCAGAAATGACAGCAATGCAAGGACTCAATTATTCCTTTGTTGTCTCTGCAGATGTTTACACTTCCTATAAATCCTTTTGCTTTCTCCTCATCAGCTGCCTTTAAAGTTCTGAGCGTTTTCTTCATGTATTATTACTTTTGCTCTGCCAATAAATAAGCACGCCATCAACCAAACTAACAACATTGTAAACTTAGGAAGTGCAGATAAAATATATGGTGCATTAAAAAATTCTTTGACCGGGTGAGCTTTTTTGTAGCTGGTTTGATTGCTGCTGGTGCCGATGTAAATTTAGGGAAAGTATATCCAGAAATTTATGGAGCTTGGAATCCTGCCTACAAAGCGTTGACCTGATTCCACTTTATACCCTAATAACGTTCCCCGGCACTGTTCGTGTAAATTTTAAATATAATTTTATGATGCCAAGAATTAGTGATGTAATAATGTAAACACAACGTGGACTGTAACTCACCCCTTCCCCTCCTGCACTGGGAATGCCAAGCTCCTTGCTACTTCCTTCTCCGGATTATCCTGAGGCTGGGAAGTTGTGCAAGAGTTTAAAAGTGATTCATGGAAGGAACCAGCTTGTCAGCCCTGGAGCCCAGAGCCCTCTGTTTGCAGCAGAACAAGCATCTGATTTCGCTGGAGTGCTGTCCCAGCCCTGATGTGGGGTGACCGTTCTGAGGTGTGAGAGAGAAGTTCAGGCAACATATTCCAGGCTGTCCCTGCTGCCTCTCATCTGCCAACCTGCAGTTTTCCTGCTTTTTATCCAAGTGAAACCTGATTCCTCTAAAGTCAATGACAAAAAGGAAAAGTGGGTTTTGTTTGTTTGCTTGCTTGTTTCCCCTCTCTTTTTTCTCCTTCCTCCCCTTCTTTTTCTTTCTCTTTCCCTAATTCATTTTGGGTTTTAATGTTTTCTAATCTAACTAACAGAACATCCAGATGCTGTGGTCTAGATATCTTTATATAAATTCAATCCCTGTCTCTGGAATCTCGCCCTCTTGACCTGATTACAGCACAGAGTGGGAGGGTGAGAAAGCCATAGGGAACACAGAAAATGCTACGCTGCATCTCAGCAGAGCAGACAAACAAGGATGTATTGTGTTTACGTAATATGTGAGTAAATAACAGTCTGAATATCATTTCTTATGGGGTCCTGAAGGGCTTGAGTGAGTAAGTTATGGTCCCCACTTAAGTTCACTTTGTGATCATGTTCCTTCCGGACAAGATGGCTTGGATAAGGCACAAAGATGGTTGAAGAATGAGGGATGTTGAAAGTCTTAAAAAAAAAACCCTGACATTGAGGATAAAGAAATATATTTTGATGGCAGAAAAAAAAGGGGAGCTGGATGCTTTGAGATGAGTAGTGGAGGAATTGGTGGTGGCAGCTGTGTCTGGTCCTGAGTGGAGATGTCTCCTACTCTTCTGGGAAAGGAAGAGTGAGAATTTGTTGCCAAGAGTTGAGTTTATCCTGCCAAACCTGCCTACAATGCAGTCAGCAATAGATGAGCTCTAGTTTCCTTCTCTAGAAAGTGGAGATCCAGCCAATGTTACCAGTATAAAAGAAAAATAGGAAGGATTCCCTCCTCTGGATGACAAGAGATGCACAGGGGAAGACAGGTGAACAGGGACACCAGTATAAGGTGGAGACTGTTGATAGGTGGATGGGTCATAGTATTAAACCCTCAGGGACGTTCTACCTCTTACCATGTAGGATGCCAACCATTCAAAACCAAGGAGACCCATTTTCCTTTGGGAAATGGAAAATCCTTTGGTGAGACTTGGGCACGTGATCCCAGCCATAAACAGAATGTGAAACTGTACAAAATAAGGTTAGGACAAAGCCTGTGCAATATCACAAGACTTTGAAGGATCCCTACAAGCTTCATACCTAGGAGAGAATGGTAACTCAGAGTCTCTGGACAGTCTTCAGCTTTGACTGGACAATAGCATGGTGAAATCCCCATGAAATCGTAACTATGTATGTATGAAGTACCATAAAGGAACCAAACTAATTAGTTCAGGGCTAAGACCACACAGCCTCAGAGAGATTTCATCGCCCTCTTTAGCAGAATTCTTGTGATGGCTCTCACTGGGGATTCGCTCAGGTATTGCTGTGATGAGGGTCATAACACATATGTGAGAGGAGAGACAGGGTTCTCATATTTCTGAGGCTTCATTATTTCTGCAAGCTACAGCAAAACACATTTGCAGGCATTCTACGAGGAGTTATAAATAAGGGAAATTAAACTACCATCGACCCAATGAGTGCAGCCCATTTCATGTGGTGTTTTCACGGCAAAAGCTTTCTGACTTGATAACTGGCAGAATTTGGTGATTTGATGTGTGCATCGCTGCTGATACGAGTAATTGGCAAAGGTGGAGGATATTATTTTAAAGAGACTGACTCATTTGAAAGTATTTAAGGAACAGAATGAAGCTACACACACAAAATGAATCAACAAGAGTCCGCTTTCAAATGTGTTGCCCTAGTACAGATTAAACTGGATTTAACTCCTCTGGAATCTGAACCAGCTTCGTTTAGAGCCAGGGAAAAGGCTTAATTTATTGTATACCAAAGACAAAAGGGATGGGATTGTGCCCTTCCTTGGTATGGTTGTTGGCAGCAAATGTTTTTATTTCCCCTACATCTTGTGAAAACTGTGCTCTTCCAACCTAGGCGATGCCCATTGCTGAAGAAGGGCGAAGAGAAGCTGGAAAATGCCCAAGATAACTCTTTTTTTTAAGGACGCCTCTGCTTGGGTCCTGCTGCAGGGTCTGCTCTGAGCAGGTTGATGTTTTACCCTCAAAAATACAAACCTGACCAGGTACCCAAAGCTGACAGGGTAGGGCTTGCCACAGGCTGCAAAACAAATATTACGTTTGAATTTGAACCCCGTACCTAGTCCAAGCTCTGAGGTTTTATGCGGTACATCGCCCAATGAAATTGCCTTTTTCCTCCCCCCCGTTTCAATTAGAAAGAACATTAGGTCAATCAGATAAAGCCACATTGGGAGGATTTCCTCTTTATGGCGCTTGCCTCTTCAATTATCTATAATGAACTTCCTCACAGCACTGCAAAGCTTTTTATATGCAAACGAATCCTGTTTTGGGGCTGCTGCAATCACTGCTTGTTAATGAACTTGAAACAAGTGTTATCGGAAAGGTTACAGCACCAGTGGTGGGGGGGGAAGGGGATAAAACTAGACAAGAAAGACCAGCCTGCAGAGCTGGGATTGGCCTGCAGGTAACATAGTGGACTATCTCCAACCCCCATCCTCCAACCCCCTTCAGAGGCTTTTCTGTTTGACAGACATCAAGCAAAATGCCCACTCTTGGGAAACGGCTGCTCAGCAGCAGATAGGGCTTTCCCATCCTCCTGTCCCACTGATTCACTCTGCCAATGCATCTCTCTCTCAACTCCTATAGATGGGGAAGAAAAAAAATGAAGAAGATGTTGCCAAGGTCTTGTTTTATGCCAGCAGAGAGAGGGGGAGCTGATTCAGAGGCCTCAGGGCGTGTTGGGCAGGTGATGGAGAAGATTCAGGGGGTGTTGAAGCCACGCAATCCCAAACAGTATTTCCACATGGCATCTGCTGGCGTGATCAGAACTGGAAACTCTCACTTATGTTTTAATTTAGCTTAGACCAGCTCCTTCCCCTGCCCTCTGGGTTTTTGTAGGTCTGTGTCACCCAGGGTTAAATTATGCTTCAGTTTCCCATGCTGAGTAGCTACTTAACCCTGCAACTAACCTTAACGCTGGTGTGCCTTGATAGGGTAGGACCATTGGACTCAAGGTTGAAAAGACTTTCTAGACTGTCAAGCCTTGCCCTTTTGTCAAGATAAACACTTCTATGACACTTTAACCGTTGTGTTTCAGCATCAGTAGTTCCCTGGAGACATTTCATCATGGGACTGGAAAACAGCAAGAGCAGAGAGTGTTCATAGAATCATAGAATGGTTAGGGCTGGAAGGGACCTTCAAAGGTCATCTAGTCCAACCCCCTGCAAGGAACAGGGATATCTCCAACTAGATCAGGTTGCTCAAGGCCTCGTCCAACCTGGCCTTGAACGTCTCCAGGGATGGAGCATCCACCACCTCTCTGGGCAACCTGTTCCAGTGTTCTACAACTTAAGTTGTTCTTCCAGTGTTCTACAACTCGTGTTGGAACATGGTGTAGCTTCTCAAGCACTCTTGAGGGTCAGACATAGCCTCTTTCTACACTGGCTGTGTCTTGTGCATGATGAGCCATAAGGCAACTTCCACTGCTCATATACTCAGCTTCCTGGAGCCTCCTTACTCATGTCT
This sequence comes from Tauraco erythrolophus, assembly GCF_009769465.1. Taxonomy (NCBI): domain Eukaryota; kingdom Metazoa; phylum Chordata; class Aves; order Musophagiformes; family Musophagidae; genus Tauraco; species Tauraco erythrolophus. Next base: position 3,250,986 of record NC_141468.1, read on the forward strand.
GCTTGTTAAAGTGCTGCTCAACACCAAAATCTCCAAGACTACAGAGAATCTTAGTGGTAAAGCCCATCACTGTAATGCAGTACCACATGGACTTGCCGCCCCCAATCCTTCCGCCATTGAGCCAGGTTAATGTGGTGGCGTATTAAGGCTCAGTCGTTGGTAGCACATATTAAGCCAGACCTTGTGTCAGATTAGCACAGACAAATTGCCTCCAGACCCAAGATGGTTCACCTCCATCCAGCTCCAGTGTCCTGGTTTCAGCGGGGACAGAGTCAGCTCTTTTTTTAGCAGCTAGAAGAGCTCCGTGGTTTGGATTTAGTCTGGGATTCACTATGAGAAGAATGTTGATACCAAACTGATGTTTATAGTTGGCACTGAGGCCTCAAGGACTTTTCAGCTGCCGTGTTCTTGCCAGTGTGCAGGAGCACAACAGGATATGGGGGGGAGCATGGCCAGGACAGAAGGTCCACGACTCTATGATTTGTACTTAGGATTGAGGGCCAAATTGGCCAACGAAGTATTCCATATCATGCAGCATCATGCCCAGTATAAAGTGAGGGTCAGCCGGAAAGAAAGGCCTTTGCTTTTCCGGGGCTCTCACTCGGACTCTCAGAGTGCTCTCTCTGTCTCGCTCTCTATTTTTGGGCCTCTCACTTGTCTGGGATTGCAGTATCAGGACTTAATCTGTTTCGGGATTGTTAATTCGGGACGAGACGGGACTTGGTCAACGGGTGGTGAGCGATTACACCGTACATCACTCGTTTGTATATATTTATCATTGTACATATATGTATATATTCATATATTAGTAGTAGTAGTAGTATTAAATTGTTCTTATCTCAACCCCCGGGTCTCTCTCCCTTTTCTCCTTTAATTCCCTTCCTCATTCCCAGGGCGTGGGACAGGGTGAGCGAGCGGCTGTGTGGAGTTTAGTTGCCGGAGCGGCCTAAGCCATGACATCCAGTGACTGTGTGCTTGGCTGTCCCAGTTCTAGTGTTAGCCTGGGCAAAGCCAACTGAAGTCCATCAGCATCTGTCAAGTACTTGCACCAGTAGCATCACCCTATAAGTGTAGATGAGAAACCAGCTTGCCCCAAAGGGTTCTCCAGTCTGGCATCCCTGCTAGGACAGACAGACCCTCTCTGGGGACTGAAGAAGGCTTCTGAGCTTCACTGCAGTGACGCACTGAGTGGTTACTGGGTTTTGTTCCTGCCCCTGGCCATGGATAGGCTCACACCCGCAGTGTGATGATTGATGGCTCTTGTAATTCTATTCCTTGTTGGTGTAACTGCAGATGTTACACGTCTAATCCATTTCTTTATCTTCCTAAGCTATTTGCTTCAGTAAGATGCTTCTACCATCTGCTCTAACAAGCTCACGGGCTCTCATAAGCCATAAATTCCACTTCTGAGCCTTTCAGTCCCTTTTCCTACTTTCCAGCCCCGGATCAATCATTTTCCTCCTACCATCCCTTGCCCACACCTACAGATTAAGCTTGCACCTCTTTATGTAAGTTCCCAGACTCTGCTTGCACCGACTGGACCTGGTTTTAACGTTGGGCAGGACAGGCAGAAACGGTGTTGCCCTCTGGACTGAACTGGGTGACTGCACCACCACGACACCATGGTGCTCTACAGAGAGCAGGCAGCGTGCCAAATGAAGCACAGAGAAGAAAAAGAGGGAACAGGCTTTCCCTTGGCATCTAGGAGTTGAAAAGATTTAAAAGAGGGGACGGCCAGGCACTCACAAATGATCAAGACAACATGGTCTATGCGTACAGCATGCTTATGTTTTGTAGCCTGTTGTAGCATCTTTTTAAGGAACCTCTTTTGTATAAAGCTGCCTTGGATTAGCCAGGCGAAGGCTGCAGTAATTTCCTGAAGAGTTGATAGCTTCCTAGAATGCATGAATTTGACAGCTTGGAGTTGTTTGATTGTACTATGAAGAAGCAATGCATTGCTACTCTAGCTAAAGCTGTGCAAATTAATGAGACTTTGGATACATCCTTCTGCATTGCAGCTTTGGGTGCCCAGACCTCTACCTGTGCTGGGGACCCACCAGGAGGCACTGGATGAGCCACATCCACTTGGCGTTGCTGCTTTTGGGAAATGGTGGCAAGCTTTTCCGAGAGATCTCCACAAATTGTGTAACAGTCGTTTCTGGATCTGTCTGTAATAGATATTCTGCCCCCTTCTAAGCCAAGACAAACTCTCTTTTTAACAGCCCAGACTCCGTAGCTTATAACATGTCTTGCTGGAGCTAACTGGAGCTGAACCTTTTGTACGATGGTGTGTTGGCTGTTCAGGAGGCAAGGAATTGTGCTCACATTTTTGCTTTAGTCACTTCTCATGTCATGGCATTGTGACTGGGCTAAGTTCCTGGAGGGAACATGATTGCTTTTGCACTACCTGGTTAAAGGAGTAGATATTAAAAAGCACCAGAAGTAGATTCCTTGGGTCCTGCAAGTTGAAAGTCCGTAGTGAGAACAAGGGAGATAGAAAAGGATGGTCTGTAAAAGAAATCCTTCCTCACCTGTTTATCTGAGCCTTCCAGTAATACTCCTTGAATACCCTTGTAGTAGGCTGAGGCCCAGGGAGATGCCAAGGCTTTGTAATTGGTTGAAGCGAAGCGTGAAGTGAGAAGGTTGAGAAGCATCAGAGGACTCCACCTGGGGCTGGGAAACCCATGTGCTGACTTGACGCCTTGTCTTCTCTCTCCCTAGGACTGTCCCCAGCTTCTGCAAGCAGAGAAGATCCTGGTGCCGGTGGAGGTGATCAAGCCCATCACGCTGAAGGCCAAGAACCTGCCCCAGCCGCAGTCAGGCCAGCGAGGCTACGAGTGCATCTTGAACATCCAGGGCAATGAGCAGCGGGTGCCCGCCTTGAGGTTCAACAGCTCCAGCGTGCAGTGCCAGAACACTTCGGTGAGCAAGCCCTGTGTGCTCGGGAGAGATACAGTGGCCAAGGAGGACCAGAAGTGCCTACGGCACTGTCCCAATGGGATCTAGGGTTGTGTCGCAGCCTTTTTTACCTTATTATCTACTCAATTCCAGCCACAGTCAAGGAGAGGCTAGTTGGTAGCTTACAAACATCTCTTTTTGCTCTTTGGTTTGGCTGGCATCGTGTTCTGTCCTTGGATCCCAGCATTTGGCCATGCTGGAGAACCTTAGTCATGACCCATAGGCATTATTATCAGCTTAACCTGCCCATATCCTCACTGCCCCAACCTTGTCTGTGTTCAAAAGGGTTTTCAAAGGGACAGATGTTCGTGTCAACACTGAGACTTGAGGTTATTATGTGGGGTTTTGGTGATGGGACATATAAAACCCCATATGAACCGTCCGGTGGACGGCAGCATGTAATGGGTCAAAAGAAAGGCAAGATGCTGAATGGTTGAGTCAGACCTTCCTCCAGCCACTGACTCAGTACATAACCTTTGGTTAGTCTCTTTGCCTCTGCCCACCTCCGCTTCCCCATCTGCAGTGCAGGAGCAGTAACCCCCCTCCCAGGGAGCCTGTGTGAGTCATGATGGTGTTGTCACCACAGCAGTGCCAGTTCTGGGAGCAAACAGTGGCATCTGCCAGGAGCTGTGTGTACGTGTAACAGCGATCTCTGCTTTTCCGGCTGCTTCTCCACGAGATTCATGTCTCCAAGACATGCATTTGAGTCATTCTCGTTGCTGCTACTGCGAGATGATTTATTAGTCAAAGAGCTAATTACAGGCTTTAGCCACTTCACTGCAGCTCTGCCACTCCACGCTGGGCAGCACTTGTTAAAATCCGTCACAACATATTCTGCTGCATTAAGCAGCGTGCGGAAGATTATAGGCAGTTAACACGTTTTACGATCTGTTGCAAACAAGCAGCTTCCCAATGACACTCTTGTTTTTGTTTCTTTGTCCCTCTCCCTCCCCCTGATTTTCATTACTGGTTAGTGACCTGTGAGCAGCCACGTTTGAGGTTCACAGCAATGGGTGACTTGAGAAATTAATAAGGCGTTACATTTTTTGAAAAAAATTTTTTTTTTTCCACAGTGGTGAAAGCCTGTGGCTAAAGGGATATTGTATGGACTTGGGCAGAGCCTACATATCTGTCCAAAGAGTCTTAGCAGGGAAGAGAACAGCCACCCTATAGAGTCATGAATTCTCTGGCCCACATAGGCACCAGCAAGAATTATCTCAGGATGATTTTAAGCATAGTGGGGCTGAGCGGGGGACTGACTGCCTCAGTAGTCCTCGAGGGTCCTTCTCAGCATCCGAGTTTGTGATATCCGATAAATGAGCGTGGTCTTGAGAGATAATGGTTGTTATTCCTATACTACCTGCATGCTCCAATATTATTCCCATACTACCTGCATGCTTGAAGAAGTTGCTAGTGCCTAGGTCTGGAGAAGTGGACTTCGATGAGTCCCCCCATGCATTTGCTCATGGGTTGGCTGAGTTCTGCGACAGCACCGTGTTGATTTTAGTGTTTGGTTTCCTGCCAGAACACTCAAGGCTGCTCCTGAGCTGCGCGGGGTGGCAAGGCTGAGTCCCAGGCTAATGCCGAGGCACTCGAAGACCTTGCTGCTGTGTGCTGTCTGTAGGACACCTGTCCTGTGTTTGGTGGTGGCTCAGGTGGACCTCTTTCTTCTCCAGGAAGAGAGGCTTATTTTGGAATAAACTCCACTCTTCTCTATCCTGTTTTCCACCTCCCCTCTCCCTCTCTTTCCTTCTCTTTTCTTTCCTTTTCTTCTCTTTTCTTTTGAAGGCACTATGACTCTCTGATTTGAGTTATTTTCTTGGCTTTTTTTTTTTTTTTTTTCCCCTGAGAAATGTTGTTTCATTGTTGCTCTGAATTTGCCAGACACTGAGAGAAAGAGATGTGGAAGGGAGAGCCAGACAAAAGAAAGAAACATTCAAACAGATACAAAAAGGAAATAGAGAAGCCCAGGCTCTGTTTGAGCAGGTGGCAGAGGACACGGACAATAGGGAAGGAGTGCTGTAGATACGTCTCTATCATGATTATTTCCTTCCCTGTCAGAATTAGCATTCAGTCTGGAGCCATGGCCATACAATGAGCCTCTGCTCCAAGGGTCACCTGGCTTTAGAAACAGCCGTATGAGCTTGTTTGCAAATTGAATCAGCCCCCTTCGACAGAGCTTTTTACTCAGCAGAGTTGCTGGATGAGAGACACTGAATGTAGCACCTGCATTGCAGGCTTGGAGAAGGTCCAAAGGAGGGTGGGAGGATGTGTTGTGATGGCGTGTCCCTGAAGGGATGCTATCCTGCCAGCAGATCTTTCTGTTGGTGATGCATGCTAGACTAAGCAATCATTCTTGGCTTGTTTTCTTTATAAGCATCAAGATCTAACCCCTCCCTGCCACGAGGCACCATTGAACTCAAACTCAGCTCTTGCAGAATAGCTTCTGCAAAATGCAGGTTTTTTTCTTGCTTTTACACAAGACAGGATCGGGAAAAAGCCTTAACTCTTGCTTTCCACTGCCTAGTCCTCTCCAGATTTACACCAAGGATCAGAACCATCTTAAGGAGGTACTTCCCTAAGTGTCTCCAACTTCAGTTAAAGGATGTCGTAAGGACACCCAGGTGGGACCAGCCTATCTGACAGTGTGTCAATAAATGTCATATCCAGCGCTGATGGTGCCTGGGTGCTCAGTCCAGTCTGTAGCCAACTCTATCTCTCCTCCTGTCTTTCCTGGAGATGTTTCATTTGATAACAGCAATAAGTCACTGCAAGCATCACGCTTCGGGACAATTGTTCTTGTCAAGTGGTTTGAGACTCTCAGCTCTGGGCTTTGTCCTCTATCACACCACCCAAGGCACGCAATTACCACTCAGAAAGAGCGTGCCTGCCATTCCTTATTGCACTTATGATAGCTCTGCCGACAGTCTGGACACAGAGTGATGGGAGGAAATGAAAAGAAGGAGAGCTAAGGAGGCATATAAATAAGTAAGTAAAAACGTCAGCAGGAATGGCTGAAATTGCTGGTTCTATTAGGGCAGAGAGCACTCTCCTTAGTGAGAAACAGCAGGAGCCCGAGCACTTGCAATCAGCTCAATATTAGCAACTTTTGGCATAAGGAACTGCGAGATGGGTGAGAGACGACCCACCTGACCATGCCATGATCATTGCCATTACCTGCTTCAATGACTAAGCCCACATTCTTGCTTGGTGTGAGCCTGCCCATTGCCTGCCCTTGGCACGCACAGGCAGCACACACTGATTTCTAGCAGCAAAATCTCTGCTGATACTTTGCCTCAAGTCCTTCACAGGTCTATGGCGTCATGAGACCTGGGATGGTACAGCTGAAAGTGCTGTGTAACTTAGGGATAAAAAAAGCAAATATGTCGTATTTGTCACACCATTGCACTTGAGCAAAAGATCTCAGCGGCATTCGATTCTGTGGTGTGGCTCACACAGTGGAGGGAGGGAAAAAAAGAAAACAAACCCGAAAAACAGAACTGGGGAAAAATGAGCTATTCACAGAAATCATGGGAAAACACACTTATGGGTGGCTAAAGGAAGACAAGCACAGGGCTGTGAGTTTTACATCCACTTCTCAATTATTACAATGCATTATTATTATTTATATACATTCAAGTATCACAGAGAAACTGCGATCATGATGTGGGCTCTATGGTCGTGGGTGATACCCAGACATAAAAATTGAGTCCCAGCTCCAGGAAGCAAAGAGTCCAAGGAGACGAGATGACTGTGGCCAAGAAGTTTTCTGCCTCCAGTTTCTGCCTGGAAAATTGATGCAAAGAGGGATTAAATGATTTGCACAGGATCACACAAGGAGTTGATGGCAGAGCCAGGTACAGGAATCAATCCCCGGGCCTGAGCTCTAATCACAAATGTGGTGCCAGGGAAAACAGACTAACACTAAAAAACTGCTAAAATGCTGTTTATCTGAAGATGTTTCCCTCCTGTTGGACATGCTTGAGATACAAAGGGGAAACATCGTGCCACCACTCTTATTTTATTGTCCTAAGTGTGCCCAAGCCAAACTACCAAAGGGCTTTACCCGGTGTGTAGATTTGCACAAACTTCATGGCTCAGAGCTCTGTGAAGCTGAGTTCCTCTAATGCAGGAACAAAATGCCCAAAAGCGTCAGGAATTTGCAGATTTCTGAAATGCAAAGCATCTTCCCACGAAGGCAGCTAATGTTTGCATAGCCATTGCAGAACTGATAGCTGTGATTTTGCAGCCACCCTCTTGGCCCGAGGATAGTGAACTTCCAGTAGACAAACAGTCAGTGTGTTTGTAGTAGCTTGTCTACAATATGTTAAACTGCTCACGACACGGCAGAACGGCCAGGCGATGCGGTGGGCTCATGTTGCAGGAGTATTTGATACTAGCAAAGAGTTTAAGAGACAAAGAGCTGGTATTTGTGAGTTCAAAACACGCTGTGTTACTCCTGTGAATTACAACAGCTCCTTCTAGCAGCATTTTGGCTTTTCCTGATGAGAGCCAGTCTGCCTTTTTGGAAGAGCAGCCTCTCTTTCTCAGTTTGAGCCTCTAAATTGCTTGTAATTTTCTGCTTTGATTTGATTTGCATGGTGGGAATCCAGATTTTGCAGACTTAGGGGTCAGATTTACACCTTTTCAGCAGTTTTTCCTCTGCTAGAGAAAGTCGTGCAAGGCAACGCACGCATACAAGCCCTAATGGAATGAATGCTCTTAGCAGGAGTATCCGGGAAGCTCTGCTGTTGGTCCTGGAGATCGATACACCATCTCTTCTTTTCTTCTCAGAAACATATTTCAATCGTATTGTTACAGCAAAGCGAATCCTTTGCAAAGACTCCTGTTGAGTTCAGTGGGCTTTGAACAGGGGTCACAACCAGTTAGCAGCTCCTGTGGTCCGAAGGGGACGGAGCATTTACTCGCTGTTACTTTGCAAATTGCTCTGTTTCACTGCAGTGCAGCCCATGAGCTGTCCGAGCAGATCGGGCACGGAGAGCATCCTCATTCCAGCCCCCAGCTGGCTTCATCCTTGGAGTTCTTCCATGAGAATCCTGTTGTTTATTCCCTCGCATCCGCTTCCAGTTCTGGATCAAGTCTGCTGAATTAACAAGTCTAATATATGTTTGCCCCCGGTGCCGCAGACAGAGAAGTTCTAAAATCCCAGCTGGGCTCCTGCTGCTGGCGCTGGGATCCACAGTGGGATGAAAGGCTCTGGGGGACTCCAGCTGCCTGTCCCTTGGCAGCCCTGTCTGGGCTCAGCTAACAGATAAAATCCCAAAACACACACACACACACACACACACACACACAGAGCTCTGCTGAGGCAGAAAGTAGCCCTTTCTCAGGCACCTACAGACCCAACTTCTGACTTAAGGATGACCAGTGGTTCTGTAGAGATGCTCTTTCCCATTCTCAATTATCATTTGCAAAGTGCTCCGCAAAGCAGGAGTTTGCAAAGCTCCCGAGTGGCAGAAGATTAATTATTCTCTACTTTTCAGGCGCTCTCCTTCTCTCTCCTGTCTCCCCATCCTTACTCCTAGCTCCAAAAAGCTGTGAAAAGCCAGCGTTGTGAGTCCAAGTGGCTCTGCATCATCTTGCATCTCGCTGGCAGTGACACCGAGAAGTGTCATAAAAATGCTAATACTGAACGAGACTGGCGGGTACAGCCCTCCTGCAAAGGACTCTGCTAACCTGCTGCTCTTCACTTCCATGGTAACCACAAAGCTTACACCCAGAAATACCCTACAACTAGATGGTAATCACAGGGGCTGGCAGATTAGTGGCTAATTGTGTTTAGTTTGTCCAAAGAGAAATCACCGTGCAACTAACACTCACTCTGCTATAATGGACAGAAATCACTATATACGATTTACTCTGCAATTATACGGCAATTAACGGACGCAGAAAAACCTACCCCTGAAAGCTCAGAACTTTGGCATCTCTGTGGAAAACCACACGGAGGCTTTGAGCGATGGGGAACTCTTTAGTGGTCTCTAAGACATACCCAAACAAACCAGACAGCTTACTGAATTATATTTAACCTTGCAGTGGGGGAAAGATATTTTTCTTTAAAAATGAGAGCTTATCCCACTAGAGATCCCATTGCAGTTGGAGATTCCTGATCTCAGGAGGGTAAATCCTTATGTGCCCTGCGATCAGAAATAGCAGCAGTTATGAAATGTCTCTCCTCTTCTTGCCTTGTTCCCATTCTGTCCTTTAAGCAACCACCTCCTCTCCCATTGCAAGGCTTTTGCCTTTTGGTGAAGGTGTTGGACGGGAGCTGTCAATGGAGGTGGGCAGTGGGACCTGATGGGCAACTGAGTGAACCCTCTATGAACTGGCTTACGATAACCCAAAATCTAACTGAAAAAATACACTGAGCACCATGTGTCAGAGCTCCCTGAGTGGAGAGGGCCAACAGAGATAGGCTTCCATTTCCCTCGTTAAGGCCAGATCTGTGTGCCTCGACTGTGCCTGACAAGTGTTTGTTTGAGTCTGTCCAACTCTCTCAGAAGATTTCTACGGCTTTCATAATACATATTTTCTGGAAACTGGATACCCCCTACTCCAGCTGAAGCCTTTCTGATTCTGAGTAAGGAAAAATAATTGCCTCCTGGGTCTTACGTATGTAACAAACTCTATCTAGTACATCTCCAAATGAGATTTGCTTGTTTTTTTGGCAACAATATGGCATTGTTGATTTGCAATCTGTTTGTGATCTTCAGCAGTCCCCAGACCCTTTCCTGCAGCACTGGCCAGTCACTCCAGTTTCATGTTTGTTCGCATTGATTTCTCCTGCTGAAGAATAGCCGGTGCTTGCCTGTATTGAATTTCACTTTGTTGATTTTGGCTGGGTTCTGCAATTTGTCAAGTTTGTTTTGAATTCTTAACCCTGCTTTTAGATGTTCTTGCACCCTCTCTCCCAACAGTGTCATTCATGAAATCTGTAGTCTGTCATCCAAGTCAATAGTGAAAATATTGAATAATGCCAGACGCAGGACAATACTTCATTTGGAACACCCTCCCAGCCTGACATTGAATTATTTGACAACTATTTTCTTTTTTGGGGCAGCTTTTGCATATACCTTTATGGTGGCTTCTTTTAGATCATATTTCCCTAGTTTGTTTATGGGAATCTCCTGTAGGAGAGTAGCAAATACTCTACTGAAATCAAGATAAAGCACATCTGCTGCCTTCCCTTTATCTGCGAAGCCATTAAGCTTGTCAAAAAAGGAAATTAGATTGGGCTGACACAATTTGTTCTTGACAAATCTGTGCTGGCTGATTTTTATCACCTTATCATCTTGCAGGTGCTTATAAATTGATTGTTTAATAATTTGATGTACTTTCTTTCTGGGAAGCCAAGTTAGGCTGACAGGTCTATAATCACACAAAACGTCAATTTTCCCCTTTTTTTGAGGTATTTCCATGATGTGTCTGTTCCCCGCTTTCTGAGACCTCACTCAGCTTCCAAGAGTTCTTCAAAATATCACTAGTGTAGATAACCTTACTTATGCACTCAAACGTCTATGGAGTATGCAGCAGAGGTATATTTGGATGGTAGACCCACAATGTGTAATGTACACCCAAGAGTTGGGAAAATACTCTTCAAAGCTGTGCTCAACACCTAGAAGGTAGATTTCCAAGGTAAGCCCCATCACATGCAAATACACTTAAATCACGGAATATTCACCTAAAGGGTAAGTAGACCATTGAGAAGAGCATGGCTTGCTCTGTTGAGAACTACAACTTTGAGAGCATCCCGTGGCTTTCTGGCAGGTAATGGTGATTAGGGAGGTAGGTGACAGCTCCATTTCCCTTGTTCACAACTTGCAGTACCACCTCTTGCCTCGTCCCATCTACCTCTGGGCACCATGTGAGTTTGGGTGTGTTTCTTTTTTTTTTTTTCTCTCTCACTTCCAGTATTCGTACGAAGGGATGGAGATTAACAGCCTGCCGGTGGAGCTGACGGTTGTGTGGAACGGGAATTTCAACATTGACAACCCAGCGCAGAACAAAGGTAAAGAGTTATTTCAACTTGTCCTTGGAAGCGGTAACCTTAGCAACGGGCCACATCGCTCCCTACACTTAACAAAACCGCCACCGTCTCCCTGTGCTGTCTGGTGCATACTTGTTCTCTGCACTCTGCAAATTGCCTTTTTTTTTTTTTTTGTGGGCTTTGTGTTTTGCCCCCCCCTTCTCTCTTTGCACCTGAGAAATACGATTCTCCCTCCCACTTGTGTTGCCTTCCCTCTTCCTTCATCATCTTTGCCTCCCGCTTCTCCCCACGATTTTGCCTCTTGTTTTTATGCCCCTCCTTCTCCAGCTTTCTCCCTATTTCTCCTGCAGTGATGCTCTTCAAGTTAACATGCCAGAAGATGGGGTGCTCTCTGCTCAGAGGCAATGTAGGAATGAGCAGGGGAAGGGAGAGGGGGAGGAGAAAGGCTGCGGCTCACCAGTGGGAAAAGTCTGAACGAAATCAAATGATAATAGCAAAGGACTGAAAACTACCTCCTGCCCAGAGCCTGGCTCTGGTTTATCTGCCACCAACGTCACGGGATGGATGTGCCCCTGACAGAGGGATATTGCACATCCATTCACAACCCTGGGGCAGGCATTTTTGCTGGAGATGGATGGTCCATTCACATCTTCTTCCTTCTTGCTCCTTACCCTCAGCCGCCCTGATGCCTTTCCCTTGGGCAACCTCTCCTCTGCTCTGCACTTACAGCTCAGATCCGCAGACTCTCTCCTTCTCAAATCACCACCTATCAGAAGTTTCTCCCTCCCTTGCTTTACCTTCCCTTTTCTTGGACACTTTCCACATCTTCTCCCACTCCATCTCTCCCTGTCAGGTACTCCCATGCTCCTCCACTTCATACCCACCCTTATGCTGAGGGGTGGTGGGTGAGGTTTCCACCAAAGCCACATTAAAGCTGGAGAGCAATGCAGAAGACAAATCTTCTCCCCACAGCATGACCCTTTCTCATCCTTCTCTCGCTGTACCCACCTCTGTGATGTCTTTCTCTGCTGGCTTGAATAACCACTGGTTTTAATACCCAGTCTAAATGCAAAAGGTCTTGCACTATCCTCCCCAAAACTGACTCTTGGACATTAAATCCACCCAGTAAACATAACAGACTGGACACCCTTGTCTAGCCCTGGCATCCAGCAGCATGGCACAGCGCATATTCACACTGCCAACCTCTGTCCACCCTAAAGCTGTCTGCGCCCCCTCCTGCTCTACAAACTGTGCCAAGGCATTGGCAGGACAGTGCTAATTTTCATGGGCCCAAACAGTGCCATGGACTGTGCTAACCTTTAATGGTGTGGGTTGGAGCTCTGTGTTTGGGCACTTGCCTCACTCCTGCTCGGTTTCCCTCTACCATTATAACCTGAGCATTCCTGATGCAACACGGTGCACACCAAGAGTGTGAACATGTTTTTGGGCATGTTGAGCTGTATTAGGCGATGTAGGAGTAAAATCAATCTCATAATCGTGATGGTTGTGTCTTTAGGCATGTCTGCGCTGGTAATGTGAACCAGACAGGGGGGTGAACTCAAGAAACATCTGTGGTGCTCAGTCTTTAGCGTGGTCCCTTACAAGTTCTTGAGTTATTCAAACCCAAAGCTTGTAAGTAATGACAAAGAAAAATTTGGGGAGTGGCATTGGCTCATGGCTATCCCACATGAGTAGTTTGGATGACACCATGATGTTTTGGGTCAGGAGGAGAGCTTAGACATGTGCACATGGAGATACCACATGGAGGCATGGCAGATGTTTTTGAGGACACTGAGAGGTTTTTAGTGGCTACAAGCAAACACAAAACCCTAGCAGGGCTTTGGACGGTGCCACAAAAAGGAAGACCTTCTTCTCTGGAAAACTAGAGAGGGAAAGGCAGAGACAGGATTAGACCCAGTGCCTTTCTAAGTGCAGTTGCACTGGAGTACGCTGCCTTCAAACAGTCGAGATGCCACGACTTTCACAGCTGGTATCACATGGGCTGGGCTGGTAGGCTGAGGTTAACTAAACCAAGCCTGAACCAAGCCTGCTGATGTGCCTGCAGAGATACTCGCTGATAGCATTGCAAGCAGAGCAGCTCAACAAATTTGAGGAAATCTAACAGAAAAATAAGGAAAAGGCTGTATCCCAGGAGGCTTGTAACACACTGATTGACAGCTGCTTTGCCAACTTTTCTTGCATGCAATCCGGAAAGATAAAAAGTTTCTGAGCTTTTCCTTGCATTGGTCAATACTTGCTGACTTCTGTGGTGCAGGTATGAAGAGAGAGCCAGAGCTTTTCAGCACACATATCCAAAGCCTTTGAGCTTTGGGTTTGTGTACAGTAATAACCACAGACAAGACTTTAGTCACCTACTGACACAGCAAAACAGAAGCACAAAGGGAAAATCCTCCGTCTTACAAAGAAATCCACCAACATGCCCAAAAATACAGAAAAAAAGCAAGTGTGAAAGCCTCGATTCTGCTGTCTTCATCTTCAGGGAGGAGACTTTTGCTCTCAGCCCTCTGTGCAACCCAGGCCTCAGTTTACACATCTGTAAAATAAGGATAAATAACATGATCTTATTTCATGGAAGGGCTGCTGTGGTTTTAGACTTTATTTGGAAAAAGCTTTGCTTCTAATCACTTAGAAGCCCAAGATGGAGCTAAGCATTAACCATCACAGAAGCCCAAGATGGAGCTAAGCATTAACCATCACTGTTTGTATTAAAGGAGGATCAACTTAGTACTTCAAAGTGTAAAGCAGACTGAATTTCTGGAGCAGAAGGGGGAAAGGCTGATTGTGAATCCCTGGATTCAGCCTTATAGTGAACCATTGTGGATTTGCTATTATCTCTTAGGATTTGTGTTAAGGGGGAAACCTGAGTGACATCACCTTAGCACTCAGTTCTGGATAGTTTCACACCAGGCAAATCCCCAAGTTTAAGTGGTGGGTAGACCAAGTCTAGAAAATAATTTTAGGATGAAAAGCTGAGGCTGAGATTGGTTATAGGTGGCACTTCATGGCATTCAAAAAGTCTCTGAAAAAGGAAGGGACTGACACCAAGTCACCACTCAAGCACCTTTCCCCTCTGACCTCCTGCTTGCAGCCCATCACCCTACTGAGCACAGCATCCTTCCTTCTGCTGTCAGCTTCCAAAAATATCACGAGGGATTAACTCTGACAGGTGCAATTTATTTTAAGAAGGATGTAAACATTTCCCCCGCCCCCTCTGGAGAGGTCTCAGGGATGAGCAGCCCAGAACACCTTCCTGTTTCTCGCTCCTCATTCTGCCCTCTGACATCCCACCACTCTCCCGTGCTGTGTGCATCTCTCAAGTCCTCTCTGTTTTCCTGTCCCTGCAGTTCACCTGTACAAGTGTGGGGCCATGAGAGACAGCTGTGGACTGTGCCTGAAAGCCGACCCGGACTTCGAGTGCGGCTGGTGTGAGGGGCAAAACCAGTGCACCTTGAAGCAGCACTGCCCAGCCCAGGACAGCCAGTGGCTGGAGTTATCCAGCACCAAGGGCAAATGCACCAACCCCAAGATCACGGATGTAAGTTATGGATCTGCAGAAAGCTGGAGTATTCCCTTTCGTACCCCTGCCTGGTTTGTCTTTGGTTGGTGATGGGAAGGTCAGGGATGAGCTCTGCTGGGTAAGGCAAAGCTCCAGGTACCTTTGGGCATTGGAGGCCATGGTGACCTTCAAAGGCAGGCACACAGCTTCAAGTATCTACAACACAGGGATGAGCAGGGTGTCAGAATTCCCACCATAGTCAATGTGGACATGAGTCAGTTGCACAAACACAGCCTGATAGTACAATCTGAGGAACACTGGAGCATCCAGTCTGCCCACACAAGGCTGGCGGATGTGATATGAAGCCTTTAGGAGCTGCTGAAGGTGAGACAAGATAGTCTGGGGCATCTCGAATGGATAGTGTGAGGGTAATGAAATGAGCCCAGCTGTCTCTTGAAACAGACTTTCTGGCCAGCCTGGTTGAGAAGGAGATATAGAGTGATCCCAGAGTGTTTTGAGCTTTGTTGACAGGAGGTCAAGGAAGAGGGCAGATTCCTGCAGTCCGTGCTTCCTGGCAGCGTGAGATGGACAAACTCAATGTCCAGAAAAAAAACATAACTCCACTGACTCCAGCGAAGTAACATTTTTCTGTTTGCCTGGCTGACTTTGCATGGTGAAAGAAGTCCCCATAGAGCAAACAAAGCTCTGTGCAGTTGTCAGCTTTCCCCCTCTTTGAAGGCTCAAGGAGGAGACAGGATCAAGCCTGGACTCAACAAAGCTTGGACCTGTCCTATTAAGTGATAAAGAGAGAATGAGGGCAAGGTTGGAGGAAGGACCTGCAGCATAACGGTGTTCTTTAGAAGGTTTCCTATTGAATGTGTTGACTGGGCCAAAAAAAGAGCTGGGGCAAAGGTGCAAAGAGGAGATAAGAGAATACAAAAAACAGAGAGAGAGGGAGCAGAGGAAGGGAAAGAAGATAAGGCAAGGAAGTCAGGCCTCCAGTCTAAAGTGATTTTTGTCTGCTGTCTTAGGAAGCCTTTGCTGTAATGACGGGCATCATTCTTAGGGTCAAATCTGAGCCTTGACGATGAGGGCTACATCCTTACCAACTGCCTCTTCCTTAAGCATTTCTTGGTCACCGTGCCTTAGTTGACATGAGTACCCTTTCAGGGTGACTAGGGCCTTATTCTGTGAATGAGAAAAGTAAGGAGGAAAACAAGAGAAGAGGAAGGGAACTGCAAAGGAGGAAAATCCAACCTCTGTGGTTGTGGTTTAATATGAAACCTTAGGTGAATCATTTTCCTAGAAAGCAAGAAAGGCTTTTTTAATTGTATTCAGTTAAGAATCAAGAAGAGTGGGTGTTATGGACGAGCCCTAAACCAATGCCCATATGTGAAATTTTTATGAAAGCAAAGGCTGGTTAGAAACTGTTTTTCCCAGATGCCATAGAAAGGAGCCCCTCGCACTGTGTTTCAATCCATCTTCCTGCCATCCATCAGTCCCCGAAGTACTGAGTCAGTTGGACTGCTGGAGTGCCAGACTCTTTCTGGTGTTTCCAAGATGGAAGCCTCCATCGCACTGGGTTTTGTCTGGGGCTGGTAATTCTGAACCCACCTGAACTGTGGGTGTGGGTTCACATCTGGAGCTGTGAAACCAAGCCCAGAGAAAACCAAAATGAGCAGCTACATCTGAAAGTTCAGCTTTGAAGCCTTGAAAATTATAGAGAAATGGAGGAAATCTTTTTTGAATCTTTTCAAATTCTCATACCTTGAGAAAGATTCAGAAATTTTGCACAGATTCGTAGAATTTGGTATTGAGAAGCTGACAGATGACCAACTAAAGCAGAAGTCCAAAACACAAAGACCTGACAATGCAGTAGTATGATGTTCTGAAAGTTCATTCACATTTCTCTGCTATGCTTTGACCCCAACCTTCCATCTACAGTCTCTTTATGAAGTCCAAAGCTCTCATTCTCCACCCTACAGCTCTAGAGGGGACATACTTCTAATTCTGCTGGCATCTCCTCCAACGCCTCCCAAAGGCGGCTAAGGGAGTTGGGGCTGTTTAGCCTGGAGAAGAGGAGGCTGAGGAGGAGACCTGATTACAGCCTAAAAATGCTTGAGAAGGGATGGTGGTGAGGTGGGGGAAGGGCTCTTTACATTAGTGATGGGTGATAGAACAAGAGGAAATGGGTATAAGCTTAGTCAGGGGAGATTCAGGTTGGATATTAGAAAGTATTTCTTCTCTGAAAGGGTTGTCAGCCACTGGAATAGGCTGCCCAGGGAGGTGGTTGAGTCCCCATCCCTGGATGTGTTTAAGAATAGGGTGGACGAACTACTTAGGGATATGGTTTAATGGGGATTAGGGACGGTTGGACTGGATGATCTCTAAGGTCTTTTCCAACCTAGAAATCTATGGAATCTATGAAAGCTTGAACAGATAATTTCAATATTGGCTCACGAAATATTCCAACTGTCTGGCGCAACCATAAGTAGCTCTTGGAAAGTCTTTTTCTGAGCCATTAGCATGGAAGTAGTCTCAGGTGACTGGGTCTGTATCGCAGCTAACGGTAGGTCTGGAGTGGTTGGGAAGAGCCGGCGTATTCTGGCCAGGAGCCAGGGCAGTGTCTGTGCAGGCGACGGAGGAGAAACACCACTTGTACTCACACTTGCACAGACACACACATGCACCCAGCGTGGAGCTTCTCGTAACCTGTGCTTATTTACTCGCTCTTGCATTTATGTCGCCACTCAGTGAAATTAAAGGACTTGGAGACTCGCTGAGCCACAAAACCTCCTCTAAGGCTGACAAGCTGCAAGCAATGGGCGTAAATTGCGATGCAACGTCCCAGCTCGGGGTCTTCAAGGGAAAGCTGAGGCTTCCTGGCAGCTTTTTTTTTCCCTGCCTGCGTTTTCCTCTCCAAAACTGGCAGGTCTCAGTCCACGTTTTTGCACCTGTGATAGAAACGGGCTCATTCTTCCTCGCTGTGGAAACAGCGCGGTAACACCTTCTTCTTGTACGTGTCTGTGGGATTGTGATGAGTTGGGGTTAAAAAATCCCCCACGTGCTCCTTGGAGAATCCCAGGCCCTCCTGTTTTAAGGAAATAAGTGGGTTTTGAAGATGACCTTTACAACTTAAAAATCCCACAGGGAGGGGTTCAGAGGTGCTGTGCTGGCTTCACTGCGGGAGGTTTCCTATTGATACATTTCGAGATAAGAAAGAATTTTTAAAATCTCATGCTCTCAACAGAGATGGAAGGAGGATGATAAAGTTTCCACTGAGTTTTTCATGACTTCTGCAGGGGAACTTTTGTCTCAAACTCACCCCTGGTTCTAAAGAAAAGGTCTTTTCTAGCAAGATGTTCCTTTTCACCACTACACCTTCTTTTATTCAGGGTAACAACATTAGTTATAGGAGAAAAAAAAAATCCTCTCTTGACCTTTATGAGATGTCCTGCCCATGCTAACATAGGTGAGCCCTCATTAACCATGGCTTACTGGACACCTACCTTTCTAGAACAAAAATCATTTGACAGCAACTTGAATACCACAAAAGAGAACGAAAATATTCCAGGGGGAGCTCAGTTCTCTTACAAAGTGTGTTTAATGCATAACATAACAAAATAAAATATGGGAACTTTAGTTTATCTTTCTTTTTTCATTTTGAGTACATATGAGGCTGCATTTGGTATGATGATACATTCTAGCCTTCCAGCATCATTTGTATAGTGCTTTATCAAGAGAGGACTAAATGACATCAGTAAAAGAAATATTTCAAACAGAAAACTGCTTCAGTAGATATTTATTAATGATTCAGAACAAAAATATTTTGGAACTGTCATTTTTGGAAAACAGTTCAAGTTTTCAGTGTTGAGTTCCCAGCTGAGACAATCAGTATTAGTTTCTCCTGGAACAGAAATTTCATTTTCATTCTCATTTTTTAAGATACTTCCCTTGTTTCTTGGAAAATAACCACAAATGCCTCTCTCTTTCTTTTTTAATTCATTTTCTACTTGTCTATCAATCTCATCACCACAGACCATCCAAAGGTCAAATCTCCAGCCAACCCAAATAGTCATTTCACCTGTCAGATTTTTGAATGTTGTGATATTTTCTTTTTAGGACTTAAATATCTTGTTGACTTTTGGAGCAGGAATAAGCCTGCCACGGTTCTGATTTGTTGGCTCAAGTGGTATTTGGACCTGAGACTGGGCTATTGCAGGAGCGTTGTGCTCTAGAGGTTGTGTCTACGCTACACAACCCTACAGGTCCAAGCACTTGTCTGTGATCATAGAATCATAGAATGTAGAATGATTTAGGTTGGAAGGGAACTTAAAGATCATCCAGTTCCAACCCCCCTGCCACGGGCAAGGACATTTTCCCATCATCTGTGCTATTAATTTGTTAACTTCTGTTGGTTCCCTGTATAGTCAGAGCAAAACCGCACTCATTCAGGAAGTGGTTCACGGCACCTAAAATTAAACATTCTAAAATAAAATATCCCCTAAAGGTGACAGGGTCTCTCTTCTTTCATTAAAGATGTACCTTATAAAAATTAAACTCTGGGCAGAAATTAGGATAACCCTGGTGCCAGACTCAGCACTGGGAAGCGGTCAAGGGCAAACCTGCTCCTGCCAGTGCCTCGACTTTCCCTGCCAGTCCAACTGCTATGCAAGGGTCTTGCTGCCAGCCCTAGATTCCCAGTTGGCAGAGCCACCAGCCAGTGGGTACGGACCTCAGACAGGGAATTCCCCCTTCCTCACTGCAAAGAGAGCCTTGCCAATGCTGGCAGATGGCAGCCATGGCATCCTGAATGGGCAGCAGGGAACACCCTTTGAAAGCAACATTTGAAGACCCTTTCAACTAGCCAGTTGTACGGCAAAGAGTTTGGGCACGATGAATAATTGGAAGGGCAGAACTGAGATAATTAAGGGCCAGCCCCATGATTTCTGTGCTGTTTCAATGTTGAGGAGACAACTCCAACGCTAATTTCCACCTGGCTCTGAACAAGGATAATGGATGCGTTGCATGGGCCAGAAATATTTCAGAGACATGGACAGCTGTGAGTGCAGGTTGAGGCTCTGCAACAAGAGGGAGAGGTGAACTCTGGAGTGCAGGTGGTGCTTTGGCTCTGCTGCCCAGCGCAGCTACTGCTGAGCAAGATGAAGCGATCCTGCCCCTCCTAGGGTCTGGTGAAGGTCCAGCCAGGGATGCGAACATCATGCCACCAGCCACCAGGACTGCTGTAATAGCCACTCATCTCAAGCTGGGGCTCAGACAAGGGTCTCCATCCCACAAGTAAGCCATCCATGCTCCCATGTCTGCCCTTCCCCTGGCCCCAGCTCTCCCATGAGGGCAGCTGGAGCTCTTGCAGAAATATGTGCTGGCACACAGCAACTGCTGGTACTTTCTCAGTCACCGTCCGCCTACTCTGTGTCTAATGTGACATGCTGTTTCTGTTGTGTCTCAGCTTTTTTTTTTCAGATGGACATTTTCAGCTGAGTTTGTGATGCATGACCAATGTCTCCTTCCAGAAAAGACTCCATGTGCTTTGGGCTGGGAATTTAGAATTTAAAGTGACTGGCTGAAGCCATTTGAGTCCTTTTCTTGTTCTTTCTCCTATTTCTTTCCACCATGTCCCACTCCTGCCTTTCCATGGCTCATGTCTATAAAGTGCAGAGCTCAGCTGCACCGTCAGAAACCCCTGCTCCTACCTAGAAAACATCTCCTACTCATCTCTGAATGTTTTGCAAGTAGTCAAAAGAGAGCAAAAGAGATCTGGGGCAGAATTTTGGATACTCTGAGGTTGGGGCATGTGTGATATATAATACATTTGCAACGGGCTGGTCCTAGTGATGTATCTGGAGTAGTCTTGTTCCCTCAGTTGTTCAGCGTTCATAATTATGAGTGTCTCTAGTGGTCACTAAGAGACCTGACTTGCCTCTTCTTTCACCTGAGAGGATGCCGATGTCTTTACACAGGTGGTTTGATTATTTCTCCTCCTTCTTGGCTTGTTTCTCCAGATCAATCCGGTGACGGGCCCTCGCGAAGGAGGGACCAAAGTGACCATCCGTGGGGAGAATCTGGGGCTGGAGTTCAGAGATATCGCATCTCACGTCAAAGTGGCCGGAGTGGAGTGCAAACCACTGGTGGAAGGGTACATCCCAGCGGAGCAGTAAGTTGGATGTGCGGCAGACAGTGGGCCACAGCACACCTTATAACAGTCATTGCTACCTGTAGGGTCTTCTGAGGAGTCCATTCCTCCCAGACTTGGAAGTAAGGAATGGAAGATGCCATTCCTCACTTACAGCTCAGGAGCTAATAATCCAGTTATTACTGTGTTTGAATTGCGTATTTAGGTAATCCTCATGGCATATACCTTAAAGTTATCCTTCATCTTTCACGTAACAGCCACCAGAAGGGTAGTCAATTGCAGCTTGTAGGGCAGCAGTCCCGGAAGAGTGTAGGATCCCATGTGGGAGTAATCATTAAACCTTACAGCTGCAAAGCTGTCCACCATGCAAGGCTGGAGGACAGAGGGGCACCTAGGGTCAAACCTCAGCCCAGCATCTGTGTATATTGAAGTGAAGCTATGTTGATTTGCACCAGCTGAGCATTTGTCCCAGTGAGTGCCAACAGCCAAAAGCTGCCACTCTTTAAAGAATAACTTAGTGCACAATTTGGATCCTGGATTGGAAAGAAGAGGATAGGTGAAGTCTACAGTCCATTTCCCAGCAGTGTGGGCTGTTTGCTCCCATTCCATCTTACCCAGACTACCAAAACATCCCTCAAACCTTGCTTCTGGTTCATATTTTCTCCACAGGATAGTATGTGAGATGGGGGAGGCCAAGCCCAGCCAGCATGCTGGATTCGTGGAAATCTGCGTGGCTGAGTGCAAACCAGAGTTCATGGCCAGGTCTTCACAGCTCTACTACTTTATGGTAAGCTCCCGTGAGAAGTTCTCCTTGGCCCTGAAGGTCCTCAGGCCCTGATTCCCTTTGCTACATCTATCCATTGTCCTTGAGCATATTCAGCCTCTGAGCACTTGACTGCAGTCCTGAGCACACTAAGTTGTTCCTTCCATTGCCTTTCAAAATCTTGTTATGAGCAAAAATAGCCTGCCTAATTAATGTTTTAACAATCTAATAATAGTCCAACTTATTAGTCCACTTTCAGTTACATACAGTCACAGTCCAAATTAATGCAGAAAATCCTCATTAATAGTTAAAAATGCTATACAAGTAAGAAAAAAGAAAAAGGGGGGAAAAAAAGAAGAAAAAGGAAAAAATCTTTCCTGGTATCTCACTTTTCCCAGGAGTGATGCTCACCCCACCATCATCCCTCCAGGCCCTACAGTTGAAGGCACCAGTGTCCTACAGCAGAAACATGGGGGTTGCCACTAGTCATTACCACCCTGAGGTCTTCAGCAGGAGGAGTGTGATGTTCGTGGTGAGGTTTCTTCCTCCTTGCTCTTGGGTCTCCCCCAGGGGTATCTTCATCTTCCCTCTCCCCACCTCCTGCTCCCTTCTCCCTGGTCCCCAGAACCAGTGTCAGAGCTGCCCAGTGCCCAGCCCAGGCACACAAAGGACTGGTGTTTGCTGGGCAGTGCCTGCCTGGGGCAGCAGCCCTTGGCCATCCAGGGTGTCTACAGCACTGAGCTCAGGCAGGTCAGGTATGAGGTCCTCAGCCATGAGACACTTGTGATCACAGGGACACCCATCTCAGGGCATGGCAAACGTAGAGCTGTCCTGAGACCCTGCAGTGTTACGTCACTGCAAAGCCCATGGCCTTCTGCTAGCAAGGACAAAAATTCCCATTTACTGGGCTAGAGACAGTCACTATAGCAGTGTCAGGTGTTTCCGCAAGATCTGGCATTCAAGGGGTCTTTGCTTTAGGTGGTCTTCTGGGCATCCAGGAGAAACAATGGTGCACTCCAGCAGCACTAGATCAGGAGGGACCAGTTCACCAGTCAGGTGAACTGCAGGTGAGCTGTAGACTATGACTGGGACTCAGTGCAAGTGGGCAACTGTTTTGGATGCTCCATGGTTCAAGCAAGCTTGAACTTCAGTTAGCTTTTAAGGGTGATGCCTACACACATGAGTAAGAGTGGGATCACACCCCAGCGCTCATTCTTGGAGAGATGGCAAATGTCTGCTCTTAGAGCTGTGGTTGGAACAGCCCAGCAGCTCTTGGATTGTTACCCTCAGCTCAGCCCAGGTCTCTCTCAAGTCTCAGATACAGGCCAGACATAAATCCAAGGTGTTCCTCTGAGTGCACAGCCCTCCATGGGACTGCATGCCGTAAATACCAACACCTTCGTTGGTTTTATGTAGCGTCCTCTTGTCACAGAAAATCACATGCCTGGCAGTGGGAAGGGTAGGTGGTTTGGAGAGAGGACTTAGCCATGAGGAATTTGTGGATGAAGTCGAAAGTCCCCAGGGGTGGTGAGCGGTGGGATCACATACACGACTTCCACTCACTTCCCCGCAGCAGGCAGTCCCCCTGAAACCGGGAATTTCCTGCATCTCCGGCCTCAAATGTTAGATATGTCCAAAGAAGTGGAGGAAAAGGATCCCGTCTGGAGTCAGCAACGTGTGCTGACGATGCTCAGAGAGCAGCCACACTCCTCCCTTTCAAGAGACTGCTGGGGCTGGCAAATGGGCTGGTGGCAACGTCTGACTGGGACATCAGCTTGCAAAGCAGTCAGAGGGGCTCTGGGCCCGATTCTGCACCACCGCTGGTGCGAGTTCAGCCTCAGACTGTCGCTTTGCCAAGGAAGAGTTGTGCAGAGCCCACCCCATTTTGCATACTCTACTCGATTTTTTGCTTCACTCTGCTCCTTTCTACTGACGCTCCTTGTCCAAGAGACCTGCTAGTTCCTCTAAGGCGCCTTGCTGGGGACATGCAAGCATTGCCTGGCCTTGATCTGTGCAGATCTGCACAGGTTTGAGATGAGAGGGTCTCTTTGTTCCCATCAAAAGCTCTTGTCTCCTGCAAGGGAATGGGTCTTTTCTGAAAGTATTCACGTGCCCGAGCACTTTTTTGTGGTAAAGGAAGCTGGTAATTAATGTAAATATCTTAGATCGCCTCCTTGAGCTACAGAAATATCTCTATTCTCTGTATTTTCTGATGTCACTCAGGTGCTGTGGTGGTGGGGGCAGAGAAAGACCTTGAGAGATAGCCCACACTAGGCAGACAGAAGGGCACTTTCCAGGACATTACACTTCAGCATGTCACCTTTGCTACTCCTGGAATTACTCTCCGATTTTGATCATCCGTGTCCGTCTATGACAGTTCTTCCCTCTGCTTGTTGGTTTCCCGGCTGCCAGCTGTCCCAGCTGTGCACAAGCATGAAGTCAACAGGGTTTTCTGTGCTGAATACCTCGATACCTTTGTGCTAGACAGAAAAAAATACAGATGCTCTCCAGCCTGCCCATCATATACCCTCTCCCGTGTTCACTGCTTTCACAGCAGGAGCCGTGTTTGTTGGCACAGCTTGGCTTCCCTCTGATACTTCTGCCAGGAGATAGATGTTACTGCAGGCATCACAAGATGCCTTGGCATCCTGCAATGGTGGGTGGCAGCTTTAAGGGAAAGAAGATGTTTAAAAACTAAGGAAGGGCATCACATGAGAGAAACATCTCTCTTTCTGATGCATAGTAAACCCTCTGGAAAAGTGCTTTTCAAAATGTTTCAAACAAAACAAGGTTGAATCTGACCAATAGGTTCAGCCGTCCCTTCTCCTGCAAGAATTGGAAGAGGTGATATTTAGAACTCAATAGAGTATTTAATTTCAGTGTTTTAAAAAAGAGGTAGCTTAGTTTAGAGATGCCAGAACGGTTCTCCTCCACATTCCTAAACAGAACTTTTAAATCCAAAATGCTGTTACTTTGTTTTAAACTCAGCTGTGGTCAAAAATGCCCATTGCATTAGAGAGTACAATAAGCCAAAAGGGAAACAACGCATTTGGTTGCAGGCTGAAATAAAATTTAATATTATCTAAATGAAAATAATATCTTTTTTCTTTTTTTTTAAGGCATTCATTTTGTTACTATGGTTATTGCATGGTCTTTCAATGAAAAAGAAAAAAAATCCTTTCACTTTTTAATTCACTGAAGCAAGTTTGCCTTTATTCTGACTTTGGGTGAGGATTTTGTGGCTCAGTGCAGGCGATGTGGGCTACTGATTGCATCTCTTCTGGGTCTACTCCTAAGATCCTTGTCCCAGAAGAGCATTTGCAACTGGTCTCCCTTCCATCTTTCCCCTCCTGCTGCTACTGTTGAACCTACAGAAGGGTGCACAAGCTGTATCTGAGTCGTGTCTCGCTCTACTCTTGGCTGTGGGCGGAAAAAAATGGGAACCAAGGTCTTGACGTGCGCCATGAGGTCTGTTTAGATACAACTCTGATGGCAGCTTCTCTGTGGACAGCCTGTGTCGGGGAGGTACTGGAGGAAAGTAAAGGTTTGGGGAGCAGAGGAAAGTAGGCAAGACCCTAAAAAGGTACAGGAGATTTCCTGGCCTCTTTCCCTCATTATCACTGTCCACTTCAGCCCATTAGACATCCACTCGATCTAGGGGTCCACTAGCATTTTCCATCCCCTTTCCCCAGCAAGGAAACAATAAACACTCTGGAGGCTGCCTTTTACTGCAATCATGCTGTGCAATATTTATGAAGGCCACCGTGAATAATTAATGGTTTATCGCAACTTTGAAATCTTCGCCACAGACCCTTTTGCAAGATTGGCATGAGACACAGCAACGCTTTGCCAAGGAGTGGTGCTGATGTAGTTCTGGTCTGCAGGGCTCCTCAAAAGGCCACAGCCAGGTTATTTACCCACCGAAACGTGGGATAAGGGCTTTGGGTCTTTAACTCAAATGTCCCTCTCTGGTTTGTAAAGTAGCTGCTACTGCCATGCTGTTGTGTAGGCTACGTGCACCAAGTTGGCCATTCTCAACCCATTTTCTCCCAGGTGGCAGGTCACCTCCCAGCAGCAGCCATCATGGTCAGCAGTAATTTGCACTGGTGTGAGTGGCCATCAATAAGGGGTTAAAGAGGAGTTGCCATCAGATCTTGAGGCGGTACCCTAAAAATAGAATCATAGAATCATAGAATGGTTAGGGCTGGAAGGGACCTTCAAAGGTCATCTAGTCCAACCCCCCTGCAAGGAACAGGGATATCTCCAACTAGATCAGGTTGCTCAGGGCCTCGTCCAACCTGGCCTTGAAAAGAGGACTGCTACCTGCTAAAGTGGGTCTTTTGCATCTACATACTCTTCCTGCATCTTTTATCCCAATAAAAGCTGTCAGAGAATATTTCCAGAAAAGTAAAAAAACAGTTTCCAAACCATCTAGTCAAAACCAGTCAAGTTCAAACACAAGAACCATCCAGCTCTGACAACAGATTTTTCTGCAGAGCTGTATGTCAGATTATCATGTTCAGCTCTTTCTCCAAGTGGTAGCTTCGTTTTGAACAAAAGCAAAGTGGAAACCCTGTCGCTGTTTTTCAAAACGATTACCCAGATGGGGGACAGGGACAGAGAGGGCTCTGTGTCTGCGAAAGTGGGAGCTGTGGTGTGTGTCAGGTGGTTTTATAAACACGGATTAATGGTCTCCAAAGCTCAATGAGGTGACTGCGTGATGTACCTGCTCATTCAGAGGAGCTGAGGAGAGCTTCGAGCATTTGTGTCATCATTCTTAAAGAGAGGGGAAAAAAATAATCTTCATTTAAATGCATATAGTAGCTTTTCACTTGGGACTGAGTGGAAAGTTTTTCTATTAAAATGCAAATGAAAGAATAAACTGTAACTCCAAATTTCTCCCTGAAAATGAATGTCTCCTCTCTGCATTGTGGTAACAGGGTGATCTGTACCTTCAGAGTGCAAGTATTTTATCTTGATTTTGGGAAGGGAGAGCAGGAGGGTAAGAAAAAGACGTTTGAGATTTGGGGTCCCTGAAGGAATTGTGCCCCTTTTTGATATATCAACGTGGTGTTATGTTTGGAAAAAAGGCTG
The DNA here is from genome assembly GCF_009769465.1 of Tauraco erythrolophus. NCBI lineage: Eukaryota > Metazoa > Chordata > Aves > Musophagiformes > Musophagidae > Tauraco > Tauraco erythrolophus. The sequence goes on from NC_141468.1 coordinate 3,277,477, forward strand.
TAGAAATAGAAAAAAAAAAAAAAAAAGGGTTGTCTGGACAGTACTCTTTTTGTGGCTGTAGTATTTCAGAGTACATCTCGACATGAGCATCGCTGTGCTGTATCGGTGAAGGACACTCCAGTAGACTGTCTCAGCATCTAAGTCTGATAAGGGAAAGAGAAAGGTCTGTGTTCATGCGGTGGGCATGTGGGAGAGGCAAGACACGAGCTCAGATGCTCTGCTGAACAGCTCTCCTCCTTCCCAGGGAAAGAGCCTGTGAGCACAGCGGGAGTTTTCAGGCATGTCTCTGGAGTTACACAGCAGGTTCTGTTCCCTTGTCAGATGTGTAGGCTTTAGAGTAATCCTTTGAGGACTTGATCATTTTCATCACTTGTGAGCTCCACAGTTTGGAGGTGAAGAGTCCTCAGTAAGATCCGATCAACCAGCTCAAGATCCAGTTTATCTTCCAGAGGTGGTGTTGCATGACAGCAAAAAGACACCTGAGCTGTGTCAAACAAGCAGCAGAGATGGAAGATTGTAGGTCCAGCTGCTCCAGGTATGGAATTGACTTTACAAGCAGAGTATTTCTGAATGGGTACCAGGTCAGGTCTGATTTTGAAGAAATGAGGAGAACATATTGAGGTTAGGTCTGAACTCATCCCACCAAACTTGCCATTCAAGCAGGGTGTCTGTGATAAGACTGGAGTCACTCTAGGCTCGTCTGTTGGCCAAAAGATACGGTCATCTTCTGAAGGGAAGAACCCCATTGGAGGTACCTACCTCTCTCCATCATTCAAATGAGAGAGGGAAGGTACCTATGCTCCTCTGCTGTGCTTTCAACACAACCCTTTGCCTTCACAGACTCTGACACTCTCTGATCTGAAGCCGAAGCGGGGACCAGTGTCGGGTGGCACCCAGGTGACAATTACGGGCAACAACCTTAATGCAGGCAGCAATGTCATCGTGACCTTTGGGCGACAACCCTGCCTTTTCTACAGGTACAAATGAGTCCTTCCTACTCTACATGCTTGATTCTGAAAGAGGTGAGGAATTAGCAGTCAAGAGACTTCTGCAGCCCAGAAGCCCTGTCCCTCATGTGCCTCTTTTGCCTGTGGCCACATCTATTCAGCAATGGGACTTCTGCATTTTGCACTGTGTGCAACCTTACTGTGCATGTTTTGGAGTGAGAGAATAGGATTTATTTCATTGTTTTGATTGGTATTTGATGTGTTTTTTTCCATGGTCCCTTGTCAAATTTCACTACAATTCTCCACGGTCCTGTGCTTTGCTACTTGCTCTGGGAGTACGTCGGTTAAAAGATTCATTTTCATGTCCCTGCTTTAGCGGAGGTGACAAAGAAAATCTGACAACATCAGTTCTAAGTATTAGAACACCTCCCTTTTATCCCAGAATAGTCCTGTAGTGCTAAGAAATGGATGATTTGCAACATTTCAGCTCCGGGTTGGCTTCTGTTCAATTGCCGTTCAGAGAGGCTTAATGTCGATGTTACCTGCTGAATGTTCCCTGATCCCTGTGAGAATGAGCCTGAATCCTATTCCCAGGGGCTCCCACAGCTCGAAACTACTCAGTGCAACACATTTCGCTGCCAATATTGTTGGAGGCTGAAGATGAAGTTGGCACATTTCTCCCAGCATGTCCTTGGCAGAAGAAGGGCTTGTTCACAGGAGACCTGGGACCACTGTCTTGGGGCAATGCCCTTCCCTCTCCTGGCTTGGGGGATCCTGTTTAGCTGCCTGTCATGACTGTGGTGTGATTCAGCATCTATAGTTCAGGAGGGTGAAGTCACAGCTTGTGATTTAAAAGGCCAAGTGGGAACCACAGCTGCTTGGAGATGCTCATTGAAGAGATTGGGGAGTTTTAGGAGGGATTGAGTGTGGTCTTTCAGGAGAATTTGGAGAGCACTTGGAAGATGCAGTCAGTGAAGGCGAGTGCCATTCTGCAAGGGAAGGATGCACCCTGCTTTATCCTTTCTAGGGTGTAAGATGAGACTGTATCCCAAATCACAGGGCTGGGGAGATTGAGGGTGTTTGGAGCCTGGATTTTTGGCTCTTTATGGAAGTTAAGGGCTACTGCAAAATTCAGACTTGGAGCTGGCTTTAAGCCCTGCCCAAAAGAGAAGGTTTATGCAGAGTCCTCTTTCAACATAACCATAACATGCTTCCAACTATATTAGCACCTTACCTGCAAAGGTCCCAGGCACGCTGCAAACTGCACTTAAACAAGGCTTACAGTCCTGGTGCAAAGTAAGCTTTATTATCCCAGACGGGAAAGCTGAGGTCCAAACATCCCTTTTTATGAGCTGCTGCTGCGTATGTCTGCAGTCAGGAAGGAAAAATCAATCGAGTGTTTAATCATACAGAAATACTTCTGGAGAAAGGTCTGCTTTGCACTTCCCTTGGGGTTCTGTTTTCACTCTGAGACCTGAGAAACGATGACTTTTGTGGTTTTACTTAAAGTAGGGAAAAGGGAGTGTCACTTCCTGAGATAAATGTTTAACACAATTCACAGCACATTCCTGTGGCAGTGCATTTCACTGCTTCCCAATGCATAGGTTAAGGTCACAGGACAGAGGAGTAAGTAGCTGGGCTCTTTTTGCTACCATTGATTTGCTACTGGTACCATCTGGTTTATATTGACTTGCTTCTGCTCACAGGAGATCCACCAAGCACATCGTCTGTAACACCACTGCCTCAGATGAAGGCTTTGAGAAGGTGAAGGTGTCCGTGAGAGTGGACAAGGCCAAGATACATCAAGAGTTGCAGTATGAATATGTGGAGGATCCAACTATCCTGAGGATTGAGCCTGAGTGGAGCATCTTCAGGTAAGCAGCCCATGGACACCTCCTACCACCTCCCCTTATCTTCTAATGCAGCACTGGTGTGTTCGTGTTGGTCCTTGATATGGAAAGGTACTTTTCAAGCATTGTATTCACTAAGGTATAGAATTGTGCAGAGCTGCTTCACAGAGCCCAAGAACCACAAGTGCTGGTGAACTTGCGTCCTCAGAAGATCTAACTGGCCAGCAGTCCATTGTGCATTCATTGTAACGGCTTGGATGCTCAATGTATGTCTGTGCTCATGTCGTACCCCTGGGACAAAATTTCCATAGTCTAGTGAGGGATGGACAGAAGCATGAGCCTTTTTCCAAAGAAACCCTGCATGGTCCAAGTCTAAATGATCCTGCATCCCATCTTCACTAGCAGAGCAAAGCTTCCTGGCTTAATGCAGAAAAATCCAGCTGCCCGTGCTCACCAGAAGCTTGCTTGGAGACTTTAATTACACAGGCGGGTGCAGCAGGTCTCCAACCTAGTGTTGAAGATTTCTCCCTTGATAAACCTCTCAGCCTGAGGTTTATCTCCAGGTTCAGGATGGTCCCTGTCTGAGTAATACTGGGCTGCATCCAAAGCAGTGTGGGCAGCAGATCGAGGGTGGAGATTCAGCCCCTCTACTTTGTTCTTGTGAGACCCCATCTGCAGTACTGGGTTCAGCTCTGAGGTGCCCAACACAAGAAGGACATGGAGCTGTTGGAACAGGTCCAGAGGAGGCCATGAAGATGATCCAAGGACTGGAGCACCTCTCCCGTGAAGACAGGCTGAGAGAGTTGGGGTTGTTCAGCATGGAGAAAAGAAGGCTCTGGGAACACTTTCTAGCAGCCTTCCAGTGCCTAAAGGGGGTCTATAAGAAAGCCAGAGAGGGACTTTTGACAAGGGCGTGTAGTGATAGGACTAACAGCAATGGCTTTAAACTGGAAGAGAGTAGGTTTCGATTAGATGTAAGGAAGAAATTTTTTACAATGAGGGTGGTGAAGCACTGGCACAGGTTGCCCGGAGAAGTTATGGCTACCCCATCCCTGGAAGTGTTCAAGGCCAGGTTGGATGAGGCTTTGGGCAACCTGGTGTAGTGGAGGGTGTCCCTGCCCATGGCAGGGGGGTTGGAACTAGATGATCTTGAAGGTCCCTTCTAACCCAAATCAATCTATGATTCTATGAATATTACAGACCACTGGGGCTGGTTTAACTACACTATTGTATCCCTAAAAGCTGCAACTCCTACTGTTTCTGGTCATGACTGTGTTTCGGGCCCCATTGGACGGGGTCCACAGCTTTGCATGGCAGCAGGACCAGTCACTGATCTGTTAAACCCAGGCATAAATGTCATAACTGTTCTTAGAGAAGTGAATCTCCCTTGGGTTTGAAAGCAGCAATTCCTGCCTTTCCTGCAGCCTTCATGTCCTTGTTGGCTTAGGACTAAGCACTACTTGTTTGGCTGTCATACCTGAAAGCCCCAGGGCTGTCTCCTGTGATGAAACACAAAGGGAATCCTCATCCCTACCCTGTCAAACAGCCTTCCTCCTCGTTAGGCTTCCCTTTTTCTCTTCACCCCCTTGATGTTGAATTCAGAGGGTTCATGTGAAGGTGCCGGAGAGGAGCATTTGCCCTGGTTGTGGAAAGCATCAAAGCAATACTCAAACCCTCTCAGAAACCTGCAGAAATGGCCTTGGGAAGAGAGAAATTGGTTGTTAAATGCACTGGTACTTCCTTGAAAAGATACAAAATAAGAAATCTTAGTCTCCCCTCATCCACGGCAGCTCTCTGCTCCCCTGTCAAACCGGACTGATTGGAGTATCCAGGGATTAGGAGCAGGGCTTGTAAATCCCCCTAGTTCAGCTCCCATCCAGAAGATGTTTTCACAAATCAATTAGTGCCTTTAATTACCGTGAGGGAATTTACCATTTTAGCCAGATTGAATCTTCGCACATTGGACTTGAAGCTCTAGTGTCTGGATTTTCCATTTGGGGGTTTTATTTTCAGTCAGAGTTCAGGTTATCAGTGAAATGAGAAATCGTTTTTCTCCCTTCCTTATTAAAGTGGGAGCTAAAAGGTGCCAGTTAAAAGGTGCCAGATTGACAGCCCAGGGGAGTGAATTCCCCTATTATCTCCAGGAAAGTTGCAGCATAGGGACCTTCCTCTGCCTGGCTTCAGGTCTGGCTGGGAGGTGAGAAGCAGAAGTTCTCCAGAGCCCGTTTGCTCCTTGGTTTCCCTGCTGAAGCTGCCAGCAAGAAATGAAGAAACAACCAAGGAGATGCTTCAGACATATCGGCAAAGCTTTGCCCAGCCTGGAGGTGCAGAGACTCTGCCACCCGTTGCTTGCTGCCCTGGATCTCCTGTCACATCTCCTAGCATATAGGCAACTAAGAAGAGCTACTTGTTTAGTGGGTGCCAGCTTACTTGCAGGGTGTGCAGCTGCCAGGATGGATGTCTGGCACTCTACGTGCCTCATCATTCAGGTACGACCTCTAACCTTTGCTCTTTTCAGTGTTTCTGAAATCCAAAAACATCCACTTGAGTGGCAGCAGGTGCCTAATTTTGACCAGACCTACCCACCTCCACCTCATCCTTTTTCTTGTGCCCTTTTGAATCACTCCAAAGGGACATAACCTTGGAGGAGGGCGCAGAGACACAAGGTGCAATATCCAGGACTACCGCTGTGTTTCAGGGTGTCAGGGTGTTTTAAGCCCTATAACTGTTCAGCTGTGGAGCTCCATCCATCAGGTCATAATGGGAATAAACATCAGGATAAGGCCTCCACACAGAGCTGGATGGAAGTGCTGCCAACTCCAGTGCTGAAAATCAAGCAAAAAATGAGTTAGTCAGGACACGTGGACCTGGAGACAAACCGAGGATGCTGTTCCTCAGTATGTTTGTTGTGTGGTGTGATTCATTACGGCAAATCCACCGCGCTTCTCTGATTCATCACTCCTGGCTGTGGGGCTAAGCTGTTTTGAGGGATAGATGATTGCTACTAAACCAGCTTTGCAAAATTAGTGAATGAATGTACCCAGCCTGGCTTAACACCTTCTCAAGTGCCATTTTCCAAGACAATAAAGAAAAGATTACTGCTAATTTACTCCCATAGCCAAAAAAAAAAAAAAAAGAGTTGCACTGGGCTGGCAGGTAACGAGAGTTTTATGAGGCTCCATTAATGCTTTCGATCTGGGTTTGATTTGAGTGACAGCCAGCAATTATCGGAGTCTGCAGATAGAAAATTATGCTGAAAGTTTCAGGGGTAATAAGGAGTTAAATTAAGAAAGTTTGTGATCTTGGCACCTCTGTTATTTTATCGGGCAGCAGAATGTCTCCAGGCTCTGATCCGACCTGGGGGAGAGGTGACCATGACCAGGGCACTCACCTGCAGACACACAAGGCAATGGCTTGTGGTTTTCATGCAAAGGCAAGCAACAGTTTTATTTGCCTGATTTACAAGCCAGAGAGAGTTTGGGGGTGATTTTGTATATTCAGCAACCACTCTTTTTTTTTTTCTCAAAGCAAAGATCCCTCTCTGATCCAGTGCTGTGGCTGTGCTCAATAACTGTGGTCTGAGCCTGCAAGCTTGGTTTCCAAACCAAACACAGAATTTTTAACACGTGGGTTTAAAACTGTGTGCACAGACTTGGTTGATTAAATAAAAGAATTTATGTACATATGCACACACATTTGATAAATTTGAAACATGTAAAATTTTCAGCTGAGTAAAGATACAAAATCCCTTCTAGTTTGAATCAGCAGAGATTCATAATAATAATAATAAATAATAATAAATATTATAAAGGCTTATTGCCAAAAATCCAGAAGAACCAAGACAGTGGAGAAAGAACAATTTGGTTTATACACTTCTCGTTTCTGGTGAGTGAGCTCTCCCTGGGTGATATCAGGAATACTTAATGTGAAGCTGAATTTTGGGGAGGGGGTATGTTTTCTGTAGGGCAGGGAGAGAGAACTCTCTTGTAAGTGGATGTATGACTTCAGTAGAGATCCCCTGTGTGTTCAAGAGAGCTCCTCTAACCAAGCAGATCTTATGGAATTGGCAAAATGTGTTTTCACCCCATAACATTTCCCATTAGAAATTTCCCATCAGAGCTGATGCTTTCAGAGAGCAAGAACTTGAGGTACTCTGCAAAATTCAAGGTCAACCGTTGTCCTAACCATGGATCAGTCCGTACAGGGGTTACTTGAATGAAAGACCATAAGGAACCTTGCAGAGAAGTGTCACAGGAGTGCCTGCTGGAAGATACAGTCGTGACAATGCTTTTTGGCAGCGCTCTTGGCTCACGACTGCAACTTTACAGGCTTCTTGGTCACTCAGGCTATGTTTAAACTAGTAAGTACTTAATCCAGGTCTATTCTTTTGTCCTGAAGCCAACGATCGTGCATAACCCTCATCCATACCACCGGTGATATTTCCTCCTTCTAAGGCAGTTCAGCTTCATCTGTCCTGCTTGTTGGGAGTGCTCCCTGGCCCTTGCTATCCCTTGAACCATGTCCAGGCATTGCTTGGGCTGCTGCTAGCAGCTTATCAGCATCGATGGCCACCAGCCAGTGTCTGAGCTGGTACCTTGGCCAAGTTTGGTTCATTGGTGTGGGTGTAACTGGAGGGGCTGAAGCACAGTCCCAGAGAGCTGTGAGCAGCTCACTGCAACTCGATAGCTCTAGTGCTGAGCAGAGATGTGTATTTGCATTCATTCCTCCCTGCCTCGTTAGATTAATAAAGATAAATGAGGAACATGGAAAACAAAGGTCAGAAGTGCAGGAGATCTGTTGGCCGATACAAGTTTCTTCCTTACAGGGTGTTTATTCTCCGGTGTCTTCTCATCTATAATGCATTTGTTTCACCTTTCATGAACGTGCAGGTTTAGCTGCAGACAGGAAATGGATTCTGAGCTTTCTTTTCCCAATCCTACTGATTTCCACATGGCCTCTCCTCCCATTCTCAACAGAGCACTCCAGGAAAGAAATTGTAGCCTGGACAGTTTCCAAGGAGGAGTTACGGAGGCAGGTGCCGAAACTGAGAACACTCCTCACCCTGGGAAACCCTCAGAGATGGGACTGTCCGTTGATGACATTTCCTCATCCTGCCCGGCTGTGTGAGCCCTGACAGCTGAGGTTTTTTGCTTTCTCAGCTGACTTTTACCCTTTCAGCCCTTGCATCATGTTGCCTCCACCACAGCGTTGCAAAGGGAGAGCTCACTCTGGCAGAGCAATGTTGGTTTGATTTGGGATGGTCAAAGCTACCTATGGTCAACCCTTCCCCTCAACACAATATTCAAAGCCAGCCCACGTATCAGCTCCTGCTGAAGCCTGGGAACACTCCTTTGCAGTTTCTTTCCTCCCTCTCCTCTGCTCCCCAAAGTCCCACAAACGGCACCACTGGCTGCAGCTGGAAGAGGCAAAGGAAAGGAAAGAAGGGTGTTTCTGAAAGCTCCTTCCTTGTGGTGACAGTGATTGCAGGGAGTGAGAAAGGCTCCATCTACATTTTCCCATCTTAAACTGGGCTGAGAGAGATGTTAAAAAAGCAAGAAAATCTACCAGGTGCAGGGTTGCGGCTGGTATGGATCGGCTTTCTCAGGAAATCAGTCTGTGCCTGAGCAAGAGGACACAGTGACTGCAAATCTCTCTTCTGTCCCATGTTGAATCTAAAACATGTGGCAGAGCTTCTCTACCTGGGTCACCAAATGGAAACTGAGCAGATGCCTTATGCACACCAAGGCTGAAGACTTTGACTCTGTTTCTTCTAGACTCTACAGGACTGGGCTCCTGACAGCACTGAAGTGGCAGTGTCTTATTTAGGGTGATGTTATTGTAGCAAGTTTAACATGCAAGATGGGTCTACAGCCACCAGGCAAGGTGACACTGGATCCTCAAGAGCTGCTTGCACAGGATAGTATCTATGAGGGATTTTTAGGATCCCTTCCTTAAGAGATATAGGAGATACCGTCTATGGACCATTCTGAAGAGCTCCTATTAGATTTCCTGCTCTTCTTCTCATTAATGAAGCTTATGATTGCTGAGTCCTAACAATGAAAAACACCCAGATGCTGCTTGATGGGATGGTTTTAGCAAATGTGTGGTTTTACTTCTTTCTCCCCTTGTGAATGAATGAAAAATTATTTGCTTTGTTTTGTTTTTCCTTCCCTTCCTATTGGACGGTGAGATATGGTCAGACACTTTGCAATCAACATTTAGGAATACAGATCACCCATCGCTGGTGCAAGCAGTCCTGATATCTATTAGCTGGGTTCATGCTTTTCTTCCATTTCTTTTTCTCTAGTGGCAACACACCGATTGCAGTGTGGGGAACTCACCTGGACCTGATCCAAAACCCTCAGATCCGGGCAAAGCACGGTGGAAAGGAACATGTCAACGTGAGTATGGCTGCTGTAAGGTGGGGATCAGTCACAGAAGGGGACATGTCCAAGGTGGTGATAGAGGCTGGCTAACATCTCTGGAGGCTGAAATCTCCTATTGCATCCAGAAAAGAGGGTATGACTTGCTTTCAGAAAGATGACCCAGTCCTCTTTCCATGAAGGAGCATTGGACCAAAGAGAAGACCGAGGGAGATGTCATGAAGGGTCGTTCAGCTCCTGGTCTCTGCTGAGCCTGTTTCTTCCGTTGGCTCTGTCCTCTCTCTTGGACCATTGCCAGCCATGTCTGTGCATAAGTATGCCCAAATTCAGCTTATTAGCTGAGTGTGTTGGAGTCAGACAAGATTGTGAAAAGTATTCTTTGGTACTACTGTGGCCACTCCCCGGACTATTTGGGATCCTGCAAGAATGTATCCAGGTTTAACCAGATAGATTTACAGCCTAATTCAACTCTCAGTGACCCCTGAGGAACCAGAAGCAGCTCTGTGGAAACCAGCAGAGCTTTACCAAGGTCTGGGAGGACAATTCACTTAGAAGGAGCCAACTACCAGTAGCTGCTGAACAGCTCCAGATAGAGCTGTAAAATGGGTGATTTTAGCACCTGCAATTAGGAAACTCAGGAGCAGGTAACACCTACTGGTACCTACAGCAGATTGGAGGATGGGACCATGCAACAGCATCTGAAAAGGTGTTGACTGTGTATGGGGACTTTCTGGGAGCACCCAAAGAGAAAAAATGCAGAGGAACTAATTGGAATGGGGGCAGAAAGTCCAGATCCTCTGCATTTCATGACTGGCACACTGGTAACAACAAACGAGGAGAAGGCTGAGGTACTGAACCACATTTTTGCCTCAATCTTCACTGGCAACCTCTCTTCCCACATCTTGCTAGTGGATGGACTGCAAGGCAGGGACTGGGAGAGCAAAGTCTCTACCACTGTAAGAGATCAGGTTTGTGACCACCTGAAGAATCTGAATAGATATAAGTCTATGAGACCTGACAAGATGCATCCTAGAGTCCTGAGGGAATTGGCTGATATAGTTGCCAGGCCACTCTCTGTGATATTTGAAAAGCCATGGCAGTCAGATGAAGTCCCTGGTGACTGGAAAAAGGGAAATATTGCATCAATTTTTAAAAAGGGTAGAAAGGAGAACCCTGGAACTACCTGTCAGCCTCACCTCCGTGCCTGGGAAGATCATGTAGATCTTCCCAGATCCTTCCCAGATCCTCCTAGAAGCTGTGCTAAGACACATGGAGGACAGGCAGGTGATTCGAGACAGCCAGCATGACTTCACCAAGGGTAAGTCCCGCCTGACCAACCACATAGTGACCTTCTGTGACAGAGTGACTACACCAGTGGCCAAGGGAAGAGCTACGGATGTTGTCTATCTGGACTTCCATAAGGCCTTTGACATGGTCCTCTACAACATCCTTCTCTCTAAATTAGAAAGAGGTGAATTTGATGGGTGGACTGTTCGATGAATGATAAATTGGTTGAATGGTCGCATCCAGAGGGTAGTGGTCAATTGCTCAATGTCCGTATGGAGATTGGTGACAAGTGGTGTCCCTCAGGGGTCCATACTGGGACCAGTACTGTTTAATATCTTCATCAATAACATAAATAGTGGGATTGAGTGTACCCTCAGCAAGTTTGCAGATGACATCAAGCTGAGTGGTGCAGTTGACACACTGGAAGAACCGGATGTCATCCAGCGAGACCTGAACATGCTCAAGAAGTGGGCCTATGTGAACTTCATGAAGTTCAAGAAGGCTCTGGTATCAATGCAGGCTAGGGGATGAAGGGATTGGGAGCAGCCCTGCGGAGAAGGACAGGGGTGTTGGCTGATGAGAAACTCAACATGAGCCGGCAATGTGCACTGGCAGCTCAGAAAGCCAACTGTATCCTGGGCTGCATCAAAGAAGTGTGACCAGCAGGTCAAGAGAGATGATTCTGCCCCTCTACTCTGCTCTGGTGAGAACCCACCTGCAGTAGTGAGTCCAGCTCTGGAATCCTCAGCACAGGAAAGAGATGGACCTGTTGGAGTAGGTCCAGAGGAGGGCCACAAAAATGATCAGAAGGGTGGAAAGCCTCTTCTGTGCAGACAGGTTGAGACAGTGGGGTTGTTCAGCCTGGAGAAGAGAAGGCTCCAAGGAGACTTCATTGCAACCTTTCAGTGCTTAAAGGGGACCTACAAAAAAGATGGGGACAAACATTTTAGCAGGGCCTGTTGTGATAGGACAAGGAATAATGGTTTTAAACTAAAGGAGGGTGGATTCAGACTGGGTATAAGTCAAACACTTCTCTAACTATCCTGCAGAATTAGAAGCCTGCATGACTTCATCTTATTCTTCCAGCAGACTCCAGCTCTTTCCTGACACAGTGGTCTCAAACAATCATGCCACTGTGCAGATTGATGAAGCCTGTTCATCATCTCACACATGCTCATGCGGAACTGCCCATCAGTTTTGTGCTGCGAAGTACTCCGGTGCCTTTTCTTCCTTGAAGGAGCTGTTACAGCAAAGACCATCTGACTTGCTTTACAATATGAAACTGGCTGGTCCGAGTCACTTATCTCTCTATTTCTGAGTCAAAGCAGTATTAACACTGGAGCTACGCTAGCTGTGATAATGAGTGTGCTCTCAATGCTGGAGGTATCATACTAGTTTGGAGGAGATTCTCATATCAAGCACAGATGGGATCCCACAAAGCTGGTACTGTTTCCCCATGGAGCCCGTTCGTTCCTGGTGAGACCAGGGTGCATTGTGCTAGCAACCACAATGTAGAAAGATGAAGGCTCAGATCCTGAAGGAAAACCAGATTATCTAAGTCCTAGTCATTTAAAATGAAAGTTGGGATACAACAATGCCTTTCACAATCTATTACTCATTTCTCAACTACACAAAAAAGCAAGTCTTGGGCAGGGCTGGTACAAAACTCCAGGGTCTTCTGAGACCTACCTTACTGCCTTCACCGCTCCAGCTTCCTGGGCTTCCTGTTGCGGATGAGTGGAATGCACCTCTCTCAAAAGAGAGAAGCAGCAGTATGTTTTATTGAGGTAAAAGAATAATTTGACAGAATTCAATAAATTCGATGGAATTTAACAAAGTTTAACAGTGGTTTACCAAGGTTCAGTAAGTCTGATGGCAAGGTTCATCTTATTAATTACTGCATGGAAGAAACATACAAAGGAAAATTAAGTTATAATCGAGTTAGAATGATTCACACAGAGGCCGGAGATGTGAAGGATAAGGAAGACCCTCCTGTTGAGTCTTGAGGTTCAGAGTGTACCCTCTTGCTCTCTAAACTCCTTATGAAGCCTAGGTGCAGCCAGATTCAATCTTAGTCTCAGACATGGACAATGGTTTATGCCAAATGGAATTATCTATACAAAGTTTATAATAATATTGAGTAGCTACAGGGATTAGTAATGTTTCATTAGTATCAATTCAACATGCTACCAGTCACTCACCGAGGACCTGTTGCGAGTAAGGGATCTCTCTGCCTTAGGCAAGGAAGGATCTCTTAAGTCTCATGTAAGAGATCTCACACCTAGAGAGGCATCCCTGCTCAAGGGGAGAGTCACCCGGCACGCAATCCAGCTGCAACTCAGGGATAGATCCACTGGGCTCATCCTGATGGTAATATTTATAGAGTGAAGTAGTTGACTGCTGGTCAATAGTATAGACAAGATGTCTTCATTTTAGCTCTGGTATCTTGTTCTGTACTTTGGTTATCTTACATTTTTGGTCTTTGAGACCACCTTTAGAAATATTTTTCTGAGGCATCTTCACTCCCTTGTACGTGAGCTGAGAACTTTCCAGCTCACAGGTTCACCACAGGGCACGAGACCTGTTGCTCCTTAGTCAGCCTGAACCAAAGTACATCTAGGAATCAAGTGTATCCATCACAGCTTCATTTCAGATAACCTGATGTTCAAACAGGAATCTTGGGCACAACTGAGCATGCACTGCTCATACACTTTTGGAGCGATCCCCAGAGTGTGATAGCTAATTGCAGGGTGGTATTGAGGCTTTGAGTAGTCTCTGCCGTACAAAAAGAGTAAGAACTTTCTGTTTCCAGAAGGAAGTGAGATTAGGGGAAGATGCTGACACTGGAAATCCCAGAGGCTGAGCTCCCTCAGGGAAGAGGCACAGGATGCCCAGTTGTAGTACAAACTGCTTCACACACCTGCCCCCGCAAAGCTTTCCTAATCTCTTTCCAGCCTTGACTGTGTGATGGATGTGGGGTAAGTTTTGAAGCAGTTGAGCCTGTCTCACCATAACCAAGGAGGTCTGCTCCTCCCTGTCCTCTGATAATAGGTAGACTAGCATTTGACTGGGAGGTTTCTGCCCACCAGGAAGGCTGAGGGCATTTGGAAGCACTGGGAGAGAGGTGATTCTCCCCCTCTACTCTGCTCTTGTGAGACCCCACCTCGAATACTGCATCCAGTTCTGGTGTCCCCACCATAAGAGAGACATAGATCTGTTGGAGCGTGTTCAGAGGAGGGCCACAAAGATGGTCCAGGGGCTGGAGCACCTCTGCTACGAGGACAGGTTGCAGGAGCTGGGATTGGTCAGCCTTGAAAAGAGAAGACTTTGGGAGGACCTAATAGCTGCCTTCCAACACCTGAAGGGAACCTACAGGAAGTCTGGGGAGGGACTTTTTACAAGAGTGTCCACTGATAGGACAAGAGGAAATGGGTTTAAGTGTAAGGAGAACAGATTTAGATTAGATCTTAGGAAGAAATTCTTCAGTACGAGGGTGGTAAGACTTTGGAATAAATTGCCCAGAGAAGTTGTGGATGCCCCCTCTCTGGAGGTGTTCAAGGCCAGGTTGGGTGGAGCCTTGAGTAGCCTGGTCTAGTTGAGAGGCGTTCCTGCCCATGACAGAGAGGTTGGATTAGATGATCTCTGAGGTCCCTTCCAGCCTATGCCATTCTATGATTCTATGATTCTATGATTTTCCATAAACTCTCCTTGTTTTGGGTTTCTTTTTCCAGAACTGTGAGGTGCAGAACAGCACAGAGATGACCTGCCAGGCTCCAGCACTGGCTGTTGACCCCAATCACCAGTCTGAGCTTGCCGAGCGTCCAGAGGAGTTTGGCTTCATTCTTGACAATGTGCAGTCCCTGCTGATCCTCAACAAAACCAACTTCACCTACTACCCAAACCCTATCTTTGAGGTTTTCAATCCATCAGGGATCCTGGAGCTGAAGCCAGGAAGTCCCATCATACTGAAGGTGAGATGAGGACCAAGTCCTGGATGAGGAAGAACAAACACATGCTGCCTAATGCCTCTCTGTGTCTGCCAGCACCCCACAAATCACAGTGGCATCCCAACTCCATCCTAGAAATTTACTTCATTCATTGCATATATATATCACATCATATCAGAGGCACCATCTGCAAACACCAATCACCGCTCAGTATCTGCCAATACCCATAACCAAAAAATATAAACCCCTGCTGCATGCAGCCTACATTTGTACCCACTGCTGCTCACCAGATAACATTTTCTATCACTGCAGCAGGCTGGCAATTAAATACTCACATCTAGTTCTTTCTGGGTTTTTCAAGACCTTCATCTCACCCCTGGTTAGATCCTACACTAGTCCTTTGTCATTTCTGTAATCCGGACTGCTATAAAGAGAAGGAATTTTATGACTGAGCATTTCCGTATCAGCACTTGTACGTGGTGCGTATGCAAAGAAATGATTGTGCCTGTGGAATACCTTCTTGCATGTTCAGACGTTATTTGGTGCTATTGCTTTCTGTCCAGGGTAAGAACCTGATCCCACCAGTGGCAGGAGGGAATGCCAAGCTGAATTACACTGTTTTGGTTGGTGAGAAGCCCTGTGTGGTGACCGTATCAGATGTACAGCTACTGTGTGAGTCCCCAAACCTCATAGGACGGCACAAGGTGATGGTAAGTGTTGCTTGAACCTCATCATTCTTTTCTCTCTAGGTGGGTTGGGAGGGCACATCAATGCTGAAGAGCTGGCAGAGATCTCCAAGGAGTTTGCATCACCATTTGCCTTCCGTAGATCCCATAAACATCAAGGCCCCTTCTTGATACAATATTCCCATTAAGAGTAAATTGGAGAAGTAGAAGAGTAGAACAGTAACCTGGAGATCTTTCTGGACAGTGAGAAATCTTTCATAATCAAAACCCTTTAGGAAAGTTTGTCTCTCTTCTGCTTTTTGTACTGACCGTATGAATCCCAGATGCTTATGCGAGTTCATATATGTAACATGTTCCCTACATTACCTACTTTGTTGAATTCAGCACAGTCCCCAGCAATTACTCACATGCTGATGGCTAAAATTTACATTTATGTAGGAGAAAAAAAAAGCAGGATATGGATGATAGCGTGACTGGACTTTGAGGTTTTGACATTTCCACAACTTAGTATACTTCCCTCCTGGAACCTGTGAAAAATGGACCTAGTGATTACATCAGAGGGAGCTTCTTCTCCTCTCACCATTGATTTATTCACTCCTTCTTTACTTTCTTCTCAGTAATTTGCATTCCTCAATGCTACTGCTTGATAAACAGCACATCAGCAAACTCATCTGACTTGTACCGAGCTGTGGGTGGAAACACACCAAAAGCTAACGGCTGACATCAGACTTACGGATGATCAATGTTTCGCATTCCTTGCGATCAACTTTTTTCCACTTCTCTGTTGCTCTTCCAAATTTGTATCTGTCACATATTTATTTATTTCAACGCAGTGAGACTCATAAAGGTTGATGGAGACACACTGCATAGCTCTTTAAAAAGAGAGTTTTCTGAGGACTTTTAGAAAACGGAGTTTGTGGTGACCATTTTGGGTCTCATTTGTGACTGCTGCTGGGAGACCTCATACTGGCTACTTAACTTCTCTGTGCCAAAGTTTGTCATCTGGAAAATAGAGGTAATAATCCTTTTCAGCCATCCAAATATACCGTGGCTCTCGATTCATTGTGAAGTACATTAAGACACTCCAAGAGGAGCAATAATGAAGTGAGAGATTTTCTCTGTGTGAATACCAAAGCTTTTGAACAAGGCAATGTATGTTCCCTGTCATTTCCATGAATATAATTAAACATACGGTTAGTCAGAGATGGACAAAGCCAATCCTAGAGAGCGAAAACTCAAAGTCAGGTGAGCAATAATCAGTCCCTGGGGATCAGTGAGGATGAACATCTGGTCAGGTCTTACTAATTGGGAAGCCTCCCCTGCTCCTGCATCTTAGGACAGCTTAAGCAAAGCCACAGAGGAAAAAATAATCCCTTTTTGAGGCTGCTGATCAAACAAGAGATGCTGTTGGAAACATAGGAAGATGATCACGTTGAAGCTTGTTAATGAGCATCAGTGTTAGAGGCAAGTTACAGATTTCTTGTTCAACTGCCAACACTGAGGCAACCCTTTGACAGTGTCTGGGCTGGGAACCAAATACAGAAGGTCACTTGCGATGGAGGCCCGTGCTCAAGGATGGACTTTGCATCTGGAACTTACCAGGGGGACAGCTGGGCTGGGAAATGCCTCCTCCAGCATGGCACAGCATCTCTGTTGCATGGGTTGGTACAAAATATATCCCCATGTTTCACAGGAATGTCACTTTGATGATCAGGATAAGTGACAGGTAGCTCTCCCAGGTCCTCCTCCTATTTCTGCCAACAATTTACTGTGTGACCTTGAGTAAATTGCTGAACGAACCTTTTCTTGCAAAGTGAGGTGGCCTAGATCTGAGAGGGGACCGTGGGACTGAATCAACCTTTGCAACACTGATTATTTCTAAGGGAAGTAACAATGACAATGACACACATTGATGTCAACATGTTTTTGATCTATTTCAGCTATCTTTTGTACAATGACAGTTAAATATTTGAAATAATAGAAAAGAACTAAAGCAATAGTTATAGAAGATTGACTAAAACTCAGAAGCAAGCTCTTTTCCAAGGAAAAGAAAGAGACATGAGGAAGATCCATGTGTAACTGTGTTGGAGAAGGTCTGCAATGAAGAAGTGGAGTACTTTTGAAGGGTAGCTGGTGTCTAATGCGGGCACTTACGTACAGAAATTCACACTGGACTCTTTGTGTAGTGAATGGAGAAACAGTCAAATATAGCAATCAAAGTTCAGGGCACAATTCCTGTCATCCTAAGGTAGACACTTATATTTGGCCAAGGCAAACTTACACTAGGAAAGACACTACCATAGATGACTTTTACACAACAGGAACTATTAAACTCCTACAGATGGCCCCTAAGACTTTGCTGGAGAAAACTGGGCTCTGCCATAGTGCCATTTAGAACAAATTCATGATTAATAAGCTTAACAGGTGGCCAGGTTGTTGTTTGGTAATAGAGAGGGCTCATGTTCAGTCTTCTGGAAGGTATAAATGGCTTCCTTCAAAAACACTCAGTGGCCCAAGAAATAAAGTAGGGCTATATCTATATATTTGCTTGTTTTTCTTTTAAATTCTCAGACTAGTATGACAGTCTTACAAGCTTTCTTCTTCAAGAGACAGATCCTCTCAGATCATGACAGTTTGATTCATGGGCTGTGAGATCTTCCCAGCGTTGAAACCACCTTTAGAGAGGAACAGACTAGGACTAACTTTGTTCGACACCTACCTCTAGGAGTCTAGATCCCTTATAGTTAGTGGAGAGAAATGAGAACTTCCACTGAATAAAACGTCTCATCCTAACGTCAAAGGAGGTGTCAAAAGCAGCTCACATAAATCACTCTCTGAATGTGCTTTTTCTCTGTATTGACTCCGAGAGCATGCTGTCATGTCTCACTCAGATGTGCATGTTGAATGTTTGGTGAGAGGAATCCCACCCATGGGGACGGGCTGTTCTGCGAGCTTTGAGGACGGATCTGCACTGAGGATTGGGACAGGGTTGTTTGATTCTTGTCTGATAGTCCTCGAATGGACTCGCCTGACTGCAGCGCTTAGACGAAAAAGGCCACTGTCAGAAACAGAAACGAAATAAAATGAATCTATTTATTGATTCACTGTGACAAGGAGGAAATTGTGCAAACTGGTGAGGAAATTTTCCTGGGAGGATTTGAGACAGTGGTCTAGGGCAAAAGGCAATATCTTTCAGTGCGCAGATTAGCTTGTGAGTTTGGCAGTTTTTCTTCTCAGTTGGGCATGCCACATATTAGTGACAAATCTCCACCCTTTGCAGGCTTTGTAAGTGAGGGGGGCCTTGTATCTTGGAATACATGAGAAAACTACTTAGTGCTGTGTCCTCAGCTTACATGGGTGCTAGGTTGTTCCTTGGCCACTGAAGATGTTTTATGAGTCATCAATGTCATGCTACAGGAATGGTCATCTTGAAACTCTATTACCTGGTCAGATGAGCTTAGGTTTGGGTTTTTTCTCATCATGGACATTGATAACTTTCTATAGCCCATCCCAAAATGCTTACGAGTATTCAGGGCATGAGAGGATCTTCTGGATGGAAAATGACATATTTCTAGACATTCACCTTTGTCCTGTCCAAGACATAATGTTCCAGTTCGGCGTCTTTTCCCAAGACTCCCTAAAAAAACAGCCTATATCTGGTGCTAGAGCAAACCAGACATCTTGGAGGTTGTAACTGAGGTCATATTAATTTCTAGGAGGTGGTGGCGTCACAGAGATCCCTGTCCCCGAGGGCTGTGGTGATAAGGTGCCGGAGCAGCTAGGAAATTTTTCATTAACACATGACTCTCTGCTGTGAAATCTCTTCTGCCGGCTCCAATCCTTCCTCTCCCTCCAGTTTCTTCCTCCTGCAACCTAGAGAGGAAACCTGAGTAGGTGCTTGAGCTGAGGCATGGGAGGCCTGGGATTAGTGTGTATGCAGGCAGGTTGGAGACAGACTGATTAACTGAGAGCTGGTGGGATGAAGGACAAGGCTAGCGACCAGGCTGGGATGTTGTCATGGATCCTGATTTAGGATCCTACCAAATACACCAATTTGTCGCGAATGGGCGAGTTAGATTGCTTAAAGAATCACCATCAAAGCTATTAGCAAAAATGGGTTTAACACGATGTTGTAAAAGTGCGACTCAACATGCTAAGTTTGATGGCAAGGTTCACTCTATTAATGACGACAGAGAAGAAACATACAAAGGAAAATTGAGATAGACTTGAGTTAGGATGATTCACAGAGAAACTGGAGACATAAAAGGGTAAGGAAGACCCTCTTGTTGAGTCACGAGGTTCAGAGTGGACCCTCTTGCTTTCTAAACTCCTTCCCAGAGAGGAGTCTAGGTGTGGCTGGATCCAGACTTAGTCATAGACTTGGTCAATGGTGTATGTCTAAAGGATCATATATGAAAGGTTTATAACGTTTCATGAGCATCAGTTCAGCACGCAATGAAAGTTACCAAAGCAAAATTAAAATTACGTACTACGAGATTATGCACGGTATTAGTCACTTACCAAAGATCTGCCATTGGTAAAAGGTCTCTCTGCCTCGAGGAGCATCGTCGGGAGGTGTCCCAGCTCAAGGGGAGATCACTGCCATGCAGCCATGCTGCCTAGCAGGGAGAGCTCAAAGAAGACTCACTTAGGCTGTCATATTTATGGAATAAAGTGATTGGCTCATAGTCAAATTACATGCAATGGAAAAGGTACGCATGAGACTCCTCCTACCCACAACCCAATGAGTCTTGGAAACGCCACTCGTGATTCGTGTGTTGATCAGATAATTAGTGTTCCAAGCTCATATGCATTGATGCTCACAGTGTCACTCTGCTCCTTTGTGGGATTCTAGAGAACAGATTGAAACAAGAGAAGCTCACAGCCTGGCTACATCTCAGGCCTTCACCTTCTCCAGAGCCTGGACCATCACTTGGTCTCTTGACCACCACTGGTCAAGAGGTCAAGCACACCCATCACAGATGTGGGGGATGTTTTCACTGGCTGCTATGGGAGCTGGAAAGATGAGGGAGAGCTCCTCATAAAGGAGAAAGAAAAAGGTTCAACTAGATGCTGCAACGGTCCCAGTTGCAGTGGGAGGGGAAAGCACGTAGCTGTGGGGTCTTGACTGCATTTCTGCCCAGCAGCAAGACTTTGCAGTTTCTGCAAGGCCTACTACGCCTCTCTGGGACAAAGCTCAGCTGGGGTGAAGTGATGGGGCTCGTAACCATGTCACGATCCTTCAAGCTCTTTGCATGGCATCTTCCTAGCTTTATGTTGAGCTATAACCGGTGTTCCCCTAGCACAGCACAGTCCTAGAAGCCTTCTTTTTTATACATCAAGCTAGACAGCAACGCTTTTCCCCTTGCCACTCAAATTTATCCTACTCTACAAATAGCCTTGAAAAACCTTGTAGCAGCCTTGAGTGAGTAGTACCCTGTGGGATTACTGTTGGGAGTGATGTTTATGATGTAAAAATGGCCTCCTAACAGACTTGCTTCAGCAGAGCATTTTGTTGGGCTTGCAGCGGTACTGCTTGCAGGGTTTCTTTCTGGCTGTTAAAAGCAAGGTCCTCGCACAGCAGCTTGTTCCAGAGGTTGGCAGCAGCTGTGGGAACCTCTGGAAGTGCATGGAGAGCAGAAGGCTGTGTTTCAGCATCCTGTAACGTTGGAGAGCATCTGCAGCCACTCTGCCAACGTGTGGATAGGAAAGAGGCTGTAAAGAGCATGGGCCAGGCTCTGTGGGTTTTGTGTCGCCTTTTTTTTCCCCTCTCCCAGTGGCTTCCAAATACAGTTTTCTCCACTTGAAGAGTCAAAAGCAAATTGTGACTCTGATTTCTGCATTCCCACTGTCCTGACTGCTGCTATGCCAGCTGTCTGGGTCAGATGTCCCCTGTCCTGTTATGAGGTTAGGACCCATCAGACCATAACCGTGAGCTATGTATTCTGTGTGCATTTGAAGACTAAGTGTCATCAAGGCAGTACAGCACAATAAAACTGTTTGGGACAGGGAATGGAAAACCCATAATGAACCCTAAACTGCAATATAGCCAGGTCATTGGAAATGGTGAGATTTGTCTCACCAAAATCCTTTGTTGGTTGGGTTCATGGTCACTGTGTCAACAGAGGTGCTTTTACATGACATTTTAGGTGTTTTTTAGCCGTTCTCTATTCAAGTAATTCATGGAATCATAGAATAGTTTGGGTTGGAAAGGACCTTCAAGATCATCTCGTTCCAACCCGCCTGCCACAGACGGGGACACTTTCCACTAGATCAGCTTGCTCAAAGCCTTATCCAACCTGGCCTTGAATACCTACATGGATGGCACATCCACAACTTCTCTGGGCAACCTGTTCCAGTGTTTCACCACTCTCATTGTAAAAAATTTCTTCCTTAGATCTAATCTAAATCTCCCGTCTTCCATTTTAAAGCCATTGCCCCTTGTCCTATCACTATATACCCTTGTAAAAGCCCCTCTCCAGCCTTCTTGTAGGCTCCCTTATATCCCCTTTAAACTCTTTTTAGCTTGAGAGACAAGGGGAGGTCATGAGTCTTAGTCGAGGAGATGATGATGTTCCTCTATGTTCCTGCTTGTTTGGCAGCTTCAGTGTGACTTTTTCCCGTCTTCCCTCTAGGCTCGTGTAGGAGGGATGGAGTTCTCCCCAGGGATGGTCTACATCTCTCCAGACAGCCCTCTCAGCTTGCCAGCTATTGTCAGCATTGCAGTAGCTGGTGGCCTGCTCATCATCTTCATCGTGGCTGTGTTGATTGCGTACAAGCGCAAATCCAGAGAAAGCGACCTCACCCTCAAGCGTCTGCAGATGCAGATGGACAACTTGGAGTCCAGAGTGGCACTGGAGTGCAAAGAAGGTAGGATGAGGATGGAAGGCTGACACTGTGTCGGTGTTAGCAGGAGAGAGAGCCACAAAGCTTTGAGCCAAAATATTACTAAGGAACAGGAGGGTTGAATCCTGTGGGTCTGGCTTAAGCCTGGATCTAACGTGACTTTGCCTGTTTTCCTTAAGTCCAACCTTCCTCCATTCTGTCCAAGTTGTATTTACTAACTCACAGTCCAGAGAGAGCCTTGACATGTGTCCCTTGGGAAAGGCTGTGTTGTAGGAAAGGTGAGACTGCTCTTGTCCACCACCTTCTTCTCCACGTGTTGCTTCTCTACTTGTACTTTAGTCTCGTGAACATGGGTCTGAGGGCTTTTCCCATCACAGTAGAGGAGATCTGGACTGTCATTGCTACATGAGTCGTTCCTTTTTTGTCTCAGCCTTTGCAGAGCTACAGACGGACATCCACGAGCTGACAAGTGATCTGGATGGAGCCGGGATCCCCTTCCTCGATTACCGAACCTATACCATGAGGGTGCTTTTCCCTGGCATTGAAGATCATCCAGTCCTGAGGGATCTGGAGGTAAGAAATCAACATCTCCTGCTTCTGGCTCCTCTCGTACTTTCCTATTCTGCCCTGAATGCAAAAGATGTTGTGTCAGTGGTGGGGATGTGATGGCTTAAAATGCTGTGTCCTACCAGGGACAAAACAGTACTTCATTAAAAATCCTGGTTGAAAGGGGAAGATGGTTGCTGCTATCTTACTTGTTAAATTCTATTTGATCACTCACCTGTTTGGAAGAGTCTCATAGATCTTTGCACACTAGGTCTACTGTATTAAGCTTCTCCTTTTCTTCATCTTGCTGGGATTTGTTTTTCAGACTGGATTGATTAGTTACAGATATGCAGAGGCCATGGGAAAAATGTTGTATGGCAGAGCAGCATCCTTGCTTGTGCCACTCCAGCTTTGCACAACATTAACGCTACCCAGAAGCCTTTTTTTCCTGGCAGCACTTATAGAAATAACCTGCAGTCACTGGAGGAAGTTCACTTTTGCTGCGCTCTGTGGTTTGCAGCGAGGTCAGAAAACCACAGCATCAGTCTGCCCATACCCTGCCCACATATGCCTCCTCCACCCCAACTCACTGGATGGCAGTGGTGGGAGGACAGTAAGACGTTGCCCAGCACTGTTGAGTTCTGTACACAGCCTGTGTTACCACACTGGCAACAATGAGTTTGACCCAGGTGAGGTCTGCCCGTGCTGCAAAACTCCTTTAGGCTTTGACAGATGGACAGGCTCTACTCTAGGTATACCTGGGCTGGAGAAGCAAGGGATGCACCATGGCCAAGGCCAGGGAGGTTGTTGGCTGAGCTCTCTACAAAGTCTTTGGCAAGCTCTGAGCTTCAGAAAGAATCTGGCACGGGCTGATGAGATTGCTGGAGGCCAAGACTGGGGTTAGTTGGCAGAGAGGAGGAACAGGAGCTGGCGCAGGCAATACCGTGCTTGGCTGACTGTGTAATCAGAGGTGCCTGCGTGTCTTTGCTCCTTTCCATCAGGAGAGCCAAAATTCATCAAGCTATATAGAGAGAATCATTAAAAACCCCCAATCTGTCAGCAATGAGGACATGTGGGAATGGGTAGGAGGCCGAGTTACACATTGAGTACTGTAGATATTTGCCTTTGGGGTGCAGGTAGAGTGGCCTCGAGCTGCTTTCCCTCAGGAAGAGCAGCTCAGCAGCTTCAACAAATGAGCACAGGAGACGAGGGGTGATGAATCTCTCTCTCACGTGCATAAACACACACACAGACACTTTTGTCACACCCACAGCCAATTTGAATCCCTATATTCGTTAACCTCAGCCGGCTGACCACCGAATAGCATCTGACCCCTGTAGAATTTTTAGCACAGATGCTCCCGTGTGCAGATACTGCAGAGAGACACGGAGTTAATGTTTCAGTCTGCCACCTTTGATCTCTTCTTCCTTTCATTTCATCCATCTTTTTTTTCCCTTAATCCTCTGTAAAGCTTCAACAACTCTTTCAGTGTCAATATCTTTGGCTCCCGACATATCAGGGAAGGCAGCTCCCACTCTGCTCCCTTCTCTCTAACACCTAGAAGGAGCTGCTATTTATTGGAAAAGGCCCCAGCATAGATCCCACAGTGAGCAGGTCTTACTTATTTGCAGTTAATTTGCTAATTAACTGCTTCCAGATGCAGTACAAAATACTTTTCTTGTTATTTTTTAAATTCTCCATAATAACCCGGGGATAGACAATATTAAATGTTCAAGCAAGTGAGTTAAAAATAATTATTGGCGGGATGGGTGGTAGTGGTTGGCTGGTTGGTTGTCTCAAGCTATTTACCAAGTAATTTATTTGCTGTATGCAAAAAGAGTTAAGAGCTCTAATTTCCAGAATGAAAAAGTAATGACTCTTTAAGGGGCCTTGCATTACTTGGTTGTTGAAGCATGCCAGCTTGTTTTGGATTAAAGTGCCAAATCTGGTTGGTTATTGATACATACATGCCTCGGTGACATGTGTTGCTCTGTGTTGAGACCCTCTATCTTCCAGGGAAGATATTTCAAGGACTGGAACGGCTTCAACACCATGGAGGAATGAGTTTGAGGTTCTCTATTTAGGCTTCGTTTTCATCTAGAGCCAGAAGGACCAAAAAGGGTAAAGCCCACTGTAGACTGTGGAGTCCAGGGTCCAGTGTTGAGGTCCTAAATTGTTCTGTGTGGAAACTAATTCATCAGCCTCTCATAGCTGGGAAATATGTTAGAGACTTTTGAACCTCTCTGTCTCCAAACCATCTCACCTCCCAAGCCCTTGGGGTCCTACTGCAGTGGGACCTCCAACACAGATCCTAACTCAGGGTGTCCTCTCACATCTTCTTCTTTCTAGTTCTTCAAACCAAGGCCCAGCTCCATGCTTAGCATCTTAGCCACTGCCTCACTTCATGTCTTCTTCTCAAAACCTAACCACAAGCTGTCTTCATCATTCACTTTCTTACTGCCTCCCCCAGCTTCTTAAAGCTGAACCCCAAATCTCTGCAAGCAGGTTTCTTGCAGGGATGAAAAAGAGATGTTAGGTGGAGATAGAGTGAGACTTCAGTCTGACCACAACAAAAGTACAATGTGGTATGGTACCACATCGCGGCATTAGCAACCTCTTTTTGATGTACTGCTTAGAGAGGGAAATACAGAGTTGGAAAGTAATCATCTGGCTGTGGCTAGGAGGTCTCTCAGGCTTCCTAGTCATCAGATGATGTATGTACTCTCTCCTTTTTACAAGATTCTCCCATGACACAGAAAGAGGGACTTACCTGCCTGCTAGATTAAGATTATTTTTTTTTTAACTGTGCTCTTTCAAGTAGCTTTTCCCTTTCCCTTGTCTCAGAACTGACTTCTGCTTGATGTCAAAATGTATATGTATAGCTGGAGAAGCTGGAGGGATGAAGGCAGAGAGGTACAAGGTGTGTGTGACCCATTTGGGAGAGGTCTGACAGTGGGCAATGAGGGAAAGGTTTAAACTCCCTTTCTTCTGGTGCAGGTCCCTGGCTATAGGCAGGAACGGGTGGAGAAAGGCCTGAAGCTCTTTGCCCAGCTCATCAACAACAAGGTTTTTCTGCTGTCCTTCATCCGCACGCTGGAGTCCCAGCGCAGCTTCTCCATGCGGGACCGTGGTAATGTGGCCTCGCTGATCATGACGGTGCTGCAGAGCAAGCTGGAATACGCTACTGATGTCCTCAAACAGCTCTTAGCCGACCTCATAGACAAAAATCTGGAGAGTAAGAACCACCCCAAGCTGCTGCTCCGAAGGTAAGGATGCCTGGGGCTGGAGTGAGCTGGGCTGGGCAGGCTGTGCCCGCTGTCTAACATAAGCATGCTAGTCATCTTTGGAGGAATTTGCTTGATTTTTTTTGTGCAGCAGGATGTGAAATCAAGATGGTATACAACCACAGTTCATGTGACCCCATAGGGTTGGCATGAAGCTGTTTGCAGAGAGGGGTGAATAAGGCAGGTAGGGCTGAATGGAGACTGAATTGCTCTCCCTTTCTGGTTTCTTGCTCATTTAAGACTTCCTGACAGAGTATGCCTTCTCTTAGAGGACTCTTCTCTTCCTTCCAGCATCCTTGGTATTTCCTTCCCTTTCAGCAAGTGCATCTGTCGATCTTTCTCCATCTCCTCCCTGACCCAAAAGTAGTCAGTGATTAAAAGTTACAGAACTTAACTACCTCTGGATTTTAACGTGGATCTTCCAGAAAGCTTCACGAGACCAGCAAGAGCTCATGCTTCCTAATCCTTATTTTGGACTCTTCGTGTGCTTAAGACATTCATTTATGCTTATGTTTCGTTTTAACTAGAAAATTCCAATTGTGTTGTGTAGGACCGGTGAGTATATCACATAGAACAAGTGGTATTATATCCCTGGTAAGTGGGCTGCTGCCTTCTCCTGCCTGGGACGTGGACTGCCTTGCTTTGTTTCTTCTTCATAAGTTAACTATGGATACATGGAGAGTCTTCTTCAGCTGCATTGTGGGATCTCCTGTCTCTCCCTGAGCAATGGTGCTGGGAGCTTGTTGAAGCCAGAAGAGCTGAGCTGAACCGGTTTCACATCGGGCACAAGTTTGGGTTGATGCTTCTTGGACAGGTCTAAACTCCACAGTTGTGTGGCAACCCTTGAATTAGAAATCTACTGCTCTGTAATTAATGTGCTTTCCCTGCCTAGGGAAAAACTGCCTCTTCTCCCTTTAGGATCATATTCATCTCCTTTTCACAGTCTGAATCAACCTTTCTGGTTCAAGGACCCTAAACAAAATCAGGGGGAGTCTTCTGGAGATGAATGGCCTTTGCCACTGCTCAGAGCCAACTTTGAGGACACCTCAGCTGATTACAGTGGATGGCTTGGGCAGGGAAGAGATCTGTGTTGCCTGCTGGGAGGGTTTTCATCTGGCACACAGCCCACTATGGAGAACCAGGAAAAAAAAAGGAGGAGAAGGCACTTTCTGTCATGCAGGGTAGTAAAGCCAGGGGCAGAGACTGGACATTGCTTTGGTGTCATTTGCCTCCCTGATGTGATTCAAGCCCTACAGCTTGGCTGGTGACCTCCCTCCAGTTGTCCCCAGGCTTCCTCTCTGTGCTTATCGTCTGATGCTGGATGGCACGGCCTCCTTCCTAACGTCTCCTACCTTCATCTTCTCTTTTTTCTTCCCCTTTCTCCGTCTCTTTATCTTCCATGGTTGTTCATTCCTGTCTTGTCCTCAGCATCCCATCTTTCCTCTTTCTTCCAGCTCTTTTCTAACTCTAGTTGCCTTTGTTGGAAATTAAATGTGTCCTTTAGAAGGAGATCCAGTGAACGAAGAAGACACATCCACTGTTCCAAGCTCTGAGAATACAAGGAGAAGTCAGAGGTGTGGTTTGTACTCTGAGATGGAGATCCCGTACTGAGCAGCAACAGAACAGAGTCTACTGATGAACATGCAAATAGCCCAGTGCCTTGAGATTCAGATGTTGGTTGATGTCCCCAGACAATTATTTGGAGCATTTGGATTCAACTTGTTGCTCCCCCTCCTTCCCTGTGACTCTGGGTGGAAGGGGATCTTCCAACACCCTTCTGCAGTGTTGGTTTTGCGGGTATTTGATAGGAGGAAAGAGCTGGCTGGAATGATTTTCCCACCTCTCCTGTGTCCAGTGTTCATCCCACATGACATCTACGGCCTCAAAGAGACCAAAGTCATCAGGGCAGAGAGCAACAGCACAACAGGGATTTCAGTTCTTTTTTCTCATGGTAATGACAAGTTTGCATCATGTGAGGGGTCTCAGTATCACATCAGGGAGCATCAGAAAAAGAACTCTTCTGGATGACATTCGCTGCGAGGAGCTGAGACCATGATAAGCATGAGGAATGGTGGAACTGAATGTCATACCTTGACCAATGGAGGACAGCAGCTAGATGACGTTGACTGAAGGGAATAAAGGACAAACAGGCTGGTTTGGACAGAGGCAGTCTCTAGGCAGAGGCACAGCAATGATCACTGTAGACAAAGAAAATACAAGATTAATCTGGTAGCAACCTGGGACCTTGTCACCTCTTTCTCTGGTTGCAAGCAAGAGAAGAGTAGAAACAACAAACTCTTATTATCACTCCTTCCCCCACCATCCCCACCATCTAAGTGAGATGTGCCCGTGAGAACAGACAAATCCCTATGGACACTAGGCTAAAGATCAACTGGATTTAGCTAGGGAAGGAACTGTCACTTACTCTGTGTTGGTGTAACAGGACAGTTTTCAGGCAAGGTTGCTGGGTGGTTCCAAGCATACAGCTCCAGTGATGCAAACCCTTCCCCTTGCAAGGGGAAGCAAGATCAACTTTATGCTGAAGGACTGGAGAACCTAAAAGGCAAGCTGAAGCCCTCAGTGAGAACCCCTGCATGCCTTGGGTGATAGCCAGGACAAGGAAGACTCATAGATTCATCCTGGCAGGGACTCTTCTTTCCCTCTTGAGCAACAGCAGTGCATGTACTGGAGCTAACACAGGTTCTTCTGGTGTCCATGCCACATTTACAAGTCTGAGTTGGACCTTCTGTAGGAAAAGTTCACACTGAAGACCAGAGATGGATTTTTGTCTGATTGAGGACAGAGTGTTCAAGGGCAACAGGACGAGCTTTGTGAATGTGCCACATTGACATATTGAGGAGTATAATCACTCCCAAATGCCAGGGAGATAATCAGTGCCAGATAACTATTCTCTAGTGATTTAGATCTGTCTGTCTTAAGTATTTATGTAGCCTACTTTGTCATATGGCTCAACTCTGAGCTCTTCATATTTGATGGATTTGTCCTTCCTGATCTCCTCTGAGAAGGTTCCCTGAAATGTTGTCATCACCATTTCATTGATGAAGAAACTGAGAAACAGATGTATGAGGACTTCCCTAGTTCCAGGAGAATCAACAGGCAAGTAAGGATTTGCCTGCAATTTTCCTAAATCCAAAGCTAAACCAGAGAAGCTAGGACACGCTTAATCCTGATGGTAGCATGGGCTCAGAGATCTGGGCAATAAGACGGACAAAGGCAATCTTTTGACTAGCCCTTTGATATGACCAGCATGACTAACTCATTTCCAATTTCCTTTTTCTCCTGGGCTGATTTTAGGACAGAGTCTGTGGCTGAGAAAATGCTCACCAACTGGTTCACCTTCCTGCTGTACAAGTTCCTCAAGGTAAGAGAAGCACCATGAAAAGCTGCTCTGATTCATTTCTTCTTGACAAAGTTTAGTTGGGACAAAAACTTCCTGGGTATAAAGGAAAAGGCTTTTTTCCCAGGAGAGAGCTCACTGCCCTGTAGGAGAGGGGCTGTTTTCTGCTCCCAGGAGAACAAAGAGGAACAGTTTGTTAAAGGGGCACTACTTGCCAGTCTTACTCCTGTACAGAGGTGGGATCTAAGGGTCAGTGCTGAAACGTGAAAGGATTTCAGAGCCCGGTGGAGACCTATATGGAAAGTGCTTTCCTTTTACTAGCAGACTCAGATCTCCATCGCGTGGTGACCCGTATTTTCAGTGTGTAGTGACTGGACATCTCCTGCCACCCCAGTTCAGAGGCAGTACTGAAGTCCATCGTGCCCAGTGCCTCCATCACACTTAACCTGCCTTACCCACATCGTAACCAAATCCTTGCTTAGTTTAACTTAGGGCTGAGACCAAGCTCTTCTTTGCATAAGGCTGCCTCAAGCCTACCCTGGGCATGGCCATGAGCCCTCTGAGTGCAGAGGGGTGGGTGCAATACGCCATGTACACCTGACTGCTGCATCCAGAGCCAAGCACAGGCTGAGGCTGTTGCTGCTTTGTATCCTAGTAGGAAATAGCACTGGCTTTGCAGGATGCTCATCAGCAAAACAATGAAAAGACTTGATGAGACACCCCTGAGCCCTCTGGTTCCTCCTGGAGGACCTCCTTGGGGTAGTATGTAGTAAAAAAAAAAGAAGCTTTCAGCCTTTGACACCAGCTACAGACTGCTAGGTGGTGACAATTGCCTCTTGGGGACCCACACTGAGCTTCAAGCGTGCTGATTGCCAAGGCATCAAACTCAGAGCCAGCCTTTTTGGAAGGAGCTGGTGGTCTCTGCACCTCTCTCCCACTCCTGATGCAGTTGCTAGATATCCTTACACCTTACAACCCCGTTGGGACACACTAGCCAGCCTCTGCCTGGCAATTCAAGGCTTTACAAATCAATCCATTCCCCTGACTGAGCCTTCCCCAGGAACCACCAGTCCAAGGATGAAGGCATGGAAAAGGTTTGAAGGTCCCTGGAAGGTGATTTCGGTGACCAGTATCAGATTCCTGCTTTCAGCTGAAAGGAAAGGCTATAAGGAGGTGACTTTCTAAAGAACTGTTTTTGTAATAGGCTTCTCCCCCCGCCCCCCCCAAGCTACTTGTCTTCTTGCCTTAGCCTGAACAGAGGCCTGATAAGGGCAAGAGACAAGCACACGGAAGCAATATGCTGCTGGTAGATAAGCTAATTAAGTGGGAGACAGGTGTAGGAACTGAGAAAGGGGCCACTTCACTTCAGATTATTAAGTTGTTTTTACTGGGATTTACACCAGAGAAAAAATGACCTTGCTCGTTGAGTTGGGACACGCTGCAAGAGGAGAGGGCAAGGTGGGGAGGAGGGAGGGAGGATGGAGAGATGAAGGGGAAGGTAGGCAACTGAAGAAAGCACAAGGAGGAGTGCCTGGCAGTGAATGTGCAAAGGGAGGAGAGGCTGGGAAAAGTGTGAGAAGAGGAGTGCAGTGAGTGCAAATGATGGGAAAAAGAAACTAGGGAGAGGTGTGCTTTGTTGGCCCTGCTGGGCCTCACTCATCTGACGTCAGCAATGCAACCGTACGGACCCAGGGGCACATCTCCCCTGGATCACGGAGCTGCTCCTGCCTGAGCATGCCTATTTGCCTCCAGCATGAGAGTGCTCAGGGAGGCTGTGGACTCTGCCCAGACACCCAGGATGGGACAGCAGCAGTCCATCTCCCTTTCAGACCTGTCTCCAGGTTTTCCGGGACCCATCTCACCACCTACTTCAGTGTAAAAGTCTGGCCTGGTGGCAATCACTGGAACAGCTCCTACAAGGCTCTGCTACATTGCCAGGGAGCACTGACACCTTTGTCCCTTAACGTGGAATATTGCATTCAGCTCTGGAGTCCCCAGCACAAGAAGGACATGGAGCTGCTGGAGCAGGTCCAGAGGAGGCCACAAATATGATTCGAGGGCTGGAGCATCTCTGCTATGAAGACAGGCTGAGAGAGTTGGGGCTGTTCAGCCTGGAGAAGAGAAGGCTCCGGGGTGATCTTATTGCAGCCTTCCAGTACCTAAAGGGGGCCTACAGGAAAGCTGGAGAGGGACTTTTTACAAGGGTGTGTAGTGATAGGACAAGGGGCAATGGCTTTAAACTGAAAGAGGGGAGATTTAGATTGGATATAAGGAAGAAATTTTTTACATTGAGGATGGTGAGGCACTGGACCAGGTTGCCCAGAGAAGTTGCAGTTGCCCCATCCCTGGAAGTGTTCAAGGCCAGGTTGGATGGGGCTTTGAGCAACCTGGTGTAGTGGAGGGTGTCCCTGCCCATGTCAGGGGGGTTGGAACTAGATGATCTTGGAGGTCCCTTCCAACCCAAACCATTCTATGATTGTATGACACTCGAGAGGGCTGGTTGCACTCTGTGGAAGTGGAAGGTCACCTTTTTTCCAGGGCTGTATGAAATAGACTTATTCCCACTGACTCATCTGTCCCAAGTGGTTGGAGATGGCAAGCCATGGCAGTCATTGAGATGCTACGTAAGTTGAGTTCTCACCTCTGCTCCACCTGTTTCACCTCATGGTTGTCTCTCTCCCCTGCAGGAGTGTGCTGGCGAACCGCTGTTCTCCCTTTTCTGTGCCATCAAGCAGCAGATGGAAAAGGGTCCCATCGACTCGATCACTGGGGAGGCCCGGTACTCACTGAGTGAGGACAAGCTTATCCGACAGCAGATCGATTACAAGACATTGGTGAGTGCTCTGAGCACACCTTCTTGTAGGCTTGTTCAGCCTCTTCTAACAAAAGGCGATTTAGAGAAAAGAAGCCAGTGATGGGCATGCTGACCCTCTGGGACAATTTATTCTCACAAATCAGCAGAGTCACCCTTGTGAAGACTGACTAGTTGCATCCCCTGACACAGTAAGGTTTGTGGCTGAAGCATCTGCTTTCAAAGCATGTTTGCAAGGACAGCTGCTTCCAAGTTACTTCCGTTGTGCCCTGCCCCATGCCCAGAGCATCTCCAGCTCCCAAAGGCATTGCCTGTTCTCTGAAAGCATCTGAACTACTGCAGGGTAGGGTGACAGTGCCAATCCTCTACCATTGCTTGGATTAGGTGAGATCTGGGAGCATTGGAAGACAAGTGTGAACCTTGTGTCATGAATATACATACCTGCGAATGTGAAGACAATAGGGGCAATTTTGTCTGTTCTCTTAGACAAAATACTTCCTAGTATCTACTCTTTTTCCATGGAGTGATGCTCACCCTTCCGATGTCCCTCTGACTTTTCAGTCAAAAGTAACAAAGGTGGGGTTGTCACTGCAAGTTGTCACCAATCTGAGCCCTTCCCTGGGAGCAGTGTGACGTTCATGGTGGGGTTTCTTCCTCCTCACTCTTGGGACCATCTGAGAGTATTTTGATCCCTCCTCTCCCCAAAGCCTGCTGCCTCTCCCCAGTCTCCAGCACCAGTGGCAGAGCTGCCCAGCACCCAGCCTGGGCACACAAAGATTTGGTGTTTGCTGGTCAGTGCCTGATCAGGGCAGCAGCTCTTGGCCATGTGGAGTGTCCCCAGTGCTGAGCTCAGGCAGGTCAGGCACGAGTCCTTGGCCACGGGACACTTGTGATCACAGGGACACCCAGCTCAAGGCATGGCAATCCCAAAGCTGTCCTGAGACCTTGTGGTGTTGGGTCAGTGCAAAGTCCATGGTCTTCTGCTAGTGATGGCAAAAATAGTTTTTATGAGGCTATATTGCAAGGATCTTCTCTAGAATAATCCTCACCAGAAAAAAAGAAATAATAAAAAAATCTATTACTCGTATGAAGGTTTCAGCATCAAGGAATATGTTGGAGGCACAAAGTGGAGGGACTTATTAGGTCTTCCCTAGGGCTAATGCAGCCATTCCTTTTGAGCAAGTGCAAGTCAAAGAAAAGTGAACTTGATTTAAAGATTTCAAGGATAAGAAAATTAATCCTTGTCACTGAGTCGTTTGCTTCAAAATGTGATTGTCTGAGTGGTGGAAGGTATACATTGTGTATGTCCAGCTTTAGCTTCTACTCTGAGATTACACCCTTTTCCTGCTTAATTAAAAAGCATCAATTAAAGAGCATTAGATATCTGTTCTTAGTGTGTTTGTGGGCCTTCACATTTTCCTGGATAAACCAAATCCACTGACCTTCTAAGTCTCTACAGGATGAAGAACACTTTCCAAGTCTTCAATGATCCTTGTAATTTCTTTTTTTCCCATCTTTGTTCTTGGTAAACCCCAACCCCAAATTTTAGAATGATCAGAAGGTGCCCTGAATTTATCAGATTAGAGCTGAGCTTTGATTGATTCCAAGTTTGATGAGGGGGTAGTCTTTATTCTTAAATAAGAGCACAATTTTATTTTGCATCTGGAGGTGTTCAAGGCCAGGTTGGACGAGGCTTTGAGCAACCTGGTGTAGTGGAGGGTTTCCCTGCCCATGGCAGGGGGCTTGGAACTAGGTGATCTTTGAGGTCCCTTCCAACCCAAACCATTCTGTGATTCTATGATTCTACGATCCGATATTAAAAACATGACTTTCCTGTTAAAACAGAAGCATAGTGTTTCTTTTCTATTATGTGTGGCTGTCTAGCAATTTGGAGACCTGCTCTCACACGGAGAGAGTAAGTAAAAGAAGGAAAAATACAAACACAGAGTGATCGCTTTCACCAAAGGAAATCCCTCCGATCCTTTTAGGCTTGATATAAAGCAGCCAGCAAAGGGTAGTAATTATACATCAGCCTGAACAAAGCTCTTCTCCATTTGCTTTGTGTCGTTTGATGTTAATCAGCTCTCCCTCTTACATCTCAAGAGCAGACAAATATATCCCGATAGGAATCTCAGCAGATTTACAGAGATCAGCTTCGGTGAAGGAGATTAAGAAGAAGCAGAATATGAATAGGATTGTTCTTCCTTTCTGTTTCTCTTTATTTCTTAAGAAAAAAACTGCTTACCTTCCTTAAGCAGTCTGTCATCTTTTATTAAAAATGTATACTAATGAAATAAAGTAAGAACTGATTCAGTGTTTTTGATATAGGAATGCCCCCAATGTCTCCTGCTCTCTACCGAACGCACCTGGTCACCACTGTGAGTTCGCAATGTGTGTGGCTGATATCCATTGGGTTGTTTCACGAGTGCTAGATGACCGCTTGAGTGAGTTAAATCATGATTCCAGCAGTGTGGCACATTGAAACAGGCTGTTTGTTGTCTTTTTTCTGGGAAGACAAGGCCAGAGGTTCTTTTGGAAGGTGTTTGTTCTTTAGCCTTCATTAATCATGACCAAATATTTTAAGTCATGGTTTCGAATATGGTTTGAGTGAAAAGCAGATCCAAAGAAATTGACTTATCCAGGGAGAAAAAAGAAGACACAGCACTTTCAGACATCTGGAATTACTGATCTTGCTGAAGTTACATTATTTTGGTCTGATTTCTTTCCAAATCAGATAGCTCCGATTTGCCATCTGCCAGGTCCTACGGTTCTCCAGGGAAGCAGTGTCAATGTCCCAGGGTCTTTGCAGTCTATAAAAATTTCTGTACTTACAAGGGATTTTTTGGTACAGTAGAAACTAAGTTACAGATGTGATTTGCTGGAATAAATACGTCACAACTAAACAGTAGGTCTTCTCCTAAGTTTTACACCTCATAGAAACACCCTCTTGCGTTAATGTCTTCACGAGCAGTCAGTGCTCATCGTCTGTGGTCTGCAGCATTATTAAAAACCCAGCCAGATTATTCTGTCTATGAGAGACAAGAAGATCTCATCCCTGCTGACTGCCGTCTCTCTTTGCAAGAATCCATGATTGTTTAACCTTTCACCAAACCAGAGTCCAGACGCAAAAACTTCACTCCCTACTGCCACTGCTCCGCTGTCCCTGGGAGATGAAAGACCATCAATCCCCTGCATCAGCTTCATTTCTCTTGATGCAAATAATGCAGGGGAGCAAAGACCTTGATGTGTGTCAGAAGTTGTCAAGAGAATTGGCTAATTAGTGCTTGGGGGTAGTAGGTGGTTGCTGCCCGGTACATTTTGGGCAGTGACATGCCCTGCGTGGTCCCTGCACACTTCGGCAGCTCCAGTGCTGAGACCCTAATTGGATCATCTCTCCTGACAACATATTCAAGATGGATAAAGATACTTTAGGTTGCCCTTGGATAAGGATTTTCAGGGAATTTTGGTGGCAGAGAGGAAGTCACTACCAAGATATGAGAAAACTCTCCTGTGCTTGGCTTTTTTGGGGGTTCTTATCCTCCTTGTTCACTGTAAAGCCTCACTGTATGCTATTCCCCTTGAACCTTCCTTAGCCCAATTTAGAAGGGAGAGAAAGATGTCTGTCTCTGGGACAGAAACTGTAGTAACATCCTGGTCTCAGGACAGATCACTCCAACGCTGCAGAGAACTCAGAGCCAGGGTCGCCATATGATTAATCACAAGCTGTGCCTTTATTATTTAAATACCAGTAATCTGTAGAGGAGATCAGGGCTTAGCTGTGCTAAGCATTGAGTGTATATGTACACTGAGAGACAGCTCATGGCTGGAGGGGCTGGCAGATGAAAAAAGCCCAAGGATGTAGAAGAAGGTCAATAAACACAAATCCAGTGAGAGGACATGCCCCAGGGTCATACACAGTCAGTGGGACAGCAGAGCTCAGAGATTACTACTTCACTTGCTCCCAGTCCCATACCTTTCCATGTTAATTCCACAACTGGCATCGTCCTTATGCTATGCTGCACAGAACTCAATGCATGGCAGAACAGAGGTGCCAAATGCTGGTGTCTTCTCAGTGGCAAAACATTCAGCTTCTCCTTGAGTGACATTGAGATCTACCTTGGTAGCTCTGCCCCACAGGGCTCCAAGGCAGGTGGTGGCTGATGGAGCAATAGCAGTGAGTGCATTCAGGAGATCAGCATCACAAAACCTCCCTCAGAGTGACTAATCATGTAGGAATACAACGCAGGCCATCTTAGGGGTCTCTTCCTCTCCAGTTGACACCAAAGATTGCATGGACAGAGCTGACAAGCACTGCAGGAACAATAGGATTAGTTCTCTGTCTTATTTTGATTGTTATGAGGACAGCTCTGATGGAAGCACAGGGCATCTTCCAGTGAGACTGGAGCATCTGAACTCTGCTAAATGGGTGAAGTCAATGCTTAGATTTTTTTCTCCTGGTCATCCCCTATGAGGGACAATCTAGAGAAGCCTGGAGTGACAACAGAGGTAAACTTTAGGAGGATTCCCACAGAAGTGGTAGGAATCCCTCTCTCCAATTCCAGCACTTCATTATGATTAGGAGCTTCAGTCTGCTGGAAGAAGAGCAAAGATTTTCAATTTGTGTTGTAAAGATGACTTCTATAGGGCCCATGGCAATCTCCAAAGAATTGCCACTTAGTGTGTGCAATACACAGATACACCCTGCAGAATTCCTGAGGTCTGTGTACGGAGAAAAATGTAGTGCTCCAGAAGAGGATAGTTGGAAAACACTGAGAGTTGCTGTGAAGCATGGGCCATATACATCAAAGCCCCTGTGCTCTAGGAAGGGTCTTGTTTTCTATAAACGATGATTGAATTACCAAAAATGTTGAAAGGAGCCTCTTGGCTATCATTGAAATGAACATACTGGTGTCCAGGGCTTGGCAGCTACTACCAGCTGTGTCACTCTGTGCTTGAGACCACCAAGAGCAAACCTCTCTGCGCAGCTCTTTGAAATATTCCCCTCCCTGCTCCTTCCTCTTCCAACTGAGCTGGAAAAGAGGAAAGCAAGGTCTACTGTAGTCAGGATGTGAATGATCATGTCTCATTCAAGCTTTCCAAAGTTGGCACCTTGTGAATTTTAAGGACAAACAAGTTCTAAGAGCAAATCACTGTTGTCAGCTTCCAGGCAGATGATGGTCCATACTGCATGATGGGTATTGCTGTCAATGGGGCACTGGTCAACATCTGCAGGAGATGTTGACCCTTCTGGACTAGGAGCTAGATGCCTGGTAATGCAGATCAAAATATTTCAAATAGCTTGTAGTGCCTTCATGTGGGGAGATGAAGTGAATCCCAGGTATTTGCATCAGAGCTGAACCACCCCACAGAGCTTGCTCTGACTGGCACCAGCTCAGTCTGCCTTAGCTGATCTCAGATCACTGAGAGAGACCCTCAGAGTAACTTGGTCTCCAGAACCATAGCACTCTCAAAAGAGCTGTCCTAGCCTGCCATCACCACTTCATTTCCCTACAGATGTGTAATGGGAGGGGGTCAACTAATAACCTGAACATTGGATGCACTTCAACAGTGCTTTTTATGTGTAGTCCTGTGATCCTTTGAGATGAAAGATGCCACAGAACTGTAAATCTGTGCCGTTGTTATTATTATCTGAATTGATGCTTCTTCAATACTCCTGGAAGTGACATATAAATAATAGCATTATGATCTAATCAATATCTCATATTTACATCTCCCCTTTCATCCAGAAAGATCACAGAGCTCTTTGTAAGCAGTATCTTCACAAGCCCCTCTTTGTTGAACGTAACAGCACCAAAGGGAGCCTGATGAGCCAATATATAATTATACTGATATGTTTTCACCCAGTTTCGAGCCGCTTTGAGATCCCACTGCATCTTAATAGGCTGAGACAGAAAGTGATGGAGAGTCCAGTACCTGTTGTGTACTACAGAAGGGAATTACAGCCTAGGTAGAATTTGTCGAAGGCACCAAAACTAACACATCTGTGCTTGTAAAGGTGGCACAGGAACCTTTAATGACCGTACATAGCCAGGAGCATCACCGAACACTCCTTCCAAGTGCAAGGTGTGCTAAGTTTGTAAAAGTTTATAGACTTCAGACTCCTACAACCAGAAGAGAGCAGAATGCTCAGTTAATGGCCAAGAGTTAGCAGGCAGATTGCTGTTAAAGGCTGTGTGTGTGTTTAAGGTATCCCTCCCTCAACACCTCATATGCTTTGCATTTATTCTTGGACAGAGTCTTTGGAGAAAATTATATTTTCCTTGTGAAAAATGAGAGGCCTCTAGTTGGGTCAATTTTCTTGTTTTATGTGTGAAAGCAGAAGTTGATTTGTGTTTCATTTTTTAATCAGCTCCGCATTTCAAATCAGTAAGATTCTTCTGAGAGGGGTCTGGGTCAGTCCTGTGGCTGTGCAGAAGATGGACAAGCTTAAGGCTGATTAAAGAGCACTTTTACCTGAATTGTCAAAGTCAGGTGGTAATGTAAGGAGGCCACTGCAGAATTAGGTCACCTTGCCAGTATGGAATGGACCAGAGGCCAAGGAAAGCTCTGGAGAGCCTTTTGGGTATCAATTGAGCTCCAATCAGGGTCAGATCTGCTTGCATTTTTAATTGTTTTAGTGAAAAGAGGGTGTCAATGACCATTGTCTGGTACCATTTGAGGGAATGACATTTTTAGAGAAAGCACCAGAACCTGAGCTTGTATCCATGGGCTTTCTGTTATTAAGTGTAGTGAAGATGCTAGGGATGTGAGGCTCAAATCTAAGGGGCTGTTCCCACAGGTATAGTAGTTTCACCTCACAGAAACAAGCAGTGTGAGACACAAGTTCAGAAAAACCTTCCCTTCAGCCCAAAGCCACTGACTGCAACATCTGGGAGCCCACAGCATTTAGCTGAGAGCCAAATGCTGAGTTACCTTTAATTCACTGGGCACAGAGAGTGGTAAGGGGTTGAGAGCAGCACAGGTGTGGATGTATGGAATCCCCCTCCGTGACAGCAGATCTTGGTGCCCTCTTTTAGGAAGGAATACTCTTGGTACACGTTTTTCCTCTTATTGCACCCTAGATCCCTCTGGCTTGTAGGATACAGGGACCTGCAAGAAGGGAAGACGCAGGGTACCAATGCTGCTGTGAAATGTGTGGTGGGTCTCACTGTCTCTCTCTCAGGTACTGAGCTGCGTGAACCCCGACAACGTGAACAGCCCCGAGATCCCGGTGAAGATCCTGAATTGTGACACCATCACGCAGGTCAAGGAGAAGATCCTCGATGCCATCTTCAAGAACGTGCCCTGCTCCCACCGACCCAAAGCTGCTGATATGGATTTGGGTATGTGAGTGCACAAAGGGCCCCAATTGCCACCAGACAGAGGGGAGAGGGGAGATAAGAGGCAGCCAGACTCAATCCAGACAGTGTTTGCTGGGACAGGTGCCACCTCTCCAGACCAAGTGTACCCTTGGTGCTTGTGCAAGACAGAGCCGCAGCAATGGTGAGAGAGCAG
Organism: Tauraco erythrolophus; assembly: GCF_009769465.1. Classification (NCBI taxonomy): domain Eukaryota; kingdom Metazoa; phylum Chordata; class Aves; order Musophagiformes; family Musophagidae; genus Tauraco; species Tauraco erythrolophus. The sequence continues at coordinate 3,316,938 of NC_141468.1, forward strand.
AAGAGACTGATGAAGTTGATGCGTATGCTCCTGGCTTATGAAATCTTTGTCCCTGGGGATTTAAAAGACCAGTAGACATCCTGCTTTTCTGCCCACAGAATTCAGCTTGGACAAGGGTATGGGAAAGGCATGACTGGGGCTATTCTCACTGTCCTGCCAAAGACCCCCAGAAAAAGAGTACCAAATGCCCAGGGTGATGTTGCCAGCAGTTTTCAGGCTGCAGAGATTTATTTCTAGCTCTTGCCTGAATAGTGAGGCTTTGGATTATATGTATCTTCTCGCTGAGACTGTCACAGCCCAAGCTGTATTAATTACTCATGTGGGCAGGGGAAAGGGGATGAAGCATCCTCCGTTCAGTGGGCTGCGTCCATCTCACCCCTGACTGCTTCCCTCTCCTGCCAGCACCCAACCACCACCAGCAGGGCTGGGAGCTGCTGTGCTGCAGAGGACTAGGAAGCCTTAAGGAAAGATTAGTCCTTCTGTTTATGAATTCATGCTTTTTTTCTTAGTGGTTTGCTCCTTTGTGCATTGCTCTGCTTGGAGTTTCGAAAGAGCAGCACCGGCTTCACTTTCATTTCTGGGCAGTTGTGCTGTCAAGCTCTGGGACACACAGGGAGTTGTACAGCCCAGTGCAAGGGTGCTTCTGAGGTTAAAATCTATTTCTGCCCAAAATCTGGAGCAAGGATGCTGGGAGGAGTGAGATGTCGGAAGTTGGGGTCCAGAGATAGATGAGATACTGCACCTGGAGGCTACTATGAAAGGATGTAGAAAAATCTGCTTGGAGCATTGCTGAGGTGTCTGGTAGGGAGCTGGGGATTGTGCTGTGGCTGTATCTGCCAGAATTTGCCCCCAGTGACCTTCAGTGAAAGAGACTTGAGTGGAAAATGATGGAGTCTATAAAACCCAGCAAAGTAGAAGAGGAACCAAAAGGAGAAGGAAGGGACTGACACTAAGAAAAAAAATCACAGCAATAATGGAGGCAGGAATGAGAGGTCAGGGATTAAAGTTAAGTGTCTGTATGTGTATGTGTAGGGGAGGAGGGGGATCCCTGACAGAAATTGCAGCAAGATTCCTGCTCATAAAAGGCACTTAGAATAACGAAACAAGCTGTTAAAATGAGCAGCAATAAAGAACAGGTCATATACATCATCAAGAAAGGACCCAAGATGATTTTGGAGCTGCTGCGAGTCAGCAGAGGATGGTGAGTGCCAGGGTGAGCATGGGGGCAGTTAGGGCAGGGTGCCAGGGCACAGCAGAGCAGAGCAGTGGAGTTTACAGTGAAACCCCACCTGAGTACTGTGTTCAGCTCTGGAGTCCCCAAAACAAGAAGGACATGGAGCTGCTAGAGCAGGTCCAGAGGAGGGCCACGAAGATGATCTGAGAGCTGGAGAACCTCTCCTCTGAAGACAGGCTGCGAGAGTTGGGGCTGTTCAGTCTGGAGAAGAGAAGGCTCCAGAGTGATCTTATAGCAGTCTTCCAGTACCTGAAGGGGCTACAAGAAAGCTGGAGAGGGACCTTTTACAAGGTTATATAATGATAAGACAAGGGGCAATGGCTTTGACCTGAAAGAGGGTGGATTTAGATTAGATACAAGAAAAAAAATTTTTACATTGAGGGTGGTGAGGCACTGGACCAGGTTGCCCAGAGAAGCTGTGGCTGCCCCATCCCTGGAAGTGTTCAAGGCCAGGTTGGATGAGGCTTTGAGCAACCTGGTGTAGTGGAAGGTGTCCCTGCCCATGGCAGGGGAGTTGGAACTAGATGATCTTTGAGGTTCCTTCCAACCCTAACCATTCTATGATTCTATGATTCTGCATCTTCACCTATGTGATACTGGATGGTGGCCATAGAGCCCATTACATTTGAATTTCGTACTGAGTATGAGTGGAAAGTACTTTGTTCTGCTGTGGGGATAGACGATTGGTCTGTAGTGGGAGGCAGGAATTTTACCTGTGTGTTGCAAATACAAGGGATAAATTGGAGTCCACAGATTTTACTGTAGCTCTGACGACTGACAGATACAGAACTGTGTATGTGTGCAAGGTCCCAGCTGGAGCCTGACAGTTTTGCATCCAGAACTGTTGCTGTTTTAAGAAATATTGACCTGCTGAGTGGTGCTGAGGACCAGCACATTCCAGAAGGTATTTATTAGCCTGTACACCCTTCACAGGACCAACTCGTCCATACTGACGGGAAACTGCTTAATGAGCAGCTGTTTGGTCAATAGCATTGGTGATGCAGTTGGGTAGAAAAAATCAAAACAATAAAATAAACCACAAAAAAAAAGCCCTCATCTAGTAGAATCATAGAATCATAGAATCATAGAATGGTTAGGTCTGGAAGGGATCTTCAAAGGTCATCTAGTCCAACCCCCCTGCAAGGAACAGGGATATCTTCAACTAGATCAGGTTGCTCAGGGCCTCATCCAACCTGGCCTTGAACATCTCCAGGGATGGAGCATGCACCACCTCTCTGGGCAACCTGTTCCAGTGTTCTACAACTCTCATGGTAAAAAATTTTTTCCTAATATCCAACCTGAATCTACCTCCCTCTATTTTAAAACCATTACCCCTTGTTCTATCACAACAGGCCCTCCTGAACAGCCTCTCCCCATCTTTCTTGTAGAAGAATCTTGCCAGCAGCAATATAGTTGCAGGCTCCTTTAGCACAGAAGCTAACAAGGTGGGAGGAGCAGGACTGGCATGGGTGAAGCAGGAACAAGAAGATACGCACATCCAGCCGCAGCTCCAGCCCAGCCTCTTTGCAGGAAAAGATGTTTGTTGGCACCTGGCATCCTTCGGTGACAGCAAAGGCAGCAAGGGGAGAGCAGAAAGCACTGCTGGCCATTAGAAAGCAGCACAGGGCTCTCAGGATCAACCTGCCCCAGGCTGAACGCTCAGAACTGCAAAGGCAGCTGGCTCACCTCCGTCAGCCCGTGCTGAACAGTAGGTCAGAGCAGATGACTGTCATCTGGCCTTGAAATCGATGGTTTTTTGAACAGCAACACCGGTTTTCTATTACCATTACAATTTTCTGGGCTTTCTGGCCATACCAAGGCCAGAGTGCTCACATGGAAGAAAGCAAACAAGCTAATGAGTTATTTGGAGTTGTTAAATGCAGCCTAGCCGCAGGCAGAGTGACTTGTACGTGTCACAAATGTCATAATGTTTTGCAGTTACCCAGACAACTCATGGAGGGGGTTGTCAGCTGAAAGCACTTATTTTGGACACCCTGAGGTTACATTTTAGTCCAAAGCCCAAATTGCAGCCCTCTGAGTAAAGGCTTCTTTCTGTGGTGGCTATTTTTGTTATTATTATTATTTTGTAAAGCCCTCGACATAAATAAAATATCTCATCTTGGGGAAAGCATTAGGGTGTGAGGATCACGAAACAGGAATTTGGCTTCCTGCTGAGGCATTCACTCTTCCTTGTGTTTCGGTTGCTTTTTGAAATGGACTGCTGAGGTGATGGGAGCTGCTAGGTGGACTGTCTTGCACATAGTGATGCTGTCTCAGGACCATTGTGGACCACGTCAGGGCAAGATTGCTTTTCTAGGGTGATGGGTTCAACCTTTAGGAGCCATTTAAACTGTGTCTAACTCAAGTATATATACAGTTTTATTATGAACTTTTTTTCTCCCAACCACAGTGATCCTTTCTCCACCCCAGAAGCAGAGCTGAGTTTCTCCTCTCTTCCTAGAGGTCATCCCATACTAGACATTTACCCATTTTTGTTTCCTACCCTCCTGTTTGTACTGGTGTGGGCAGCATAAAGACAAAGGATTTATTCCTCTATTTCCTGTGCCAATCTGTCTCTCACGTGGTAATTATTGGGAAGCGAAAAAATGCTCGTAGAACTAAAGGCTGCTCCCCAGTTCTTTGGATAAATCCTTCATGAGCACAAGTGGTCATGAAATAGGCATCAAGCCTGGGTAAGCCATGTGCATTTGTTCCATGTGCCATTGGTGTGCCCAGTCCACCACAGTTTCACAGTGCTTCATGGGAGATTTAAGGTCTTTAGGAAAAGGGTGGGAAGCACAATATATGGCATGAACAGTTGACTGAAATAGATTTTGTGCTTCATGACCTAGAAGTGCCTGTGAAGGATGGGGTAACTGATAACATCCAGGCACAAATACAGACTGGGCGGAGAATGGATCGAGAGCAGCCCTGAGGAGAAGGACTTGGGAGTACTGGTGGACGAGAAGCTCAATATGAGCCGGCAATGTGCTCTTGCGGCCCAGAAGGCCAACCGCGTCCTGGGCTGCATCAAGAGGAGCGTGGCCAGCAGGTCAAGGGAGGTGATTCTTCCCCTCTACTCTCCCCTCGTGAGACCTCACCTGGAGTATTGCGTCCAGTTCTGGAGCCCCCAACATAAGAAGGACATGGACCAGTTGGAGAGAGTCCAGAGGAGGGCCACGAAGATGATAAGAGGGCTGGAGCACCTTTCCTATGAGGACAGGCTGAAAGAGTTGGGGCTGTTCAGCCTGGAGAAGAGGAGGCTCTGGGGTGACCTTATAGTGGTCTTCCAGTACCTCAAGGGGGCCTACAGGAAAGATGGGGAGAGGCTGTTCAGGAGGGCCAGTTGTGATAGGACAAGGGGTAATGGTTTTAAAATAGAGGGAGGTAGATTCAGGTTGGATATTAGGAAAAAATTTTTTACCATGAGAGTTGTAGAACACTGGAACAGGTTGCCCAGAGAGGTGGTGGATGCTTCATCCCTGGAGATGTTCAAGGCCAGGTTGGACGAGGCCCTGAGCAACCTGATCTAGTTGGAGATATCCCTGTTTGTTGCAGGGGGGTTGGACTAGATGACCTTTGAAGGTCCCTTCCAGCCCTAACCATTCTATGATTCTATGATTCTATGATTCTATGATTCTATGATGATGACTAGCTCAGATGAAGGCACCTGGAGTGAGCTGGCAGGTCTTCCATCTACCTGGCTATTTCAATTGCCCCTGAAAAAATGTTTTCTCTGCTACACTTTTCTCCCTTGTTCAACGGGCGTCTTCAGGGTGACCTGGATTAGAGGGAGGCACAAGGGAGGTGCAACATTTTCTGTAGGATTTGAGGTGCAGGAGGACATCTCCCCACCTTTCATGTCCCTGTAGAGTCATTCCCTAGCCAGGCACTGCTACAGCTCAAAGAAGCACCTCTTTGTCAAAGGCCCCTGGAATCTCCTTTTTCCCAGTCAAGTTGAACAGAAAGGTTGTTTCTTAAAAAAAAAAAAAAAAGAAAAGAAAGGAAAAAAAAAAGAAGACGAAGTAATTCCTTCGTGCAATAAAAAGATACACTATCTACTGAATGAAATATAAAGGCTTCACAGCAGCTGTCTCCTGAGTTTGCATTTACCGCTGGTCCTGATTGGAAGGCTTGATAAAGATAATGGGATTTTTTTTACCTCCCTCCCCCTCTCCCTCCCTCTCTCCGGAAGGTGGAAGTGTAACAAATTGGATTGGAGTATGTCTCTTCTTTGTGCCAGCTCGCAGAGGAGCGCACAGATCTGATGAGAGAGGGGACAGAGTGCTGCCAGCGAGGACAAAGCCAACGGTTTTCACTTAGTGCTGTGAATATGGATGTCAGGGTCACCTTTTTCTCCTCTGTGCCCGCCCTTCCCTTTCCCTTGCTTGCTGCCATCACATTTCCTTCCAGATAGGTGTGGGATTACCTCAGCTGGTGCTGGTGGAGAAGGGAAGCGAGACTACAGAGAGTTGGGGGACCATAACTAGGGGTCCTTTCCCTGTCGTTGCTCAGATGCACGATGAAGTGCTTCATATTGGGGCAGGGCAAACGGGCTGCAAAACTGAAGCCAAATGCTCTGAACCTGCCCTGAAGAGTGTTTTCCCCCTTCTTTTGCTCAGGAGTGGGTCTTGTGCCGAGTCAGACTCGCCCTTCCTCTTCCTCACGTGGTCCCTTTCTGCAGGAAGGCCAAGGGGAAAGGGCTTGGCAATCCTCTGAGTCTGCAGGAGCATCAAAGGCTCAAGGGGACATCCCATGATGTCCTCAGCTCCCCTGGAGCAGAGGGAAAGTTTCTGCTGGTTTGAGGACTCTGTCCAGCCCTGGAATACAAATAAAGCACAGAATGAGGAAAGCTGTGCCTACCCTTCATATCAGAGCCAAGTGCAACTCTGAAAACCTGTGTGTACCTCTCGATACACTCCGTGGGTGTGTGTCGCTCCCCAAAGGTGAGTCAGGAGAGAGGAGGACCATAGGAACATGCAGAGCCCTGAAGGAAAGAGGTCAGAGACGCTGTCCATGAGGGACCATGAGGATGGCATGTAAGAGACAGTAGCAGTGGCTTTGGCACTCTGTAGGAAACTTTATAAGAGTATCCTTTCCCAGTCCAGCCCCAAATTTCAGCGTTTTGTGCTCTTCCAAACAACTTCTGGAATCAGTTAGCTTCTGGGAATCTGGTCCAGGTGGGAATGAACGAAGAGCATCATCCTTGGACATCACAAGGATAATGTAGGTGAGGATGTAAGGAGCTGGAGTAAATGAAGGGCAGTTCAGGATCAGGCTTAGCCAACATAACCTTGGCTTCCTCTCCGAAGTAACTTTGACTCTGAAGTTACTTTGACTCCAGTGAAAGCAACACACAACAATAAACACAGCAGTTGACCTCTTCCTGTTAATTTAAATGAATAATAAAGGCAAGGACGGCTTTCCCAATACATTTTAATTATGTGATAAGAAAACTGCTGAAACCAAAAGAAATTTGCAACGGTCCTTGCATTTTTGTATTAGCAGAAATAAGCAGGGGTGGCAGGTGATGTCTCTGTATCAAAGAGTTCATTCTAATTAACTCCTTCAAATGAAAAGACTTTCTGCTGTGACTCTGACTAAACTGTATGTGACTGAGGCATGACAACTAAAAAGGAAGCTTCGGATGGTCCAGGTTATCTGTGGTTAAGTCATAGCTTTCCCTGGTGCCACCAAGTTGTAGTACATTTCTCTCTTTTCAGTCCTGCTCTTGTGTTCCTTGCTGATAGGCAAGTCTGTGAGTCCTCTGTGGGGAAAGCCATGCCAACCCTCCACATGGAGCATCCCTCAAGATGTGAGCAAAGGATGGTACCCTGGGAAGTGATGAGGTGCTCCAGTCCTGCAGAAGGAGAGAAGCATTCCTCATATCAGGGTGGAGGCTGGAGAACTGGATGTGTTCAGAAACTGGAGCCCTTCCGCCCACAGGCATGCTGTTAAAAGCTGGTAGAGATTATGTGCTCCATGGAGCAGGGTGTTAGTTCTATCTCTCGATCTTCTCCCTGTTGTGCCTCTACTGTGCCCAAAGCTAAGGGTTTCCTGCTCTCTTAATTTGAGTGTCAAGAAGTGTTGTGCGACCAGCAATGGAGATGAACCAAGCCCAGCACAGGGTCCAGTGCTGTGCTCAACAAGACACTGCTCTGCCCAGGAGAATCCTGTCTGTGACTAGGGCTTGGCAGTTAGACATGTCTCAGGTATTGATGAAGGTTGTGTCTATGCTGCTAAAGAAAAGAGGGCCAGGGACTCATTTATATCCTCGACGCAAGTGACATTCATTTACTCCTGTCCCATGGTGATGGTTAATATACACAAGGACAGGTTGGTCTTGGAAACAACCACGTTGGAGCAAGAACAGAGCCAGGGAGCCAGCCTAGAGTTAAGCACTGTGAATAATCAGGGTGTTAAGGCACCAGGCCTTACCCTGTTCAGCTCTGCCAACGGATCAACAGCTCTCTGGTCATCACTTTATTTATCTGTACAGAGCTCACCATTGTGTGCTGCTGTGCCCTATCCTTGGACTTCTCATCTTTGTAGGAAACTACTCCATGTTCTGATCTGTGTTTTAAAGGAGTGGGTGTTTCCTGTGCAAAAGTTGTTTCATGATAGCCGTATCATTTTATCAAGGGTAAAGATGATTCATCTGCCTCCTCTTTCCCTCTCTCATGGGCTCTGGACATTTGTGCATCTGTACATAGTTGGAGGCATCTGAGAGAGCGTAATGGCAATGACTGACATGCTGCTACATGGATGCAGCCTCTACCTATGTGACACATGGGTTGTGGGGACAAGGATTACCAGGGCTCTGTCCTCTATCTCAGAGGCTCTTCACAGCAGAGTTCAGTGTCCCTGTTCTCCTTGCAGAGTGGCGGCAAGCAAGCGGGGCAAGGATGATCCTTCAGGATGAAGACATCACAACAAAGATAGAGAATGACTGGAAGAGACTCAACACACTGGCACACTATCAGGTAACTGTGTGAGAGGATGGGAAAGTAGAAGGTAGATCAGCTAAGAAAGTGAAAAGCAGAAGGGCAAAGTGTTATTCTCTAAGACACAGAGGTAAACAATGGTTGAGTGGGCAATAACTGGGCAGAGCCCTTGCTTTGAATGCGTCCATCCTGTTGACATCCATCTCTCCATAACCTTGAGATGCATAAGAGAGGGCTAAAGATGTCCAAAAATATCTTACGCAAGTGATAGATTTCATGAAAAATTGAGTCCCCACTCTTTTCCATCCTCACCAAAAAAGAGCACCTCGTTAAGTTAAACCCGATGCTGACAATTTTGTCATTTCCTCAATCACACCTTAGCAATCTATGTTTCATAACAAGATTTTTTTTTCATTTAAGAGCTGACCTGAGGAGGCAGCAAGCAATAATTTGAAAAGGAAACAAAACTTTTCACTTCAGATTGAGTGAAGCATTGCTGGCTGACTCCAGAACACTTTTTTTCAGGGGGAGCAGGGATGTTTTCTATTTTATTTCACCAACAAACCAGGCACAATTTTCTTTCCCTTCTGTGCTTTTTCCAGTTGTCTGCTTCAGGCAATGAGCTCCCAGCTATGTGATGAGCTGGAGCAGAACAGGTCTCAGCTGCCAGGGTGTTGAGCTCTACACCATTCACCCCAGCTATCCTGAGGGCAGACACGGAGCGTGCTGGGACAGACACTGATATTCCTGTTGCCTCAGTTTCCCCATCTGTAATGTGCGGGTAAAACTACAAAGAGCCAATTATTGCCTTCCATGATTGCTCAGGGGCTATTTAATTAGCCTCTGCAGTGCTTTGAAGATTAAAAACTCTATGCAAGTGCTAATTATTATTATTACACAGACAAGAGTTAGACGTTGTTAGCAGGTTTTTTTTCAGCCATCTCCTTTTTATGATGTCTTATTTATGACAGATATTCCTGATACGGCTCCTCTGAGCCACTGACTTGCTAATATTTCTGATACAGGACCCACATGAATCACCTACCTATAGAAATGGAAAGTCTGGCTCATTTTAGAAAGCTCTGTTGTTTGTTTTAACATTACGCCATGACATCATGGAGCATAGCCACTCCAAACCTACTGCTTTCACTTCTCTGAGACCCTCTGACACAGCAAAGAGAAAGAAGTTGTGGTAGTCACTTCAGTCCAGAATTTTTTTTTGTCACATGGAAGAATGAGACTGTGCATGGAGAGTTTGACAGCATCTGTCAAGGTGGAAAATGTAGATATCCATATCTGAGCTAGACACTTAGATATCACCTGCAATTGAGGTGGAAGGAATAGAAAATTTCACATCAGTTTTATCATCCTTATGGGACATCCTATCTTTGATGTTTGAAATAGCTCAGATGATTTTATTCTTCTCATGCTCCTGTCCTGCATAAGAGCTTCCTTGTGAAGATGCTACTGCCAACTTTACTGAGGTTAATGCAAAGACTCACTTTGTCGTGACTGGGCTTTGAATCAGGACCTGAATGGAGCAGAATCTACTTTGTCATCAGTTGTCTCATTGCCCAGGTCCAGGCAATAACAGTATAACAGGAGGTTCTGTCCCTTTTTGTTCATAGACCCACTGAAGAAAGCATTTGAAGCTCCGGGCCAAAACTAGTGTCCTACCTACAGTGACACTGGTTTACAGCTCAGTTTCTGCTGCTTGAGTTTCTGCTGCCCTTGGCATGCTCCTCACTCAGTTCTCAAAAGCTTATTGACAAAGTCTCTTTTTCCCTGCAGGTGCCAGATGGATCTGTGGTAGCTTTAGTCTCCAAGCAAGTCACTGCCTACAACGCAGTCAACAACTCCACAGTCTCACGGACCTCAGCCAGCAAGTACGGTAAGGGCCTGTGTGCTGATATGGATTGAGAGAACACTGGAGGCAAGATCCCAAACATCATGGTGGTTACAACATACTGAGCACCAGCAGAGAGAATGATAGGCAGGTGACTAGTTGATATGATTACTTGAGAAATGTCAGAAGGAGAGGATTTAGCCACCTAAAAATTTAGCATCCAGTCCAAGCTGTTGATCCAAGTGGTTGGATTGCTCTTAGGAAGTACTTCTCCTCCCTCATTAACAAAAGGAGAAGCCTATATAATTAGCTGCCTATGTTTCGGGTTGTTTAATCTCACTCTTAGGGTTTGCACGGGGAGAGGCAAGGGCTCAGTCGTTCTGGTGGGCAAAGTCCTTGGAGCACAGTTTGTTGTGAAGATGAATCTGTGGCACAGGTGAGAAGCCTCTGGGGCTATAAGCAACCACAATCTACGTAGGACATAGCATGTTATACTTCGGTGTGGGTGTTGTGTGTCCCACCCAGCTATCTTATTATCCCAAGGGAATTTGCACCTGGAATAATAATAAAAATGGCTTGCTGAGGTCTTACATCGGTATATCTCAAGGCAGTGGATTGTTGTTCCCACCTTACCCATAAGACAACTAAGAATGAGAGAGCTGTGAAGTAGAGACCAGGTGGAAATTCTTCTGTAGAGCCAAACGGAGACCTCCTGAGTGCCCCTCACACCATCATACACCTTTTTCCCCTGTGCTAGAATTGCAGCCCAGGACATGTCACACTACGGTGAGGCCAAAGGGTAAAGCTAAACATCTCTAGTGTGTAACCAGAGTGCTGCAAAACCACCCTCCAACCTGGTTGCAGCTGTCGTATCAGTTTATTAGTGTTTTTTAATTTCTGAAAGCGTCTCCTATCCTTCTTATTCCCTTTAGCTTGAGGGAAAGTACAATCGTTCAATGTCCAGAGGAGCCCCCTTCCTCTATCTCCAAGGGCACAAGCAGTCCACCAGACCTTATTAATATTCACCCTCTTTGCCATGTTGTTGCAATTACCGAAAGACACAGTGACCTTTGAAAAGGAAGACTTGAGGGGGGTTAATTTCTGTTGGATTTCTTTAATTCTTTTGCCATTTGATTTTTCAGGCAGAGGGAGTGGGGAAGAATGCAGGGGGAGGAGAAGATGCAGTGGGTCAGAAGTGATTGCTAATTGCAATTAAGAAAACAGCATCCAGAGAGAAAAAGGATATTCCATCTAATAATTAATATGTAGAGATTGGTAATGCATTAATGAGGCTGATTCAGATCTTGCTACAGAAAGGTGCAACACTGTTAATTATGGTTGGAAAAGACTATCTGCAGCATTGCTGGAAGGTCAGGGAGAGGGGAATGCCTCATGCCATCACTCAGAGGCAAAGGGAGGTAAAATTTGGAGGCTAAAGGTGTCCCCGGAGAGGAAATTTGTGCAGGCCCATCCAGGGTTCTGGTTTACTTTCTGCCAAAACAAGATTTTGGAGCAGGGTGTGAAGAAGATGATTGGGCAGGAGTTATTGGATTGCTTTGGTGCCAAAGGGCGGAAGAGTGGCAGCTTCTCCGAAGTCTGGGACTGGGGAGCTGGGCAAGAGCTCACATTATCTACACCAGTGTTACTACTCAAAAAGGCGATGATCTGTTCTCTGGCCATAATGCCAAGCAGCATGGCATGGTATGACTAACATCCCTACAGGCAAAACAAGTTGTACTTGTCCATAATGGTTACAATGAGTAGCTGGTACTATCACCTGAACTAGTCCTGGGCAGTGTGTGACATTGACAGCACTAGTTGTCCCAAGCTGAAGCTTTGCCAAGGAAGAGGATAAGAGGTGAAGAGCATGGGCAACTGAAAGTCAGTGCTTGAGCCTCATTTCATAGAATCATAAAATCATACAATCTTCTGGTTGGAAGAGACCTTTAAGATCATCAATTCCAACCATTCACCCTGCACTGTCAGGGTCCCTAAACCATATTGCTCAACACCAAATCCACACAGTTTTTAAACACCTCCAGAGATAGGGACTCCACCACCTCCCTGGGCAGCCTGTTCCAATACTTCACAACCCTCTCTGGAAAGAGATTCTTCCTGATATCTAACCTAAATTTCCCCTGGTGCAACTTGAGGCCATTCCCTCTTGTCCTGTCATTCATAACATGGGAGAAGAGGCCACTTTATGAATGACATGACCACGTTATGAAGAGACCATAACATGAGAGAAGAGACATTTAGTAATGTAGACATTGACATCACATCTGGCTTGGCTGGCATCCCTTGTCTTTGCTGGGCAAATCACTCAGTCATAAAATAATGCTTTGATAATAAGGTCTGGTCCATACAGCTGCTTTGGGGGCTTCTCTGCCTCACACTGTAGCTGCGCCCGGAGATACGCCCTTGCTGCCTATTGTTACAAATTTATTGATGGAAATTTATTTAATACTAATATAGAAATGTTGAGCTTGTGAGAGCAGGGACATCGCAGTATTGCTGGAGCCTTCCCACTTTGGAGACTCAAAGCAATGTCTCCCCAGGGTGGACTCACCAGTTGTAATTGTCTCAGCCCCACATCAGAATCTATATGAGCATCCACTCCATGTACCTGCTACCGAACCAAAACAGAAGAGGTCTACTTCTTGCCTGTCTGATGACAAACTTCTATCAGGTGGAATGTCATTAGCTTGTTTCCTTGGTGAAACCCATTAATCCCAGTATGAATGCTACTAGGACTGAGACACTTGCATCTCTCTTTGCAGAAAACATGATCCGTTACACGGGCAGCCCGGATAGCCTCCGTTCCCGCACACCCATGATCACCCCTGACCTTGAGAGTGGAGTCAAGATGTGGCATTTGGTGAAGAACCATGAGCATGGTGACCAAAAAGAGGGTGATCGGGGTAGCAAGATGGTTTCTGAGATCTACTTGACAAGGCTACTTGCCACCAAGGTACATGAATTGTGGGGGGAAGAGGGTAAGAAATGGGTTTTTAAAGGCTGCAGTGGAACTTCTTTCATACAAGAAATGAGAGACTGCTCAAAGGATACCAAAGGGCAATAAAGAGGGAAAATAGAGCAATAAGAGTGCTCTAACCATGGAGGGAAGGAGCTCGAATATAGAAAGCAGAGTCAGAAAAGGGACACTGGAGAGCAATGAGGAGTAAAGCACTGAGGGACATGAAACTGGTGGAGAAAGTCAGCACTCAGGTAGGTGTGTGTTGGGGTTGTTGATTATATTGGCTTGTAACTTGTACCAAAATTGAGCAAATGAAGAGCCAGGGAGTAAATGTGCCCAAATCATGTTCCAAAGATGTGTCAAGCCTCAGTCTGAAATAGGCTTTGCCACAGAACCCTGATTTTTGTGGTACAAGTCCTTCTTCTCCACCTTTCTCCATGGCCCATAAAGACTCTTGTGCTGATGACTTGGCAGGAGGTTAAGTTGAATGTGATGTGGCTAACAGGTGGCCAGCTCCAAGGAGAGCAAACACAGCTAGATGCCCATCCCCACTGAGACATAGGAAGCTCAGGTTCTCCAAAGAGAAAATACTGATTAAGTCAGGTGGAGGCAGAGCAGGGACATCCTGAACTGAATCTCCAGACATGTCTCACACATCACAGGTGGCCCACGGCAAGTCTCTGCAGAGAGAGTGAAGACTGTGTTAGGAAGTTGGTAAGATCCTATCTGCTCAATCTATATTCCCCAATATGCTGGAAACCAGCCTACTATGTGAGTGTCTGCCAGAGCCTGCAGAACTTCTTTAGTGGAGCAATATGTGTTTAGTGTAACTGGGGATGCAGCATTGTGGGGAGGACACTTGCACAAATGGAGATCACTTTAACTGACAGGTCTAAAACTTACTACAGTGGACTTTGGCTCTGGGACAGCCACAGAAAGTGGTTTAATTGTAGCTGTCTGCACAGAAAGAACTCGCTGTCACTCACCACCACGATGTCCCTTCCCTGCGAAGGGGGTGGCTGATTATTTCTGTAGCTGGTTCACTCTGTGGTTGACAAAAGATCTCAGGTCTTTCACCTTCTTTCATCTCTGACCGAGAATACTCTCCACTTAACTCATCTCTAAAGTCTCTGCAGCAGTGTGGGCAAAAGCACATGTCTGAGTTTACATTTATTTGCTCTTCCACCCTGTGGATGGTGGTCTCCCTGGAGAAGCCTGCATAAATAAAGAAACTGCAACGATCTTTTGCACCCCAGCAGGGACTAGGGCAGGTGGGGAGAAAGGCAGTATAATCAGAGACAGGCTCCCTGTGCAGCTCTACTGTCCTCTCTGTGCTCAAATCTCTCTAACATAAGAGTTATCTCAACACATCCCAGAAATGGAAACTGTAGGCTCAGGTGCAGCTGATCACGGTGTTATCTCACCTGGTTCTGAGCAAGGTTATACCAAGCAGGGATCAAACAGCCCAAACTTCCTCTCTTCTCTGAAGTTTTGACTACTATCATTTCTTTCCAGGGTTTTCATAAGCACGAACACAATTTCGTGCGTTCATGCAAACACCATCTGTGTTCGCCCATCAGACAGGTCTCCATCGCATGCTTAAGTCCTACCATACAGTTTTACCTGCTCATTTGTTCCTCAAATCGTTTTGTCTCTGATGTCTGACTCTCCCTGCAGCTTCTGTCTATGTTGCAGTGGGATTTGGAGATAAAGTGGCTTTGTCTTTAGCCCCTGGAACATACCCAGCTCCCTGGCATCAAGATGCTTTCACGGATCACACAACGTAAAAAGAAAATGATGCTCCCTAGGGCTCATGCCCCAGCTGGTGTAAACCAGCAAGCCTTGGACCGCTGCTGATTTACGCTGTCTGGGGATGTGTCCCCTACCCTGCCACTGAATCGCTTTTGCTTTCTGTTCCAGATCACAAACTCAACACTAGTTTGGGTTTTTTTTTTGTGGAGATGGCAGGAAAGCAGCTGCTAAACTTGCACAGCAACAGAGAGGGTAGAAAGGCTGAGGGTTTATTGTTTCCCCTCTTGGGCTGAGCAATTTTCTTTTCTCATCATGACCATTTGAGGGAGGGAAAGAGGAGAGAGAGCAATTGCTGGTAATACAATCCCAGGGAATACTTAGTTAAACCGACAAGGATTTTTATTCTGGTAAATCCCTGACCTCTGAGACCTAGAGTCTCTTGCCGAAAAGCCTCAGAGGTTTTCTTTGTGTTTGTGTGGGTGAGCATGTAGAGAACTAATTCCCTCCAGAAGCTGAACCTGAGGGCAGCTCTTCCATGTCAGCCCAACAAGATTTTCCTTCGGGGACCCTTTCTGAGTCAGACATGTGCTGCGGGGCTTTATCCACCCTGGAGCCATTCTCACAAGCAAAAGGTACCTCCGTTTGCTTCCCAAAGAATAAATCAAGTGGTGAATCAGCAAGAGACACCAGCTTTCTAATTAAGTATTTGTTAGTGCTATGTAAACTTGAGCCGCACTGGTGGAACCTGGTGCTTCATTTCTAGTATGGAGAATTTCTTTCTTGGGTCTGCAGAGAAAGAGGAGGGGTTTATTTTTCAGAAGAGGAAATTTTTACATATCAGGAAATGTTGCTTTTTTGGTTATTTTAGCAGCCATATAGTTTGTTCACATATAAATGCCTGTGCAGCTCTGGTGGAAGAGCAGAGGTTCAAATGTGGTCTAGAGCTCCTCATCCAGCAGAGAAAACGTGCCTTGCCTGGTTCCCCCCCAAACCCAGCCTGCATCTCATCTGGTTATCACAGCTCCTCAACTGTCCCCTTCTCCAGGCCTGGTCACCCTCTGATATTCCAGCTCTTCACCTTCTTGCTCAAGGTCAACTGTCCTCACCGGCTTGTCCAGGGGAGTTCATCAAGCACAGGATCTGTGATTCTCCTCCAGAAGAGCATAAGGAGACCTCTGCAGTCTCTACAGTGGACGATACTGAGGTCTGCAGAGCAGTACCTGGCATATCTATATGTTGCTTCAGTTTGCCTCAGTCCCATGCCTATGGGTAGTAATAAATGAGGAGGCCTTTTGGGAATTAAGATGAAGTTTGTGGTATTTATTATACTACTCACACTTATAAAACAGCCATCTCTCTCCAGGTACTCTTGTCCCATTTGTCTCAATGACACCTTCTGCTCTGCTCTACAGTCATCTGACTTCTATTTCCAGATTAAGAATCGGTCCTGGATGAAAGCCAGCATAGAAAATTGTTAGGTTTTGTCTCATGCATGCACTAAAGCAGTCGAGAATAGGATGCAGAGGAGAGGAATCTTGATGGGAACAGATCAGGGCCTCTCTATCACGATATACCTGAGATGGAGGAAGGTATCCCACCACAGCTCAGCTACTATCCCTGGCAGGGGTGCTGGTAGCAGAGAGGACAGGTAACATCTTCACCTACCCCACCTGGCTGCTAACCAGATGTAGTGGATATTGTGAAGATGCACGTGCCTGCTTAAAGACATCCGTATTGAAATTTCCAAACATGTTACATTTAACAGATATTAGATGGCTCCAGCTTTTCAATCACACTTCCAGGGCCTGATCCACAGACATACTCTGTTTTCAGTCAAGTACCAAAATTCAACATCCACTTCTCATGTTTTTCTTTCTTTCCTTCTCCCAACAGGGCACCCTCCAGAAGTTTGTAGATGACCTCTTTGAGACCATCTTCAGCACTGCCCACCGTGGCAGCGCGCTTCCCCTGGCTATCAAATACATGTTTGATTTCTTGGATGAGCAGGCTGACAAGCACAACATCCATGACCCCCACGTGCGGCACACCTGGAAGAGCAATTGGTGAGTGAGACACCACAGTACAGTCCAGCACCAGGTCCTAGACTGGAAAGAGAGGAGAGGGACACGTGATTTGGGATCTGGCTGCTGGGGAAGCTGAGGAGCCTGGCAAGGGGCTTTGAGCACCAGGCTGAGTCTTCCCAAGATGATGGGCAAGTCAGAAGTGCCCAGAATCTAAAGGATGCTCTCAAGGATGGAACGCTTTGGCTAAACAAGTCCCTATATTACATGGGGATGGCAGTATTTCTGAGGGATCTCATGAGGAAAAATGGTGAAGTGTTTAACTGCTGCAGTGCCTAGGCCCATTGGAATATCTAGGGAGGCACAGGAGAGGATTCAGCATCACTGTCTTCATCTAAATTGGGTGTCTGAATTCCCACTATAGTCAGAGGAGGGTTAAGGCTCCATTTATTTGCCCACACATAGGGCATGTAGTGCCATCTGAGATATTTCAAGGTATCCCAGACATCCACAGGGGATGTGCAGCACGTACAGGAGACTTGTACCCTCCTGGGCTGGCAGCTGGAGGCCAGGAGAGCATCTCAAATAGTACTAAGCACTTAAAGGCTCTGGAGCTGGATGTGAGTCTCCTTCGGAGCGAGTGACAAAGTCTGACATCAGCCCCCTGCTCTGGCTGCCAGGCATCAGCCCTCCTTCCAACACGGAATGGGGCTGCGGAGAGAAGCCAGGATCGGTGGAAAGAAAAGATCTCTGTGGTTTCTCTCCGCTGAGTCTCCCTGTTGGGAAGAGTTCCCTGGGGAATGACTCCCTCCCCTTTTCCTGTGCAAATACAGGGACTATAAAAGGAAGAGCAGAGGAGAGCCATGGGGCTCCCAGCTCATGCATTTTTTCCTTTTAGCAGCCATGCTGATGGCAGATCGTCACAGCGCGGTGACATAAAAAAAGAAACCCCATGCACCAAAGAGGCTTTCAACTAATGAAACATTAGCATATTATTAACATTATCTGTGGCACTAATCTAAGGCTGATTGCAGCCACTCAGACTAAACGAGCAGGAGGTTTATTTAAGGGGGGAGGGGGGATGGCAGAGCGGGTGTGTACGTGGGAAAAGGGGCAGTATGGAGAAATCTGTTCAATCAGATTAAATTAACTCAAAGTCACATCACGGGCTTCATTATTCCCAGCGAGGGACATCGTCCCCCCAGCCCCTCCCCGCGCCCGGCCGCGCACTCCGGCGCACGTAAGTGCGCTCTCCGCTCGTCCTCGCCATGGCTGTGTTTACCATCCAAACACCTGCAGCAGAAGTTCTTCAAGTTCACTCATCCACCTTGTCCCCCAGCAGATGAACCTCCATCCCCAGCCTAAAATATTCCCCTTCCACGACTCTGTCAGGTCTCATTGCCGGCGTCCACCACTTCTCCTGAACTTGGCAGATAGGATTACCTGTGTGAGCCTTCCCTGACATTCGTTCTGTAATTTCACTGGCTCAGGAGAACATACAGTGGTTTAGGAAATGTGGCATCATCCCTCTGTCAGGACATGCTAAATAAAGTACCTTTTGTTACCTGAAATGCATCGGACTTGGAGATGAATTTTTTGGGGTGCTGTGAACACATGGGGGTAATGAGCAGGTGGGAGGAATTGGGCAGTTTAGCCTGAACTTCAGGGGAATTTGTTAAGCTGAAGAATAACCTCCTCTTGGGAAGGTGCAGACACTGAAGGTAGACTCAACAGTCTACCTGACAGAGAGATAAGAGTTTGACTCTGTGATCGGTGGCACATCTCAGCTCCTCGGTCACAATCCTATGAATGCATTTGCCCTGACAAAAAAGACTTGGGGCAAAGGCTGGAGGTAGATACCTCAGGGCATCTCATACAAATGAGCCGCTCTTTGGAGAAAAAGGTAGGAGGAAAAAAGGGCTTTGGATTGGAATTGGAATAACATTTCCTTGGTTAGGGCAGATATATTTTCATTTCAAAGGTTGCAAGGCTTGTTCCCCAGTTCCTTTTTTTTCCTTGAGGCAACAGGGTTTCCCCTGTCACGTCACGACTGCTTCATGAACAATGTGCTGGGATCGTATGCGAGCTTGGGCTTGAGCTGTGGAGCATGACAGTGCACGTTGTCCACAGCACAGAGACCATGCCATTAACACTCCTAGGCTCAACCTGGGAACTCTACCTACCTCTCTTCCCATGGGCTTGCTATAAGGGCTAAAAGCCAAGTCCCTCAATGACAAATGTTCACCATAAGTTTTGTGTATGCAATGCTTGTCCTTGTCTGACGAAGCAGCCAACAGGTGGAACTTCACGTTACAACCTAACGTAGAGAAGTTAGGAGCCATTTTCATCACCTCAATTATAATCCTATCAATTTATGTGCAACTCCAATACCATGGCCTTGGCTTTAAGACTGACAAAATCTGGCTTGTAAGGATAATAGGGACAAAAGTCACTCCCAAGGTGACTCCGCTGCTGTCCCTAGAGTCCTGTAGGGGAGGAATTTGTTGTGTATCAAAGCTTACCCCAGAATCCTTATCTCCACATCATGATCTTTGATTCCCATCTACCATTTACCATTGTAACCTCACATAACAAAGTGCATGAACCGTGCAATGACGGACTCATCTCTTCCACCCCTCCCACCTCTCTTGCAGCCTGCCATTACGGTTCTGGGTTAACATGATCAAGAACCCGCAGTTTGTCTTCGACATCCACAAGAACAGCATCACAGATGCCTGCCTCTCTGTAGTGGCTCAGACTTTCATGGACTCCTGTTCAACCTCAGAGCACCGTCTGGGCAAAGACTCACCCTCCAACAAGCTTCTCTATGCCAAGGACATCCCCAGCTACAAGAACTGGGTGGAAAGGTGAGTTTTAGTTCTAGAAATAGGAATGACCTAAGCAAGTGATACAATGAGGTTCTGCTTCATGGATGGAGGTAGAAGCCATCATCAGTATTACTTTTAGTACCTATTTTTTTTGGTTATTGCCAAAGTAGAAGGCTTCATGGTATCCTTTTGTTCTCACATGCCTTGCAGCAGAGATGGAAATTTAATTAGAGGTGTGAACTAAAGGTGTTTGCCATCATTGTTTCTCTTGAGAAGAAAGTGTTGAGAAGTGATAGAGGGAGGAAGGAAGGGGAGGTGATGTGTTTGAGCCCTGTGAAGTGTGTAGGCTTCTAAGTCTTTCCATGCAGACCAGAAGTGGTTTGCTGTTCTCAGCATCTTTGTGACAGTCCCCACACTGCCTAGATCCCAAGGGTCATACAATTATCTCCTCTTATTGCCAGTCCAGTAGCTTTCCTTGGAGGCTCTTCTGTGCTTTGAATGAGATGCCATAAGATTGACACGATGGTGACTAAAGCTCTGCAGGTATTTTCTGAAAGGTCAGAGGTCTTTCTGAGTATGTTATCCACATCTGCAAGACTTGTAACTGTTCTCTTCAATCTGCCATGCTGAAGGTCGATATCTGGCAAACCTACTCTGCAGGGAATATAACCAAGGCAACTATTGCCGCGGTACCTCGGGGCTTCAGTTTCTGTAAGATTTTCTTAAGGACAAGAAAATAGCACATAGAATCATAGAATGGTTTGGATTGGAATGGACCTTAAAGATCATCTGGTTCCAATCCCCCTGCTATGGACAGGGACACCTTCCACTAGATCAGGTTGCTCAATGCCTCATCCAACCTGGCCTTGAACACTTTCAGGGACGGGGCAGACACAACTTCTCTGGGCAACCTTCTCCATGTTTCACTACTGTCACAGTGAAGAATTTCTTCCTTAGATCTAATTGACATCTCCCCTCTTTCAATTTAAACCGATTAACCCTTGTCCTATCACTACACACCCTTGTCAAAAGTCCCTCTCTTGCACTCCATTCAGCAGGAGCCTGTCCACTGGAGCAAGCCTTGCAGAAGTTGATCCGTGCTTTGTTTTCCAATATGCTCTGCTTGCTTGGCGTTATTGACAGCTTTGGGAACTGCATAGATGGAGAATGATTACCACTCTGTACATACAAAGATGGGTTTATTTTACAGATCATTCCTGTGCAATGCCATCCAGTTTTAAGCAATGATTTGTCTGAATGACTTCATAAACACCATCTAAAATTGATACCACGTCATGCAGGTTATATGAGACCTCTGCTACTATAGGTACACTGTGCTGCAAACCACGGAATTTCCTTTGGTGGGGATGGTTTTCTCTCATTTTGTGGAAGGGGAGCACGGCTGATCAACGCACTCTGTCCCCTAGACAGCATGAGGTGACATATTTTACAATAATGCTCCCATTGGTCTCTGATTTGTCTGGACAATTATTTTTAGATGTGGTTAAACACTTCTGCAAATGTCGTTTCTAGGCAACCTGTGAGGCTCTTACAAGCTACCTTGCTTAATTATGACCTACTTCTGGTACTGTGTCCAAGTTCCTTAGTATATATTGAGGTTTATTGCTGGATTGACCTGGATAGGGGGAAAGAGGTGTTTGAGATTTGTTTAGAAATCGAAGTTTGCAGCAACAGCGACGCAAAGGTGTCATTGATGTCAACTCTATTGACACTTTAGCGACCTTGTGTATAGTGGGTGGGTGGTTTCTATGGACAAATACTGTGTTTTACATATGACCCTGGTTGGTTTTTTATCTTTGGGCATGGTACCTTTGAGTGACAAACTGAGGTACGTAGGTGGAGAACAAGATATTTCCTCAATCAACATATCTTTTTTTTTTTTTCTGGATAAACAGAAGGCTGCAGTTTCCAGGGTTGGTTTTTTTTTTTCAGTATTGATTTCACTTTACAATTTTTTAGAGCTAAATCCTTTTGCCCAGAGATCTTCAGCAATAGGTGCTGCATTTCCCTGGAAGTTTTCCTGAACAACTGAGTTTGCAAACGAGGTACACAACACTTCCTGCTGCTGGTAAACAGCACTGGATTTCTGTGCCCAGCATGTGCTGGGTTGTTATCTACACTGATGTCTGACAACTTGAATTGAAGCCTAAGGCGAGGCTGTGGGTTTTGGAATATGGTTAGAGCTTCTGCCCTGCTTATATTTTTGTGTGTCAGTTCCACTGACTCAAGGCAGTAGCACCTGGATGCTGTGGTAGATCAAAGAAAAAACATATCAAGGATGAATAGAATATAATTTCAATTCTACTCTGAGTTAATGAATTCCTTTTCTCCATTCTGCAACTGTACTTTGAAGGAGTTATTCCAACTCCAATGGCTTCCAGTACTGGTTGGTGCTATTTCTGTCAGCATCAGTTGAAAACAGTACACTTCAAGACCACTAGACTTCTTCAAAGAGCAAATCATAAGATAAAAAGACTTTCAGTTGTGGGGTTTAAGAAGCAGTTGAGTAAATCAGAAGAACCTGAAATCAAATGAACTTCTTTGATGAAGAAGAATCTCTAAGAGGGCAATCAGGCAGTGGTAGACTGTAACCCTACTTGAAGGCACTCTGGAGTAAAGACAAGCTCCTGTCTATTAGCAGACCTGTTGAAATGGTAGCTGAGCTGGGTTACTCCAAGTTTTCCCTTTGCAACTCCTGGTTTCTCGGTGTAGAGTGTGACTTTAGGACTCAACAAAACTCAAAACAGGGAATGACCTTGGCATGAGAAGTCAGCATGGGTGAAAGTGCATAACTCCAATCCTTCAAAGATTAGTTTTCCACCTCTTCGGAGTGTGAATGTTTGGTGGGAAGGTAATAGCTACAGGTTCCAGCCTGATCAATGGTCTATCACCACGTGGTAGTCAACTGCCAGTGATTTCAACAGTCTTTTTTAACGCTGTTAGAAGCAGAGGTGGACTCTGCCTGCTGAGACAATCCCACTGAGAAATCCTGACTTTTGGAGAAAACCAGGTTCAGCATTCAAATTATACACCCAGGGCTCTTTCACTGTGAAAACACATGGCTGAAAAGTACCGAGGATCAGCCACGACTTGGATTTCCTGTGGCAGAAGATGAGGCCTGACTGAGGCAGGAGAATTAACCCAGGAAATGGGGACAGACTTTTTGGCTTTTGTTGAAGCTGTGAAGAGCCAGACCGTAGTTCTAAAACAAGGTGGAGGCTTTTCAATTATCATTATCTGAGTCTATTGAAAAAAGAGGAAAAGAATCGGAACAGTAGACCAGATTCTCATCTGACTTCTCTTAGTAAAACTCCATAGGCTTTGCTGAATTTACATTAGAGTCGCTTCAGATCTGCATCTTTTCAAGTTTACTTCAAATGTCCCCTTTGAGCCTAGAAATCTGGAGAACTTGGGAGCATTTGATGCAATCCCCAAGCAATACAAAGGGGAGCCTGTTCTAATTGGGACTGTCTCATTAGCATTCAACACCACACTGAAAAGATGACAAAGGGCTGTGGCTGACCTTTCATTTCTCTCCATGCTGCCAAGCTTATGATAACACTTGTTTGAACTTCATTAACACCGTTTAATTGCCTGCATCACAATCAATACGATGTTTCCCTACCGAAGCCTGGCATGGAGGCAGGGATATGAGAGACCGAAAAGGGGCAGAGCACAAAAAGCAGAAGCCAAAGACTTTTTCCATTGCACACTGGTGCCCAAAATACCTGCAGTGCTGCAAGGAGAGGAACTGGTGCTTTTTTCTCATCCCTGCAGGGACCTAGTCTCCTTATGACTGCTTATTGTGCATTAAAAAAAGCCCCTCAAAGTAAAGCTGAAAGTCAACGGAGACATTGAAAATATTCTTAACACCTCGAGAATCTTTCAATGAAGACCATTCAAAATAGTCTTGCCAGGTTTGGGACTAAAAGAGGTTTAAAATGACCTGATCTGTGGGATTCAAAATTATGACATCTGCAGTTTATTATGTTAATCTGAGTACAAACTGTTGGGACCCAAGTCCTGGGTCTGTGATCTCACCTCTTTCCTTTTCCTGAAGCAAGTATGATTTGCATGGCGTTAGCCTCTAGATGTTGAGGTCTTCTGCTTGTTAGAAAATGCTGCGAGAGTATATTTGGAATATGTGGAATGGATAGTCTGCCCTCATTTGGGATCCAGCCTACGTAACTCATCAGCCTGTGGTTCCAGGACTCTGTAGTCAATAGATGGTCTCTTGCAGTGCGGTGCTTGTGATGTCTGTTGACCACCTTGCAGCCAGCTTTAGAAAGAAAGACAAATTGGACTAGTTTAGTGCGATAAAGATTATAAGCTGCGTGCACCCTAACCTTGTCAGTTACTGAGGTTGTAACCAGAAACATTGCTGTGAATCCGAGGGCTCTAAAAGAGAGCAGCAGGTCGAAGTCCTGGCTCTACTTCAAAAAATGCAGTTTTCTGTGTCTCCTTTCCCTGCCAGAAACAAGGCTCAAGGTACAGCATGCCAAGGGTCAAGGTAAGGGAATGTTTTCAGTAGAGATAAAAACTGGTGCTGGAAGGGGCCTCAAGAGGTCAATCCAACCATCTCCTGCCTCAAGGCAGGATCAGCTCTGCCTAAAGCCTTCCTGACAGATGCTTGTCTACCCCTTTCTTAAAGGCCTCCAATGACTGAGTCTCTGCTCTCCTCAAGCAATCCTTTCCTGTGCTTCCCTGTCCTTCCCATCCGAGTGTTTTCCCTCATGGCCAGCCAAAATCTCCCTGGCTGTAATTAAAGCCCACGCTGTCTCATGACCTCCCCAGAGGCGTGGGGTACGGCTCATTCCCTGTCTCTCTGCTCCATCTTTTGGTGTGTCTGAAGACTGTTCACTTGTCTTCACCTTTAGTCTCCAAAATCACTATATTTATATAGTGCAGTTTTCAGCAGGCAAGATGAAAACATGTCTATATTCAGAGGGTACAGCCTCAGAACCTCACATCTTCTGCACTGAGATGATGCTGAACAGTATCTTCTCACCAAGAAACCACCTGTGCACTGATTCACTCTTCAGATATTGACTCAGTGCTGCCCGCCCGTCTTTTTCTGAGATGAAAAGCAGCAGGAAAAGCCATACACATGCAAAATAAAATCATTGCCCTGGCTAGGGGATAAATACAAAGACACAATTGTTCTCTCAAGCTCTTCAAGGCAAATCTCTGGAAGAACTGACAAATCTTCAGCTAACTTTACAGCCGGTACCTTTTGCTTAGTTGTCATGCTATTACTGCCAAAGCCCAATCAGCGTCCCACTGCCTGGCCTTGAACCTCTCTCCAAAATAGGATCAGTCTGGAGTGACGGAGTCTTGCGGCTGTTTGTAGCTGAATCAGCAAAAAAGCAAATTTTGCAGCTCAGGTGCCTCCCAGCAAACTAAAACTGCCACACCGTGTCAACAGAAGAACTGACAGCATGTCCTTGCATGGTTTCACTTCATCCCATAAAAAAGCTGGCTGCTGGGTTCCTCTCAAGCTTTCCTTCAGCCCTTCTCTGCTATAGCAGTCCCTGGTATCCCTTTCATACATCTCTTCCTCCTTCAGTGGTCTGGATACAGCCGGCTATTGCATAACCCTAATTATGTTATTGCTGTAATTGCGTCTGCCGTCTGCAGCACATGGATTCGTTACAAGCTTTTCATATGCTAAAATGATTATTAATGAGTGTAGTCCCAACCCAGCAACGGCACAACAACAGCCATGACAAAAAGATCTTTTGGAAGGCAATTAGCTCCACGCTAAGCTGCCTCCACCACAGGCTGTGCTGGAAAATTTTAGACTGGAGAGGAAGCACTGGCAACGCGGCTTTTCTCTTCTCTTCTCTTTTGATGAGTTAATGAGTTAGTGAGTGGCAGCAGGCACAGTCAGTCTGGTGAAGCAGCTCCACTAAGGAGCCTTTCCTGGTTGGTAAAGAAGGCAAGAGCACTTACCCCTGGCTAAACAGAGGGCAAGATGTCCAACCAAGTCACAGTTGGACTGCTTTCCTTGGGAAAACAAACCAAACAAACCGAAACAAAACAAAATACAGGCAACCCAAGGAAAGGGGAGGACGTGAAAGCAATAAGAATAATTATTTCTTGAGAATAAGAGGGAGCACTACTACATGCTGATGCATCCAAAATCCTTCCCCACACAATAGTGGCAGTGGATGGTCTCACAGGCTCTCCTGTTCAAGCCAGGCTGGGGTGAGCTGCTCTGTTGATACCTATAAAGTCACATCCTATAGTCTAGGAATCCTCACATCCTCCATCTGAGTTGCTGAGGTGATTGAGTGAGGGATTTACCCAAATTTCACAAGGGGTTTATTGCTTCGGATGTCTAATAAACTTCCTGCCACAACAGAGAATGAGAAGCTTTGAGGTATGGACTCAGTCTCCTCCCATGATTCAGGAGAAACTCAAGCACATCAGACAGGATCTTTTGATGTGCTTCTAAGGATCTCCTGGAAACAGCTGAGAAAGGACCCACTGGAAATAACCAAAACTAGAGTACAGAAGAAGAAGCAAATCCGCAGCAGCAGGACAGCAAGTGGTCCATGTCTGACCAAATAGTCACCATCTTCTACATTGGACTCCCAGTCTTGAACCTTTGCAGGCTGGCTAAGCTCAATTTGCCACTTTGCTCCCTTTCTATCTCACTCAGAGGGAATCTAGCTTAGACTTCTATTCCCAACCTCCTGCTGGCTAATGCAGCCTCTGGAGCCATGGAAGGGTGATGATCCGCCCAGGTGACACCTGGCAGCCCTCAGCTTTGGAGGGCAGTGCAGGAGCATCTCGCTCCCCCTCCGTGGACTCACAGTTCAGCTGTGGTGCAAGTAAGACCTGTCGGCTACAGGGATGAAGGGAAGTGATACACCGGCAGCCTCGCAAATGCCAGCAGTGAGAATGTAAAGACCTCTGGGATTCCGTGACAGCTTCACAGTGGCTTTTGAAAACATTAGGGATATGTAAATGGCAGAGAGGCCCTAAGTAGCTCTGAGGATCTGGGCTCAAATCGAAGGTAAATAAAGACTCAGCAGGGATGTTGTCATCTCCCTGCTAAGATGCTTTAATATACACATTCATAATTTCTTTAGATGGTGCGATGATGGCTTCATTAGAAACACTTCTGTATAAATAAGTCATTTGGCCATGGCAGAGTTCTGATGGAAGGAGATATTATATGTCTTCTCCCTGTACTAGCAGCTACGTTTGATTATCTGTACATGCTTTTTTTTTTTTTTCCTTCTTTTGCTTTTAATTTTCCTGCAAAACACAATTCCACAGTATCTTGGTTTGCAGTCTTAATGGGAAATGAGTGCTCAGGTGTATGATGGCCGGGGAATTGAGCCTGGGGGAGACCAGGACACTTTGGCGTGGCAGTGGGTGATGGCCCATGAACCCAGCTTACTGAGATCACAGCTTGAGAGTTTGTCATGGCTGGAGAGACCTCCAAGCCCCGAAACTCAGATTCTTGTATCCTGTCCTTTGCTCCGGGGACCATCACATGTTGCTTTTCCTTGTTCAGATGAGTCGTGGGAGTGTTATGCTGCTGGGAAAACATCTCTGCAGGGCTGGAAAGAGACCAGGGAGCTTTCAGACCCTTGTGAGTCACAGACCCAGGAGAGCATTGCTAACAGGTGAAGGAGACAGGAAAACCTCGGAGAAGCAGACGATACGTGTGTCAGTGTTTTACTTTTTAGAAACGTCCCATCCCTGCACCCACCATCCTGCCACCGTTTGATGACGAGCCAAATCAAGGAGGAAAAGGAGCATTTGAACTGGTTGTCAGAGCCAGACTGGCAAATACAACGCAGTACCCTTACTTTCCTCCACCGGCCTCATTTATTTTTGCCGTGATGTAACTTTCGCTTCACTTTTCATTCCGCCCAGCAGGAAGGTGCCTATGCAATATTCATAAGGAGCTGGGCTCTTCTCCATGGGTTCTTCTCCGGCACCATAAATCAATGCATTTCACTGCACTGCAGGCTCTTTTTCCCTACAAGTCTCTGAACTGTGCTGGTTGCACATGGATGTAGTTTTCTCTGGGTGCCAAGGCATGACTTTTTTTTTTTTTTTGCTTAAGACTTCTTGTTTCTCAACAATGTGCTTTGGTTCTGGGGAGCCTGCAAGAGCACTGTCATGGATGCCACCAGTCCCTGACAGTTTCTCTTGTCAGAATTCTGTGCAGCGCAGGTCTGATTTTGTCCAGCTGCTGGTGCTGAGATCGGTTTGAGTTTTCTGGGAATGGCAAATGTCTAGAAATATTTATTCATCCTGCTCACCATCTTTCCTTGGAGGTAGTTCTGCAGGACAGGTCCTCATGGGGTTTCCAGATGCCTGCTTTATTCATAGACGACTGTTCAGGTCCACTTGGGGATTGAGGGTTAGGCAGAGCATAAAGCAAAATCAAGCCCAGACCACTCATCACTGGAGTACTGAGAATGGGCAATATTTAGACCATGGGACTGAGTTAGACCAGGATTTTTGGCTGGTCCTGAGCCCAGAAGACAAGATGCTAGGACTCCAGGGAGATTAACATTATTGTGCATACTAGAAGTTGCAGTGAAGTTAATGAGGTTTGCATGAGTTTTTATGACGAGCCAGAGTCTAGCTCTGGAAGCAGTCAGGCTGGAAGACTATGCACAGAGCTGGGAGAAGGACCTCTACCTCCTATACCTTTCTCTCCCAAGGGTTACATCAAGCTCTCTCTTCAAAACCAAGACAGCAACAGAGACCAACCCATTGCAATAAATCAGGATGGGAATATGGCACAAAAAAAATCCCAGACTGAGGCAAAATTGGAGCCTTCTGGTGCGGAGGGGTTTCCTCCCAGCGCTCTTGCACTGTGCTGTCTTTCATAGGAGACTTCGGCAGCTGCTTGTCCCACTCTGTCATAAAGAGTATTTTCCCACTTGTCTGTCTGAAGGATCCTTATCATACAGCACTTCAGCGTCCAATTTCTCTGCAGTGGAAAACAGCCTCCATCTCAGCAGGTGTCTCAACGCTGTTTGCAGGACACCTGTCAGCTCTTTTGGCTCCCTGTCCCCTCTGCCTCCTAATTATAAAATTGTGGATTGCTGCAGCTATGAGCTTTTTTTTCTGGTTGTTTTTTTTTTTTTTCCTTGTGCACAAAATGTCAAATTGCAGAAATTAAAAATGTAAATGATGGCGTCTAATTAACCAGTTGACAGCAGAGCACAGCTGCGAGTGACAGTGACTGATTACCTTCCGCAAACCTTGTCCTCCAAGACCTGCCTTACCCTGGGGACGAAGGACATCGAAAATAGCAACTTCCTTAAAGAGACATTGCTCTGCTGATGAAGCCTGATGGGCAATGGTTCTGGGGGCTCCATATCCAACGGATAAATCCAGTTCTCTTGAGGTCAAGGGGAATGTTGTTGACTCCTAAGGGAAGCAGATTTTCCTCAGTCAGAGTGGGATGGGAGTGTTTTGAATGCTGTTGCCACAAACTGTGACTTCAGGCCAGCCTAAAATTTGGGGCAAAAGGAAGGTGTTGAGCATCAGAGGAGTTTCTGAGATAGACTGGATTCAGTGTGGGAGGTGGATGGTGTCAGCAATGGATGCAGGTGTACTAGTGTGAATGGTGCAAGGAATCATGTAAAGGTTTTTCATGGAATCATAGAACCATAGAATGGTTTGGGTTGGAAGGAACCTCAAAGATCATCTAGTTCCACCCCCCCTGCCATGGGCAGGGACACCCTCCACTACACCAGGTTGCTTAAAGCCTCATCCAATCTGGCCTTGAACACTTCCAGGGATGGGGCAGCCACAACTTCTCTGGGCAACCTGGTCCAGTGCATCACCACCCTCATTGTAAAAAATTTCTTCCTTAGATCTAATCTAAATCTACCCTCTCAGGGATTAGCTCAGGATTTTACTCCCATAGCTTTTAATCTACGGGATTGAAATCCTGAGCTCTCAGTGGGCAGCAATATCAATAGGACTTCTCTGTGGGATTGGAGGTAGTTCTCGGAGCCTTTAAAGATCTGACAAAGGAATATAGCATCAATAGGTACTGCCTACCTCTTTGATGGCATGGCGAAAGCTTACGGGATGTTCTTTGGGGTTTCAGTCTCAGAACAGGGTTGAGTGAATACAACACACATTTGGTATCCAAGAATAGTGCTTCAGTAATTTCCACTTTTGGCTAAGTCATCTTCCTTCCTGTAAAAGAAAAGCATGACCAGGTATATCGTTGATGCATTAGAAGAGCCCAAGAGTGCTAAGTGTGCCCTTTCTCCTTATTGTTGATGGCTTTCATCTCTTGACTCCCTACTTCTCCCCTCAAGAAACACCTATATTTCTCTCTCTCAGGTACTATTCAGACATCGCCAAAATGCCAGCAATCAGTGACCAGGACATGAATGCATACTTGGCTGAGCAGTCTCGTATGCATATGAATGAGTTCAACACCATGAGTGCGCTCTCAGAGATATATTCCTACGTTGGCAAGTACAGCGAGGAGGTAAGAGTCTTGGAGAGGGGAAGAGGAGTTCTGCAGGACCATGGGACAGCCAACCTATTCCCAGGTCCCAGTACGTGTCACAGTTACCTATCTTCATCCTGGCTAGGGAGATGATGGATTTAAGGAATGAAAAGCAAAGCCTGGAGTCTGGAAAGGGAAGGTCTGGAATTATTGGTGTCCCCAATACTTTTCCATCTGGATCCGCTATTTTTATCTCCTATTATTTATCAATCATTTAGGTGGCTTACAGTAGTCAACAGTTGAATGTTAGCTTGCTACAGGGGAGCCCTGCATGAGCTCTGCATCACATGTGGCCAAAAATTCTTTAAGCATATATGCCAACTGCCATTTCAGATACCCTAAAGCACCCAAGAATGGTCCAGCAAACATGACACAGGACTTAAAGGTGACCAGCATGGTTCTGTGTGTTAAAGACCAGGTGAGATACCTTAGGGCATCTGAAGTGGCATGGCAAGGTGATGAACAAAGCTACAAAATAACTGATCTCCAAGATAAGAACCCATTTGACTAGTTCCAGTCTAGAGGTCTGCATTTAGTCAGATCAACTGCAAACTGTCTGCTTAGTTCCCTGATGTCTGACTGACCTGCTTTACATGATCTAAGCTAAGCTTGGGACCTACTTTAGAGAAAACTAACCCTCATCTGCTGCTGTAAGATGCTGAACTCAGCCCTTTTGGGGAAAAAAAAAAAAAATCCCTATTGTTTCTTTCTCTCTCCTTTTCCAGATTCTTGGAGCCCTTGATCAAGATGACCAGGCTGGTAAACAGAAACTTGCCTACAAACTTGAACAAGTCATAACCCTCATGAGCATAGACAGCTGAGAACTGTCCTGCCAGGGACATCCTGGGAGGGATAAACCAAGTCGTGCCTCACTCAAGATCATCATCTTTACCAAGTGCAAGTTTTGATGGGCTGTAAGCAGAGTCACCTGAACAGCGCTCCTCTCTCTCTCTCTCTCTCATTTCTTTCTCTTTCAAAATCTATGGACGAGGCTACCAAGCCCCAGGGGTTAAAATAAAAGACTGCAGAGGAATCTTGACTCTGGGAGCATCAAGACGTTTGGGTGGAGCTCTCCTTTTCACAGCTTCCCCTCTGCCTTTGCCCTAGAGAAAAAAACTATTACACACAAACTCCCTCCCCACAACATCACCTCGTCACTCTGCAGATGGGAAATTGGGAGGTAACTTCTGTCATGCTGCTTTAACTGCCTTCCACGGGCTGTAGCCTCTGGAGTGGACGTCGAAATGAACTCAGTATTACTAAAAGTCTCCCCAAGGGGAAGGCAGCTTGCCTGCAGGGATCCTGGAGGGCAGGAGCAAATCGAGATCCTCTCCTGCAGAGCCATTGCAACTCTATCTATCTCTTGATAGCGACCCACTGGGAGAGGAACCCCAAAGCTCTCTGAAAAATGCCACGGCTCCATCCAGAGTGAGATGGTTGTGGCTCTTACCTGCCTGGGCAAACCACAGTGTAGCTGCTCTCTTGGGCCAAGAGGGGAGGAGGGGACCGAAGCTCCCCTGCCCATGTGTTTCATATGGTTATTCTTATTTTTCAAAGAGACCTGTGTCCCCTTCCGTCTTTCCCATTGTGTCCTGTTGGTCATAGCGCTGCGGCAGAAGTGCTCTCTCTGCTCAGTGGCATCCCGTCGGTGGTAGTTCTGTTCCTTCTGGCAATGGACAGCACAGTATCTCCCTTGTTCCCACCTCAGCTTGGAAAGCAAAAGCTGCAAGTTTCATTTTGTTCCTGGCAAGGAGCTCAGCCTCAAAAACCAACCAGAGGGATTTTTTTAAAGCTGTTAATTCTTTCCATTTTGTTTCCTCAAGCGGAACAAAGCTGTTGTGGAATATGGTGGAATATCAGAAGAATACCGAAGGGCATGCCATGAAGCAAGGTGGTATATGGGACTGACGGTAAAAGCTTCCTTCAAAGCCACTCCTGAGAGGAAATGTCACCACACATTTTGGAAGGAAATCCAAATGAAACACTGCAAGATATTCTTCTACCTAGATACGCCCAGCCAAACTGCATGTCTTCTGGAGGTCTCTGAACTGCTGTAAGCTCATATGCCTTTTGGTGCCAACTCCTGGCCTTTCCTCTTCTGCATTTCTGGAACCAACAGGCCTTGCTGAAGGCACAGCTGCTGCCTGGGAAGGATTTAATCTCTCTTTGCACTTCCTATCCCTTCAGAGATCACTGTCACCATAGGACAATTGTGGGTGATTACTCTATCCTAACCTCTGCTCAGCTCCTCCAGAACAACATCTTAACCTGTTTCACGGCCGACCAAAGAGGAGTGAGCTCCTGTGTCTTGTCTGCATTTCTCTATTTGTTTAATACAGCTGCCAGCCTGGATAACACCATGGTTCGGTGCAGTGGGAGACCCTCAGGATCTGGAGAACCTTTCATCTTGTACATCATAGAGGAAAGAGCTGGGTCTGCATTCATCTCACCAGAAATGAACAGTGCTCACTAACAGCTGGAGGAGCGGCATGACGCCACAGAGTATCAGCCCACATCCTTCTCACGCCATCCTCGGAACTACAGCCTGGATCTACTTTGCACCTGGAGGGAGGAAGGGGTAAAGACAGGGTGTGTAAAATGATGACAGAACGAGTGCGTTTGGTTTCACTCATGCCTCTTGCTAGCAAACCAGAACCTCTCCAGAGTGACGGGTCACGAGCGCATCTAACGGGGGATGTGGTGCAAACAGGAGTCGGTCAGCGTGTGGGGTTTGTTGAGCCAAGCAGATACACATGTAGGCAAGTCTTTCTAAACACCATTTAAAGAACAGCAGTCCAAAACTGGATGTGTCTGTGGGGAGAATATCACAAGATTCATATTGAAACAGCAAACTTAGGGACACGTCTTGGTTTTAAAACCCCAGACATTTCTCTCTTGATTATAATTATTATTATTTTGTGCGTGTGCGTGTGTGCGTGTGCGTATCTGTGTGCGCGTGTGCGTTATTTCCTTTTTAATTTTGCTTGCTTTCTGTTTGATTGCTGAGCTGATGGACTCATCATGCACCTTATGGACATCTCAGCATTTTTAAGAGGCCTGCGCATTGGGGATGGTTTGGGTTTGGTTGGTTCTGCCATGGTTTTGTTGATCCTTTTAGTAATGTCGGCGCATGTTCCAGATCCATTGATTATGGCTGTGAAAGTGGGGTGGAAGTCCCACCAGAGCCAGTGGTAAGAAAATTACAACAACACAAACACAATATTTTTTATAAAAGTACATAAAAAAGGAAAATTAAAAAAAAAAAAAAAGGAAGAAACCAAAGGTTTTGACAAACAAAGTGCCACAAAAGATAAATATGGACCCTATTGTCATGCCTTGTACTCACAGCTGGATGGTAGGAGTCTAAGGACAAATAGCTGGCTTGGAGGGAAGTTGTTATGAGTGATGGGCTATACTGCCTGGACATGCGCACATGAAAGGATGAAGAAGCTGTTAAAAAAAAAAAAAGTGTCAAAATGAACTGGTGTAATCCTGCACTGTTACTGAAGTCAGAGAAACACCACAGGGGAAATCTGAGACTCACCTTGTTTCTTTTTGATGTTTTCAGGGCTTTGTTTTCATTTTATTACGGTTGTTTTCCATTGTTATTATTTTATTTCTTCTTGCTGGTACGGAGTTTTTCATCTGTTTTATATATATATATTTCTAGAAAAACTTGAACACCTCAGAGACACTGAGAATGAAACACTTGGGAAATAGGAAGTGCCATGAGATTGGTGTCTTAACCCTTCCCAAGTTCCTATTTAGGCATTTCCGTTTTCTTTCCACCTTCTTCCTTCCCCCGTCCCCAGGATTTGAAAGAAAATCTGTATTTTGCTTCTCTTTCATCTCCTCCTTATTCTTTTTTTTTTTTTTTCCCTTTTATTTTGTGCTTGAGCTGGTTTTGTTTTTTGCTTGGAGAATGTGCCAGAATCGTGATGTAAATGCGTGGGCTTCCCTCCCCTGTCCCCTTCAATGCCCTCCTCATTTCCAACCACTGTCCCAGCATCCCCCAGTCTATGAGAGGTCTTGGCATCTTTCTTCCCAGCTTCACCTGTTGAGCTAACTATTTTTTAAGTGCATGTAAAACACAACTAAAAACAAAGACACAAGCAGAAGAATGAGCCCTACTACAACAAGGATGCGTTCTTTTCCTCTTCCTTTGACTTGTTTCCCCCAACCTCCCTTTCCGCACTTGACTAAAAATGCCCAAAAGGTGGTATTCCACACTGTTTTTCAAGCCACTCAAAGAAAATTGAAGCCAAAGTCCCTAGAAGTCAATGGACAAGCTCCTAATATCCAGAATATGACAGATGATAGGCTGGTCTTTATGGGTATTTCTCAAACACTGCAATCAAGATAATGAATGCTGACACTTGCAGCACCATCAGGAACAGAGGAAGGGAACTCATGAAGACTCTCTGTGGTCCTACTGAGAGAGCTGATTATTTCTTCACTGCAGTTTGCTCTGGGACTTTGCATCTGGGTTAGAGGAAGAAAAGGAGAAGAGTCCCTCTGCATACACATCGTATCCTCCCTGTGAGTGTGCTCACCTATCAATGTCACAGTGATCTGAGACATAATCCATCACGTCATGCGCTTTTACAGACTGAGCCTTCGGGTAAACACTGTCGTGGGAAAAGTTGCATATTATCTGGAAGAAGGTGGTAGAAATTTTTAGAGCTTAAACAGACACCACAGAAGAATGATCAAAAGGAGAAATGAAGCCACCCAAGGGCACCTTCCTCTCCCAACATGTCCCAGTCCTTGTCTGCCCACTCTTCATTCCGTCCTGAACATAACTGAAGGTTTGGTCCAATCCAGCATACACCAGCCTTGGTAGCTTGGTACCTAACACCAGTTAGGTAAGAGGGCTACGCCACTTTTCTCATCTAGAGTTGTCTTATCATACCTTTTTGACACTGGAGACCATAAAAAATTGTTATGACGTGAAGAAGATTTACCAGTAGTATTTTGGTTGGTGTTTGCTTTAACTGAAAAGTGATTACCAAAGTTTCCAGATATTGTGCATTAGTCCACAGGGAAGTGTTTACCGTGAAGGGAGAAGGACCAAGCAAATCATGTAATTGTCATTATTGTCAATAATGCTGCTGAAAACTGGTAGATATTGAGTATTAAGAGTCCATTGGCTACTCTCACTGTTGAATCAGCCAACACAGAGATTACTCATCCTTCCACATTTCCTAAGGCCAGGATTTCTATGATGTAACAACCCAGACACAAACCAGCTAGTATCAAGAGGAAAATTATTGAAAAGTAAGCCAAAACACAAAATGTAGATCTGTCCTTCCCCAAGGCTTTAGTGAATTGCTTTGAAAAGAGATACTGTTATATAGAAAACTCTTCCAAAGGAAGATTGGAAACCTGAAAGGACTAAGTCCCAGGGCTCCTCTTAGTGAGGCATACTTTTGTGTCTCCACAAAGGACCCTCAAGTCCAAGAACAATTTCACACCAAAAAGAAAAGTCTGAGCTGTTGGAAATGACCGGGACTACTCTCTCACACCACCAAGGCATCAGTAAGACAAGTCATACTTCACCCTTCCCAGCAGCCTGTAGAAAAATTGTTCATGAAGTAGAGATATCTGATAGTGTGAGATATTGCTTGGCGCTGTAAAAGGAATGAGAGAGAAGAAGAAAACTCATCCTGCTTCCCAGACTCCTGGGACAGGCTCTAGCGTGTCTTGCATGTAAGAGGTTTGCTCCTCCACAGAAATCTGTTGCTTTCTGCGGTGGCCGTTGCTGATGTGGAAAGATGCCATGATCAGATAAGCACTTTACTGTAACCTCATCAGTCTCAACAAGGTGGGTTTAGTCCCTTTCTTCTCCTTGGTTGAGCATTTAGCTGAAGAAGCCAGAGGGCAACGTATAGAAACGTGCATGTTGGCCCCACCAGGCTTGTGTGGTTTTGAGTGCTCATCAAGAATTACATCGAGGAATCCCAGTTTGCATATCCTTCACCTTGAATTAAGAAATCAGTATAAAAATCCAGCTCTTGAAGCAGTGCTGTTGTCTGAATTTCTCTGAGCCTCTGAAAAGTTCTTCTAGAATGACCATGGGAGCCCAGGAATGGATCTCTTTTTCCAAACTAGGGAGCTATGATCATTTACACAATCATAGTAGATTGTGTTTCTGTTGACAGATGTCTCACCATGACAGCTGTTGGGTAGAGAAGTATGGCATAGCCTCAGTGATGCCAGTACAATTTTCTCTGTGCATCTGACAAGTAGCAAAAGAGTTGTCCTCCAGGGCAGATGGAGGTCTTGGGATGTCCTAGCTCTTACCATCTGAACTTGGTATGCTGTGGAGCAGGCAACTGAGGAAGTGAATGAACCTCAACGTCATGGTGTGAACCTCAGCCTTCTGGCCCTTCACAGCCTGAGTTTTCCTACTTTGCCCCTGATGCAGTTCCCGTTTCAGGGTATCATTGGGTCCATGCAGTCCTGCAGTTTTCCCTCACCTCTGTCACTGTGCAATGCCCCTTCCTCTAAAACACCATTTTGTGGAGAATACTTGGAAAACGGAGCTTATCAGCCATGTTTTATTTGAAATGGCTCAGTTCACTCACTCAATGGGACACAGGCTTACAGTAATGAATTAATTTGTAGAAGGATGTCAAAAAAAAGAGAAAAAAAAAAAAGATTTACACTTGGAAAAAATAAAACCACCAAAAAAACCCCAGCGAGGATATAAAGCTGCTTAGTCTAATCAATCTGTCACGTGTGTGATTTCTGTTGTTGTCGTTGTTTGTTCATTGGCTTTTTTTTTTTAATTTTTTTTTGTGTGCTAATCTTCTGTTCTAAAAATGGAGAGTTTACCTCAAGAAATTCTTTCTGCTTGGAAACAGATCACCTCAAAGACACTCGCAGCAGAGAGCAGTGGGCAGGGAAGCTCAGTAAAGAGAACCTGGGTGTGGAAAACGAGGGGGAAACCAGGACATTTAGGCTTTTTCAGCATTCCCTTCTCTTGCTGGTGTGGTCTGGTGTGGCTCCTTGACTCTGGAGAGAGTCAAGAGTCAAGAGACAAGAGACGAGTCAAGAGTCAAGGAGAGGTTGCTGTTGACTTTCAGATAGAGCCAGTTGGAGGAATCAAGGCACATGCCCAGGCTTTTGGTTATTTCTGAAGTATCTTAAGAGAAACTTGGTGTTATTTAAAATGTTTACGCTGCTTTCTCCAGTCCCTGGAGAAAACCCACTATCCAACCCAGAGTAGGGTAAGGAAGCAGAGAGATTAGGTGCTAGCTAAATGTTCCCAGTGTTTTTCCCCAAGGAATCAAGATGAGAGGTGACTGGATTATTCAACATCACAAGACAGGCCCTTCCTAGTGTCTGACCCTGTGTCTTGGACATACTCGTGAGCCCAGAAGTCTCATTCTCTGTTTTGCTAAAGCTTCCACTTTAAATACAAAATCAATGTAAAGACATATCCTTTCACTACAGTGTTACTAACAGCCTCAAAGAGATGTCAAGACAGCATTAGAAAGGAGGTTGGGATCCTTTTTCTTAGGTTGTTGTTGTTGTTGGTTTGATTTTATTTTGAATTGATTCTAGTTAAAAAAATAAATAAAATCTATACTATTTAAATTGGAATCCCGTTGTTACTTGGTAAAGGCAAAGCTTCTGTACCTTTGTTATAATTAATTGTATACCTGTGTATGTAAATATAAGGCATTCCTATTTTGCAGTCCAGAACAAAAAAAAAAAAGAAAAAAAAAACCTATTTGTAATATAGAATAAAGTTTATTAAAAAAAAATAAAGAAATAAAAATGCCCCAGACTGTGATTGCTGCTTCCTGTAGCCAAATGAAGCCAGAGAGAGGGGATTCGAGAAATGGGGAAGCATGAGACTGGAGACCATGTAAGCACTCAAAGCAAGTTCACATCTACACCATCAGAGCCCTCTCCCAGGTTCAGGCTCCCCCACCATCCGCAGTACATGCTCTAGAGTTTCCGTAGTGCTCCAGAGAGTCATGCCCATGGGCTGGGCTGGGCTGGTGAATTGTGGTGGGAAGTGCATCCCAGCTAAACAGACCCCAGCTCTGTGTACAGAGAGAGCTAAAGCTTGGAGATCAGCATGCTTATGCGGGCAAACAACTGTGAAAAGCTTTCTTCCACCAATCTACTCCTTTCCTTCCCTCCATCCATCCTTCCTTCCTTCCTTTCTTCTATTTTCCCTCCATCTCACCTCAGCCTCCCTCCTCTACTTCTCTCTCATGCAAGAACCCATTTATTGGGTTGTTTGAAATTTTTTTGGAAAGGCAGGATCCAGACAGGTTATGCCTTTCCATCTGCCTTTGGAGTGTCGTCGCCTGTGCATTTTGAAGATGATTGATTGACAAGACCATGAATTTAAGAATGCTGTTGAAGGACCCGTATCCTATGGCTCTTGAAAGTTCTCAGTGGGAGCCTCTGACTCCTTGGCCATTACAGTAGAGTAGCAGTCATCACACCAGGTTTCAAACCTGAAAGAGTCATAGACAGCCTTAAGTGGACAAGCAAACACCCCTTCCCACTTCCTTTTTTCCCAGGATGTCATGCCAGGCCTGAGGCTGCTACTGGGGCAGCACTTGTGGTTGGCCATACAAACAAGGAGGAATCATCTGTCCTCAACATCTATATCCTTGGCTGGAGGCAGAAGATGGATGTCTTTCCAAGGTGGAGGTAAGGATCAACTGCCTGTGGGCAGATCTGCAGCCCTCTCACCGCCAGGCATGGTCTCTCTTCTCTGCATCTATGTTCAAAGCTGGAAACGTTCTCCTGGCAGTGAGAAATGCAGCATCCCTTCTTCTCCTGCCTCCTACCCCTATTCTCCTCCCACACATGGCAAGAAGGAGCAGCTGATGGACACTCCAGGTTCTAGATGGCTTAGCTCAAAGCAAGAGGGGAAAATCCTTTTTCCCTTTCCCACGTTTGCTCCCCAACCTCTGTTCTCCCCTTATCTTATGGTTAATAGCTCATGATACTATCTGCTGCAAAGACTAAATCTTTAATGAAGCAGGTCAGATTCCCTGGGACTGATGACGGGTTTGGCCAAGCCTGAGCTGGGTTTGCACTGCCTTGACACAGGTCTCCATGGTTTAACATATCAGCCTCATCACATACCCCAAAGGACAGGAAACTTGACCTGAGACATCTCAGCCAGAGGCAAACTGGAGATAAAAGATCCATAGGTGCTTTTCGCTGCCTCTGCTCCTGAAAAGCCAAACTGATACAAGCACAGCCAGGTCCCTTCAGAGATGGAAAGGGGATATAGTGGTGGAGACTATGGGAACTGCCACCTTTCATAATTCACTGCTCTCACAGTGATGAGACATGGCAGAGGAGAGCAGAGCCGTGTACCTGCTCCCTCCTCATGTCCCGCATGTGCAGCAGACTCTGCACATAGCCACCAGACCCCTCTCCCCGCAAAGTGGGGACAAAGCTCTTACTCTCACTGTCATCCCAAGAGCTGGGCAGCAGCAGCAGCATCCTAACCAGCCTGCTCTGCCTGCGTATGTCCCCAGAATTTCTTGTTGCTCCCTTTCTCCTCGCCCAGTGCCACTGCTCTCTGTTTCACTCAGCAGAGAGGAGAACGTAGTCAGGGTTGCATGCTCGGAGCTGGTGCAACTCCTGCCATGCTCTGAAGGGTTAAGCCTCTGTTGCTCACTGAGCAATGAAATAGCTGGCAGGTTTTATAGGAGTTGCAAACCACGGTGCCAATATCAGGTTTGTGGAAAGCAAACACCTTTTTGCTGAATTCGGTGGATCCATGGAGAGCATGGAAAGGAAGTAAGGAAATGAGTTTCAAAAAGGGAAGGGAGTCAGATGAAGCTCTGGCAGCTTTTGCAATAGGCTTCAACATGATGTCGCTTAGCAAGTGTCTGGGTATCTACAGATGAACAGCGTACGTACACCAACAGAATGACATGGAAATGAGACATCTCTGCCCACCTGCTCCTTGGGACACAGAAGAGGAAAAGTCCTTGTCACTCAAAAGGTCTGCCAGCACATCCTAGCAGCAGGTCAATCAGTCTCAGCAGTGCGTTGCCTGTGTAGGTATCACCATCAGACCCCTTTGGGCCAGAAGGGTGAATTTCATGAACCGACACTAGAAAATTTTGTGTGTGAAGAAGTGCTTCAGATATCAGCTGTTCTGAATTATCGGTGTATTTAGGGGGAAAAAAAAAAAAAAACAACAAAACACACCTCTAAAAAAAAGAGTTATGAAGGCTTTTGTTTTTCGGGGCCTTTTTAAACCAAATTATCTCACGAAAGTTTCCTTCCAGACCAAGTGGTTGTACTTAACATTTGCACCAGAGTAGTTTTAGGCTGAGACTCTGCCAGACGTTGCATAACTAGAGAGAGCGTGTCCCTGTAGAAATAACAGCTTCCATGTCAGTGAGACCAGACAGGAAAAGGAAGAGGTGGGGAGGAAGCTGAGGCACAAAGAGGCAAAAGGAGCTGCCCACAGTCACCCAGCAGCTCAGAGGCTAAGCTGAGGTCTCTGCAACCTGTTTTTGCCCAGTACCCATCAACTCAGTCACTATTTTTGCAGTTGTACACCACAGTGTATTGCATGTTTGTGAGAATCCATAGGGCAGGGCATGGTTGAGACTTACACTGTAATCCAGTAACTAAACTTCATGTGTGATACGTACTGGACCACAGCTTCCTCTTGTCTTCTGTGCCAAGAGTGAGAAACAATACACCACCAACTATTGCTGTAAAAACACACTTCCAAGCATTAAATGGGGCTGCAATTACTTAGCACAGTTGAACAAACATTCCAGGCTTGTGGTAACTCCTTGTTCTCAGCTGTAAGCTCAAAATATTTGCTTTCAAGGGGGTTACATGTATGGGCTTGCTACTATTTAGTGGAGACTTCACCTATTGACCCAATGAGAGCTGCAAGAGTAGGCGTGAGGAGGAAAACCTCTGACATGGATATGTCTACAACAGGACGGGGCATCATCAGTCTAGTGCCTTCTGGGGCACTCTGGAGATCCTGAGAGACCTCAGTTCAGGTCCTGTTGGTTGTGTTTGCAAGCGCATGACAGAGACAATACAACTATGCTGGAGGCACCACCCACTTCTCCCAGTTTCAGCCTCCAAAATGACTCTCAGCTCCCAAATGAGGTAAGCTGGCTATTCAAGGCCAACCAGTTATTTACAAAGCAAACAGGAGCCATTTTCCCATCTCGTCACAAGCCCACTGATGTTTCTCTCTCCCTGTTGGGATGTCCCACCCCCAAACTACAGAAAAGAGGTTTTTCAAAACTTGCCTGTACATACTGTCCACAAGAGGTGATGCCCATTTGTCTATTGATTTGAAAAAGGTGATGTCCACTTCCTGCATCTCAATCCAGCTCTGTGACATCCCCAGTGTAAATAACATCCCCCAAGTGCCCCTCAAAAACCTGGCAGGGGAGAGGGCAGGGCAAAGCTAGGAGCTAGTCTTCAGCTCTCAAAGGAAAGCTAGAAGCTGGTCTGCAGCTCAGCTTGCCAAAGCAATCCCAGCTGTCAGCTGAGAAGGATTATTTCCAGCAATGTGGAGAGAATTCCATTTGCCTTTATTATTTCCTGGTTCCCTCACCTGCTTTCTGATGTTTTGCAGGTTCGGCTGCCTGCATTGTATTAAGCTTCTCCTCCTGTCGCCCACCAGCCCCCTTCCTGGAGGTTTTTCTGGTTCAGCAGAGCACATAACTCCAGCATCAGCTCTCTTGTGCCCACTGGGTATCACTTGTACAAGGGAACCGACAGACTCTCCCTTCCTTGCAGTGATAGTTTGATGGGGGGGGTGTTCTGGTGGCAGGGGAGGGGATTTGCTCCCTGTGCCACCAGATCTGAGTCCCATCCCCCCCCGGGGGGTTGCGCCAAATCGGCGCCTCTGCGAATTGCCCTATTTAAGTTGGGACAAAGGGACGGGAAAGGGGCTTTTGCTCAGGAGCGACGAGAGAGCAGGAGGGCGCTGCCCTCGCTCCTGGCCAGGCGGCCGCTCGGGCCCGGGCCGGCGCCACGTGCACAAGATGGCTCCGGGGGAGCCGCATGGGGGACTCGGGAAGCACCTCGCTCCCGGGGTGCCCGCCAGGCCGAGCTCCCCCAGAGAGGATTAAGATCTAAGAGAAAACAACCACAGCGACCAGGTCAGTCAAGATGGAGCAGGAGGAGGTGTGCTGGAGCTGAGGTTTCCCTTGCAATCGGTGTGAGATGGCAGGTGGCCCCCCTGCAGCCAGGGTGTACTCGGCGGAGCAGAGACCCACTTGTGGCCCGTGGAGAAACCCACGTCGGGGAAGAGATGCCTGAGCCCAGGAGAGGTCGTGGAGCAGGGGATGCGCGACCAGGTACTGTGAATAATGGGCATGGAATGCACGACGAGGTTGTGGAGGCATCTGGAATCCGTGGGATGACCCACGCCGACGCGAGTGGCAGCAGCTCCCTAAGAGGCCGAGACTGGTAAAGCCCGAACTGGTGCATCCATGGGGAAGGATTGCAATCCTGCAGGCAGGACTCACGCTGGAAAAGTTTGGGGATTTTTTTTCCTCGTGAGTGGAGGATCCACCGAAGCAAGGGAAAAATGGTGTAAAGACTCCTCCTCCTTTAAGTAAGGAGCGGCAGTAACAGCATGGATGAACTGACCTGCACTCCCCATTCCCTGTCCCCCTGTGCCGCCGGGGGGGAGGTAGAGCCAGGAACAAAAGGAAATAGGGGGTGGGGAGGTGTTGTTTTAAGATCTGGCCTTGTTTTCTCTTTTCTCCTCTCAAGTAACCAGTTTCGTTCCCTTGTGTCTCCTGTTAAGTAACTGTTAATAAATTGTTTTTGTTTTAAGAAGAAAGCCTGAGTCATGTTTTGCCCGGGACCATGGTTGGTGGGTGCTCCCTCTCGGTTCTTGTCTCGACTCTTAGTCCAAAAACCACGACACTTGCGTTT
Source organism: Tauraco erythrolophus (assembly GCF_009769465.1). Classification (NCBI taxonomy): domain Eukaryota; kingdom Metazoa; phylum Chordata; class Aves; order Musophagiformes; family Musophagidae; genus Tauraco; species Tauraco erythrolophus. The sequence goes on from NC_141468.1 coordinate 3,359,995, forward strand.
GGCCTCCGGTTCTTTATCCTCACCAAGGCAGTGAGAGCGATGGGGACCATAACTCTGAGTCACTTGCCCTGCAGGGACCTGATGGCTTCAGTATCAAGGTGTGCCAGCACACTGCATGGCACCAAAAAAAAGTGATTCTGGGATCAACGAGGTTTTATTCAGAGCCATCCTAGCAGGATCTCTGCAAAAATCACCTCTCCCTGTGCTGGGGAGTTATCCCAGTGGCTGTGGGTTTTTTCTTTTGTGCTAGTGGTCCTGTATCCCTGCACAGTCACCAGTGAAAAATGGGTCTTTTCAGGATACGATTCATCTCATTGCAACCTCGATGGCTAAAATAGATCAGTGAATGACGAAGGTAAATGCTTGTTTCCTCTTGCTGACCCCAGGGAGGATGGGGGGAGCTTTCCCAGCTGCAGATGGTTGCACTAGCCCTTTCTAAAGCCAGGTGGGATGAATCCCAACAGTGGTTCTGCTTTGACCTTTCTTGCTGTAATTGTTTTAGAAAAGAGAATGTTTCTTGCTGTATATGCAGCAGAGACCTGAACTCCTCTGTGATGTGCTGCATGTTCTCACAAGCCAGCAGGCACTTGGGAGGAAAGCAGGAATCAGTTTGGTCCTTTTCCTTCAGCTAAGATGTTCAAGGAGAAAAAAAAAAAGAAGGAGAAAAACTCTATTATTATTATTATTATTGAATTTCCTGCCTTCTCACAAATTCTAATGGGAAATGTACTCAGTGACCTTTCAACTCCCAAAACCAAACATGATGCCAAGACATATTCACAGGCCAGTTTTCTTTCCATACGCCATATGGGACGCAGCCCTTGTTCCTACAACACAGGCAAGCAGATCACCAGTTAGTCACAATTCATGACACAAAACCATTTCATGGGCAGGAGCATGACAAGTACATGACACCATGAGACATTATATTTTTCCTGGCTACATCTGTGCTAGTAAATAAAAGAAGGGCAAGGTGGAGCATCAAGCACTATGTTGAAATGATCTGTGATGCTTAGCTGTTAGCATGCTCTCCAGCACAATTTTGGACAGTGCCAGCTAACTCTCCTCCAGATAATGCCCAGGCACAGTTTGGGAAGAGCAAGTACCAGGGATTTTTTACCTTCGTGGATAAAACTGCATCCAGCCTGTCTCCCTCAGCCCTATGGGCTCTCAGACACAGTTGCTTCACTGGGCCCAATATACAGAGCTAGAGCGAAGGGAAGTGATTCTGCCTCTCTACTCAACTCTCGTGAGACCCCACCTGGAATACTGTGTTCAGCTCTGGAGTCCCCAACGCAAGAAGGACATAGAGCTACTGGAACGAGTCCAGAGGAGGGCCACAAAGATGGTCAGAGGGCTGGAGCACCTCTGCTATGGAGACAGGCTGAGAGAGTTGGGGCTGTTCAGTCTGGAGAAGAGAAGGCTCCGGGGTGATCTTATAGCAGCTTTCCAGTACCTACAGGGGGCCTACAGGAAAGCTGGAGAGGGACTTTTTACAAGGGTGTGTAGTGATAGGAAAAGGGGCAATGGATTTAAACTGAAAGAGGGGAGATTTAGGTTAGATATAAGAAAGAAATTCTTTACATTGAGGGTGGTGAGGCACTGGAACAGGTTGCCCAGTGAAGCTGTGGCTGCCCCATCCCTGGCAGTGTTCAAGGCCAGGTTGGATGAGGCTTTGAGCAACCTGGTGTAGTGGAGGGTTTCCCTGTCCATGGTAGGGGGGTTGGAACTAGATGATCTTTGAGGTCCCTTCCAACCCTAACCATTCTATGATTCTATGAAGAAAGGCATATTGGGAAAAGGGTCTACTGGGTCAGGAGATGATTGTAATAAAATACTGGAAAGAAGCTGCTTTAAAAGTTCAGCCTGTTATGACTGTGAGAGTGTGACACTTAATTGTTCAGGGCTTGTACATGGGGATAGGAGAATGTCCTAAGAAATGCTTGTGGTTGGCTTTGAAGTTAGATTTGAATTTTGAAACAAGGCCTTTTGAGGGAAGAGAGATGATGCCAGAGAGAAATCTATCAAGTGCAGCAAGTGGTACATCTCAGGACATCCCAGCTTTGTCTCTCAGACACTGCTGACCGGCATCGAGTCCGTCTTGTAAATACTGCCCTGTCGAATTAGATTAACCCTTTGCTGGAGGAGCACCAGGGTGCCAAAGTAAAGTCCCTGAGATACTCTCAAGACCTCTTCTTTGTGATGTTATGGGTCGGGTCTACAGGCATGAACACAAGCTGGATCTCATGTTCTGAGTTAGGTCTCACTCATCAGCTGCAGTGCAGGGCAGACCTGCAGGCAGCTTACAACCTTTTGGTGTCACTACAGAGAGCCAAATGGAAAACCTCTAGGGTTCAAGACACCAGGGTTGCCTTGATGGCCATGCCACGGCTCTGGTCCTATGCTCTTCTTTCTTTCTGATGAATGACTCTGAAAGAAATACAGCTGCAGACACTGAGTCGACTACATTAAATGTACCTAAGTCTGCTCTCTGCTTTCACAGCACCCAAGCCAAATCAGAATGCACTCGCCAGGGTGACTGCCTCATAAAACTGACCTGCTTTGGATTAGCAAAGGCAATCTGATTAACTCCCCAGCAGGGGCAAGACACAACATCAAACTCAATCTCAACTACCACATCAGAGACCTCCGGTGAATTAGATCCAGAAGAGGTGGCTGTGAGTTATGGGGCTGGAATTCCATCAAGGGCTTCTGGGGAGGTCATAAACCACCAAACAGCTCTCACAACCTCCCCCCTTCTTCCCGTCCACCATCCACAAATAGAATTATAGCCCCATAATTCAAGTGGGGTCTGTTTGTCTGCAAAAGGACAAATGCAAGGAGCCATCTGTGGGGGTGTCAGGCTGTAAATCCATTCATTTTCCTGCCATTCTTCCATTTCCTACTTCGCAGCATGATGCTTCCAGGCTGCACCCACGTCTCCTCACTTTCCCCACCCATCCTATCTTCTTCCTTTCATCTCCTTCCCCCTTTCTCTCCTGCTTAACAGAGACATAAAAGCAGTCACTGTCTTGCAGACCAATCTGCCAGTCAACCACTCACATCCAATCCCCTTTCCTTCATTCTGCAGAGTAAATGCAACACTCAGGCTGCTTCTCACTTATTTTTATCCACAAACCATTCCCTAGCACAAGCCATATTGCAAACATTTGACCCATGTTAAACCTTATGAATGACAGGGCTATCCTGGTTCTTTTCAAGTTGAACTAGGTAGTTTCCCTTAATTACATTTTTTGGTAGTTTAGGGGATAAGGGGGCACTCCATCCCTTTATATTTTTGCTGGCATGTACATGCAGACATTCAGCCTGCAAAACAGAAAGCCAGTCTGGAATATTTCAGCATTACATATTAGACAAGGTTAAGTGATTCCAACCTCGGTCTGTTTGTGAGTCATTTTGGGTAGCCTGAACTTCAGAGGTGATCCATGCTTCCCAAAGCTTGCCTTCAGTGGTTGATAAACAGTCAGACTGTGAATCCCTTGTAATGTAAAGCTGGCAGGCATCATAACATACCCTCAGCACAAGTTCAGAAAGAGGCAACTAAAGCCGACTCAAAGGTTGGATCTTCCACAAAGGAAGCCATTTTCTAGAGTCAGACAGAAAGTTGGGACTAGAACCTGCTAGTCCAAAGCTTGGGTGATGCGTTAGATCACATCACCTCTTCTAACAGACCAGCTGGTCAGTGCGCATAAATAAGAAAAAAATGGGATGGAGCACTTTACGTTATGTCAATATCTCCTCTTCTCCTTCCACCACAACTTTTGCAGCTCACTGAATTTAGGAATTTGATATGATAGATCAAGAAGCACAACCTGGAAGTGCTGGACATCCATATACGAGAAATGGGAGGGCACCTTTTCTCACTAGCTCAGAGATTTCTGGGTCTTATCTGTCATTTTCATTATTCTTCATATATTTTATGATATAAATGATCACAAACTCCCTTTAAGTCAGGAGGGAGTTGTACCAATGTCAAACCACAGCGAAATCCCTAGCATACTTGTCATGTTTATTTAAGCCGAGATGACTTACATACTTATGTGAGTTTAAAGCTTAAAAACCAAAAGGTTCATGCTGCTCTGACTTAGGTAGCAGCTCCAGAAGCCTTGGAAAAGCTTTTCCTAACAAGCAGTGCCAATTTTGACGGTGTCTTCCATTATTCACTGTGATAACACAGTCTTAGCACACTGGAGAAAGTTGTTTCATCAAGGAAAAATATTCCAATGCAAAAATACACATAGGGTCATACATGGACTTTAAGTCAGGGACATGGACTCCATAAGAAGGGAGATTTCCAACAACAGATAAAGACAGCTTCTGACTGCTTGTTTTGAAATATCCTCCTACAGACTTTTCCTTCTAGTTTGGCCAACCAGGATGGCAAGGTTTGTCATCTGAACTTCTGCTTTCTCAGTCAGATTGAATCCTCAAGAGTTGGGTTTTGTTGGGTTTGTTGGTTCTTTGTTTTCTGTTCATCTGTGAAAGTTGCCTCACATGACTAACTCCGATCTTTCTGCTCTTCACTTGAGGTTTCTTTGATGTTCTTCCAAGCAGTCTCCTGGAGATTACTGTAGTAGCGGTCTACTGTGCAAGGTTCTGCTGCAATCACATTCCAAAAGTCACATACTAAAATACAGGGAGAAGGAGCCGGGCAAGAGGGAGACAGAGAAAGAAATTGACTGGGCAAACAAATAAGAGCCGTATAGTAAAATCTGAAATGTTACGAGGCAAAACATCTTGAAAAAATAGATTTAAAACATGCCAATCTTTTAAAGAAGTCAACTCATAATAAAATAGCAAGCGTCTGGGTGAATCCCAGCAGAAAAATACTTTGCAAACTGGATTGTACCCTCTGTTCACCATTGTGGTGTTTCATATATGTATAAGAATTCTTTAATTACAAAGATTATCCCATGTAATATTTGATAGTTCTGCCCCTTTGGGAAGTTGATTGTAAGAGAAAGGCATGAAATATTGTTCCAGATTTCTAGTCGAGGGAATTGCCTCAGAGGATTCCTTAAGTTTATTTTTTTGCTTTGTTATTTCTTACCCCCATTGGAAATCTTTCATTTTTCTTCCTTAGGACAGAATTTCAATTAGCAGAAGAATAATGCTATCAGGAGGTACTGAATATCCTTGGAGATAAATCTAGCTGGGAGTTGTCAATGGAATATCTGAAATAGCCTGACAGTAGAGGTCTTATAAAGCTTAGATTACTCTTCAAAAAAAAAAAAAATCAGTTTGCCTTTCAGAGAGGGAATGAAAGGGGTGGGAAGGAGGTTGCTTATTGAATTGCTATGTTCAACTGCAAAAGAGGATGATAAAAGAAAAGAGACAGTATATTAAGGACACCAAAACTGTTGGATCTGACTGAGAAAATGTCTAAATAAACTTCTAGGTGTAGTCTATAGCCACCTTTAAGCCTGGTGGATGTTTTCATCAGATGACTGAAAGAGTTTTATGTTGAACCTTCACTCATGAGAGGGATGAAAGGGTTGAAAGAGAACCATGAAAGCTACAGAAACCCAGGTGAAGCAAAGGACACTGAGATTTGCTCTAGAGCAGCCATGCCCTGAGCACACAGGAGTGTTCATTTGGTCTTTTCTGATTCTTAAAAATCAAGAGTTTCAAGGTAAGACAGACTTCCCCCTTTTTGCATCTGACCCTGTTGATGGCTCACTTGTGAAGGGTGTTAGAAGCACCAACACATCATTGCTGATTGATTATATCTAGATATAGGAGGATAGTTTTCAAAATTTGTATGGGATTTCAATTCTACCTGATGCCTCTAAACTATCCGATGTGTTGGACAGCTCTTCATTTTAATCCTCAATGAAATTCCCTTCCACTGAAAGGCTAGGATTCATCTTGGTAGTTAATCAGAAGTATGCTGCATTGCTGGTACTACTGTTGATGTTTGGTCTGTGGGAGGTTGGGGGAAAGACCACATTGCTGAAATTTCTGCATCAGTAGAGTTGTATGTAGAGTTGTATGTAGAGTTGTATGTAGAGTTGTATGGAGTTTAAGATGTGTTTGTGGCCTTCAGCATGGATACTTCCTAGGAAAAGACGTCAGGAATAATTACAAAAATAATTGGGGGAACTGATGTGATGGGGTCTTTTCTCATGAGCTACATTTCCCCTCCCTCACAGCCACAGATGAAGGGACAACATGATTAGCCCCAACCCACCTGAGCAGCACGTGCCAGGCTGGAGTGGTAGTGTCACTCCTCAGCAGTGAGGAATGAAAATCCACTTGAGAGAAGGTCTGTCTGGGTCTACTCAGCGCCATCTTGCAGTGCCATATCCATTCCTAGCCCCCATACCTGATGTGACCAGAGGCAAATGAGCACGCAACGGTTGGCCAAGATGGCTGCTGTGATCCTTATCTCAGGTCCTGGTGGTCCTGCATTGTGAGTGCTTTGATTCCTTCAGAAGAATGAGCCAGAGCAGATGTCCTCTGACTAGAAGAATCTGACAGTACACAACTCTGCCTTCACCTTCACGCTGCTGACCTTTCTCAGTCACCTATCAAGTTGAGAGGGCTTAGATCACCAGGAATGATCCCTAATAAACATGCTGGCATGAGGCACTGCAGGCCTGTGACTGCTGTTTGAACTTGGGGGCTGGAGAAGCTATTGAAGGCTTTCAGAGATAAGACACACATGGCCCGAATTCCACCATCACCTTTATCTGCTCACATCTGGTTATCTTCAATGCCATCGGTTTGCTTTGTCACAATTGCTGGTTAATTGCAGAGTGGCCTCAGCAGTGTTGGGGTTAGGGAGATGCTGAGAAAGCCCCTGCTAATTTATTCCAGAGGCTCAAAGGAGCCGTGAATGCTCCTCGGCAATGATTTCAGACGAGCTTGGATCATGCAAAGTGAAAGATGCCATCATGCGGCCAAAACGATCTGGCAGCAGGAAGCGAATATTCTAGGAGAAAGGGTTGATACCACCAATGAAACCACTGCAGACCCTGACTCCAATGAAGAAGGGTATATATGGGCATGTTTTGTGACATACTGTTAGAACTCATCAGGAGGTAGAACTGGAGGTCTGAACTCCAGCTCTGCAGGAGACTACGCATAGTTTATTCTCCAACAAGGTTTTTCCGTTCAGCATTTGCCATCTAAATCTAGATAAAAGTGATGAAGAAAATAATATATCTATTTTTAAGGCATGAGCTGATAATGAGACATCTTACACAGCCAGTTTATGACAGATTTGAACTTCAAAATCATATTTCCTAAATCACTGTAGCAAGCGAATGGGCATTCTGACACTGAAAACATTGTTCTGGTAGTCAACTCCCTCTCTCTCTTTTTTATTAATCAACTTAATTGAGAGTAGGTCTACGTTAACTTGAATGTTTGTACTATTGCCAACATCTCCTTTGCTAAATTCCTGCAGGATAGATATCTGCAACAGAAAAATCTGTGGATGCACAGCTCCAGCCACCTGGCCGGTATCTATTAGCATTCATAACCAGCAAAGAGAAGAGAGAAAAAAAATCTGTCCAGTTGGAAGGCAGAAACAACAATCATAATTAAAACATGCAGAACAAAGAGTCATCACTTTTCCTAGCAATTCAGAGCCTAAAAATCTTGTTCACAGAAGTGCTGGAAAGCATGTGACTAACAAATAGTTGGTTGGGAATACGAAATAATTCACGAAAAGAATGACAAATGCTCAGTCTGTGGGATGAATTAAACCTCCAAAATAATCTGCCTAGTCACAGACATCAAGCCTGCACGGGGCTGGCAGCAGTTTTTGAAGGTTGAACTCTTTCCTGAGACTTTTCTCAGCATTAGATTCTGGGTTCTTTAAGAACAGCAGGTATTTCCTTGTCATGGGGTGGGAATCCCTCTTCATCTTCATCTCAGAAGAGAGGGGACAATGTGTAACTAAAAATAGTGTCATCAAAGGAAAGGAAACCACTGTCTTCTGTCACACAGAGAGAATGTATTGACCTGGAGAGATGCTGTCAGCAGGAGAAGATTGAAGACGAGGAAGATTTTGGAGCTACCCATAGGCCTGCTGAGCCGGTTATTAGGATCCATGGGTAGGCTTAAGCTCAACATTAACCCTTCAGGCACTGCAAAGAGAGCTCAGCTCAGCCATCATTATTCATTATTGCTGCTGGCCACTCCCTCTTGCTGAGAAAAAAGTCTCATTCTGTCCTTTCTCAATGACATGAGAGAAGGTGAAAATCCCAAAACTCTTAACACTGGGAGGACAATAAGTGTTAGCGGAGCAGTATTTGCTTTTCCAGTCACAGCATGATCCCAGGAAAGAATTCCTGTTGTCTGCCTTTATCCTTCTGTACTAATGCTTCCTAGAGTCGCTCTAGAAAAGTCTTACGGAAATCACTACGGGTCATCTGCAGTATGAGCCCTGCAGAACCGAAGTACCTCAGCTCTGCTCCTTTCCATGATGCCATGAGCTCAGCAATGCGTGGAAATACCTTTCAAACTCAATTAATTTCAAGCCCAAGTAACCTTGATGGATTACTTTGCTCTAAGACATCAGCAGATACTTTTGGGTATATGAGGAAGGAACTGAAATGGGATCTTAAACCTCAGATACCATGACTACACTGTCTTGGCTATGTCCAAACTTGCTAACCATCAGCAGCATAAAGACACAGCACTGCACATGGCCTCTGAAGTAAAGAGGATGACTACCCTGCAGAAGGCACTTAGATCCACACCAATTGTGGGGTGGACACATTGTGCTTGTCACGGCCGATCCTCTGAGGTCAACTTCACTGGAAGCAATTTCCCTGGTCCACCCTAGAAAAACTCAGATCAGAGGTGACCTGACGATGGAAGGCAGATCTAGTTTGCAGGCACCCAAATTCAGAAACTGCCTGTGGGTTGTGTCTTAGGGAAGGAAAGAGAAGCTTTGCATCTGTTCCACTTGCCCAAGGGTGAAATTATGCAAGTCTCAGAAGTAACAAAGCAAGATCAAAGAGAAGAAAATTAGGAAAAGAGAGAAGAATAGAGAAGTGGGAATAGTTTATGTTAGGGTACTGCTCCAGGGCTTACTCTTCCTTATGCTGAGTCCATGGCATGCTGGGACATGCCGCTTTTCTCCTCTTCCCTGTCCTGTAAACTGATCTCTTTTCTCTCCCATGGCCCCTGTACATGAGGTGCTGGAAGAGAATTAAAAATATTCCTCCACAGGTCCAGGGGAAGGGGTGCTTTCTTGACTTGGCTGTTCCTAGATATGCCCGGCACCTTGAAGTCAGGTAGGGCAGATGATCTGCCTTCTCCTTGTTCCCATAAGTACCTGAGCCACATCAGTTTCAGATGCATGGTCAGCAAGAGACTAAGGGGAAATTCTTTCTTCTTGTTGCACATCCCATTGCTCCACTGCTTTTTTTTTTTTTGATTCAGAGGAACCTGTACACCTTATCACACAGCATCCATCTGCAGCTAATTTCAATGATCCTCCAAAGTGCCCTGAGATCACAGGCAAGCCTGTCCTGACTGTGATGTATCTCTGCCTGCCTGCACTCCCGCAGCTGCCCGTAGCACACAAGTACAAGCTATTTATCCTGCAGTGGTGGAAACCTACACCTGATAACACCTCCTGAAGTCCATCTTCACCTTCCCAGAGACCGTCTCAAGCCAGCAGAAAAGGGATATGGTGTGCTCTGGTACCCAGACTATCCCACGTTCTTTGGTGGATTTCTTTGCTTCAGACCTCTCCTGGTGTTTGCTTGCCCTTTCTCCCATCTCCTCAGCTCTCCATCCTCTTATGTCATTATGAAGTGAAATGCAATGTGTCCTTGGTCTTGCCCTGGATCCTGAAGCAGAGGGTCAGTTATTGCAAGTGAACAAGGAAGTTCTCTGATTGTTTTGACACCCCAATCACCTTCTCCTGAACACAAGAAACAATGATGTTCAGTTCAGCGAGGCTGATGCTTCAGCTGCATTCAACAGTGATATTTTAATGCCAACAGTCCCACATAGGACTGGTAAAGGTGACATGGGATATACAGGAAGCCGCAATCTGTGATTCTCTGCAGTCACACCTGGAGGCCAGGCAGACTATTTAGGGTGTTAAAAATGGATAAGCAAGTGAATTCCAAGAATTATCATAGAATCGTAGAATCGTAGAATCATAGAATGGTTAGGACTGGAAGGGACCTCAAAGATCATCTACTTCCAACCCCCCTGCCATAGGCAGGGAAATCCTCCACTACGCCAAGTTGCCCAAAGCCTCATCCAACCTGGCCTTGAACACCTCCAGGGAAGTGTTATCCTCTTCTACGTTCCTCTGCTGTGAATGGCTTTACAACGAGAAACAAAACAAAACAAAACAAAAAACAACAACAAAAAAGAAGGCAAATACAGTTCATAATACTCAGCACTATATACACTGAAAAACAGGGGATGAACAGCACCTTTTGGAAGCAGAACAAAAACCAAAATATATGGAATCCAGAAGGCTATAGGACATAAAATTCTGTGGTAAAAATTTCTCCTTCAAACTTTGCCAGGTCCTCTCTTCTTCAGCTTCCCACACAGCTTTGCTCTCTGCCCAGGGAACGTGCACTGCAGCAGGGATCTTACTTTTCGCACTGCAGTGTTTTGTATATTGGAAACTGCACTTGTGCTAAGGGATCTGTCCTAGCTCCGTGCTCACGGTCCAGAAAAATTGCCAGGGATGGGCGATGGCAGAGAGAAGCCCCATGGGGACAACAGAGATGACAGCAGTAATACTGAAGAGGGTATGTTTGGCTTCCCAGTTCAGCTTCGAGAAGTAGACTGCTTTCCCCTCACAAACAGAAAAAAATCTGTTTATTTCCCAGATGGGAAAAGGAAAGGAAGCAATTTAAGACCAACATAGAAATGTTTCAGCTTTTGCTAAGAAATCGCCTAGGAAGTTTGCCTGCAGAATGATTATACACTTTTTAGGTAGATCCACAATATTAGCAAGGTCACATAACACCCGTGCACTCCGTGGCAATCAAGCGAGACAGTTTCCCCAAGGACCCCGGACTCAGCTGTAGCACAAGTGGAAGCAAACAGGCTCATAATGACTGATTGCTTGAAACATGTTCATTAGCTCTTGGGAACATCAGCTTACAGAAGCAGAGCTCGTGGGCTTTGAGTCCTCCAATCTAGCAGAGCGAGGCAAGGCTAGGTGGGAGGAAGGTGAAATCACAGCGCAGGTGATGGGATGACACATGGTCTTCACTAACTGGGCAGACAATAATTTCTTGGATGCTACAAGCTGGGTCTTCTGGATATCAGTATCAGAATCAAACTTAATGGAAGGCATTTCATGTTCAGTGCACTTCTAGCAGTGGATCTAGAGCGTTTTCCTTTTGCTGGTCACCTGGGAGCATCTTTGAACCGCTCTATGATTCTATGATCTTTCATGCAGCTTCATTAGGTTTCCTAGTCATCTCTCAGCAAGGCAGCTGCAAAGGGCTGCTCTGGATTCGTGGCCATTAACTTGCCCGTTGTATACCGCAAGCAGCCTACAGGGCTCACTCCCTGCAACATTGGATTCTTGGAGATGCTGAATTATACAGTATTTTCAGTAGCCAAGAGGACTCTGACAGCCTAATTTCACGATCTGATAAACTCACATAGCCTCTGACAATTTTGCAAGGCACTTTCTTTACCTCTGAAACACGTCACCCCATATATATGCAAAATTATAATGTATATGTAGTTTCTCCATTTACAGTTTTCTTCACTAAGTGCATTTTGTGCAGTTTTCATGAATTTCCAGTGCAGCAAACTGTTTTGATCTTTTATCGTGCTCTTAAATTGGGCACAAATGTTTCATGTGCTTTCAAATTTACGGCACATCACAGGCATTTGGTTTTATAACTCACAGGGCTTAAACTAGAATAAAATTGATAGAATTACACAAATCAAGTGGGTGCTGAAATACTGGGTAGCAATTTATAAAAGTTGACAAAACCAAAATTTCTGGTGTTTGGAGTAGCATTAGTAGTATTTCAAGGGAGTAACAGCTTTTTGGTCTCTAGAGAAATGCATGGTATACGGAAAATTAAGGACATATTGTTTGGAAAATGACAAATTTGGGAACGTAACAAGAAGCCGCTTTCTTGCTGATGTCAGATTAATTACACCTTCCCATAGTTTCACAAAAGAACAGGGATGTATAAGAGGTCTATATACTGCTTGTATGGCGTTTCAGGAACCATCCCGTATATGGCATCTAGTGCTGGTCCTGATTAGGACCCGTAAGTGCTGTTATTATCATTAATAACAATCAGGATCACTGAAACGGAGGCGTAACGAGACTGCTGTTGCACCGCAGTTGCTTGTACAGGGTTCCTCATAGGAAAGAGAAGGAAAAATGATTCACAGGATGATGCAATCACGTCTCACCGTGAGGATTTTGTCGATCTGTATTCAATAAGCAGTTGAAGAAGCATAGGATTTTCGTGGCCATCTTTAAGCAAGTTAGCTTGGTATGAGGAAATGTCAAACCTTTGTGTTTCTGCGTTTGCTAAGATCATTTCCAGGTCCTGGTTCCCCAAACTGTGCCCAGTGTGTATGTTAGATCAGTCTCAGTTTCCTCATAAATGAAGAATCCAAGGGTTGTTCACTCAGGATAACTCTTATACCCAAAATTTCCCCAAGTTTGTCTGCCTTCACCACACAGCCCTAAACTATCCCCACAGCTCTTGATCCCATAAAAGGCTCCTGTACACTTACACGTGGTGTGTCAGGCACTTTGAACTGGAAAAAGCACAGTAAAAAGAATAATTCTATCTTACGGCCACAGTGTACCATAGCCAAGTGCTATGCTAAGTGATGGCCTGGAAAGGTCCTCCCCAAACAAGGTGAACATGACCTTTCTGCACCATGGCCACCACTCCCTGGGGCAAATACCTTCAGCACTGCAAATGCAGCTGCATTTATTTGGGATTCTGGCTTAGCAAGGTATTGGCACCTTGCAGCAATTGCCTTTATCAGGCTGTGATAGTCACCTGGCCACCTCTCCCTTCTATGAGGCTGAGATAGGGTCAGACCCATCATTTTAGCCCTACTCCAACACCACTTTCCTTCTTGCCTTGCACTATCCCCAGCATCTACCTGACTGCAGTCCTTTCCCAGCTCCGTTTCATCCCAGCACCTCCAGTGACTTTCCCCTGTGCCACAAACATGCTCCACACCTCTAGCCTGTGTCTCCAGCCTCCAGGGAATGGTCCTTCTCCTGGCTACCACCTCTAGTTGTCATTCCTCCAGCTCCACAATATGTGGTAGCTGGTGTCCGTGGGTGGTCAGGGAGGGATGTTATACATCCGTGCAGTGGTGGAGTTTCCTCCTGGAGTTGTCTCCTTCCCCCATGGATGTTTCATGCACCATTTATTCCTCCTTTACCCTCAGCCCCCGGAGTAAGTTACCGTAAGTCACTGACTGGGAGCAAGCTGAGCTCTGAAACGTGCCGCCATCCATCACGGTGGCAGACGTGCTGCGGAAGGGCTCCGTGGCATGACGCCAGGGCTAATGGCCTGAGACGCTGCTCGCTCTCGCGCTGAGCTGCTTCGGAGAGCAGGCAGAGATGCTAATTGCAGTTCAGTCTGCCTCTGTGAAGAAAGGAGGGAGGTCATTCAAGGGAGCAGGGAGATTTTTAATGGTGGAGCTCAGTCACGAAACTGCCAACAGCTCTTCAGTCGTTGCACAACCAAGATTCAATGACTTTGAAATCTCTCCTGGGTGCTCCATGAGAGCTGTGGTTTGGGGTGATGCTCCTATCCAGAGCCCAGGACTTTTTGCTGGATGACCGTGTCCCGTCCAGTGGTGGGATGGCCAAGCAGCTGGACAGACTCTTTGTTCTGGTTCATCAAAGGAGATGGAGCAAACGTGGCATAAGGTCTGGAATAAAAATATCTAGATCTTACTCTAGATCTGGAAATATCTCTTCTCCATGAGGTCAGACTTCACTGATCTAAATTCTGTCGAACACCTCGCAATGTTTCTCACTGGTTCTGGTTGCCTATTCACCTCTGGAGGCCTCTGAAGGTAGTGGGAGACACCAACAGGACTAAGCAGACACCGCTGGCTGAATCTGGTCTTTGCTTTCTGTAGCTTTGTCTTCCTGGAGAGTCAGACAGAGCTTCTTTTCTATTTTATTTCCTTCTTCCACAGCCTTCAAATAAATACTGTTATACAGCGTTTATTTCTTAAATGGCCTGTCTTGCAGAGGGAGAAATGATCTTGTCAAAACTGAATAAAAACCCATTTTCACCACGAATCTGTGAGGTAACAAAAATGTGAGGGAGCTGTGGAATGCCGTGGTACCGAAATGTACTGCCTTCACAGTCTGTTCCTGCGCTCGGCAAGATGACTCTGCCCTCCATCATCTCAGCACCTGGGAGTTTATCTAATCATCATTACTGGCACTTACCCTGACGTCTTCACAGAATTATTTGCTGCTCCTCACTTGCACGGACAGATTGATTATTCCTAACATGGGGTTGGGATTGATCTGTGCAATTGCATCCTCTTCAGAGGGCTCAGAAAGGAGAAGTCTTTAAGGGATGCTGAGAACTGAGTGCATCTTACAGGTGTGAGATGAAACTATGGAGGTTACCTTGGCCTTCCAGGCAGCCCTTGTCTAGCAAAACCCAATTGCTCTGATATAGCATAAAACTATCTGAATGGGACTGGGTCTGTAGGAGGTCTTCTGCATCATGGAGCCATCATTGCCGGTGTCCAGCAGCAATTTAACAGAAGGGTCCACAAAACAACCATCCATTTAACTTAGGATGAGCCACAGAAGACTCCCCAGTACCTTCAGGTGACATTAAAAGCCCGTAATGCACCAACTTAAAAAAAGGGGAACAGAAAAGACCTGTGAACCAATAAGAGAATTTAGCCATAGGCAGTAAATCCTTCTATGAAGACAGCTCAATAAGGCTCTCAGCCATACAAGCAGTGGCCTAAGTATCATGGTGATGATGTTTACCTACACCCTGCATGCAGAAAAGCCAGTTGGACTTAGTTCATTCCCTTCCATTTTCCTTTACTGATGTATGGGCGACAGCCATGACCCGTGGAGGAGGCAGACATGTAGCAGACAAATTTGCTGTGAGCAGAAGCACATCACTGAGCACAGAAGCAGCCTTTCCCTCCACATGATAGCCCCTGAAGGCATGGTGAGAGCACGCCTCGAGCAACCTGGTCTGGTGTGTGGTGGGTTGATGTAAAGGGGTTCTGATGGCAGGAGAGGGGATTTGCTCCCTGTGAAGGTGTCCCTGCTCATGGCAGGGGTGTTGGAACTAGATGATCTTTAAGGTCCTTTCCAACTCAATCTTTTCTGTGATTCTGTGTTAGAAATATTTCCCCCTGAACAAACGTGCATTGGCTGATCCAGCCATGGGAGAGTTTGTAGTGGCTGTAACTGCTTTCTACTTTCACCTTTTTCTAAACAGGCCTTTTATGTGTGTCAGAACCGCACCTGCATCCCCCTTTTCCATTCCCAAAAGCCACAGCAGCTGCACAGGCCGTGATGATTGCTTTGTTCAAAGGAAGCCAGCCTTCATCTCAGCTCCAAATTCTGTTCACATCCACTTCCAGGCTCAGTCCTCCCTCTTAAAGTTGGGATTGAGGGGGAAAAAACATGGGAGAAGTTGGAAACACTCAAAAGCAATGTAACCAGAGAGCAACTTTTAAATGAAGCCATTTAAGGCCAGAGCCTCCCAGCTGTCTAGGTGTCCCTGCTGAGCCCACTGCAAAACATAGTTCAGGACACCCCTGCCACTGGCTGCAGGCTAGCAGGGAAGAGGCATTAACCAGTGACGTCCAGAGCATGATTAATCTTTTCCTCCTCATTCTGATGCTGTTGCGGTTGCAACAGATGTTCAAGAGCCTTCTGGCAGTGACAGATCCCCGCATGGTCCTGACTCCTTACCAGGCAAGTAATGATAACATTCACAGATTCCCAGGGCTGTGTCAGCCAGAATTTCTTTCTTTTTTTTTCCCCTCTGGAAAGTTCTGCGTATTTTCTGGGAAGTTTCTTTTATGAGATATGATGTGTTTGAATCCCACATCGAGTCAGTCCCAGAATTCACATGGATGGATCAGAGAGTTGGGGAAAACATTCTCCTTTCTGAGCATCTCAACCTGGATCTTCCCGGTGGAGGAGCAGGAGGAAGGTTACACCAGAGCAACAGGACCTGTGGCTGGTGTATAAAACAGGCCAGTGAAGCATGCTTCACGTGATATGACAGATACACGAGGATGGGAGCAAAGGACCCGTGTTCTACCTCTGACCGTATATTTTATTTCACAGCAGAAGAGTGAGCTCACCATCACTCCTGCACTGACAGGCAAGCAGGCAGCTTTCCTCGCGTTGCCCCTATGGACATCCGAGCACAGTTGAACACTGGCAGCAGGACTGAGCCTGCACCCACTGGGGGGCTGTGACCACCATACACCAAGCAAGCAGTGGGAGAAGCCATTCCCTAAAAAGGGGCAGTGACCAGCACCGCAGGGTCAGTAAGTTCTCAGTACACCACTTACTGCTCCTCTATCTTGCTTTCCTTGTTTATAAACACGGATGCTAACTCTGCTCTGCAAGGCTAGATGCCTCGGCATTAAGACCAGAGGAAGATTCTGATCCTGTCTGATCTCCAGGGAAATCTGACCACTCACTCTTAGCCCAGGAGCTAGCACGTGAGGCAGGGTAAAGTTTTTAGATCACTCTGCTTGTACGGATCTCAAAGGGAGAAGCTACAGCCCCCCAAGATGATTTGTTTTGTTGGTGATCCATCCCATCAGAAAAGCATTACAAGTTTGTTTCTTATTTTCATTTTAAATCCTTCCACCTTCTCCTTCCTAGCACTGGATTTCATTTTTCTTTGTCTGCCAGCTGCGTTCAGACATAGCTGTCAAGAGCCTTCAGTGGAAAATCCTACAGCTCCTCCTCCGCAAATGCACTCTGCTTACAAATCAGCAATGAACTCATTTATGTAGCTGAGGTACTCAAAAAAATTTTGTCTCGGTCTCCACTAGCAAATGCTCTAGCCACACCACTCAAGTCACAAAAGGCAAAGGCAGAGACTGGGAGAATGAAAAACCACCCGCTGTAGGAGA
This sequence comes from Tauraco erythrolophus, assembly GCF_009769465.1. NCBI lineage: Eukaryota > Metazoa > Chordata > Aves > Musophagiformes > Musophagidae > Tauraco > Tauraco erythrolophus. The sequence continues at coordinate 3,377,113 of NC_141468.1, forward strand.
AGATCAGGTTTGAGACCATCTAAAGAACCCGAAGGTGCACAAGTCACACACAGAATCACAGAATGTTAGGGATTGAAAGGGACCTCAAAGGATCATCTAGTCCAATTCCTCCATGGACTGTGAAGTCCATGGAACCTGATGAGGTGCATCTGCAGGTCCTGAGGGAAGTGGTGGATGAAGTTGCTAAGCCACTACCCATTATATCTGAGAAGTTGTGGCAGTTTGGTGAAGTTCCCACAGACTCGAAAAAGAGAAATATAACCCCATTTTTAAAATGGGAAAAAAGGAAAACCGAGGGAACTACAGGCCAGTCTCAGCTTTGTGCCTGGCAAGATCATGGAGCAGATACTCCTGGAAACTATACTAAGGCACATAGAAAACAAGGAGGTGATTGGTGACAGCCAACATGGCTTCAGTAAGGGCAAATTGTGCCTGGCAAATTTCGTGTCCTTCTTTAAAGAAGTTACAGCATTGGTGGATAAGGGAAAAGCAACTGTCATCATCTGCCTGGATGTATGCAAAGCATTTGACACTGTCCCACACAGCATCCTTGTCTCTAAACTGGAGAGACATGGATTTAACAGATAGACCGCTCGGTGGATGAGGAATTGGCTGGATGGTCACACTCAAAGAATTGTGGTCAACGACTCGATGTCCAAGTGGAGATCAGTGATGAGCGGTGTTCCTCAGGGGTCAGTACTGGGGCCGGTGCTGTTTAACATCTTTATTGGTGACATAGACAGTGGGATCGAGTGCACCCTCAGCAAGTTTTCTGATGACACCAAGGTGTGTGGTCAACAAATTGGAGGAAAAGAATGCCATCCAGAGGGACCTTGTCAGCCTGGAAAGGTGGGCCTGTGAGATTCTAATGAAGTTCAACAAGGCCAAGTGCAAGGTCCTGCACGTGGGTCAGGGCAATCCCAAGCACAAGTACAGGCTGGGTGGAGAATGGATTGAGAGCAGCCCTGAGGAAAAAGACTTGGGAGTGTTGGTTGATAAGAAGCTCACCATGAGCTGGCAATGTGCGCTGGCAGCCCAGAAAGCCAACCGTGTCCTGGGCTGCATCCAAAGAAGTGTGGCCAGCAGGTCGAGAGAGGGGATTATCTCCCTCTGCTCTGCTCTTGTGAGATCCCAGCTGCAGTACTGTGTTCAGCTCTGGGGTACCCAAAACAAAGAGGACATGGAACTGTTGGAAAAAGTCCAGAGGAGGTCACAAAGATGATCCAAGGGCTGGAGCACCTCTGCTCTGAAGACACGCTGAGAGAGTTGGAGTTGTTCAGTCTGGAGAGGAGAAGGCTCCGGGGACACCTTCTAGTAGCCTTCCAGTACTTCAAGGAGGCCTACAAGAAAGCTGGAGAGGGACTTTTGACAAGGGTGTGTAGTGATAGGACAAGGGGTAATGGCTTTAAACTGAAAGAGGGGAGTTTGAGATTAGCTATTACGAAGAACTTCTTCACTGTGAAGTTGGTGAGGCACTGAACTAGGTTACCCAGAGAAGTTGTGGCTGCTCCATCCCTGGAAGTGTTCAAGGCCAGGTTGGATGAGGCTTTGAGCAACCTGGTATAGTGAAAGGTGTTCCTGCTCATGGCAGGGGAATTGGGACTGGATGATCTTGAAGGTCCCTTCCAACCCAAACCATTCTGGGATTCTATGAAATGTCATGTGCATATAAATTATTTCCGGGATCTATGGATAGTACACGGATATGGAGAAAGGCAGCTGTGAAGAATAAGGGCTCCAGCAGGTCTTGTTTACTGAGTCTCTGGAAGACAGTCCTTTTCTGTGGATGTTGTTACCTTTCATTTCACTCTTAGCTCTCATTTAAAGAGGAAAATAACAACAGGCTTCATCGAAACTGTCTTTAGCCAGATCCAGGACACATGACTGAATGTCATCCTTGGCACTCTTCATAGTCAACAGCAAGCACTTTTGGGTCATAAATTGAGAAGCCTCATTCACTCCACCAGCTCTAAAAGCAGATGAGGGTGACTAGACCAAAGAGAGATGCCCATCCCATGGGTGCCCACATCCAGCCAGAGAAATTTCAGGCAGGTATTGCGGTGGCAGAGAAACTGCAATTGTGAAGCAGATGAAAACAGAGACAGCAGCATCTGCAGAGGGCATGAATACACATCTCTGAGGCACAGCTGCCTTCACTCATCTCAAGGGGTTGTTAACTCTAAGCTGTGCTACATGTCATGATTGCCAGTTGTTTCTATGCTGATTAAAAAATGCATAAAAGGGACTTCTGCGAGCTAAAGTTGTGCTAGCAATGCTTCATTATGATATGAGAAGCAATGGATCCTGTCTTATGCATGATCTTGGGAATAATATCCAACATCTTCCATCTGTTTTCCCCTCCCATATATACCCTGGTACCTACCTCTTCCGCTATAACTGATGTGAAATCGAGTTTCTTTGCAGGTCAGCACAATCTTGTCTCGAGTTGGTAGGGAGGCAAATGCAATGTGCAATTTGAGACACTCATGTTCTATAAATTAACTTATCTTGGAACAAGCACTACTAAGGGCTGATCAGATGATTGAGGAGCTGCAAAACCTATTTTAGGAGAGAAGACTCACCACATTTCATTTCCTGAAGCAAATTATCACTCAGAAAAATTTCACTGGACAGCATAAAAACTAGGGAAGGTGGCAAAACCTCTTCAACTAGCTGAAAAGAAGGGCAGGACTGCAGAGACCAAGGACACGTAATGAGAAAGATCAGAGAATCTGCAACTACATTTAGGCTGAAAATTAGGAAAAAAGAATCAAACTGTCAGAACCAGAAGGTTTAGAGTATGTGGTCAAAGGAGGAAATGAGACAAGAAGTCAAGCTGGATGCAGCTTGATGCTCTTGTTTGAGAGATGATCTAGCATAGCTTTTATACTAGCAGTGGACCAAGGCATCTCACTTGGTCTTGTGTTCCTAAACCACTCCTCTTCTCTCTGCTCCATCTTCTTCTTCCATGTAATTATGCACAGTAAAGGAGGCACAAAATCTACAGCAGCAGAACAAAGCCTTGTTGAAGTCAGCCCAATGCGGAGGTAAGATTTAGTACCAAGGTTTGGGAGGAAGAAGCAGATGGAAGTGTCTCACATCCCAGACAATTATCTGATTAATGCTTAGAGCCAGAGGGAGTCAAAGGGAGGACTTCATAATTCCTAGGCCACTAATCTCACAATCATTTAATGTCTATGAGAGAAAGAATCCTTCTTTTTCCATGAGGGGATCTGGCTGAAAAATGTAAGTGACAAACCAACCAGCTATCAATTAACTTTATGAGTCAGCTTCTCTCTTGCTGTGCCATTGAATTCATCGTCCAGTCCAGCCCACAGCCCCATTTCTACTGCCCTTTTCTGCTTGAAGAGTAAATGTGATTTCATGCCTTCCTGTCAAGCCTTTTCTCGGCACCCTAACGTTTTAGGCATGCTCCTGTCTACCTTGCAACATGACAGAGAGCGTTCCTGCTTATTCCTGGTTATTAGAAAACGTTTCTCCTTCTTCTGACCTCTGCAGTACCAGCTCGTTCATGCAGAGAAATTGGATGCATATCTTATTATCTCTTGAAGTATTTTATAGCCAATGTTAAAGCTTTGAGCTCTTCGTAGTTTGTACCCAATTTTAGGATCACAATTCCTCTAAGGAGAAAGTGCTGGGATGTTATCTTACAACTACACTAACCTCCAGAAGAAGATAAATAAAGATATTCATTTACAAAATCTAAACTAGATAACACAACTAGCAAAAAAAATGAACAGGGAAAAGAAACAAACAAAAAACCCCAAACCACTTATTTACCTAGAATTTAAATTATGTGGAAAGTCTTCTTTTTCACTGAATGGCTCAATTAGCAAAAGGACAGATATTTTCCTGGCTTTCTACACAGTCTTTACTTCTTGGAGGTGCCTTGACAGAAGACAGTTTAGCGCTGAAGCCCATATCTATCCTTGGGGATATTAAAATTCAAAATTTTCCTACCAACTACCACCTCTTTCATCCATCAGCTGAAGCACCAAATCTACTCACCTTTGTCTCACTTGGAGAATACTGGTGTCCTCAACTCAAACACTCAGGTCCTGCAGGCATTATATCACGAATGGTTTTGTGGAAACACATTGCTGCACAGGCAGGAGAAAGTTTGTTACAGCAATATGAGCTTGATCCTTGTGAGACCCTCAAATATAATCCATATGAAGGATGGATCTGCTCCCATGGAGCAGATTCTCCTGGGAACCATGTTAAGGCACATGGAGAGCAAGGAGGTGGTGGGTGACAGCCAGCATGGCTTCACCGAAGGCAGATCGTGCCTGACCAACTTGGTGGCCTTTTATGATGGGGTGACAGCATCGGTGGACAAGGGTCGACCAACAGATATCATCTACCTGGACTTGTGCAAAGCTTTTGACACTGTCCCGCACAACATTCTTCTCTCTAAACTAGAGAGGCATGGGTTTGATGGATGGACCACTCGGTGGATAAGGAATTGGTTCAATGGCCGCACTCGGAGAGTAGTGGTCAACGGCTCGATGTCCAAGTGGAGACCGGTCACGAGTGGCGTCCCTCAGGGGTCCGTGTTGGGCCCGGCCCTCTTCAACATCTTTGTCGGTGACGTGGACAGTGGCATGGAGTGCACCCTCAGCAAGTTCGCTGATGACACCAAGCTGTGTGGTGCCGTCGACACGCTGGAAGGGAGGGATGCCATCCAGAGGGACCTCGACAGGCTGGAGAGGTGGGCCCGTGCCAACCTCATGAAGTTCAACCAGGCCAAGTGCAAGGTCCTACATCTGGGTCATGGCAATCCCAGGCACAAATACAGACTGGGCGGAGAATGGATCGAGAGCAGCCCTGAGGAGAAGGACTTGGGAGTACTGGTGGACGAGAAGCTCAATATGAGCCGGCAATGTGCTCTTGCGGCCCAGAAGGCCAACCGCATCCTGGGCTGCATCAAGAGGAGCATGGCCAGCAGGTCGAGAGAGGTGATTCTTCCCCTCTACTCTGCCCTCGTGAGACCTCACCTGGAGTACTGCGTCCAGTTCTGGAGCCCCCAACACAAGAAGGACATGGACCAGCTGGAGAGGGTCCAGAGGAGGGCCACGAAGATGATAAGAGGGCTGGAGCACCTTTCCTATGAGGACAGGCTGAAAGAGTTGGGGCTGTTCAGCCTGGAGAAGAGGAGGCTCCGGGGTGACCTTATAGCGGTCTTCCAGTACCTCAAGGGGGCCTACAAGAAAGATGGGGAGAGGCTGTTCAGGAGGGCCTGTTGTGATAGGACAAGGGGTAATGGTTTTAAAATAGAGGGAGGTAGATTCAGATTGGATATTAGGAAAAAATTTTTTACCATGAGAGTTGTAGAACACTGGAACAGGTTGCCCAGAGAGGTGGTGGATGCTCCATCCCTGGAGACGTTCAAGGCCAGGTTGGATGAGGCCCTGAGCAACCTGATCTAGTTGGAGATATCCCTGTTTGTTGCAGGGGGGTTGGACTAGATGACCTTTGAAGGTCCCTTCCAGCCCTAACCATTCTATGATTCTATGATTCTATGGAGCAATTGATGCCCCAGCTGTGTGAGAAGCATTAGTCACAATTTGCAGCTATTTAGCACCAGAGATTCCACTCCTAAGTCTAAAGGAGGCAGAGAGGGTCTGGCCTGAGTAGATGCCCTACTAGCTGACTAATGATCAACTCACAGTGCAGCCTTCTGTTACAAAATAAACCGCTATGAAACACAAATCCATAGGAGAGCTGCTTTGGTCAGTAATGCCATTCAAAAAGGTGCTTGTTGAGATGCAAAGGGCAAGACAAGGGACAAAAACTTTTCCAGGTTCCCAAATGGTGCTGTGTTCACATCCTAGCAGGAGTCATTTCAGCGGCTGGGGACTGTTCTTACAGTACCTGTGTTGATCATTCACTGTAGAAGATTAATTCCAATGCTTTTTGCTACTCATTTGCCATAGTCTGGGCTTGTAGTCCATTTGTTTAAGCCATTAGGCAAGAGGAGTGTGTTTCTCCGGCCAGGTGGGTCTTCACCATAGAGTTGACTTGGGTCTCTCCTATTTCAGGCTAAGGAGATGTTCTGCATTGAGGCAGCTGCTGAGCAGGACAGCTAACTCTGTCTCAGTGCTAGTGAAACAAAAGCAAGTTGTCCATCCTCCTGGCACTGCCAACAAGCACCAACCTCAGCTGAGCTTGGCGTGTCAGCTTGCATGCCCATCGCTAGGCTGCTGGACTCCAGCTCCTTCTCTGCCCTTGCAGAAAACATCTACAGGAGAGCCTCATGGCTTGGCACTGTTGGCACTGGGCTGCTGCCTTATGTTTTGATAACATCTAGCATACATTTAATTCAAGTCAGCATCAGTTCTCATCCAGCCATGCACTGGACAGCTGACTGCTGGTCGCCATTTAAATGTTACCATGTGTTGAGATGGGTTTCACACATAAGATACACTAACATCAAAGTAGAGGAGAAGCTTAGAGTGCAAGACAAATGCGTAGACTCCGTTGCACCCACAAACTTATCCAGAAACCTTCCAAATTTATGCTCATAAATAAAAGACAACCACATATCAATTCTTGCCCTGCAAAGGTGGCATTAACTGGTTTGGTCACATTGCTTGGGGCTAACTGCTTCTAGAGTAGAGATAGCAAATCTTGAAAAGAGCAAGACAAGGTGGTCCAGAGCAGAGTCAGGGAGTGCTACGCTCAAGATCTTATCATGGGCTGAAGGGACACACCATATCTCTGGAGCCAAGAGTCTATAGTTAGTCTAACTAGATCACAGGGACATCCAGCTCAGGGCACGGCAAGCCCAGAGCAGGGCTTTTTGCACACAAAACCCACTCTTTCCATGCTGCATTTAGGATATAACTGAGCAGCAGAGAGAACTTAGATTTAAAAATAGCTGGAGAGTAATGTGATTTAAAGATACGTTCTTGATTAATGTGATTTTACTTGCTGAAATCAAATTGTGAAGTCAAGCATTAGAGAAGTAAAATCCTTTTCTATATTTTCTACTTTGTCATGGTTTGTTTTCTGATAGGAGTTACTAGTGTGACTAAAGGATTCACCATTTTTTGTTTTAACTTTACTCTTCAGCGAACTTTTTATATCATAAATTTCTTTTTATACAAGATTAGATTGTTTTACTTTTATGACTGTGCCATTAAAGAAAAAAAAATCACGAAAAAACTCACAACCAAAAAACTTTTTAACTTTTTGTGCAAGGAAATAAAAGGAGTTAGTTTTCTGTTCCTGAAAGTATCATCCCCATCTTCAACATCCTTCAGGAATTTGAAAATTATAACTGAGCAATCTTCTTCTGCCATAATAGTTAATTTCTAATAATTAGAAAACATCTTAAGATCCACTCAGATTTTATAGCCATCCATTTAATAGTGGCATTCCTCAGTGTTTTCATATATTCTACAGTCAGAGCTTCTGTCATTTTGAAAACCTTTGCCAGATGATGAAAAGTGGTTTAAAACTTAGTTATATAACCTGCAGAACCAAATGACAACTTATATATAGCATACTTTGCTGTATGAAGCAGTATAAGAATTTGGCAATTAGTCTGAAGCTAATATTCCTCTTATTTGTCATTAATTTGTAGACAAAATGGTTCTTCCCAAGGTTAACATTTTCATTATCATCTGCAAATGATGATCCCTTGCCAAAGTTCAAACCATTTGAATGTAGTGCACTTTTTACATTTTTAAATATTCCTAATACAGTTTTTATTGCTCTCTTGAAAATAATTAGGCAGAAAATGGATTATTCTCCTTTCTATGAACAACTATTGGAAACATTTTGAAATTTCATGCTTTCAGGCACCACTGGCCACAGAGAGAAAGATGCCCTTTTCAACCAACCCCTTAATTAATTTATCAATTGAAAGAGGAACTAATATATTGTCGGCAATACACAAAGCATCGTCCTCTAAATCTTTATGATTTTATCTATGGGCTAATCTTGAAAAATAATTAACTGCCACAATCCAGTGATCTATAAGAAGAGCTATGAGTAATACTTTAATGCACCTCTGTTGCTCCTCCAGAACAAAAATGTTTCAAGAGTTTTGTTTTTAGAAACTGCGATAGAATTATTTTTATCATCTTTTATATTTCCAAGCTTTTCTGTATTTGCCAGTCCACATCAAGAAACTGGGAAACAATATCTGCAAAAGCAGAAGTTAGCCTTCTGCTTTCTTTATTGATCTATTTCCGTTCGTTTCGAAAGGATACTGGCTGAGTGTGTTTTGACTTGCTGATTGATGGAGACTAATGCAGTCATGGTCGTGATCCATGAGGAGATATAATTCAATTAACTAATGAAAAACATGCATGTAGTACTCAGATCAATGCAAGGTTGTGATTGCTTTGCTTGCTTCACGCCCTGTATGTATTGGTCCAATGATTTTTAGAAAATATGCCACATCTGGACAAGATTTAGTGCATGATAAACATGTGAGATAGAGTTTTCTTTGGAGACCAAGGGGTTGAATGTCTAAGGCTATCCTCACAGAACTTCTTTCAGCAGACCGGATCTGTTCTGGAAAGCACAGATTTTTGCATTTTGGTGGAAGAAATCATTCATGTGTAACATTCGTAGAAGAGAGTCGGACGTCTGCCTAAGAAAAAAGATCAGAAACAACCAATTAAGCCTTATTTAAGAGATGGACAGTCACATGCTGAGGACTCCAGTGATCAGCCAGACCAAGTGCACTCCTTCGTGTTCGGTTACCATGGAGACAGGCACGTTTTTATGAACTTCTTCCCCAAAACATCACCCCAATTAGATCTGCCTTCATGCATCGCATATGCTTGAACTGCTCCCTGAGGTTCCTTAAGCAATTGTGACTGATTCATTCTCCTCACTGACATCTAAAGAAATAACCTTTACTTCCCAATTCCTGATCCAAATTTAAGCCTAGTATCATCTATCCATAGTTCCACCACAGCCAAAAATGGGTCACCCGCTGCTGTGCTCCATAGTGCTCTGAGTTAAAAAGCTCCAATTCAAAATTCCTATCAGTGATCAACCAAGGAGAAACATCAGTCAGAAAGCATGGAAAAGAACAAAGTTGAGAGGGAGGAGTCCGGGAAGAAGGAGCAGGCATCGAGGTGTCTATCTCATGCCACCTGACAACTACAGAGATTGGTTGTGATGAAAACACTGGCGTTTCACAGCATGATCATGCTCGGCATGACAAAGGGAGCATCGAGTAGCTTTATCTGGATCAGGGACTGGGACAGGTCAGCTTTTTGCTTCCCTTTTTACTTTGAGCTCTTCAGTGCAGCTCAGACAGCATGAAGAAGACATACTGCATTCAGCTCTGGGGTTCTCAGCACAAGAAGAAGATGGACCTGTTGAAGCAGAGGAGGGCCACGAAGATGATCCAAGGGCTGGAGCACCTCTCCTCTGAAGACAGGCTGAAACAGTTAGGGTTGTTCAGCCTGGAGAAGAGAAGGCTCCGGGGACAGCTTCTAGCAGCCTTCCAGTACTTCAAGAAGGCCTACGAGAAAGCTGGAGAGGGATTTTTTACAAGCGCACGCAGTGATAGGACAAGGGGAAATGGCTTTAACCTGAAAGAAGGGAGATTTTTATCAGATCTAAGGAAGAAATTCTTCACTGTGAAGGTGATGAGGCACTGGCACAGGTTGCCGAGAGAAGTTGTGCCAGTCCTGTCTCTGGAAATGTTCAAGGCCATGTTGGATGAGGCTTTGAGCAACCTGGTCTAGTAGAAGGTGTCCCTACCTGTGGCAGGGTGTTGGAACTAGTTGATCTTGAAGGTCTCTTCCAACCCAAACCATTCTATGATTCTATAAGACTGCATTTCTGTCATCAACGTGGCATTACTCACATTGCTCAAAACTTATCTCCCAGGATGCCCATCATCTCCGGATGAAATCTTGCAAGACTTATAGGTCCTCCTGTAATTTCAGATAGAGAAAAATGAGGACAAATCTCCTTTGAAGACCAAGATGGGATTCATTTGACTGAATGTAGACATCTGAACTATAGAAGATCACAGGTAAGTCAGTTCTCTAGACTACCTTTGTAGTCTTTGGAGAGACCCTGGCACTTCCAGGGCATGATTCATCTCACTTGAATGCAGTTACAGATTAGGGCAGATGTTGTTACTCCACTGCCTGTAAGAGGAATGTTTAGCTCAGCTGAAGTTAATGGCAGTAAGAGCTTGACTCAAGTTACTCTCATGTAAGCGTCTATGAATTGAGTCCCATGGTGAGACTCAGCTCAAGATTCACTGGTGTGTATTGACTGTTAACAGTAGTGTTTGGGAAGCTGTAATGACACCGGCTTATTTAGTTTTAAATAGAAATTCTACTTTTAGTGATTAATATTTGGTGAATTGTTGCAAAATTCAGGGGGGTGGATAAAATGAACATTTTGGAAGGAAGAAAGTGCCTTATGTTAATTAACTGCAATCATAAAAGAAGGAGAATCCTTCTCCAAAAGCTGCACTGTTCTAATTCACAAGGATTTCAGCTGATTTTGCTGAAGTTTTAAGGATGAAATTACTATTAAAAGCTTGCATTAAAGTGTAAGTTGATTGCATAACTGTACTAAACTGGTTATGAAGAGAATAATGGGAACTCTTCTGGCAGTTAAAGCAATTTTTTCCCCTAGATTTTATGATGAATTCGAAGCTGAATACCACAGGATTACAACGTTGGCCTCTACAAGCTAACACACAAGCAACTTCTTTTGAATGTTCAACCTTGAGAGTCTACAATGGGATTAAGAGTTTCCAAATACAATAAAAAGATTCAAAGAACCTGGAGGATTATTTTACCTTTCTGCCTGGACTACTGCTACTTTTAATGCTTTACCAAACATCAGAACAAAATTTCAGACTTCATAATGGTGATGTTGCAATCAGATGAGATTCTGTTGTTCATAGGAAGCTCTTTAGAGAGCTATCTATTCACTCCTTGTGTTAAGTCAAGGCTAGAGAACATCTTTTGCATTGTTTAAGCCACCCAAGCCGTAAGGAAGGCTCTTAGCTTTGAATTTATGAGCCCCATTAGCTTTCCCAGGAAAAGTGTTCACTCTTATTAAATCATTCCCTGGGAGGGGACAACTGCACAAAGCATCCTTGGAGGAGTGAGGATACAGCATTGCTTTATAGGGTTCCTGATAAAAATTAATTAGCAAGACTTACTGTGTAAATTCAAGAACATGCAAATGAAAGCAAATCTGAAGGCATGTGTGCAGACTGAGTTGATGCTGAATTAATGGTATATTATGCATAAAATGTATAAATAGTTTACCTGCTATATTAAAAGATTTGTGAGGTAATTTGCTATAATAATGCTTCTGTTAAATATACGTACCTAGACACACAATATTTTGTATAATTTATAGCATCTATGGATTCTACATTTAAAGTTTTATACATTTCAAAGAAACTTTTTTTCAATTTTAATTAAAGTTTAACAGTTTGTAGGCTGCTGTGGCTCTTAACATTCTCAATGATGGTGAAGTATATTGCTTGCAGGCAAGTGAATTGGGGGAGAGGGATGAACTTTATTGAACGTTGTTTCATGCCATTGAACAAGAATTGCCTACATGTGGGTCACAGGCAGTATTTTTCCCACAATGTGCTCAAATACAGGCACTTTTACATAGCTGGCAGTCGTTGATTTGTGGATACCCCAGGGACAGCAGTTACAAGGCATGTGTATATTTACTCTTGTTAAGCCAAGACATGATTTGTTGCTCATAACATGGACCTCCATTTGTGTGCAAATGTGTTATGCTTAAGATAACAACTTTACTTCTTGCCAGGAAGAGAGGAAAGAGCATAAAAATTGTTGAAAATAGTCCTGGACAATTATCCACAACCTGTCTGGCAAGGCTGGGCAGCAGCTCAGGTGTTGAGTGCAGCTGAGGGTGGATGTAGCCCAGCATGGTTATTACAGCTGGAATTCATTTGTCTAACCTTAGACATCATCTGTCCAAAAAGTAGAGCCTATGCCTGAACGAGTCACCCCCAGACCTTCCAGCATATTAGGCAAAATGCATCATTTCCCCTTGAGGCAGTCACTGCAGGATGAGGTGAAAGGTGTCTGAAAGTGTTCCTTTCTCCCACTGCTTACAAGGGTAGTCCAAGTAACCAGGCAAGGATTGGCTTTGTTAAGAGTCACTTGTTAATTAAACCGGAACTGATGGGCAAATGGAAGTTCCCCAAGAAGCGCAGCAGCAGCCACGTTCAGGGCTTGCTTTACCCTGGTGCTGAGCTGGTGTTGGGGTGCTCAACACCCTTCCAAGCTAGGTATTTTGGGGGATCTACCCAGGGCTGGTTAGATTGGGATGGCTAAAGAGTGAGCTACAAGGGTTATAAAGCATATGGGCAAGGTGGTCTCATCAGCTGTGGCTGCTGGTGAGCACTCAAATCTCTGCTCTTACCTGCTAGTACACGTGGCTGTCATACAATTCATGTTTTCACTGTGGATTTTAATTACTCTTCATAAATTAGATCAAAAGAGATGAGGAAGGAAGGAATGCCACAGTGATGTAGGGAGACTTTAGCCAAGCAGAACTGTTTTGTTCAATGTTTTTAAGAGTGTTGAGAGAAAAGTGGCACTTATCTCTTCAGTGGTGAAGCTCCTAGCTGCTGTAGTGCTTGAAGGCTTTTAACGTCAGTGCTGGACCAGGGTCCAGCCAGGTTTCTAGTGCACCATCCTGCAGATGAAACATAAATCCAGTGTAATGGCTATCCATAAACTCGATGTTTTGGTTGCATCCCAGCATGAATTTCACGGTTGCAGCCTGTGGGATTGGCTGTTTTGAATCTCAATGTGGCTGGTCTCACAAACCTGCCATATTTCACTTTTGAAATGTTTCTGTTTGGATCTGTGCTGTTACCTGTCCATTTCTGGCTTTCTGCTGCTCCCTTGGCAGAGTAGGCATCAGCAAATGTGATGCTTCATGGAGGGCCAGGACCTGGAGGTACCTCACTGGTCTTGAAGTAAACACTCCTTAGCAGTTGTGCAGATTAGATTCTACATTATGAGCTGTCATAACTCACACCCTACACCCACCCCAGCAGCTCACACTCTGGGTACAGATAAAGCCATTGCACCACATCTGGAGGCAGGAGAATAACAAGATGTCATTTCTTTTAAGGTAGGAAAATGGTCCCAGCGATTTTCCAGTTCTTTATGTTTGTGCCTGTGTTCCTAATATGAGCTGTGCAGCAACACCTTTGCATAAAAGACATGTATTTGAGTTGTGAATACATGTCTTCTAAATACTAACTTCTGTTAGACATCTGAAATGCAGGAAGATGAATACCACCACTATTCCACTTGGGCAAGTGGACAATTCACCTTCTTTCCCCCTATTTAGCCCAAGGTATTAACATCTGCCTTTCCATTGCTTGACTCATGACTTAGATCTGACTTACAAAATGTGCCATATATCAGTCTGCTCTCAGGCACCTTCATGTGAGCAATGTGGACCCTTTTCATGGAGACTGGGGATGAGAGAGCAAAGCCTAGGCTTACATTGCAGCAGGGGAGGTTTAGTGGATGAGGAAAGACTAGTTAAGGACAAGGGCATCAGGGTGATGGAACTGAGTAAGGCGCCTTTATCACCAGAGTTCCAGAAAGAAGCTGGACAAACAATGGTTAAGAGCATGGCTCAAGTCAAGAGGAGTCTAGATGACCTTGTGGGTGCCTGCTCAACCCTATTCTCAATGATTCCTTGAATTTTGTGCATGTTGCTAATGTCTGGCTTTGTTTCATGAACAAGGTGCTTCCTGCTGAAACGCAAAAGCTATTGACTGTCTCTGATCCACTGTCAGTTGCCGGCACCAGGATGGATTTTCCCACCTACCTGTCCATGCACTGTTCCCGGTGATGGTTATGCTCCCTGTCAAAGCAGTGACCAGGACTTCTGCAAGGATCAGAGTAACCTTCTTAATTTCTCCTTACGCTTAGCAAGTTTTTCCTTATATCAAGGCTGCAATTTGACCCCATGGCTTTCCTGTCCTTCCTCCAATGGTCATGCAGATTCCTACTTTTATAGCATTAGAAGGGACTGTAAGGTGGACATCACTGCCACAGAAATGGACCTGAATTTTGGGGTTATATCCACCCCAAAGGGATGTAACATTGCCATTGTCAGAGCAATACGTAGGAACCAGCACAGGTACGCATGAAGAGCAATGGAAGAGAGAGAAAAACAGGTATATCTCATTTATTTTCCTTTTCCAGATGGGAAAAACAGAAACTTATAAAAATTGCATGAGTTGGGTCACATAGGAATTCTGCAACAGAACCAGAAACTGCATCCAATTCTTCGGAGAGCCTAGAGGAGTTGTAATGGATTAGTTGTAAAAACTTCCTTCCTTTCTGGCAGCTGCAAACGACAATCAAACATTCAAATAAATAAAACATTTGCAAAAAGTACAAAACTACAGAAAGTTCCCTCCCTTGCCCTCCTGAAACCTGCACAAAACCCAGGGACAGTAAATACAGATGTACAGGCAGAAACATCTAGGACATTGTCCTTCTACTTTGCTCTTGTGAGACCTCCCCTGCAGTACTGTTTTCAGCTCTGGGGTCCCCAACACAAGAAGAAAATGGAGCTGCCGGAGCGAGTCCAGAGGAGGCCACAAAGATGATTCAAGGACTGGAGCACCTCTCCTCTGAAGACAGGCTGAGAGAGTTGGGGCTGTTCAGCCTGGAGAAGAGAAGGCTCCGGGGTGATCTTATATCAGCCTTCCAGTATTTAAGGTGGGCCTACAGCAAAGCTGGAGAGGGATTTTTTACAAGACCACGCAGTGATAAGACAAGGGGAAATGGCTTTGAACTGAAAGAGGGGAGATTTCGATTAGATCTAAGGAAGAAATTTTTCACTCTGAGGGTGGTGAGGCACTGGAACAGGTTGCCCAGAGAAGTTGTAGATGCCCCATTCCTAGAAGTGTTCAAGGCCAGGTTGGATGTGGCTTTGAGCAACCTGGTGTAGTGGAGGGTTTCCCTGGCCATGTCAGGGGGGTTTGAACTAGATGATCTTTGAGGTCCCTTCCAACCCAAACCATTCTATGATTCTACGATTCTATGACATGGTTTAGTGGAACTTGGCAGTGTCAGGTTTACGGTTGGACTCGATGATGTTCAAGGTCTTTTCCAACGTAAATGGTTCTATGTTTCTGTGATTCTATGTCAGATTTGGCATGGAAGGTAGCTGCCTGGCTGGTTTCCACTTAGCCTGGGTCTCTTTAGTACAGTCATGTGTTCCCTGGGTACTGCTTCAGAGCTGGGATTGACTTAGAATTCCAGACTTGTCTTACCTGATGCTGAAAGACGAAGAAAATAGTGGATTTCCCTCACTTATTGCCCAGCAACACACCAGATGGTGCCTGTATCATCTGATTCCTGCCCAAGACCAAAGAGCAGCACTGTTGCATTTTCCACACACTCCACTAATGGGGCTAGGTCTTGAGAGAGAGCACAAGTCTGGGTCTGTGACAGCCAAAGCAGAAGTTTTATCATGGCAGGGACACATGTAAAACAACCAATTTCTCCTCTCCTGAGCCCAAGGAAAAACTAAGCTCTCATTAGAGCATCACAGCTTGTACCCTCTTGCACCCAGGGATTGTCTCCTAGCCACCCTGTCTGTGTTCACATCTACCTTTGCATCTCCTTACAGGGAAAACACAAACAGTGAGTCCCCAGGAGTTGAGAATTTGATTCAGGTCCTCTAGTTTCAGACAGAAAGCAAGAAAAATCGAAAGTTACTATTACCATTCCATGTTATTTTATCAAAGAAAAGGGGATTAGCAAGTAGGAGATGAAAAGTCTCCACTGCATGAGCCATCTGGCAATTCCAGTTAATGTAGACATAATCACGAAGCCCTTTCTGATACTCCAGCCTGTGGGTTGGCGGGATGGGAGATGAGATCAGCTAGGATGGGTGTTGCAACCCTGAGCCCTACGAAACACTACCCAAACCCTCAGTGCCTCCTCAAAGAACAGAAACTGAGAAAAAAAAAGAACCCAACCCAAGTCCTCCCTGAGAGACTGATTTATTCAAAGCTATTAGGAAAAAGAGGAGACAATGTGAACTAGAGACGACGAATGCAATTAAAAGGAGAGGGGAGAGAGGCCTTCCTTGTAATGGCTGTTTCCAAAAGACAATATGCTGAGGATTATAACGTTTCAGGCCTGAAGTGGTACCATATGGTGAAACTCTGTTCGTTCGACATTAAATCCTGGCATTTTGCAGCTGTCAAGATAAAGCTGTTTATATCGGTAACATTGTAGTTTGTTTATAGGGAAATAATATGTAGCGAGTTATGATTAATCAAGGTGTCCAAAACCTGCTGCAGGCGCCTGAAATAGATTGGGTTTCACAGCAGAAGCTTTTGTCTCCTAAATTATTGAAATCTTTTTTCTTTTTTTCTTCTTTTTTTTCTTCTCTTTTTTTTTTCCCTCCCTTTCTTCTCCTTCTGTGTGTCTGTGTGTGTGCTGCTGTTTCTCCCTCCTCCCCAGGGCACACGCGGAGCCAGGAAGCAGCAGATCCCATCCCCAGGCAGCTCCCCGGTCCTTCTTACCTTATAGCCAGGAGAAGCCAAAAGAGAGGGGCTGGTGCCATCCTTCAGCTGTGAGATGATGCCTTTGCTGCACTGACCCAGGTGGACACAAAGCTGTTTCTTCCAGAGCAGAGTATGCCCCTTTTTTTCCCCTCTGGAAACTACCTTTGGAGGTCTGGAGGCTTTTCTCTGCATGATTCATGGTATTTTCATTGCTAGAGATGATGGCCATCCTGTAATTAGCAGGGCGGCATGTGTGCAAAGCCATGATTTCTTGCCTGCACACATTGTAAAGCCAGTTTGAGCTATCCTGTGGGATCCTGGAGTAGGAGTGAAGCCCAAATGCCACGTTGCTGTGAAGTTTCTCCTAATGATGCTGGTCTGCTTCTGCCATAAAACCTGATGCTGCACCTCGTTGTCACAACACCCTTGCTAACAGCTCTCTCTTGCTCAGCAGCTCCG
Source organism: Tauraco erythrolophus (assembly GCF_009769465.1). NCBI lineage: Eukaryota > Metazoa > Chordata > Aves > Musophagiformes > Musophagidae > Tauraco > Tauraco erythrolophus. The sequence goes on from NC_141468.1 coordinate 3,394,136, forward strand.
TGCTATGAACAGACTATGCAATGCAGATGAGTGATGAGCTGACATGGCAGGAATATCAGCTAAATTTGCATTGCAACACCTCAGGACTTCAGTCACTCTGCCAGTTAGCGTGCATTTTTGAGAAAACTCTGGAAACATGGATGGCACAACACAAAGTTGAGTTGTTTGTATTCCCACATAACTGTGTCTGTCGTCATCCTTTGGACAGGTATCTGCTGGATTCTCCATTTGGTTGAGTGCTCTTGCCATGCTGGAAACAAGCTTTTGCACAATTTTGTCTAAATCTTGTTCTTCAAAATGCACGTAACCAGAGGTAGCCAGGAGCTGCTGATGGAAAGACAAAGAACAAGCTCTATTCCTGGCTATCCCTCTTCACAGGGGGGTTATGAACCTTGGTTATTTAAGGGCAGAAAACAGGTGGTTTATAGCAGAATAGCTCCATAAAAATCAATGCAAAGTTACACTAGAAGGTGTTGCATGTTGTTCTGAGATCCTCCTGGGAAATGTTTTACAACCAGCCTGTCCTCCCTCTGCTAGTTTCCTCTGCTTCAGCCTCCCGTTTGGACACTTTAACGACTCTGACCATTTCAACAGGGCACCAATCTCACTCTGTTACTTTGGACACGCTTTTTATCAAGCCTCCTACACAAACGCACAGGACAAGCTTTGGATCTGGCATAATGCACACACACACACACACACACACACACACGTTGCACCTTTCCTCAACAGTAGTGCAACAGCCTTTTAATCTGCAGATTCATCACTGTTGTCCTCCCCCTACAAGCAGTCGAGAAGATTTATACCTCCTTCTCTGCCCTTATCAACGCTTATTGCTGATTAGTCGATATTTTCAAGTTGATCCTTTGGAATAAGATGCTTGGCCAATGCAGTCACCCCATCTTCCTGGATGAGGCACTTATAGGAAACAAGTCTATTCATAGGAGGCTGTTAATAGGGGCTGCAAAGAGAGTTATAGATAATCAATCCAGAAATCACATTTGTAAATGGCCCCTGTAGCTGCTTAATTAAGCACAGCATTCTGGCATTACACACTAAGGTGCTTTAAGGTCTATTTGTCTTCACAGAAAATATCCCAATAATATATTTGCAATTGCGTGCTAACTCATCCTGATCTCACCTGCCTTTGGTGGGTTAGTAGGATAAAGTGATTTAAATGACGGTAAGTAACTTTTGGAGAAGGTGTGGAATCAATGAGAGAGGAGAAGGAATATTTGCCTTTGATGCTCTGCTGAGCAAATTGTTTCATTCTTTCAACTCTCCTGTTGCATCTGTCACCCTGGCTGCTCTCTGCAAACCTCTGAGTCACCAGTAATCTTTCCCTTCCTTACAGAGAGCTTGGGATGTGGCAGGAAGCAGAGCATCAGCCAATTTATTTCTGCCAGAAGGAAAAGGGTGAAAAGGAGGGATTTGGAGCCAGGCAGGAGATGGTAGGAGGGTTGTTCCCGATACCACCAGCAAACAGGAGTGGTAGGGACAGTGGTACCTGCTCTCCTTCCAGGACCAGCAGCATGCCATTGCCCAGCTCAGTCAAGTAGCAACAGAGTCACAGTGCAGCCGCTTTGGGTAACTGCCTCCTCGCTTGGTGCTGAGGAAAGAATTCACAATAAATCCTCTCATGCCCATCATCGTCTTCTTCATCATCATCTTCTTCATCACCATCATCATCATCATTATTATTATTGCAATTATTATTATCTTTTCCACATTCCCTCGTAACAGGTGTGCAAATTGAAAATGTCTTTGGTGATTATCTTTTTTTCCTCCTCCTCATCTAATTTCTGTTGCAATTCCTCATTCTTCAGTTCCACTACTGCTTCCATCTCCACTGAAATTTCAGTCTTGTACTGTGTGATCAGTTGCTCCTGGGAGACTGGGCTGAGTCCTGGGAGCACCTCAGTCACCTCAATGCCCTTTCCAAAACCCACCTGTTCCCCAGGTGCAAGACATCTAAATCCCTTCTCAAGTTTCCAGACAGCTAACATCTGGGACAGAGACAATAAATTGCAGATTTCCAAGGGAAAGTCAAACATGCATCATTTTACCCAAACAAACCCCTAAATGTCAAGCTTTTCCCTCCTCTCTCTGTGCTCTTCCACTGTGTCACAGTACAGATTGTTTTTTCTGCATAAATTTTGGTTGAATCTAAAAATGCTGTGAAGGGGTATAGGCAACGCCTCAAAACAGCCTAGAGAATCTGGACAAGCATCACAACTTCATCCTAGTTTACTATATCAATTTCCATGTCAGTAAGGATCTTAGTGATTTAGAATAACTTCTTACTCCCTGATATTTTCATTTCTTCATTGTCAGAAAGTCTTGAAAATAGCCATGGTGATGGCACTTTTTCAGCGAATAAAGTTGTTGTGACTTTCATGGCTGGCTTCAGGTCTCTCTCCTGCAAGGCACTGTGAAATCTGAAGTGATATTGTGCAAATCAAAATTGTGGGAGATTTTCCAGCAGAGGGAAGAATTCACAGGGCCCCTGCTGAGCATGGGAGCAGCCAGGCCCTTGGGTTGTCTACAAATAGGTGCTGGGTTCTATTTTAGATATCCCATTCCCTACCTGGTCCCAGTATCATTTCTGAAGGGTTTGGGAGTCTCATAGGCTGTGTCACATCTGCTAGCTTCGATCATCTCAAACGGCACAAAATGCCTGTGTGCAAGGAAACACATCATACTTGTCTGGCTAGAAATGAAGATCTATTTTCTAAGATTATATGAAAGGAGGCTGTAAAATAAAGCCAGGCTGTGCTGGCCTAAAGGTGTGGAAAGCCCAAATCATACCCAGCCCTCTTCGGCACCACAACCCCATTGTGGAGAAAAAGCCAGGGAGATGAGTCCATCTTACAGATACAGACTACGATAGCCCTTTGTTTAATGAACAGGGTTATTTTTATCACCAGTCTCCACCATTTGTTGTGCATCTTGGCAGGGTGAGAGATTGAGCTAGAAATCACTGCTGTGTCGGAGGGGTGGGTGGCAGTGGGATCTGGTCACGGTTCAGTGTGCTGCCACCCCCCTCTGTCCTCCCAGCTTTCATTAATCTGCTGGTGACAAGAGCACATAAAGCACTCGGTCCATCTCCCCCTCCTCGGGGAAGGAGGCAGCAGTGATGTGGGAAGCTGTGTTGGAGACAGACAGCCCCTGTGGTAGGTAAATCCTTGGGTAAGACCATGGCTGGTGTGCCCTGTTGACTGTCGACACATCCTCTGGCAGAGTTGACTTTATGGGACATGTAAGAAGGATAGGGAAAAAAAGGGACAAGGGATAGAAAAAGATTAAATAAAACATAAAATAACAGAAAGAAAGAGAGAAAGAGAGAAAGAGAGAGAGGAAGGAAGAAAGAGAAAAGGAAAGAAGGAAAGAAGGAAAGAAAGAACATTTTCCCCATGCAATGGTTTTGTTTTTTTTTACAGTTCTGGATGACTGTAGAAGGAAATGCCTCTATCAGAAAGCTGTCTCCTTGTATAAATTGAGTTACAGCTACTAGACGCGTGGCAGAAACATGGAAAAGCCCTTTCAGACTCTCAGGCTCCAGGCTGTTCCCATGGCATTTGCTCTGGTAACATCATTCCACAGCCATGTGGGATGAATGCCTTCTCTCTATGGCCTCCTGCATTTGCCTTCAGCAGCCTGACTCTTCTGGGCTGGAGCTGTGCGCACGGGTGGTGCTGCTGCACCAGCTGCCATCGCATGGTGTTGCTGTGGGTGGACAGCCACCAGGCTGCAGACCCGGATGAAATACTAGATGAGTTCTCAGGTTGGGTTTCTTGATGCTGCTCCCATGGAAAGTGGAAAGAGATGGACAATTCTCATGTAGTGCGTTAAGCCTGTCATTGAGGATGAAGAAGGGATGTGTCCTGAGCTGGAGGGACAGTAAAGGAAGTTTTGGCCCTGACGACCTAAAAATCAGAAAATATAGCTTTTCATCAGCACCATAGTCCTCACTCTCGCTCCTTTCCTCGCCAGTCCTTTGTTTACACCAGGTCTGGCCTGGGCTACCTGAAGCTTTTATGCCCTCAGCAGGGATCCATCCACTGTGGAGCACAACCGATTCCCAGAGAGACGGGAGCAGAAGGGCACAGAGAGACATCTCCATCTCACCCTCATCTCCTTTCTGCTTGATTTGTCCTCTACAGGAGACCCAAGCAGGCGCCAGCATCCCAAGGAAGTCTGGCACCAGAATTTCACTTCCCCAGGCTGGGGTGTCTGTCCCACAGATCCTGTGGGTTTGAATTTCTCCAAAAGAAATGAATGCTTGCATTTTCCAGGTGGTCTTGGAAAGCAACGTAAGATTGACTTTCAAAAGTCCATTAAATAGTCTTTTTTTTGTATTCTCCCCTGGGAATATCTGAACTCTTTCTTTTCCCCCCCTTGTCCATTCTCCGCTATCACCGTCTCTTCTTCCTGGTTGCCATCTCTGTTTTAATTGTTACCTGTTTCTGAATTATTCTGAATTGTTCTTAATGAATAAGGTAAGAACAATAACAATAATAATAATATCAATAGTAATAGCAATAATAATCATAACAGGAGGAAGAAGAAGAAGAAGGAGAAGGAGAAGAAGAAGAAGAAGAAGAAGAAGAAGAAGAAGAAGAAGAAGAAGAAGAAGAAGAGGAAGATGAAGAAGAAAAAGTAAAAAGGACTCTCCCCATATGCAGATGGCTAACTGGAACAAGAGGAGAAAAAGGACAGTATGCATTTTGTACTGAAAAGCAGTCTCGGGTTCTTGGAAGTCCTGTGCTCAAGTGTTTTTTTGTGACTGGCTCCCAAGACTGCATCAGGGACTGATCCTGCCACAGCCAGGCCTTCTGTGGCCCAGTCCGGTCCAGAGTGCGTCACATCTCTCTCTAGTGCTTGGACGGCACGAAATGATAAATGTAACTATAAAAATATACTTTCTGCTCCAGTAGAGGAGATCTGAATCCTAGAAGCAGGTGTGAAACCAAGTGAAGAGCTTTTCTTTGCTGTGCTGTTTGGTCAGACTCCCTTTCATACCTAGAGCTGTAGCACAGAAGATCCCATTCAGACAGAGTAAAGCCTCTGCAGATCTTTCCAAGCACCTGCTGCTTGTCAAACTGCAAGGGAGGAACGCCAAGGAGATACAGCTCAGATACCATGACAGCCCAACCCAGGTGGACTCCATTCATGAGAGTGAATAGGCAGATGATATAGCTTCAGAGCTGCACAGGCAAAGCTGATGAAGATGCATGGAGCACTGGGGAGCAGTTTTGGTTTTATGAGTGCAACTTTCGAGAGGACTGCTTCAAAAACATGTGCCCGTGCAAACAAAATCATAGAATCATAGAATCGTTAGGGCTGGAAGGACCTTCAAAGATCATCTAGTCCAACCCCCCTGCAAGGAAAAGGGATATCTCCAACTAGATCAGGTTGCTCAGGGCCTCATCCATGTGCCTCATCCTGGCCTCATCCATGTGCCTCATCCAAAATGAGGCACAACTACCTGCCTTCAGTCCCTCAGTTCTTCTATGTCCCTGAACCATTCAAGACCAAATGCAGCAAGGCCAAAACCATATTGTTGAGTCTTCTGGCCAGGAGCAGAAACCACTCTGTGGTCTCAGAGAAGCCACAAAGGCATAGTTCTCCCAGTATTGGCCTAAACAATGGCTAGCAGATGAGGCTATGCAGCTAAGTGCAGTCACGTATTGCTATGGTTTAGCCACCCCAGGTACCAGAGCAGAGGTGGTGGCTGATGCTGCGTCCAGCCCCTAACGCATCTCAGACACTTGCACGTCTGAGGCTTCATTTACCACCTCCGGTATTGGACAGCAACACCAATTGATGTTTAGGGACTACCTTTGGCTTTTCTGCCAGAGGATGGAGTGAGTAAAAGTGTAGTGATGGCATTTCTGGGTGATACCTTCAACCAATGGTTGTGTGGTGTCTCTTCTACTGCTCTATCTCTCCTCTTACAACCTCAGGGTCTTCCCAACTGGAGCCAGAAAAGTTGCCTTGCATAGGGTATCACAAAGAGTTTTCAGTGAGGAAGGATTAGGTTTCTTCTGTGCATTTTAGGCAATATTTTTTCTTCCACGAAACAATAGATGAACACAGCTGTTTCCTGCTGAGATCCATTACTGGTCTCTAGCTGTGCTATACCATACTTGAGGACAGAAAATGGAAAAGTTTACTGTATCCACTGCAGAGGAACGGGGAGATTGAGTCAGGTGGACAGTCAGTACCCAGATTAACCTCTCAACAACTGCAAAATTTCCTACAGTATCATTGATGGTGAGAGCAGGCTGGTTTTAAATCTCACCTATCTTCTTTTATTTTTCCTTCAGGATTGAACATTGCATATGCCAAGGCTGATTTGTTCTGGGAGAAGTTTGCTCCCATTTGGTAAGAACAGCTGCTAAACTTGCAGTCAGGTTCCAACCCAGATGCTTGCTAATGCCTCTGCTTTCACAAAAACCCTCTCCTTCTTCCCCAGTGCCATGTAGAAGGCTCTGAATAGAACAGTCAGCTCCTCTTTGCTCTCCCATATTTAAGGTCGAATGGAGAAATCTTTAGATTTGTCTCCATCTCACTCACCCTGTGACCCTGCTTCTTGAACTGATGATTATTAGTCTATCAGGAGACAGTGGAATCCTAAGGTGGTAATAAGTCTTAAGAGTTTAAGGTTGAGATTTTTAAAACAGCCCAAACACCTTGAAAATACCACTGAGTGATCATCTTTACTCTTAACTATTGAAATACGCTTAAAAATAGGACTGAAAACCCTTTGGAAAATGTGACTTTGCCAGTTTGTAACTTTTGTCTTTTCCACCTGCTATCTAAAAACTGCAGTATCCGAAGATCCCAAGGCAGGATACACGATTTGATTTGATGGTAGAAGACCTTATTCCAGTGCTTACTTCATGAGGGAATAGAAGACTGTCACGAGTATTCACAGGCTGGGGGCTAGTCTGCTTCTGCAACCTGGCATGCTGAGTGCTGGGCTCATCAGGTGGCCAAGGGATGGGAGGACATCAACATCATTCCTTACTGGTGGCTTCTCATGTCTGGGTCTCAGTTGTTCTGTCTGGAGAAATAAATTTGTGTTGCTTCTGTTTTCAAAGTCCTATGAGACCTACCATCCCTCTAGGATGGAAAAGGTTTATTTTTCAGCAGTTATGTCAAAGGCTGCCCATTACTTACTTGTAGATCTATTGCTTCTTTCAGACCTCACACTGCAGAGGGTCAAGTTGCAGAGTTAATCCTAGGACTGATTTTCTCCCAGATTTCCCAAGGTTTGGCATAACCCATGTCACAGTTTTTCGGGAGCTGACAAGGGTTCAAGTAACGGCACGGTTTGATTTATTTTTTTTTTACTATTTTGAAAAATCACTGAAAAATCAATTGAAAATATTTTGGGAGTATAATTCAACTCCTTTTGAAGCCCCCAGAATAAGATCTGTGAGGTCTGTAGATCTTACTTAGACTTCCTTCAAAGGTTGTTTTTTGGGGGAACCTTTGTACAGCTCCTTAGCTAAAAGTTCATCAGAACTGTCAGTTACTTTAGGATGTTTTTAGGCTGCCAGGATGTTTATCAGCATACACCTTGGATGCTCACATTATATCTCCGTGTATTACTTTCCCAAACCATCCGTTGTATTCTTATGACCAATGTTTAGACAATCTGGAGTCTGCAGTTCACTGAACTCTAACCCTCCACCTCTGTGGTGCACATTGAGTCCTAGGTTCATCTCAGATGACTTTTTCCACCTAAGACAGCTCCTATGGGTGGGCTTTGTCTCACTTAACTTTCAGGGTAGAAGTCAGCTTCAGCCGCAAACACCTAAGCTTTGGAGTCTGTGAGGCATGGGTCTCCAGAAGATCTAGGTGTTCATTCTCCTGCCAAATCCACCAAAAACCTAAACCCACTAAAAAGCACTTTATCTCATCCCACAGTAGATTCCAGCATTTCACAAGCTCTAGGCTTCATTGACTTTAGTGATGAGAGGGTCATGAACATACGTGCGGGCTTGTTTGTATATCAGCCCTGGTCTACATCATTGCAAATGCCACTGAACATCTTTGTTTACAACCTAAATCCCTGTCCTCTCCTTGGGTATTTTTAATGCACAAGCCTGTGCCTGAGCTAGGTGTCCCAGCTCCACTTGCAAACAGTTGAGATTGAATCAATACCATCAGTGGTGTTTAAGCTGTCATTCAACAGATGAAAAGTGGATGTCATCTCTGGAAGAGATGAATCACACTGAATTTCATTGCCCACAATGGCTATCTCTTCTGATAAAGAGAGCTGAAGATGACATGCTCAGAGACAGATTCTGCGTTGTAATCGTTGACTACTATCCCTAGATGATTGAAGGTGCACAAGTCCATGGGGAGGGACTTTTTACAAGAGTGTCCACTGATAGGACAAGGGGAAATGAGTTTAAGTTGAAGGAGAACAGATTTAGATTAGATCTTAGGAAGAAATTCTTCAGTACGAGGGTGGTAAGACTTTGCAATAAATTGCCCAGAGAAGTTGTGGATGCCCCCTCCCTGGAGGTGTTCAAGGCCAGGTTGGATGGAGCCTTGAGTAGCCTGATCTAATTGAGAGGCATCCCTGCCCATGACAGGGAGGTTGGATTAGATGATCTCTAAGGTCCCTTCCAGCCTATGCCGTTCTATGATTCTATGATTCTGTGATTGTCTAGACTCCTTCCACAATCACTGGTGAGACCAACACCTATGGGAGGTGAGTCCACACCTCCATCTTAGATGCCTCACACCATGAGGACACCCATCCTCTTTTTACTGACTGCAGAGGGGACGCAGACACTCTGCTCTTGCACACCTCAAATAGACAACCTATTAATTTGCTTCAAGCCATGGGACATCACCATTGCCATGGCCAATTAGAGCTGGTTATCCACAAAAACTGGCTTTCTGCCAATGACTCCTGCAAGTATGCGAGCAAACCTGGAGGGGCTGTGTGTGGATTGAGAAGTACCTGTCTGTAGAGGCAGATTTCACATACTCTGTATAGTTTTGTTCAGATGCATCAGAGCCCAACTCTTGCTGCAGACTATGGAGGTCAATGAAGGTGTTGACATGAGCACGACCCAGCTGGATCCTCTGCAGTGTATCTCAGCACCGTTCCACCAACAGAACCACCATCCTGCAGGATGAGAGGTGCAGGCTGATTACCAATGACTTTCAACCTCACCATAGGAGAGAAAATTAAGAAGTATATATAAAGGAAAGAACTATTTTGCTTCATGTCAGCTGCAGATTGGCTCCACCCCAGGCCTGCACATGCCCCATAGAAGCGGAAGATGAAGCAGCTGTTGTGAAAGATTCAGTAAAGGAATATAAATGCATGTTTGTTTATGAAGAGTTCCCTTTGGCTTTGCCACTGAATCCTTCTACAAAAATACACCCTTTGTTCTCCTCATAGGATTTTTTTTTTTATCCCCTTCACCAAAAATTGAGAAATACGCTGTGTGAAATATCAAGAATAATTAGACCAAATGGTGCTCAGATCTGTTGCTGGTTTTCTGGAGGATTGCTGACGGCTTAGGAGACTTTATTTTTCTTTCTTTTTAACTAATTATGAACAATTCTTCACATAGTCAAAAATTCCTATGGAGACCTTAATGAATAAGGGATGGCTGTGGGAATGGAGAAAGTGCAAGACCGTGTGTTTGTGTTGTGTGCAGAAGGGTTTGAGAAAGGGGCATGTCTTCATGGTGGACTTATTTTTGAATGCACAGCACATGTGGGGAGGAAAGTACACTTGGAAGCAAAGAGAGTGCTGCCCACAGCTGCAGCATGGTTGTATGGGAGGGGAGGAATACTTGCTTTTTCAAGGATGTGTCTATGTTGTATTCGTGATTTTCTGAAGTGAGTGGAAGTTAAGGCAGCATTTTTAAGGGTGGGGAGGTTGATGTGTGTCTCTTGTGATGGGAGAGAGGGTTTGCACAACGAGCTGATGAGTTGAGGGTCGAGGTGTGGGTGTTGCTGCAGATGTGGAGGAGAATGAGAAGTTGGGAGGCAAAGCTGGCTGGCTGCAAGGAGAGGGGCTGTGGGGTGACCAAGGCAGTGCAAACCTGGAGAGAGCAGCCAGAGCTGATCCACTTGACTGAGAATGGCAATAAAAAAGCCAGGAGCAGCTGCAGAAGAGACCAAGGCTGAAATGATGGAGAGCACAGCTACTGGGAGGGCTGCTGAGCTAAGCAAGCACCTCAGAGTGGATGAGGAACCCTCCCTGTCCATGCACTGACACTTGGGGTTTGTGTCTTGTGATTAAATCTCTATCCTGCACTGAATCCATAGAGGTGTCTTAATCCCAGATTGCTGCCCAAAAGAGAAGGCTGTTAGACTGAGTGCCCCATAGTGGCCCAGGTACAGAGGGGTGCTTCAAAACACTGCAAGTAAATGCGAAATGCCACTGCAGTGTCCCCTTCCCATTCTGCCAGACCTTGTGGAGTGTAAAACCCCATTATTTGTCTGACCAGAAATTGGTTTTGGGAAACTGTTGCATGACATGTGAGAACCCAGACCTTGTCTCCAGCCCGCAGAGGTCTCTCAGCAGCAGGATCTAAGCAGCATTCCCAGCAAGCCTGGACTTCACCTCCTCCTACGTCTCACCAAAAACTTTGGCCCGGTCCTGGACCCTCTCTGCTAGTCTACCAGACTTTCCTTTGAGCCTCTCCTCTCCCTCTCCTCTCCTCTCCCTCTCCTCTCCTCTCCTCTCCTTTTTGCTGGTGTTAATTCCCTGCACACTGAGCTGACAGCTACATTAAGAGACCTGAAAATACCATAGCAGAACTAAAGCAATTATTGTAATGTAGCTTTAACAGAGTCTGTAATGAGAGAGAATTAAAAATGTGCCAGTCTCATCACAGTTTGGTGTTTTCATGACCTTCCAGGGGTACTGTCAGATGAGGAACTTATTATTCCCTCTGCGGTTCCCTCCTTTCTCTTGTCACTAGAAGGAAGAAGCAGGGGGGAAGGGAAAAATCAACCCAAACTCACCTGCCCTTCCACCAGGGTTGTGGTTCACAATTACTCCAGTACGGAAGGGTAGAAAGCAGTTAATCCATCAGGGAATAAAGCCCATCAGTCCCTAATCCATCCAGATCAAATCTGCATAGTAGACTCCAACACCATTAAGGTGAAATCTGGAATGTAAAGAGACCATTGGTGCAGGAAAGCGATATGGGAATGGGAGATGGTCTCAGAATGCAGCTTGTGAGAAGAGGGGCTACATGACAGGGCAGCCAGCACCATCAGCAGGGGAATAAGGCAGGGAGAGATACAAGAGACTGGACCAGAAGTAATACCCTGCAAGTGAAAACCAGAAAAACTTTCTTAAAGGCTTCAAGATGGGATAAAGCAGGTGTTAAAAGAGATGCCTTCGGTTCCTTAACTAATGCCTCATCAAGCTGCAGTTGTATCACATCCCCTCAGGGCTGAGAGAGGGAGCTGAGGTCATGCAACCTCCCTCAACACTGGTTTTCTCCTAATTTTTTACACTACAGGCAGTTTATCTTCCTTGCAGCCTTTGCTGACCTACCAGCTGCTGTCCTCCCTGCTGACGTGTGAGTCAATCAAGAAAGGTCTCACTAGGATGTCTCAACCCTCCCCACGCACACCTATGCAGACCAGATGTCTCAACACGTCCACACCTGAATTAGAGAAACCAGAAGTGCAGAGGATCCATCTGCAAATAAGGGTCAGTGGCACATCTTCTTCACTTTCTTCCCTCTTCTCTACTTCTCCACTGGGTATGCAAGTGCCCTGACCATGACTTTCTATCCTACTCCAGCTGATGGGCTTTCAGAGGTCAACAGTAGATACAGGTAATTGTCCTTCTCACTACTCCAGAGCAGATGGATGGTGCAGCCCGGCTGGAGGCACTTCATGGTTGAACCATGACAACTTGTTGCTTCATCAACTCAGAGAAGGCTGAGAAGTTGCCGACAAGCAAGAAGTCCTTTTTGTCAACAGGTCTTGATGTATGCCGTGCTTCAGCTAGGAGAGTATGGCAATGACCACTGCAAATCGTCAGGCCTAATGTCTAGAGTGAAGCAAAGCTCGTTAGTGAGAGATGAGGTGATGTAACAGATCGTCTCTGTGTTTCTGGAGTCGTTGAACTGAGCAGCACTTGTAAAACATGCTGTAATTAGACCTTTCTAATCCAGTCAAAATGTAAGCCCTGTAAACACAGGAAGGGTTCCCCATCTCGTGTGTAAATAGGCTGTATGGCAGAAGCTAGGTGAGTGCTTCAGCAACCAGACCAGCACATCAGCTATAACAGATTCAGGGAGGCTCAGTCTCATGTTTATTTGCAAGGCACAGGAAGATTTGTGGACTCAGAAAAGCTGAATTTCACTCTGGGGACAGATTCAGAAGGTCTATCCAGGATTGTACTCTGGGGACAGCATGTTTTATGGTGCAGTTTTATTTCCAGCTCGAAGCTTATCCCAGCCACTAAGAACAAGATGGACTTTCCTGTTTGCCTACCATGCTGCTGAGGGAAACTGTAACGCTGTCAGAGGTGAGATCACAACAAAAAAACAAAAACAAAAACAAACAGCTGAAAATAAGAACAACTTTACAACTACTTAGACAAGTCAAACCCCTTGAAAACACCAAGTGGCACCAGTTCCCTGGGTGAGGGATGGCAGGGAAAGTATTATACCATCCACCAGCTCAGAAACAAGTGCTGGAGTCTTGCACCTCCATTAAGAGATGGAATCCTACTGATAAATATCTGCAGGATATGTTTTGGTAGTAAACCTCAGCTATACATGCTAGCATGACATCTCATTGATCATAGACCTCTACAGGGCATCCTCTGGGCTTTATAGGAGGACAGCAAGCACAGATCCTATGTACTGTTCTTCTATAAGATACCTGAAAGGGAAAGGAGGCTTAAGAAATTGTTAAACTAAGGAAGAGAGTAGGAGGAGGCCGTTACCACGTGGCAAACACTGATGTGTTATGTGCTGCTTCGTGCCTCCTGTCATCAGGACATCACAAGACCAAAACCACAGGAAAAAATGTTTTTTGAAAACAGACTTTTGTGGTCATCATTAAAAAGGGCTGTGGGAAGTTGTGGCAAAGGGGATGAGCCCAAACACAAAGTGAAGTGAAAAACAGCCTGGCTTTCAATTATGTTCTCACGAAACCGAGATGAACAGGCCTCTGAGGCCAACAGTTAATGAGAAATGTTCTTTCTTCTTTAATTTCTGACTTTGGAACAGTTTGGAGACAACAGACCCAGTAGAGTTCAGACAGCTCCTCCGGTACCTGCCTATATTTAGAAAAGCAGTAGATGTCAGACAGCCCACCCGGCCTGGAGGTCAGAGGAGTTGTGAAGCACTTTTCTAAATGTATCAGCATGTGCCATCTGAGATGCCCTGGAGTGCCTGAGGCTGGTAGATATGGCACAGGACCAACTGGAGAGCTGTGCCCTTCTGGGCTGGTAGTAGAGGCCAGGCAGGACACCCTGGGACATCTCAAATGATACTCAATGTCTGTGTAGGCAACTGGATCCCACCCACTGCATTACAGCCATGCTAAAGCACAGCTGGTTGTCTCAGTGTAAGCCTTCATCCATCTTCATCTATTTCCTCCATTCTTCTGTCCCAGCAATAGGATAGCTGATCTTGCCTCTACTGCAGTATGGGGTGTGGAAGAAATGGTGATGCAGAAGAACTTGAGGTCCTGCTGGAGACAAGAGTGGACTATGTGCTGACATGGCTGTGCTCTCCTTCATCATTACAACCAAGCACAGGGATTGGCATCGTCTGCATAGCCATAAGGCAGAAAAAGCTCATATCTCATTTCCAGTCTTGCTGTGCTGGTACCTGCAGAAGCCTGGATTTCCCATCTTGAGCCCTCGCTGTCCCCATGGGATTGGCTCAAGTGGAGCTTCTTCAGTCTGGATAGCTGGTTGTGGACCTTTCCCACCATGCTTAGGTGTCAGCAATGCCTTGCAATCGTGATAGAGACATGTATGTGTGTCTGTTTCTAGATCAACTGCTCTCTTCCATCAGACCTGAATGTTCCAGTGCAGATCCTGGCACTGTCCCCTATAGAGGTGATTGTTTTCCACTCACTTCAGGCATGTGCATGCTCCTTTCTAGGTACTGATGTCATCCATATAATAAGGCTTCATTCATAGAATAATAAAATAACTTAGGTTGGAAGGGACTTCCAGAGATCATCCAGTCCAACACTCTGCTCAAAGAGGGAGAGGATTTTTCCAGACAAACACATGTTGGTTTTCAGACCCTTCTGTGTTCAATTTTAGTGTCATGATTGATCGAGCACAGACTCTTGCTTAGTTGTAGAGTCTCCTCTGTTCTGCTGGGGAGAGGGGACCAATATTGCATGGCAATGTATCCTTATGACACCAGCAGCTAAGGAAGAGTATCCTTTAAGCGAGTCTTTTAATCTGATTTGTTGCACAGTACAGCTAAGGTCCTAAACCCACTTCCTCCTAGAAGCCATGAATGATTTGCAGCCCATTCAGTATGGTTTTGACCATCACTAGCAGAAGGCCATGGACTTTGCACTGACCCAACTCTGCAAGGTCTCAGGATGTCTCTGGGCTTGCCATGCCCTGAGCCGGGTGTCCCTGTGATCACAATTGACCCATGGCCAAAGACTCATGCCTGACGTGCTTGAGCTCAGCACTGGGGACACCCTGCATAGCCAAGGGCTACCACTTGGGCAGACACTGCCTGGCAAACACCAGCCCTTTGCGTGCTCAAGCTGGGCACTGGGCAGCTCTGCCACTGAGGACCAGGTTGAATAGAGAGAGCAGTGGGGAGAGGAGAGATGAAGATACTCCTGGGGAGACCCAAGAGTGAGGAGGAAGAAACCCCACCAAGAACTGCACACTCCTGCCAGAGAAGACCTCAGGGTGGTGAAACCTACAGTGACAGCTCTCAAGTTTCTGCTGTAGCACACTGGTGCCTTCGGCTGTAGGGCCTGGAGGGATGCTAGCAGGGTAAGCATCACACCAGAGAAAAGGGAAGTTATTTTTCATAATGATTTTGCCTTTATTACTAATGATGCTTTCTGCGCTACGTTGGACTGTGAGTGTTAGTATTAGTGTAACTGGACCAATAATAAGTGTTATATTTTGATCCAGCTGTTGAGAATGTAATTAGGCTAACAAGAGGGTGGTTTTTTTCCTACAAGATACAGCGTGTCCTTTTTGTAGGTAACAAGATTTTAAGTGCCACAAAATGGAGGGGCACTGAGCCTGCAGAGCCTCCTCTCTGTGATCAGTCACTTTCTCTTTTTCCAAGTGACATGAAAATACAAATCACTCTCCCAGTCTTGTTGTGAGTTGATCTCTTCAATCCTCTCCAAAACTGGGATATTATTTTCCAGAAGGCTTAAGCAGAGCTGGGTACATTTTTTTTCAAGTTTGTGTCCTTTAAAATAAAAATCATACGACTGGGGGACAAAAATGCAATGAAAAAGATCGGATCAAGATACTCTGCTCATTAAAGTCAGGAAATAGTACTATCTGAAAGGACTTAACTCTCGATCCAAAAATAAAAGGTGCCTTTTCCTCTCCCTTTTGCTTCTTCACAAGCCATTGCATCAGTGCTTACTGCTGCAGGAGAGATCTTGACAAACCTTAAAAATGCTGCAGATACCCTAACTTTCTCGGAATTCCCTGTTACAAAAATATCTTAGCTGAAGACTAAATGTGCTGGGCATTGAAACCACTCAGCTGTGTGCTGTAGCTCTCAAACAGACAGCACAGATTTGCTTTCAGATCTCAGTTTTTGAAAACAGAAGGACTTTTTTAAGGAAGAGTATCGCCAGCTGGTTGAGGGGGTGTGATCCTTCCCCTTTGCCCAAGCCTGGTGAGGCCACATCTGGAGGGTTATCTCCAGTCTGGGCTCCCCAGTACAAGAGAGACATGGACATACTGGACAGAGTCCGGTAAAGGACTATAAAGATGATGAATGAATTGGAACATCTGGTATATGAGAAGAAGTCAAGAGAGCTGGGACTGCAGCCTGGAGAAGAGAAGGCTCATCTTAAGAAGGGTATATTATCATTGAGTATAAATGCCTGATGGGAGGGCGTAAAGAAGATAGAGGCAGACTTTTCTCAGTGGTGCCCAGCGAACAGACAACAGGCAACGGGCACAAATTAAAATACAAAAATTATGTTTAAAATAATTAAAAAAACTTTTTCTTGTGAGGGTGTTTGCACACTGGAGCAGGTTACTCTCAGACGCTGTGGAGTTTCCATCTCAGGAAATACTTAAAACCCAACCAGCCAAGGGCCTGATCAACCTGCTCTAGATGACCCTGCTTTGAGCAGAATGGTTGATCGAGATGATCTCCAGAGGTGCTGCCAACCTCAACTGTTCTGTGGTTCTGTCCTCCTCCACCGATGACCTTTGAAGGTCCCTTCCAGCCCTAACCATTCTATGATTCTATGCTGGAAGGCTGTGTATGCCATGGGCTCTTGGGGTGGAAGAGTAATGCTCACACTCTGCTTAATCTGAAGCTCACAATTACCTGTTCAGACAGTGCAGTTTGTCTGCAGATGTCAGTTTATTCATTTGAGACAATTACCAAGAAAAATCCCATCAGGAGAAGGTGTTTGGTTTCCCAGCTGCCTTGGAGACGGTGGCACAAAGTCACATTCATAGTATATACCAAGGTCTAGACATAAACGTGGAAATCACCCATGTTTGAAATGAGATTATCAGTCTTGTAAGGAAGGTCCAGCACCTCTATATTCACTGGGGAATGGTTGAGTTGAAAAACTAGAGTTATATCCCAAATCGTATCCTAAAGGCTGAGTCATCTATAGAGCCAGGTAGGTGACAAGAGGAAAGTAGCCATGCGTGGCTAGTAGAAGTTATTAAACCATTGGCATTCTTGTGGTATCCAGAGATAAGAGATATTTTACAGTATCTAATGAGGTAGTGTTAGGAAGAAGGAAAGATCTCTCTGTGAAGGAGTTGCTTTGATGTTAACTAGTTCTTTGATACATTTCTGTCTTTCTACCACCTGAGATATGCACAGCCATTCTTCAAACACCTACCCAGCTGGAAATAAGTTGAAAACCAGCAGATCTTTTCCATTTATAAAAATACTTTTCTAAATATACCTAGGGTAAGCAATAGGAAGGATGAAAAAGTATTTAAGAAAAATGACATTGCTAACATGAGTTAAAATGAGGATTAATAGACCAGGAATTGTTTTAGGGTGGGAATTAAACGAAAACCTCTCACTGTCTCCTGTAGATCAGCCTCCCTGTGGGACCAGTACAGACAAAACCAGAAGTATTAAGATGTCTCCTAATCATTTGGTATGATGGAGTGAATGTGACACAGGAGAGAAGGGTCTGATGACACAATCTATCCTAGTCCAGATTACAAGGATTATTTTAAAAAGAACTACAGGAATGATCTCATTTCTGCAAGAGAAACTCCAACTCTCTGGTTAACAAAAGCTATGACTCGGACTCCAAGTACCCCTGAAGCTGTAGATAGATTCATCCTGGGACGAGGTCACTTCATCTTGCAGAAGAAAGGCAGAATTGCTTTTACAGAGGTCATACAGCCAAGTTTCTGCAGACTGCATCCATGCTTATTGTCCAGGTGTCTGTGAAGACTGACATGGTAGCTCAGACTTCATGTTGTTGGAAATATGCTTTGTCTTTTACAAAAATCCATAACACCACAAATTTGACACTCTCAAGAGCAAACAGATGGGAGGAACCTCTCTTAAATGCCATCTGCAGCAACGCTATAATTTCGTAACTCTTTCTGTCATGAAAGATCATCCTTTTTCAAGTCAAAAAAAGCCTGATCCGAAGGAGAAAAAAGGAAATCTGAGCCTGCATCCCTAGTGTCTCTATATTGACATACAAAGGGGAGCTAAATACTGTGAATTCAATTTTAGAACACTGGTGGGTGCCCTACATAGGTACAGATACTTATGATGGCATGTAGGAGCATGATGGCTGGCAAGTCACTTGGGTTCCTTCCTTCATACCTGCAATGACCACTTCATACTACTTGATTTGCACACTTAATTCAAGACGGGACAACTTCCTCTTAGGAAGTTATTCTCGCTCTCTCCATTGACAATAGAAAGGCCCTAGAAGACCAGATGCCCATTATTTGGTTAAAGCTGCACCTTGAGTCTAAGCCTACAAGCCTACTCAATCCACCCAAGACCACACAGAAGTGGAGAACTGAGCTGCATCCCAGCTGGCTGATGCCATCTCAAGCCCCCCAGCCACCACGGTCAGCTTCCTCAACAATGCCCATAGCTTCTCAGTCACCAGAAACGAGAACACATGAGCTCATAGCTGCCTCTGGAGGCTAAACCCTGAGATTTTCAGGAAGAACTTAGCAGTCTTTAGCAGGGAATTGCCCAAGCAGTGCTGGCGAATAGCACTGTTTGAATCTCCTTGTCCTATAGCTTCCTCCCATGCCTGGCAGCAGCAATATGGTTGAGCTCATTTTGTCCTCCCCTAGGCATGACATTTGATAATCTGCTAGGAGACCCCATTACCGCTTTAGCATCCACCTGGTTCCCACTCAGACTGAGGGGTACTAGCCACACTGTTGATACTACCCCACTGATTTACTGGGGCACGCAGCTGGCCTCTGAGATAGCTATGGAAATTCCAGATCCTAAATAGTTCCTGTTGGAGATACAGACAGAAAATCTGCAGCCCTCCACCACAGAGACACAAATGCTCATGACCCAAGGCATCACAAGATCATTCAGTCTACTCATCCTGGCTCAATAGGAGATGCACATCAGTGATACTGGCACAACTGGAGACCACTGGTTCCTACAGAGCTCACAACTACAGACTAGACAAAATTTATTTATCTTAGAAGAAAAATGGCAGGAAGGGAAGCTATGTGTGGGGTGAGCCTACATCTAAATTTCAGTCTCCTTCATCTACTATAAAGAAAACAAGTTTTAGAGCAAGGTGAAAGGGAGGAGGTGGGAAGGGGGAAGGTGGCAGTAGACCAGTTTCTCAGCAGAGAGTAGGCTTCTCTGCTTCTGCTTAATTGATTAATTCCTTCTTAGCAGAGTCATCTGTTTGATGTGCTTTTCCATGAAAGCAGTTCAGAAAGTTCATGGGAGTTAATCCGTGAAGATGGCTGGAGCTGCAAAGCCGAGCATCTGATTAAAAGACAAGGCGATCGCTTACAGCTTAGCTGCTTTCAAAGTTGTTCCCAAAGTCTTTGCTAACCTTCATATTTCAAAGTTCATTTCTTGGCATCGGGGAATTTAAAGGAGAAGGTTTCTTTTTAACACTAGTATTATTATTGCAATCGAAAAGCAAGTAAAATAAATTCAGAGGAAGGCCACACACAAAGTCACATGCGCACCAGTGAAAAGAAGAAGATGAAAAGATACACAGGCGAGCACACACAGAGGCTCCCGTTTCGCAGCCTATTCAAAACAGCTTGCTCTGAATTCAGTACATGCACTCACCAGTCACAGATAAAGGCAAAGCCATTACTTGTGTCAGTGCTACCTGCCTGTGCTCAAGAACTTAGAGAAACAAATAACATAAGTGTGTCTTCTCTGCAGGAGTTTGCATTACTGCTACCTCCAGCAGAGACTGCTCATCAAAATGGAGAGGTGGGCAAATACCCCTCAGGGAGACTTAACTCAGGTGTGTTGGTGCTGAGTGATGTAATAAGGTGACTTAAATCCTCTGGTGATGCTATACAAGGTAGTAATGATGAGGGATGATGTGGAAGAATTGCAGAGGGACATCACACTGCTGAGTGATTTTATGATAGAACAGCAGCTGAAATTCAGTGGAAATAAGTATAGGGTGGTACACATGGGGGAAAAAAGCAATCCTAACTTTACATACAGTGATGAGCTTTGAATGGATTATTACTTACTCAGGAATGAGTTGGTGTTTATAATAGGTAGTTCTATGAATATGTCACCTCAGTGCTCAATGGTAGTGACAAAAAGCAAATTGAATGTTAAGAATTAATAGAAAAGGCATAGAGATCAAAATAGAAAGCATTATTATGTCCCTGGGTAAATTCAATGTGTGCCTTCTTCTTGAACGTTTTGGGTAGCTCTGGTGTCCCCCCTCCCAGAAAGGATGCAGCAGAACTGGAAAAGATATGTAGAAGGGCAATAGACTGATCAAAGGTATAGAGCAACAAAGTACTCCAGGAATATTTCATCTGAATAAGAGATGACAGAAGCAGAGTATGATAATGGTCTATCAGATTATGAGTGGCATGAAGAGGATGAAAGGGAGAAACTATTTTTTGTTTCTTTGAAAAGACAAAAAAGATGCTTGAGATGATAGCAGGTCAGAACCAAGAACCTGCTTCACATAATGTGCAGTTAATCTGCAGTTAATCCCCCCTTGCCAAGGGATACTGCAAGGGCTAAAAGTTTAGTTGATCTAAAAATTTTAACCAACTAAATGGGAAAAAGATTCATGGAATTCCTAGTAAATAGAAAAATACTTTAGGAATATTTATGATTTGATAAAATCAGAGGCTGTAAAAATATAAGCATTACTCTGTGCTTGATCATAGAATCATAGAATCATACAATCATAGAACGGTTTGGGTTGGAAGGGACCTCAAAGATCATCTAGTTCCAACCCCTCTGATATGGGCAGGGACACCCTTGCTACACCAGGTTGCTCAAAGCCTCATCCAACTTGGCCTTGAACACCCCCAGGGATGGGGCATCTACAACTTTTCTGGGCAACCTGGTCCAGCGCCTCACCACCCTCACAGTGAAGAATTTCTTCCTTATATCCAATCTAAATCTCCCCTCTTTCAGTTTAAAGCCATTGCCCCTTGTCCTATCACTCCATGCCCTTGTCATAAGTCCCTCTCCAGCTTTCCTGTAGGCCCTCTTCAGGTACTAGAAGGCTGCAATAAGATCACCCCGGAGCCTTCTCTTCTCCAGGCTGAACAGCCCCAACTCTCTCAGCCTGTCTTCATAGCAGAGGTGCTCCAGCCCTCTGACCATCTTCGTGGCCTTCCTCTGGACTCGTTCCAGTAGCTCCATGTCCTTCTTGTGTTGGGGACTTCAGAGCTGAACACAGTATTCCAGGTGGGGTCTCACAAGAGCTGAGCAGAGGGGCAGAATCCCCTCCCTCAACCTGCTGGCCACACTGCTTTCGATGCAGCCCAGGACACGGTTGGCTTTCTGGGCTGCCAGCACACATTGCTGGCTCATGTTGAGCTTCTCATCCACCAGCACTCTCAAGTCCTTCTCCTCAGGGCTGCTCTCAATCCATTCTCTGCCCAGCCTTGATCTTACACTCTTCCCTGTACTGGGCTAGGTAGACCTACAGTGTGATCCACCATGGATGTTATCAGCGCTTACATTACGTTAATGACCATCACGTTGATTTCCTAGGTTCTCTGAAGGATGGAATCTCCGTTCTGTCATTGGCATAGTCAGCCCCACTCTCTCAGCTATGCTCATCTCTTGAGGGGGAGGATTCCTTGCACTTTTCCCCTGCTCCAGCATGGAGTCCCTTCCCTAGGGAGACAGCTGTCCACGAACTTCTCCAATGTGAGTCCTTTCCATGGGAATCAGACCTTACTCATCAGACTGCTCCAGAACAGGGAGGGCTCACATCAGAGAAGTTTCTGGAGTGTTGTGTCCTGTGGGAAAGGACTCCATGTCGGAGCAAGGAAAGAGTGTAAGGAGTCCTTCCCCTGAAGAAGGGGAGGTAACAAAAGAACAATACAAAGCGAGTGATGCAAAATGCAATTGCTCACCACCCAGCACCCAATGCCCAGCCCTTTCCCTCAGCCAGCTCTCATACTGAGCATGACGTCATATGGTCATGATATGACAAATATCCCCTTGGCTAGTTTGGGTCAGCTGTCCTGGCTGTGTCCCCTTTCAGCTTCTTGTGAAAATTAACTCTATCCCAGCCAAACCCAGGACAGATGTCCATCCTCCTTATAGCACAAATTTCTTGGGATGCTCCATCACATTCTGTGGTAGACTGTTACACAGAACAGCTTGCCTAGTGTTCTTTTTTTCATTACCTTGTACCTATGTCCCCTGTGTTCCTGATGGCACCTCAGTGCTTATGTTTAAGGACTTGGGAATCCATAGTGGCTCTTCAGGAAGGCAGGACTCTGACATCTTTTCTGGATCAGCTTCAAGCCTCCTGAAGAGGTTTTTATACACTGATTCTTCACATTTACTGTGTGGTGTTAGGCAGAATTTGAACCCCTAGACATTTTCTGAAGTTCTTAGAGGTATCACCATGAATCGAACCTCACTGCTTTGCAGTTGTGCTATGCAGTTGGCATTGCCTTTCAGTATTATGGTCAGATCAGGAAAGAAAAGGATTTAACAGCACAACAGAGCACTGACCACGCCAGAATTCAGCTCTACAAAGGACCATATAAGGCT
Organism: Tauraco erythrolophus; assembly: GCF_009769465.1. Lineage (NCBI taxonomy): Eukaryota > Metazoa > Chordata > Aves > Musophagiformes > Musophagidae > Tauraco > Tauraco erythrolophus. Next base: position 3,416,569 of record NC_141468.1, read on the forward strand.
CCATCAGACATAAAGTCACAGTGGAAAGGGCATGAGATCTGCACTGCTGCCTTTTCTGTATGACCTTATCCATGACACAACATCTTGTATTTCAGCTTCCCTATATATAGCAAAGCTTTCTTATTTATGGTGAAACTGTCCCTCTTTCAGGAGAATTGAGTTAAAAGATGGCCAAAACTGATAATGTCATGACCATTTTAGCTTAAGTATGGCTCACATCCACACATGTCAAATGCAATACCAATAATACCCACAAGGACAGTCATTATAGTCTCTCAGTTTCAGTCCAGACTAGTTCAAAAAACTTAGCAGCTTGGTCCTACCAGGAGATCAGAGGAGATCAACATTTTTTGACAATTCACAGCACCAGCATCTGGTGGATGATCAGTCTGAAAAGGGATTTGTTGGGTCTCCAAGGCGTAGGGTCACAAAGGGTATGATCTGGATCACAGAAGGAGAAATCCAGGGGCACAGAGCAGAGCAGCACATATCACTTGATGGCACTTGGTGGATGTGCAAAGTCTGGCTAAATAGTAGGAGAAAGTATTTGCTGACAGATCTTCAGCTTCTGGACCAGACATTCATGTGAAAGTGAAAATTCAGGAGTTGACCTTGTTTATGCCTTGAGGCCTTATTTTTAAAGTCCATATGCTATTGGGTGACATGCCAGGGCTCTGATCTCCAACTCCAGATGGTTATTCTTGGAGGGCTGGAAACAGCTGGAGACTGTTTTTTGTGCTAGTGTTAAGGGTTTTAGGATCTCTTCTGAAATCTGGCAGTAGCTGAAGCTGTCTGTGCAGATGCAGACCAGGATCGTTGAGGATTTATAACTCCTCCAGAGTAAACACAATACAAGAGAAGAGAGGTTTCAGAAGCAAAAAATGCTTGGAATGGGACCGGTCAGGAAAACTCTGAGTTCTTAATTTATCTCAGCTATCATTTATCACTTGATTGAAGCATCTAAGAAGCACTGTCACCACTCCATCCAACAACAGCTTACACCCCCACAGAGTGAATGAGCCATTGATTAGGAGCCAAAAGGGCTCACCTCTGCCAGGACTGGGAGATCTCACCACAGTTTGATCAACTTCAAGGTAGTTGTCAACGTATGTACTAGTTACCCTGCACTCGCCTCACAGTCAGAGGACTAAAAGGGCATAGTCCGTCTAGCCTAAGGCATCCATTTCAGGAGAAAGACCCCAAAATAAATTCCTGAAAATATTAGTATTTATCTGCTGGCTTTAAATGTGAATGATCACTTCACATGGCCACTCTCATAAATAGGATATGCAAAGGGAAATCATCTAAAATCAAGAATGTAGCAGATATTGATGATGGAGGCTTACAAAGGAAATGAACTATGAGAAGTAGTTTGGCTTATACACGCTCCTTACTGGCTTCTCATATGGCCACTGAGGTAGACAGGCTAGCTAGACCATCAGTCTGACGTCACACTGCATTTCTTGCACAGAAGATGTCTGCATTTGCTCAGATTTTCATGAATGACAAACAAGCTTCCAGTGGATGACGTTTCATCAACTGCTTGTTCCTATTCACTGAAAATGTCTTTAAAACGCCAGTTGAACCAGGAGAGCTAACTTAGCCCAAAGTCATCAGACACAAATCCTGGTGCTGAAACATTCTTGCTCTGGAGGGATTTAAAAAAGTGCCAGCCCATTTTTTCCATACTGCTGTCCCTAAGGAGAATTGTTGTCATGTTTTTGTTTCTTTTCTTTTAATCTAGGGGAAAAAAAGCACTCACTTGTGGGCTATTAGTGAACTAGTCTGAGGAAACATAGGCAGGCAGAAGATTCAGAAATATTTCACTGGCATCCAGTGGCAAAAGAATCAAAGGGAAGCTTGTCTGCTAAGGACAGAGCTGGACACTTTTATTGGTGAGGCAGAAGATAGTTTGAAGAAGGCAGAGCCTTTTTTAATGAATAGAAATGCTGGAGCTCAAGTCCTGTAATCCAACTGGGTCATGGAATAACTGTGGACAGGTCTTTGTCTTAGTGTCCTACAAATTCCCCATCTCGTTCCCTCTCTATCTCACATGAAGCATTGGCTGAGATAGAGGCCAGCTGTTACGATGGATTCACGGTGTCCGTTTGCAAGCCAGGACACCATCACCATAACAGTGGAAGAACTCCTTATCTTCAGTCCTGCAGTGGTGATGAGGGGCCACGTGCACTAGAGAGTCTGAACCACCCAGGCTTGTGCCAAAAGCATCTTAGAAACATGTGGGTTGGGTGTGAAGGCAGAACAGATGGTCGTCAATGCTGTGTTTAGACACATGAGACAAGGCGGCGCAGGTTGATTCAATAACTTTAAGGTAACTCATCCTGTGGAAATTCAATCCATGTGTCCTGCATGACAGTCCATCAGACCTGCCCTTCTTTCTTAATGCATCCCTCAGCCCTTGGCTGGAGAGCAGCACAAGCAACATGCAAGCTGGGGTTGGACACATAAGTTTGGAAGAGACAATCTATGGTTAATATAACCTATGGACTGGTGGACTAGTCAAACAGCATTATCATCTGTGGGGAAAATAACTTCCCAAAGGGATCAGAATGAGTCAGACTAAGGATGCTGTAACTCTAAATAAAAATACCTATGCTTTCTTGCAGTTCCGCTAATCCACATTAACAGTTTGATTGGATTTACTTCCCAAATTCCTGAGATTTTAGGACAAAAAGGCACCAGGTACATTTTTAATAAAAACAGATTGAACTGAAATTTGTTGACTGCTTTTCTCCTTCCCTCCGCTCAGATTGACCTTCACTCAATTCAGCTTTAGAGAAGAGCTTACATAAGGAGTGAACACGCTGAAGGTTGCTGTTCTCCAGACTGATACCTGTATCCAAGCATGCAGCATGCAGACTGAGGTCAGCAGAGGCAGCTGAATTTTCATTAGAAACAGATACTTCTATTGTGTTTTACAATTCTGGACACAGAAATCAGGAGGGATATCAGACTGCCTGCTTTTACCTTTATCATGTCTTTCTTTCAGTATGCGACATCATTCTATTGATGAAGGTCAAGTTGATCTTAGCTCCTTTCTGACTCATTGAATATTAGCAATGGCTAGAGGCGGGAGAAGCCATTGATTTGATCTGACAGGCCAGGAGCTAGCACACCAGCGGTACAGCAGGACACAGGATGCAGAAATGGGTGATGCCATGATCCATTGTGACAAGAGGAGAGTTTCGGATGGATGGACCAATGGCCTGAAATGACCCAGCAAGGGCAGGATAGATGGAGGTAAAAACCTTTGGTCTGTGTCTGTTCCAGCTTCAAAGGGATGAATCCAAAGTAACCTTCCTTAGCTAATGATGTGATTGCAGATTTGTTGTGTGAGATCTTATGACATCAGGAATCGAGTCCCTCCTTTTCCCAAGTCCATGGATTCTGTGACCAGAAGACAGCACTTAATTGATGGACTAACATCTCTCCTCCCCTCTGTTGCAAATCAGGAAACTCCTTCCCGTTACTCCAATCTCTGCTTCAGCAAAGAACACTTATTATTGCATGACTCAAAGCCTCAGGAAAAACATTGTGCCTGGTGCAGGGCAATGGAGCACAGCTGGTGAGATGACTAAGTTCATGGCTGAGCCAAGCCTTGTGATGGGAAAGAAACTCCCCAGCAGGCACCATCTGCCCCACAGTGCTCTGTTGCACTTCTAAGCCAACTGTATCTTTGGCGTCCTGGGCTGCATCCAAAGCAGTGTGGCCAGCAGGTTGAGGGAGGGGATTGTGCCCCTCTACTCTGCTCCTGTGAGACCACACCTGGAATACTGCGTTCAGCTCTGGAGCCCTGGACATGGAGCTGTTGGAGCACATCCAGAGGAGGGCCACGAGGATGATCTGAGGGCTGGAACACCTCTGCTATGGAGATAGGCTGACAGAGTTGGGGTTGTTCAGCCCGGAGAGGAGAAGGCTCCGGGGTGATCCTATTGCAACCTTCCAGTATCTAAAGGGGACCTACAAGAAAGCTGGAGAGGGACTTTCCACAAGGCAGTGTAGTGATAGGACAAGGGGCAATGGCTTTAAACTGAAAGAGGGGAGATTTAGATTAGATCTAAGGAAGAATTTTTTTACAATGAGGGTGGTGAAACATTAGAACAGGTTGCCCAGAGAAGTTATGGATGCCTGATCCCTGGGAGTGTTCAAGGCCAGGTTGGATGAGGCTTTGAGCAACCTGATCTAGTGGAAAGTATCCCAGCCTGTGACAGGGGAGTTGGAACTAGACGATCTTTAAGGTCCCTTCCAACCCAAACTGTTCTGTGATTCTATGACAATTCTCAGTCTAAAGATGCAGGGCACTGTTGGACCTCAGACCAGGCTGGATCTAGCACGTGGCCATCAGAGCAGGAGAGAAGCAGTGGCAAGGACTCTGGTCTGCAGATCTGTGGCCATGGAAAAGACAAACAGAGGCAGGAGCCCAAGGTATCTGCCACTCGACATGTGCCACTTGGCCAACCTGTAACTCGCATTTAGCAAAAATCAAGAACAGGTTTGAAGACACCAAGTTTGCTCCCAGGTGATTTTTCCTGGTCCTTCTTCCAAAGGGCTGTTTCTCATGTATTCAGCATCTGAGTATTTTGAGAAAGGGGGGCTCTATTCCTCTAGGCTCATGAAGGCAGGGACAGCTGGTAGCTATTTCTTTTCAGCCCTCTTGCCTTCTCATCCTGTGAAATTTCATGCCAGCTGTGATCACCTGTTTGATTTCTCTGTGAGTGGCTGCTTTCCTCCACAAATTAATTTTGATTATTTAAGCTTGTCCTCTCTGGCGGAAAGGGGATCTCTTAGCAGTGTGAGTTTGAAACACTGGCTCTCTTTTCATCTTTCTCTTTTTCCCCTGCACTGAGTCTAATTTTGTGGTTCTCTGCCTTCCCCAAAAATAACCTTCAGACCCAATTCTGAACTGTCATATTCATTACATCACAGCTGTCTGCAGACAGGGCTTATCACTTGCAATCCACTCAGTTACACTTGTGATTAAAACTGATTGCAAATGTGATCCTGGCTGCTCAGCCTGGAAATTGGGAATGTCTTTATAATTTCTGACAGCAGATCATGAAGCCTTAGATGAGCCTGGCAGGGCTGCAGAGGTCGGACAAGATCTTTGCAAGCCAGTTGGGGTCAGAGAAGAATATGTATCTGTGGGAGAGAGGAGCTGGTGATTTGGCAAAAAAAAAATACAGGAAGGCCCAGGCTGAAAACCCCCATGTTGAAATCTGGGAAAGGAAAGAGGTGAAAACTAAGCTCAGCTCTTGACTGCCAGGACCATCCCTAGGAATCGGTGAAAGAGGCAGCTGCGTAGCAGAGAAAACCAGACCACTGTCTGCATTGCTCAAGCCAGGGCTCTAGGAAGTCAGGTCCTTCACTCAGATTTGGGTGCTGGGAACTCCTGGAATCAGTGTATCTGCTCCTGACAAAACAACTGTTGTCCTTCTTCCTGATAGCAGTAGCAGCACAGCTTAGTCTGCAGGACTTTCCTCCACTTCTTGCTCCATCCTATTCACTTTACATGACTAGAACCATTTATCCCCTGTTTTATCAGAATAGGGCTGCAAAATTAAATTTTGCAGAGTGATGGAGCCTTAAATGTACTCAGACAATTTAGGTTGAGTACATTTGGAGACCTTGCTCCAAAACCCGGAAACGTCTCCACCATCGTTCTGTTGGCCTGAACATCCACTTCATTTCGCAGATGTATATACTCAAAAGTAACTAGTGATTTTAAGTTTACTTAATCGTATCTTTGTATGGTAACTCACTAGTTTTCCCTCCAACTTGCTCTCATCAAGTGTCCAGTGCCTTGTTGAATAAAAGCATAACTTCTAGACTTTGTTCTGAAGGACTGAAAAGTCACCAGTTTCCTTGGGAGCTCGTTCTGGAGCATTAATTCCTCTCCCTCTTTCACCTTAGTCTTTGTTTCCTCTAGCCTGGCTTCAGTCACGCTTTTCTTCATTCTCCTTTCTGAAACTCCCCCATCTCCACAAGGAGACAACCTCTCAGACTTCATTCTTACAAACTGAGCAGGGTGTTTGAAACGTTCTTGGTCAGAGATTTCCCTCCAGACTTTTTAGTCATTTTTACTGCTGTCTTCTGATGTCTCTTCAAGCATTGAATGTTCCCTTGCAGGCATGGACATCAGAACTGGGTCTCCTTGTTTCCTGCATACCCAGAGAAAAAATGACTTGCCTCATCTAACTCAACATGCCCCAGCTTATGCATCCAAGGATTGCATTAGCTCTCCTGATGAATTTAGAGCATTGCTCTAAGACATTGTTTCAAAATATTGGACCTACTTCACTCTCTTGGAGTTGCTGTTTTCCAGCACAGGCTCTCCCCCTCCTGCCCGTGCTCCAAGCTTTCTTTGCTCAGAAAAGCAAACCTTTGCAGCCAGCTATCTCTGTGTCCTGGCATCATCTGTCTAAATCAAGGCATGGAGCTGAAGTGTCTCTCGTTGGAGCCCAGTCTCTAAGATTGTCCTGTAGTCACCAGAGACACCCAAAATAGCCCGATTTTCTGCCGGAGATTCCCTCTTTCTCTGTATCAGCAGTAGGCTCTCAAGATATTGGTTAGAAATCAGAGCTTAGCTGAAATCAACCTGTGTCTGTGTTGCCATTCATCTGTTGTAATGCATTTTTCTAATATTTGGTGTAGAGCTCCTTTTCCCTTATTACATCTGTCTGTTCTTATCTTTGAAGCAGACCCAGTTGCCAAGGAAAAGAAATAGCTCCTCCTAGAGGACTGTTCATCCTAAAATTTGGGTAAGATTCACCAAGTTAAGGTTGCATGTTTGCAACAGGCACCTATATCTTGAATGAAATATTTCCACCGTTTTCTCCAATTATGGACAATTTTCTCCGTAATTATTTTTGAAGGTTAGAAAAGGAAGACTTAATACCATTCACACCCCTCCCCTTCAAGAAACCAGTTTCCTGTCTTTATTTTTTTTTTTACCTTCCTTCATTTCCTCTGCTTTTCAAAGAAGCAAAATTTTCTGTTTGTGCAAGTGAGACCCAGGGTGATAAGTTTTCACTCCCAGAAAAAAAAAAAATCTGTCTCTGGGTGAAGTATGGCATCTGTCTAACAGCACAGGGAAATGTTATTATTTGCTCAGAATAGCCCCGAGTCAGCCCTTGCTTCAGAGAAGGCTGCATTAATTAGGACACTAAGCGGAGGACTATATTTATTTGGAATAATAAAGAAATAGAGAAGGGTCCCAAATGGGACATACCCAGGGCACATTATAGACCCTGCCACAAGATGCCCAGCTTGCAAGTTCCTGGCTTGACGTATATGGTTACCGACAAATCCTTGCTCTCGTTTTGGCAGTGATACAAAACCCACAGACATCTGATATTTTCCTTTGGCTCCTGCCCTGGAAGTCCCTCCTTTCATCATGCCACTATGAGTATAGTCACTTGGTCGATCAGCCTCCGCGGACACAATTTGGATGAGTTTGTGGTTGTCGTTGCGGTGACCTTGCTGCTCTGAAAGCTATAAACTCATCTTGAAGACTTGTGTGGATAGGTGGAAAAGGATGGAGGAAAGATGCCTGGTTTTACAGACCATTAAAAAGGAAAATAAACCCTGTTGCACTGAAGACGGATGATTGCTCCCTGCGAAGGTGGAGTTTGGAGGCAGAAAACATTTCCACATCTGCTACGAGACCTGCAAAAAGTCTCTCTATGTCAGGCAGTCATATCATCACTTATATGGGTGGGCTGAGGTGGAATGATGAAAGTTTACATCTTCAGGCCCTCACGTTTCCTACAGCCTTTTATTGTTTAGGCCTGCAAATCCAGCCTGGCTACCCAAACTGGACCCCTGCTTTTAAATAGCATAGAAAATGAGAGACACAGATTCCACCTCAGTATGTCTAGAACGCTCAGCTTGAGTGTCTAAGCCAAAATTAACATGCGACTTGCAACCAAGAGGCTGCTAGTGACAAGCAGCAGCTTTGAAGGTCACCTCATCTCCAAGTAAATAAACAGTAAATAAGGAAGCAGGCAGCAATGAAAAAAACAGGTGCCCTGGTTTTGGCTGGGAGAGAGTTAATTTTCCTCCTAGTAGCTGGTATAGAGCTGTGTTTCGGATCTAGGATGAGAATAACGTTGATAACACACTGATGTTTCAGTTGTTGCTGAGCACTTCTCGCAGCAAGTCAAGGACTTCTCAGCTTCTCATGCTGCCATGCCAGCGAGGAGGCTGGGGGGGCACAAGAAGCTGGGAGGAGACACAGCCAGGACAGCTGACCCCAAACTGGACAAAAGGATAATCCATACCATATGATGTCATGCTCTGTATATAAACTAGGGGGAAAGTTAGCGGGGGTGTGGGGAGCCACTGCTCAAGAACTGGCTGGGCATCGGTCATTGGGTGGTGAGCAATTGCATTATGCATCACGTTTCGTATATTCTTTTATCATTATTATTATTATTATTATTATTATTATTATTATTATTATTATTATTATTTTCCCTTCCTTTCCTGTCCTATTAAACTGCCTTTATCTCAACCTGTGAATTTTACTTTTTTTCCCCAATCTCTCCCCCGTCCCACTGGGAGGAAGGAGAGTGAGCGAATGGCCGTGCGGTTTTTAGCTGCCTGCTGGATTAAACCTCAGCACCAGGCAAAGCAAGAGACATTCCACTGGCTTGGGCTTAATATTTTTTATTTCTTCTCCACTCTCTTCACTTTCATTTCCCCAAATGTCTCTGCTAATAGCAGACCCCTCTTATGGCTCATGCACACCAGCCTGCCTATTTCAGAGACCCTGATACCAATTCAGAGCCTAAGCTGAGAGCACAAATACTGTCATCTCAACAGCTGATTACTTTAATGAGACCTTCTATCAGCACCAGGGCATGACAGGTGGGAGGATCTGTTGCAAATACTATGTTTGCCTCTAGCCCAGAATCTATTTCCTTCTTACTAAAGAGAAATCGTGGTGCCAGGTATTTGTTTTCCATGCTCCTCTCTGCCATGCCTAATGAGATCTTGGCTCTGCAGGCTGAGAGTTGACTTTTTCCAACACTTCTTCCAGCTTGGCGACACGGCCAGAGAAGGCACAGTCTGAAATCACTCAGGGAGCTGTGCCAAAACTATTCCTGATTGTTTTTGCGCCATGCTGGACCCATCTGCTGGATCTGAAGAGATGCTCACAGGAGGAGGCACTGGAGATAGGGACGTGCTTCAGCTCTTTCTTCTTGAGCAGAGCATGCACACAGCCAAGTGGGGACTCTGCCTCACTTCTCGAAGTGCCTGGTCTCTTGGGCATCCATCCTGCACGTGTGCTCACGGGCTCCCTTCCAGAGTGAACCTGTGGCTCACTGCAGGCAGAAATCTGGGCAACCTGACAGGACAATTTCACTGGGATCCTGTCCAGAAAGACACGATGCTCATGCTGCACTACCTGGGTCCAATGCTGTCCCAACAAGCCTTGCTCACTCAGACAAGTTTCTGTCACACTCCAGGTCATAAAACACATACACTGGCACCAAGTTTTGAAAATAACATGTTGAGGGGCATGACATACCTTGCTGCCAAGCAGCATAGATTCACCAGGATCAAATATTTTGGCAATGTCGTGGCTATTCCTACACATGGCCCAGCAGAAGTCAGAGCTGGATCACAGGGAAGTTTTCTTCCTCCTAAAGGAATGTTGCCTCTGAACATGCTCATATCCCCTGAACACACGGATCTTGTCCTCCTTGGTCTGCCTGCTCGCTGCACTGTCACTTTTACTTTTGAGATGAGACCCACCAATCCATCTACAATACAAGAGGCTTAGGACTCTCAGCATCTCACCCTGCTGCTATTCACCTCATCCATTTGTGCTAGATGGATTTTATATATATATATATATTTATATTTATTAATATGAGATGACATATATTCTGAATATATTCTGGGATCCCAGAAGACATAGAAGGGTTTTGCTTCTTCTGCAATGAGGTATAGTGAGATACTGGAGCACCTCTGCTATGAAGATAGGCTGAGAGAGTTGGGGCTGTTCAGCCTGGAGAAGAGAAGGCTCCAGGGTGATCTTATTGCAGCCTTCCAGTACTTAAAGGGGGCCTACAGGAAAGCTGGAGAGAGACTTTTTACAGGGGTATATAGTGATAAGACAAGGGGCAATGGCTTTAAACTGAAAGAGGGGAGATTTCGATTACATATAAGCAAGAAATTCTTCGCTCTGAGGGTGGTGAGGCACTGGAACAGGTTGCCCAGAGATGTTGTGGATGCCCCATCCCTGGCAGTGTTCAAGGCCAGGTTGGATGAGGCTTTGGGCAACCTGGTGTCATGAAGGGTGTCCCTGGCCATGTCAGGGGGGTTGGAACTAGATGATCTTTAAGACCCCTTCCAGCCCAAACCATTCTATGATTCGATGATACATCTCAGTGCCATGTTCATGCCTTCCTAAACACAGAGTGGATGCTGTATGGTCATGCTATGGACAGGCTGGAACCAGTAATGTGGAGGGGAGGTCTCATACAACTCCTGGTGTTCCTGCTTGCTTGCAAGCCTGGGTTTCATCCTGCAGTGTTGAGAAAAACAGGATGCCTTCTTTGGGAAAACTGGAGTAACCCTGAACCCCATCATAAGACCCTATAACTTCAAGAAAAAAGGAATCCTCTGAATAAAGTGTCCCCAGGGGAATGAGGGACAGGGGGGACAGGCAACAGAACTTGTAGATACTCTAATAATAACCAAAACTGGGCTTTGGTATTAAAGAAATACAGTCTGATGGTGTTTTCTTCCTCCTGTTATAGCCCATTGCCACAATTCCTTCATGTAATGACCAGACGTTAAAAACCCTTACCCTGTGACTTAATATGAGTGATGTCATATACTGGGAGAAAGCAAGCTGAAACATCTGTTAACACCTCACCTCGTGGACCCGGAGTGATCCATCACCACAGCTTCTTTCAAGCACTGCAGTGAGGTGTTTCAACCAGGACCGTTGTCACTTCCAGATTTTCCAACATCCCAGGAGGGATAAGGTGGGCCCCAACATAAAGCACAACCCACTGAAGCTCTCCATTCTCTCACCTGCAAGTCTGGTGGGGTGGTTCTAGTTGTGACCCTCTCTACATGGCTGACACATGACTCTGTCCCCACAACTGGCTGTAGTTCCACAAAAGGTGGAAACTGTCTGACAAGAGACAAGGCTATCTTGTCCTTATTTCCTCACTATTGAATCTTCCCCAATTATCATGATGATAATTGCTAACCCATGGGCCAGACATGATTAATCAGCAATTTTCTTCTTCCTTCCTTTTTTTTTTTTTTTTTTTTTTTAAGAACAGCTGGGAAATGTCATTGTCTCCTTCAGTAGAGTTTGAAAGCTCCTCCATCTGGACAAATGTAAATAGAGAGAAAAGAGGGAAGAGAAGAATGGTGTCCCAAGGGAGCCTCTCCACGTCCCCCCATCTCTGCCTGAGGTGACTTCGTCCCCCTTCCCTCATTGTCCCGGCCTTTAGAATAGAGCCAGCCACTCCGCTGAAGGGGAACTGAATAGGTGACTGTAAATTGAAATTAACATCTAGCAGCAAGGAATACAAAGCAATGATTAATGGCTTTTTAATGCTCCACTGTTTTACACTTGGAGCACTTTGTTTTAATGGCATACGCAGGGGATGGAGAATAAAAAGTGTGCATATGTGGGAATACAGCTTTGCACACACTTATCTTTCTCACTCTCCCTGTAATTTTCACCATTAAGCGGAGACGATCCAGCACTCTTTCGCTTAGAATTACGTAGGAAAGCCTTATATCTAGCTCATCTCATCTAGTGCATCGCAACTAAAAATGGAACAGAACAAAGTCAGTCCTCTAAATAGCAGTTACCCAGATAATTGTTTTTCTGCTTTTGGTTTAATTATCATGTGGATCACTTGATTAATTAAAGAAGTTTCTATAGCCTTTCCCTATAGCCTTGCTTTATGGAAGGTTCCAGTTAGGCTTACTGGATGATAATTATTTGTCTTTCAGCCTCTTTAAGAGATATGGCTTCTTCAGGACCATCTCCATGAGTAACAGTTTCAGCTGTTCATCATTTTGTATGTTGACACGTGCCAATAGTTATCTATGTCACTTGACTAGATGAACAGTTAGAAGAGCCATGCATCCTTCAGTCATTCTTAAACAATGCTTTTTCTCTTTTTTTAATTAAAAAAAAATTACCTCCTATAAGCATTTCCAGTTTTCTATCAAATAACATGATCATACTACGTTGAAGACAAAGTTCATCTAGTGTGACTGGAGCCAACATCTAATCAAATGTTGTGATTTGCAGCAAAGTTGATCAAGGTCAAATTGGATGAAACTGTGATTGAGTGAGACAGTTATTAATAGGTGAGATAGTTATTAATGATCCTCTCTGGTCTCGGAATAGCTACTCACTTCACCTCCCGTTGGATGTCTGCAGAGTAGACCTTTCCTTGTGATCTAGTGGTCTAGATTATAGTCTATGGAAAGAAAAAAGTGCTTCAGGCATGACCTTGTCTTCTAAAGCAGATACCTAGAATAAGTCAGATGAATGTTTCCCTCGAAGTAGCTTTTCTCCTGTGGGAGAAAAAGAGTTGGATTACAAGTTCAGATGATAATGTCCAGCTGTAGATACCTGTAGTTAGTTGAGATGAGCTCCACCCTTCCATCTGGGCCGATCACACAACCTTTGTTTTTAGGAATCTGATTAAAAATATTTCTGCTCAATAGTGTACTACACAAGGTCTCTAGTAAATTAGGTTCCCACATTTCCCTGTGAAAAAATTCGTACCAGAGGAATCATCTGCATCAAACAACAGGCTGTTAGAAAGAGAGCATCAAACAGCATCAAATTTGGCAAGCAGCTCCTCCAGGAAACCAAAGCATTTTGTACTTTATATCTCAACACCACATTGACCCGACTGAGGTTTCTTTTTCATTCTGCAGGAATAAATTTAAAAGAGGAGATTTATACCTGGGAATATCACTTGACACAAATTAAATAGTGGGTATAATTATGTATGAAAGCTCCCCTGTTACAAGAAAAAAAAATACTTTAATAATCTGGTTTGTGGGTTAAAAAAGGAAAACAATGACAGTATACTCTAGTCAGACAGAGGAGATGTTTGTTAGTATTGCTATCGATTAGTAACTATGGCAAAGCTCTAAGAAGCACTAATACAGATTTGATACAAGGGGTAACTGAATGATCTCATTGCAGGATGCACGATCTAGAGCAGGATTCATGCTGCTGATGTCCAGGTCTTTGATCCCCTCTGCTGTCCTTATAAACAGCCACTGGCAAAAAGTCCTTCAGAGACCCTTACAGCAGCCGGCGACCTTGAAGTCACATCTAGCTACCTTGGAGCAGTGCAGAGGTCCAGTCAGGCTTTCTGAAAGTGAGGTTCTTCTGGAGCATCCCATGTTCTGGATGGCAGAATGTATGCGACACCGCTTCAATCTCAGCTAGGAAGTCTGACAACACTGGGAACTCTACCAAGCATGAGAATAACAGACATGATGCTGTGATGGCTAACAAATGAAGGAGAAAAATCCAAAGGAGGTAAGTCACCAGCCTATGTATCCCATAACATTGATGCTACCAGAATTTTTGAATCAACACGTCACTATCACAGACTATTCTATTTCCATAAAAAAAGCAGAGAGTATTTGGGATCTATCTGTGGCGTTTTCATGGGTTAATGGCCTGACAAATATTTTGAGAGATCTTGCGCTTCTGCTTGGGAAGACTTTGGCAAAGCAGTAAGACACATTTCATGAGTGATGTTATCTTCATAGCTGTCACACTGATGATATCAAAATGGTTTGTAAACAACAGGAAAAGTTGTTGCAGGATAAGAGACTCATAACTGGTCTGGTGAAGCCTGAAAACACATCCCATCTCCCAAAACATCATGCTGTTGTGCCTGAGCATGAGCTCAGGAATCATTGGCAGCTACGAAGAACAGCTTATCTTTGCCTGCACTATTACTGTAGCAGTCCCATTTTGCTTTGAGTCTTTGGACTAAGGATATATTCCTTCTGCTTTCTGGCTGGCAAGAGAGATGGGGAAGGCACGTATGTCAACTCACTGGTGCTTGCTTTCTCATCCCATATATACATACACCACTCATCCACATGCACACTTATAGATGTTTCTCACAACAGAGGAAGATTTTCCCATGTGAAAATGGAAAGTACTACAAAGAGACCTGGGAGGCACAGGTTGGATCACAAGTCTATCACATCAGATCCTGATGACCACAAAATGCAGCAGACTCATAAATTTCTGACTTCTCATTCCTGAACCCTTTTTTCCCGGCCATGATGCTGCAGACCTCTGGATACTTTGGAAGAGGCATCGCTTGTAAACATGGAATAATTCACGCAAGGTGAATTCATCCTGAATGCTGCTCTTTAGTTTTCCTGTAAATGTAGACTGTACTACCCACCTCTTTCATGCACAGAAGTAGCCCTCGTGACAGCATATTAGCATAGTTAAAGAGATTGCGAGTGCTCAGATACCCACCTGTCCTCTGCCTCTCTGTAGGAAGCACACAGTCCAACATGGCATAAACCTTTATTCTGCTGCTTAGAGACTGTTCGTTTATCATCCTTTGCTTCCAACTTGCCTTTTTTACTCAAGCCCTCCTCTGCTAACAAGGGGTCTCTGTGGCTGTCACTTGCAAAGGGATCTGCTCTTCCAGACATGATGTATTGCATGCTCAATTTATTATGGCCAATGAGCAGATCTGCAAATTGCATGACCAGATCTGCAAACAGCATGACAAACTGCACTTCGGTGCGGGCTCCTTCCCTTCAGTATTAATCTTCTCCTCCTCAGTCCCTCGACTCTCCCCATTAGCTCTATTGCTCTTACAATACTCACTCCCACTTTTACCTCCCCACTGCTCTCGTTTTGCCTTTTCTTGTGGCTCTGGTATCAGATTTGCTCAAATGACAATCCGAGATTCATAGCTCGCTCCCCTCCCTCCTAGCACAGGGATTCAGGACCTAGCAGGAACAGGCAAATAGATCATCTCCTAATGAAGGAAAGGTTTCTCTTAGCCACTGAGCACCAATGGCACATTTACCAGCAGTTCTTTATCCAGACAGCACCGGGCACGTGCACACATCCCATCAAAGATATTACAGTAAAGGGTTATTTGAACATAAGTGGTAGCAATGATCAGTCTCTTGTACCAAAAATAATGCTAATACTACTACTACTAACAAAACAAATCTATTCACGTGATTGGCTGGTGAGTGGGCTGAGTTCCCATGGCAACTGTCGGCAGTGAAGCTTGTAGGAAGAAAGTGAGTATTCTGTTTGAAATGGTTCAGATTTCTGCCACAAAGTTCACACAGCATAGAAACAGGCATCAGATTCCTTCATTAGCTACACAAATTGCTCTCCTTCTCCCCCAGCAATCCCCCAAAGCTAAATTATCCATGTTTGGTCTGCATTACCTTTGAGGTGAGAAATTTGTACAAGAAAGCGTAGTGAAGGGGATCCCAGCTGATGGGTGCCTTCACTCAAACTGGCTGCCTTCATCCCCCTTGCAGTCCACACTGCTGTTGGCAATTTGGGTCAGCCTGAAATTGGACCAAGAACTGACCTCAGGACAGTCGCTGCTTAATGAAGATGTGGCACAGAGAGACCTGACCCTGCCCAACCATCCATGCTTAGCCTGAGGAGCCCTTGGCTGTAAGTAGCCCAGAGCATCACATATCTGGATTTCAGAACTGACTTGGACTTAAGTTTGGCCAACAGTGGAGAGGGATGATATGTGCATAGTGTGAGAGAGAAACTTCCCTTTCCTTCAGCTCTTCTCCTCCACGAAATACTCAATATACCATATTTCTGAGCATGACTACAGACTGTAAAGGGGAAGGGCATTGAAGCACGGACTGAGAGGCAGCAGTAGGGAAGCCAGGAGAGCTCTGTGTGCTTACACAGCTAAGCAAAATCCCTCCCTGGGGTTTAAATCGAACCCCCAATGGAGTCATCAAGAAAAGCCTGAGCCAAATGTAAGGTGGATGAAGGTTGTTTTACATCTGAGCTGACAAGTCACCCAGAGTGCGATAAGGGTGCAGGCCATGTACCAAAACATGGCTGTGCATCCTTTGCCTTTCACACGGGTCCCTGCAGGAGACAGAGGAGTTCTTGGACTGTTGGTATAACTGAGTGAGAAAGAAATCCAGAGCATTGCAATATAAAAGACTCACACAGAAATGTGTGCACTTAGTAAACACTGTAAGGACAACACAAAAAGGATTCCACTGTGGGATTACCTTCCAACTGGTGCTAATGGTGCTTATCCTCAGAAGAAACTCAAAAGTGCAGCCTATAAGATGCACCTGCCTCTGTGCTTATCCACCAAAGCTACTCTGAGGAACAGAGGAGCGCTGGTGATGGCAGCTCATGGGGTGGGACAAAGCCAGTTGCCTCCAGCAATTTTGATGAAAAAAAAGAAAATCTATCGTTCTCTAGTTTCTTGTTCCAAAGTATCTCTCCCTTCCCGATCTACCTCTCTCCCTCTCTCCCTTTGACACCGTTTTCCACAAGGCTGGTTCTGAAATAATCCTTGACACTCAGAATAAACATTCATACATTGGATTATTAAGCGATCTACATATGAGTGGCAGCACCCACCACAACCCAAAAAACAGTCACTGAAGTGAAAAGTTGATGTGCTTCACTCTGGCAGAGGGAAGGATAGGAAGATTCTTCTCTTGCTCTCCGCAACAAGTAGGGTCAAAAACACGTGGTTACCACATATGTCCAAACTGTGTGTTCCCAATGTGGACATTCCAGGTGAAAAGGAGTCTGACTTGTCCATCTGAGATTCTGATGGAAGGAAAACGTGGTGGCTATTGCGTGATGATAGGGAAGAAATCAGGCCAGGGAATGGGCAAGAAGGTTACCTGAAGATGTCTGGCAGCTGGGGGAACCTGTAGGTGATAGTACAAACATGGGGACTCGGCACAGAGGGATAGGAATAAGCAACCCATCAGCCTGAGGGTATCAAACTTCCCACTTAGCTCCTCCAAATTGACTGAGAGGGATTAAAGGCAGCTATAATATGTATGTAGCAGGATGCTGCTCCTTCATGATCTCCTGGCTCTGATAATTTTGGAAAAGCTGGATTGCTGGAGAGAAAAAGCTGTCTCTCAGGGTTTATCTGCTTGTTGGTATTATTGCCCTATCTTCTAAAATCGTGCCAGGATGAGAAGAAAGGGAGGACAGTGACCATTATGGAGAGAAACTGGAGGGATAAGCATTGACCTGGGTGTGAGCAAGGGGTACCTCCTTTCGGCAGGGGTTCTCAGCTCTGTGTTTTTGCCTCCTTGGCAGGGGTAAGAGGACTCAGGGAGGTCTCAGCCAGACAAAAGCAGTCTAAAAAGCTGTGGAGACCATAGTTTAAGCTGTACGTAATAAGACTGGTCTTAAGAGAGGTAGGATGCTGAATGAATTCTACTCCATCAGCGTTGAAGGGCTTCAGCCTTGGTCTGCAGACGAGCCGGGCTCAGAAAGAGAGGAGAGTGTCAGCGTTATTTTGGTTCTGTAGTGCTCAGGAGTCTCTCTCACACCCATTTTGGGGCAAGGGGTAAATCCAGAGGGGTCACTTTTGCTCCATCCACTGCTTATGCATTTTGCATGAGTGAGTCATTGGAAAAAAACATAAGCATAGTTTGGAAAAGGAACCAGGAGTGAATCTTGCTTTGCCGCTGTGTCACAAAGCCAGAATACTCCGATTTTGGGTCCCATGTCCCTCCCTGTGGAAAAGGGTCCCACATCAGCCTTCAGCCTGGTGTCATATTGGGGAAAAGGAGCAATAGGACCTATAGCCACCTCAGGCCAGGGAGGGAGTGTGCACCTGGGGATACCCTGCAAACTTTTTTTGGCAGGGTACTACAAACCCTGGGTTGACAGACCTGCTTCTGTGTCTGCAGTCAGTCAGGGTCCAGCTGTGGGGTTTGTTCTGTTGTCCCAAAACCTGGGGTTTGTTCGCTTGGTGTGCAATGCGCCAATCCACGCACAGAGTGAAGGTATTTTCTTTTATTACATATATATGGGTGCCTGTCCAGAGACAGCACACTGCAGTTCCAAATCAATTTATACATAAAACATTAACATATGCATTATTCTAATACATATACATTGTTATTCTATTAAATGATTGGTTAAAATTTCTTCTCCTAGGATGCAAATTAGAACACATGCTCAGTTTCCTTCTATTGTTCTCTTTTGAGTAGGTGGTATCATTTGGGTCAACGAGTCGGTGGTCACAATCTCCCCTTGCTGGAATTACCTTTCTTTTACCTTGGCAGTTCCAGGCTCTTCTTTCTGGTTTCTTGACTACACTTGATATTCATCACTCAGGGAAACTGTGTATTAAACAAATCACATTGTTTGGTACAAACCACATTGCCAGGTGTTCTGCTATTTACTTTTCTATTCTAGGTAAATTATTAACTTGTTCTAAAGGATGGGGCTTTACAGACGTCATTTTAACAGCACTGGTTATTAAGAAAATTTTTAACTATTTCGATTTCAGTTTAACAGTTCCAGCTGCCTTTGAGGCTTTGCAGAGCACCAGGAAGCAAAGTAGATATGCCCAATAGCGGGGACGAGTAATTAGCAAGTCCTGAATCACCAGGGAGCCTGGAGTGGCCACAAAGTCACATAAAGAAAATCCTCTTGCCCCTTGTCCAACTGCTGATATATACTGAATTAAGAGGACATCAGAATGCATAGGACGAGCAGCTCGCACGACTTGCATGGAGAAGATGAAGGGTCTTACTAAACTTTTGCAAAATCCCTCTGAGACCCCTAAGCAGGGTCTTTCTAAGCCATGGGCTGAAGGAAGGTGAACAGCAGATCATCTTTTCTGCCACACAAATGCATCTGCCCAAGTGAGGCACTAGGTCGAGAGAAGTCTGTGGATCTTCCAAGTTGGTTGAGATGAGGAGGCAGGTGGCTGAGGCTCACCTCCATGGTCTTCTGCAAAGGAGATCACATTCCCCATCTCTCACTCCAAACTTTTCTCTCTTTCTCCCTTCCTTCTTCACTTTGGTTGCAAACACCAACAACTAGCACAACAGGGACACTTTAGATGAGTCTTGTACATCCAAATAAAATACAGTCAAGAAACCATTATCAGTGTGGAGCCATGCATCTGCTGGCCTCACCCTGGGGAAGTCGTTGGATTTCCTTGGGTTAGGTTGAGACCAGAATCTGTCGCAAAGTATTTGTCTTGCTCCACCATCCAGGGTTTCTATAATTAATAAGTTGTCGGTGGTGATGTAATCATCGTTTTGAGGAAGCATAACATGTATTACTTACTTTGATAGGGTTCAAACACCAGCTCTGATTTTTCCCTCTCTTTATTAGAATTTTTTTAAGTGTGCTGTGGAAATGTGTCACCCCTTGTGATTACACTAAGGAAAAAAAATTACAGAAGTGACACAAATTACTAATTACTTTATTATGCAGTGATTAAAAAAAAAAAAAGAAAGAGGAAAGAATGAGAAGCTAGTAGTTGCTTCAGCAAATTCTATTTTTAAAGAAATAATTATTGGATTTCAAATGTACTAAATTAAGTAATTCTCTGCCAGATTTCTTCCCCTCTTTTAATCTTCATTCTTGGCTGTGTGGCTGGCTTTGCAGTCAATGCTCTGCTAGGGTGCTGGGCTTAGCCCCATACTATTATTAATCATTATCAGTATGGTAACGTTCTTGGCCAAAAGCAGAGCTGTGCTGCCTGTACTAGGTGCTACACAGGCATTGAGTGAGATTTGAGGCCAAAAGAGCTTCTGGGCTAAATAGACAAGACAGCTGATGCTCATATATTTTGCAGAGATTCCTCATGGCTTGTCTCAACTGATACGTGCTGGAAACCCTACATGTGATCAGCGAACAGCAGAGGAGCCTGGGGGCAGATCACGTCACAGAGAAAAATATTTTTTGCAGCTGGGAATTGTGTTTTTGAAGGGTCTACAGAAGGAGACAGGAGGTGCCCTGATGCACGACCACCATGGTGTTTATCTGCTTTAGCTCTGGGGTCTGTGGCTTTCTAGGGTACAAGAATTTCCCTGGATAGGGGTTTTCCCCAGGCCCACCATGGTACTGATATCTTTTCTCCCACAGGGACATGGGAAAGCAAAATTGGATGTTCTCACCTTCCCTAAGACAGATGCTCAGGGATCAGAGAAGCCAGAAAGAATGGCAAGGATGTTGGTACAACTAAGTTGTGACCATGTAGCAGCTCCTAGGCTACCCCCAGGACTCTGGAGAGCTCTAGGTCATGATGAGTACCCCAGGAGACACCTAAATGAAGTCTCCCAAGCACACCAGTAAGTCCTGTGCTGGGATAGCATTTGGAGTGAGCACATGGTGATGTAGGAAGGCTGGAGGAGGTGGCAGGCATGGGGTCTGGGTTTTGATGAGGAAAAGGGATAGCTTAAAAATCAATAGGAGAGGTCCTGGTTTGTGGCAGAGTGATAAGGTAGGAGCGTGAAGCTTGCTTGAAGATGTTATTCCCCAAGTCAGGTCCCTCTAGGACATTGCACGGAATATAACCCTGAGCCAGGATCCAGGCAGGAGCTGAACCATGGTCTGACGTGAGAGACTCAGGTTTCTTCACTTTGATGGAGTCCAAAGTTCATGGGGGGACAGGCCACTTGGCAATACCACTGTCTGAAGATAATCACAGTGACTTTAGACAACACAATGGATGTGAAATCTCTGATTTCTAAGGATCTCTTCAACACTTCAAATACTCCTTTCTCTCGAATTCCAGGCTGCAAGGAAATGTTTCATATCATCCTGGATCACAGAAATGCATGCTGACAGTTTAACAGACTGCTGCTTTACAATGTTTAGGCACACTCTGTGCCAGGGTAACTATTGCCCAACTTCATGCCAAGCTCAGTACATCTTGTTTCTTTTATTCTTTCCTTTCATTCAGATTTTGGTAAGCCTCTGTACCCTAAACTCTCCCAGGACCTCCCCTCTTCGCCCTCCCCTGTAGTTAAACAAGAACCATTGACAGCTGCTGTCGAAGCCAGTTCTAATAAGAGAAGCTCTGAAATAAGAAGTCAGGTGAATTTGATAGAGGAGAGGCAAATTCTCAGCAGCCCTGAGGGACCTTAGTTCAGAGAAGTGCCACTGACACTGCACAAGAGAAAGAAAAAGCAATGCTTAAATTTTTTTCTGCCTGGTGAGATATTGGAATCATAGAATCATAGAATAGTTTGGGTCAGAAGAGACCTTAAAGATCATCTAGTTCCAACCCCTCCTGCCACAGACGGGGACACTATCCACTAGATCAGCTTGCTCAAAGCCTCATCCAACCTGGCCTTGAACACTTGCAGGGATGGGGCAGCCACAATTTCTCTGGGCCTGTGCCTCACCACCCTCGTTGTAAAAAATTTCTTCCTTATATCTAATCTAAATCTACTCTCAGTTTAAAGCCATTGCCTCTTTAAAAAAGTCAGAACCAACTGACAGAGAAGGGGAGGGTTGTGTAAAGTGGGTTTTTTTTTCACTTTTTACCTTCATAGCTGTGTCACTTTCATTGCACAGAGTGTCTGAGCTGGAGCATCAACTCTAGTTCAAGAGAGCCCATTATGAGAGAGTGCACCCACCATTGCCCTTTGTGGGGCCAGTGCAAAGTCACCAGGGAGACAAATGGGGCTGGCTGAGGTGTGGAAGAGGATAACATTTGGAGTGAACTTCATGACATTATTTTCCTGGTCAAGAGGTTGAAACACCATAGTATCAGAAAGGATTTGTGCTGGACGTTTCTTTAAGTAAGGAATTTGACAGATATTCTTACTGTGCTGAACTTGCTTCGCTGGCTGCCTGGTAAGTCCTTTAAACAATGGCATTGTGGTAAAAAAAGCCACGTAACTAAAAACATCCTAATTGCTAAAAACATTCTCATTAACAAAAAGGTTCTCCTTTCAAATTCCCCTATTCAAGCAGCTCTATAAGCTTTTAAGCCTTCAAGCACCAGTAAATGACATCTTTACTAAGAATGGTTAGTTTACATCAGCAAAGAGATTGGAGAGGGAATTTGGTTTTCCTGCAGATGGAGGGAGAAGTGTTTCGTATTAGCACAGACCGAGGTTCTCAATGTCCAAAAGGAACTCCTCTTTGCTCATTCAAACTCCTAGGTAAAAGTTGAGAGTCTCAAAAGCTCAAAGCCATGATGATGCTAAGAGGAAGTGACTTTTTTCAGGAGGATGTGACTTTTCACTTGTGCAACTGCATGGAGAAGTCACATCCCAGGTCTCAGAGTGAATTAGCTAAGTAAGTCAGGAGGAGACATGAAAAATAAAGAGCTTCTGTGTTGGGGAGCATTTATCAATGACCTCAACCAAAATGAATCTAAATTCAGCCCAAACACTTCCAAATCAAGGTCCACTTGGTACCCAGGTTCCAGATTGACTTACATGTTGTCCTCTGTAGGCATTCACTAAACAGCTTGACTGCTGACTGCTCCAAATCCAGAAGGCAACAAAACAGGATCCCAGGATCCAGTGACATGTCTGGGACCATCGCCTCAAGGTTAGGTGGGATAGCCAAACCATGCCCACAATACTATATCCCATCTATATAGATTGTGGTATTAACAGACTACTCTAAGACTCATCCCAGTATAGTGGAGAAGGATGCTCTACTATCAATTTGGCATGATCAGGCAGCTGTTATTGCCCTGAGCCTTTCCTGCTAATGAGGAGTGCTGTTTTGCATCTCAGCATGACATTTAAGGATTAATTCATGCCTATCTCCAAAACATTCTCACCTACGGGCTTCAAAATTGGTCCCATATCCTCACCCAGGACACATGCTTCTGTGCTAGTCTGGACTAAAACTGTCTGGAAGATACCTCCAGATTTCCTCTCCTCTACCCTAAAATGATCAAGAAATAACTCTCTGTGTCCCTTTTTTCTTTGGTGTGATGCACACTGCCAGTGTCCTTCTGGGCCCTATGATCAAAGGTAGCAGTCATCTCCAACGGAAAAGTGGTGACATTGTGAGCTGTCATCACCATAATGTCTTTGCAAGAAGGAGCATGAAGTTCCTGGTGGGGTTTCTTCCTCCTCACTCTTGGGTCCCCCCCCAGGGATATCTTTATTCTCCCTCTCCCCATTACCTGCTCTACTGTCCCTGGTTCCCAGCACCGGTGGCAGAGCCGCCCTGTGCCTAGCTTGGGCACACAAAGGGCTGGTGTTTGCTGGGCAGTGCCTGCCCAAGGTGGCAGCTTTTGGCCATCCAGGGTGTCCCCAGTGCTGAGCTCACGCAGGTCAGGCACGAGGCTCTTGTCCACAGGACGCTTGTGGTCACAGGGACACCCATCTCAGGGCATGGCAAGCCCAGAGACGTTCTGAGACCCTTCAGTGTCAGGTCTACACAAAGCCTGTGCACTAGTCTACGGCTAGTGATGGCCAATATCATACTGAGTGGGCTCTAGGGCAGAATACACACCAACAGACGTGATGGGTCAAACTGAATAGAGAAGGGCTTACAGCCACAGATATCTACAAGTGTGTATAGACCTAGAGAGCAAGGTAATAAGCAGGAAATGATGAGAAAAATTTGAGACAATAAATTATCTCTGTTAATGACTCTGGAGGTGCACAAGAAATGGATTTACTTTACATGAAAGCTGAAAAAGAACCCAAAAATGAGAAGGTGAGCTGGTTGCTTCTGATCCAAAATAAATAATTTAAAAGGGAAATAAACATAGGAAATATAGAGAAGTCATATTTGTGACTCACTGACCTGAAACTAAGCAGTTTTGTTTACATTTCGAGTTTTAAAAGAAAAATGTTTCGGTCAACATGGAAGAAATAATTTTCTTCTATTTTCATGTTTTCAGGTTTGATCCTAGTCCTTTAAAAATTTGGGTCATTTTTTGGATTAAAACACTACTTTGAAATAAACATTCTTCTTGAAATTGTTCCAGCATAAATTTCTTATTTTTCTGAAATTTCCCCTTTTGTCTCTTCTTTCCTAGCCTAAAAGACCCTTTACTATCAATGTGAATTTATAAATAATTTCAGACTTCTTCTCAAATTCTTTCTTTTTTTAAGGGTATTTACTACTCTCTGTATATACATATATGTGAGTGCGTATGCATATCTATATATAGATTGTGACTAGACTTTCAGTAGTGCAGAAAGATTAATAGGGAGATTGGGGCATGAGATTGTGTGTTCAGGAGGCGGTAGGGCAGGCTCATGGTAACTTATGTCTTTGCAGCTACAAGAACATCTAAGCTCAAGCAAGGAGAAGGCATTTCAGACGTCCTGTTGCCAGTTGCTGCCAGACTCTGTCTCCCTGGAGAGACCAGGCAGGGCATCCCAAATAGCATGTGTCTGAATATACCCTCCATCCTCTCCTCAATCACCGCATCTCGCTTGTCCCAGATGGCGCAGGGGAATAGCCGTTTCTTTTCTGACTCAACCAAGCCCACACGAGCTACACATTTCCCACTCCCCCGCTGCTGGAAAGCAAACAATCCATTAGGGCTTCGCTGACTGGATCTGACATTTCCCAGGTGCAGATTAACACCCCCTCGGGGCCTCAGCACCGTGAAAATCAACTCATCGTTTGTGCGTCACTTCCCATCATCGCTCCCAGTAACGAGGATCCTCGGCACCTGACATCTCAGCACTCAGTGCCCACCAACATGGTTTTCCAAGGTTGGAAAGGACTTGGCATGGGAGGGATGAACAGGGGAACAGTGGCATGTCACTCATGGCATGAAGTGTTCAGGGATAATATTGGCTTAAGGTATTCCCATCTTCTTTTGATATCCCTTTAGGCTGTGTATTCACTGTGTCTTTGTAGATGTAAGCAGCTTAGGTATCTTTTCCTCTTGCTGGTTGTTCCTGCCTGGTCCTGTCCTCTAAGGTGGGCTGAATCATGGGTGCATGGGCCAAGCTGTGAAGTGGACAATTGATCCGCTGTGGTGGGTTGACCTTGGGTGGATGTCAGATATCCACCAAGCCACTCTGTCATTCTCCCTCCTCAGCGATCTCTGGTACAGCTGGACTGAGACAAGGACACGTGCTTACATCTTGACTAAACCTTCATGGGGACTTGTTAAGCATTATTCCTTGGGAAGCAGTACATCTATGTCTGGAATTATCCCTGTTAATGTCACATGCACTCCAGAATGAGTCCATCTTATTTCAGTTTCATTTCACTCAACACTTCATCCAGATGAAACATGAAGTTGGGGTGGCTACAGTGAGCCATCACTGTGCCTAAATCTAAGAGTATTTGCAGCCCTGCCTGGCATGCGAGGAGTAAATCATCCTTCTGAAACCAGAAGGAAAAGTCTTCTCATGGATGGAACAAAGGTCCAAAACCCAGGGGACTGGGTTATGCCCCCAGCTCTGGCACATATGTGGTGCATGGACAGAGGACCATGAATTCACCTGCAGCTCCATTCCCTCATCTAAAAAAATGGCTCAATTTTGCAGCCTCACACAGTGCAGAGATGAAAACTAATTAACACAGACAATACCTGAAAGAACATCCCCTGTGAAGGGTCAAATAAGTGCTGCAGCTGCTCTTTAAAATACAAAACTTTCCACAACCTGCAAAAAAATTTTCCCTTTTTTTGGAGAAGTCCTTCACTCAAAGCAGAAAAGCACAGTCCCTCAGGCCACGAAGATGATCCAAGGGCTGGAGCACCTCTGCTATGGAGACAGGCTGAGAGAGTTGGGGCTGTTCAGCCTGGAGAAGAGAAGGCTCCGGGGTGATCTTACAGCAGCTTTCCAGTACTTAAAGGGGGCCTACAGGAAAGCTGGAGAGGGGCTTTTGACAAGGGCCTGCAGTGACGGGACAAGAGGCAATGGCTTTAAACTGAAAGAGGGCAGATTTAGATTAGATATAAGAAAGAAATTTTTCACTCTGAGGGTGGTGAGGCACTGGAACAGGTTGCCCAGAGATGTTGTGGATGCCCCATCCTTGGAAGTGTTCAGGGCCAGGTTGGATGAGGCTTTGAGCAACCTGGTGTAGTGGAGGGTTTCCCTGCCCATGGCAGGGGTGTTGGAACTAGATGATCGAGGTCCCTTCCAGCCCAAACATTCTACGATTCTTTGAGGTGAGACGTGCAGGTTAGCTTTGTATCTATGAAGCACTCAAGGTTCTCTTTGGATTCTGGGCTGACCTAAATCATAAAAGCCTTCCTCACTCTGTAACCCAGCGTATTCATAGTCCAGCATGTCCATAGCATGGATGATCTTATACCGGAGAGCAATGGGATGCTCATAGACCTGTAGCCCTCAACGTTGTACTATAGAGAATGAGCACCTCTGCTCTCTGGCACCCTCCACCCAGCCCTTCCAGGTGCTCCCACTGATGTTACTCACCTCCTTCATGCCCCTTGTCTTGTTCTGAAGGAGCAGAGCAAATCTCCTTCTCTTAAAACCCAACAACAAGGCAAGTGGCCCATGGGTTATTTTCCTCCACCCCATCCCCTGCTGATGCTGAGCATCGCCATGATGGTCGTGGTCTGGACTCTTTTCCATTCCTGGTACCTCCACTACCTGCTTAGCCAGCCACACGCTGCTCCATGCAAGCCTCACAAATACAGATCCATCCAAAAGCTCTCCTTTTGCTGCTAGAGACTGGTACAGATCACAAGCCCATGAGCAGGTGGGGAAACTTGCAGATCCCATACTTAACTATGTGGATGAGAGATATGGGTAGAAGGATATTGTCAGAAGACCTATTGCTTATATTAATTGTGGAGAAACCTTTTGGCTGCTGCAGCATCCTGTGAAAGTTCTTTCCCTATGCAGGCTAACTAAGAAACACCTGTAGCTCGTTACACTGGGAAAGTTACCTTGAAACAGGTGCTGTAGCATTCAGCCAATCACTCTGGGAGATGGATGGTCAAGTGACCAATAGCCTTGACCCATCTAGCAAACCATGTGACTCCTGACTATTTAAGGCAGGGCATTTACTCCTAAGGGTGAGGCATTTCCTCCTGAGCCTTGGAGGAGTGTGGGCCTTCCTTAGAGTAGAGCCTAAAGCCTTAGCATTAGAACATTGGTCTGCTTGGAGCCACCTGAAGCCTTCCAGCTGCGACAACTGGTGACCCCGACATGATCCAGCCACAACTAAGATCTGAAGGTACGTGCTTCCGTACATGGGGCTCCAAGGGACGAACTGCAAATTAGAATGATGGGACAAAGCTCCACAAAAGAAAGCATGATGTTTTCCATTCTCAAACCTGCAATGACAGTTGCAGGGGCTAAAATAAGTGATGAAGCTCTCTGTGAGCTGTTAGATTGGGCAGCAGAGCATGAATGCCTGACCGACCTCAACACCCCCTTTAGCTCAGAAGCGTGGAAGCAGCTAGGGGATAAGCTAATCTATGAAACAGTATTTGGACGAAAGAACCTGACTGGTCTGCTACGTATTTGGGGAACTGTATATGATGTAATGCAGAAATGGACGGTAGAAAGGAAGGAAAAAGTATTGCCAGATTCTGATGAATCCGCAAGTGAAGTTTCTGAAGGGGATGATGAGTTATCTGAAAGGGGACTGACCATGGGTAGTGCACCAGTTGTGCCCCCGCTGTCCTCAGATATGGAGAAAGTTGTGGGGACTGCACAGAAGCTTTACCCCTCCCTGCGAGATTATGTCCAACCCAAGTGTCCTCCTCGTGATTTTTTGCGGGAATGCTCCTCCGGACAAGACAAAGCATCGGAGTGTCCCCCACCCTTTGCCCCAACAGCCTCCCCTTCTTCTGCATCTCAACCGGCTACTTCAGCCATTACAGCAGAATGTGTTCTTCCTACTGCTCCACCATTGGCCCCTCAACCAGACCAGGCACCACAAGGACAGTTCCCGGGCATGGCACCCTGGTTTACCGCAACCTCATGTCCTGTGGCATCACCCATAGCGCCCGGCTATCTGCCACGGGCACAAATGGAGCAACCCCGAACAACGCATTTCATAATACAGCAGGTTATGGCAGGTTTGCAAGGAATGTCGCAACAACTAACGGCATTGATGGAAATGTTGCGGCAGGTTACTGCTGCCGAATCTGTACCGGGACAACCTGGGCTGGCTGTACCAACCGGCCCAGCAACGACCCCGGAAGTGGCGCCAAGCATGCCCCTGACAACAGCAGTGGCACCTTCACAGATAGTGGTGCCGACACAAGTTTCCGCAACCCAGACTGCATCTCCGTGGACTGTTCCACAACCGGCCACAGCCTCCGCCTTTACACGACCCGTTGGACCAGCATCTGCATCCTGTCAGAAGCCATTGGACACACCCCTGCCTGATAATGTCTCATCACTGCAGGAAGCTGTGGCGACAGTCAGACAACAATAAACATGGCCAGCCCACAACCGTCCCTGGATGCTTCCTGAATGCAAGGTGACTGTGCGTCCAAAAAATTCAAAACGGTTCTGGGAAGAAGTCAAGAGGCGCGCTCTGGAAGCTGGTGACTGGGATCTAATAGAAAAAGTTGGGTTGCCTGAAAAGGGGTCTGAGCAGATTGTTCAGGGAAGTAATGAACAAACAGAGGATCTTATCCAAGCCTTCCCAGTACAAAAGGCACTTCCTAACTCAGGTCAAATTGACAAACACGAAACCATCGCCTGGAAGGTAGTCCAAGACCTGCAAACCAAGGTAGCACAATATGGCTTAGACTCTCCTCAGGTCATGCAGATCATCAGGATATTAAATACTGACCTACTCTCCCCATTTGACATTAAACATCTAGGTCAAGTATTATTTCAACCAGTACAATATACGGTCTTTGAGGCCAATTGGAGAAGAATGGCTGAGAGAGCTGCAGCTGGAAATATGCAATTACCCCCAACTGACCCCAGATACGGAGCTCCAGCAGATGCTCTACTGGGAGCCAATGCTTTCGCTGACCCCGATTTTCAAGCTACATGGCACCCCCAAGTTCTTGAGCAAGCCCAAAAGATCGGCGTGGGAGCTCTATTAAAGGGCATAGATATGGCTGCCCCAAAAACACGGTACGTGAAGATTTATCAGGGGCAGAAAGAACACTTTTTATCTTTCGTAGAGAAAGTTGCTGCAGCCCTTGAAAAACAGGTCGAAGATGAAAACCTGAGACAACTACTATGTAAGCAGCTGGCAAAAGACAATGCCAATGAAGAATGTAGAAAAATCATAAATTCCATGCCAGGGGAGCCTACACTAACAGAAATGATCGAAGCATGCTCTAAGCTAGAATCTGAAAGCTATAAGTCTGCTCTGGCCACAATTCTACGGCCTATTCAACCCAAAAATGCTGACCCGGAACCGAAAAGACAACCTAAGAGGGACAATAGACAAAGACAGACGAGACAAAGAAGAAACAAGGATAACAGGAGACCTGCTCGCTGCATAAGATGCGATAAGCCAGGCCACTCTGCGAGATATTGTGAATCCTTGTATCACGCCAATGGCCAACCCCTGACATGTTTGGGAAACTTCCCCAGGAGCGCAGTGGGGATGTGCGCTCAGACAGAAATGTTTCCCCAGGGCATGATACCAACCCAGGCTTACTCAGCCAGCTTTCAGCCAGCACAAAGGGATCAGCCGGGGTGGATGTATGCACCGCAACAACAGTCGTCTTAGAATCATGTCGGGTCTATAAGGTTCCCTTGGATGTGTTTGGGCCTCTAGGACATGGGCTAAGTGCATTATTGGTGGGAAGATCTAGTACCACCATTCAAGGGATCTTTGTTCACCCAGGAGTTATTGACGCTGACTTTACAGGACAAATTTGTGCGATGATTTCCACGCCCATCCCCCCTGTCACAATACCGGAAAAGACTCGGATCGCTCAACTTGTACCCTTCAAATCAAGTGTCCCTAAGGCAAAACAACAGAGTCGTGAAGGTGGTGGCTTTGGTTCCACAGGACTTCCGCAAGTTTACTGGACTGCAGATATCTCCAGCCAAAAGCCACAGATGACTTGCACCTTAATATTGCCAGATGCCCAGCCGTCCAGGATTCAGCTCTGAGGTTTGATTGACACAGGGGCTGATGTGACAATCGTTTCCTTCTCCGCATGGCCTCCTATGTGGCCTTTAGTCCCCGCGGGGTCAGCCATTGCAGGACTGGGAGGAACCACACAGAGTTATCGAAGCGAACGACCTGTGGTGGTAAAGAACGCAGAGGGTCAAACAGCTACAATTTGGCCCTATGTCACTACAGCTCCCCTCAACCTCTAGGGGTGGGATGTCTTGGCGGCCTGGGGAGTACATATCGGGACAAATTTTTGATGGGGGCCACTGTACTGAAGGGCGCACAGTATCCTATGTTGCCTTTGCGATGGTTAGCAAACAAACCCATCTGGCAACCCAAGTGGCCCCTACAAAAAGAAAAATTAGTCGCCCTTCATCAACTAGTTAAGGAACAATTACAACAGGGACACCTTGAACCTTCTACCAGACCCTGGAATACGCCTGTCTTCGTAATTAAGAGGAAATCAGGAAAATGGAGATTGCTACAAGATCTCCGAAAAATCAATGCAGTAATGGAAAGCATGGGGGCATTGCAGCCTGGTATGCCCTCACCTGTCGTGGACCGCTGGTATCTCGTCTTCGGGAATCACAACCCAGAAGGCCGTTGTGATTCCCTTCGTATATCAGAAGGTTTGTTTCACTCCAAAGGTCTATACCACAATCAAAGACTTCTAACAGAGAGCTACAAAACACCACTCTCCAGGGGCTGCTACCACTCCACACTCTAGGAGGGAAATGCCCCACTCCCTCTTGGGAGTGCCCCACCTTTAAACCTCCCATAGGTCACGTGGTCTCCAGCTGACCACTGTGACTCACAGCACCTGTCTCAACAAGGCACAGGTGCTTCCCATATAGCAGCCAGGAAACTTCCCCGACAATTCCCCCTTTCTTTTTTAAAAAAAAAAATGCCTCGCAGCCTCTAGGGGTTTCCAATGTTTCAATTCCATTTTCCGTCGCCGTTTGTCAAACTCCTTGGGACCAGGTCATGGGGAAGTCGTTCTCATATTTTTTTATCATACCACGTTGGCGGTGGATATATCCATTGTTCTGATGACGATGGATACATCCACCCTGGCTGCTCTGGCTGCTTTTCCGGCTGCTTTAACATTCCCTCTGCGGTCTTTTCTGGACTGGTCTGCGGCTGTTGCAGCGTTCCCACAAAGGGCTTGCCTGGACCATAAGACATCTGTGCACGCTTTCTCTTTCTGCTGTTTCCCGGCCGGCCGTTTGATTTGCAGTTTTTGGCGAGATGACCTATTCTCCCACAAATATAACATCTTTGTTTAGTTAGAGCAGTGGCCAATGTGGTCATCTCGCTTTCTACGGGCCCGACTTTGGCACATGCAATCACCATTTCTTCTAGAGAGGGATCCCCTGGCAATACTTCAATAACTCTCCGACAATCGGGGTTGGCATTATCTTTTGCCAGCTGTTTTGTCAATAGTGCCCGTAGTTTACTGTCATATATTTGTTTTTCTATTGCCCCTTGTAATCTTTCTACAAATTGTAGAAAGGGCTCCTTGGCTCCTTGTTTGATCGTGGAGTACCTCGCCCTGGGCTCCGTCATTTCTGTTGTGCGCATAAGGGCTTGCATCCCTATTTGTTTGACTTGTTCAAGAATCTGGGGATGCCACTGCGCCTGGATTGTTGGATTACTAAAGACGTGACCTGTCCCCATTAATACGTCTGTGCCTACAGCGTAGCAGGGGTCACCCTGGGGCAATTGGATGTTCTCTAATGCCTGATGGTCGGCCAGCTGTCTCCAGACATTCATGAAAACGGAGCGCTGTATCGGCTGGAACATCACCTGAGCCAGATGTTGGAAGTCATATGGCACTAGTATTTCTAAGTTCAGTAACCGTAATAACTGTGTTACTGCTGGAGAATTCGCTCCGTACCGTGCTACCGCTTTCTGCATATCTTGAATTACCTTCCAGGACCAGCCCAAGTGTCGATTGGGCTGGTTGGAGCCTGGGAGGGCTAGTTCTACGGGGAATACGCCCGGCCCTCCTCCCATTTCTGTTGCAGTCGAATCTTTATTATCAACTGGTACCCCCAGGGCTTGGACCAAGTCCCAGTCTCCACCCTTTACTGCTTTTATCCGAACCTCGTCCCAGTGACGGACTGGGTCACGAGGCTGAACTGTTGCTTTGGGGGCTCCCAGGGGGTCTGGTTCAACTAAACAGGCGGGTTTTGGTGACTTTTTCCTTGGTCGAGAAACCGGCGGTAGCTCCCCAGCTGAGCTGTTACTTGCCTCAGAGGTTTCTTTTATAATTTCTTTTACTGTAGGGGGGGTCATGGCCTGTTGCAGCATCTCTACTACAGCTGCTAACTGTTGGGATATACCTTGCAGCATCGTCATGGCCTGGCGTACTAATAACGGCTGCATTGCTCGTACCTGCACCATATATGTTGCCGGATATGAAATTGCCAAGGGTGGGGTCATTAAATCAAGCGGCGGAGCCGTAGGCTCGATACCTCCTGAGGAGGAAGGGGGGGCTGCTGGGGCAAAGGGTGGGGGACGCTCCAGTATCTCCTGGAGGGTGGGGCAGATTTCCTGCATAGTCCCCGCAACTTTGTTGATTTCTGCGAACAGCGAGGATACGTCTAATTCGCGGTCCACACCGTCTCCCTCAGACAGTTCGTTGCCCCCTTCATATCCTTCGCTCGCTGATACATAATCTGTTAATTCCTCTTCCTCCTCTTCTGCCACCCCCTTTTGAATTATATTATCCAGGGCTTCCCACGTACGCAGCAGGTTGATATCGGTTAAATCCTTTTTCCCAAGGACTACTTCACAAAGTAGCTTATCCCCCAGCCTTTTCCAAAGTTCTAGGTTAAAGGTGAAGGTGAGGCCAACTAGGTCTTCATGTCCCGCTGCCCAGTTAAGTAAATAATATAAGTCTTCATTACTTATATTGGCCCCCGCAGCCATTCCCGCAGATTTAAGGAAAGTGAAGGTCTGATTCTCCTTGACAAAATTCTGGCCCATTTTAACTCCCAACGGCTCACCTTGTTCCAGGTGTCTAGGTCGGTCTGCAGCTTCTGCCACTTCTCAAGCTTCACTGGGCTCTGTATCTTGTGTTTACCGCACTTCACCCTGCAGTCCAGGCAGTTCACGTTTCGACGAATCACGTCAGGGTCACCAGATGTCGTGGACCGCTGGTATCTTGTCTTTGGGAATCACAACCCAGAAGGCCGTTGTGATTCCCTTCGTATATCAGAAGGTTTGTTTCACTCCAAAGGTCTATACCACAATCAAAGACTTCTAACAGAGAGCTACAAAACACCACTCTCCAGGAGCTGCTACCACTCCACACTCTAGGAGGGAAATGCCCCACTCCCTCTTGGGAGTGCCCCACCTTTAAACCTCCCATAGGTCACGTGGTCTCCAGCTGACCACCGTGACTCACAGCACCTGTCTCAACAAGGCACAGGTGCTTCCCATATAGCAGCCAGGAAACTTCCCCGACACTCACCCACCATGATTCCAGCAGGGTGGGAAATCTTGATCATTGATTTGAAGGACTGTTTTTTCACAATCCCCTTACATCCTAATGACAAACCAAAATTTGCCTTTACTGTACCTGCGGTTAACAACACTGAACCTGCAAAGAGATATCAATGGAAGGTCCTACCTCAGGGCATGAAGAACAGCCCGACTATCTGTCAATGGTACGTTGCTCAAGCTTTGTCCGGAATCCGTAAGCAGTTCCCTGAAGCATACTGCTACCATTACATGGATGATATCCTGGTAGCAGCATCCACCCAGGACGAGCTGCTGAAGATACAGCCTCGGCTACTCGCTGCTCTGCATTCTTATGGATTGCAAGTGGCTCCGGAGAAAGTTCAACAGCATCCTCCTTGGAGATATTTAGGAGTCAAAATTTTGGACCAAACTATACAACACCAAGAGGTGCAATTCTCGAGTTCTATTAAGACCTTGAATGACGCTCAGAAACTGTTGGGCGTCATCAATTGGTTACGTCCCTATCTAGGGCTAACCACGGCGCAACTTGTGCCGCTCTTTAATATTTTAAAGGGGGACCCTGAGTTGAATTCACCTCGAAAATTGACTCCTGAAGCGCGACGGGCACTAGAGGAGGTTCAACAGGCCATTTCTGCTCGTCAGGTTTACCGAATAGATCCCTCCATTGATATTACCGTTTTTATTACCACTTCAGATTCTCATCCAACAGGTATCATTGGTCAATGGAACAAACAGTGGTCTGACCCCTTGCATATTCTGGAATGGGTCTTTTTGCCGCACCAACCAAAAAAGACAGCATCTACGCTATTTGAATTAATTGTCTGATAATCAAATGCCGTCAGCGCTGTCTACAATTGATGGCAGCAGATCCTGCAATAATTGTTCTGCCAGTACAGCAGGAATACTTTGAGTGGAGCCTTACTAACAGTGCTCCTCTCCAAAGTGCGCTGGAAAATTTCTCAGGACAAATTGCATACCATCTGCCTAGCCATAAATTGCTGCAATTGGCAAGATCGACAAGCTTTACCTTGCAGCCAAAAATAGCCGAGTGCCAGTACAAGGACCCACCGTCTTCACTGATGGGTCTGGGAAAACTGGGAAAGCTATTGTTACCTGGAAGGAGGAATCTGAGTGGCAGGTGCTGGAAGGCCATGAGTCAGGCTCAGCCCAGTTGGTTGAACTGAGGGCTGTTGCCATGGCCTTTCAACGGTTCTCGCAGGTACCTTTGAATTTGGTCACCGATTCTGCTTATGTGGCTGATATAACGCAACGCTTAGATTGTTCACTTC
Source organism: Tauraco erythrolophus (assembly GCF_009769465.1). Lineage (NCBI taxonomy): Eukaryota > Metazoa > Chordata > Aves > Musophagiformes > Musophagidae > Tauraco > Tauraco erythrolophus. The sequence goes on from NC_141468.1 coordinate 3,451,387, forward strand.
TGAAAGAAGTGAATAATGCGACTCTGTTTTCTCTGTTAAAAACCTTATGGTGTGCAATTCAAGATCGAGTTCACCCATATTACATCCTGCATATCCATAGTCATACTAATTTGCCAGGCTTTATAACGGAAGGCAACGCCAGGGCTGACATGCTAGCTAACCCCGCATGGGTAGCACCTCAGCCCGATAAAATCGCACAAGCCAAGGCATCGCATAATTTCTTCCACCAAAGTGCACATACCCTGCAGAAACAGTTCCACTTAACACCCACTGAGGCTCGGGACATTGTCAGCGCTTGCGCTGACTGCCACGGACTTGCGGCACCTCTGCCATCGGGGGTAAACCCCAGAGGCCTAAAGGCCCTGCAGCTTTGGCAGACGGATGTAACGCATGTTCCTGAATTTGGCAGGTTTAAGTATGTGCACGTGTCTATTGACACTTTCTCCTCAGCTATGTGGGCAACTGCTCATACTGGGGAGAAAAGTCGCGATGCCATTGCCCATTGGAAACTCGCTTTTGCGGTCTTGGGCGTGCCTTTTTCTATAAAAACCGATAATGGCCCGGCCTACGTCTCACAGAAGACGCGGCAGTTTTTACACCTATGGGGTGTAAATCATACTTTGGGTATTCCACATTCTCCTACTGGCCAAGCCATTGTTGAACGCGCTCATGGCACCTTGAAGCGTGTTTTAGAAAAACAAAAAGGGGGAATGCATGGAGAAACCCCACAGAGTCGCCTAGAAAAAGCGTTATACACAATTAACCATCTTACGGTGCCATCAAATTCAAATAATCCCATTATTTTGAATCACTTTCTTTCGTTGCAGTCTTCAGGCGAGACGCACCTGCCCTGAGCAAAAGTCTGGATACGGGACCTACTCACTAAGACGTGGGAAGGCCCATATGAGCTTATTGCTTGGGGTCGTGGGTATGCTTGCGTTTCCACAGATACTGGGGTACGATGGCTACCCGCAAGATGCGTCCGCCCTGACCTGCAACATCAGAAACAGAACAGGCAACGTCCGAACGATGGCCAGAACGGAGATCATCCATCAAATGACCCTTCTAATGGAAATAATGACATCGGCCATCAACCTGTTCCTTCCACGAGTAGAGACTAAATTTCAAGTCTTCGTCGGAGTCAGAATGTTAGAATTAATAACTAAATGTATGACTGGTTTGCTAGATGTATCTCCTATGGTATTGCTGAAAAATCTCCCTGCTTGATTTAAACTAATCTTAAAACAAAAAGGGGGAATTGTGGAGAAACCTTTTGGCTGCTACAGCATCCTGTGAAAGTTCTTTCCCTATGCAGGCTAACTAAGAAACACCTGTAGCTCGTTACACTGGGAAAGTTACCTTGAAACAGGTGCTGTAGCATTCAGCCAATCACTCTGGGAGATGGATGGTCAAGTGACCAATAGCCTTGACCCATCTAGCAAACCATGTGACTCCTGACTATTTAAGGCAGGGCGTTTACTCCTAAGGGTGAGGCATTTCCTCCTGAGCCTTGGAGGAGTGTGGGCCTTCCTTAGAGTAGAGCCTAAAGCCTTCGCATTAGAACATTGGTCTGCTTGGAGCTGCCTGAAGCCTTCCAGCTGTGACAATTAATGAGAGAGTAATTACAGAGATGATGGGAGTTAAAGAATAAGGACAGCCATAGCAGGTCAAACAGAAGATCACACCAGCTCTGTGTTCTGTTGCCAAAAGTGGTCAGCAGTAGGTATCATGAGATTGTCTAAAAAAAAAAAAGTAAGTGTGAAGTGATTCTTTCCAAAACACTCCTTCAGCCCCCAGTGAGCTACAACTCATGGACTTCTTGAAATAGAGCTTTTGTATTTAACAGTCCTGGCTGGATTTTTCTGCCCATAAATTTGCCCAGTCATTTAGCTATGCAGCTCTTAATGGAAGCACTGATGTGGGTTCAGGAGATGGATGCCCTTTGACGTGCCGTGTTGCAGGGTGATTTCAGGCAGGATTTTCTGGGCTCCATCCAGCTTCCGAAACATTGGTGCCTAGTGCCACTGCAGACACCTGGGTTATCCGGGACATCTGCAAGGGAGCGGTAAAGGTAGCACGAGCCCTCCTGGTTTGCAAATGTATCTGGATGCAGCTGGGCAGGATGGTAGGATCAGGTTGGAGAGGGGTATGCCTGGTGTCTCAGCCTCCTGCCTCACTCTCTTATTTCTTCCCTTCCACCTCTGAACCTGTTTGCCACTCAAAGTCTCTGGTCTTTCTTCAAAGCCTAATCTCATCCCATCATATAAGTGCAAAACCTGCACTAGGGTCTGTCACACCAAGGGGCTTTAATCTCCCCACCCTTCACTGGAGTCAAACTCAGTCTGGAAGATGGGGTTGCTGGATCTCACACCATAGCTAGGGGCTAGCTGACAGAGGTGAAAGCTCTTTGGAGACCACGTCCTTCTGCACTAGCATAGATAAAGGTCTAATCCTGCCCTTCTTTCTCCTTGTGCTGGGATGCTGTGGGGATTATCTCACCATTTCCAAACAGCCTGAACTTTCCTGCGAAGCTGACAGGCTCTCGCTGCCACTGGAAATTAGCTCCTGTAGTCTGCAGAAGATGCATTCATTACCTCATGCCCCTGGAGACCCTCTGTGCTGGAAGCAAGCAGGAGGCTGGCATGGCAGTTCGCTGGGCTGACAAACGGGGCTCTGCACCAAGCTCTGTGAACATCCAGGGGAGAACAGGCACATCCTCATCCCCTCCCCATCCGAGCTGTCCTTGCCAAAGTCATCAGGTTGTTGCAACAAGCTGCTGGCATACACGTCTTGCAGAGTTAACTCATTCTACCTGAACACAAATGAGCTCTCCCCTGCACTCCCATTAGTGCTGTTTGAAAGTCATCATTCTCCACCTCGGCTTCCCGGCATCCCGCTGCTCCTTCTCTGCAGCGCAGGCTTGGCCAGAGTAGCTTCAGTCGTTTAAAAACAATGGGGAGGCAAGGGCTTTAAAAAACCCAACAAACACAAACTCAGGAGCTTTACGATGGACAGAAAGATTTATTCTTCCTGCCCTACCTGCCCCAAAAAAAGACTTTCCCCAAATCCTGCAAGATTATGAGATACATTGGGTATGTAGATGGTGCTTTTTCTGTTCTGATAAATCTCAGTGAAGGAGTGGATTTTTTTCTGTTGGTTTTCACCATATTTCTAGTAATTATTCTAGTATGATGATCTAGCTAAGGGACTGTCTCTAAACTTCAGAGTATCTGAGTGCTTCTGCAGCGTTTAACAAGCCACGCAGCCCTATGAAGGAGGAGGTTGCTGCTAGCCCTCCGTGGAGCTAGGAAAGCGAGGGGAAGACTTGTTCAGGGACATATGGGAAGTCAGTGACAGAGCCAGGGATTTGAACCGAGTGCCAAGCTGGCCCCTAACACTCTGTCTTAATAACACAAGATGCTTTGATTCCCTCCTGTATCCAAAAATAAAAAGGTTTGGAAGCACCTGGAACCTGCTGTCTTCCTGTCTGCATGCAAACCTGTGGCTGTGCCTTGGTTTTACTCCTTTAAAAGGACCAATATTTCCCTTGCTGCATCCTATGCACTTGCAAAGGCAACAGCAGGGGTGAGAGCAAAGGTTCTGGAAGAGGATCCAGAGTGAGGATCCATGCAAAATGAGTGTTCAGCTGGAAGCGTAAGGGGATAGAAATGGAGTGAGCAAAACTGTATTTGTTACCTGGCAATTAGCTCTACATTAATGCACAGCCGTATGGAACGATTGAGTTTGGAAGGGAGAGGTCATTCTGGCAGCTGGAGTCAAGGAGATCTGTGGAGATCAAACCCTGCTGTCTGGGACAGGGTCTACAGGGCAGGTCAGCTCAGCTCACGTGTTTCCTGAACACCCGAGAAAAAGTACTGACTCCAGTACTGTCAAACAAGGGCTTTGGGTAGGAAGAGCAAGACAGTGGTCGTTTTTTCCCGAGTTCACATAAACAGAGAGGCAAGACCAACCTGGGCCATCCAGCTGCAATCCCAGCATTTTAGTAATTCATACTCCTGGTCATTTTCTGATCTCAGTTTTCCGAGAGGCCCTCACAGCCAGCCTCCTGCCTCACCCCACTAGCAACCAGCACAGGTGTCTGTTTTCAAAGCCCAGGTTCCTCCCAGCTCTGGTGGCACTGCAATCCATGGTGTTTGCCAATGCACCCTGGGCATCAGGATTTTTTTCCTTCCTTACCACGCCTTCTCCTCCTCCAGCTCCCACCATCCTGGCTTTCCCTGGCATCCCTCACCCCAGAGGGGGTCCAAGTTTGTGGCTGAAGCTGGCACATGCTGGAGCATCCTGAGAGCAACTTGGTGCTGAGGGAGAGGAGAGGCAGCATATTGTTGCCAGGTGATGCATCTCCAGCCTGTACCTCCTCCCCATCTTTAAAGGGCCAGAGAGGAGCTTTGTTCTGAGCTAGTGCACTATTTGAGCAGATCAGAGCAATTTCTGATGCCTAGAAACCCATTGCCAGGCAACCTGATGCTTAAGCCTCTTTCTCAGCCTAAGAGAGAGACCGTCTCCCTCCCGTGTGCTGCCAAATCTTCCCCTCTGCACCCACCCCTCCTCCTTTTCCACAGCTGAGGACGAGCGCCCAAACCCCTCCTGCTATGTACCAGAGTCTTGGGTTCCCTCCCACTCAAAGCATCTGTTGCTGCAGAGCCCAGGTCCTACTTGTTCTCACGCTGGGGACAAACACGCCTTGGCGCCAGCTCGTAACAAATCTCTGGCCTGCCAGGATGTCTCTGGTGTTGTCACATTGCCACCAGCCACCCTGGGGCCCGCGTCAGGGATGTCACTAGGAAACTCCCTGCTCTGGTACGGCCCTCTGAGTATTATCCATTACTGGTCATGCAGGTTGGAACTGATGAGCTAACAGAGAGAAGTCCAAAGGACATCAAAAGGGACTTCAGGGCACTGGGGCGACTGGTCGAAGGGTCGTAATGACATACAAGGCTGGTATGAAAAGAGATTGTGTACAAGAAAGGGTATGAAAGATTATAGATACTGTGGGAAGAGGAAGGGAAGAAGTTAAGCACTCATGTTTTCCTCGCAGGTTACTGATATTCATTGCAGACGGACTCACCTGGGCTGGTAACATGTTAAACATGAGCATGAGGAGACCATGAGCTGGTAATAGATGCCATGGTCATTATTTTGTAGCTCAAGTGAGGGCCATCCATCACTCAAACCACGGCCACCTCGGACTGAGCCTCAGCCAGGTCCTACTTCCCTGGGGATAGAGCAAAGAAAGAAGATGGTCTGTGTGACACCTACATGTCAGTGGTCACACCGGCACTTCACAGCCCTGAGGGCAGAGCTCCACTTGGCACAGTGGTCCTTGGGGACACTCTGTGTCTGCTGGGGAAAACTGGATCATCGATGCTATAGTCCTGTGTGAGCTCTGTAGAAATCTCATCCCTGAGTGTCAGTCCTGCAAGCTAGACTCACCACCTCCTGCATACAGCCGAGACGAATGTTCCTGGTGGTCAATCCATCCCAAAGCATCTTTCCCACTCTTTCGTCCCTCTAGGCTCCTGGTGACAGACTCTTGCCATTAGATATGATGGAGCAGGCTGCTGCCCCTACACAGGCACACTCACATGCTCTGGGAGTAAGGAAAGCAATGAAATAAATCACCAAAAGAGCAAGTGGCTGTGATGAATTAGTAGGCGTTACATGAACAAAGCAGGCGAGCTGGCCAGGGCACTTCCAGTCTTTTTCCTTAGCAAAGACGTGAAGGCAACGGGCAGCAGGGCTTGCAGGGCCTCTAATTCCCCTTTCATACTTTGCCAGGAGTGCTTTCAGAGTCACTTTGTCGATTGAATTTGTCAGCCACCATTCTGGAGATAGCAAAGCTGCTTTAGCTGTCTTTATTGTGGTGCTCACAGAAGGCAATTCCAAAGCATCTGTATTCATTCCAAGCAGCATTAGGTAGCTGATGATTCAGCCAGCTGCCGGCAGATAGCTGCTCTCTCCTTGAGATGACAGAGTAATACAGGAATAACCTAGGGATTTGACTCCCCTTTGGTGTGCCTCTGAGTATATTTATTTATTTTGGGTGGATCCCATTTATCACATGTGTGCAGGAGCTGAGTTTTAAGCGTGGCATCCCCTTGGGCACGGAGAGCAGGACGAGATTGTTTCTCATTTACTTTGGACAGCTTTGTCTTACCAGTTTAAGACGAAACCTTGCTGCAGAGAGGGAGCAGGACTGGGGGATTGGAAGTTGTGCATTAGAAAAGCAAAATGGTGATTTCTGGCTGTGGGCATGAGTAGATCATAGAATGATAGAATGATAGAATGATAGAATCATAGAATCATAGAATCATAGAATCATAGAATCATAGAATCATAGAATGGTTTGGGTTGGAAGGGACCTGAAAGATCATCTAGTTGCAAGCCCCCTGCCATGGGCAGGGACACCAGGTTGCCCCAAGCCTCATCCAACCTGGCCTTGAACACTTCCAGGGATGGGGCAGCCACAACATCTCTGGGCAACCTGGTCCAGTGCCTCACCACCCTCAATGTAAAAAATTTCTTCCTTAGATCTAATCTAAATCTCCCTTCTTTCAGTTTAAAGCCATTAAATGCTCCATTAGATGTGCAAGAAAGGGTGAGACTGGAAAAGTCAAGTGGGAAGGGAAGAGAAGGAGATCTGTTTTTTCCTAAGCAGGCTGGTGTGGTAGATGCTGAGGGTCCCCGAGCCCATCCCTGCTGGTGTGAATTCTTTTGGAGGCAGGCAAAGGTGGATTGTAGCAGCCAGCAGCAAACCTTGCAGCCCTCAGGGGCGTAAAGTGGGGATCTCGGTCGCACTCAACAAACCAGACTTTGAAATTGGTGGATCACAAAGCAGCTGAGTCTGCTCTGGAGCTCGCAGAAGTTTTGAATAGAGCTCCCAGGTTTGGATGCATTTCTGCCGACTCTTCCTCCCTGCAAGTTCAGTTTCTTTCCTAAGCTGTTGGCCTCACCCCCATCTCCACACTATGGAAGGAGATAGGGACATTTCAGCCCTCTGGAGAGAGGTGTCTGAGATAAGTGGACTTGAATCATCTTAAAGCAGCTCTGATTTCTCTCTGCTGATTACAGAGGGAATTTGATAACAGCTTCAGACCAGACACTGACTTACAAAGCAGCCGTGAGTCCAGACCGCAGTCACAGCTCCTCTGCCCCTTCTCTGGGCACTCATTGTGTGTCCTGTCTTTTCTCTGCGAGCCGTAAACTAATTTCTGAAAGTCTTTTTACCAGTTCCCTGTGGTCCCCCAGTGACTCCGTGCACAAGACAAGCTTGCTCTGAACACAAGTCATTTTTCCACTGGAGGACACGTAGAGTTTCAACATTCCCCTTATTCCCTGAGTAAGAGGCTGGTGGCTTTCCAAACATCTCCGTGGTTGCATGAGTGTGCAGGAGAGAAGGATACCTTTCTCTCGGAGCCTCAGCAAGGTCAGCCTCGCACTGATAATTTTCAGGAGTTAATCAACCTGCCAAGACTTGGACAGGGGCACAGAGCAGCAGGGAAAGGAGCATTCTATCATCATGATGGTCAGCACATTTTGCCATAGGAGGTGCAGATACCATATCCCAGGGTCTGTTGAGTGTTGTTCTTCCCATGCGTGTCCTAGGGGTGAAGTCCTTTCCCGCCTCTCCACATGATCAGTGCTCATAGCTTGCAGGTGGGAAGTAGACACAGAAGTCAGAGAGCAGTGCTCATCCAAAAGTAGCTGTTATCTTGTGAATTGTAGTGGTCTCACCTTCTAAAAGCACTTATTCCACCTTGGAAGATACTGCTTGTTGCCTCACCAACCCACAACCCCACCACAGCAATATTTCCTTTATGGAGCTTTGAGAGAGAAGATCCTTATCTCCATCACCACTCCAAGACAGAAAACTTGGTCTCCTACCCTAAACTTCCTTTTCCTACAGAGGTACTTCTGCGTGAAGGCCTGGAGACATTGCTACAGTTTGAGGACAAGGTCTAGGAACTTCCTCCTGAGATAACCTGCAGGTGAGCAGATAAGCATCTCTTTTCATGTCCATGTCTTTGCGCTGACACTGTTCCTGACCTTTCCCCATCAACATATGTTTAATTTCCTTCCAGATGTGCTTCAGAGGGAAGAAGTGAAGCTGTCCTTCAGGGTCAGGCAGTGATGCTGAGCTATCCTTGTAGACAGGTCACAGCACAGCTTTTCTGTCCATCTCCAGCTTTGCTGGGAGGAAAGCTCCTTCTCTCTGCAAGGCAGGGAACAGAAGGGAGAAGATGAAAGGAGGAGAGAGAGGGGAGCATTTCAGGCTTGTAATTCAGTTACAGCGCAGCGAATCAATTCGCTGCAGCTCGGAAGCCTGTTTGTTTTCGCAGGAACAGAGGAATGAGTCCAACGACGGTGGTGCAACGGGGCTCGAGGCTGCTGCCGAATCCAAAATGCAGCATGGGCCTGGGAGGGGAGGATGCCATGCAAGCACTTTCCCAAATGCTGGCTCAAATCCAGCCTGTTGCATCCTGAACACAAGTGAAGTTGGGTTAAGGATGGGTGAGCACGGCAGCCGGTCCCTACCAGGCAGCCTGCCGCATTGGGAAAAAAAATCTGATTTCAGCAGTGTTTTCACACCTGAAACAGCCTTTTTGATGGCCCAGAAAAGGGAGAATCTAATTGTGATGGCTGCTGGCTAAGCTGAAGGGATACGGCATCCTGGGCTGGTGACTGCTTGCTTTGGGCCACCTGAGAAAAACAAGTGAATCTAGGCTGAAAATTCACTCAGAAGTGCTACAATAAGACCAGGGAGAGTGAAAATGGAAGAAAAATGTGGGGTAGAGGGTAGGTTGTGCTCTCCAACAGCCCCTGTCCTTCAAAGAGGTAAGTGGGCACCCATCAGCTCTCTTGTGTGTGATGCCAGCCCCGGCCATCAAGCTCCATCAGAAACAAATGCAGTGGTCAGGACTGAGGACCCAGAATGACATCCCACCAAGTCTCCATTAATTCTCAAAATCTGTCCAAAACCCTCCTAAGGGATTGGTGATGTGCCTGGCATTGGGCAGACAACCATACATCTCTCTGGGCAGTGGGGTCATCTGTGTGCTCTTTCCACCGCTCTTGGCAGTGGCCTCAAGAGTGATAAAACCCAACAAGCATGGACAAGAAATGAAAGTAATGCCAGAGTTGAGGTGCTGAGGGCTAAAAGGTATCAGCTGGTTGGACCTGGCTGAAAATCCCTGCCTCTGTTCACTTGTGTTACCCTTCCCACTGAACACCTCACTGGAAGGAGATGCATGAAAACCAGCCTCTTTCCTAGCCCTCCTTTAAGGCAGGAGATCCATCCTAGTGTCCTGATGATCTTTAGCAGGGCATCACCTGCCTGGTGATCCCATGGGATCATGGGAGACCTGCTCAAGAGCTCCTAAATGGCTCAGGACTGCTGGGTCTGGAGGGACAGGGGTAAGAGCTGCCTACCTGCGAGGAGCTTGAACATGTCCAAGCGAGCAGCACAGAGGACCAAGGCAAAACACTGGAAGAACGTGGGTGCTGCAGCTCCAGGTGGAGATTCACCAGCAAGGCAGAGCTAAGTTTCCCTCTCTGAGCTGTGGGAAGGAGGGGGAAGACCCTGCTTGGCCCAACATCTCATTGTGCTACCCGCAACACAAAATCTTCATTTTGAACACACTTTTGAAAACAAGATGGTCATAATGCCAGAAGAGTGATAGAAGAAGAAGCAGAAATGAGCTTCCTTTGACCAAGTACTTTTTTTTTCTTTCAGAGCCTTTAGCGTATTTCCAACACTGCAGTTTAAAATGGAGTCTTTGCTTTGCAGGGACATGCTGCTGACCACCCTGCCGGTTTTGGTTTAATCTTGTCTTATATTTAACACAGCCCTGAGGGTACTGGAGCGACTCACTGACACAAAGTGTTCAAGATGGAAAAATGCAGAGGTATCCTATGGAGCTCTTCGAAACCAAGGATACAAGAGAGTAGGCTGTGTTTGCTGCCCATCAGATTTAGTCCGTAGCACCTAGTCCCGGGCAAAAAAAGGAGAGTTGTCTCCTGAGAGGCATTACGCAAAATCTTTCTGATGCAGAGTCAATGGAGGTAAGGCAACCTACAACTTCAGGGTTGTCCCTTATTGTCACAGATGGCAATCAGAGAGCAAACCCTCTGGGACTTCCACTGGAGACTGTCGGGAAAAGTTTCTCAGAACAGTGCACTTTGGGATGCTGAAGGTGAAAAATAAAAGCTCTTTCAGAGATGTTTCCTTCCCCTAAGTGTGACTTATGGCCTTTGCCTAGGTGACAGTCTTGATGAGAAACTTCTGAGACCCTCTTCTAGTGACCTGGCGTTCCTTGGCCAAACTCTGTCCTGTGCCTCAGACAAAGGACTAGGGGCTGGAGAAATAGACTGTGAAGAAGGAAAGGGTAATGCCCGCATCAGCCTCTTGGTAAGCATTTGACACGGTCATAGTGGATGTCACCTGTGGCATGCTCCTGTCCCTCCGGGCAGACACAAGTCTCTGCCATGTGCTTCCAGTGAGAGTCATTGTATTAGGCTCCCTCAGCCACAGGCTCATGGCTATGGAAAGGGTTCTGGCTGTCTGATTTCTGCTGCTGATGGCCTTAGACACAGTCCCTACCCTCTCTAACCCATAGCTTCCCTCCAAAGCAGGGAGGTTGTCATTCGTCCTGCTGACCTCAACTCTCCAGCGTTACTGAAGGGGACTTGATGTCTACAAAGCATTTAAGAGATATGTGGAGCTGTTCCTGTTTACGGGTGGGATCACTTCAATCTGACAGCAACAGCCTGGAGAGAAAGAGGAGGATCAATCCCTTTGCTCTGCCATCCCTCAGGCAGGGAGCTGCCTGCAGCCAGCAGGGCTGAAAGCCCCCCCGGTACCCCTCAGCCCCGCTGTCCCCCACTCCCTGCTGGTGCAGGGTTTGGCATAACTGCGGTGGAGGGTTCCCTCTACTGGCCTGAAAACCCACGGAGAGGATTTCAGTGCAGGGAAATGTCTATTTATGAGACTGAAAGGGGAGGACTGGCTTCGGAGGGCCCCTCGACCTCCGCCGTATCAGCATCCCAACTCCTGCTCCTGTGCAGCTTCCTATTCCCCCAGCATTGAAGCTCCCTGTCCCCTTTCCCAAGGCTCTCCAGAACCCCCAATTCTCAATAATTCATGCACACTTCTGATTTAGAGATGCCACCCTCCTCCCTGCACAGGACAAATCCCAGATGTGCAAGGAGGATCTGGATAACTAGTAATGAAACACAACCTCTGGCAGCAGTTACGGACCCTACACGATGGCCAGGAGAGCCACAGGCAGTGGCTGCCTGGGACCCGGGCACCCTGCCTTGCAGGAGGGACACCTCCCTGCAGTCCTTCGTGCCGTGACCGCTGGGTGGGTTTTTTAGGAAAGGAAAGGATGATGCAAAGGGGACTTATCTCTGTCTCCAGGAAGCACTAATAAAGGAGAACGGGAGTGAAAAAAAGAGATAAAAGTGAGTGTTTGACTTTACTGAAAGGCATTTAACCAGCCCAAGCAGAAGTACCAGGTCTTAGAGGTCAGAACATGCAACGACCACCAGAAATAAAGGGGAAACTCCCCTCCTGTGATTACTCCCCACTGTCTTCGCTCCATCTTTCCTCCCCCACATCTCTTTCCTTTCCTCTTCTCTCTCCTTGCCTCTTCCCACCTCTGTCTCTATTACTATCAAAGTGAAATTTATGAAGAGCTTGAGGCATTGGCGATTTCCTGGATTTCAATACAACTTCTTGCAATCTGAAGTGAACAGCTTGGTTGCTTCTGCCTGTCAGAGAATTTAAATTGCAAATTGAATAGCGAAATGCAGCAGCCAAGGGTCTGTATCAGTGACTTTGGAGAGCAGAGATATCGCTTAGCAACTGGAGGGAGGGATGGAGGACACAGTAAACACAGCAAGGAAGTATCTGGATTTAGGGACACTCCCTGTCCCTGCATGGTGGAGAGGTGGTGGCTCTGGGACTCTGGGAAGGGTGCCTGTGTGGAGGTTGATGATGGTGGTTTGCCTCTGATGGTGGCACCAACAGAGGCTGCAAGAGTAGGTACTATCACCTCCCATCCGTGCATCCCGTCTCCTTCCTGACCCCAGCCTGGTGAAGCCTGAGGACAGGGTGTTGCAGTGTTAAGTCACTTCCCAAGGAAAATCACCAGCTTTGCTCTTACCAGGTCTCACCTTGGTACTTGGGAAGTTAGGCATTACCCTGATGCAAGACAGGTGAGGACTAGGAAAGCTGGGTGAAACTCACTGGCCCCTTTACGTGGGGTGCCAGATGAAATAATCAGCTCGGGAGCTGGAGGATGTGGCTTATCAAGGAAACACTGAAGGTCTCGGGTTTGCTCAGCCTGGAGAAGGCTGACAGCTTGCAAGGGGGTCTATTTGCTTTCTTACTACCACCTGCAGCAGGTGATGGAAAAGGCAGAGCTGGACTGTCCCTAGAGATGCACAGCAGAATGGCAAGAGGTGGCAGCCACAGGTTGTAATGAGGGAAGCTGCAGTTGGAAACAAGCACAAAATATTTACAGTTTGGCTAAGCACCAGAACTGGGGCCCACACGCATGGTGCAAAGTCCGCATGGGAAATCCTTAAAACTCATGTGCACAAGATCTTGAGCTACCTGGTCCGTTATTGAAGTTGGCCCTGCTTTGACCTGGAGGTTGAACTAGACACCTCTAGAGGTCCTTTTCAACCTATGTTATTCTACAATTCCATCCAGTGGCTCTTTTTTTTCTTAAAGACGCTGAAAACTGACTTCAATACTGCCAGAAGTTAGAGCAAAGAAGAGTCCTGAGCAATCACTTCAACCTCCCCTGCCCCTGGCAGGATGAGGGACATCCAAGCTGGTGCTGTCAACTGTTTGCTGAAGCTTTTCTTGTAGCCCTTCAGGGAGGGAGACTCCACATCCCCCGTGGACAGTCTGTTCCAGCACTTACTATCTTTCCTGTTAGAAAATGTTTTCAAACACTAGCCTTGCCTAAATGAGCTTCAGTAAACTTTAAACCCACTATAGTAACAGTTGGTTTGCACCCGTTGCTTAGTAACACAAACCTTCAATGCTTGTAGGAAAGTTACTACCGTTTAAGGGCACAATAAACTCTCACATCCTGCAGCAGTGAGTTCCACCAGTCTGTTGTCTGCTGCACTAAAAATAATAATAGCTCCTGATGAAGAATCAAAAAGGCCAAGAGGGAAGCAATTCTCCATGTGTGCTGTTTCTGATTACAACCTTAAGACTCACATGGAGAAAACATTACTCAAGTCCATCTCATACTAGATGTCTCTAGTATGCACAAACAGAGCTCTGTGACTCAGTAAACCTAGTTCAATGACTCGTGACCATGTATACCTTTCCTGTGTAGATGCTAGGTGTAACAGGTGAGATTTATCTGAGCTAGTTCCCCATAGGACATATTAAAGAAGAGAAATAGTCATTGTCCAGGAGCTGTTCATCTCATCTTTTTCACATATCTATTTCCAAATGAGGTGGACTTCTCTATAATAAAGTCTTTTTTTTTTTCCCCTAACAAGGGCTGAAGAAGGCTGTCATGAAGGAAGGTGCCTGTGGTGTTGATTTCCAAGCTTTACCAAAATGAGTCCCAGACCACATATTCTAAACAGATGGCAAATCAGTGGTCATAGAGAAGCGACCACAGAAGTGTGGGCTGTGGGCCTGAAAGCTCTAGGTGTTCACAAGAAAAGGCCTGGTTGAGTATTTGGAGCCAACCGAAAATACTGCATTTTGAGAAATATTGCAATTAGTAGGGAGGACTTGTTCTCACTGAGGTTACGCTGAAGCAATTACTTGGTGTGCTACTCAGGGGACTACTCAGTGCAAGCACAATGCATTCCTGAGCAGAACTGGCCAAGGAAATCTTTGCAAGGAATTTTTAGGTGGGAGTCTAAGGACAGCAGACACTAAATGCATCATCCAAAGCTACTCAGGGAGTCTGTGACAGTCAGAGTATGAAATGCATTTCTCCAGTCTTCCAGAATAGTGCTCTAACCCTAAATCATCTCCCCTGCCATTAAAAACCCTCATAAGTTGTGACTTAAAAGGAGCAGGGATGCTTATATGTCCATCCCTCATCTCCATTGTTGCAGTAGTATTTGTTGCCTGGCATAAAATTCTGGCTTTAGTTCAGCTGTAGGAACCAGCGAGTCTCACCCCAGAATCCACTGCAATTTCCCAGTCAGTGCACAATTCCCTTAAATCCCACACTTCCTTTAGGAGGGTGCTGACATTTACTCAGCTGCCTGTCAAATGTCTGGAGATGTTAACATCTCAAACAAAAGCTGTTGTCATTAAAGGAACACAGACTATGGCAAAGACAGGTGGTTTGCAGGACTTTTGGAGAGGTGTCTGACAAGAGGATATTTTACGTGTGCCTGTGTTTCCCTTCAGCCCACAAGGAAACAGTTGGTGCCAGGGTAGCACGTTGCACGTCAGATGGTAGAGGAGTTTTGTGGGATAAGCAGAGAACATTCAGATGGGGAAGACCAGCAGAGATATGGAAAAAAACCCGCATCATGTCTCTGCCTTTCAAGAAACATGCTCCTTTTCTCAGAGAAGTATCAATCACACCCAGATTTGGCTCACCTGGTCAGCATTCAGGTGCCTAATCAGAGTTCCTAAAATGGGAGAGAAACAGGTGTTTCCAGGAACCAAGCATCTTTGCTACTTCAGGATGAGCTGAGTTGCCTCCTTGTGATATAACCCTTAGGACCTAATTAGTCTTTGTGCTCTTCAGTTTCTCGAGCATGAGAATATTGCTACTGTGATTTCTCCATTGAGCCTGAGCCTTGGGCTCTTTTTTATCATCTATGATCATCTCCAGTTCACAGAGCTCTTGACATCGTCCTGTGCTAACCGCCTCCACATAAATCCCTAAGCCTGACCCTTCAAGCCCCACAGCAGCCTGAGGGCAGTGGAGCAACATCTGCAGGAGCTGCAGAGACCCTGATATGGACCCCACCACCGCTGAGGTTTTGACAGTCAAAGCAGATGCTGAGCATACAGCCCCATCTCCACGGCTGTGGCACCACTGTTTTTTGCAGACATGGGCAGTGTTATATGCCTGGGCTGGAGTTTCAGAGCCCTGTGATTTTAAATCCCCTATGTCTCATTTTCCAAGACCCAGCCGCTAACAGGGGGGCTCTTTCCCTGCAGGCTGAGGTTAATTGGCTTGTGCTTTTAAGAGGATAAAGCTGCAGAGACTCGGAGTCAGGGCTGTTCTCCAGATTTCCATTATAATCTACATTGCAGGAAAATAGCTTTCCTGATCAAATCATCTGTCCTCTCAGTACAGAGGATAAAGAGCTGGTGATGTGGGAAATTTGCAGAGTGGGAAATCTGCAGTGTCTGTGCACGACCTTGCTGGATGGAGGAGGAAGAAGAGGCAAAGACTTTTTTTTTTTGCTGTAAGGAAGTATGAGTGAGATGCACGAAGGCACCCTGCCCTTGTCCAGTGTCCTGGGAAGGAAAGGAGGGCAGGCTTGGAGTGGCTGATCCACAGCAGCAGCAACTGGTATTAGGGTCATTTCTGAGCCTGGTGTTACGCACGTCTTGAAAATCAAATGGGGGAACAAGCTGGAACATGAGACTGGGAACTCAGCTGGGAAATGGTGTGAGTCCTGGGACCAAGTCCAAAAAGTGAGTAGGACTTGTCACACTCCTGGCCCTTGAGAACAAGCTGAACTTCATCCAAGTCAAAGTCAGGTTTCAAACACCTATTGGAGAGAGGGAAGGAGGGGAGGCTCTGACAGGCAAGCAGAGATGGTGGTGCCTCCCAAGAGCCAGGGCTCCAGCTGCTTGTCTCAAGGCTTGTAGGTCATTGTCTATGTGCAAACAACTTTATCAGTCCAAGGATGCTTAGACAGCAGGAGCGGAATTCAGCTGGGGAAACATAGGGGTCTCTTGACATTTTAGATATTGAGGCATATCCCACCTGACTTCCAGTTTCTTCAGAAAGCCTGAAGGATCACCATTGCTTTCAAGCCTGACGGCTACTTTACTAAATTTTTTCAGCTCTCATCTCTAGAAACGCTTACTAGTGTACTTGGCCTTGCACATGTGGCACCTGGACATCCCTGAGGACTCCCAACCCAGACCCAGCTCTCACAAGCGTACAGCTGCTAAGCTGTATCTTCTATAAATCAAGCATAGAAAGAGGTGTGGGTAACACTCAGAGCAATTTACCTAATAATTTTGGCGGTCCCCAAAATTCCTTTTTGGGGGCAGTTCTAAAAACAAGACAAAAAAAAATCTCTTCAAAACCAGACAGAACCAAAACACCCTAAAATTCAAAGCTGGTGGTAAAGTTGCTCAACTGCTCAAGTGTTTCCAGTACCAGTTGTGATAGCTGCAACCTATTTCCCACAGAAAAATATGATTGACTTGCAGTCTTTAGGTCCCTGGCAAGAAAAATGCATGACCACATAGAATTGTATCATAGAATGGTTTAGGTTGGAAGGGACCTTAAAGATCATCTATTTCCAACATCCCTGCCGTGGGCAGGGACACTTTCCACTGCATCACATTGCTCAAAGCCTCATCCAACTTGGCCTTGAACACTTCCAGGGATGGGACATCCACAGCTTCTCTGGGCAATCTGTTCCAGTGTCTCACCACCCTCATTGTAAAAAATTTCTTCCTTAAATCTAATCTAAATCTCCCCTCTTTCAGTTTCAAGCCATTGCCCCTTGTCCTGTCACTACACGCCCTTGTAAAAAGCCCCTCTCCAGCTTTCCTACAGGCCCCCTTTAGGTACTGGAAAGCTGCTATAAGATCACCCCGGAGCCTTCTCTTCTCCAGGCTGATCAGCCACAACTCTCTCAGCCTGACTTCTTAGGAGATGTGCTCCAGCCCTCGGATCATCTTTGTGGCCCTCCTCTGGACTCTCTCCAGCAGCTCCATGTCCTTCTTGTGTTGGGGACACCAGAGCTGAACGCAGCACTGCAGGGGGGAACTCACGAGAGCTGAGTAGAGGGGCAGAATCCCTTCCCTCGACCTGCTGCCCACCCTGCTCTGGATGCAGCCCAGGACACGGTTGGCTTTCTGGGCTGCCAGCGCACGTTGCTGGCTCACGTTGAGCTTTTTATCCACCAACACCCCCAAGTCATTCTCCTCAGGGCTGCTCTCACCCCATTCTCTGCCCAGCCTGTATTTATACTTGAGATTGCTCTGACCCACATGCAGGACCTTGCGCTTGGCCTTGTTGAACTTTGTGAGGTTCCCACAGGCACTCCTCTCAAGCCTTTCAAGATCCTGTTGGATGACATCACCTGTGTTGAGATGGCCCCAGAAAGCAGGAGGAGTCCTGAAATAATTTTCATTGTGCTGAGGCCAGGAGCAGGGAGGAGGTAAGTTTCAGGTGCAAGGCTGAGAGTCAGTTTGGCCTGGAGCACCTTTCCCTGAATTTTCCTTTCTGGGGCCACTAGTTCAGATTCACTAGAAAAAGGACTCGGCTTTTCCTTTCTCCTCCCCTTAGCTGGCACACATCAAACAACTGTGCAAATCAGCACCAAGACAAACATAACTTGTGCCAGGTACTACAGGTAAAAAAGCACAGAAGAGCCTCCCCTCCTGAGCATCCCTCTATCCCTTGTGGACATTCAAAATAGTGACTTGCCTCACCTCCACAGCTCTGCACTTCAACTTCAGGGAACTGAAATCTGAAGACCAGCTCTACCCACCTCCCCATCAAATTTTTTACCATGAGAGTGGTAGAACACTGGAACAGGTTGCCCAAAGAGGTGGTGGATGCTCCATCCCTGGAGACTTTTAAGGCCAGGTTGGACGAGGCCCTGAGCAAACTGATCTAGTTAGAGATATCCCTGTTCCTTGCAGGGGGGTTGGACTAGATGACCTTTGAAGGTCCCTTACAGCTCTAACCATTCTGTGATTCTATGATTCTATGATTCTACAACAGTGCTTAGGACTGGGAGGAAGAACAAACATTGAGATTTCTTGCTCTCACACAGCCATATATTTTTGCTGCTAAGCTTCTACCCATAAAGATTACAACATGTGTGTCACAGAGGTGATTTGTAAGAGGAGGGAGGATGTTTACCTAACGTAAATCACACTTTGCTGCTTTGTGTTCTCCTGAAATTTCAGTTACTGAGCTATACTTTATTTCTAGGTTTCCTATAGAGTTTTCTAATTCAGACAATGAACACCACAGTCGAAGTTTGTTCCTGTGTATCTTAAGGTTCTGTATTACCCTCGTTTTATCTCAGTGCTTTACACCCTGCTTGTGTGTGTTTCTCTCTATATATTCACATTTTCTGCTTTAAGCTATTATATAGTGTCTCGCTCTTGATTAAGTTGCTGTTGCAGCTCCAGGGTAGGCTGTTTGGGTTCAGGAACAGGACTGCAGGCTTTCTGAAATATTGAAGCTCTTTCCTTCCATGATGTGTCACTTTCTGACCTGAATGGCCAACACCCTTGCTAGGGAAAGCAGTCAGTGCTGCTGAAAATGAGGATTTTGAGGCAGGAGGCTGACATGTAAATTTAAAGATGGTGTGTATCTCATAGACAAGGAGGAATGGTTTAACAGTCTTGGTTACACCGTGGAGACTTGGCAGCAGAGACTGACAGAGTAGAGGACTGACGCAGATCCAATTCTCAACAGGGAAAACTCTTTGCCTGTTCATTAGGACTGAAGCAGAATCTACAGCAAACAGGATAGTATTTTTATCCGTTTCCCAGCCTGTAAAATTGTCTCCTTCTTCTGGCTGAGCAAGCTTAATAATCACCTCTGGACTCTAGGTCAACTATAAGATCAGGAGAGTCTAATATGCTTGACATGTCCAAGCCCAGCCTGGTAGGTATTTCAGTGCTGGTTTTCTCTCGCTTAGTCCCTTTAGCATTTCACAAGGGGCTATGTTATCAGGGCTCTTCACTCTCATACCCAGTTTTGCATGGTTTCTATGTAAATTTTGTGAAATAGAGTGCATAATTTTGGCCAAGAAATGGACTTGTTCTGGTTATTGTGGTGCTTAACAATGTCTACTGTATCTGTGTTGGAGCATAACTCTGACGATACCACATCTTGGCCAGTTTCCTAGTGGTGTTGTTGTTTATGATTGAGTTCAGCAAGTTGTGCATTTCCTTATCTTTCTACACATCTATGACTGCTAGTATTTGGAGTCAATCCAGCAGAATCCCAGGATGATTTGTCAGAGACAGGCCAACAAGTGAATATGAAAAAGGAAACTGTGACAGTAATGGCAACAATATGTAATTTCTTCCACAGTGCACCGAGCATGGATGCACCATCTTCAATAACTTCCAAGCATTGTAAGCTCTGAATTGTGGAGTCTAGAAAGAAACTAAAGAGGTGACATAAAAAAATGTGTGTGACATAAAAAATGTGTGACATAAAATTCTGTGTACATCAGGTCATAGAGGGAAATCTCTTTGCCCTGTTTTGTTCCTCTTCATAGGGCCTGTAGAAGCACAGAAGACTAGAAATGAGCATAGTAAAAGATACTCAATATTCATGAAACAAATTCTTCTAATATGGTTGGATTTCTCATTAACTATAGGCTGTCGAAGTCATTGTGGAGGCAGGAACACCAGTGCTGAAATCCGAACACATCTGGGACCTTCTTCATAATAATTTGTTATCAGGAGTGGTGATCTGGTCTTCAATCATAGCAAGATGAGGATTTCAGTGCCGTGCAGTACAGTCATGATGGAAACACTGGACATCAGTTAAGAGTACAGGGCTCTCTGAACTGTTACACAAACTTCAGGATATCAGTAAATTATGATCCTTATTCTGCCTATCAGCAAAGTGAGAACGGCCGTACAGACTGATCAGAAATATTTGCAAATACCTTGTGCAAAATGCTTTGAGATCCTGGGGTGAAAGAAATGGGAGTTGAGCAAAGCATCTTCCTCACTAAACTCCTTAGCCATGGTAATTCTACACGGTCATCATTCACAGGAAGAATGTTTTATTTAGGAGGGAATAATCACATCTTGCTGCCAAAACATGAAATCCAATTATGCTGTGAACTAAAGGCTGTTTTAAAGGGTTTATCATTTCTCAGCTTTATCCTCATCAGCTGCAAAAATGCGTTTTCTTCCCTTCTTTCCTTCATTTTTGAAAGGACTTAGTCTCTTCTTTTCCCCTTTCCATCTTCCCCGAGCGCCAAATTTCCCTCCTCTATGACAGAGTCAACAGTTAAGCTTTGCTTTGGATTTTGCCTCACACCTTCAATATTTCCCCACAAAAATCAAGGCAACCTTGTTAGCCCTTCTCCAGCTTTATTGTTTTGCATTGATTATGAAATGCAAAACCATGGGAGTGTTGAAAATGGGGTTTTCTATTTAATTCCTCCTCTGGAACAGACTTTGTGGCTAGACTTTGGGTCTAGTCCTTGTAAAATATCCATCCATGGGGAAACTACATTCTTAAAGCAGTCATTTAAAGATGCAGTGCTTCTTTTTCTTTCCTCTATTTCCTTTCTCCTTTCTCTTCCCCTTTTCTTTTTTTTTTTTCCTTCTCTTTTGAATAATAAACAGTGTAGCTACCTAAGTATGGAAATAGAAAGTGTTCATGGTGTCTCAAGCTCCTCTCTTTCCATGACATTGAAACAGAAGGACAAAACTAAAAGCTCAACAAGATTGAGAATTTAAAGGCAGGAGAATTGGGTTTCTTCCTGTTGCTGCCATAGATTTTTAATATGAGCAGAGGTTTGGGAAATGTGGTATTGAGGAGATGCGCTCCTAAAAATGAGACAAGAAGGAAGATGGGGTGAGTATGGGATTCAGTAAAAGTCTGCTGCTCTTGAGAAGCCAATTTAATCTTTGAAGGGAAAAATCTCTCTCCCATGTCAGTGGTGGGTAAGGCAAGAAACAGTTCTTCTAAAGAACATCAAGGGTGGTTCAGAATAAGAAACTGTCTTCTGGGGCATCAGCATGTTTACAGAGATTGGCTGGGAGGTGATGGCAATGGGTAGAGCTGCCACCCTTGAAAGACTGAAGACATACACCTGTCAGGAACTAATTAGGTGGAAATGACCCTGCCTTGCTATCTGTCAACCTCTTTGCAGCCCTAATTTTCAATGACTGAGGAAGTTCCTTGCTGGAGGAAGTCTCTCTGTATTAGCCTTTGTTTATACAGATTGTAATTACCCCACCCTCCCCTTGGGCAATGCCTCTGTCCTGGAACTGTAGGGTCTTTTTTACTGGTTGGAGACCATGTCATTGCCAAATACATAATAGTTGAGTCTGTGTTGAATCAATGATCACTCTTCTTTGTCTTCATGACTTCATCAACAGTGACACTCTCAACGAGGCTGAGAATCAAGTCACAAGTGCAAATTAATGCCATAATGGCATTCAGTTACAGAAGTTACAGGCAGTAGTAGGAGACCCTGAGAAACAGACACATCAGTATGCACGGATGTGCTCTAGACTGGACATTTGACAGCGTTCACATAAGCGCTGCTCCTTGTGGAGTCAGTCTTTCTTTTCACATAGAATAAAATGGAGAGCTCCTGAAACCCAAATTCGATCCAGAACCCAGTGTTCAAAGACCCCAGGACTGTTGAAGAGTATCCTGTCTTCAGCGATAGAGACCTCCGGCTTCCCCTACTTCTGTAGTTGCAATAGCCCTAATCTGAATCCCATGACAGTTGAAAAGCTCAAGATGGATGAGCTCCAAGCCTTTCCTCCCTGAATTCTTGATTCATTAGTTAATGTCTGAAAAGCACTTTGGAGCTCAAGAGAGCTAAGTGCTATTATTATTAGAGACCTTTCATATGAATGTTGATTGAAAAAGATAATTAAGATAATTGTTACCTTTCATTCCTTTTTTTTTTTTTTTATTAAAGAGAATGGTAACTGGCTTCCTCTAGAAGTAGAAAGAAAGAACTGAATGCGGTACTGACACAGGAAGATGATGGTGTAGTTCTGATGGATAACGCTAAGAATGGAAAGAAGAGGAGAAACAGGATGAGGGTTCTGTCTGCCAATATTACAAGAATGCAACAGAATATATGGAACAGGACTTCTGCTGTATGCACCTCTGGGTCATTTCAGTTCCTCCTATATGAAGGAGAAGGAATTGTTTGCTCCTGTTTTGGCAATGTATTCAGCTGCCCTCCTGCAGGTATTGTGTCCCCAAGTTGCTGAGTTATCCTGTCTGACACTCAGAAGGGCATGGATGTATGTCTTATATGTCTTGTTCCCTACCAGCCAGCCCTGCATGGATGTCTTTCATGCCCTGGGTCACCTCATATGACACTAGATGCCCATGCACAGACAACTCTATCAATCCCAAAATGCTTAGATTACAGGGATGGTATTCAGCTGGGTAAATATAGGGATCTTCTGTTATTTTAGATACTGAGGGATATCCCACTTGGTCTCCAATTGCCATTGCAAAAGGATAGAGACCTTAAAGTCCTGCTTCATATCTGCTAGCTCTATCCTAATGTGTTGAAGACCTTCAGGCGCATCAAATGGTCAGAGGAGTTCAGGGAACTATCCACCTGACTCTAGAGTAGATGCCTATTTTTGTCAGTGAATCTGCAATGACTGTGTTGACTAAATCTCAACTAGTTATGAGGAGAGCTCAGACACTCAGTTCACATGGGGACATCTGAACTGTGGACACTCTTGGCATCTGAATCTTAACTGAATCCCACCTCCATAGCACAGACATCTCCATCAAATCAAGTCACCAAAGAATCATAGAAATATAGAATCATAGAATACCGGGTTGGAAGGGGCCTCAAGGCTCATCTGATCCAACCTTTCCTGGCAAAATCAAAAAGGCTAATGTTACAACTACTTCAAAGGCAAAGTCAGCATTAGGCACAGTTCTTTTTGTCTTAAGGTTGACAGCTAAACTCAGGGCAAGCACCCAAATCCGCTGCGAGCTCTACATCCACAGATGTATTCTTAGCTTGACCGAGTGAGACTTTAGGGAACTGGATCTAATTGTCACTGCATTTGAGAGAGTGGACTAGAGACCTCCCAAAGTCTTTCACATCTTTAATTATTCTGTGATTCTTAGATTGGAAAGGCAAATTGGACCTCTGGGTATCCATCTCTTTCCATTGACGGTAAAGGGACACAAGGGAGAGGCTAATTCAGACAGAGGCATCTACATCAGAGACATATGAAGTTAAGTGGTTCAACATCGTATCACTAGCTTGAATGTCTTTCACAGCTGTAAATCAAGGCAGCTCACAAGTGAGGGGGAAAGAAGGGTTTGTTACTAGTGATGGATGAACCACTCTCTCTCTCTCCACCAAGAGTAGATAGAGTTTGGACAGCTAGAATAAGTTCGTATTTCTGCATGGAGAAAGGGAGGGAAAAGAATCTATCCACCATCTTTTGTCTCTGGGAAGTTTTGTCATGATGGATTTGGAGGATTTTGTGTGCTTGTGGTAGCTGAGATTTAACCTGAAGCTCTAGGCAGAAAATCCTGAACTTCCTCGAATTGTACGTCAGGTGCTCTCCTGACTTTCCTGTATGCACAGGTAGCAGTTCTGAGCCACTTGAACCCACAGAAAGGTGAACTCTAAGACTTTCAGACCTTGAAGATAAGCAGATACCCACTGGAGAGCTGCAGACAAGATGTCAAGTGGGAGTCAGCTCGTTGGAGATTGCTAGCCCATGAAAAGTAAAGGTGAAGTTTCCTATAGGGCATCATCCAATTCCCATTTAGCACACTGGGGAAAAAGTCTGACTGGTGAGGGTTAATTACATTCAGGCCCTGTTTGACTCCATATCATGGTCTTCTCCACCCCACACAGGATTTCTATGGAAAAGAAGCAAAGGAAAGTGACTCAAACAGGAGCTACGATGCTCTTTGCACTGATTTGCATTCAGTGAGGACCAAGAATCCAGTCTCCTGCAAGGTAGCTTGTCCTGGGACCACAGAAATAGCATACCTCAGCTGGCCCTAAGACACAGTGGACTAAAGAGCCAAGCACAGTGCAAAATTAATGTTTAAACACAGAGAGAAAGAACAGAGCTCTTAACCTGGAGCCCTATAGTCATTCTTGCCCTGTATCTCCAACAGCAGTGTTGCCCTTCCTCTCTCCAGCTTCATTTCCCCTCTGAAGGTTTCGCCAGGTTGGCATTCACCTTTCAGCCCTCCCCACAGAAGCAAGAAACAAAGTCAAAAACCTTCTTCATCCCCCCTTGATCATCCTTGCCCAGATCCTTTCACTTTTGTTTAATGGGGCCCAGAGATGCTCATTTTGCACAGCTGTCCTCTCGGAATGAATATCATTTACACAGACCAAAGATATTACTCTCAGAAAATAAATTTGCTAAACTGCTATTGCCCTGTCTTCCCATTTTTATCAAGCTGGGGTTGCATTAACATTAATGAGATGTTAAAGGAGAAGGGGGAAAAAAAAGAAGAGAAAGAAAAAAGATCTTCCTAAGCAAATAATAACTTTTCACTCACAATTCAGAGGAAAATTATGGCTCTTTTACATTTTTGAATCTTTCCACTGGGTTTCACTCTTGGTTTTGTTAAATTACGTGCAAATGATGGAAGTCCGTACATATATATGAATGTGCATTACAAAGTTGAAATGTTTTCTTAGCCCGAAAATTATTTCCACCTTCAGTAATCCTACACCTTGGTTCTTTTTCTCTTTCTCTTTGTGTGATGCCAGTGAGGGTAAACACCTCTTTTTTCCAGGGACTAGACTTGGTTGTCAGGGACAAGGAAGACATTTCATGACACGGCGGGCTGTCTGGAGGGACAATACAGAAATTCCTGGTCTATAGAAACATGCCCCCCCCCAAATCCAAGTCCCATTGCATAGAGACTTTTCTTGAAATCGGAAAACGGTAGCAGCAGTCAAGATTTACTTTATCAGATTCTGCTCAAATACCCTAGTTTCACACTTCAGGATTTAAACAAAAGGCAAATTGGGGAAGTTGACGGCAAGGGGGAAAAGTAAACCAGAAAACATTTAAAAAGCAGCTGCTTTAGCAGGCTCAAGGCATTCTTAGGGTTCCTTTAGTCATGCAGGGTCTTGTGGTACATGGGTCTTTCCAGCAGTCTCCTTCCAGGGATGCTTAAGACAATGGTAGCAGGAAAGTCCCCAGCCCTAACTGTTAAGCATCCACAGCCCTGCAGCTTTCACATGAGATCCCACTCCTCAACAACCTCAGCTGCCTCTGCCGACACTGAGACACATGCTTCGCCCCACTGAGACAGCAGGAGCACTTCCAACCCTCAGACTCCTTGCCCTCCTGTGGTGCAGCCAATATTGCATAACATCCTTAGGAAATGGGAGGAAACACTGCAGGCAAATTGCAAGGCTGGGCGTGCAAACCAGGAGGCGTGTTCCTTAGGTCAACCCCCTGTTTGGTCCTGGCTCCTTTGGGATAACAATGCACAGGGCAGGTCTTCCACCATTAAGCTGAACCCCATCAACATTTCTTATTCTCATCAATGAGGTTGCACAGGGCAACTGCAGAACCGTGCCCATGCCAACTGCTGTCCCTGCTTGGCAGTCGTGTGCAGGCTGTCATTCAGGTCTAGAAGAACTTTGTTTTATTTTCAGTCTATATGGCTATATCCCTGCTGCCTTCCTCTCCTGTTCCTCCAGATTCACAATTGACTGCAAAATACACAGCTCACATGAAGCGGCAAAAAGTACAGGCGTAAAGAGAAAATTGTAAGTTGCTTGGACTTTCTTGATAAACAATCTTAAGGGGAGTTATTCCTATGTTATGGATGGGCTCAGCTTTTGCATATCACGCTGGGGACCTGACAAGGTGTTGTGAGAGTGGGCAGCCAAAGCTCTAATGCTCACCTTTCCCACTTCAGAAAGATAGACTGACAGCACTTGATCTAAAGGATAACTCTGCTGAGACACCTCAATGATAGGTCTGTGCTTGTTTTTTTTAGAACACTAGCATATGTTGGATTGCTAAAAAATAAACAACATTTTGTAAGAAATTCCAAGCTGGGATTTCTCCTCTCCCAGGAAAAAAGAAAACAAACAAACACAAAACCCCGAAATCTCATGGCAAAAGCTGTCTCAGGGAAATCAGCTCACGTTTTTTTCTGGGCTGCCAGCGCACATTGCCGGCTCATGTAGAGCTTCTCATCCACCAGCACTCCCAAGTCCTTTTCCTCAGGGCTGCTCTCAATCCATTCTCCACCCAGCCTGTACTTGTGCTTGGGATTGCCCCGACCCACGTGCAGGACCTTGCACTTGGCCTTGTTGAACTTCATTGGGTTCTCACAGGCCCACCTCTCCAGCCTGTCAAGGTCCCTCTGGATGACATCCCTTCCCTCCAGCGTGTCCACAACGCCACACAGCTTGGTGTCATCAGCAAACTTGCTGAGGGTGCACTCAATCCCACTGTCCATGTCTCCAACAAAGATGTTAAATAGCACTGGTCGCAGTACCGGCCCCTGAGGAACACCACTCGTCACAGGCCTCCACGTGGACATTGGACCATTGACCACAACTCTTTGAGTGCGACCATCCAGCCAATTCCTTATCCACCAAGTGGTCCATCCATCAAATCCATGCCTCTCCAGTTTAGAGACAAGGATGTCGTGTGGGACAGTCAAATGCTTTGGACAAGTCCAGGTAGATGAAGTCAGTCGCTCTTCCCTTATCCACCAATGTTGGTCATCAAATTAGTCAGGCAGGATTTGCCCTTAGTGAAGCCATGTTGGCTGTCACCAATCACCTCCTTATTTTCCATGTGCCTTTGCGTAGTTGCCAGGAGGATCTACTCCATGATCTTGCTGGGCACAGAGGTGAGACTGACAGACCTGGAGTTCCCTGGGTCTTCCTTTTTCCCTTTTTAAAAATGGAGGCTGTCTCCTTTGACTTCACCTTGTTGTCTTTGGTTACCTTCTCCTGTCATGGTTTCCATACATATTTAGAGCCCAGATGATGTGGCAGTACCTAAGGAGCACACATTGGATGCATGCAGAGAAACAGAACAGTCCAACATGGTAGATGTGCACTAAATTTATTGCCAGGAACTGAAAAAAACCTGTCTCACCTTCAGCCCATGTGGTCTTCCAAAGGGCCCCTCTCTGTCCACCTCTCACCACAGTGCAGATACCCGGCTTTGTTTGGAAAAGTCACACAGTGATCATGTTCCACAGTAATAGTTCCTTTATTTAGTCTTCTACAAACTACAGGACATTTGTCTTAACATGAATAACCACAAACTTCATGCATTACATGGAACATATGCTCTGGACATGTTTGAAACCTTGTCCAAGGCCTGAGAATGCAATCTTGGTTTCCTTATGAAATTTGGGCTGCTTTGAACTTTAACCCATAATATTGTCCTGGATCCTGAGCACAGATTTGCCCTGGACTGAGCCTCAGGGTTCCTCAGCAAGTCAAGAATTTGCCCCCATTCCTGCTGCAAACGAGTTCTTCTGAAAACATTGTCCTATTCTACCTAAGTTTATACAAACCAGCTTTTCTTTCCAATTTATCCAAAGCTTCCACTTGAAATCCCTGGTTATATCTGCTCCAGACCAGAGGCCGCAGGTTCATTCTCAACTTCTTCATTTTTTTAATAAAGTTTCAGTAAGCCTCACCTCCCTTTCAAAGCTTATTACAACACCCCTGCACCCTGGAGCTTTGTGTTGCTTTGGGTTTCCAAATAAAAGCCTATCACTGGTTCATTGTTTCACAACCCCGTTTGAGTCTGACCTAAGCCCCAAAGCCTAGGATGCAAGGCAGTGTCAGGATTACTCCTGCATTTGGCAGGAAAACTACATCTGAAAAGAACAATTAACACTTTGTTAATGTGCCAAAGAACAGACCGATCTGCATGGTGGCCAAAGGCAACCAGCAACTGCCGTTTACCTTGATGTGTATGAGCCAATGTGGGGCAGTTCCGATAGCAGAGCACATTCTTAGCCTTAAAGCACTATGACAGGTGAGAGGTCCTCCTCTAATTTCCCATCCTCTCCATTAGCAGGAATAGCAGATCTATTCTGCCAGCGGCAGAACCCTGCGGTCTGACTCCCACCTGTCAGACAGTATTGCAAATCGCAGCAACAAAAGTGGTAAAAATTCATGGCAGGAAAACAGATCAACAGGGTTGATTTCAGCTCCATGGGACAAGACCAAATGCCATCCCCAAGGAGACTTAGATCCTCCTCTGCTACTTTCATCAGTCATGAACATGGGTGGCCATCTGGGATTGCAGACTGCCATTCGTGCCCTGTGATGTTGCTGTCACCAAATGTGATGCAATACCTCACCAAAGAATAAAAGAGTTTTTGCAAGTCTGTCCTTTGCCCTGTCCCTGGAAGTGTTCAAGGCCAGGCTGGATGAGGCTTTAAACAATCTGATGTAGCAGAAGGTGTCCATGCCTATGGCAGGGGAGTTGGAACCAGATGATCTTGAAAGTCTCTTCCAAACCAAACCATTCTATGATTCTATGATTCTTTCAAAACTATTTCTGCCTGCGTGTTCTGCACCCTGTGTCATAGAATCATAGAATCACAGAATGGTTTGGGTTGGAAGGGACCTCAAAGATCATCTAGTTCCAACCCCCCTGCCATGGGCAGAGAAATCCTCTGCTACACCAGGTTACCTAAAGCCTGATCCAACCTGGCCTTGAACATTTCCAGGGATGGGGCATCTACAACTTCTCTGGGCAACCTGATCTAGTGCCTCACCACCCTCAGAGTGAAAAATTTCTTTCTTAGATCTAATCTAAATCTCCCCTCTTTCAGTTTAAATCCATTGCCCCTTGTCCTATCACCATATACCCTTGTAAAAAGTCCCTCTCCAGGTTTCCGCCTGGAAAAGTTCCAAGAAGTCTGACACTTAGGGCAGATCCCAGACTACTGTCCTCAGATGTCTCTACATGAGCATCCTACTTCCCACTCCCCTCCACCAAAACCTTGCTTCATCTAGACCCTTTAATACCAAACAGTGTTGGTGTATATTGAGCGCAGATCAGCTCAGTTCCCCTGCTGTCTTCCTCTTACCTGTGCTGGTTTTGACTGGGATAGAGTTAATTTTCTTCGTAGTAGCTAGTATGGGGCTATGTTTTGGATTTGTGCTGAAAACAGTATTCATGATTAATACAGGGATGTTTTAGTTACTGCTGAGCAGTGGTTACACAGTCAAGGCCTTTTCTGCTTCTCACCCCACCCCACCAGCAAGCAGGCTGGGTGGGCACAAGAAGTTGGGAGGGGACACAGCTGGGACAGCTGACCCCAACTGACCAAAGGGATATCCCAGACCATATGATGTCATGCTCAGCATATAAAGCTGGGAGAAGAAGAAGGAAGGTGGGGGACATTTGGAGCGATGTTTGTCTTCCCAAGTCACTGTTACACATGACGAAGCCCTGCTCTCCTGGAGATGACTGAACATCTGCCTGCCGATGGGAAGGAGTGAAGGAATTCCTTGTTTTGCTTTGCTTGTGTCCGCAGCTTTTGCTTTACTTATTAAATTGTCTTTAACTCAACCCACGAGTTTTTGTCACTTTTACTCTTCCAGTTCTCCCCCTCATCCCACTGGGGAGGAGTGAGCGAGCGTCTGTGTGGTGCTTAGTTGATGACTGTGGTTAAACCATGACAGTCCTTTCTGGCACCCAACATGGGGCTCAAAGCCACGACCCTGGTATTAAGAGTCCCATGCTCTGCCGACTGTGCTAGCTGGGCAGGTTGTCACTCCTCTCCTACTGCATGATTATTCCATCCAAGGGATGTACCCACCATGCCCCTGGCTAATTGAGCAATGCATACAGATAGAGGACAATTATATCTTGATGACTCCATGATGGGATTGTACTGTCCACAGCAGAAGATGCTGGCCTGCCTCATCTATCTTTTCATTTATTCTCAGGCCTCCCTACAAAACCTCAGGGCTGAAGACAGACAGTGAGCTATAAGCAAAATTTCACCAGCGAAGATGCAATTCTACAACATCCATTCAAGATGGAGCAGAAGTCACTACAATAATAAAGATGGATATGTGGAGAGACAGACAGACAGATATGTAGATAGACAGATAGATAGATGATAGGCTGTATCCTGTATATTAAAGCTGCAGGCAATCTGTCATCCAGTCTCTCTCTCTGTTTTTATCCCTCCCCTTTTTTAAATTACGCCTATTGCTCCAGTGAAATTTATTACGATGTAAGAAATAATGAGTTTTTAAAGATATTTTTTACTTTTTAAGCAGAGGTGTGAGGGCTCCCCGAAAACAAATGGATGAAGATGTGAAAGCTTATTGGATTGTCACGTCAGATACATTATCCCCAGGGCTCTGAATGAAGAATTAGACCATGGAGATCTTATTTGACATTAGATGTTTCAATTTCTCCAAGAACATTAGGCGTGTTGGATTCAGCACTGAATTCAATAATAAACAACAGTGCTGACCCTCCCCCCTTCCCCTTTTACCCCTTAGCATTTTAAGTCAGAGACATGTTATTAAGATTTATTTTACATTTTTATTATTGCATTCACAAGAAAAGGCAGATCATATTTGCATAATTCATTTTTATACAAACCTTTATGTATTACTTACAGCTGCCGATTCTCCCCCCTTTAATATATGTGTTTATATGGCAGTAAAACAATGACATTCAAGCAATACACAGAAGATGATTTACTTCAACCCTGCAGGTATTGATGTATATTTATTAACCCCTGGGAATTATTTTGATTGAAATCCCTTTGGATAACGCTCATCAAGAGACTGAGGCTACATACTTGCTAGTAGCTTTCCAGATAGAAGGCAAGAGCTCAGCATCAGACCCTCCCGGAGTGATCAGTGAATGGCCATTTGACCATGGTGGTAGTTGGGGCATTTTTATTCTTAAATGTGTCTAGTTGGAACCGCAGTGCCAGGTGCAGGATGAATGCTGAGACACACTTCCTGGGACGATGAACATGGAGGATGAGCATCCGGACCGCCGGCGTGCCGCACAGTAAGGAGCGTTGCCTGGGGAGATCTCCATATCCTCAGAGCCAGACCAACACAGCCACATGCACAGCTCCTCACTGCCCTGCTGAGCTCCACGGACACATACCCCATGCCTCATC
The DNA here is from genome assembly GCF_009769465.1 of Tauraco erythrolophus. Lineage (NCBI taxonomy): Eukaryota > Metazoa > Chordata > Aves > Musophagiformes > Musophagidae > Tauraco > Tauraco erythrolophus. The sequence continues at coordinate 3,482,460 of NC_141468.1, forward strand.
AGACACAAGTCCACCTTCTCCACCTCATCTTGCCTCCCAAGAGCTGCTCAGAGCTGACCATGGTAGACTCCTTTGTTCACAGGTAGTTGTCCTGGACCTTTTCCTAGGTAGACACCCTCTCTCTCAGACACACACGGGGCTGTGTACCCCAATCTACTCTTTTTCTCTGCATTTTCACACACTGCAGTCAGTGGTTGTCCTGATGGTGGTGGTGAAGGTGGTTGTCATGGTAACTCTCTTTTCCCCTACTGCAAATTCTGCAGGATTTCTTTCTACAGAATCAATTTGTGAATGTGCTTCCTTTTCTTGCTCATCCTTTAAAATCACAGGTATCAGGAATATTGCAGGAATGTAAAATTTGCCAGGCTAAGGGCTTCTCTGAGTGGCTGATACTGAAATGATGCCTGCTTCTGATTGCTACACGCTCCAGGTGCTTTCAAAAGCAGTACAAGAAGTCTCAAGGCAGAAGAATTTCCTCACTAAAGAAGTTCCTCCAGCATCTCCAGATGGAGTCTTGAGTTCTGTCTCTTACACTTGTCCAACCTAAAGAAACTACCACCCTTCTTTTCCTTAACAATCTAGTCCTCCGTTGAGACTTAAATTCATTGAGACTATGGTTTTCTAGACATATTGGGGCAGCCAATTCTACAAGTTAGTTATGGATTAACTAAAATCAGCATTTAGTTTCTCACTTTACCATTGCTACTCTCATTTGGAAAGAGGCTTAGACTTCTCTATAATACTCAGAATAATATATATGCTTATTCTCTTTATTATCTGTTATTTTAGATACCTTCTTTTACTCTCTAAAGACATCTTTCCTAATAGTTTCCAGGGTCTTCGTCTGCTTCTTTCAACACAGACTGCTGCTGTGTTGGCTCCGTGGTGTCATTACAAACCAGCACGGTCTTTTGTCAATCACTCCCACACCAGTCTGTGGTATAACATTGCTGGAAGCACGCTCTAGAGGTCCAGGGCTGAGATGCAGTGGGGTGTTCATCTAGCTATCTAAAAATAAGATATGTAGCTTAAGAAAGTCATGAAAATCCCTGTTGAAGGACATACAGATAAACAGACACTCTCTCCCCAATGTAGTTCACCCCTTTCTGTTGGTGACCTCTCTTAGCGTGGGAGAACAGCTTCTGTCTCCATCGACTAAGGAAAGGGCCTTGATGTGGAGCTATGTCCAGAGGTTTGCCTTATGTCACCCAAAAGTACAATAAAGGAGCCAGAAAAAACATCCCACCTTCTGGCCCCAGGCCACAGGTATCCTCTACAAAAAAAAGAAAAACAAAGCAGCTTCTCCCTTGGTAAAGGCATCCCTACATGCACTTCCTCTGCATGGTCTGGCGTTATATCAAAGACTATGTTTGCCATCGGCTGAGCATGACAGCACGGTGTGTCTGGTGAGGGAGGGAGGGCTGGCTTTTTTTTTGGCAAATGATACACTCGTTTCACAGAAATTGCCAGGAAAATGAAAAGGAGGAAAAAAAAAAAAAGTGTAGATCTTTCTCACTTAAAAGACCCACAGATAAAGGATTCCCAAAGAATCAGGCAAATGGTGTTATTAAACTATTCCATCAGGGCTATGGCAGATGGATCTGGATTTACTTCTTCACTCCAAGAAATTTAATCTGCAGATCTCTCTCCGGCTTGTTTCTTTTTTGCTAGAAACACGGGTGGCCATTTTTGGGTAGCCAGCCGACACTCCTAAAATGGACACAGATATTTCCTATGATACTTAAGGTCAAGAGAACAATGAGGTATAGGGACTATCTGCACTTCAGCATGCTGGATTTAACGACATTTCCATCAGGAAAGGTTCCCCAGAGCGTTCTTCACATCTCTCCTGAAGTCAAGTTTAAAATTCATTCACCCAGCTAGGGATTTATCTCACCTAACTTCTCCCACCTGAGTGCAAACGTCACCCTCTGAGCCAAAGTGAGATTTGTCTGCCCTGTTTTAGACATCTTTCTCTTAAAACGAGATGCACTGCACCAGCAAGGTGCACTTCTCTCCAACACTGATAAAAAGGCTTAGTGATACTTTCAAAATTCTGTTATGGGACAAAGGAAAGACCATATATATGAGCTAAGAATTCATTCTTAGACCAATAGATGTTTTAAGAGTCCAATAGTCCAAATTATCCAATTAGTACAATAAAGTTTCATTAGTGATGTAGTTAAAACTGCTACACAGAGACATTCCCACCTTCCCAGTAACCGTCCCCTACTTCTGATGTACTGATCACCCTGCCAGCATTCCTCTTCGTCCCAGGGCTGACAGCTTCAGTGTGCCCCTGGCACAGTGGATCGGATGGAGATGTCAAGTCTTCACCATCCTGAGCTCTTCCCTGCCAAGAGTGTGATGTACGTGGTGGGGTTTCTTCCTCCTCACTCTTGGGTCCCACCAGGGGTATCTTCACTCCTCCTCTTCCCACTGCTCACTCCCTCTCCCTGGTCCCCAGCACCAGTGGCAGAGAAGCCCAGAACCCAGAGCACCCAAAGGAATGGTGTTTGCTGGGCAGTGCCTGCCCAGGATGGCAGCCCTTGGTCACGCGGGCTGTCCCTAGTGCTGAGCTCAAGCAGGTTGAGCATGAGGTCCTTGGCCATGGGACCCCTGTGATCATAGGAGGATCCAGGTGAGGGCTTAGCAAGCCTGGAGTGACCTGACACTGGGGAGTCTCAGGTCAGCTCAAAGCCTGTGGTCTTCCACTATCAATGGCTGAAATCACATTAGGTGGGCTGCAAATGCCAGCGCAAAGAGATGTCCCAAGATTGTGTATCTAATGTTATTCCCAGAGAAACTAACCACAGAGCACTGACCTCTTCTTGTTTCACTCTCTTCACCCCAGGGATGGCTGCTGTTCCATTCTCTCATGGCATACTCTGATCTCCAGCTTAAAAGGCGTCCCAGCCATTCCCTCTCATTTTTTTTTTCACTAAGTCATGGAATAATTTGGGCTGCCAGTGACCTACTGCACTTTTTCCTCCAATCCACCAGCAAGGTCAATAGAGAAACTTCTCATCTCAAAGTTAGATGAAGTTGCTCTGAAAGAAGAGAGAGCAACTTCCTTGAAAAGTTTCCAGTTGATGCTAACACTGAAATAAGAGAATATCTGCTCTGTTTCTCCAGTTGTTTCTCACCTCTCTAAGCTCAGCACTTCTTATAAGCAGAAGTTTCAGATGCCGTGAGTGTTTTTCTCCTGACAAAAAAGAGAGGTCAGAATCCACTGTTAACTTCACTTATCTGTCATGAAAGTTGATGGGAAGCCTCCTATTCCCCCAGCACACAGAATTGCATTTCATGGACAAGGTATTTTAGAAAGTATTACGCTAGAGTTTGATCCTACCTTGTTTCAGACCATGTAGAGATGTACCTTCAGCTTTGAAGGGAAAAGGAGAAGGCACTTAATCAATAGCCATGTGAGTGATAAGCACATAAAACAGATGAGGTTGGCCAGCTTGTATAATGATCAGTAAGACCACATGGGAAATGTATTATTCAGGAAGAAAGATGACCACGGTAGGGATGGTTTTTATGAGGGTCAAGACTGCTTAAGGAGTACCTCCTTGTAGTTAGCTATTTCTTGTAGCCTCTTACCTGGAACATTGGCAGTAAGTTATTAGGATGAGGGGGGAAATAGCTGTGAACATTTTTGGCTTGTCCTGAAGAGGTCAGAAACAGGATATTTTGACTTCCAAAATCTACTGTCCAGAGTGTACACACATGCAAAGTGCTTCAAGATTGTGCAGTAAGAATTTTTTAGATTGAAGCATTATTGTTACTGTAGAACTTAGATCAAATGGGTTGAAATCTATAGCCAGAACCTTCTGTCAAACAACTTCTGCTTCATCCACCAGCAACCCCAGCAGAACCTTGTCAGGTTTAAGCCTGCCTGATTTTAGCCTTGTTATTACAGCTGTGCAACGCTGAACGGAGATGAACGCTCAGGATACACTTCTAGCTCCAGCTGTGCTTCTTGAAGCGGATACTGCTCCCAAATGCACCTGCAACTGTTTATCACCTTCCTCGTGCTTCCTCCTCCCATCGATCAGCTGAAGTGCTCATGCAACTGCTTCCTAACCCACTGCACTCAATATGAGCTGGATTTGCAGAAATGTACTTTTGAAACTGCTTAAAGCAACCTGGCTCAGTTGGGCTGAAGCACGTTGGGGAGCGAGCTCACGAGCAGCTGGATGCAACATATGCAGCTAGCATACGTGAGAGGTGATGACAACCTCCAGCTGAGACCGTGGCAGAGGCAGTACTCTCTTTAGACCACTCGGAGGGATGTTTGTTTCGTAGAGAGAGGATGAGATGCTGCAAATCTATTTAACCAACTCCCTTCTGTAGCAAATCCACGCTCTCCTTTGTAATTGTTGGTGTTTAAAAAAATTAAAGCACATAAACAGCTCAGTAATCATAGTAAGAGGTAGGGACAGTGATTTTCCTTCGACATTTGTTGACTGCTGTGACTGTGTTCTTAGAATCATAGAATCATAAAATGGTTAGGGCTGGAAGGGACCTTCAAAGGGCATCTAGTCCAACCCCCCTGCAAGGAACAGGGATATCTCCAACTAGATCAGGTTGCTCAGGGCCTCGTCCAATCTGGCCTTGAACGTCACCAGGGATGGAGCATCCACCACCTCTCTGGGCAACCTGTTCCAGTGTTCTACAACTCTCATTACAACTCTGTCTTACGAGACAACAGTGCTCTTCTAGCACACGTGTCACAGTTGGAATACCACAATGAACGACGATGTTGCAGAACTTAATCTGGACAAGGCTGAGCAAATCATCCCGTTTCAGACCACAGGCTTTGCATCTTGGAATGGGCAAAGGCTGTATGATAATGCCACCCAAGTGCCTTCTCAAATCTAGGATGTTGTACGCTAGATGCCATTCAAGGGCCAGAAAACCCAAACAGAAGCTGCCACTTGAATTGCCATTCTCATGGTTGCTTTCTTCCTGTGCTGGAGTTTGTGGTGACAGAATTAATGTGATTCTAAAGGTAATTTGAAAGCGTCAAGAGAGGCGAATTATCACATGAAAATGCAAATTGTGCCTTATCTGGGCTGTTCCACAGCTGCTATGATTCATCATCATTTCTTCATCTGTTTTTCCTTTTCCAGGTGAGATCTCAATAAAAAGTGGGGAATGAGAGTGGTAGAGCAGAGCTTCATTTGCCAGAAGAGATTTATAGCTCCTTTTATCCGAATGTAAAACGCCCTTCAACAGGGAAGGAATATTAAACATTTAAAATCACCATCTATCATTCAACCCTTATCTGATGGTGACCACAAATTCCTCACACTTATACCACGAGTATCTCTGCCTTGTCTCCCATGTTATCCTCTGGCTGAGAGGACCAGCATCCTCCAGCCAGCTCTCCACAGCCATCCCTCTACACCAGACATGCCAAGACACTTTCTACCTGAGACACAACTTCAGTGGTGTAAAGCAGCATTATACTTCCAGCTTCACTGGAGCTGCACAGACTCTTTCCAGCAGAAGACCCACAATGCTGTTCTCCACATTTCTCCTGTATAAACTCCTTCATGAATGGAAGCCATGGTGTGTTGGGTTCACACAATTCCAGCAACCACACTGTGGTGGGTTGACCCTGGCTGGATGCCACGTGCCCCCCGAAGCTGCTCTAACACTCCCCTTCTCAGCTGGACAGGGGAGAGAAAATACAACAAAAGGCTCGTGGGTCAAAATAAAGACAGGGAGAGATCACTCAGCAATTATGATGATGGACAAAACAGATTCTACTTGGGGAAAGTAATTTAATTTATTGCCAATCAAATCAGAATAGGATAATGAGAAATAAAATAAAATCTTTAAAACACCTTCCCCTCAGCCCTCCGTTCTTCCCAGGCTCAAATTTACTTCTGATTTCTCCACCACCTCCTCCCTGCCAGCAGCAAAGGAGGATGGGGAATGGGGGTTGTGGTCAGTTCATCACACGTTGTTTGTGTCGATCCTTCCTCCTCAGGAGGAGAACTTCTTATATTCTTCCCCTGTTCCAGTGTGAGATCCCTTCCACAGAGGACAGTCCTCCACGAGCTTCTCCAATGTGAGTCCTTCCCATGAGCTGCAGCTCTTCATGTACTGCTCCAGCGTGAGTCTCTCCCACTGGGTCCAGTCCTTCAGGAACAGACTGCTCCAGCATGGGTCCCCTACGAGGTCACAGGTCCTGACAGCAAAACCTGCTCCAGCATGGGCTCCTCTCTCCACAAAGCCACAGGTCCTGCCAAGAGACTGCTCCAGTGTGGGCTTCCCATGGGGTCACAGCTTCCTTTGGGCACATCCACCTACTCCAGCGTGGGGTCCTCCATGGGCTGCAGATCGATCTCTGCTCCACCATGTACTGCCACAGGCTGCAGGAGGACAGCTGCCTCACCATGGTCTTCACCATGGGCTGCTGAGGAATGTCTGCTCTGGCACCTGGAGCACCCCCTCCCCTTCCTTCTTCACTGACCTTGGTGTCTGCAGAGTTGTTTCACATATTCTCACTCCTCTCTCTGGCTAAAGTTTTCTCTTGAGCATTTCTTTTTCCCTCTTCTTAAATATGTTATCCCAGAGATGCTACCACCATCGTTGATGGGCTCAGCCTTGGCCAATGGCGGGTCCATCTTGGAGCCAGCTGGCATTGGCTCTATCAGACATAGGGAAAGCTTCAAGCAGTGTCTCACAGAAGCCACCCCTGTAGCCCCCCTGTTACCAAAACCTTGCCACACAAACACAATACACACAATTTTCAGTGTGGTGGAGAATGTGATCTACAGACCTGCTCACCTTTACATTGGTTGTATGGTTGCTGATGAGTGCGGGTACTGGGGAAGGGAAGCAGGGTCTGGTTCCTCACTCTTCCAAATGAGGGAAGCATCAGCTGAGTACAGAAGGTGGAAGATGCAGAATAATTGGAAGGAGGTACTTCTTTATGCAGTGAAGTTCAACTGTGAAACTTCTTGTCTTAAGATACAGCGGTTGCTGAACATCTATGTAGTTCAAAACTGAGCTTAAGAAACTTATGAAATAAAAATCTAGCAGCTGTTATTAAACATGAAAATATCATTTTTGGTTCAGTGAGTCCCAAGTTTCTTTCTCCCAGAAGCCAAGATGATGTACAAAATGACACTACATATCAACCTTACTTTTGTTTCATTGGCCACCCGACATTTTTGGAGCAGGACATAACTCCATGGATTTGTGCTCTGACTGAGAATATCCTATCTTCTATCTACATTCTTGGATGCCCTGTGGTGCCCTCCTAATCCTGCATGTCTATGATTGGGAATTAAGATTACATCATTTCTAAATCATGTTCTAGGGGAACAATTGGAAAATGTAGAAGCAGATTCCGCTGCTTAGGTCATGCACAAAGCATGAACTTTATATCCTTGTGGAGAACCTAGCACTCACACCAGAATAAGCAACACCCTAAGATGAGTCATTGTACCTAAAAGAGATTATTATGGAGTGAAGAGGGAACCACAGAGGAGTGGAGTCTACCAGGTGAGAAAATGATGGAGTCCATGTCTGCCCAAGACCAACTAATGTCATGTGTTGGGAAGCACTCGCTATTGAAAGCATCAAGGAATGTGCCTAGAGTTACGCACTAGCAGCATGAAAGATGTTGTGATACACACCTGAGCCAAACTCCAGATTTTCTCCATCTCAGCAGTCCAGAGCAGGCATTTTCCAGGCAGAAAATTCACCCTGTGGATGCTGTGACATCTTTCCCCACGTAATTTTGACACATTTTTACATACGTTTTCTAAGAGACAAAGACAGTGTATCAGACATATTCGAGTGCTCCCAGCACTGCTTCTCTGGTCAGACACCGCAGTGACCCAGGAGCAAAGACACTTTGGGGAACAGCTTCCCAGGCATCATGTCCAGGGAGCAGTGAAAGTGTGAATGGTTCTCACAGAAGATTGAGTTCTAGATTTCACCCCAAGTGGACAACACATTGGATTTTTACCCTATCTACACTAAAACTGTGATTTTGGGTCTTGCAAGTGGAGTACAGAATGTATTTTTAAGTGCTTCATTTATTCCTTTCTAGATGCTACCAGCTAAGCCTCTCAGAAGAACTTACTTGGAAGCCTGAAGTTTGAGTGTGGGCAACAGCCTCCACATTAGTTCATCCCCCAAACATGAATGAGCTGCTTTTTGAAGCACGTAACCAGCCCCAAGTGGTACTGAATTTTACTTTTCTTACCTTTATGGTCAAATAAAGGAAACTGGGATAAAAGGAAAAGAGTGAGTCTCTCACAGACTTGTGATGAGCTGTCACTTAATATTACTGCAAAGCATATTGAGGTCAGAAGACATGATGCAGTAGAAGTGCTTTCAGTTTTCAGTTGGAAGTGACCTGGTGTAACAGAGTCTAGCTGGAGTAGCTATAGTTTCTGAGGATAATGTTTAGTTAGGTAGAACCTCCAAATGCAAGGTCTGCTACTTTTGAGAAACAAAAGAAAAAAAAAAAAACAAACTATTCCATGCAGATTATACAAAGAAAAAACCTGATAAATATAAAAAGCAATACTGTAACACTATATAATCATCTTGTGTATTTGTAGGGGCATGTGTTTGTGCTATTTTAACAGTTATTGCATATAAACTACCAATACAAAAATATAGATAAACTACAACATATCATATAGGTGCATACTGTTGGTAAATACGTACCGTACAGGCAGTTTATCTGACCGTTGACATTGCAGATCACCTATGATATGCACAGATAAAATGGCAATTAAACATCAGTATCTTCAGACCACAGCACTGGCCAGCTCCTGCACAGGCTACAGCAGCAAGAGCATGACCAGAAAGGAAAGCTTTGCCATTATCTCTGTCCTGCACTATGTGCATATCCATATCCAGCACCACTTAGGAAACACTCCAACAAGTGATCATCTTAACAGGGTCAGCACCTTTCCTCCCCAGGACCCCGTAACAAACTTAGCATCAGCTCCTAACTAATTGAATTGGAGCATGATCAACAGTCTAATTGAAGACTATCTCGCATCCATTTCAAGATCATATTATTTCCCAATTTGCTTTCTGAGCTTCTGTTCACAGGTTTAGGAAAAAGGCAAAGAATAAAAAAATAAAAAAAAAAAAAAAAGGAAAGAAAGAGGGGAAAAATCGGCTTTACTTAACAGTTGCTATTTTGGTATCAAAAGGAGTCTGCATTGTTGATTAGAGCGAGAGATCATTATCCCTCTTAGGAGCCCGATGAAGGTCGTTGTGTTAACCTTCAAATCACTCTGTAACTGGAGGCTGCTTTTTTCTCCTGCTGAGCCACACTAGGAGGAAAAAAAAAAAAAACAACAACAACAAAACCCACAAAAACTCAAAGGAAACAAGTCCAGCTCAGCTTCTGCAGACTGGAAAAGCAGAGGGGTGGCAGGGTGGGATTAACTTTGGATGTTGCTGTGTTATGTTATTGTCTCGTCAAAGGAGGGAGGCAGGATGTAGGGAGATGGAAGTAAACATAGAATCATCAAACAGATTTAAACATTTTATGCACTGGATGCCCTGTCGTGACTGGACAGCAACAGGCAGGCACCTTGAGTAACTCTACAGACTGCTCAAAACCAGCGTGTCAGATAGCAATAGCTCGTTAAGCACTAATGTATGGGAAGGCATTTGTATATTTACTCAAATAGGAAGACAGTTAGTTTACGCCCACCAAACTGCCCATGACAAGATAATTCAGATCAATAAATAGGGAGATTTTTCTCTACTGCACGCTGGAAGATAATGCTGCTCCTTTTTTGTTGTTGTTCTTGTACAGCAAGTCCCAGTTTTAAGTGTAGAAAGCAACACAGAGATCTCTGCTGTGTTGATCAGAGGGTCTCAGGCAACTGGTTAAGAGTAGACAAAGCTGTCTCCCTAGATTCACAGAGAATGATGTCCTTCCCACAGATGTGTTTCTTCAACCCACAAACCACAATCTTGATGATCACAAGATCTCAGTGAGAGACGTTACAACCCAGAAGGGCTTCTTGGTTATGGAAGAAGCTAAGTATAATGCCTCTTCCTTGGACCCTATGGTCAGCAGAGGTGAGGCCCACTATGGGAGAGAGATTCTGGCTTCCACACTGCTCAGTCTTGCCTAGAAAAGAGCCAACCTTGGCAAGAAGGACATGGAGCTGCTGGAGCAGGTCCAGAGGAGGGCCACAAAGATGATCTGAGGGCTGGAGCACCTCTCCTGTGAAGACAGGCTGAGAGAGTTGTGGTTGTTCAGCCTGGAGAAGAGAAGGCTCTGGGGTGATCTTATCACAGCCTTCCAGTACTTAAAGGGGGGCTACAGGAAAGCTGGAGAGGGACTTTTGACAAGGGTGTGTAGTGATAGGACAAGGGGCAATGGCTTTAGACTGAAAGAGGGCAGATTTAGATTGGATATAAGGAAGAAATTTTTCACTCAGAGGGTGGTGAGGCACTGGAACAGGTTGCCCAGAGAAGTTGTGGATGCCCCATCCCTGGAAGTGTTCAAGGCCAGGTTGGATGAGGCTTTGGGCAACCTGGTGTAGTGGAGGGTTTCCCTGCCCATGTCAAGGGGGTTGGAACTAGATGATCTTTAAGGTCCCTTCCAACCCAAACCATTCGATGATTCTGTCATTCTAAGAAGGATCAAAATGGCCTATTTCTGTGCAAGAGTGAAGCTCCTTTTCAAGACACTCCATTTACCTGTTGTCATCCAGTTTCCTTCCCTGTGGTGCCAGTGCCCTTTCATTGTTAATCCTCCTCGGACAACTTCTATTCTAAGTCAATCAATGTGTCAATTTAGCATTCACCTTTTGTTGCATCTTAAATCCTTATAATCCCTGTCCTTGCTTCTACACGTTAAATAAATAAAGTTCACATTTTCTCCTGTCTCTCCCTGCTCCCTGTGCCTGGTGAGGAGCAAGCCCTGAGGTGGCATCTCCCAGGAAAGACATACAGATGCAAATCACTGGGACAGGTAATGTGTGTAGGGGAGTCACCTCAGCCTGAAGACAAGGTGAAAAAATATCCCTGCAAAGAAGGAGAAGAGGCTATTCTTCTCTCTACCCTCATCTCCAACAGCCACCCTCGCTAAGAGCTGAAACATTGCAGTGAGAGAGAGTCTTTTCAGGAACAACACTGCATTTGTAGCTGTATCAGCTAAAGACATTCTGAAAAGTCTGAAATAAGTGGAGCAAATTCAAGTGCATCCTGCTAGGTTTTAATAAAAGAAGGTCTATTTCCAGTTTTATGCGAGTCTCACTTTTCTCTGCAGACAATTCCTTTCTCTGTGGTACTCCTAATCTGCAGGCTGTGAGGATGTCATACCAAAGAGGAATTCATCCAGCGTTATTTTTAATACAAAACATCCTAATACAAGACACCTTCCCCAGGCAGAGGTGTAGACAAGGATAAATGCAGGGAATTACACTTGCTCACCGCTCGTATGGGCAAGGAAAAGTTCATCCACAGGTGGATGAGAAAGCTACTTGTTTATTTGCTACATGACTGCTGCTTTCTTGGCAATAGCAGCTAAAGATGACAACACACTTTTGACTTGCCTCAATAATTCACATTTTGCCCTCATAACCCCATGTGAGCCAAATTTCACCTCTCTGATGTTATTAGGGACTGGGTGTAACTCTGTGTGTGTGTGTGTGGCACCAATTGTTTTACACCTCTATCAGTATTTGCTAGGACCAGCCACTTGGCATTACGAAAATGTCTGCTACATTAAAGAGAAGATGAGGCTACGGAGATGACAGCTCAGCATGCTGAGATGACACCTTGGCCCACCTTCCTTCACAGTTGGCCTTTTTTACCTACACACTCTGGGTTTCTACTGTGTATAGGAGCTTGATGCCCCCTGAATGACATCTGGCCCCTACCAAATATCTCATTGGGAAGTTGTTTCCTTCAACCGCCCATGGCCATGTCTATGCTGGACAGTCTCATAACCAAAACCTATGTCCCCAGCCCCCATGGGTTGGTACTGGCGCATATACTTCCTGAATACAGCAGGATGCTCTGGTCCAGTAGAGGAGTATTAAAATAAAAGAAAAAACTAAATAATTTTCCAGACAATTGAAAACAGCTCCACAGAAAGGATCAGCTTTTCCATCAGATGCTGCATGTGGATAAGGGTTATCCTATTTAGACTGACAGAGCACCTGGCATCATGAGGTCTTGCTTTCTGACTCCAGATCCTCAGTGTTACTGCAGCAGAGATAGTTGAGTGCCTGGATGGATGGACTGAAGCAGTCGAGTTGGCATACCTGAAGAAAGTGCTTATCATTTCACCTTTTAAGATACCTTAGGTTGCTTGTCTGTGACCAACAGCCATGTTCTCAGCACCCTGATGTCTGCAGAGCCTCTGTGTGTGGCTATCTCCCATACGCTTCCAGCTCCTGCACAGAAAGTGCTACAGTTACCCAGAAATATTATTGCTCTGCATCCTCAGTTTCCTGTTGAACTCCACGAGTGTGGGCCTCAATGCCATTTCAGCCAACGTTGCAAACGATACAAACTTTGAACCAGCAGCTAAGTGGCAGAGAAGGAGGATTGATCTTCCTTGTGAGGAACAGATCTTCCCAAGACTGTGGAAAGGGAATAGAATAACTTCACCCTCCCTCTGTAAAAGAGAATTAGAAGTGCTGAGATATAAAACTCTGATTTTGGACTGGGCTGCCACCCTCCTCCTGACATTGCCCAACATCCATCCCTCACCTCAGATGCTTTGAGCAGCCTTACTTCTCACACTGACTCAGGAACATGAGCTTTTCCAATTAACCTGTCAGGAAGAGCGATGTATTATTTTCCAGCACTCGAGTCATTTAAAAATCAGCAGATCTCAGTGACCTGCTTGGCATGTTAAACTCTAAGTCAGTGTCAAGGAGGTACGTGATACTGGCTTCACCACAGCCTGCAGAGCTGATGCAGAGGGACTGGAGTTTGGAAGGAGATGCTGCATCTGTGAAAGAGGAGGAGCAAACCACGCAGCCAAGATGCTAAAGTCTCATTTAGGAACTTTGCTATATTATTATAAATCCATACCAAGTCTGTTGCTGGCAGAGACCCAGTTTGGACAGCCATGTCCTAACTCACATAGTCAAGAGAATGCCAAATACTGAATGGTGCTAACTGTGGTGGGGGCGATATCCCCTCGATAACTCAAGAGAAATCCATCTCTTGACCAATGCTGCTGAACCAAAGAAATGTTCTCCTCTTGGATCCTGTTATCTTTTGACCATGACCTAGCATAATGAGGAGCTGGGCTGGAGGTTTTGGATGTATCCAAGGTGCTCATCACCTGCACCACTGCCAGTCTGGTACCCTGGTCATGTTGATGGAGATAAGTCTCCCACTTCAATTCATCAGTATTTTTCCTCTGACATCTTTCCCTCCACGAGCCAGGCCCTGGTATCAGTCATCCTCTGACCACCATATCATGTCCCAGCTAAGTACTTCTAGGCAGAAAACATACACCTGAGGTCTGCTTTTTAAAGCATATGTGAATGCCTGGGGACTTGAGGGGAGGTAAATGGGTTTCTTTGCAGGCTCCTCCTGTGCTCCTGGGGAGATGACGTGGGTTTTTTTCGCTTGTCTTCAATCGCAGAACTGGAGCTAAGTGTTATTGATCTGAGACCTAGAGGGAATATTTCTGAGCGGTTCACCCTGGCATCAGTCCATCACTTAGCTGGTATTTATTATTCAAGGCTGGCAAGGGATTCCTGGCAGCATGCCCTGGCCAGACGGCAAACTGGTGACGGAGGAGCCGAGTGAGTCAAGGGCAAATGCAGAGGGGAATGAAGGGAAGAAGAGGAAGAAATTGCAAAGCAGATTCTCCCTTCTCAAATTAACTTAAGTGGTTCTCAAAGTCTCTCTCTGCGAAGTTGCCCTTATGTGCATTAAAACCAAATTTTCCCTTCTTAAATTAACTTTGGTGGTTCCCAAAGTCTCTCTTTGCAAAGTTGCCCCTGTGTATATTAAAAACTCAAAGCACATGGAGCTTGCAGATGGTCAGCTTGAGCTGATTTTTGACTAAGAGTTAAGATAAAAATGCAGAAAACCAGGACAAGAACAGGACAAGGCTTCACCCACCAAGAAAACAGGAAAGGTTCATATGATGGAGCAAAGAGGCAGCTATGTGGACACTTGCAGAGTGGAAATGGGCTATTCTCCAGATTTGGAAGATCTAAGAGGAAGACTCATGACAGTATCTGTCTTGCTTAGTGAATACTGTCATTTGGGCTGTTCCCGTAAGTCCAGATAGATTTGTCTTGCCTGATCATTAATAGAAAGATGTACAGCCATGTTGATTGATCTGTTCAGTCCCTTCTGAAGGCTTCTGTCAAAACCATCCTTTATTCCTTGCTAGGCAGCGCCAAGCTAGCTTGGCATGACCTGATGCAGCAGCTCCTCTTGAAAGCTCATCAGAACAGCACAGCAGATGCAAAGTAGGTATCTTTTCTTTTTTTTTTTTTGGATAAAGGGCTAGGAAGTAACTGAGTCTGAAGCAGGACAGGAAGCTTTAGTGATCGTCACTGGTGTCCTTGCCAAGGGAAAAAAAGACGGAAAACACAGCCTCAACAGCCCAGTTCTACGACAATTCCCTGTTTCTCTCTAATGATCACCCAAGAGCACAGTGGTGATTCAGGGCAGTATTAGGGCTCATTCTCTGATGATTTGGGGATAAAGGCTGCAAATTTTCAGACAGGATGGGTTAGATGAAAAAGACAACATCTACAGTGTCAGCTCCCAGTCTGCTATCCCCATGCCAGTTTTACAGGACACTTTGCACAGATCCTGGTTTTGAAGAGTTAATGAAAAACAACAGCACATTATCCAACATGGAGCAGACTGAATGAAGGTATCCTAAGCAGCTTGTAAGAAGGGTCGAAAGATCTCCTGAGAGGATGGAGTTAAGCCTCTGCTTAGCTTAGCCCCAAATATTGCAGCAGGGTTATGGTAAAGCAGGGTCAGATAAAACTCTGTGGAGTTGCAGGAAAATCCATAAAAATCAGCTTCTGGAGAGACAGTAGGCTGGGCAGAGCCTTTGAGAAGCTGAGCACAGGGTGTCTCTTTTTCCGAGGCTGTAAACTTGTCCGTATATTTCAAGGCAATAATTCTTGAAGTTTAAAAGCTCTTGTAACCTTTGCACTAAGATAACATTGGTAGAAAGGGGGAAAAAATATCCCTCAGGCTTGGTCAGATTAAAGAACCCTGTCTGATAGGATGCCATGAATTCTCCTGTTATTGATCTCTGGGTTCATCGTTGAGACAGTGGACTAACGGACCAGCACATTTGCTTGGTTTTCCTCTCACTAAAAATTATATTAAATTCAAGTGGGACGTTAATAATAATAATAATAATAATAATAATAATAATAATAATAATAATAATAATAATAATAATAATAATAATAATAATAATAATAATTTATTATTCCAATTCTCTTAGACAAATTACTACAAGGCTAGTCCAGCTCTCACTGATTTTACAAGAACTCCCAGACACTGAATTTTCACACCTGAGTCTTTGTGTTCCTTCCTTCTGAACGTTTCAGTCCTCCTGCAAATGTTCATGGCTAAAAAGCTTCCTGTTTGACTTCCATCTTTGAAATAGTCTTTGATTTCTCCAGCTACCTGATATCTAGTCTGAAAACGGGCTCATTACAAATGTTGGTCAAAAAATGCCATATAAGAAGCTGTCTGATGGCTGCTAAAACAACAACAAGAAGAAGAAGCTCTATCTAAGCTCCTAAGATTTTAGTCTGTTAGGTGGAGGGTACATCAGCCGAAGATCTGGCTGTTCTTATCTTCGTGGCACAGCAAAAGGTTTCCTGATTTTCATCTCAGTTATTCTCTGGATACGAGGTGTAGAGAACAAGGCTGGAAAAGTCAGAGAGAAAACCCGAGTAGTGATGGATGCCTGTTCCCAGGAGCTGCAAAGGCACCTTTTCCCATGACTTGTGCAACGTTGCCATGTTTCACACCCTCGTTGCTGACTTTCACAAAGCAGGGACTGTGGAAATGAAATGAACTGTGGCTTGATAATTGAGACGGCAGCTAACGTGAGCTCGGTAGGTTTGGGCTGAAAGAAAGTATATTTTAATTATTAGTGGCCAATTAAATATTGAATAAGTTCCATTATTGTAGGGGGATTTTGTGTCTCTCAGGGACCCTCAAAAGAGTTAATTAGAGAGCCTGCACACACACGTGGTGTGTATGTGCCTCCAACCCCTTCAGTGCTGCTGCTGCAGATCCCAGTGCAGGAATGCAGGTATTTTCCACCCTGTGAGCCTGAAATGGTTTTGGGTTTTTTTTTGTATTCTTTAAATTATCTAGTGGCAGTCTATATTTAACAACAGGAATCTAGGCATAAACTGCGAAACGGAAATCTGATCCTGTGTTATTGTGGCTGGAGTAACTGGTTAATTTAAATCAAGCTTGTGCACATCCCTGCCAGCCTGTAGCCAGAGCAGTGACCACAGTAGGGATACATCTTCACGTTGGTAAGAACATGCCCAGCAGGTAGCTGTTCATGTCAAATAGCCCACTTCCAGACATCAAATAGGTAGGTAGTCAAGGGATAGTACAGTTGGGAACCATTCTTAGTAGCTTTTTTGATGCAGTGTAGCTTTGTTATTAGGGATAAGAGAGCTCAACCCCATCAGTGCAAGCCATACCACATCAGTAGCAAGGCTACAGGAGGACATTGCATCTGCTAAAATAGATATAGCCTGTGATTGTAAGTCAGGTTTTGGTAGCATAACACAGAGGTGCAGAATTAGCCAAATAGAGCTACTGGCCACTCAAGATCTAGCACACCAGTCCTGATCCATGACCTGTCAATATTTAAGGATGGCCTAAATGTCCAACATTAGAGCAGCATGTCATCTGGAAAACAGTGCACTTCTCTCATTTGGTAGGGAAGAGGATGACGTGACCTCAGCTGGCAATCAATTTGCACGTGGCATCCATCAGGCTGATGTGAAAGCGAGCTACAAATGGAGTGCTTGTCATTAAGGGAAGATACATGGAAGAGACAGAGATAGAGAAATAGTCCACAGGGGGCTATTCCTGAGGCAGCCCCATCTAGCAAATAGGATTATTGGTAATGATGGGATAATTCACTAAGAAGTCATGTCACATTTAAGTGACCCTCCTAGATGACAAGGGAGTGCTGGAGAAGAGGGGAGTGAGAGGTCCCACCTGGGTCTTGGCCTTCATTCACTGCCCAGCACGTCTCTGCAATGGGAAACAGGGTGGGCAGGGGGTGGTGATTACAATCTTTCAGACAGAAATTATTTCTTTTCTACTGAGAGAACCTCTAAGTTTTACAAACAACATTTCAGACTGAAACTGAATTTACCTCCAACAGATAGTTTGTCTGTATTTTTAAGCCTTCTGTCATGCCACAGCCCATCTGTAATGCATTCATCCTCAGAGAAAAATCCATCCCAAGGGAACCAACACAAAATACAGCCAAGTTCCACAGACAGCATTGGTAGGAAAAGGCTCTAAATCCAAATCTCTGGCTACCACAGTCACGAGGTGACCAGTTAACCTCTCCGGTATTCAGGAACCCTCACGTGGAGATGTCCCAGCAAAATCTGCCCTGTTCAGATCCCCGTTGGAAAACTTGTGCTCATAGTGAGGCTGGTCGAAAATTAGAATCACTCCAGTTTCTTCAACAGTGCGTAAAGGACTTACAAGTTCTTTTAAACTCCTACAAATTCTAGCTTCACTGATAAAAGTATTGGTAAATAAAAATGTCCTTTGACCTTGGTGTTTTAAAAAGGAAATTAATCTTTGTTTTAGTGAGAAACAAAGCTAAAAGCAGTCTGAACAGTGAAGTTATTACTGTAGTTCCCAACATTTAGGGCTGTGCGCTGTTCTCATTACGTGGATACACAACTGGAAATAGCAAAGCAGTCATCTTTCAATTCACACCAGCAGAAAACAGAACACATTTCTGATGACAGCTTTTTCAAATGTTTTGGGGCATCTGTAAGAGAGATGATAATGATTAGATTAATAACACTAATTATTAATGATGGCTATTGCAGTGTGGCTGCTCTCAAACAGAAAAATGAAGTGACGTATAAGCCTGCTGCAGTGCAGTCTGACTCTGTCCTCAGCTCTGCCTCGTGTTAGGGGAATCCACCACAGATATCAGGATAATAGTCGGAGGCAGCAGATGTGAATCAGACTACCATCGTCTTGTAAAGAAGTGTCATAATTAAGCAATCTCACTCTTTTCCCTGTATTTTGCAGATAAAGCCATTTCTTGGTCCTCCACTATACCAGGTGCTGTACAGACAGTACAAAAAACATGGTCCATGCTCCATAATAAAATAAACACATGCAAAAATGTGCACCCAAACTCAAATTCCCAAGCCCATCTCTTCATCAATATCTTATTCATAGGAAGACTTCTCATGCTGAGTTTATTTTGTTTCTCCATCAGACAAGTTGTTCTAGGACTGTCTTTCAGAGGAAGACAACCAATTGATCCAGTTCGAAATTCTTCTTCATCCTCGACCAACTCAATTTAAAACACTATCAATCTGAGTGGTGGCTTCTCCAGTGGAAAAGATGCAAACCAAAACTTTGGTAGTTTTTTTTTGCTTGTGTTGTATTTCTTCACTGATGTCATTTGTGCTTCCTTTTGTTTTGTTTTTAATAACACACAGATATAACTGCATCTTCTGGGTAAAGGCAGCTCACCAGCTGCCACTGTCTATTGATTTGTTTATCTCCATTTACCTTTACAGAAAAAAAAAACAGGGAGCACAGTTTGTGTCCTTCCTGTGACCAGAATCAAGTAGCAGAGATTCTAGGCATGTTCATCTTGATGGAGAAAAAGACCTTGAAGAACATGAGAGGGACAGCTTTTGAACACCTGCTGACGATATAATTTCAATTGCAAAACTGCAACCAGAATGGAAATGCTGTGGATGCATCACAGTGGTACAATCAACAGAGAAGTGAAGGAAGTCAACTCATTGTCATCACAAAGTGTAATGAGTCTGACCTTCACCCTGGTCCTACAGAGGGGTGACAGCACTGCCCCTGCAGTGCATGTGCTGGTGCAGAGTGAAGAAGAGACTCAACATACGTGCTTTTTAAGAGAAAAAAAGGCTGTTAGCCTGTAGTGAAAAACCTGAGAGCAATGACTCTGTGGAGGAAAAGTAAGTTTATTTAGACTTCCAGAGCTACAATGGGATCCTGGCTCAGATGAGGGGCTAAACTTGGAGAATGGTCACTCTAATGTGTCCTGTTCTTAAATTTACAGCTGCTGTTCATGACTGGAGACATGATACTGGGGTAAAAGGTCCATCAGTTTGAGCCAATGTGACCATTCTTGCATTATTCCAGAGAGAGTTCATATTACTTGATAACAGCCACCTCTAAATAACGGTGGCTATTCCCATTCTCTAAAGGAGGGATAGGACTCACCTCACTGATCAAGGCACCTGAATTTAGGTGTCTACTTACAAGCATCTCTCTGGAGTCAAATGTCTTTGTTATTTGAGATGCTCAAAAATATCCCACTTGCCTTCAGCCTTTGTTTCTGAAGGGCTCAGATCTCCAGTGGATCCAGTGTCGTATCTACCAGTCCCATGGGGATGAGCTGGGTACCACAGTGAGTCTCAAATGTCATTGAGTGCTTATGCTTAGGCAAACTCAATGCAGTCAGTGGAGTCTGTAGGGGCTCCCCTTGCCAAAGCAGGTATCACTTCAACATGATCTGGTCTCAGGGACCCACAAGATCTTTCTCGCCTCGAGCATGGATAGGGTTGTTTAGCAAGAAGCTCCCTAAGGCTAATATCACCTACCCTGCGTTGGGAGAGGAGCTTCTCACCTGCTATGCACTTGCTGAGGAGGCTATAAACCCATATAACATTCCCTTCCCCAGAAATTTCCCTCTCCCCTTTTTTATGGTGAGCCAGACGTTTCTTGTTTTTTGTCACTGGGACCTTTACACATGTCTACCCCAGCCTCCATTCTCCAGCTCTGTTGTCTGCTGAGATGATACAGCTCAGATTTGTGCAACCAAATGCCATTACCCCAATGAAAGGTTTGGCATATCTCCAGGGACAGTCCTTTATCCATGCTCACCCCATAACCAGGCTTGGGCACTCTCTGGGAGTGCTAGCTAGCACACCCTAAAAAGGTGTCAAGACCGTGCTCCAGCCTGAGTCAGGCTTGGTTTGTTCTTCTGATGAGGACCTGACTGAGATCACCTTGCCACTGTGTTCCTCATTTGTATCCCTGTCTCCAGACACAAATCGAAAATCATGAGAACTTTTCTGAGACTTTGCAATGTTGAGGAAGCAGGCTCTAGACAGAGAAAATCCTGCTGAAGACTGGGCAGCACTTTGCTTTAGAGGTCCATGGTTGGTCTCTCAGATGAATCATCAAAGGGAAATTAACTCAAACTGCAATGGGAACACAAGAAGCTGCATGTTTATAACAAGACTTATGAAACCTCTTTGTATATTTATGTGTATGTCAACTTGTATGCCCGCCCCTAGCTCTTAACAATTTCTTCTTTGCTTCTGATCAGTTCCTGCCTCATCTGATGCAGAGTTAATGACATCAAGAAGGTGGAGTTCTAACAAGTTTGGAGGTGACAGGCAGCCAAGTAAAGGACAGAAGTCTACTTTGCTCTGAGAGAAAGCTTGCAAAACGAGTTTACCCCTTACGAGCTACCTGAGAATCCACATGGAATGCATCCCAGTGGTCTCACCACTGGAAAAGGTTTGGCTGGAGTTTTCACCTTCTGAGATGCTGGCATCACTCCAACTGGTGATTCCAGTCCTTTGGGGAAATGAGGCTTCCTGAGTGCAGCAGTGTGGTGGAATGATTTGCTTCATTAAAAAAGGCAGAATTTCCCTCTGTTCCCCAGAATTTGATGTACATCTCAAGATGTACATCTGACACAGTGACATAGGAAGCAATGTACAGAGATAAACAGTCTGTCAGCAGCATCAGGAAGTCTTCATGCTCTTATTTTAAAGTTTCTCTTTTCTGCTATAATGCCACACAAAGTAGTGCCGGTATCTAACCTTTTCTAGAAAACCTGCGTTCTGTTTGCAATTTCATGATGGTCGTATCAACCAGAAGAGCAAACTGGAGCAACCAACTGCCTCTTTGAGCTGGCTTTCTCATGCCACTCTGCCCTCCAGGCTGAGTGCCGTGAGTGCCTCAGTGCAACCTTTGAATACAGAAGACCTGAGGACTGAAGTGCCTAATCCCCAGCAAATGCTTCTGCTGGCTTCAACCGTGAGTTTCTGTTGAAAGGGAAGCAAGAGGTTCCTTCTGGAGGGAGAAATCCCCTGGAAGTCAAGAGGAAACCTGTTGATATTAGGAAACCACAGCCATTTAGCATCAATCATAATGACTGATACTGTTAGAGAAGAGGGGTCAGCAATGGCTTGGGGACCTCAAACAAATCAGCATGCTGCTGGAATGATGGTTGTTCCTGCACTTTAACAAGGGCTGGAGTAGAGCTAGGAGCCATTAATTGACTTTTAGCTCTAACTGTAATCCCGATGTCTTTTAGATGTCAATTAACCACCAGTAATAGGTGGCTAATTGTGTAAGATGGCCTTTCAAATGAGATGTAAGACAGAGACACAACCACTCTGCAGGCATTAAGGGTCTTTCTGCATTTTGCACAAGAACGAGGAACACAGAGGGAAGTTTTCTCTGGCCCTTTTCCAGTGTCCTTCATTACATTGAACCCTATGTCTACATTGGATAATTTTTTACTGTAGCTATATCATAGAATCATAGAATCATAGAATGGTTAGGGCTGGAAGGGACCTTCAAAGGCCATCTAGTCCAACCCCCCTGCAAGGAACAGGGATATCTCCAACTAGATCAGGTTGCTCAGGGCCTCGTCCAACCTGGCCTTGAACGTCTCCAGGGATGGAGCATCCACCACCTCTCTGGGCAACCTGTTCCAGTGTTCTACAACTCTCATGGTAAAAATTTTTTCCTAATATCCAATCTGAATCTACCTCCCTCTATTTTAAAACCATTACCCCTTGTCCTATCACAACTGGCCCTCCTGAATAGCCTCTCCCCATCTTTCCTGTAGGCCCCCTTGAGGTACTGGAAGACCGCTATAAGGTCACCCCGGAGCCTCCTCTTCTCCAGGCTGAACAGCCCCAACTCTTTCAGCCTGTCCTCATAGGAAAGATGCTCCAGCCCTCTTATCATCTTCGTGGCCCTCCTCTGGACCCTCTCCAACTGGTCCATGTCCTTCTTATGTTGGGGGCTCCAGAACTGGACGCAGTACTCCAAGTGAGGTCTCACAAGGGCAGAGTAGAGGGGGAGAATCACCTCCCTCGACCTGCTGGCCACGCTCCTCTTGATGCAGCCCAGGACACGGTTGGCCTTCTGGGCCGCAAGAGCACATTGCTGGCTCATATTGAGCTTCTCGTCCACCAGTACTCCCAAGTCCTTCTCCTCCTATATCTTCATTATAGCTTTTATCTTGTGCTTTTATCTGTCCAGGAGTATACAGAGTTGTTTTATTGTAATAACATTTAAAGGTCAAGGCAGAAGTATCTCACAGGTGCACATTATGGGGTCTAACAGAAGCTCTGCCTTTCGATATAGGATAAAGGGAGAAACACAGCTGACAGCTCCTTCCATGAACTGCAGAGTCAGTGAAATCGGCTTTTGCAGAGAACAGTTTCTCCTGCTTGGATGTCCCAAGATCTAAAAAAGCCCAGACATCTAACCTGGGCTGGAGCTTTCCCAGAGGGAACTGCACGGTTGCATATATGCTGTCAATGTCAACTGTCAAGCATTAATTACTCAGAAGGATCACACTGCTTCAGGGTGTCAGAAGTCGTGTCCTGTCCCTAGCAAAGCCATAGACAGTTATTACTCTTTGACAAACTGTTTCAGACCTCTGATCACTCATATTTACTCTTCCCTGACCTATTTCCAATTCACTTCTCTCCCATTTTGAATGAGACCAGAACTGCGCACAGTATCCAGAACCTGGAGATACCCTGAGACAAAGATACTACATCTTTACTTCTCTATTCTTGCCTCAATAAGACCCTAAATTTTATTTGCTTGCCTTGATCCGCACAAACACTGAGTGGATGTTTGGATGGGTCTCTCTCACGTGCGTCCCTTATCCCAAGAGCACAGATACCTTTCATTGGCTACTTCTCTGCTTCAGCCTTATAGGCGACTGCTATTACACCTCCTTTCAGATATCTCTTCTCTGCATTGAATACTTTCTATTCATATATTCCAGACTCTGCTGTCATCATGGTCAGACTCAATCCATGGCCCCAGTGTGCTGGTGGAGAACGAGGTCTGACAGGATCTAATTTAATCACTCTTTGGCTCCACAGAGTAAAACTTCAAAAGATCAAGAGCAGCTGTGAAGATGCAATAAAAGCAAACCATCACCATTCATTGTGTCCCAGGGTGCAAGTAGGTGGTCACCCAGGCAAGGGTTCCTCAGGAGCCCTTACATCCAACAATTGACATCTCATAAACAACAACAACTGTAATTCCAGCTTCTGTCTCTCTACAAATTCCTCTTACTTCCTCCTCCTCCTTCTGCTGTATGAACCAAGCTCCTGTGCACTGTCGTTCCCCGGTCTTGCTGGCAGAATGGCACAGAGCATGCTGTATCTTTCACATGCCTGTGTGGAATCCTGTCTCTGTGAAAATCAAAATATTATCTGAAATACCATGGTCCCAGCATCCTTTTTTTGTTGTTCTTTTTGGTTGGGGTTTGTTTCGACAAATAGGTTAACAGGTACTCGCTATCCCTATTGCTGAGTAAAGTGTCCTCAGGAACAGAGGTGAGCTACCAATCTCCACCTCTCCCAAACCACACGTGCTACCCTGTAGCTCCCTCCACACCATGCCTACGAGGGACTGAGATATTCAGCATCACCCTTTATCTCTGGAATAGTGTGTTTGTAAGAACTGGAAGAAACATTTGCCATGAACAATGTCAATAATCTTTTTTAATCTATATGTTCCTCCAAAGCCTCTGAAAGTCAACCAATCCAGCTAATTTTTGTCACTAGAGCTTGCAAGATTCTGCAGGTCAAGCAGAGCATAGACTTTTCTTTTTTGCTACTGTTGTAAATTGAGATGAATGAAACTTTCCTCCTCAGAAGCAGATAAATTTCAAAGGTGGGGCTCAGCGTTTGTGAAGCCCCTGCAGACGGAAAGATGCATTATCATTGCCCAGTTGGATTTCTACAGTAGTGAGATGCAACTCTGATGTTTAGAAAGGAGCAACATTGCAGCTCACAGTATCATCCAGCTGCATCAAGATCAAAGATGTACTCACAAAACGACATCACATCTGCCACAGCAGACAGATTGAAAACCCGTCATTGCGACATTTAATGTATTTTCCCAGTGCAAGAAGATAACCACAAAGTAAGGCTACAGCCATGATCAAGGTTTACGATTGCATGACATCTGACTCAGTTCACCTAACAATTACAGCAATCCAGAGTCTTGCATCTTCTGCTTCAGTGCCTCCTTATGTTTTGATAGCAGATTGGAGACAGAGCAGCACAGATCAGGACAAGTGACACCAACATTCAAGTGCTTGACTGATAAGAAAATCACTCAGGATGTCACTACAGGAAAAATTACTTCTGTGCTTAAGAAGCACTTCCCCAGCGTGAGGAGGGGTTTGCTCTACAGAAGGGGAAAGGAGAAAACTAAAACTGCTTGCTGAGCGGAGATCATTGTCTCAGTAATTCCCATCCTTCACAGATACCCGAAACTTGGCCCCTGCAGGGTGCAAGCCTAAGCTAGTCCCAGAAGTCTTGAACGTATTTGAACATACAGGAATTTCTGCTAAAGTCTGCTTTGACATCATGCAGAGGGCTTGTATTTTCATATATATTGAATATATATATATACCATATTCAAAGGTAGAGGGTGAAGCAGCAGGAGCCCATGAACCTGAATTTTCATCCAGTCTTTGACAGGGCTTTGCTGTCATGCCTTAAGCAAAACACGTGCCTCAGTTTCCTTTCTGCAGAACAGAAATGAGAGAGAAGATAGACATTTGCAGAAATATGGCAATATGTTTGCAAAAAATCATGAATAACGGGTTCCCTTATAGAATCATAGGATCATAGAATGGTTAGGGTTGGAAGGGACCTGAAAGATCATCTAGTTCCAACCCCCCTGCCATGGGAAGGGAAACTTCTTTTATAACTTTCAATTCAGCAGATTAAATATGCAACGTGTAGCTCCATACTTTGTAGCATGATTCCCTCTCTAGCTATCTGAGAGACTAGATTCAGGATCATCTTCTGGTACAACCTGAAGACTACATCCAGAGGCATTATCCAAGCAAAGAAACCAGTGTTTGGAGATTTTTCTGTTTGAGTATATACACTTTATGCGATTTTTCTCTTGACTGTTATAGAAAGATGAGATGGAAAAAGAGTGTGTTGGAAAAAGAAGGTAGACACGATAAGCCAAGTGCAGCCTCCACTGCAGCTGATGGGAGACCAGCCTGAGGTAGCTAGACTGCAAAGCTGACACTGGGTGCTGGTCTCTGGTGCTCCAACATACACGATTCCACAGAAGTCAACACCTTGTTGAAAACGGTATGATCATGTCTCCCTCTAGAGACTGTCTCTACAACCTCCATCAGTTAGGATTTGCATTCTCCTAATGCTTAAACAGTTCAAAGATCAGAGTAAGGCTTTGCATCCAGCAAGCTGGAGGTCATGTCTCTGCAGCTATACTCCTGTGAGCCATGTTAGCGTTTCTCTCCCCCGTGCTCCAGCAGTGATAGACACCACTGGAGGCATATCACAAGCACATAAATAGCATGCACATCCCACTGACAGGCAGAAGACTAGCAATTTGGAGCTCTCCAGAGGAAGGAGAAGCAATCATTGTCAGGAGAGCAAGTAGGAGGAGGAATTGCATGGCTAGTTCACCCAGCTACGCTTGCTAGACTGGTTTCAATATGGAATAGAGAAGTATGTACCTGTACTTAAAATTACAGTGAATCCAGAGTTGGATCTAGCTTGTAGGATTTGTTTTCCCTCTGTTCAAGTGACTGAAGACTTTTTTAGAAGGTATCTGTGTCTGGGGGAAGCTCGGAGCCTGAGCAGGTGAGGCAGACAAAGGGGGAAAGCTGGAAACACAGAGGTTCATTGAGGGGAAACTTGAGGTACCAGTGAGAACCAAGTCCAAGTCTGCAAAGCTTTATGGGATCTAATGCCACCTGACTGCCCTGAGGTACACATATGGGACTAATCTATGACACCAGACCTATTGGAAATCCACAGTTTTCTAGAGAGGCATCCGGGGATCTTCTAGGACAACTCACATAGATGTCTGTGGTCAGTTGAACTATGCCCTCTCCATCTGCTGATTTACAGGAGACTGAGTAGAAGCAGCCAGACTGACCAGGAGTAAGAGGTGATTGAGGCTGCCCTTTATGTCTTGAATGGAGATGCTATACAGTTATCTGATGCCTACATCCACACCCAGAATGCAACTCATCTCACCTACCTCTAGACATGCAAAATCTGGATCCAGTCTTAGAGGGCATCCCCTGTATTCCACAAGGAGAGAGATTTTAGCCTCACTTCATTTACTTGTTTATATAATTCATGCTTCAGATGGTTTCTATCAGTCAAAGGAACCCTTGAGGGGTTGAGGTTGATGGAGGAGCACCAGTGTGCTCACTGCTCATGGACACTCAATCAAAGACAAAGGTGATGTACTATCAGAAGTTGTCAATGAATTTCCCCACAGTGTGGTTTTCCTTCAGGAAACACCAGTTCACCTGACAGCAGAGGGCCTCTAATGAACGTGATATGAAAATGGTTTCTCAGGTCCTGTCTGGGTCAAACAGACACAAGAAATTAGATTAATTTGCAGATTAAGTCATTTGCATTTAGATGTTGATGTCCACAGATGCTAAAGGATGATTCAGTTGCCTAAACATGGTGCCATCTGAGATGTCCTCAATTACTTCATGTGGACCCAGCAAGCATGTCAAGGCCTTGGAGAGACAACCCCTTCTAGGATAGCATTTGGAGACCAGTTGAAGGCTTTAGGGAATCTCCAATATCGCTGGACACTTACACTTAGTCTACTGAATTCTGTCTAAAACATCTGCATCTGGAGTTGAGTCCATCCAGCATGTCAGGATAGTTGATCCCACTGTGGGATCCCATTGATACTAGTACAGTTGTGACAGGTCTGAGTTCCAGGCTGAGATCTGGTGGTGAATCTGCTCCGGCTCCAAGGATGCTGACTTGGCCTTTCCTCTGAGTGAGTACTCACTTGTTTGCACAAAACAAGACTTCTCCACAACCAAGAGGAGATGACAATTGGTGGTAGGAGGCTGCTCTGATGCTTTGAGGAATCCACATTCAGGTCCTTCCTGTGCGAAGGCTGTCTTGGCTGCACCTATTTCACATCCCAGGTGAGCTCTTTCATGTCTAGGGTAGAAAACACTTCCTTTCTCTTTCATACCTGTCCAAGGAGCATTTTGAAGGCCTTGCTTTCATCCTGATGGAGAATAAAAATGTTTGAATTATTCTCTTGCACAGATGATTTATGTAAGAATTGACAACTTCTCTTCTGTTTGATGATCAATATCTTTTCTAGAACCTGTGTTTGTAGAAAAAGGATTAATCCTTCATGGGCCAGGAGGACTAAAGGAGTAGAACGAGCTTTGTCGGAGCATTGAGAAATTAAGAAGAAAACTGGAAGATATGTCTGCTTTTTAAAAAGGGGTATGTGAGATCCCAGACTGGGGACATATGGTACAAGGTCTTTCTGGGATCCCTCGAGCTGCACACAGTCTCTAGTTTAATCAGAGGATTAAACCCAGCAGCAGGGTAATGTGGATCTCCCCACGTCCAGCCCTACGCACCTCTGCGAATGAGCACAGGGACGATAAACCAGGCACTTTGCCTGCTGCTTCCCTCTGTTCGCCGAGGCCAGCAGAGCTGGATACATGAGCCTGCAGCGATGGGAAATCTCTGCCGTTGACTTCACAAAAGATCTTAGGCCAGCTGTTGCCCCAACCCAGACCTCATCTGAACTGCCTGCGAAGTGTCCTTGCCGTTAAGGGCTGGCTATGCTGCTAGGGCTTTGAGATGAAGTCACTGCCAGCATTCAAAGCAACATCCTCAGCGTGATCCAGACAGAGAGGGAGACAGGGAGGGCAGCGCAGGTCGGAAAGGGCACGCTGCCTTGCACCTCGGAGACCTCTAAAGCATTGCTACCCAAAGAACGGGGCCAGCTACCGCTGCCGATGAAACCAGAGAGGGAGGTTTCACAGAGATGCGTTCCTGCTTTAAACGCTTCTAAAGTTTCTCCCCAAACAAGGATTAAAACAATAAAAACAACAATGCAGAAAGAAAGCGTGGAGGGGAAGGAGCTGCAGCAAGGAGAAGCACAAAAAAATACACTATGAAGAAGCAGACAGCAGCGTTGCCCAGGTACAGCTGTCTGAGCCGGCGTCAGTGCTTTGGGGTGCTCGGAATATCTTCCTCGCACACCACGCACCGGCGTGCACATACATAAACACACATCCCTATAAGCAGTGATAGTATTTTGTAATTAAAGGTGCCCCACAGCAAGTCTGTGCTCAACAGAATAATACTATAATCTTTACAAATCCCTTTGCTTCCTTGAAAAGATGCAGCTAAGTCAAAGACGGAGGCATAGGAAAAAATAATAGCACCAAAGGCACTCAGGATGCAATAAAACAGAGGATTAGATCTACATTACTTTCATTACATTATATTGTATTTTTATTATTAGGTCCACAGTTATCATTTAATCTTATAGCTGCTGTGTCTGATAGAGTGGAACAAAAACAAATGGAATTCATCCCCCACACACACACCAAGGAATTGGAGATTAAGGAAAGATTAACATCACGTGTAAATGAATGAAAAATGTAAATTGCAAAAAAAAAAAAGAAAAAGAAAGAAAAGGAGGTGTGTTGGGGCTGGGGAACACTGGGAAATCCACCCTAGTGTGAAGCTAACTCTCCTTTATCTCTGCCCACTTTCCTATGGTAGGCAGAGAGAACCAAGAACCTTGTCCTCATCTTCCCATGTGTATTTAGGACTGATGACCTGAGCTGGAGGTATGGATTTCACTTGTGCTGAAGATCCCCTTGTGATGGAAACAGCATGCCATGCAGAGCAGTTTACCAGGATGTACAAAGCAGGACTCAAAGTGTCACACAACTCTCAACACTGGGGGTAGATGCTGAAACTGGTGGTGTGGGGAACCCAGGGTTTATCTCTCTTCTCCTTTGTCCACCTTAAGGTGGGACGAATCAACCCCTTTTTTTAGTTTGGGAGGCTTAAATCCTTTCTTTTCCTACCTTGGTTTTGCCTTGGTGTAAGAGAGGCACAGCAGCCATCATGGTCTTTGCAAGAACAATGACCAGGCAGCAGTTCAGTGGTCCACCATCCTGCTCCGAGAGCACAAAATGTGTGAGACTCAACACTCACAGACTATCCAATATTCGTGCTTTTGCAGGATTAATTTCTGGAGGAGAGAAATGGCTGACACAAGCCAGGTATTTCTTGGCTGCAATCCTATTTACCGAGAGCATTCACAAAGGATTTACAAACCCAAAGGGGGATTTATAGGGAATTTAGGCACCTAACTCTAAAACAGCAATCCTGAAAATCCCCACTCATCCATCACCTAGTCCCAGCGGCTCCTCAGCTACATGGGTACCAGCTTTTTCCCCTTAAAGCTCTGCCTATAAGCATGTACAGAAGATCCTCATTCATGGCAAAGCTGAGCAGCTCCTAACCAGAAATCCCTACGCTCTTTAGATTACCTATCCTGAGCATCCCTTTATCCATCAGCAGTCCCAAGAGGCACTCTGCATTCACAGAGGCAGAGATGTTGCTGGTTTATTTTAAAACACAGCAGCTCCTTCTTCCCTCCATCTATACAATAGCTCAGAGTAGTTTTTCGGGCTGAGGGGACCCAAAGCACAGTTCCTCCTCCACCTGAATCAAACTCCTGTCTCCTGGTGCACGTAGAGAGTGTAAATGAAGATGACTTGCTGGAGTGGAGGCTTTTTTGCATTAGCTCCACAGCTAATACCCTCAAGCTGATGTTTATGACTGTTTAAGGCGTCATTTTAGGACATGACAGACGTGGACATGAATGTTTTCTGGCAAAAGTAGAACATGAACCCTGGCTTAGAGTATCACAGGAAAATTACCTGAGTATTGGAGAGAGAGAGAGAAGTCCTGCAGCGAAGCCCAGTATCGGTGCTGGGCAGCTCTGCCACCACCCCTGGGGGCACTCGACAATGAGAAGGAAGGAATCCCATCATGGACATCGCACTCTTCCCAGGGAAGACCTCAAGGCGGTGACAATTCATGGTAACTCTCTCCCTGATTGTGCCTGAAGCTGTCAACCCTCATATGCAGAAGAGTACTGGCAGTCTGAGCAACACAACAGAGAAGGTGGGACATATCAGTTATATTGTGTTATTAATTATACTTTTCTTTACAAATTAGATGATGTGGATGGTTGGAGTGTTAAAGTATTAATTAGGATAGCAATAAACCCTATTTTTATCTCCATATGTGTGGTTTGTTCCATTCATTCCATAACAAGATTATTATTGTAATTGTACTGCTGAAGTTACGACCTCTGTTCAAGTATTTCACACTCAGGAGGGAGATCTCATTTGCAGTCACCCAGGGCATCTGAGCTCCAGCTGAAGGGGATTTTAGGGGGACTTCTGTCCTCAGCGTTTCTTCTTGATAAGTAGCTCTGGATGTCATTGCAAAGTGCTCACCTTCCTGTCTGTGCAAGAGCTATGGCTGGGGTTCATCTAAGTCGATACATGTATTCAGAATAGAGATGTCTCCATCTCAGCCCTCAGTCTGAGATGTCACCCTCAGATGTCTTCACAGTCTTTAAGAAAAAAAATAAGAAGCGTTTTCAGGGTGCAGTTTGTCTTTCTCTAAAGCAGATGTACCAAATGGATGTGTCTTTCTCTCCTTGTGCTATAGAAGAACCAAGGGAGACTTGTTCAAACTCAGACATCTGAGTTCAAGTGCTTCTTCTGCCTCCTGTACTCTGCTCCTGAATCCTACCAGCAAGGTCCTGTAAGAGTCAGCACCTCTGTTCCTAGAGTTGTTTTACATGCAATCCTGCATGCACAGTAGGTAGAATCACAAGGAGGTTTTTGCTCAAAGACTTTTCCCCATCCTGCACTTTCTACATGTCTGGTGGCCAGTGATCTCTGCCACTCTGTCCATCCCCAGGTCAGGATCCTGTCCGCTTCACCTGCTTGCTGCTAGATTTCTCCTGATCTCCCTGGCTTGTGCCAGATGAGTCTCTGAAGACAGGACTTATCTCACTTTCTGTTGTCCAAAAGTTGATATAAACTAACCTTACAGGACAAAGTCAATGGAGAACAAAACTTCCAGATTCGTGCTTCTTTAAGGTGGGAGGAGTAAAATACTTTATGTATCTGCTTTGGCTGCAGAAGAAGGTGAGAAAAACAGATAGTTAATTCCTAGATAGTGAAATTGAGGAGAATGCATGTGCTCTCTGCCTGGGTCTCGGTCCATACAGCCTACCTGCTGATTGAGCCAGTGCTTTGGGTAGTGGATTCTGTTGCTTCCCATTATTGCACTATAAAATAGTTTAATTGCTCTTTTCACCTCATTTGAAATTAAGGTGATGATCATTCTCTACACATACCTACAATGTATGTCTCTCTTGCAGACCTGCTTGGTGTTGGCCACCGACTCTTTTCAAATTGCAGTGATGTAGTGGACTCCGGCTGTTCATGCCTGGAAGCACAACCTGATTGAGTTTTTTAATTTTATTGAAGCTTCTCTGTACGCAATTTCTCCATGGCCAACGGGTTCCCCTTCACCCTTCTTACCTTAGGTTACCTTTCAGCCCATTGAAATCCATGCTTCCCAGAGCAATACACTCGCTGCACACTTCTGCTTTCTCTCTAGTTAATGCATCTGAACTACATCTAAAGTCACCTTGACAGCAAGATCCTGATTTATCTTTAAGTGGCACATTTTCTTTTCCACTTCCATTAGTTGTGCAATGCTTTATATTACCGACATGCATGTGGCAACTGTCCTGTGCAAGGTGTCGTAATCAGCAAGGACAGAGCAAGGAAAATGGATTTGCAAAGAAGTAGGGAGTTGATGCCACTGTTGTTCCTGCAGCTGAATTATTCTAGTGAGTCATAGGATTATCACAGGGTAAGGGGGAGATACTGGAAGATCCTAAATGTTCATACCAGGCACGGGTTTGTTCCTTCCTTGTGATCTATCATTTTTCTATTAAATAGAAAAACCCCAACACTCAAGGCTTCAGACGTTCAGTGAGGAAGCCAAATCCAATTTCAGCCAGTTGTATGGCCAGCCACATTTCATGAATAGGAGAAAGCTTTAAGTAACCAGACAGAGAGCAGCTTACAACTTGAAAATCAGTCATGTCTCCTATTTTGCACTGTGATTATCTATTATCTGTCTCCCAGCAGTGCCCAAGGTTGCATGCAGGATCAGAATGCCAGCGGGCTCATTGGAGCACACCCAAACACTAAGATGTGTTCACTAACATGGCAAATATTGTCAGCTAACTTATAAAATAAGTAGCAGGGAAGTAAAAGCATAAGGGAAGGACAACATTCAGTCAGGCAAGGTGACATAGTTTCTTCAATTCTTCAGCAAGCTGAGAACTGGAAAACTTTGGAGCAATCAGCCACTGCATGAGGTAAAAAAGAATGTGTGAAGTTTTAGCTCACTTAAAGTCATTTAAAAGTTCACTGAAGGTCTGGTCAAAACCTCACTGAAATCAGACAGAGCCTTTTGACTGGTTTCTTTCCCCTGAAGAATAGTGCTGCAAAGAAGAGACTGCAAGTTTCAACTACAGAGAGTTGCAAATCACAGGGCATCAAAGTTTGAAAACCCTCTGAACATACCTCCCTCCAGCAATTACTTATCTGCTAGCTTTTGTACTGGAGAGAAGTATAAGTTACCTCAACTTCTGTTTGCAAACACGTTTCTCTGTGTGACATTACAGAGACATGCATGAATATAAAAGCAGCAGCCCAGAACTGCACTGATGAGCATCCTTTACTGGTGAATGCAAAAGCCTGCAGAGCAGGAGGACGTCTGCAGTGCTTCCCTGAGGTCTGAAGAAGCTATGAGTTGTTATGAGTGTGATGGGATGGGTTAGTTTGCTGTTACTGAAGCAGGCAGCCACCACCCAGTTTACTTCTCCCGCACCTCATCCTCCTAGCCTTGCAGTCCCACTCATGTCCTTCAGCCGACACTTGCTTTTGCCTGGGCTGAGCTGATGCAGTTCACTGGGCTAGACAGAAGTGATTCGTGCATGTGAACCTCTGTGGGTCTTGATTGGACTCTTGCCATTGAAAGGAACTACATCAGCATGGCAACAGTCGGATGAGGACAAGATTCAGCAGCAGTATTTCTCACCCAGTTGCATTGTTTTGGATGCTGACACATCAGCTCCAAAGAGTGCAGCCCAGCAAATATGATTTTCTGTTCTTGGTAGCAGAAGACCTCCAACCTTGCACTGACCCAACACCACAGGGTCTCAGGACGTCTCTGGGCTTGCCATGTGCTGAGTTGGATGTCCCTGTGATCACAAGTGTCCCATGGCTGAGGGCCTCATACCAGACCTGCCTGAGCTGCAGCTGCACTGCCCAGCAAACACCAGCCCTTTGTATGACCCATCTGGGTGCTGGACAGCTCTGCTACTGGTACTGGGGACCAGGGAGAAGGGAGCAGGCACTGGGCAGAGAGGAGATGGAGGTACCCCTGGAGGAACCCAAAAGTGAGGAGAAAGAAACCCCACCAGGAACATCACACTTCTGCCAGAGAAGACCTCAGAGTGATGGTGACTGATCATAACCCTCTCCCTGATTGTGCTCAAGGGAGACTGATCCTGTCAACCCTGGGATGCAGAGGCACATTGGCAGGTTGAGCATCACACCGAAGAAGATGGGTAGATACTAAAACATTTTCTTGTGCAACAGTCGTAATGTTATTATTATTGAGTCTCATCTGTATCAGCTTGGTTTATGAGTGTTAGTTAATAAACTTGCACATTGTAGTTAGATTGGCTAATAATAATTTATTATTTCCTTTGTACATGGTCTCTTCCGTTTTGCACATAATAAATTTCTGAGTGTAACATGAGGACCGTTTCAGATCAGTTTTGAAGGAGTATGGTGACAAGTGAGCTAAAAAATAACAGCAACTGAATGCCACAGTGCAATTGTGGAGCAGGGCAAAGAGGCAACCATGCTTTCTGGGCAGCTGAAGTAGGCATCCAAAGGACAAGACCACGTAAGACTCAGGAGATTTAAATGGGTTGAGTATTTGCTGGAGAAGGAATGCAGCAGCATGTGACCTAGTGATAGCTGAAATTTTTGGGTATTTTTTTTAATTCAGAAGGGGAAGAAATCATAGAATCATAGAATCATAGAATGGTTTGGGTTGGAAGGGACCTTAAAGATCATCTAGTTCCAACTCCCCTGACATGGGCAGGGACACCTTCCACTACACCAGGTTGCCCAAAGCCTCGTCCAACCTGGCCTTGAACACTGCCAAGGATGGGGCAGCCACAACTTCTCTGGGCAACCTGTTCCAGTGCCTCACCACTCTCAGAGTGAAAAATTTCTTTCTTATATCCAATCTAAATCTCCCCTCTTTCAGTTTAAATCCATTGCCCCGTGTCCTATCACTACGCACCCTTGTCAAAAGCCCCTCTCCAGCTTTCCTGTAGGCCCCCTTTAAGTACTGGAAGGCTGCTATAAGATCACCCCAGAGCCTTCTCTTCTCCAGGCTGAACAGCCCCAACTCTCTCAGCCTGTCTTCATAGCAGAGGTGCATTATGGGGAAAAAATGCTGAAAACCTAAAGGTGAAAGGTAACTTAATCCAGGCTATCTCAGTGGTAGGAACTGTCATTTTTTTAAAGAAATGAAGGAATAAGAACAGCAAAATAGAAACAGACTTGACAAAGCAGGTAACAAATGTGAAATAATACTGCTTCCTTGGTAGACAGTCTCAGCAGCAATGAAATAAATATTGTCTCTTGCTGAAAGAGACTATCAAATACCTATCAGCAAACCCCAGTGTCAATGTGGAAAAAAAAAAAAAAACCAAGGGAAGAGACGAAGATGTTTGCACCAGGCATGCTTTAAGAGCCTGAATATTTGGGCAGAGAAAAAAAAAAAAAAAATTACAGATATAATGGAAAGAAGGTTGAAAGTTTAATGCAAAAATAAAGGAAAAGCCCAACCGTGCAGGCATAAACCCAAGATGATTAATATACAGAGTGAATAAAAATTAGTTAACAACAACAGCAACAACAACAACTCCTTCCTCTAGGAAGGAGTCCTGAGAGAGAAGATTGGCTTAAGGAGCTTGGAGGTAACACGAATGCATCTGACCCATCAGGACCTCGCAGAATCAACTTGAATGCTTAAGAAAGTGGCTTGGAGCAGCTCAGTCATTTCATTCAATAGTTCAGGGATGGCAGGTGAGGTCCCAGAGCACAGGAGAGCAGTGAGCATGACAACTGTCTTAGAAAGAAGGAAGAAAACCAAAAGACTAGTCAGCCTAATTTTCATGTCCAGGAAGATCTTGGAAGAAATTTCTAAATGACTACATGGGTTACATAGAAACTATGCCCCACCCTATGAGAGTCCTATAGGACTGTCTGGTACCTTCACTACAGTCAGGTCTAGACAAAATCATGGTACAACAGGTAACCAACATCAGTCAAGTACCAGCCTCAATGATGAAACAAGAATTGTTTATTGTGTATCAGAGTGTAATTCTGCAAGAAGTGGGATCCTATGAGGCCCTGTGTGGAACTTGTCTCTGTAATATTTCTTGATGACTCCTACAAAAATGTTGACACCTCAGAAAACATTGAGTAGAGTAATGAAAATTGTAATAGATCAAAAAACACAACCTAGGAGGAAAGGAAGGAGGAACTTAGTTTGCTTCATCTAGAAAGAAAATAGGGGGAACACAGAAGTCCTCCAACCTGTAAAGGACAGTTGGGAAGAGAATAATGGTTGACTGTTCTCCCTCTCTGTCAGGGCAGGGTAAAAGTGTCAGCTTAATTTGTAGCCAAGAATAATTAGATCTAACTTTTGGAAATCTCCCTTATTATAAGGATGGATAATGGAGCTCTCAAAAGAGTCACCTACAGAGCTTGTAAAGACTCCTTAGAGGGTTCTTGCAAAATTTTGGACATCTGAATTGCTGGCTATCACCAGTCAGATATTGCCAAAAATCTTACAGTCACTGATACAGCATAAACATCTATAACCCCTGGTGAAAACATGTGCAGAAGAAGAAGGTCAGAAGAGTGAAGGACATTACAGAAACTTTGACAAAGGCAAAAGTGTAGCACAAAGAGGAAAAAAGAAAATGAAAAAGAAGAGCAAGAGGCCTGAGAGGAACTAGTGTTGGCTATTATTTGGACTAAATTCTAAAATAGTGACCTTTGAGTAAGGACGATGTAAGGCTTCAGACTTCTAGACTCTCTTCTGAAGTGAATCTCCACAGCTGTACAAATCCTCCCTGAGTCTGCAAGCCAAAGGTCCTGACCTGTGATGCAAAATCCACTCACGAAGCCCAATCTGCTTCAAAGCACTGTTGAAAAAATAGTACAAATCCAGCTTACTGTCTTTTACCTAGAGGTGATAGAAAACAGCTGCTGAGGCACCGGTCCCACCCGTGCAGCAACATGTCCTTCTACAGCTGTACCAATCTCTGCTGCAAAGCCATCAACCACCACTGCCAATAGCTTCACAGACGTGGAGACAAACATTTTTATCATCACACAGACTATCCAATACGAAAACAAAACTTGCTGCCGTTCCCACCATTGTCAAGGACTTAGATATCTGTTTCGCTAATGAGGGCAATGTTATAGCAAACCCTTGACATCACCATGACAACTCCACCAGTGGCTGATGAGACTTCAGGGAAGCCCTTCTACAGTGCTTGTCCTCCTTCTAGAAAGGTGCGGCAGGTGAATGCTATAGGGGGATCTCATCTGTTTCCAGGACATGTACATGCCAACAAGACTTGCTGCTTTAAGGTATGACGAGTGGAAATCACAGGTTCATTTGAAGAGTGTTTTTAAATGTTCAGTGACTCCATCTAGTAGCAGAGGCCCTGAATGAGAAAGCACATGAAAAATTCACACACTTGTCCCCAGTACCTGGTAGTCAGTGGAGTGCTGGTGGAAACTGTTATGCGAATATGCTTTGTTCTGTGGTTGTTTTATCTTCCCTCCATGCCTGAGTTTCACCATATAGTCAAAGCTGTTGCTGAACCGCCAGCCATCGCCAAGCTTGCACTGTTCTGCTCCTCAGAGAGTGTTTCCCACTCCAGGGCCTTACACAAAGACGAAGGCAATGTAAGTTATACTAATGATTAACTAAGATCAAGGAATCCCATAGGTAGGAGATGGAGCTGGAACCAAAAATCACTCAAATCACTTTATGTTTGTATGACTGATCTGGTGATGATGAGGAGGAATAGAGCTCAGTTTGTCTGATCAAAGACCAGCATCAAGAGCTCTTTAAAGGACACCCAGCAAGGACAGATTGAGAGCTGCCTAGAGACAGTTGGCTTCCTTCTGTATATACACAGAGATCCTCCACATCAACAGGTCTTTGGATCCTTTATTGATACCCACCAAACTCAGCCATGGTCATTCACAGCAAAGGACACGCTTATCCACAAAAATCAGTATTCCTCCTTCAAAATGTTTTCCCGTCTCACAAATCCGCACCGGCACCCACACATTATGATACTTTGACCTTCCACACTTCAAGCAGTAAATCTAAATATATATGAGAAGTAACAAATTCCAAGGGGCACGTGCACATTCTGTCTGAGACCTTGTAACCGAGATCGCTTGTGATAATATCAGATCTAAGCCTCTATTTTTAGAGTAATTTACATTGCCTCAGCCAATGGCTTTCTCCTGCTCTCATATCCTGGAAGAGATCTCAAGAGGGAAAAGCGGGGTGGGGAGAAAAGAGAGGTTTGGAATTATAATGCAAAAA
This sequence comes from Tauraco erythrolophus, assembly GCF_009769465.1. Lineage (NCBI taxonomy): Eukaryota > Metazoa > Chordata > Aves > Musophagiformes > Musophagidae > Tauraco > Tauraco erythrolophus. The sequence continues at coordinate 3,520,616 of NC_141468.1, forward strand.
GTCATGTGGTCCCATTTTTTAGGTCATCTTGCTGAGTGGATAGATTTATCTTGTCTCTAAGGCCCATTGACGGGATTAGAGAAGGCACAGAAACATAGAATCCTAGAATGGCTTGGGTTGGAAGGGACCTTAAAGATCATCTAGTTCCAACCCCCCTGACATGAGCAGGGATACCTTCCACTACACCAGGTTGCCCAAAGCCTCATCCAACATGGCTTTGAACACTTCCAGAGATGGCACATCCACAACTTCTCTGGGCAACTTGTTCCAGTGCCTCACCACTCTCAATGTAAAAAATTTCTTCCTTATATCTAATCTAAATCTCCCCTCTTTCAGTTTAAAGCCATTGCCCCGTGTCCTATCACCACACGCCCTTGTAAAAAGTCTCTCTCCAGCTTTCTTGTAGGCCCCTTTAAGTACTAGAAGGCTGTGATAAGATCACCCTGGAGCCTTCTCTTCTCCAGGCTGAACAGCCCCAACTCTGTCAGCCTGTCTTCATAGGAGAGGTGCTCCAGCCCTCGGATCATCTTCATGGCCCTTCTCTGAACTTACTCCAGCAGCTCCATGTCCTTCTTGTGTTGGGAACTCCAGAGCTGAATGCAGTATTCCAATACCTCCCGTCTCCTTTCAGCAGAGCTGCAACTCTCCTTCTCCTTTCCCTTTTCACCCTTACACAGTCAGCAGGAACTAATTTCAGCAGATCAACGCAATGCATCCTTTAACAGATCAAGTTCTGGAAGCCTTTTATACTTTAGGGATTTAACACACTCCTGTTACAGCTTTGACCCTGGAGATCACTGAAGCATAAAGAATGACAAGACAATTGCCCACTGCAGCATCACACCACAGAAAGCAGCTTGCCTCTGTGTGACTGTTTCCAAGAGGTATAGCAGTTTTATGATGTGGCTGCTTGCAGGAGTCTGGAACTGGTGTGGTGACCCAGGAGGTCTCTCCTGGTTCTTTGTCCTCTCTTCCCTTGTCATGAGTCCAGAAAGGAGGATGATGGATTTGCCATCCAATATTTACATACATGGACACAGAGCAGCTTTGATTCTGAGACTAGGAGCAAAAAAAAAAAAATAATCTGAGGCACTCACTGGCTTGACCCTGCTTTCTGGATTTTTTCTCTTAAATATTCCAAAGACTTTATTTAAACAGAAAGACAAACAGAACGTTTTTCTGAGCAACCTTCTTCGCTTAATCCTGGCTCACCACTGGTTTACAGGATGAAAACAGGCAATTTGGGGGATGCAGATCTACCCATCTCACTGAAGTAACTGTGGTCAACACAGAACAAGTTCAACCTGCCCACAAACCCTATCTACCCATAGAATCATAGAATCATAGACTAGTTTGGGTTGGAAGGCACCTTTAAAGGTCATCTAGCCTAATCCTCCTGCAATGAGCAGAGGCATCTTCAACTAAATCAAGTTACTGAGAACCCCATCACACCTGACCTTGAAACTTCCAGGGATGGGGCATCTACCACCTCTCTCGGCAATCTGTTTCAGTGTTTCACCACCCTCATGGTAAAAATTTTTTTCCTTATATCTTATCTAAATCTACCCTCTTTAAGCTTAGAACCGTTACTCCTTGGTCTGTCACAACAGGCCCTGCTAAATAGTTTGTCCCCATCTTCCTTATTGGCTCTCTTTAAGTACTGAAAGCCTGCAATGAGTCCTTCTCAAAGTCTACTCATGCAGCAAGGCAAAGCAGGGACCCTTCAAGGGACAGCAGACCCTCTCGCAATCCCATCACAAGAGGGGGGAGTGATGTTACCTGCTAGGCTGGATGTAGGCTGCTATAGTTACCCTAAGTGCTGGAAGCACACTGAGTTCCCAAGCAGGTCACTCTGGGGTGACTCCAGCATGTAAACCATGTCAACAAGGAGCATGACCAGTTTGATAACCAACCTTGAGCAGCTCCTGTACAGCCATATCAACACAGCCAGTGAGGATAGGAGCGATTTCTCTTGGCTTGAGATGCCCCCAGCAAAGCTAACCACCCCAGCTGAACCACCAGAAAGACAGTTCTGTCATCCTGAAGTAGACACTTGCCCAAAAGAACCAGGATTTACAGTAGTCTCCACTGTCTATAAAAAGATCCAAGGGCAATCATCTCAGCTATCTCCGCCTACACTTAATCATCCAAATCTCATCTGGAGTGACAGCATGGTTCTGCTTCCCTCACAGTTTAAAAGGTCCGTGTAATCTCCGAGAACACTAGCAATAGTTGCTAGCATTTGCTGATAACCCAGACACGTATTATTTTCTCTGAACACCAATAAGGTTTGCTTGTTTCTCCTTGTACGGAATTCTTTTTAATCTTTGTTTTGACCTTAAAAGACCTGCCAGTGTTAGTCCATGAAATCAGCTTAACAACTTTCCTTTCCTTTCACTTCTGGTTTGTGAAAATAATTTCCCCATTGGTTCCACTTTCCTCCTTCATCCCGGCAATTTCGCATTTTGTTGTTGTTGTTATTGGTTATTTCTGCCTCTCACCCTGGTCCCTGGCAGTTCCGGTTCCCTGCAGAGAAATTACAGATTGCAGTAATAATTAATTTGTAGTGTTATCTGCTTCTGTCCCTCTAATAGCTACCAGAATAAAGCTGTCACCCAGCACTGACCATCTCATGTAATCAGAATAGCATAAAAATAACCTTTCCCAGTGCTGGCACAGTTTTTCTGGCTTTGTTTCCTTATTGTGTTTGTTAATCAGAAAATACAATTAATTTTCCTGTTTCCACGTCTGCAGCTTCATTTTTTTCCCCTCCAAGATGAGTTTAAGATTGTATTCCTATTTATTTGGCTGTTTCCTATGAGGTTCCTGCTAAAGAAACCTGCATCGATCCGGTGGGGTAGAAATCCAAATTTTTATTTGAGTTTATTTGTTTGCTTGTTTTTACAGGTTATCCTGGTTTCATTCTTTCTGTGACTTTAACCCATTTTGAATAAGAGATTGCACTGTTTTTGAAATAATCCCAAGTCAATGTAAGAGACCTTGGGTCCTTGGAGTCTGCTCTCACTCCATCACTCACTTCTCCATATGTCATCTGTCATGCAACGCTCAGTGTCTCAGTTTCCTCACCTGCATCACTGACACTGACTGGTTGCATGGTGCCATCTCTTGAGTTCTTCAAACCAGGCTCCTACTAAAAAAACTTTGGAGCCTTAATCAGGATTTTCAAGCACATGCCGATTTCAGTAGGAAGCAATTTGAGGAAGTTCTGGGTTTTTGAGTGCAAAATATGTTCCTGCGAGGACAAAAAGTTCTTCCTGTGGATGCTGGGTAATGCAAGGTTTTCTAAGCATCAGTCTTCCCAAGAGAGGCTACCTGAAAGCCCCCACAAAATGGTTCATGTGCATACGGTGTTCTGATCTAAGTGATGTCTACAGAAGAAGTGCTGCCTTCCCTTGGAGTTGGTTGCACTGGTCTCTAGTTCCCTTGGGATGAACCTAGTCAAGATTAAAAGCGTCATCTAGCCTCCAAACAAGACAGTAGGAGTCACTCAAGAATGAAGGCATTTAGATTTACCATTACCTTAAGATGCATTTTCTTTTTTTTTTGCACATGTGATGGTAGTTAACTTACTGAGTGATTAACCAAGGAGATTTCCCTTGCCATAGAATCAAGTACACCGATCGCTCCTCAAGTCCGTCCCCTGAAAGAGCTTCCACAAACAGTATCATCACTGGTTGTGCAGGGAAGAGTGGTGCACAAGCCAAAGTTCACCCTGTGTAATCACAGATGTCTAAATTAAGGTTATGGCTTCCTTTAGCTCATAGTCAGTGGAGAGAGATTCGCATTTTCACAGGAGGATTCATCCCACTGGATTTCAGGCACGATGCACAGGATACATGAACGTGAAGCACAGGGCTCTCTCGGCTCGCAGCAGTGTAGGCAGTGGCACTGCAAGGCAACGTTGTCCCAACCAAACCAATGCGCAGGCTCGTATCTGCTTGGATGAACACAAGATCAAATACTGGAAACGTAGGAGCAAAACACCTGTTGCAAAGCACATCTGTATGCAACGGAAATCTCCCAGTTCAGGACTTTAGAGGAGCTGTGGAGATGGTCCATGGACAGTCCAGCAACAAAAAAGCCAGACTTCCTCTGCTGCAAGACACATTGCAGAGGGAACAACTCAGAGGAACTGAGCAGTAAGGCACATTTCAGGGCTGCCCGGAAAGTCCTTGCTTAAACTTCACACAAGCAGAGATTGATGTTTGGAAAACACTTGAGTCCGGGGCCGTTCTGGGAACAGGACCATGGAAATTTCTTACTTCGAAATAGCTAGATTGCACAGCTCAGCTGCCAAATGTGAGACATATTTCAGGAAACCACTTATGATCAATCCACTGAGTGAAACATCAGGAGGGATTGCTTCAAATTCAAAGTAGCTGCAATCAACTGAGAGACAAATTATTATTCTATGCCACAATTATCCACTTGGTTGCTGTTACAACCCCTGACAGCTTTAAGAGTCAACATCACTCTGTCCTGGTGTTAAATCTGATAGCAAAGAGAAAGAAAAGGGAGCAGAGAGAACGGGCTGAAAAAGAAAGTAAGAACAACGTCAACAGGGACAGGACATGTGCTGGGGCAGCATGTTGTGGGTATAAGGGGCAGGGTAGCAGTGCTTCAGAAGGGTGCTTGAATGCTGTCACAGACCACAGGATGAGTGTCTGCAAGATATAGCATGAAATCCTTGGGATGAAATTGTTCCTCTTGAATCAGCATGAGGAAGGATTCAGCTAGAGCTGTGCTCCTCACAAAAAACACGGGGTAATTGGAGGGTCTGGAAAAGGACCACAAAGGCCCAGCAAATAGATCCTGCTGGGAAAGTCGGTGCTGCTTAGCATAAAGGAGACAAGACTGAGAGGTGATTTGGTAATAATCTTTAAATAGACAGAAAGATCCTTCATAATCAAAAGCAACAGTGCTCCCCATGCCTACAGTTGGCAGGGGATCTTCATGGAGGACACAATAATGAGTTTAAATGGCAAAGAGAGAAGTGCAGGGCAGATATTAAGAGAATATCTAATGCTCAAGAAAATGTCTTTGATAGGTGCAGATATATCCTCATTGAAGGTCAATGAAAGTAGGTTGTAGGTACATCTATGAGAAAACCCCAGATAGGATGGACTCTGTCCTGGGTCAGAGGAATACACAAAATGAAACACCTCTGCTTTTCTTGGTTGTCTTTAGGCTTCTACTAACTGCCATAAGAATGCCTATAACTTTCCTCAGATGTTGCGGCCTTCAAGATCAAGTCGTGGTAGTCATCAGTGAACAAGGCACATAGATGTCAATAGTCATGACACAGTCCAACATAAAGAGTCAGAAGGGTTGGAGCCGTTGAACTAATGGAGCAGTAACAGCTGAGTTCTGCATGTAAAAAGCTCCTGTCTCTTGCTGAGAATTCTGCAAGATATTTCATCAACAGAAGACTTACCCAGAGCCCCTGTGTAGCCAATGAGAAAGCAAACAAATATCCTAGTTTAGGAGGATACTTGTCCTCTAGAACACTCCATGCAGACTGCAGTATTTTCAATACACACACTAAGGTCTCCCAACGAGGCCATGGTTAGCTGTGAAATTCAGGGTGCTTGCACATTGAAAATATATTTGGGAGCAACTGCACAAGCCCAAAGGAAGTAATGTAATAAAAATAAATACTATTCTTTCATTTTATAAAAGGGGGAACTTTGGCACAAAGAAGCTGTCTGAAACATTCTGTTAGAAAATGTGTCTGGAGAACGAAGAATGTGCTTTTTTAATGTTGACTCCCACTTCAGTGCTTTCAGGCCAAAGCATCTTGACCAGGAAGCTACAAATGGATGCTTCTTCCTTTCCTTCTGCAGTGCTTCGTTTTTCAAAAATAGGATGAGTGTCTATCTAGAGAAGCCGAGGAAGGCAACGCAGCCTAGGAAACCCACCTTTCACATGAAGATGTCTTCCTAAGTTTTTTTTCCTGTTGGCCAGTTGAATGTTGCCACCCTGTGTCAATCTTCCCACTTTCTCTTGGAAGCCATCCTAACTCACCTTCTCTGCTCATTATTTTCCAACATCGCAGTCTCAGGGCAAAGATAACATCCCGGAAATAAGCTTCAGGTTGTAATTACAATATATATTGGTTTATAAATTCGATTGTTTTGCAGGGCAGTCTGCAGTCAACATTCGCAGAAAAAGGAGGAAAAGAATCAGATTAGAAATCAGGTGGAACAAAGGAGGCTTGGAATGAAAACACAAAGGAAAAAAGACATGATCAAGACAGAAATAGAAAGATACCACACATGGTCATTTTAATACTAAGGTCAAATTCAGTCTGGACAATACTTTTCTGATCGTGAAAACTGAATGCTTTTTAAAAGTTGGTTTGATATTAACACAAGATGAAAAAGTTCATAGGATTTAGATACATAGTTTTCCCCATAAAATTATGGGACAGGGCTTTTTTTTCCATCAGCTTTAATTTGGAGACAACAGCAGCATAGGGTACCAGTAAAAGGAGATGGTCTTTCACTAGAGAAAAGCAGACTGTTTTGGGGGGAATTTGTTAGTTTGTTTGTTTCTGTTTGGTTTTTTTTTGAGAGCTGTGATGAGATCGTCTAAACTGAATGGACATCTGTCTTCTCTCCTTGGTTGGCAAGTCAGTAACTCAGCGGGACGAGTCAAGCTGAGGTAGGTGCCATGGCTGGTTGACCAGCCTTAGTCCCCTGATGAGGAAGCGCAGATTTCTACTAAGGGTAACATGAACACACCTGCAGTCTGTGTGTATCTGTGATAGGCAGATCTTGGCAATTGGCTTGATAAGTTGCTTCAAATGCGTAGGGAAACGTGTTAGTGTGCAGCTGTATCCAGTGGAAGACACTGTGTAAACCTGCAGGAAGCATCGGTAAACATCTAAAACATGCCAAACTTTCCATTCAGTGTCTAGTTGGAGGATGAGGCAGTTTGTAGTAGTTCTGTCCTTCCTCTCAGCAGTCAGTTTGACAGATTTAGAAAATTACATCTACAAGCTTATCACTTCCGTCATCTTCCCGCATTGTCACCATTTCTTACGACTGTGCCATAGAAGATCCTCTGAAGATCAGGGTGCCAATGTTCTTCCTACATCAACACATCCAGCAAAGATGAAATGCTTCTCAGTCACTACTCAAAGACCTATGGAAGAAACTTTGATCAGAATAGTTAAATGTAGCTATTTTCAAACTGGCTGAGGGTGAAGTCACCTCTGGAGATAGTCTAGTCAAGGCCTGCTCTTCAAGCAGAGTCACCTAGACCAACTTGTTCAAGGCTATTTCTAGATGAGTATTGAATGTCTTCACAGAGAGAGACTCCATGATCTCTCTAGGCAACCTGGGCCAGTGTTTGACAACCCTTGCAGTAAAAAACGTTTTGGGTTTTTACACCTGAATAGTATTTTTTGTGTTTCAGTTCTTGTGCATTGCCTCTTGTCCTGTCACTGGGCACCACAGAGAGAGTTTCACTCCATCTTCTTTGCGGCCTTCCAGTAGGTGTTTATATCTATGGAGAAGATTGCCCTGAGCCTTCTCTTCTCCAGGCTGCACAGTCCCAGCGCTTTCAGTCTCTCCTCATATGAGAGGTGCTCCAAGCCTTTAATCATCATCTTGACTCCTCGCTGGACTTGCTCCAGTATTCCCCTGTCTATCTCATACTGGGGAGCCCAGCACTGGACCCAGCACTCCAGATGTGTCCCATCAGTGCTGAGAATCATAGAATCATAATATCATAGAATGGTTTGAGTTGGAAGGGGCTTAAATATCATCTAATTCCAACCTCTCTGCCATGGGCAGGAACACCTTCCACTAGGTCAAATTGCTGAAAGCCTCACCCAACTTAGAATCATAGAATCATAGAATGGTTAGGGCTGGAAGGGACCTTCGAAGGTCATCTAGTCCAACCCCCCTGCAAGGAACAGGGATATCTCCAACTAGATCAGGTTGCTCAGGGCCTTGTCCAACCTGGCCTTGAACGTCTCCAGGGATGGAGCATCCACCACCTCTCTGGGCAACCTGTTCCAGTGTTCTACCACTCTCATAGTAAAAAATTTTTTCCTAATATCCAACCTGAACCTACCTCCCTCTATTTTAAAACCATTACCCCTTGTCCTATCATAACTGGCCCTCCTGAACAGCCTCTCCCCATCTTTCCTGTAGGCCCCCTTGAGGTACTGGAAGACCGCTATAAGGTCACCCCGGAGCCTCCTCTTCTCCAGGCTGAACAGCCCCAACTCTTTCAGCCTGTCCTCATAGGAAAGGTGCTCCAGCCCTCTTATCATCTTCGTGGCCCTCCTCTGGACCCTCTCCAACTGGTCCATGTCCTTCTTATGTTGGGGGCTCCAGAACTGGACGCAGTACTCCAAGTGAGGTCTCACAAGGGCAGAGTAGAGGGGGAGAATCACCTCCCTCGACCTGCTGGCCACACTCCTCTTGATGCAGCCCAGGACGCGGTTGGCCTTCTGGGCCGCAAGAGCACATTGCCGGCTCATATTGAGCTTCTCGTCCACCAGTACTCCCAAGTCCTTCTCCTCAGGGCTGCTCTCGATCCAATCACCACCCAGTCTGTATTTATGCCTGGGATTGCCACGACCCAGATGTAGGACCTTGCATTTGGCCTGGTTAAACTTCATGAGGTTGGTACGGGCCCACCTCTCCAGCCTGTCAAGGTCCCTCTGGATGGCATCCCTCCCTTCCAGCGTGTCAACGGCACCACACAGCTTGGTGTCATCGGCGAACTTGCTGAGGGTGCACTCCATGCCACTGTCCACGTCACCGACAAAGATGTGGCCTAGAACATCTCCAGGAATGGGGAGAACACTTCCAGAAGAGGGCAAAGATCTAAAAAAACCCTCAAAATCAACTAAAACAAACAAACAAAACCCTTCTTAATTTGCTTTTACCTGTAACAACGTATGCCGTCCAACTATTCACCAAGATATTCACAAGAGAAACACCCATTTGAATCCACTGGAAAGTTAGTTTATATTTCTCCATCTCTATATCATGTGCAGAGCAAAGACATGGTAGAGCTGCCATAGATAAAACGATTTATGCAGCAAAACAGACCATCCATTCTTACAGGAACAGTAGTTTGCACACTGCCTACAATCCTTGTTCTGAAAAGTGCCCTCAGAAGAAAGTTATTGTAAAACATCTGAGACCGAGCTGCAGAAATTCTTTTTAATTTCATCTCAGAGGGACCAGATTTGCAGCTTAAGTACGGGTCAAGATTGCAGCTCCCATACTGACATGAAACTTTCCTTTCCTGCCTACCTTGCTGCAAAAGTCAGACTCTTTTGTCCAGGGACATTTCAAAAAAGCTAGCTAATAGGCTGCAAACATGGAGGTTTCCAATTGCTTCAAGCATTTTATGAGACATTATTGCTGCTTCTTCGGCTATCTTGCCTTAGATATTGCATTTAATTCTCCTCCATAAATGACCTTTGTTAAGGGACAGTCTAAAAGACACGGCATAGAACTGGTTTTAAACTTTCTCTCCAAAGTTTATACCCCAAACGTAGCAACAGTAGGAGGTACATGAAAATGTCTCCAAATTTCAACCTGCCAGACTCAGGAAAAGCCTCATGCTTACGTTCAAAACACTAATCCTGTGCTAATTTGCATGCAGGCCCTCTTCCAGTCCTGTGAATTTTGTGCATGCACAATCGCACAGTGGTGACCCAGCCAACAGGCATGGATACCTCTGCTCTTTGGCAGATGGCACTGAAACCTCCCAGTCCCATGGCAGAAGCCAAGATCTTGGAGTCAACCTTATATCTTTCCTGAGGGACCACAGAATCATACTTCTCTTTTTTTCTCAAATCTCCCAGATCTAAAACCAAAGCAAAGCAATATCCATCCACTTCTAATCTGCTCCCTCACACATCGGAAAACCTTTGGATTTCACCCAGGTACTTTGACTGGGAAACCTTCAAGTGACCCAGATACAAGGTGCTTTACCACCCTATGCAATGGCTAAGAGAATATACTCACTCAGTTCTTCTGCAGCACAAAGGAAGGGAGAAATCATCTGTTAAACCAACTCATGCATCTGGAAGAAATGGACAAGCCTCAGGGCACACAAACCCTCCATCAGATTTTTTCCAAGCAATTGGAACCCCCAGACAGAGACGAGATCTCCAGTGAGATCTCCAGAGCAGAGTCTTCTCCATTACAGCACTGGGAGATTCTGCTCCTTCCCTATCCACCAGCTGAGAGAAGAGAACTAAAGGACAGAGCAGGCATAGGAAAAAGAAGCTTTCTTGTCTCGGATAACAACACACCCGGAGAAGCAGAAGAAATAGTAGGATGTGTAGATGACAGCTAGCGGCTGCTGAGCATCCTATGAAATTTTTTTTTTTTTCTCAGATTGGTTCTGAATATGCTGCCGACTCTTTCATAACATTGTAGTGGCAGCTGGCAGTAATGGATACTCTTCCGGAGAGTCCTGGAAAAGATCAAGAGCTGGAAATCTTTGGATGATAAACTGGGAGGAGAAAGTGTCAGTTCTGGTCAGCTTCCTTGTTCCACTGCTGCTGTGGGCTATAAACCAGAACCTCTTTCTCCAGAAACACTGACCTGTCACCTTTCACCAGTTCTAAATGATTGACCACATAATTCTGCCTGAGAAACCTACAAACCTGAGCACGTAATATGCATTATTTATAGCAATTTCCTTGTTTTCCAGATGCTCATCATAATTCATTTGCATCTCATTCAGTTCAACTCAAGATAGCCAAAGGCTGCACAAGGGCTTGAATTTCGACCATATGCCAAACCATCATGACCAACAGGACTCTGCTAGCACCTGGAAAGGTCACTAATGGTTTGCTCTCACTGCACGTTCCTGTACTTCTTGCGAGCTTCATCTGACCTTGCTTGTACGAACACATGCTGGAAAAATGCTGATGACTTTGGGAGACCTCTGCCTCATTTACCCCAGCAGGGAGAAGAACAAGAGGCAAAGCCACAGCATCTCATCCATGCTACAGCTGCTCTCACTGCTTTCTGGTGCTTTCAGAGGCATCTATCAATGAGATGGGTGACTCTTCTCCCAGACCTGTTGCATCTACATGGGTTTTAGCTTGGGTTCAAGTCACTTCAAATCATGCTACAGCTGAGTCCTGCAACAGGACTGAAGACAGCTGAGCTCAAGGCAGAAGCTTTGAGACTTAGTCGCAGCCTGTTAACAGCCACAATAAGGAGAGAAAAAGCTTGTTTCATAAACTCTGTATAACCATGTTACTCTGAGTGTCCAATGCAGAGCCTCTGAGTTGCTCTGTGTCTCAGTTTCGCCTTCTCTTAAATGAAGCTGATGTCATTTCCTTTCTCCAAACCAATCCCTGCAGAGCTAAACTGTTGTCTGAGATGCTCAGCCCCAGGTCAGGTATGGAGCCAAGCAGGACTCTCGGTCTTGTCTGAAGCAGGGTAAACCAGTCGTTTCCTCTCATAATCTTCTCTGGATTTTCCCTCTCCTTATCAGATAACCAAACACCGTCCTGCTTTGCATCAGTGCATCTCCCAAATGAGTGAATCACACACAGGTCACAAGGTGTAGACCTCCCCAGCACTGGTAGGCAACATCTATGACACAGCCCTTTGGACAGTATATTCCTCTCCTGGTTCTTCCCAGGCTCCCAGATCATGCTGTTACGTGGTCGGGATTTGGTCTCTTGCAGATTTACACTCCTAGACCACGGCAGCGGATTGTGTCTATCGTTCATGCTCTAAAATGACAGTTTTCTGGTAACTCCAGGATGCCACCTGACGCACACATCTTTTCTCCAACGCCCGTTCATGTGCCTCCCCGAAAAAAACCCAACACTGAATCACTGTTAATTGAAAGTAAATTGAGTTTGAAAAAGAAGGAAGACAGCTGCATATGATGTTGTTTTATTATTACAATTAGGCAAATGAGGTTTTCAAGCAAACTTGAAATAAATTTGGGAGAATTTATGCCAGCATTAGGACCAACATAATAAAAAGCCGTTAGCAGGTTTATTGCAGCAAAGCAAATCTATTTAGTGCTTTACTGGGATAGGAAAGAGAGAGTCAGGTACTGTTGTCTTCAGGCATTCACAGCACTAAAAGCTCCTTTACAAAGCTGGATTTGGTTGAGGAAGATGATGAGGTTTCTGCTGTGTTTGTGGTTCTTTGGGAAAGAAAGCCCAAATGCAGGTAGATTAAATTCCCAGCCTAAATTCCCTCTTCATTAGAGACTAGGTGATGGTGAGCACAGCCTAAGGAAGGTGCCGTGGAGGGAACTTAAGAGAGGCAGCCCATAAGGAGTGTGGGGCATAAGGACTTTTTGGGAAATGAGTCAGGCTGAATGAGAGCTTCAGATGCATACAGGAAACTGATGTTATTCTGTGAAATTGTCCCTGAAGGGCTGGAAACTTGCAAACACCGGTAAGATTTTAAAGCAACAGCATCTCCCAGCCAAAACTTGTGCCTGCACACATACACGAGCATACATGGCACAGCGAGAAACTCTACAATAAAACCAGAGATGAACTCCAGATATTTGACAGATGTCTGCATAAATTACTGTAAAACCCTCTTAAATGTTTTTATAAACCATTGCCCTGCAGTAACATTTCTACTTTCCCTTTTTTTGAGACCATCCTGCATTACAGCAGCCAGTCGCCCGCAGCTCCATGGTGGCACAGAAGACCCTGGAGAGCTGCTGAGTTTTCCAGGACAAAACAGGGCTGTTCTCCATATACAAGCAACCAAGGCCACTCAACAACCAGCTATCTGGGGTTAACAGGAGCCAGGCACTCCGCCTGTGCCTGTTCGATGTCAGCAAGGTTGCCTTTGCCTTGTCAGAGCCTGGATGTTTATTTGTGTTGGTAACTGGAATGAGCTTGTGCATTGAGGGACTTGGCAAAGGAGGGGAAATAGTGGGAACATACATATCCCACTTGGTCTGACAGCTTTGCACGGCTCTGTGTTGCCAACACTGAGCTCAGCCTCATTTCGTGGGGCTGTATTCAGTCCATGCTGACGGGTGCAGGTGGCAGAATGGTCCATACACATCTTCCTCCACAGCCAGAGCAAAGTGATCAGTAGTGCACTGGGAGCACTGCCTCCCTGCTTCGTCCCGTGTGCCAAACAGTCTGACTCTTGCTGCTCTTTTATTGCTGTACAATAAAAGGTTTCAAAACTCAGCCACCTCTTTGGACAGGTTTCTACAATAAACTCTCCAGTCTGGAATCAGTCACATTTTGGTTTTATCCTGTATAACAACAAGCATCATGGGACTTAGGTTTTTCTTAAGTGCCACGACACTAAATATGTAAGCCTTAATAGTATTTTCCTCTTCTATACCATCGCATGTAGGATGCCCTCAGCCTCCACCACAAAGAGTAGTGGCAGGGACTCACCTGTGGCTCTGGATAAAGATGGTGGAAAGCTCATGCTGTGCAGGAAGATGGATCTACACGAGACTTTTAACAGGAACAAAGCTCACATTTGTGGCTAAACTTGGATGGACTTCGACATTAACAAAGCCTACAGTGTAGATCTAGAACTACACCCCTCATTTCAGGGACTGCTTTGGGTTCAGAAAGTGGGAGTCATGTAAGGGAGAAGGTTATCTGCAGAGGAACAACCACATTAAAATGTTTAAAAATTAAAGAAGTATGGAAAAGTTATACAAACAAACAAGCTGATTGCTGGTATCCACAGTTGTACTTACCAGGCTGCCTTTTTCCAGCTCACTTACATCTGTCCTTTCAGCTACGATTTACAGAGCAAACAGTCTAAAGATGCAGAGCAGAAAGTACAATTCAGGATGCTCTGCCAGTGCTGTCTCTACCAACATCTGTGCCGTTTAAGGTGGCCACAGATACCCTGCCAGGCTGGATTTCATTCTGCCTAACACAGTTTACTTCATCTATTTGAGACATAGACTTGAGTAGAATCATGCCCTGGGTGTTCCTGTTTCACTCCAGTGATGGTAAAAGGGTCAAGACTTTGTTGCCACAAAGTCTTCAGCAGAAGTTCCCCAAGGCTAACCAAAAAAAATTATGAATACCCAACCAAAAAAACAACAAAAGAGGGAGAAGGCACAAAAAGGTACAGAAAAGGTTTGGAAAGAAGAAGGGAGAGGACATGTTTTGTCATGGTAGAAGAAGGGAAAATAGTCAAAATGGCACTGCAGAGGAAAAGCATCAAAGGAAGGGAGGTTTAAGCTTAGCTCAGCTGCAGTCATGAAACCTTGAGTCATGCTGGAAGAAAGGTGTTTGAGATCAGTCTACAGTTCCTGAACAGCAAGTTCTGGGGTTTTCTATCCATTATTTCCATTAAGCTTTGCCCTGTATCACATATGTGTCTCTGAGTAAGACGTTTGTTTCATAACTAAGGTATGATGATCATCATTAATGTTATCCCTACTGTCCACAATGCAGAAGTAGACAGGATCAGTTTTGCATCTAAGACAAACATCACAGTTAAACTGTTGCTGGCCTAACTAAGCTCTGTCTACACTAGTAGCCTAACCAGAGTCATGACACAGGGCCAAGCAGTGATCACTAGTGGTCCATGCTGCTGAGCTCTTGGCATGGGTCCTTTGGCTATGTCACAGAATCATGGAATGGTTTGGGTTGGAAGGGACCTTAAAGATCCTCTAGTTTCAACTCCCCTGCCATGAGCAGGGACACCTTCCACTACACCAGGTTGTTCAAAGCCTCATCCAACCTGGCCTTGAACACCTCCAGGGATGGGGCATCCACAATTTATCTGGTCAATTTGTTCCAGTATTTCACCACCCTCATATTGAAGAATTTCTTCCTTAGATCTAACCGAAATCTACCTTCTCTCAGTTTAAATCCATTGCCCCTTGTCCAATCACTACAAGCCCTTGCAAAAAGTCCAGACAACACTTCCTTGAACCACACTCAAGCACAGTTCAGGGGCTATCCCAGGCCAGGGCCATTCCCGATAGAGCGCATGGACCAAATCACTATGATCTGGGGACACGAGACCTCAGCAGTATGGATGCAAGCCACGCTGTGCCAGCTGGCCTGAGGATCAGAGAACTGGCCCTGGCTTGTTTTGTTTCTAGCTCAGCCTAGCAGTGTGCTCGACAGACCCAGAGCTGCTCATTAGCCACCTTCGTTCAGAGCACCACGTTGCCCGCCTTCACAAAGTGCTCGCAGGAGGCTGCAGCTCCTGCCTTTGCGCTGCAGCCTGGTATTTACAGAGGTTTTCAGAGAGGCAGATGTAATCTCTCTTCTGGCTTCCCAAGAGAGCTCCCAGCTAGCAGATCTATGGCAAGGCCACAACACAGACCTTTTCCTACCTCTGTCTATCCAAACAGAATTTGTGAGCAGGGAAAAAGTCAGAGAGCGCCTCATCCTTTAGCCTGAGGATACAGAAGTCCTCATTTTCCTGCAGCTTGGTTGTGTAAGAGTGAAACTGTGGCCTGAGGAACAGCAGCGGCTTCGCAGCTAACAAGGTTTTGCTACAACCTTAAAAAAGAAAAAAGGAAAAAAAGCTGGATTGTTTATTGTTTGGGGGGAAAAAAGCAACTTTCTGTCATTTTGACAAGGTCACATGACAGAGGCCCCTGAAAAATATTTGCAAAGTTGCAGCTAGCAAACCTTCCGAGTGACGAAGCCATAGCAACCCGTGCCAGAGACCAAAGGGTTTGATCAATGTTTGCAATTAAAATCTCTTTTGTTTTTTGCTATTCACATACAACGACCCTTGGATTTTGGTCAAGAGAGCGTACTCCATGAAATGTTCAGCTCAGGCTTTGTTCTGTGCTGTGTTCATTCTCTTAAGGCAGGAAACAAGAGCCGTCCGAGCCAGCATATTGTCTGAACTCTGCCTGCTTTTGTTTGCAGCGACAACAGTGAGCACAAGGTTCCCCCGCCTTTATTTTTTAATTCCCCACAATACACCCTTCAAGATGAAATTAGCAATGTATACTCTAATTGTGTTTTCAGAGTCGTAACAATGCAAGCACATGGAGAGAACAATGCAGCGGCTCATTATTAAAGAAAAAAAAAATTAAATCTCAACAGAAATGGTACTTTGGTTGGAAAGAAAAAAAAGAGAAACGTTTGGACTCATTTTCATTTCCCAGCTAGCCTTTTGTAACAACTTTTGCTAATAACAGGTTGGTTTGATTTAAACATAAACAAATAAGTAGTGTGTTTTCAAGCACTGTATCTGCGAAAGTGCCGTGATTTAACCCCAGCCAGCAACTGAGCACCACTTGCTCCCCCCTGGTGGGATAAGGGAGAGAATCAGAAGAGTAAAAGTGAGAAAACTCGTGGGTTGAGATAAAAATATTTTAATAGGTAAAGTGAAAGCCTCGTGCACAAGCAAAGTAAAGCGAAGAATTCCTTTACCACTTCCCATCGGCTGGCAGATGTTCAGCCATCTCCAGGAGAGCAGGGCTCCATCATGCGTAACGGTGACTTGGGAAGACAAATGCCATCACTCCAAATGTCTTCCCCCTTCCTTCTTCTTCCCCCAGCTTTCTATGCTGAGCATGACATCATATGATATGGGATATCCCTTTGGTCAGTTGGGGTCAACCATCCCAGCTGTGTCCTGTCCCAACTTCTTGTGCACCCCCAACCCAGTCGCTGGTGGATGGTGTGAGAAGCAGACAAGACCTTGACTCTGTGTAACCACTGCTCAGCAGTAACTAAAACATCCCTATATTGATTATCAGCACTGTTTTCAGCACAAATCCAAAACATAGCCCCATACTAGCTAATACGAAGAACATTAACTCTATCCCAGCCAAAACCAGCACAGAAAGCCACAGGGAAGCTATACCAAGCCGAGCTTCTCAGCTTTGCCCTGGTTAGCTTTACAATGCGGGAACCATAATAGCTATATCTTTATATGATGATCTGCCCTTCCTCTCCTACATCCCACAGGGAAGGAAGGACCTTCAGCACTGCAGAGCAAATCTCAGCCGTTTGAACTGTACGATCTGGTAGAAATGCAAAGCTATTATCACCTAGTAAATACGTCATCCTCCTGAAAAAGAGAGAAAAGAAAGGAGAGTCTGGGGAATTAGGGACAAACCAGCTTGACTTCAATGCTCAGAAAAATCTTGGAACAAATAGTCAAGCAATCTGTCTCTTAGTATCTAGAAAATAGCAAGGGGATAAGTAACATCCGGCCTCAATTTCCCAGGAACAAATCACATCCAACCAACCTAATTTCCTCCTATGACAGCGTAATGATCCTTGTGGGTCAGGGGAGCAGCAGCAGATGTATGACAGCTTAACCTCAGTAAAGCTCTTGACATGCTCATGCAACATCCTCTCCATCGATAAATACCTCAGCTACTTGATGACTCTAAGCTGGCAATTGATCCGATCAAAAATCAGTCAAATAATTTGGTTTAGCTGGCGAAGGTCCATTTGGGGGTCTCTCTCTACCACGTTTCATCTTGCTGTGTCAAATACTTCAGGGATCTGTCAAGGGAGGGCAGAAAGAAAAAGAGAGAGTGAGATAGAGCCAGTAAAGGAGTTGGAGACCTGACTGGACTGTGGAGCAGAGCCAGCGCTAGGAAGGGCATGAGGAGCACCACCTCAAATCAGCCATCAGAAGCACTGACCATAAAAACCTCATTTCCCCAGAGTGCTGATGTTGAGATGCAGATGCTCAGGGGAGTTTCCAGAGCATTAAAAATGCCCCCAAAACCATGTTAATGTCTGTTCTGACACCTGCAGGTCTTCCTGTTGAAGCTACGAGATGGATCTGCAGACACTGGTTAGGTCAAGGATAACAGGTGGCAGACAAGTGCTCAGGAGCTTGAAGCTGCATCCTGCTGGATATAGTCCCTTAGTGGAAAGCAGAACTGATCCTGGCTTTCTGCTTAAATGGAAAAAAGCAGGAAGACTCAAATCACTGACTAAAAATGCAGTGCAGACTTCTGCAAGTTTCTCCAGTCCCCTACATCAGCCTTGGGACTGATGGAGAATAATCACTGCTGGATTGGGGGGAAAAAAAAAAAAAGAAAATATTAAAAAAAAAAAAAGTTCTTTCACATCTGGCTTGAAGACACATTTAAAAATAAAATTTGAAAACCCAGACAGTGAAATTGAAGTAAAATACCAACTCCCTTCCCTCCTGCACTCAAATCGGGAGCTATTGATGGCTTAAAGACCTTGCCTTAATTTTCTCCATGACTAATCTATTCAATTTTCACTTAAGGAACCCTCAATAGTATAATGAGACAGCTGTTGCCTTCTATCCCTCCCTCAACTCCCCCAGCTAGGAAATTAAATTTAAAACCACTGCTTTAAATAGGCCTGGCACCGTCTCATCTCCTCTTGAGTTGCTCTGGGAGCATCTTACCCATAAGTGCAGGTGTCAGGTCAATCAGAATTCACCCAGCTCTTCAGGTCTGCCTGAGTTGGTAGTTTGTAAGGAAATAGAGATGTAAAACCTCTAGATCCTACCCCTGTGTGCTGTGGTTTGAGTTGGTTTTTTTTGTTTGTTTGTTTATAAGTGGTAGATGAGTTTGTGTTGGGATTTTAAAATAGATTATAGGATATTGGAGAATGAATCTACCATGGGTTTCATGCGGGCAGGTTATTTAGAACCCACATGTTAAATGAGATATGAGGTGTGAACACCACATACCATCCTGGAGAAGACTGAAGAGTGAAACATGAGTGAGAACTGAGGACAGATCCTGCCTTGGTGCTTTCTGGATCTAGCCCTAGTATAGTGCCAGGGGGTCTTTTCTAAGCCAACACAACAGCATCCACATTCTTCTATGATCAAACTTCTTGTGGTCCATTTTCCCCTATGTAAAGCGTGAATTGAAGTACTGACATCCTTGATAGGGTGATGTGAGTCAAAAAGCTCATGGGATTTGAGTGCTGCCCAGTAATTACTGGAGAAGGAAACACGTACAAAAGAAAGGCTTTGCTGGGGGATAGACCTTACTTCTGACCCTGTCACCCGTACAACCCCGGGTGGGCTGTTTCCCTGCTCAAGACCTCTTTCTCTCCTTTTCTGGACATGGAAACATGGCAACAAAGCCGTAGTAATACCTACCAGAGGGAGATGGAGCTCATCAGTGAACCCAGGGGTGAAGGAATAGGCCCTGAAAGTAGGGTGAAAGTGCAAGGCATTAACTGGGAGTCATGAAATTGCCTCTCCTTAGTTACTCCAAGTTGCTATGGGCGAAAGGTTTGTGCTTTGCTGTTGTTTCATGAGGCCTCCACAGCAAGATCTGCTGGCTGAGAGTGGAGACCTGCTCTTCCATGGCCATCAGAAAGGGTGCAAAAGCTGTCCTCACCTTCTTGGTTTTGAGAGCTGGCCTCAGAAAAGCAATTCAGTCAAACATGCCTTGGCAATTGCTCCCCTAACGATTCTGAAATTAGTAGCTTCAGACAGAAACTGGTAGGCATTTTAATGCAACACAGGGAAAACCTTCCTCTGCTTCTTGCTTCTAGGCTCTGATTGGAGAAAATCACAGGAACAATAACACAGTTTCTGCAGACTTCACCTTTTACATGAGCAATGTGTTTTACACTCTCACCCTGGCTCCTTTTTTTCATGCTTCTCCCCTCTGTTCCCATGCATTTCCCTTCTTTCACTTATTTTTAACTCCCTTTGATCTCTCTGCACAGTGTCCTGTAGCCTGTTTAGCTCACTTTTCAGCTTAAGCCAAATCAACTCCATTAAAAGAAATCTTCCTTAAAGGAAAGAAATAACTGAGCACGGGGGAGTCACACTGTCCCAGTCTGTCCACAGCTTTCTGAGGGGCTGACTGGAGAGCTTCTGGATCAGACTTCCAGGCAGAAGAGCAGTCACAACTAATTGCTATGGCTGGATGTTCAAAGGATGTGAAACTGAGCATTGAGGGAGCCCCACGATCATGAAGGATCATTGACTTTGGGTGAGGAACGAGGGAGTTTCCCTTCAGAGTCAAGTCAATTGAAGCATCCCTGAGCTGGTTTTACTCATTCGTCCCTTGTCTTTATATTCTTCACACCCATTCATATCCCATATTCACCTGTCCTTACTCTGAGAAGTTCAGAGCGTCTCCTGTAGAGGAGGAAAACAAGTATTTATTGCCATCACCTCATGAGGAGCTTATTCCCATTCATTCTCATGCCTGCACGATCCTTTAGCTAAAGCAAATCCTCACTCTTATGCCTTCGTGGTGTATCTCCAGTGCAAATTCACATTCCTACTCAGTAACTCAAGCATTCCACAGATCCTCACAACAACTTTAGCAACACCAGGGGCTGCTTCAGAGACCTCAGGGAGCTGAATAGTCAGCTGTCCCAGAATATAACATCATGGAAAAAAAATATAAAGACTTCTGACAGATTTTATTGACCTCCCAATTAACTATGTTGTACCAAGAAGGAGTCCAGAGGGTCAGCTCAGCAGACGCCCAACGTCCATGGACAGTTGTATTCCAAAGGTAAAGCAGACATTGCATTGCATATTTTGTGCCATATCCTTACTCACCAACTCCTTCCTTCTGCCATATCTGTATGGCACATCCTCATGGCATATGGAAGGAGTTGATCAATGTTACAGAATATCCTACACTGCAGCCATATAAATGATTTACTGGAAGGTCATCATGTCTACAGAGGGACACAGGAGAGGTTTCAGGTAAGAGTAGGAAGGATTAACTTCCTGAGAAATATCTCCTGTAAATAAAGCCTATGAAATTATAGTTTGGCATATTAGAAAGGGAAGGAAAGGGCACAGACAAGAGGATGTGTGTAAAATGAGAGAGTCAGGCTAAGAACAGCTCCCCTCTGTCTCGTACAACAAGAAGACAGAGATATTCAATGCAAAGGAAATCTCTTGTCATCCAAAGTGTAATTAGACTGAGGGACTCATTTCCATAAGATGTCAATGAGGGCAGGAACTCAGCCAGACCCAAAGATGGCTTGGACATTTATAAGGATAACCCGAACATCTGAAGTTGTAACAGCTAATGTTAAAAAAACTCTCAAGAGGGATCTAACATCCTATGTTTCAGACTTTAAATTAATCTCTCAGGTATTAGGAGGATACCTCATTGAGTTAGAACAAATTCTTTTCCCTCTCTGTCTTGGACCATGTTAGCATTTTTCTTTGAAACTTCTACCAATGTCTACAGTCTGAAATAGTGTCTTGCATTAGACAGTCTGGATCACTGAGTATTGGGAGAAACCCTGTGTGACAGGGGAGAAGACATCCCCAAACTAGGTACATTTGATGGTCTAGCTGAGACGCAAAAGGGACCAGGAGACAAACTCTTCACAGGATAGTAAAATCATGCAGCTCCCAAATCATGTTTTTTCTGTCTATCTCAGGGGTTGTTCACACTTGATTTCCTCATGTGATGAACTCTTAAAGCTTGGCCAAGACAGCAAGGATGTATCTGTGCACCACAGTGCATGAGGAACCCATCATTTCACCTTAGTGTTCCTGTGGTCCTTCCCACTTTGGGCGCCCGGGAACCCTCATTAATTTGGTTCTTCCAGTCACAGGGAAACATCAACCATCTTTGCTTTTACTCTGCTTCTGCGTTACCAGTCCCAGAGCTCTCATTCCAATTTTAGAGGTTTATGGCTTGAGACAGAGCATTACCTGGTGTGAGCTCTGTGGGTAAATCAACCAGCATGTCATCACACCAAACAGAGGGATTTTACAGCTCAGGAATTTGAAGGCCAATGGCTCTGATTGCAAAAAATCTACACTGTTGTATGGAAATCAGCTCCATTTCAACCTGTTAATCAGTTACCTCCTGTCGTGGGTTAGGCCGATCCAGCAACTAAACCCCACGCAGCTCTCCCACCCCAGTAAAATGGAGAGGAGAAAAATGTAATAAAAGAGCTGAGGATTGAGACAGGAACAGAGGAGCACCCACCAACCACGGTCCCGGGCAAAAGAGGCTGTTTTCTTAATGCAAAACTATTTATTAACAGCTACCTAGAAAGAGGAAATGCAAACAAAAACGGTTACTTAAGAGGATAACAAGAAAACAAGGCCAGGTCTTAAAAACAACACCACTCCCCCACCTTGCCTCTTCTTCCCGGCTCTACCTCCTCCCCCCAGCGGCGCAACGGCAGGGAATGGGGGAGTGCAGGTCAGTTCATTCCATGCTGTCACTGCCGCTTCTCTTAAAGGAGAAGGAGTCCTTACACCATTGTCCCTTGCTCCAGTGGATCGCCTACTCACGGCGAAAGCGTGAATCCTGCCCGCTAGGAGGCAAATCCTTACCCCATCGGATTTGCCCAAGTGCGGCTTTACCAGCCCTGGGCTTTTAAGGAGCTGCGGCCACTCGCTCTGGCGTGGGCCATCACACAGACTGTAAATGCCTCCGGCGTGGGGCGTCACATCGACCTGAAATGCGCCTCCACACAGACTGAGATGCGTCAATGCGCCCCGACCTGTGCCCGTGAGTCACAACAGGCTCAGGCTCAGGCATCTCCTTTAACGAAGCACCTCCCCATCGGCGGGGGCATCCCACGGACTCTAGATGCGTACCATGCTCAGGCTCTGGCACCTCTTCTCGACGTGGATCCTCCACGGGCTGCGAGTGGGTCTCTGCTTGCTCCACCGAGGGCTGTTTGCAAAGGGGCTGCTGGCAAGGGGGACTCAGCCGCGGCACACGCTGTTCCGTTCCATCTTCACTGACCTCTTATCTGTGTGGCCGTTTCTCTCAGATCTCAGTCCTTTCTGGGTGAACTCGGCCCGGTGGGCACCCCAGGAGCGGGGCTCTCCCCGAGTTCCCCAAGCGGCTCCGCCGCCGCCATCCTCGACGGGGCGGGCAATGGCATGGAGCGGGCACCGGCCGGGAGGCGGGGACCGTGCCCCCCTCTCCCGTCTCCTTGCTCCAGGGCAAAGGCACACACCTTTACGGTTCCTTTGTCCTACGTAAATAGGGTGATTCGCAGAGGCGCCGATTGGCTTAAGCCCCGAGGGGGATGGGAGTCCCGTCTGATGGGCAGCTTCTGCCACCCGGACCTCCCCCCCCACTTCAAACCATAATACCTCCTTTGAGCCTTTTACCCTGTGATGGAGGTGACCCCTCAGGCCCTCAAAATAAAAGCATGTGTTTGTGTATGGCAGCCTTTCCTCGGCAAGAGGAAGCAGTGTGGGAATGGTTGTGGCCTGGGGTTTGCTGGTGTTCTTCAGGTGATTTTTGAACAATAAAATATTCCCTGGGATGAGAGTGGTCTGTGGTGAGACTGCTTTAGGCTCAACCATCTCTCTCTTCAGACATCTCCATCCAGCAAGTCTTGGGACTTCATTCTCCGTGTTTTCTCTTGCCAGTCCACTGTCCAAACACCTTGTCCTCTTCATCATGCATAAAGAGTCCCTGAGACCTTTACAGTGCCAAGGACCAGTTTTAACAGAGTGCCCATTTCCCAGTGGAGAAGGCCAGAAGCCCACAGCTTGGTTAGATGATGGGAATCTTTAGATGTATTCCAGTTACAGAAAAATAAAAATGTCCTTTACATCAGGGTAACTAATGCTGCTTAGGCTGTAAAGCTCCGGATGAACAGTCAATTCTACTTTCTTGTCAGATCCTAATCTGACACACTGATAATGAAGAAAGGGAGGAGAAATCACAGGGAGGGAATCAGGAAGAAAGCTGTGTCATTGGGGGGTGGGGGGAGCTGGATTTGCAGGAGAGGGGGAGAAGGGGAAAGGAGGAAGAGGGAGGTAGCACAGACAGGTTTTAAAATGAAATCGAATATTAAGAGGTAGAAAATAAAATGGAAACAGGCTGCACTGAAAGCGACACAGGCTGGAGATGGAGAGAGACAAAGAATGACAGCGGATCAGTTTAAGCATGAAAGAATAGAAAGGAAAAGAATAATAATGTTGGCTTGTAAAGCTGAAAACAGATTGTAGTTGCAGTGAATTAACCCTCCTGTAGTGTAGTGCAGGGGGCTTTACAGAGCTGGTGTCATTTCCCCATTGCGTGACACCGAGACTTTAAGGTGAGATGTGGGTGTGTGTGTTTTGTTGTAATCATGTGTATGTGTAAGTTAAATCTCTCGGAGAGCTCCCGTGTATGAGATATGCTCCATATATTTCTGTGTAGATCCAGATGTTACAGAATCATATCATTGAATCATGGAATGGTTTGGGTTGGAATGGACCTTAAAGATCATCCAGTTCCAACCCCCCTGCCATAGGCAGGGACACCCTCCACTACACCAGCTTGCTCCAAGCCCCATCCAACTTGGCCTTGAACACTTCCAGGGATGGGGTGTCCACAACTTCTCCAGGCAACTTGGTCCACTCTTTCACCACCCTCATTGTAAAAATTGCTTCCTTATATCTAATGTATATCTCCCTTCTTTCAGTTTAAAACCATTTCCCCTTGTCCTGTCACTACACATCCTTGTAAAAAGTCCCTCTCCAGCTTTCTTGTAGGCCCCCTTTAGGTACTGGAAGACTGCTATAAAATCATACCAGAGCCTTGTGTTTGAGGTTTAGGGGAAGCCACATAGTGAAATGGGTGTGTGCACGTGTGTGTGTGAGGGTGTGACATTAAATGTCACTGTGAGTTTATGTCAAGCAGTAAATCACAGTGTGCAGAGCATCCCCCAAAACCCCAGAGCTTCTCCCTAGTTGATGGGGAGCCATCTGCAACTGGAGGTCCCAAGGACTCAAGGAGCTGCTGGCCCACTCCTCAGAAGGTGGGATGTTCCAGCGCCAGGATGGAGAAGTCTGCTGGCGATCAGGTGGATGATGTGGGAGAGCACAGCTTCTTCTGTGTCCTTCACCCAATAGACTGAACAAGGGTGGAAGTTCATCCCTGGAAGTGTTCAAGGTCAGGTTGGATGAGGCTTTGAGCAACCTGATGTAGTGGAAGGTGTCCCTGCCCATGACAGGGGAGTTGGAACTAGATGATCTTGAAAGTCTCTTCCAACTCAAACTATTTTGTGATTCTATGTTTCTATGTGCTGGGGGCATTGGAGAATCCATCTTACCGTCACAGCATCCCCTCCCTTGTGGAAGTTTGGCTGAGGAAGAGAAGCCTGGAAGGGAGTCAAAATCCTTTTGTTTTCATCCATACCGGTGAGTCCCAGAGCCAAAGAAGTCCAGTCTTTTGGTTCTGGTTTCTCCAGCTTTCTGGGATTCCAGAGCAAGCTGAGAGTGGGATGAAGCCTGGCTCAACAGGCAGCTCTGAGAACTGTTCACCCTCCCCTACCTCCCTCCTGCCAAATCTTCTTGCTTGCTACGTTATGGCCAAAGACTTAACCTGTTAATCCTGCCCAAGCAGAGTGCAGGAACCTACCTTGAGATGATTAATGCAAATATTCGAGCTCTCCCATTGGCTATCTGTTCCAAGGGGACATGTAGAAGGATTTACCTTCATGAGACCTGCTAGACTCCCTCCCTTTGGGGTACCCAGACTGTCTCTAAACAGGAATCTGTAAACATCCAAGAGGAAAAGGGGAGAAAGAGTCATGGGACTAAGGGTTAAATGAAGGCAAGGGTGCTTAAAAACTAGAATGATCTCTTCATGAGGAATAAGAATATAATCTAGGATGCCAAAGAGATGACTAGGAAGACAGATGAAGAAGGCTATAAAATCATGAGTGTCAAGGAAAACATGAGTAGATAATGATCACTCATGGCCTTTCTGGCAGCAGAACTTAGTGGTCCCAGAGAAGGTGTAATCGAGCTGTGGAATTTCTTGCCTTTGGACATATAGTTGGTTCTTAAAGTTAATGAGAGTTCAGGGAAGAGCAGAGAAGTTCAAAGAAAAGCCCAGTCAGTGTTATTAAATGTGTAGAGAACATATCTAGCCCTGGAAGTCCCTGAGTCTCAAATGGTTGGAGGCAGTGAAAGTACCAGGGAGGAAACACCACAAACCCTTGCCTTGTCCTTATGCAAAATGCATATGCCTATAGCCACTTTTGGAAACAGTGAGTTAGGATGGGCGACCTGCGCAGCTGTTCTGTGTTATCCCTGACAGGGGCTGAATACCATCCTCTCACTCTGTGCAGTGCCATCTCCTGAGTATCATGCACCTTGGAAACTGAGTCACACAGGTTATGACTACCTGGCATGCCTAGGCAGGGCTACCTCCAGAACTAATATGTTCCCCTCCTGCTTTGAGCAGACAGGACCTCAGCTGCCCAAACAAGCCTGGGGAGGTGTCTGCAAGCTACCCTAGAAGCATGACGTGGTCAGAGAGCAGAAAAAGTTTGTAGCAAAGTAATTTAACTTGAGAGGTTGAGGCTGATGTCTAAGTACCGTACAACCCTAGGAGGTCTGAGAAGAATTAGAGTCACAGGACTTCTGTGGTCTCCCCCACAGAAACACAGTTTGTGGACAGCAAAGAGAAGATTTCACTCTTGCAGCGTTTTGTGCGTGCCTTTTGTGTGGTCTCCGTCTCTTCTGTATTCAGGACACAAAGCAATCCCCAGTGTGCTTTAGATAAGGGCAGGCCCATCCATACCTTTTCGACACTGTGTGGTGATACAATGACATGCCCAATCCAACTTTCTTCAGCAACTCTGCAGGACAGAGTGCCTGAGAAATGTGTTGTTGTCTGCAGCAGCCTTGGGATAATTAACCCTGTCATTTGCGGTTATATGGAGTGCTTTGTTCCACTAGCCTGAGGCTCTGGGCTTTGGTATTGCTTCTTTTTGGTCATTTCCTCCCAGATCCCTCTATCTGCTAGGAAACAAGGTGATAAATTACTCTCTGCTAACCACTCTCTGCGTTTATGCAGCACCTTGCGAGAAAGTTATCACTAGAGGAGCTGCAGATGATGCTGAACTTCAATTAGGCCTCAAATTAGTTGTGCAGGGTGACATTTTCCAATCATGCAACATTAGCATCCTCCCTAATTATGAAAATGTAAAGCTAACTTCTGTTTCATAATAAATTAGGCTTGTTCTCTCGACATCTAAAACACACAAGCACGCACACAGTGCAATTTCAACTGGATCTTCTCTTCCCGTTCTGCTGATGCTCAGGAACAGTCACAACCACAGTAACCTCCCTCTCCTCTAAAGGTCAGACATGGTGGATGCCTGGGGGCAGGTCTGATATCAACAGGCAGGAGATGGGAAATAAGCAAGAAGGGGAAAAAAGACAGTGAGGGAATAGGGCTTTATTAGCCCACTTGGGCTGATGGGCACAGCCTTAAGTGTTCTCACGCCAATCGTTCTCCAAGGAGGACGGAGAAGGAGTAGGAGGAAACATCCCCTCCTCTCCTTCCTCCATTGAGTTTTTCCACCTCTGGTCTACTCAGCTCACCTGTTCAATCCCGTGAGAAGTATTGGAGCCTCCCTTCCATCACAGAGTTGGCATAGTGCGGTGGGTTAGGCTGATCCGGCAACTAAACCCCACGCAGCTCTCCCACTCCAGTAAAATGGAGAGGAGAAAAATGTAATAAAAGAGCTGAGGATTGAGACAGAAACAGAGGAGCACCCACCAACGACGGTTCTGGGCAAAAGAGGCTGTTTTCTTAAAGCAAAACTATTTATTAACAGCTACCTACAAAGAGAAAAGCAGACAGAAACGGTTACTTGAGAGGATAACAAGAAAACAAGGCCAGGTCTTAAAAACAACACCACTCCCCCACCTTGCCTCTTCTTCCCGGCTCTACCTCCTCCCCCCGGTGGCGCAGGGGGCAGGGAATGGGGGAGTGCAGGTCACTTCATTCCATGCTGTTACTGCCGCTTCTCTTAAAGGAGAAGGAGTCCTTACACCATTGTCCCTTGCTCCAGTGGATCCCCTACTCACGGCGAAAGCGTGAATCCTGCCCGCTGGGAGGCAAATCCTTACTCCATCAGATTGCCCCAAGTGCGGGCTTTACCAGCCCTGGGCTTTTAAGGAGCTGTAGCCACTCGCTCTGGCGTGGGCCATCACACAGACTTGAAATGCCTCCGGCGTGGGGCGTCACATCGACCTGAAACGCGTCTCCGCACAGACTGAGATGCGCCAATGCGCCCCGACCTGTGCCCGTGAGTCACAACAGGCTCAGGCTCAGGCATCAGCTTTAACGAAACACCTCCCCATCAGCGGGGGCATCCCACGGACTCTAGATGCATACCGTGCTCAGGCTCTGGCATCTCTTGTCGATGTGGATCCTCCACGGGCTGCGAGTGGGTCTCTGCTTCTTCCACCGAGGACCGGTTGCAAAGGGGCTGCTCGCAAGGGGGACTCAGCCGCGGCACACGTTGTTCCGTTCCATCTTCACTGACCTCTTATCTGTGTGGCCATTTCTCTCAGATCTCAGTCCTTTCTAGGTGAACTCGGCCCGGTGGGCGCCCCGGGAGTGGAGCTCTGCCAGGGTTCCCCAAGCTGCGCCGCCGCCATCCTCGACGGGGCGGGCGCCGGCCCGACCGGGCGCCGGGAGCGGCGGCCATGCCCCCCTCCCGTCTCCTTGCTCCTGGGCACAGGCACACACCTTTCCAGTTCCTTTGTCCGAAGTAAATAGGGTGATTCGCAGAGGCGTCGATTGGCTCAAGCCCCGAGGGGGATGGGAGTCCGGTCTGATGGGCAGCTTCTGCCACCCGGACCTCCCTCCCCACTTCAAACCATGACACATAGCCATAACAACGTGAGATGGCAGATATACTATGACACACATGACCATATATATTACCAACATATCCAGGCAACAGAGCATACAGGGAGAAGGACATAAGCAAAAAAGAGGGAACAAGAAGATCGAGCTTTCCTATCAGAGAACAGTTTCTGTAAACATCACAATCACTCAAGAAAAAAAAAAAGAGTCAGGTATTTTTGTACAGTCAGAAGAGTAAGAAAAAGGGTCCTTTCTGGAGCCTTTCCGCAATGCTTGGGGAATGTCTTTCTCTCTACTTAAGAAATACCACTTGGAGACGCCTTATTACAGTTTACTGCTGGAAAAGGGATCAGGAAGTACCTGGCTCTTGCCAGATCACTTTTGCAGCTCTGCTGTGTGTTTCATGGAGACCAGCAGACGTTGTACGCTGAAGGTAAGTGTGATATCTCCTTTGTGCCTGTCTTAAAGCAGGGTCTCAGCCACAGATCTGGCCTTTTGACCCTCCACAGTCCCCGAGTTATTCTGTGTCACTAAAAATAATGGGGCCTCTATGAATGGCCTAGGAACAGACGGAGTTTCATCCTGGCTAAGCTTGTGTTATAGAATCAGTAGGTACAAGCAATGCTAAAGGTGTCTGAAAATCAAGTCATCTAATTATTGCATCTCTGCATCAGAAGTAACAGGGAGCTGCAGAAAGTAGCTGACAAGCAGCTAAATAATGGACTAACAAGCAGGATGGCTGGAACCTGTCACAGCGTTAATGAAGGTCAGGATAAGACACCTGCATATTTTAAAGAATGAGATGTGTGCATCTGAAAATGCCCAGATGTGACATTTAAAGACAGGGATCGTAAACTGAGCACCATCACTGCTAAGCACTGGAGCCTGGGAGTGCACAGGATATACGGGCAAAAGAATTAAAAGCAGTTAAAGAACTGACAGTAGAGAAGGCTTGGGGTCACTGGAGAAAGTGCAGAACCAACAGCCTCTGGAGTGCCAAGAGAAGTCTAAGGGAGAAATCAATTCTGCCCCCATGATGTGGTTGATATTTTCCAAAAAGTGGAGGAAGATTGACTGCTCTCAGCTTGCCAGCTATGGGAGAACAGGGGGTTTGCAGGATGCTTTTCTATGGAGTAACCTAATTCACCATGAGCACTCTGCAGAGGCACTTAAATAGGGCAAGGGAAAGCACTGTGTAAGCAAGCTCACTGCAAAGCCCAGGGAACAAAAGGGTGGAAAGCACAGGCAGGGCTACGCAGAGAGCAGGCTGCAAACACCATCTCCCCTGCTTTCAGCTGCAGTTTACGTTTGAAAGCTCATTTATTGTTGTAAAAGCAAAATAATCAGGCTAGTTTGGTTCAGTAATCGATTGAAAGTTAAGCCTTTACTTTAGGAGCTCATGATGTTAAAAGGGTAATGTCCTTCCCAAAACTACCTGCATAAGTACTAGAAAGGGTATTGGCAAACCCCATGGTCCTTCTGGTTTTGCTGGGCAATTAAAGTCCGAGTTGTGGGCTGTTCCCAGCACAGCTCTCAGTGCTCCTTTTCCATCCCATATGCTATATATATGCAAAAACCTAACAATAATACAATAATGCAATAATAAAGCAAGAAAGGGTAGCAGGGAGAGAGGGAAGATTTGCTCCCCTTAGACAGCAGGATGTTTCTTCTGCCTGTTCTTTTCCCATGCTCTGAAATAATCCGATTTTTATCTGAGACAGTACTTTTTTTTTTTTCTTTTCGCCAATCAATTCAATTGCAGCAGCAAGCCGACAAGTGTTTTGAATAATGAGTTTTGTTTTCGGGGTCGAAGGGTTTTGCTTGCTCATCCTGGCTTTGGGAAGAGCTGCCTTTGTGTTCGCAATGCCAAAAGGGATCCAGAGCTGCAAAGCACGCTAGGAAGGATCAATACTTTAAATGCATTAACACTGGCGAGTTGCAAATGAAGTTAGCGGCTGCTGAGCATCACTGATTTCACAGTAAGTCTCAGTTCAGTTGGTTAATTTCTCTGAAGGATCAATGCCACAGCTGATGGTTACTGAAGTTCCTTCCTTCACCAAGCACAAGGGGGTTTTGAAATGAACTCTGCAGGGGATCACAAACCAGCTCATCCGTGTAAATAAGAGGAGCATGCGTGTGTAATTCTCCTAATCTGTCAAGACTAGCACAGCAAAGACATGAATCATAAAAGCTGAACTAAACCAGCTTCAAATTTTGGATCCAAATTTCACAGTTCCTCTCATTATATGAGGTCAATCAAAACTGCCACATCCAACCTCACCCTAGCTTTCAAGGAAATTGGACTTGAAAGCTGTGACTTCTGCCCAAGCAGAACGCAAATTTTGTATAAAGTGGGCAACTCTTGCAGTATCGACTCTTTAAGGATGTGAAACTTTTTAGGCAATCTTACGGAGATCCTGTAAACTGCTGTCTTTATACACATTGGTCTTTTTTTTTCAGTGAGGTTGAAGTCAAGTCACTCTTACATAAGCAAGCTGTCTGTAGGCAGGCTGTGTGATTCCTGCTCCAAACAAGATAGAAAGCGGATGGATACATGCATGGGAGAGTGCAGGCAATGGTCTGAGAGGAGATGGAGGAACATATGTTGGGAGAAGGAGAGAGAGCCCTAAGGACTGGAGGGAAGGAAGAGGCAACGACACAACCAAAGTGGAGAAATTTTATCTGGAAAGACCGCAACTTCAGGAAACATCAGAAGGGAAAATGGACAACAGAAGAGTTCAACCCATGTTAAGGATATTTATGGATATTAGCAAAATAAGGTCACCAGTTGAGGCTCAAAGAACTCAAGAACTCAGTGTGATGAATTGCATTTTGAGCTATGTGATAACAAAGCTAGTCTCGGCTTTCTGAAGGAGGGTCTAACTCCTGTACTCCCAGTTTAGCCTAGAGGGCTCCATTGTAGCTCTGTATTTACCACAGATTTGGGTCTCAGTCATTTGAAAGACAGGAATTCCTAGCACAGGATTCCAGCTGAATTTAGAACCCTAAAAACACAAGTCTGCAACCCCCTTACCTCTCCTGTTAGGTATCTGAAGAACTTTTCATCTTAGCTTTCAGGCACAAATAGGAGCACATCTACCTAGGAAGAGAGCAATGGAAATGTTCATTCAAAGCAGACATAGATATGAGGTCCTTTTATTGTTCTGATTTTATTTTTATGTTTTTTTAATTATTGTTACAACTTCAAACAGGTAAAATTTCTAGCTTTGCCTGGATGCAATCAGTATTTTGCAGGAACCTTCATATCGCTACCTTGTCACATGAAACATCTTTGCTTCTTTCTCGTTGATTATTTCCAGCCCCAAAGGATACAAAAGTTATGGGACAGACCCCTTCCAAAAAAATACAGATTTAAATAATAACTGAGCTTTCCAAGTTTTGGCCTGCTGGAAATGGTATTTCAACACCTTTTCTTCCCCACCTCATGAAGGCTTGAAACATACATGCTTCGTTTTTCAAACAGAA
The DNA here is from genome assembly GCF_009769465.1 of Tauraco erythrolophus. Lineage (NCBI taxonomy): Eukaryota > Metazoa > Chordata > Aves > Musophagiformes > Musophagidae > Tauraco > Tauraco erythrolophus. The sequence goes on from NC_141468.1 coordinate 3,552,638, forward strand.
GACAAGAATCGCGAGTAATCTTGTGATCCCTGTAAAGGTGGTGGATCTTTAAATAGAGTTGCTTGATATACTTGACATTTCTTGACTAAAACAAAAAGGGAAAAAGTAGACACCTTTTCATGCACAGTTTCACCAAAAAAAAACCCATCTTGTATTTTGGGATAGGTGTATAAAAAAAAAGTATAATGATACTTGTGATAAAATTGGAGAGCTGTCAACACTGCGTTCTTGCTATACGTTAAAAATCACTTAGAAAAGAGAAGGGACTACGGCTGTTTTCATGTATGAGCAGAACAGGTGGGAAATTTGCAAATTGCTGACAACATTTTCAAATTTTGTCAAAAAAAAAAAAAAGCAACAGAAAACTTTTGTCCCCCTAAAGGTTTGCATTTTCCCTCCCCTTCTTTTTATCTCCAAAACCTAGAGATGATATGCTAGGCTAGTGTTCTCTCACACTGATATTAGAAGATTTTCAGTCTAAAAGGGAAAATGCATTCTAATTACCGTTGGTGTCAGTGATACTAAAACCTTCCTCTCGAATTTTACTCAGCCATAAGCATAATGAGTCCCACTCACGTTTTACGGGATCACTCATGGCTCAGATACATCTCCATGTGATAGGAGAACAGAGAGGGAAGCTCTCAGGGAAAGGTGTCTATTAAGGGAACACAGCCCAGAATTTTTAGAGTAACAAAAATAAGCCTTCCTAGTCAAGGGTAAGTCAAGGGATTTGGTTAAAGAAGAGCTATAAGAACTGCCAAGCCCCTGGTCCATCCTTCACACTGGATTGTTTTGCCAATCATGTCTCCCTGAGAGGCATCATTGGCTGGACATTTCCATCTCCATGACAGGAAGACTTCGGAGTTGATGCTCATGAAATAATTGTCCCAGAGAATAAAATTCTTCCTAAAGCTCATTAGCTGGAAGTTGGCTGGCACTCTGAGGATAGGGACTGTGTTGGGTTTTCTAATCTCTTTTCTGGATGGCCTCATTCCCCACAGAGATGCAGAAGGCTTTGGAGAAACCCACAGAGGTTCAGGACTTGATGATGATACCTCCTGGAAACAACATGCACAGACTGATTGTGTGAGGACATGTTTCCTTTCATCAGTTTAGAGTTTAGCACCTGGACATCTCACTGAATATCTCCCTTTCACTTTTATATTCTTTCTGCAATTGATACAGGGGAATGAAAAGAAGCAGGTTTGTATTACTAACAATTGCAAGAAGAAAGCGTGCAGGTGGTTAGAAGATAATCACTGCAGAGTTTGAAAGACTTCTGGGTAGCTTAACACTCGCTTAACCAGCTGTTAATTAAACAAAGCATGCATATTTTTCACAAAAGTACCTCCAGTGCCCTCTAATGCTCTTCCCAACTATTGGTACAAGTCTGAATTAGAGAACAGGATATTTTGAACAGCCTCAGCATCAACTCCTTGATCCTCTGAGATGTATCAGCCAAGTTCTCAACCTTGTATGACTCCTCTTAATTAATGGTATCCAACAGTATCATTGGGAAAGGTGGTTGGGGGATTTTTTTCTTCAAGAAAAGATTCATCAGTTACTTTTTGAGAAGAAACTACATAGTCCTAATTTCTCTGGGGTAATTATTGCAGACAGGCTGAGGCAAAGAAGTTGAAGTACATTTATTTCATCACAGGAACAATGCTACTTCAAAAGCCTATTAAAAATGACAGAGACAGGAGTAGTTCAGCCTCTTTCATCCTTCACAGCGTTACACTTTCTTAAATTCTTTCCCGTGGGTGTTGTATCTTCTCTCTGAACTAGGTAGCGATTTGTATCAACCCAGTCTGACCAATGCTGAAAAGTCATCCTTCACTCCTTATTTCCCAGGCCATCAGCAAGTGAACAGATGACCATCAATTTTCTCTTACATGACATCTTCCACTCTTCCATCAGAACCTCCATCTAACTTGGTTTAAAGTAAACACCTGCTGAAATGAAGAAATATCACAAAATTAAGAGATGTAACTATTACAGATTTTAATTTCTTGAATGTTCGGCATATATTGGGCAGCCCTTTCCCAGTTTCCCTATCAAGAACAGCACTCTTGCTCCCACAATATATTAATGCTGGTAAGTAAAATCAACTGATTCTACCCAGAATCAGTGCCTGACAGAGAAACTAAATAGACCTCTTTAGCAACTGGATGGCCATATATTTCTGTGGTATCGATCTAGTGAAGCTGAAGTGTTATTTCAGCCATATTTCTGTTTGCAAAAATCTTGATGTCATGCAAAATTACTCAGCAGACAGGCTGTGAATTTCAGTCTATAGCCATTAGCAGGCTCCAGCGTTAAAAAGATTTGTTTCAACCCTCTAAAAATGTCATATGTGGTCTTGATTCTATGCATATTAATCTAAATCAGGAGGAATTATGGTCTTCGTAGAATTTATTTCTTCATAAGTAAAAAAGACTAGAATCAAGTTTCTAACAATAACTGCATGTCATCTGAGATGGGCTTATAAACGTTGGTTCAATGTGCTGGGAGATGCAATCTGCAGCCATGTGTAGACAGTCTTGGCTTACTATTACTCCAAACACAGGACAATTGTTAGAATACACAGTTTGCACAGAAGAGCTCAGCTCAAAGCCAGCTCCAGGCTTTGAAAAAAGCATGATCCCATACAGTGCATGTTCAGTCCTATATGAAATGAATTATTTACAAATTGACTTCTTTGATCCCTGTTAACAATTGATATGAGCACCTCATACCCTCCCATGCCTCCAAATTCCTGACATCTTGACTACCAGATAATGCTGAACTAAGCTATGAATTCACCTGCCAGCAGTGGCACACGTTATCACAAAATCAAAGTTGGCATAGGTGTTAAATCTCTATGCAAAGCCAAGAAATTCTTTGACTTCTCCAATCCTTCATCATGCTGTTTAGTATGGAGCCTCCTAAACTCACTACCATCTAATAATTAGAGGTAATTACCTCTAATATTCATAGCAGCTCTCATCCTTCTGATGACGTTCTCATATTCAGACCATCTTTAGAAAACATATGTTATGTTAAAAAGCTTGTTTACAGGTAAAGATGAACAACACCTTGTCTATATAAGTAAAGCCAAGAATTTATTTTTAGTGTAACTGAAATGTTAAGAATACAATCGTTATTAGCTCAGAGCTAATTGTTACAGGAAAAAAATAATAGTATTGATGAAGTTAAAATTGTTGTTCAACCACTTCTGAGTTTCTGCTGTTTTTTTCCCAGTGTTCTGCTTACCCTTCCACAGCTCCTCTGATTTGGTGGTTTCGGGCTGGTGGTGGTGGGGTATTACAGCATCTAGAGGCCTTCACCAGGAGAAATATGGAGTTCATGTTGATGATGGCTTCTTCTTCTTCCCTCTAGGATCTGTTTGGGATCATTTTTATACGTTTGCTAATAGACTTTAACACCTCTGCATTTTCTTTACTGGTCTTGTGTCACTGCCTCTGGATGCCTCTGCTATTGTACCAAGTCTGTATTTCTTTACACTTCGTGATGGTTTCAGGGTTGTACACATATTCTACACGGAGCAACTGCCTGTTACCCTTATCTGTGCAAAGCTATGACTGTGCCATACAAAGATAAACAGAAGTAAAACAAATTAGCTGCAGGCACCTGGTCAATTAGAGAAATGTCTGATGCAGCTAAACCAAGTAAAACAAAGCTACAGACAGGTCAAAAGAAGTTTAGACAGCAACTGCCTTGTCAATCCTCCGTCCTGAGGATTTTCAAACTCAGTAGAGTTTATGATCTGCTGTGAGCAATGGCAATACCATGTTATAGGGCTGCACATTCTTCTTTTGGTCCATCTACCTCCTCTTCATGCTATTACTCATGAAGGAGAGGCGATCTGTCTAACTTCTGGTCTTACATTAGGAGCCTTTTCCTCTAGGTTCTCAGCACAGTCAATGGAGAGAAGCAGCAGCCAAGAGAGACCTGAGCAATCAGAGCACCCAGAGGTGTAATACTGACTCTGGCTGATGGCTGGGATAAAGTTCTGGGAATGCTGTCTTCAGAGTGTGGGAAATATATGGGACAATTCCCAACTCTACAGCTGGTTGCTTGTTTAATCAATGCAACTAACTGCTCTCCACCTTGGGGTGCTGCTCTACCCATTTTACAGCAAGAAGATGTGAGAAAGCCTTTCTGAGGATGGAAACTTGAGTCATCTACTTGCCAGAGTCTCTACTCAGTATCTCCTCATGCTGCTGCCCATCTCTCATCTAAACACTCCTCCATCTCCCTTCCTACCGCAGCTGTCAGTGGACCCTGGTGTGGGAAGGTCTTGCCTGGCTAAGAAGGAAAAAGCCACTTCAATGCTGTGATGCATAGAGGGCCATATACTCTGTAGGCTGGGAAACGAGGGAGAAAACTGGTTACAATTCAGAAATGAGAGGGCTTGAGAGAGATGGGGATGGATGGCAGCCTCCTAGTATCTTCAGACAGCAACCTGGCAGAAGGCAAGGAATTAATCTGAACACAAGCAGACCAAAAACTTGTAATCTGGAGCAAGGCATGGACAAACTGAAGCTGCTAAGAAAGAGAAAGCCAGAGAAAGAGAAGAGGTAGAAAGACCTGGTGGATGAAAACAAGCACCTTCAAAAGAAACAAGAGCACAGCAGGTAGATGACAACCCAGGAGGGCAGATGGGAAGATGGTGGGTTTGGGCCTGTTGCTTGGACTCACATGCTGCCAGATAAGAGACACGCAGTTTTGTTTAGATGCAATCTCAAATAGGGATTTGAGCAGGGAGAGAAAAATCTTAATTTAACGAAGCCTCAACTTCATTACTCTTTGCTCCATTCTCACTGCTACAAAGTGCTGCGGGAGTTTGGCTGAATGAAGAAGAGGAAACCCAGCAAATGTCAAGTAAATCTATCTTCTGGGATGGGGTAATACCATGCTGCTCTCTTTAAAAGACGAGAGGACAAGAAGAAGACATAAAGATGGGAAGCCCCACAGAAACCTTCAGGTCTAGGTCAACCTCCGGAAAAAAGCAAGTCCGGTGGCCTCGTTGAACAGGGCCATGCTGCGGGGTGGAAACACCTTTATAAAAATCAGCGGCTCTTTTCCCACACCTGTGAACAGGGGCAATGGCACTGACCTTCCTTTGGAATAGCACACAGGGATTAAAGGAGAGAAAGTGCTGCTTCAGCACTGTTATTTTTATTCAGAAGGAGTGCTTCAGAGGAAGAAGGATTTTTAGCAGTTTTTAAAATTTTTTTTTACTGCTGTTCATCCAAGTCTACTAAAGGCGTTTGACATCCTTTCTGGGCTGTTTGGCTGTAAAACAGCACGTGCCACACCTGTACCTCTGTGCTTCACCTGACAGTGCTTTTGATTTGCACGAGAACCTACCTAAGAAGTGGGGTGATAAATGAGAAAAGCCCCAGCGGACTTGGCGTAGGCTTTCGGGATGATGCAATGTTGCTTTGCTCCCTTTGAAGGTAGGAGGACTCCTTTACAAGTGTTTAGAGAAAGGAGCTGCTTAACTGGCCCTCGGCAAGGTCTTCCCTGAGTCCTGACTGTTTTTCTCTTGGAGATTTCTTAGTTCTGCCCTTTCTGCCAAGGGACAGGGACCAAAGCCGAGGGACTGAGACATCACAGGAGAGGCTGCTCCCTTCAGGTTTCCAGCCCCATTTTGCTGATTCAAAGGTATGGATATTTTTTATGGGTAATTAGCTGAAGCTTTTATCTGAACTGAGCCTCTGGCACTCCTGAATTTTTCCCATTGCTGTCTCCTATGCTCCTACATGTGTTTTCTTTCTTTCTTTCTTTCTTTCTTTCTTTCTTTCTTTCTTTCTTTCTTTCTTTCTTTCTTTCTTTCTTTCTTTCTTTCTTTCTTTCTTTCTTTCTTTCTTTCTTTCTTTCTTTCTTTCTTTCTTCTTTCTTTCTTTCTTTCTTTCTTCTTTCTTCTTTTCTTTCTTTTCTTTCTTTCTTTCTTTCTTTCTTTCTTTCTTTCTTTCTTTCTTTCTTTCTTTTCTTTCTTTCTTTCTTTCTTTCTTTCTTTCTTTCTTTCTTTCTTCCTTTCTTTCTTCCTTTCTCTCTTCCTTTCTCTCTTCCTTTCTCTCTCCCTTTCTCCCTTCCTTCCTTTCTTTCTTTCTTTCTTTCTTTCTTTCTTTCTTTCTTTCTTTCTTTCTTTCTTTCTTTCTTTCTTTCTTTCTTTCTTTCTTTCTTTCTTTCTTTCTTTCTTTCTTTCTTTTTCTTTCCTTCTTTCTTTCTTTCTCTTGTGGCCTGTTACGAATTCAAATCAGATAGCTGGGATTTTTCCTGAAATGACCTGAGTTTGGCACGGTTTTGCCTCCTCCCAAGAGACAGGTGTATCGGGAAAACATCACAGGTAGAGACCGCTCAGGCTAAATGTGCAAGATCCATTCTGTAGGGACCAGGAGAACTGTCCAGTCCTTTAGCCAACAACTGCTTTCTCCTCCCCACCTTGTGTGATATCCAAGGACTGTATTGCTCTTTAAGACATTTAACTGGGGGAAACCATTTGTTTCCCCTGATCTGTTTACAGACAGAAGAGAATATTTTTTTAAGACTAGAAAAAGCAACTCATTTTCCCCTGCAGCAGCTACGGCGTGCTTTACATTAGAGAGAGATGGATAACTTCATAGCACAGCACTCCCCGCCCATCTCTGAAACACTAAACACCCACTCACTCCAAAGCCAGTCCCTCTGCACGCTCCCTATATAACAAGGGAAGATTTACAAGGCTGGGGATGGCAAAATGAGATTTCTGGCTGTAGCCAGTGCTGGGTTTGCCTTCTCTCACTTGTAGGAGAGTGGAAGAGGTGGGTCATGGACATTGACTGGGTGATGCATAAAAGATCAAGTTTTAGGGGGTATTCTGGTAACACTGAGGATGACCTTTAGGAGTATGCCTTAATCCATTCAAACAGTCCTGAAATCTCATGTCCTATTGGAGCATATGATCCTTCTAGTTAGAATCAAGAATGATCCTACAGTTTCAGCCCATTGCAAGAAGCTGCATGCTCAGCTTTCAGGCCAGAGAAGCAGCAGCTTAGGGGCAGGATTTGGGCTGCCAGGCAATTTTATTCTCCTCTTGCAATATTATGGAGTCATAGAATGATTTGGGTTGGAAGGGACCTTAAAGATCATCTAGTTCCAACGCCCCTGCCATGGGCAGGGAAACCCTCCACTACACCAGGTTGCTCAAAGCCTCATCCAACCTGGCCTTGAACACTTCCAGTGATGGGGCAGCCACAACTTCTCTGGGCAACCTGTTCCCGTGCCTCACCACCCTCAGAGTGAAGAATTTCTTCCTTCTATCTAATCTAAATCTGCCCTCTTTCAGTTTAAAGCCATTGCCCCTTGTCCTATCACTACACACCCTTGTCAAAAGCCCCTCTCCAGCTTTCTTGTAGCCCCTTTAGATACTAGAAGGCTGCCTGTCTTCACAGGAAAGGTGCTCCAGTCCTCGGATCATCTTTGTGGCCCTCCTCTGGACCCACTCCAACAGGTCCATGCCCTTCTTACATTAAGGGCCCCCCAACTGAAAGCAGTACTGCAGATGAGGTCTCATGAGAGCAGAGTAGAGGAGGAGCATCACCTCCCTTGATCTGCTGGCCACACTGGTTGAGGGTGGTGATTCTTCTGCTCTACTCTGGGTGTAACTTCATCAACCAAGTCAAATGCATCAAGGATGTTTCTGCGAATATGAGTTCAAGAGGAAGGGCAGAACAGGGTGAACTGATGACTGTCAAGCTCCTATTGAACTGAGTAGGAAATAAAACGCTCTGCAAAACATGCAGATTTGGGGAATCCTTGAAATAAGGGAGGGTATGCAATCCTAGGCTGGAAGACTCTCAGCATGGGAATGGACACTCCTAGGACTGTCCACATACTTGTAGAGAATAAATGGATGGCTGAAGAGAAAGCTGGAGGGATCTTTGTGTGCAGAGCTAGTAATTCCAACTAATTCTGTGGCATATGGGTTCAGAGCTTCTCTACACCAGGGTCTCTGTACCACACCTCCAATACTGCAGTGTTACCGAGGGGTGGGGAGGAGGGGGAAGAGAGAGAAAATAGAGAGAGAAGCACTGTTACTGGAGCTGGCATTTTAATACTGAAAGGTTGTGAAATCTAATAAGAGCTACAAGGGAGGTTGATGTATTTTTTCCTCATGCTATGATGAAATTGGGATTCAATAAGTAAAAGTGACAGAATATGCAATTTCCCATAGATTTCATGCAGCAGGGTGCTTCCTGCGTAATAATCTTAAACCAGTATTTTTTTCCTTACCCCAGCTAAGATCTCTTGCCTCCATCTTATCTGAATAATAGTTCATCCCCATAAAGTGCAGCCTGCCACTTTAGCTGAACCTTATCACTGCCTGATGGTACATGGCCAACAAAAGTAAATATTTTTCCCCCTTTTTTTCCCCCTAAATTATATCTTCCTGCTTCTTCCTGGAAGAAATAAGCTTGATCTGTGAATGCGCGGAGGAAGAGTAATTCTTAGTTGGCTTAGGTCTCTTTTATGGTGCTCAGGTGTAAAGGGTCTTTGAAATGTGTTTCATTAAGAACTCTTGGAGACACCTTTTGCTTTTGAGGCCATAATGACCATTGTAGAGATGATGAGAAAATTGTAGCAAACCTGCTCCCATCCCCTGGGAAGAAACCTTCACCTAGATGTTATTTTCCAAGTGACATCATGTGTTGGATATAGGCTCATAACCTTGATCCACATGGTCTAACTTTGGAGTTGGATCTAATTTTGACGTTGGTCTTGCTTTGAATGGGAGATTGGACCAGATGACCTTCAGAGTTCACTTGCCATCTCAATTATTTTATGGCTTTGTGCATAGTTATGCTTTAAAACCCCCAGTGCGACGAGTGAACTGGAGGTGTGTGCAGATAAAGGGCACAGGGACATAATCACAAGTGCTCGAATGCCTGCATTTTCACCCATTATTGCTTGTCAGCAGTAATGGCCTGTCCCTGTAACCCTCCCCTTCCCAATTTTGCAGAGTGAGCTTCTCCCACGAGCCGTTCATATGCCCTTAACTCCCCCTTTACTGCAAAAAAAAAAAAAAGCTCTCACTTAACCTACTAACTGAGCTTTATTTCTACATATGCCCCCGTCAGGACCTGAAACATGTTAGCTCAGATTGCTGCCCATTCCTAATCATCTGAAGCAGTGAAGTTAAAAAGGATTATTAATCAATAAACAATCTCACTTTAAGCAAACACGTTTTACTGTGCAGCTGAGGGGAGGCAGGAGCACACAGGCAGGTGGTTCCAGCATTCCGCATCAACTTCCCGAGCTGCCCAACACTTTGATCGCTTGGCATGGTGAGAGCGTGACCTCCCGTTCATTATCACCCTTCCTCCTGCCAACCCCAGGAGGCTCCGATTGCCGGCTTAGGCAGCACATCCAGAACGAAGGGATATCCAGGACAACTAAAAACTACCTCCTTCCCTCTCTGCTTCAGGTGCAGTGCCAGCGTAGCAGAGAATTAAATCCCCGTCACTACCAGGTTTGAAAAACGCAGTAATAAAATGTGCATAATGATGCCCTCCCTCCTTCCTATGCCATCAGAAGAGTCAGTCTTCACTATTGCAGGCAGTTTGATTTTGTCTTATCACTTTCAAGCTGAGTATATGATGATTTTATTGGTGTGCAGCGTTATTCTGCCTGCCCTTGGGAGGCAGAGGTTTCGAAGACGGCACTGGTGAGGCAGGTGGATGGTGGTTTTCAGCTGTCCTCCAGCCACGCTCAATTAAAAAAGAAAAGCCACAAGACAAATTAGCTAATACGCAGCACAACAAGGAAACCCTGCGTAATTAAAACAACTGGTAACGCCGTCCGGCATGGGAAGGGTCAGACTTGGATCTGGCACCACACGTAGCAGTGTCTCTGCTGCTAATGCTTGGCTTGAATTTCAGCTCAGGATTTAAGTGTTTAAATTTAATGGCCCATCTGATTTAATGGAACTTATTGTCATCACCAGTTAACTTGAGTTGATATCAAGATAACAGCTTATGAGCAGTTTCTGTGTGGTCCTGATCACTGGTATTGATTTCAATAAGGTATGGGTGGGATCCTTGACACTCTAATTCCGAAATCAATGGAGCTGGGACGATTCCCTCTGCCTGAATGCCAGGGAAATCAGGTACATGCCTTTAACAATAAACCAGTCGTTTAAATTATTTGTGCAGTTCTTTAAGGAGTCCTGGCAGACTAAGTAGAGATCCTGCAGATGTAGATAATATGCTAGCCAAGTGGAAATTCAGATGTCTTGAGTAGAGGGATGAAAGGAAGGGAATTTACTGATTCTCACTCAAAGCACTGTCCAGTGCGTTTATTGAAGGGCAGTGAGAGAGTCAGGCAATCCCATCCTGGGGCATGTGAGCACTCAGGTAGGACAGTACTCACATACATTTTGGATGGAGGTATTAGGGAGAGGGACGAAGACAAAGTGGCTTTGAGTTGTGATCCTGCGTGATTATTCACGGTGTATTGGACCTAATATTGGTAACGGTTCCTGTTCCTGGCATCTCATCCCCAGGCCCAACATCCCCCACAGTGCAGCAAATGAAGCAAAGCAGAGTGAAGACATTAAGGAGAGGGGAGAGCAGGTAAGGAAGGGGTTGGAGATCCACCTGCCTTTCCTGGTGGGGCACTGCAGAGCGGTGCATACTGCAGCTGTGATGACAATACATGACTCCTAATCGAAGCGGAGTCTGGGATGAGTGGTACCAAAGAAGGATTCTCTCCATAAAGACTAAAAATGTCCTTTCATCTGACTCACGAGAAAGTGTGATGCCTCCGAACGTGAGTCTGAGAGTCTGCTCCGGGGACAAGATGAAAGTAAACCTATACGTGGTGTGGTGCCTGGTTTAGGACTGGCACTTGCTACCTGAGCAAAAGCAATTCTGGGGGTCTCCTGCACAGTGCTCCCCAGAAAATGACCCTGTAGTGAGGGCTGCAGCACAATAAAGAAAAAAATCTCCTGCACTGAAGCTTCTGATATGTTTATTTTCTGACAGCCCAGAGGCAGCAACGATTACACACTGAGGAAATACCTTGCTCCAGTCAAAACCACTCTCTTATACCATTTAAAGAGGAAAGTATTAGCTCAGATGTCACTCTTAATGCCTTTTCCCCACCTTTTAAGAGGGTAGACAGAAGACTGGTACACTGATTGCTGCAAGTCTTTGATGCACTTAAGAAGCTCAACCTCCAGCATCCCAATGGCCTTAACCAACACCTCCAACCTCATTCCTCCTTGCAGTTAAGCGCTGACCATTTCATGCAAGCAGGGAATCCCCACATAAATCCTGTAGGCAATGATGCTCTTCGACTCTGCCTAATTCCTCCTGGACTTGCTGAGTACCAGACGTGAGCCATCCCAGTGCACAGTTCCTCAAAGGAGATGCTGTAAGCATTGTCACCTACAGGTACCTCGCCACAGCTTTCCTTGTCGTAAGATTCATTTTATCCTGCCACTCTTCCTCAATGTCAAAATTTTTAGATTAATTTGGGAGATAAAATTCATCGGACTATTTACTGGCTAAGCTGGTATTCTGGTAATCACAAGGCTTCCTCAAAGTTTGGTCCATTGCTCTGCACTCTGGACACAGGTTTCCTTGGATGGAGATCTCACTGCCATGCCTGTGCCAGTGCCGTAGTCTAATAAATCAGGCTGGATTTCCCTGCTGTTGTCTTCTTTCCTCCCTCTCTCCAAGAAACTTGAAATAACTCAGACAATGTGTCCCCTGCTGGTGCTGAGGCCGTTATTGATTTATGCAGGTGGAGATAATAATTGTTTTTAAGGTAATGGCAATAGCAGTGAGCATGTGGGAATGGCAGACAGTCATGCTCCATATTTATTCTCTCTAAGTGGCTTTCAGGTCACCTCACCTCCATTTGGAAAATGAAAGAAGGGGTTGCTTTCCTTTACTCTCTGTGCTGGGAATGGCACCTGGCATGTGAATAATCTATCTGTACGCCATTCAGCGTCTACCAAGGGAAGACATTCTGCAGCAAGGACTCCAGCTGCACTTTGGAGGATAATGTAGAGGTGGTATAGTGGGTTGTGGTTTTCTCCTGCCTTCCCAGATGCATAGAGTGCTTGGGAATGCAAGTGAAGAAGAGGGCTTGGAGGGCAAAGGAAGAATAAATGCGTGATCGCCTGAGTGTGCCCGGATCGCTGGATCATCTTTCCCCCGAGTCTGCACTGCAGAAAAGCTTATTGAGCTTTGTGCCTGTGATCTACAGCCGGACACAAGCACAGTGCTGCAATCTCTCTCTTTCTCTCAGTGATTGAATGTGGCTCCTTTATAAACTCTGAGTTTGTTTCTCTGTGCCTGTGCTTGCTCTGATAAATTTTCTCATTTGCTGAGGAATCTGAAATACTTAGCCCGTTCTATTTCCATCCCCCTTGAAGGTTTACACATTGTTTGCAAACAGAATTTCCCCTGCCGCTGCCAAAGTGGTGTCTTTTTCACGAAGCATCAGACAAGGCGATGGGCAGGGAGAGGTGGAGCAACACAGCTAACCACCTTCCCTAGCTCTGTCTGTTCCCTATGGATATGGGAAGTGATACACTTCCACTAGGTAATTACATGTTGTCATTTCACTGTGCACCATGCGATGCTTTGTGGGAAACTCTGAGGTCCCTTGAAAGATATTTGAGAAAACTAAGCTGAGGTGATAGCTGTGAAGGTAGATTATTCCCCTGTAACCTGATAGCCTTCATAAGTGTTTCTTGGGCAATCCATGGAGTTTTCTTCAAGGTCCATCAAAAGATGCACAGAGTTGGGAGCAAAACTCCTTTGTATTTAAAATTAAACCTGATCTAACTGTTAGACTCTAAACCCCATATTTCATGGGACACGATACAAATCCAGATGTTGGCTGTGATTTCCAAATGGTCCAGACACGGCCTGGCCCGAACATTGGCTCCAGATGTTCATCCTCACATTGAAGACTGAGGTTTGTTACCAGATCCCCACACCCCCCTCCAAATTCCCCAGTGAGAGGAAACAAAGAGCAGAGGTGAATGGCTGCTCTTTGGAGGAGGAGCAGGAGATGGAGAGCAGGAAAGCTGAGGCATTTGCAATGAGACTTGCAGCTTTCACACAAGCTCGTCTGAATCCCACACTACTCTAGGTGACAATGTCTATGTCCCTTCTCATTTTCTATTTGGAAACATTTCCACAAAAGGGTGCTTGTTCACACTAGCATTCAGGGAATGCCCATTTTTCCAGCAAACATGTACATGTGCATAAGAACAAGGGAAGCAGTGTGAAAAAAATTATGATTCTCTGCTTCTCCTTTGCTTCCCATCTTTCATCTTCCCTCTCTGAACTTTTAGTCACCCATTTGGTAGCAAAAGCACTCGCCACCACCAGCTCTGGGGTAGGGAACAGTCAAGGCCAGGTTGGATGAGGCTTTGGGCAACCTGCTGTAGTGGAGGGTGTCCCTGCCCGTGGCAGGGGGCTTGGAACTAGATGATCTTTAAGGTCCCTTCCAACCCAAACCATTCTATGACTCTATGATTCTAAGGGACCGTTTGGAAACAGCCCGCTGGTTTGAAGTTGTTTATCCAAACTAGCTGGAGAATAGTTATGAATAACAATAAGCGTTCACTGAGATCAGAATCCGTTCATGGACAGATGAAAAGAGTTACATTCATCCCTCTGCAATGAATAATTCAGCCCTCCTGAACTTGGAAAATAAGCTATTTAGTGTGCTTTACAGAGGACAAGGAGGAGGATGAAGATCAGAGGGACTGAGGAGTTTGTAGATGCCACTAGGGTGGTTTAGGTAGCCAGGCTAAAGGCAATTGGGAGGCGGTTTGGAGGGGTATTAAATACAAGTCCTTAATGTTCTCTGGATACGGTTGGCCCATTCCAGTGTGAACAAGTATAATAAAGCCCAGCTAAAGTAATCTGAACTGGTTTGCAAGTGGCAAATCTGAGGAAAAAGATTTCAGAGCTGGAGTTACTGAGCTGTAATCAGTCCAATAAAGATGGAGATGCCAGAGAAGACAAAGGAAATTTTTTTCTGGCTTTTAAGTTAAGAGGAAAGCACAGGTCCACAGAAGACACATAAAGACAGGCTTTTGAAGACAGAAAAGCAGTATGTTTTCAGTACCTCTGTTGCTCACATCTTTAAGCACAGAATTTCAGCAGTCCCTTTTTTCATTAAACAGGCAGGAACTATTTCCAGTGGTCATATCTTAAGATTCCTAATTTTCTTTCAGATCTGGAATTCCCTTCTCTGCCCGAACTTGATGCTATTTTATACCACCAGACTCATCACCTCGATTCTCCTGAGCTTTGACAGGTGGATTTAGGATACAGCAATACTGCAGCAAGATTGCAGATGGTGAGTTTCAAACCACTGACTTCAGCACCAAAATGATTGTAATTCCCATTTTAAAGGGAGCTGACTTCCCTGGGGAAAGTGTCAGGATCTTCTAGGTATTGCAATGAGCTGCTAGAGGGAGACACACTCTAACAGCCCAACTCGATGCTAATAAAGGCCATTAGGAGCAACTAGCCCTTTCTGTTGGAGTAAAGCCACGAAGGGGGAGAAAATGGCATGAGGTTTCTTCATCTGCAAATTTCACTGAACTGCACCCAATCTGTTGGCTATTTCCAGAGGCAGAAGCATCTTTATATGTCTTTTTGCAGAAAATAGAGCTGTCATAAATTTCCTCACTGAAAGCCAGGTAGGAATAGTAGCGATAATAACACTAATAGCAAAATAAAAGTAGCAATTGTAGCAGCAATAATAATGCAATAGGTTGGCCTCAAACTAGAGTCTTTGTTCAGGGAACTGATCCAGATTGCAGGGGGAAGGGATGTGACTTTTTTTTTTTAAGCTGGATTTGTTATTGATCAAACTCACTGCAGCTGCATGAATGTTTATCCTGACACATGAAAGGGGCAAGGGCATTAGTGGGAGCATTTTGGGAACAAGGTGAAAACTGTTTCCTTGAGTAGCAGTGTATTATAAACTAATTTAAACCTATAGTAGTGATGCTGGTGTAAAACCCCCCAAAGTTTCCCAAAAACAACAGCACAAACCATAAGAACCAGCCAACATGTTCATGAATCAGAAAAAGTATTTTGAGAATTATTTTTTTTATATATTCTGTGATTCTGTCACAAGTTGCACACGCAGTTAAGGAGGGTGGTGAGGAGCTCTCTTTACCCGTGGCTGTGGGGACCTTCCAGCTGTCTGTAAGACTGTGGTACAGACTGGGGCTGTGTGTGTTTCCTTACCCTTATGTCAACGTCCTTGTAGAAAGTTGCTGCCTGCTATGGCATGGCCATGGCATAGAATCATAGAATCATAGAATGGTTAGGGCTGGAAGGGACCTTCAAAGGTCATCTAGTCCAACCCCCCTGCAAGGAACAGGGATATCTCCAACTAGATCAGGTTGCTCAGGGCCTCGTCCAACCTGGCCTTGAACGTCTCCAGGGATGGAGCATCCACCACCTCTCTGGGCAACCTGTTCCAGTGTTCTACAACTCTCATGGCAAAAATTTTTTTCCTAATATCCAATCTGAATCTACCTCCCTCTATCACCAGGGGTGATGCATCACTGGAATGCATCACCCCGGAATGCATCACCCCAGAATGCATCACCTCTATCACACTGGAATGCATCACCAGAGGTGGTGCATTCCAGTGACACAGCTGTTCTCTTCCGCCTTTCAAATGAGAAGAAACAGTTAAATAAAAATAATAATAATAAAAAACAGCAATTGATAATGCTGGGGAGGGAAATTGAGTAGCTGTAGCAGCAATTTAAACTTGTGCAGCTCCTGTGCTCTGTGGAGGCTGGAGAAGAGAAGAAGGAGGTGCCTAGAGAGGAAAGGAGAGGGCTCTTAGCCTGTGTGGGAACAGTGGGAATTGCAAGGCTCTGGGAAAGGCAGTGCTTCCCTGGGAAAGAAACTGAACAAACTGCAGACAAAAGACTTACAGAGAAGTATGTCACTGCCCAAAGGGTTTGAGGCAGGGACCTTGATGATTCTTGATGCATCTGGATGATGCCACTCTGCCACCCTTCACTGCCCCCTCTGCTCCTTCCCACACCTCCAAATCCACACCTAACCCTGTATTTCCTGCTCTTAGTGCTGATATCAGATCGCAGAGATGATTTTATAAGTAAAATCCACGCCGGCACCTCTCCCCAGGACACGAGATGCCTACCACTGATGGAGGATGCTGCATTGGCAGCAAATAATGGGCTTAGTGAGGCTGGGGAATAACCCTCAGAAATAAGACCCCTCTTGACTTCAGGAGGCTTAGGAGGTCTGACTCGCTGTAGCAGCTTGAAACAGCGTAAAACTCAAGCGTCCAGAGCAGATGCTGCGCAAAGATATGGAAGTTATTGAGGCCACAAGACAAAGCAATAAATCACAGAGTGTTACAGGGATGATTTTGTTATCTTTATGATGTAAAATCCCTTCCCCCCTGTTCCACTCCTGTCCACATGACTTGCAGTAGAAGCAGCCCACTGCATTGTGGCAAATGAAATCATCAGGGACAGCAGCAATTCAGATCTCAAAGCAGATGGAGGGGAGAATCAGGTAT
Organism: Tauraco erythrolophus; assembly: GCF_009769465.1. Taxonomy (NCBI): domain Eukaryota; kingdom Metazoa; phylum Chordata; class Aves; order Musophagiformes; family Musophagidae; genus Tauraco; species Tauraco erythrolophus. Next base: position 3,569,237 of record NC_141468.1, read on the forward strand.
CTAGAGCACACAGGCACATGCCCAGTTTGCTTTTGCAGGCACAAGATGTTGCAATCTCCCCTTTCCTCCCTTTTCTGGTGCTCAGCTCATGCCGAAAAGAAAGCACTTGGTCAGATTCAGTTCACCCTTTCCTCCGCCCAGAGCTCTCCTTCATGGGTCTGAAAGGGATGCGAGTAATGCTTGTGAGACCCAGGTGCTCCCCAAAACAGCTTCTGTCCTGCAAGCTTCTTCCTAGAGTGCTTTGAAGAGTCAGTATTTGCTCCAACATCCATTAAGACCCACAGAAATCTTTCCATCATTTCCAGTGAGTTTTAGAACAGGGCTGAAAATAAGTAGTCACTGGGGAAGAAGTTTATGGGGAGAAGGCAAGTCCCCCTGGAGGGTGGTTTGGCAGAGCAGATGCTACAGATGAGACCACAGGCGAGCTGGTGAGGGAAAAGGCAAACACGGCAATTGCCTTTGCTAGAGCTGAATGAAATCTGGGCAATAAAATGAAATATTCTTGAAACGTGAAGTATCCTTTTAGATTTTTTTCTGCAGCCTGTGGTGAAACTGCCTTATGCTTGCAAAAGTTCTTCAGAAGAAAGAAGCCGTTTCCAGCAGGGTAGGAGGGTTTCAATAACATCATAGCAAAATTTGAATGAGAGTAAAGACAGACCACCAGCAGACTCCTCCCTGCTTACTTACACATTGGTAGCAGGAATAGGTGAAAATATAAACACATTTTCCAGGCAAAATAATTTCTTTTCATTATTCATTATTCATTATTTCATTATTCAAAATTTCATTATTGCATCACAAGCCGTTAGTTCTCCAAAACGGAACTGATGAAACTTCCATACAGTCAGAAGTTCTCATAAATGCATCTATATGGTCAGGTTGTTTGACAGGACCTCCCTCTTCACTCCTTCCACAGTGACCAAGAGCAGCGCTGGCTTCTGGTGACAGTTAGAGTTGATGTTATTTCAATATTTCAGCATTTCGGTATTACATTTCTGGTTTAAATTTTTCATCTCCTTTTGGATGAAATTCTCCAGGCCTGGCCAGCTCAAAGTAAATAGTCTGAGGAAACGAGAACCAAAAAAAAAATCGTAACCTACTGATTTTTTTTGATGATACGATTACAAAATTAAATAAAAGCCTACATTTCCTCTTCCAAATAAATGATTATCATTTAAACAAACAGACTGGGAGGGGGAGATCTGCAATTTTGAAAAGAGCTCAGATGGATAATTACATTTTTCTGAGGAAAATGGGACTGACCTGGCTGATGCTTCTAGTGGAAAGGTTGTCCCACAAGGACACAACAGTTGTGCCTATTTCCAAAAGGTGAGGAGGGGTAATAACAAAGATATACTAAAGAATAATAAAGATATAACTTTTGTTCCAATGAAGCATGGCCAAATAGTTACCCAGAAATGATAAACTGTACGAGATAAAGTCTCCCACATCACTTTTTCCTCTGACTTATTATGGGAGTCTACCTCATACTGGAGGTATACTGGAGGCATATACAGCCATCAGATATGGCTACAGCTTATGGAAGCATGGTCAGAAGGTCATGTTATAGATGGGTCAAGAAAGATGTCAGTAAACCCTACCCTTCCTTTTATGACCTTCTAGGGTGCCCATCCACCTTCTAAGCTTATTTACCAGATAGTGCTCATAGCTTGTGAGTTCAGCCCTGGAAGTTCAAATGCCTGCCTCCAGCCCAACATATTTGCACTCAGGTTCTGCCAATGGCTGACTACAGCCTCTTGACCTCACTGTTAATCGTGGGATTACATCCTTTAAAAAGAACAGAGTGCCTTAAAGGAGCAAACAGCGTTCTGCAAATTGCTCAGAGTTACACTAAAAGTCAGCTGAGATGTTCAGCCTGTGTAAACACACCGTTAAAGGAGTTTAGCAATTACCTGACTCTTCCCTGAAACCCATCTGGAACATCCATTTTTCCTAGCAATCACCAACTCCCATTTTATTAATATGATAAACAGTCACAGAAGGAAATGCTGAATGAAAATGATTTCTGCTGCAGGAAATGCTAGGACAACTGTAACTTGGGCATGTCCTAATTTTTAAGGTGCACCACTCGTAAGGCTCAGGAGTTGACTTCTTGCAGGTATGTATGTATCATTGTGCTGCATTTTGGTTTCTAAAAGCTCTGCCAGCAAGCAGGACAGCACAGCGGAGCGAGATTTGTGGTGGTTAACCTCTCCAACTGCCACAACCACCATTCTCAGCTTCTGCTTCTTCCAAGAAGAGCCATAGCTCTGCAGAGTGATGTCTTCCAGCTCCTTCGGGCCCCAAGTGTAGGCACAGATGGGACAAAGCAATGCAAGATGCTAAATCTGCCTCTACAGCCCACGTGGAAGCACTGTGCCCAAGGTTGTGCTGGCTCCCAGTCCTCTCAAGCCTTCATCAGCAGATCCCTCCCTGCCAGCCAGAATGGAGCATCATCATGCCATGGTAGGAACCAGAGATACCAGCGGACGAAGCAGCTTTGCCAAAGCAGCCTGGCAAACCAGTGGCAGCTCTGGGAATGAATTATGGTTTCATCTCTTGGCTTTTGAGACAGGACAGACCCTTGAAAATGCAGTGTCCTCTACTCTCACCAAGAAATTTGTCTCCCAAAATAGAGGCACATTTAGACCTTCACAGGCAAAACTGGCTCAAAAAGACAATGATTCAGCTGAACCAGAGTCTTGCAGAACATGCAACAACAGGAAAGCAAAAAAAAGTCCAGCTGTTGCAACTTTCCTTTACGGGGAGAAATAAATTTATGTAATGAACGGGTCGAGGAGGAGGTGTTGGGGCATGGAGGGGGCTGTCAGAAGGAAGCCATTTCCTTTGCAAATTCCAGGCAGAGGCTTTCAAGCTTGCTTCAGGGCAAGGGCTCTGGTGAAACCCCAGCTACCAAAGTGTTTTCACTGTGCCCTTAATTTAGTTCCCAAAATTAAAAAAAAAAAAAGAAATGCGGAGGTGCCCCCGGGAAGCGTGTGTTTTCTGTGTGTGCTTAATATCGGTCCAGATAAATCCCAAAGAGCCCAGCTAACCTTGGAGCTACCACTGCGAGAGAATGAGCCCGTCAACTGCACGTATCACACGCTGACGCCCCTCCCACACACGCACGTGCACACACACACACTCGCATGGCACTTGATGGATGAGATGATTTGAAGTTTTTGACAACAGCATTTTGTTGTGGGGAAAAAATGGTTTTTTTAGCAAGTCGCAGATAAATGAGCAGAGTTTACTGGAGTGCGGGGAATGCAGAAGGCAATGGAAAGTCAATGATTTGTGAGGTGAATGGCAAATGCAAGTGACCATTTTTAAAATTAAGCCACATAGCCACAGAGCAAATCTGATCATCAGCTTCTTTGCCATTAGTCAGAAGGGAATGGATGGGATAGGATGAGATAGGATAGGACGAGGATGGGATGGGATGGGATGGGATACGGTAGGGTAGGGTAGCGTAGGGTAGCGTAGGGTAGCGTAGGGTAGGAAGGCAAGGCAAGGAAAGAGGATTGAAGAAAGAGTAAGCTTCTTGGCATGAGATGTCATCAAAAAATATCGGTTCTATCCCTGGTCTCAGCATCTCCTGCAGGAGCTTTTCTCCTAACTGTTTGGCCTCATACTTTCCTTCCTGCTGTCTCCCACTGGCAGGGATGGTTTTTGGTTTGTGGACATGCTGACCACATGTCATCCACCACAGTGTGGACTGTGTGAAAGAGGACTGAGCTGGAGACGGGATCCTTTGGTGGAGGTGACAGACGCTTGACCACTTTCCCTTGGGACATTTTGTCGAAACCAGAACTGGAAAGGACTCAGCTGCCTTATGTGCAAAGACATGTGTGGTAGTCACATCTTCAGGCTGTTGTACAGCACTGCACAGCATTTTATTGGTATTCTTTGTTATATTGGCAAACATTGGAGTCTACGTGTCCTACGGATGAAGAGCAAATCTGTATAAGCTAGACCTTACGAGCTAGCAGAACAGGCTAAAAACATCATTTATCTGAGAGGGGAGGAGCAGACACACAGTCTCTGTCTGCGCTAGCAAATAAAACAGATTTTGGCCTCCTTGATGGCCCTCAGACAAGCGACACAGCTCAGATGTGGTGCTTTCATCCGTCGCACCTATTGGGCATGGTCCTCAGTCTGTGCCAGTCCGTAATCGACAAACAAGTGCTTCTAGGGGAGCACTGGCTGGACTGGACCAAAATAGTGGTCATGGTGACTGCCAACAGTTCAACAACACGAACCATTGCCAGGCAGTGCTTGTCCTCGTGCCCTGGCCCTGTGTATAAGCAGCATCCTGCTTGCTGATGGATCACAAGGAAGACCCTAGGATGCTTCATTAAGACAATTTGACTAGGCATAGCCACGTAGGTGTGTTATATGGGCATCATAAAGCACTCCCCAGAGGGGCTTGTGTAGGGGGGATGGAGACATCCTAATCTTTGAATAAGCCCTAAAATAAAGAGGACTACGATGACTGCAGAAATCAAGAACTGGAAATCAAGCTGTTTGTAAGTGAAATGCAAAGGGCTACAGAGGGCTGTGTGAGTCTTGGCTGGATGATGTTCAGGGCAGAAAAGTCGGCAAGAGAAACCAGCATCTTTACGTAGTGCAACACGGAGCCAGGAGTTACTCATGAAGACAATATGGCTTCTCTTTGTATTGGGTTTGTGTGGTGGGGTTTTGGTAGTGGGGAAGACGCTACAGGGGTGGCTCCTGTGAGAAGTTGCTAGGAGCTTCCGAAGCTCCAAGTCAGACCTGTGACTGGCCAAGGTTGAGCCCATCGACAATGGTGGTAGCGCCTCTGTGATAACACATTTAAGAAGGAAAAAAAACAACAAACACCACACTTCTGAGAATGAGCTCCAGTGGCCTGGGAATGGAGAGCTTCCAAGTGCTCCCTGAATCTCCATTCAGGGGGAACGAAGGCCCCTGGCTGATGCCACTAGGCTGCGGGGAACCACTCCCTGCCGTGGGCTGTGCACGGGCCCGCAAGGCACTCCAGCCACATTGCTGCGAGGAAAGGAGTGGGATGTGAGAGAAACAACTCTGTAAACACCAAGGCCAGTGAAGAAGGAAGGGGAGGAGGTGCTCCAGGTGCCAGAGCAGAGATTCCCCTGCAGCCTGTGGTGAAGACCATGGTGAGGCAGGCTGTCCTCCTGCAGCCCATGGAGGTCCATGGTGGAGCAGAGATCCACCTGCAGTCCATGGAGGACCGCCCACTGGAGCAGGTGGATGTCCGAAGGAGGCTGTGAGCCCATGGGAAGCCCGTGCTGGAGCAGGCTCCTGGCAGAACCTGTGGTCCCATGGAGAGAGGAGCCCACATTGGAGCAGGTTTGCTGGCAGGACCTGTGACCCCATGGGCGACCCACGCTGGAGCACTCTGTTCCTGAAGGACTGGAACCTCTGACAGAGATCCAAGCTGGAGCAGTTCGTGAAGGACTGCAGCCCATGTGAAGGACTCACGTTGGAGAAGCTCATGGAGGACTGTCTCCCATGGGAGGGACCCCACGCTGGAGCAGGGGAAGAATGTAAGGAGTCCTCCTCCTGAGGAGGAAAGAGCGGTAGAAACAGTATGTGATGAACTGACCACAACCCCCACTCCGCGTCCCCCTGTGCTGCTGTGTGGGAGGAGGTAGAGAATTTGGGTATAAAGTTGAGCCTGGGAAGAAGAGAGGGATGTGGGGAAGGTGTTTTAAGATTTGGTTTTATTTCTCATTATCCTACTATGATTTGGTAACATATTAAATTGTTTTTTTTTCCACAAGTCGAGTCTGTTTTGCCCGTGCCCATAATTGGTGAGTGATCCCTCTCTGTCTGTCTCAACCCACAAACCTTCTGTTATATTTTCTCCTCCTGGTTCCACTGGTGAGGGAGGAGTGAGCAAGTGGCTGCGTCGCATTTATTGTCAGCTGTGCCTAAACTACAACACTCTTCTAAAGGTGTGACCTCTAGGGTATGTCCAAGACTGGCATTGAAGGTAGAAGCAACCCACCATTGAAACCTCTAGTGAAAGAACTGTTACATGAGGAGAAAGATTCAGAAAGGACACAAAGGACAGCTGAAAAAGGAATGGAGAGGAGAAAAATAAGATAGTGACTTCAGATAAGTATTCCAGGGGTGATGCAAGGAAGGTATTAATGTCATCGTAATATTGACACTGGGTTGAAAATCTAAAAACCCACGTAAGATGTTTTATGGTCTGTTAAATCACATGATGAAAAGCATTTCGCACAGAAACGATTTTGTATGAATGATCGTTGTTCTCCAAGAAAACAGACCAATACCAAATGGAATTAATACAACAGAATGGAAAATTGCTAATAATAATAATAATAATAAATCCTACAGTTAGAATTTCACAGCCTAATTATTCAGAGTGTTAGTCACTAATGGCCTGAGACATCCCCATCACAGATAATGCAAGTAGTCAGTAGAAATGTGATTGGAGATAAGTGGCCTGAATTACTTGCAAGTAGGAATAATGATAAATAAGAAATATATTTTATAGTTCTTTCATACCCCTATTCTGTGACTCTCAAAGAAGTTAATGAATCCATATAACTCTCTGGTGATAGAAGACTTTGATAACCTGAAGACACTGCACTTGTGAATGAATTAGGCAGAATGTCCAATGTTCCTGCAGTTTCTGCCTATTAAGCACCTTGCCCTCCATAATCTCCAGATGAACATGCCACTATTCTCTGACCTTGCACTTGAAACTCCTTGAAGGATCTGACAAATCTTCAGGTTCTAGCAGGTTTTCAGAACAACCGTTCAAACATTTTCATTGTGCTGACCACAATTCAGCAAACTGACTGTGGTTTCAATCCTTCCCATTCCTACAAGCATAAAGACGTCTCTTGGTCAAACAGAGAACCTGTCTGTACTAGTTGTCATTGAGGAGACCATCTCCCTGATAATTTGCATTGCTTTCCTTTTGGCTATTTCCACTCCGATTATGCAGTGCTTTTCACAGTCCTGTGTGGTTCTTACAAAGCAGTGTTACATCACTTGTTTTAGTCTACAACAGACATTTAAATCAAACGAGCTTCAGATCCCCAGAACTTAGCCCAAGTTCTTACTAGCATCAACTGAATAAGTTTCTCCAGAGAGTGATTAACAGTATTTAAGACACTTAACAGTGTGGACATGCCCTCCACTACCACCTACATGATTCTTAGCTTTTTTGACTGACAACAAGCACTGGGGAGAAAGAAGAGGACCTTCCTCCGTGCAGCCAGCCACTTCTCCAGGAGTGCTACTGCTGGTGCTGCTCAGAGAATGACTTGGGGGGCATTCTCTGTTGTATATTCATGGCAATCTGATCTAGTGGAAGGTGTCCCTGCCTGTGGAAATAGAGTTAGAACTAGATAATCTTTAAGATCCTTTCCAACTCAAACCACTCTGATTCTACGATTCTATGAAACGCATCCTAAAGACTTCCTAAACTTATGTGAGTCTCAGAAGTTATTTTGTATATGATTACTCATACTGGTAGGTCTTCTTCTGCTTTACTCACAGAAGTGAATGAGAAGTTTGTCATGATCCTAGAGGATCCAGATTCGGATCCCTATACCTGACTCAAGTAAAATGCTTCTTCTATACTTTCCTTTTTGAAAATGTATAGAAAGACAACTATTGTCCTTACTACTTCATGTTTTGCAATATGCATTCTTCTCTTGTTGAGGACAGTCTCAGAAACAGCTGGAGCTAGACATCAAAATGTTGATTGATTTGAGTTATTAATTTACTTGATAACAGGCATTTGCCATGTGAAGGTAAAAAACGATCTCTGACTTAAAGTAATAAGCTAATAGGGTTTGTGTTCCAACTTTAGAGAAAGAGAGGGGGGAGGAAAGAGACGAGAAATTTATAAACACATTCATGGCTTCGATCCACTCCAAATGATTAAACATCCCCAGGTGTGTAAAAAGAGAGTGCAAAGGAATTCTTGGAGTTGCTGGTAAGCAAATCATTCATTAATAAAGAACACTTCATTGTGGATAGAAACACCTTCTGTTTGATTCTTTACAACACAGAAGCATCATCAACTGCCTGGCATGGAACTTTTGAAAGGTCAAGATTAGCATTAATCATATTTTGGAATGCAGATAAAGGGTATTTTTGCTGCTAGCCAAAAAAAAAATAAAAATCAAGACTTCATTTTACATATTCCCAGCACATTATTCAAAGCGAGAGAAAAACAATTTCCAACTGATTTAGAAACCGAAAACTTGATTCTCTGCTGATTGGCAACCAGTTATTATTGCTCCTTATTATTTGTATGCCAGTAGCCTGAGGATGCACCAACGTGATAAACAGTGTGCACGTACTGGAAGGGAAAGTTTCTTGCCTAAACAGTCAGAGTAAATGCTGGGAGGAGAGAAAAGGAGTGGAGGGATGGAGTGATTTGCTCCACAGGTTGCTCCACAGTTTACTCCACAGGTCAGCATTAGATGTGACGACGCAGTCCCAACCTGTACAATGGTCATGCTCTTGTACTGTCGGTGAAAGTGTTGACCTCTGCCTCTAGAGCACACCCCCTCATTTGATACTATATTATATTATTTGTATATTTATTTCTGTACTAAATCATCCTGCTTTGTTCCTGACCTGTGTTCCTACACAGGGCCAGTAGAAGATGCAGCTAGAGCTTTGTCACAGCCATCCTTATGCAAGGCAAATGTTAATGAAGACTACACCATTTTGAGACCTAAACACTTCATCTTCTACAGAGCTTGAGTTCCACCTTTCTCTGCATCATCTACAGAAAGCTTGTCTTGCTTAGGACAGTTTTCTGGTCCAGACTGAGTCACGGTGGCTCTGCAGTACACTGCGATAGTGAAGTTTGAACTCTGAACTTCATTCACAGGGTGAACACAAGATTTGTGGTCAGATGCATGCTTACCTGTGATGTTAGGAAAAGGGTCAGAGCTCTCAAGGGAGAGAAGAAAAGCAAAGAAAGAGGGAACAGAGCACCAGGAAAGACAGATGGAGCACAGGGAAAGCTTAGATGTCTGACAGAGGTCCCAGGAGTCCCACCATCCACATAGCCATTCCCAGCACAGCAGCTATCAAATCAAGGAATGCTTTGGAGGTCAGTAGCAAACGTTCAACCGTAGAACCTGATCATCACCCCTGTATGTCATCACAGAATCTCTGCCTTTCCTGATGGCATTGTTCTCTCTGTGCACCAGGACTCTGGAGTGGAGGAGACCTCTGTAAGCCCCTGTGTTATCACTATAATGCTGAACCAAAGAGAAGCAAGGTATAAGATAAAATTAGCACTTTTCCCTTTCCTTTTTAGCACCAGAAAGCTGCGTGTGTCTTCTGCCTCCTATCCAAAAACCTGGACACTCTGCACAGCCCATGCAGCTGACTGTTGGGAAGAGCTTTCACTTCGTGACTGCGTGGAGCCACGGGGTATGTTCCCCCTCTCACATGATGGAGATGGCCAGGCAGTATGTTTTCCTCTTATTTTAATGCTAACTTACCCGGGGAGCATGATAACCAGATGTTTTAATTCTGGATAAATTACTCCTTCCTGCAAGAACTGCTGTAAAAAAAAGCCTGGAGGGGGAAAAACATAGCACAGCTTGTTCAGTGCTACTTCAAGGAAAGCAGGCATTCTGGGTAACGACTTTCAGAGGAGGAGGGCAGGCATGGGGGGGCTGGAGGGGGCCCTAAACAACCTATCTGCTCTGACGAACAGAAGGGGAATCAGAGAGAGCAGCAACCAAGATGCCAAAGAGATGATAATATATACAACTGTTCTGCAAGAGGCGAGGGCTGCGGCTCGTGTAGGGTCAAGGTAAATACAGGAACTGCTCTGTGTGTCCGTGTGCTGCCTGTGGGGCTCTTCCACAAAGGAAATCAGGTGGCTCTGTGGCTGAAATCGCCATCAAAGTGGGAGGGTGTCCAGTTCTGATGTACTGACAGGTCATTTGGGAGAAGGCAGAGGTTGCTCGGTTTTGCTCCCTATTTCCGTTTTTCAGAGAGGAGAGTGTTACTTGGGTTGTCACCATCAGATCTGGCCAGGCAGTGAGACTTTCCCTGCTCCTGAAACAGTGGATTTACGTGACCACCACTGAGTGGCTCTGGTTGCTGCTCCCTGGATATGTTAATTAACACCCCGCTGTGCCCGACCTACGCAGGATGAGGGTTTTGCTATTGCTCTCAAGAAGAGTCCCGAGCCGTTTAGTTTGGAACCGCAGGAATTAATGCTCCTGCTCCTGCAAGTTTGGGGTTCACTTCCCAGAAAACAGAAGGATGATAATGCTTACAAAATGAAAAATATCCCTATAACTCAAACCATGGCGGGCATCAGCCCTTGGGCGAAGCCCTAACTTTGGAGCGTGACTGAAGTGACTGAGGTAGGAGCATTGATGTCCTATTACTCTTCATGCTCAATGAAGAGGTGGAGGGACTTTCAGAGGTAGATTGGAACATCTTCTCATAGCACTTTGCTCTCTTCAATGTCACCGCAGGCATCCCAGGTCAGGGTTTCCACTAATGACAGTCTGAAAAACTGGGCCTTGGAGCAGTTCAGAATATGTTTTGTGACCTCCATCCGAGAACCCTGGGAAACAAAGCTGTTAGCTTGGCCGTACCAGCATCGCTCTTTGGAAAGAATGTCATTTGCTGCAGAGCAGTAATGGGAAACAGATGAGCTATATAACCCAATAGGCCATTTATGCTACATTTCTGCAAATACAGGCTTGAACATACGGTTGTATTTATGTTTTGGGTGTGCAGAAGGAAAAAAAAATACAACAAAACAAAGCCTAAAATCCTGTTCTTTATCATTTGATTGGCCTGGACACTTGGAGTATAAACATTACACCAAGGAGACAAGAAGGCAAAATATCTTAATGTCCTGTAGTGTCTAGACCAAAAGCAATAAACCCTCATGCTGTCCTGTGCACCTCATCATAATGACATTATTCAGGGGAGAACCTGTCAGACGGCTTGAGAAATGGAAGTTTCACCTTTTTAAAACTAATTTGATAACTTTATTATCCCATGAGACAGGGAAGTGATTGGAGCCAAGGCATACACTAATGTTTTGTTGAATGCTCTTTGATTTTTTTTTTACAGCCATTGGAATCAGTCAGGAGTTCTGCATTATCTCATTATAATTGTCCCGGGAGAGGTACTTCGATAATTTTTATTACCATAGGGAATGAAAATGCGTGTTTTATTTGGTAATTTCATAGTAATGACTCCAACTATGTAACAAACTCTCAATGAGCTGAAAGGTGGCCCATCATTATGCACTCTCTTTGAAAACAGGGAATGCACAGCATGCAGGAATCAGTCAGCAAATGCACTTACTCACACTGGGGACAGCAGCTGGTAAGTCCCTTGCCATGAATTTTAAACAGCAACACGAACAAAAAAGGTTGAGAGGAATAACCACGGCAGTGACAGCGGCCTATTATTCAGTGGTAAAGTCAGGTCCAGCCTCCAAGACCTCTTCCAGCCTGGCATTCCCTAATTTCTTCTCCATGGGAGTTGGTATTTTAGCCACAGAAGGGCTGATGTTGGCCCAAATTGTAGCACCTCTTGGCAGTTCATTTTCACTTGTTCCTGATGAGATTTGCAATTTATCTCAGACCCTAGGATGTGCCGTAGCTAGAAATGGTGTTGAGATGACCTCTTAGCCTCCTCGCTGTGCTCACCAGCAAACCTCAGATGAACCTTCCTGAACCTTTCTGCTCTTTCTGTTCCTGCATCTGCAGTAGCTCCTCATAACATCACATACATCCCTACCTTCTGACCAGCACAACAGCCAAATGCAGTTGCCTCTTGTCCTGGTTTCAGCTGGGACAGAATTAATTTTTCTTATTAGTAGCTGGAATAGCTCTATATTTTGGATTAGCATGGGATATCTTATGAGAAGAATGTTGATAGCGCACTGATGTTTGTAGTTGGTGCTGAGACATCAAGGGCCATTCAGCTTCCCATTTTTTGCCCGTGTGAAGGAGCACAACAGACTGGAAGGGAACACGGCCGGGACAAAGGACCCACACCTCTTATGATTTGAACTTAAATTTAGGATTGAGGGTCAAATTGGCCAATGGAATATTTCATATCATGGAACGTCATGCCCAGTATATAGATGAGGGCTGAAGAAGAAGGTTGGAAAGAAGGCCTTTTGCTCTTCCAGGGGCTCTCACTCTTGGACTCTCAGAGTTGTCTCTCTCACTAGTATTATTACTAGTATTACTAAATTGTTCTTATTTCAATCCACGAGTCTCCTTCCCTTTTCCCCTTTAACTCTCTTCCCTATTCCCTGGGGGTGAGGGAGGGTGAGTGAGTGGCTGCATGATGTTTAGCTGCTGGCCAGGTTAAACCATCACACCTCTGACTACCATTTCCAAATGTCCCTTGAGGCAACACCAGGGCTGGGTAGATACCAACACTGGAGAGCACAGAAACCAAAGATAACAAAAAGAAGAAAAAAGAAGTGTTAATATTTTTAGGGAGGAAATAATCACATCAAGCACTGGAGCAAACCTGGTCTGGTCAGTGCCACAATGGATAAGCTGAAAAAGACATGGCGTAAAGCTCTGGAGGTCTGTAAGAACCACCAAAGGAGGGGCCTGGAGTGTTGTAGACGTTGTAGACTTAGTGGAAGAATAAACACAGGACAAAAATGAGCAGTTTCTGAGCATTGGAGAAGCAGGAGCCTGGAACAGCCATTCCACCAGAGATAACGTGGAGCTACTTGAGAAGGAGCTAATACAGGGGCACAGCTGTCAACTTTGACAGACCTGAAGGGATAAATTTTGGAGTGTCCTGCATTCATCTATTGTTCCCAGAACACTTTAACTATTTATATCTGGCTTTTGTTTAAATATCTTAAAACATATTTCTTCATAATACATATATCTTATCTTTTGTTTAGTTCCGGTACTAAGATCAAACTCTAGTCAGAACAATCTCCTGAGTATTGCTGGATCAGCATGAAGAAGATGAAGACAAGGCAACGGTTCATGACCTCTCATAATACCAAAACCAGAGGGTGTCCAGTGACATTGTCGGGCTGACCAGAAGCAAAGGGCATCCACACAGCATGTAGTTAAACTGAGGTACTCCTAGCAACTGCAAAAAACAACTCTCAGAGGAAAAGCTGATCAAGGGCTTCTAAACACGAAGACAGCTATTGCTCAACTCCCTTATCCTCTCGCTGGAGACTGGGAGAACATATTGGGGAAGTATCACTATAGGCTGCCATGTGCTTATACTACTCCCCAGGCATCTGTTAGCCACTTTTGGAGGCAGAAAGCTTTGTCTGACCCTCTACAGCCCATCTTATGCTCATTTTGTTCATGAAGCAACACGGTTTTAAATATGATAGCTAAATATCTCTCTGCTTCTTCTGCAATAGTAGGCTGCTGCAAGCTTTGAGACCTTGCTTGAAGCCTGGGAGCCATGAGCTCAAAATCTCCTTGCCTTCAGTCACTGCCTTTATTACCATCCTGTGTGTTTTCCGTGGTAGAAATTATATGGTATGGTTGCCCCCAAAGCAATTTGTATGCTATGACTCAAAAAGAGCCCCAGGCAATAGCTGGCCTGATTTAAGAGAGTGAGAAAAAACTGAGTATCTGAGTCTGGTGAGAATCGTCGTCTTCTAGATCTAGAGATCACTTCCTCCAGATTTTCTTTATTCACACTCTGCTGGAGGTTACAACCTCTTAAGAAAGAATCCATTTTCTCATTTCTTGACTTGCTGCAGTCGAAAATACACATTATTAGTAGAGACGTACTGGTTAGACTACATAAACTAAGTCCATTTGATTTCACTGACACAAGTTAGGATAACCTCACTGGACAACTCCATCAGCTGATACGAAGAAAAACCTGTCTTTATGAGAGGACAGTCTGTTCTATAGAATAATAGAATATAATAGCAGGTTGGAAAAAAAACTGTTGTGGTTTAGCCCAGATGCCAGCTAAGCTCCACGCAGCCACTTACTTAACTCCTCCCTGCCCCCAGTGGGGTGGAGAGGAGAAAGAAAGAAAAAAAATAAAGGGTTGAGGGTCAAGATAAGAACAGGGAGGGGTCACCCACCAACCATGGCCCCGGGCAAAACAGACTCAGCTTGGGGACAAATTGATTTAATTTGTTAACTGTTACTTCAGAGAGGATAAGGAGAAACAAAAAACTTTCCCCTACCCCTGCCTTCTTCCCAGCTCTACCTCCTCCCACCAGTGGTGCAGAGGGACAGGGAATGGGGGTTGCAGGTCAGTTTGTCACACATCGTTTCTGCCGCTCCTTCCTTAAGGGGGAGGACTCCTTACACTCTTCCTCTGCTCCAATGTGGGGCCTCTCCTCATGGGAAACAGTCCACAGACTTCTTCAACAGAAGTCCTTCCCACAGGATGCAACCCTTACCCATCAGATTGCTCCAACTCAGGTTTTCCCAATGGAGTCACAGCTTCTTGGGCACAGCCACCTGCTCTGGCATGGTCTTCACATATCCCTTCCCATGGACCACAGATGCATCTCTGCTTCACCGTCAGTCTCCAGCAGCGTGGGGGTTCCTTCTACAGAGACAGCCCTCTATGAGCTCATGTAGGCACAGGCATCTTTGTTCCAGTGTGGGATCCTCTCCCATGGGCTGCAGGTTGGTCTCTGCTCCACCGTTAATCTCCATGGGCTGCAGGGGGGCCGCTGCCTTCTCACCATGGGCTGCAGGGGAATCCCACCTCCAGCACACCTCCTTCCACTCCATCCTCACTGTCCTCGGTGTCTGTGCAGCTGTTTGCCTCAGATCTCAGCTCTCTCTCCGCTGCAACCATTCCAGGCCCGATGAACCTCAGCAGTCCTGGCAGGACGAACTCTGCCCAGTGTGCACCCCGGCACCAGGGCACTTCGGAGCTCTCCAAGCCATCTCATGGCCATCTCCAGTTGGGTGGCACCAGCCCAGTGCGGGAAGCCGCACACCGGGAAGGCCAGGGGGGGAGTGAGGAGGCCAGACCTCAGACCTCACCCCCTCACTTCCCCCCTCTATTCACTGCAGGTCACGCCCAGTTCGGGTTCCTTCATGCCCTTCTTAAATACGGCGTTTGCAGAGGCACTGAACCAAGGTGGGTTCAACCTGTCCAGAGGCTGGTCTGACTGGTTTTGGAGCCAGGGAAGCTTCTCGCAGCTCCTTACAGGGGCCATCTCTGCAGCCCCTCCACTACCAAACCCCACCACATGAACCCAGCACAGGAGCACATGCTCAAGCAGGGCCGAAGAGATCATGTTACTAAGAGCTTGTCTAACCAAGTCTTGAATATCTCCAAGGATGGAGAGCCCACTACCTCTCTGGGCAGCCCTTTCCAGCGTTTGAACAGTTGCATGCTGATTTTCTTTTGCTATTATATCTAATAAGAATTTCCCATATTCCAACATGTGTGCATTGCCTTTAATCCTTCCACTGTGCACCTCTTCTAAACAGGTTCCATGTTCTCTGCAGGCTCCCACTAGGTATTTGCAGATGGCAATAGGATGCCCCCAAGCCTCCTCTGCTGCAGGCTAAGCAGACCCAGCTCTCAGCCTCTGCTCCTATGTCAAGTGCCCCATGATCTTCACCATCTTGGTGACCTTTCACAGGACTTGCTCCAGTATCCTCATGTCTTCCTTGTTCTGGGAAGCCCAAAACTGGACACAGTACTCCAGAAGTGGACTCATAAATGGTGGTCAGAGGACACGAATCACTTCCCTTGACCTACCGGCTAATATTATCCTGTATGCAATTTGCCACAAGAATGCACTGCTGAACTATGTGCAATCTGCTATTTGCCAAAACCTCCAGCTCCTTTTCTGTAAACGTCCTTCCCAGCCAGTTGGCACCAACCCACATTGTTGCACAGGGTTATCGAGTCCTAGATGGAGGATTTTAATCATGGCTTGAGTAGTAAGAGCATTTAAAGAGCCCTTACATTTCTCTAAGTTCTCTTAATTAAGAGCTAATTTAATTTTCAAAGCTTTGCATCATCTCCTGAGATTACCTAGTGAGTGGCGTGTCTTAAAGCACAGTGGTGCCACCAGACCCTGCTTCAGACCCACAGTGCTCACAATAAGTGCTGAAGAAGCTGCAAATGCACTTGCAGGGAGGTTTCCCCACCAAACTGCAAGAGGGATCGCGAGGGTGTGCGTTCAGGTAATGAGGTCCCTGAGACAGAATGCAATTTTCCCTCAGCACAATAAACCCCATTCCAACTCATTAACAGGTGCAAACGTTCTCCCATATTATCTTTCAACAAGTAGCAATTTTTCACACAGATCCTATCAAGCAGACTGGTTTCTAGCACATAGATGCATTGCTTGCTCAAACAGCCATAAGTGTCAGGACTAGAGTTAATTGCAAATTGATTGAATGGGGGTTGCATTTAAAAAGATGCCAGAAGTTACAAATTCATTAGCTGGGTTGAGAAAATATTTTGTGCTTATTCAGCCCCTCCCATCCAAGCTCTCTGTAAATATTCACAAACCAACAACTGGTGGTGTCTGTGTGTTGAGGCATACTACATTTCCCCTATTTACCAAGGGAAAAAGCTGAGCCACAGGAAAATGTAAAACCATAATGTTTCAAAAAAAAATGTTAAGGTATAGTACCTTGTTCTGTCTTGAGTATCAGGTACTCACCTACCTGCATAAAGGTGTCCTCTGGCATAACTCATAGAGTTGCCTTTCTTTAACAAGATATTAATGCAACTATGTGAAAAATCAAAATAAGTGTTTGTGGATTTTGCTGGATAACAGAAAAACTATAAAATCTAGAGGACTGTTATCCTTAGTATGTACGAGCTCTTGAGTTGACTAGTAGCAACCGACTTATATCTTCTTCCCTTTGCCTGATGTGGCACATCTCCCAGATAATCTCAGTTTTAAATTATGTCCTGAGTTTATTTACCATGACATCAGAGCGAAAACTATCCATTATCATCCTTTTCCTTCCTAAGGCTGAAGATTTCTGCCAAGTCATCTCAAACTCTCTTCTTTTCTATTAAGAATAAACTCAACTGCATTAACTCTACTCCATTAACCTTTCCTCTTGGTTAAAGGTTTCTAAACCACTTCAGGGGCTGCCATTTCCTCTTGTTTCATTCTGTGTTTATTGTGGAGTGGGAAACTGAAACAAGAGTACAGGCCAGGGATTGACAGGTTTTTCAAAGTTTGTCAAGAAATCCAAAGTTTTACAACCTCTCATGCAAGTTCTCAGCACTAGACCATAAGTTTTTCTTCGTTGGGAGTAGGAGCTGAACCTGTGCTAGAAGAATACAGTATATGGAAATCAAGGTAGGCAGCCATCAGCTAGACCATCACAACATTGCAGATCAACAAGGATCAACCCCAGATGCCCACTGTAGGCTGAGGTTTAGCTCCATCAGGTGGTGCTCATGCCAGTCTCGTACATCTCCTGTAACTTCATTCTAGCCTAAGCCTTTTCTCAGTTGAAGAGTAAAAGCCAGATATTGTTCCTTGTGGGAAATGGAGCTTTAATGCTATGTCTTGTCTTCAGGGTTGGGTTTAGTGTGTGGTATAGAAAGAGCAGCTGTTTTTCCCCAGGTGGGTTCAAAGCCTTACTGAGTCATTCATTACAGAACATGCCATTTCCAGCCCAGACCTGGCCTGACCAGTGTACCTGGAAAATGACTAGATGCTAAGGGAGGCTTGTAATTTATAGGTTTGCAATAGGCTGATGGATTTAATTACGTTAAATTAGCAATCTAGATTCTTGTGTGCAGTTTTGACACTACTTGCTGATGATAGTGGTATAGATTGTGGCATCCTCCTTTGGTTTATAGACAGAGCTGCAGAAGTCAAAGGATTCACAAGATTTGATGCTGTACAAATATCATTATCCTTGAACAAATCACCTCAAGGAAAATTTTACAAACAACAACTTTAAATGTTTACAACTGAGAAGGCTTGGCTCAAAGTGTAGTGTGGATTGAGCTGATTCGAGAATCCAATCTCAGGTTTCACTAGGGCTTAGAAAGCTGAACCTCAACTCTCCTTTAGTAAAAAGAAGAAAGTGGTATTCCCTTCCTCTTCATCCATAAACTTCTTTTCCCTGACTAATATAACTCAGTCCTAGAGGTGTGCTCCTCTTTTGCTATGTGTCAAGAGCAGCTACCGCAGTCTCAGTCAGAACTTTTCTCACACACATTTGGTCCAGTAAGTTCATACACATCTGTGTGACACATGGGAACTTGTAGGAACATCTCATACATGCAACATCTGAGATATCTCCCATGATTTCACAGCAGGATATCCACTTTTCATTTTTGACCATCAAACACAAAAGAAGTTCACTACACCTCCCTTTGCATAAAGCAGAAAGAGAAACCCTTCATTTCTTATCTGATGTGCAAGACTTCTGACAAAGAAGTGCTGCCACCCACAAACACTTAGCATTGCTTTATGGTGTTTCAGCAGGGCTCAAAGCAATTGCTGTGCAATGTCTTGCTGCATCACTAATACGTGCTCACTGCGAGACTGCCTGTACCAACCCAGGAGACAAATATCCCCATGCTGTCCTGCTCCCGATGGCTCTTTGAAACCCTTCTCGGTGATTAAGTCATTCCCCAGCTCTCTATAGCTGCAGCCCTACTGACAGAGCCCCACAATGTAAACTCATTTTGGAAACATTATTGAGGTTTAAGATCAAGACCCAGCAGTTTGCTATCCAAAGCCATTGAGAGACTTCATTTGATTTAATGGTAATTTATTATATTCATTTCAACAGCACAGGCTCCCTAAAGCAATGACCTCTGTTTTCTTAACAAAAAGGAAGATGTCAACAGACATTTGGGTCAAAAGCTATCCTCAGAATCAAAGAAAGTTCTGCTGGAAGGTTAATCTTATTTTCAATTCTTTGGAAAACAAAAGTAAAATGTTTTAACTTGCAGTGCAGTTTTTTTTTTCCCTCATTAATTCCTGATCTGTTTGTTAAGTACTGGGATTCTTCTGTGATAGATCTTGCAGAAATCGGTGGCTTATGGGTTTGGGTTATGGAGCTGTTCTGTCTTGCTTTTAAGTTTGTGGCTTGATTGTATCTCTCCCTGGTAATGACTGGAAGATATCTTTAGTTTCAGAGATCCTCTAGAAAATGAGACAGCAACTAGAATGGGTAGGAACTTGTAGGAATAAAAAGCATCAGCAGAGGCAGCTCTTTGACCAGCACAGCAGAAAGGCCCACAGCCCATGGCCCACAACGGTTAAAATTTCCTCTCTTCATTCTGAATCAAGAATCACGTCAGGAGAAAGGTTGCAGTGCCTTGAAAGCTGCTTCTATTCCTTTAAGTTCTTGGGTGAAATATTTTGGCTTCATTAAATCCAGTGAACAAATATCTCCAAACTAGCCTGAAGGAATGTATTTCACCTCTTCATTCAGTGCTGTTTGCTGGTGTTATCTTTTCCATTAAAGCAATTAACAGCTGGGAAACAAAAAATCTTTCTGGTTTATTAGCAGAAGACTGACCTAAATGTGCATTTGAGTATGGAGCAATGAATTCTCATGTAAGAGCCCTTCAGAAACTAGACCCTGTGATAAGTGGATGGGACATAGGCAACCAGACAGAACATGCAGCATCGTCATTTCACTGGGAAAAGTGTCACCTACGGACACTTCCTATCATCACTGTTAAAAATCATCAGTCCATGCCGTGACATTTATGTTATTGCCAGTGATTAGCTAAAGTTGCAGGATCCTCAGCAAGGCATCCACTTTTAAGGTCAGCTGCTGTGAAGATGACTCGTTACTCCAGTGGGCGCATTAAGGATAGTGCTCTCAGACAAGATTTGTAAAGCTCATTTGCCCATGTTTGGTTTCCAGTCCATCACTCACCAGAATGGCATCTCTTAGCTCAGTGTAAAAAGTCAACGATCCTACAAATTTAGATGGCTAAATTTTATGCAATTGCCCAAGTAGCATTAAAGCAACTCAATTACCTGGAAATGTGATTGATGGTGGTAATGTGCCCTGGTCAAAAACCTATACCTGCTTCCCATACTGTTTGAAGGGTGGAGGTCTAAAGCTAGGCGGACCAAGCTTCTCTTCTGTTCAGAAAACAGGAAGCCCAACATGAGCCGACACCGTGCGCTGGTAGCCCAGAAAGCCAACCATATCCTGGGCTGCATCCAAAGCAGTGTGGGCAGCAGGTTGAGGGAGGTGATTCCCTTCCTCTACTCTGCTCTCATGATACCCCATGATACTGCGTTCAGCTCTGGGGTCTCCAACATAAGAAGGACATGGAACTGTTGGAGTGGGTCCAGAGGACGGCCACAAGGATGACCCGAGGGCTGGAGCACCTCTCCTATGAAGACAGGCTGAGAGAGTTGGGGCTGTTCAGCCTGGAGAAGAGAAGACTCCAGGGACACCTCCTAGCAGACTTCCAGTACCTAAAGGGGACTTACAAGAAAGCTGGAGAGGGACTTTTTGCAAGGGTGTGTAGTGATAGGACACGGAGCAATGGCTTTACATGGAAAGAGGGGAGATTTTGATTAGATATAAGGAAGAAGTTTTTTACAGTGAGGGTGGTGAGGCACAGGTTTCCCAGAGAAGTTGTGGCTGCCCCACTCCTGGAAGTGTTCAAGGCCAGGTTGGATGAGGCTTTGAGCAATGTGATGTAGTGGAAGGTGTCCCTGCCCATGGCAGGGGGGTTGGTCCCTTCCAACTCAAACCATTCCATGATTCTACGATATGATTCTAAGATCAAAGGTTGAATGCTATGTCTTGGGCTTTCCATGCACTTCTGCACTTCAAAGCAACTGCATTGTCTCCTGTGTAGTGGTCAGTTGCTGCTGAAGATGGTGTACACTCACCCTGACTTGCTCCCTTACCCTGCTTGTCCCTTGACACAGACAACTCCATCACTGAAGGAGGCAAAAGTTTGCATTTTGAGATTGAATGTGCAAGTAAAAGATTTGAAATTTTTATGGTCTTTTGGAAAGAAAAGATTTCAAATATATTCTCAAACAGTCTGACATACACAGAAGGGACAACTTGCTCACAGCTATGTAGCACTGGTGTTCTATATTTCATGCCTCTGATAATACACATATTTCATTTTGGATGCAGCCATTTTCTCTCCTTCTAGCTTAGAGCAACATTTCTAGAATCATGTCAAATTCATGAAGTTCTGTAAATTATAAATTACAGTGTGGTAACAATACATACGTCCATCAATGCCAGTGGTCTCTTTTTTACTTTGATTTCTTAGCTTTTCTTAGAGATTGCTTACCACCTTTACAGGCACCTCCACAGGAATACTAGGAAATATAAGGATGAAGGTCTTACCCAGCTGAAAGTAAGCAGCCTCCTCACTCACAGTCAGTCTTTGCAGTATTTGGATCACAAGTTTTCCTTTCTCAGCTTAAATATTCTTTTCCCTTTCTTCTCTCAAAGCTTGTAAAAAAGGAAGAGAAAGAACAGATGTTGCATGGCTAACTATCACAGTCCCTCCAGATGTATAGCTAGAAGGTTTTTGTGAATTCCGACCACTTCTTGAGTATCATGTTTCCCATTATAGACCAGATGCTGGCAGGAGGTCCTGGAATATTTATTCAGTGCCCCATATTGAAGATGGGACTGTAGTTACCAGAGGAAAAGTTCAGATGTGTTTCCATTGTTTTCAGAGTTGATACTGGGAAACATTTTATTTTTAAAAGTAATTCATACAATTTAAGCATCTTTGTTTGTTTGCTTTTGTTTTTCTTCATCTTCTCTCTTTCATTTTATCTTTTGCAACACTTTCCAAAATTTTAAACACCTCCACATTTGGAAAAGTTCTAGATTAGAAAACTTAAAATTTCACTTTCTTGTATGTTTGTTTAGTTATTTCCAATGTGGGAAACAGTTTTGGAAAAAAAAAAATGGAAAACAAAGACTTAATGCAACAAAAATTTTAAAAAGGATGTGGAAAGTCAAGACAACATTACTTCTTGTACTAACCAGGAAGCAGAATATTGAGGAAACAAAAAAGTCTTTATTATGAAGATGATGTAATTTTGAAATATAAAGGCTTTCTGTAATAGGCTCCAGAAGTGTTTGACTTGAAGGTCCATTTTTTGCTTCACTGAAAACAGTGGAAAAGAAAGGTGTTAATGAGATAGATGGGCAGATAGACAGACAGACATACACACAGAGCTGATTTGGACTTTATACATACAGTATCAGACTAATTTTGCTGAGGCGAGTCATTCTCTGCCCCTGGGAGAACCAGATTTCCTATTATAAGGCAGGAAAAACACAGGGAATCACAGCTAACCAAATTCTCCTGTTGGATTTCTTTGCTGATTTATTTTGCAATTAACTGCCTCCTGACTCCAGTATTTTACTAGGCAAAACAATAGGTCAGCTTCAACTTTCTTGAGCCTGAAATCCCAGATTATATTAGACCTATATGCTGACATATTGTTTAGGCAGTGCTGTATGATGCCCAGGAGGCTCAATCTTTCTTCCTAAACACCAGCCTCACAAGGCCAAGCAAGATACAAGCAAGAGACCCACCTACTGCTGAAAACAGACTTCTTCTGGGTTTGAGGGCTTCAGGAGGCTGAATAAATAAGCTATTCTTGTTCTCTGTTCTGCAACACCTCTGAAAATCAGACTATTTAGATAGCACATAGTCATAGAATCATAGTCCTGCAGGCTTGGTCCTAATCTCTCACACAGAATGATGCTAGAGTTCCAGTGGAAACAAGGAAATGCCTAATGCCTTAATGGGAGATACCTGGGTTTAAAGGTATTGCCTGTTTTCATCCTTCCTGGAAGGCAACTAATGTTCCTGGGTGCAGGTCAGTGGGCAGAGCGTTGTACAAGAGCACAAGAGCAGGCACATGGAGTCAAACTCAAGGGTCATCTTGTCTGCAGCCTTTTCTCTGATCCTGATAAACAACGTATGCCTCAGGAAGCTTGTTAAGGACACAATTTCATAATAGTAGTCTTAAAAGCAGAGTTCCATTACTGTATTTGTGAAAAAAAAATGCTGTGTTTTGAGTCTAGGAGGTCAGTGTTACAGGGAAAAAAAAAAAAGGAGGGAGATGAAAATGAGGCAGCCTTGATTCTCTGATTCCTTGAGGAAGAAGAGCTCAGTTGTCTCTGCGTCTTCCTTTCAAATAGCTATGAAACCCACTGGCTGATTTTAACCAAATATCACTGAGACAAAATCATCTTAAAGACAAGTTTTAAGCAGAAGGAAAGACTGATAAAAAGTGTTTGGTTCACCCTAGATGAAGTCATGCGGTTCTACTGGAAACCAAACTCATTTAGCTCTGGTGTCATGGGACTACTTGTTTTTGATGTGATTCATCCGCACAGTGCTCACACTTTTGTGTTAGCCAAATGCTCACCCCTCCTCCCACCTCACTTTTGTTTTGCAAGCTCTTCTCTTCAGTGTAAGCACCATGGTAGATCTCTGGATGAATATTATTGCAATGCACTGCTGCTGCTTCTTATCTATTCATCATCCCTTTGCTGAGACTTATCGAGGGATTTAAAGTCTCCTTGATTGTAATGATCTTCAGGAATTAAGGGTATAAAGAAGATCTTAAAGTCCCCTACGCCTTCTAGGCATTTTTGTATCTCAAACTAAAAGAGGAGTAAACATCAATTATGCCAAAGAAAAATATTCCATTAACTCTTCAAATGTCCGCGCAGACTTTGTTGACATGGAGTAAAAACAATTTGTAATACTGGGAGCTTGGAGGAAATTTTGGTGGCAGGGGATTCAGATAATCAAAGATTAAAAGGGGACAGTTTGAACCTTTTCTGAAGGCCTTACTTTGAGATAAACACTGGCCAAAATCATGAAGTGACTTGAAGACATATGGCCACGCGTCTGTGGGAGCTGTCTTCTAGAAGGAAGCGCGTAGAAGTGAACGTTGGCTGAACCTTTCTGTGCCAATAACCAATACTGCTGCTCTGCACATCCCTCTGACGGCTACAACATGCCCTTATTTCTAGATTTCACACCTTCACTTTTACCATCATCATCCCAGCACTGGGCTAGGAGAGGAAGAGCATGTGCTATGCTCGCTATTCTGACAAAAAGGCATTGAGGAAAAGTGATCTGCTTAATGAGGTTTGACCTACTGGTTTATGGTGAACCGTATGGAGATCCCAGCTAAGGAGCAATGATCAGAGATCATTCATGTTCCTCCCCCACTTCTTGGCTGCCCCAAATGGGGTTTCACGCATCTTTCTAGAGTTTACTCTTCCATCCCTGAGTGGGATTTGGTAAAACAGAAATCGTGAGTGATTCCTGCTCCCTTGAGTCCTTCAGCCTCTACCTCAGATCCACAAAGGTACCCCTTGCCCAACGTATGTGACAAGATCTCAGCATCCAAGACAATCTAATAACATTGGCATTTTTCCTCCCTCATTTGAGCACAGATCTGCCTCTGTGTGCAGAGCAAAGGCACATCTGGGATGCACTTGCAGAAAAGGAAGCAAGCAGACCCACAACCACAGGGAGCTGGTTTTGGAGATGGGGGTGGATGGGACTATTTCTGCGATTAAATCAGTGGGGAAGCTCTGTCTGAGAAAAGTCTGAGCTGAAATGGAAATGCCAAACATCTGGTTATCCCTTCTTTTAGATATATCTTTGCTCCTTTCTTCCCCTAGAGAAAAACAAATAATAACAAAACCAAAACAACCAATAACCTCAGGTTTAACACGAGGAGATAGAGAGTTCATAATTCCTGCCAGATGCTTCGGTGACAGGGTCAGAGATGAACAAACTCGCTTTCAGCCTAGACAGAGTGGAAAGATTTGCTTTCTGAGTTGACGGGGCCTGGAGTCCTATAAAAGACCATATGCTCAGACAGTCACAGCACAAGGCACACGACTGTTGTCTGGGGGTGTCTCTAATTCCTCTCTCTCACTTTTTTTCCTAGCGCTCAATCCAGAAAAATAACATCCCCAAAGATTTTTTTCCCTATTAGCAGACTGAGCCATGGCACGGTGAGTCAGCCAGTTTACATTAAGACAATAATTAGTAAACATTATACATTAGTAATGCATGTCTAGATGTGCTGGAAGGGCTTTCTCTTGAAGACCTCTCAAAAAACAAACACTGGTATACAAACACTTCAATGCAGCGAAGAGGTCTCTTAGACCCATGTGCAAAAGGAAGGTTTTATGGAAGAGTACTGGTTGATGGCTGTCCAAAGAGGAGGGCTGGTTACAGGAGGTGACTCACAGGGACATTAATTATTCTGCGTGCGTCAGGGCTGAGTTAGAGCAAGGGGCACGTTTGGCACGTACCAGGTGGCTGGCTGCCATGGAGGAGCTCGGCTCCCAGCTTTAATTTCGTGAGAGGTGCCAGTCCAGAAGCTCAACTTTTGGGAGGCTGAAGGTAGGTCCTCTTGGGCTTTCTAGTCCTTACAAGGTCACATTTGGGAGGACATGAGCCACAGTGCAGTGTTCTCAGCATAAACCATCATAATTTAAACAAAGCTTTTCATATACCTTTTCCTCCAGTCCTCTAGAACTGTGAAGAAGCCCAGAACTCCCTCAAAAGACTGAGCACATAATTCATTAGTTTGATCTCCAGGTTATGAAGGACCAAGACCCCACCAGGAAAGCCTCTCTGTCTCCTGATCCTGAGCCCTCATAAGATGCAACAACCAGCAACAGATTGGACTGTGAAGGTCCAAGAGATCTGTGTCCACTTCTCTAGCCCCAATTTCTCAGTGTAACGTTGGGAAGGCTGGAAAAGGGGGGACAAAAGTCTCCCTGTACTTGTCTTATTTATTTAGGCAGTTCTCTCCAGCTATCTCTTGCCATGGAGAGACATATCATGCACCCAGACCCAGCCAAGGTCTCAATCCACCACCGTAACACTAAGGTAAACAGGAATGAGTGATGAGGCTAGTGCCAGAACGGACTGTGATATTCCGGCTCAACACACCTAATCCTTAACACTCCTTAATAAAAGCTTCCAGGTTTCCCTTTAGGGTGGATATTTCTTCCTCCCCAGGGGCATCTCTTCACACTTTTTTTTTCCCCTCCCCACGCTGCAAGGGTTTCTTTACAATAAGGTCAGGAGAGAAGAGGATTTTTAGCTATTGCTTACTTTACAGACCATTTCTCATTCTTCCTACTGCTCCCGGTAATACTTACAGAAAGACAAAGCTATTCATCTTAGCACATTCCCAGCCAAGTGTGGTTTGAAGCAGTTCACTAGCACTGTCAGAAGAGATATTACTCGCTATAAAAAGCTGCCTTATTCCCTCAAGTTGCCGTACTCAACGCGTGACCCTTTTTTGCTGAAAGATTGGCACAATGATTGCTTACTTCTAGTCACCTGGAACTTCTCTGGCTTGAAGACGTTTTATTGAAAATCACATTGTACCAGTCAATCACCCTCCCACCACCATATGTTGTTATAGCAGGAGGGAGCCCAGCGAGTCTGTTCATTGCGCCTGTTAAATTGCAGGCTGCATGACCTTACGAGAGACATCACCACCACGTTCTGCAGAGTGGTGGTAGAAGGAGCTGGGACAACTTGAGTTTGTCTTAAATGTTTTTACTTGCAAACTTCAGGATCATTCTTCTTCGCCTTGTCCTCAGGAGGATCCCTTCTGGCTCATGCTTGTTGTTTCATAGAATCATAGAATGGTTTGGGTTGGAAGGGACCTCAAAGATCTTCTAGTTACAGCCCCTCTGCCATGGGCAGGGACACCTTCCACTAGATCAGGTTACTCAAAGCCTTATCCAACCTGGCCTTGAACACTTTCAGGGATGGGGCAGCCACAACTTCTCTGGGCAACCTGTTCCAGTGCCTTGCCACCCTCACAATGAAGAATTTCTTCCTTATGTCTAATCTAAATCTCCCCTCTTTTGGTGTAAAGCCATTACCTGTGTCCTATCAGTACATGCCCTTGTCAAAAGCCCCTCTCCAGCTTTCCTGTAGGCCCCCTTTAGGTACTGGAAGAGAAAGCAGAAAAAGCTTTTGTGGTCATTCCTAATGGGCTGGCACTTGAGAGACAGCGGGACAACAGAGAAAACAGGCTGGAGGTATTAGTCCCAAAGCTAGGTGAGACCTCACTTTGAAGCCAGCAAACAGAAATGATGAAGTGGGAGAATATCAGCCAAGTGAGCACTTCATCCCACTTTGGAATAGAAAGAGAAATGCAGAAGACAGGATAATCGCAAGCTGCCAACTGAACATCTTCCACTCATCCCAGATAAGGATCTTCCTGGAGCCCTGGGAAGTCCTGTGGCTGTGGTAGCCTTAAGGTCCTGGAAAGAAGAGCTGCCACAACAAGTTATGTGTGCCTGTTCTTCAGAGAGAAGAGACACTTACTGCAATATTTCTGTCACGCAGGACTTTTACTGTAAATCCACTCAGTTTATCTCCAAGACAGCTTGAATATGACAGAAATTTTCCTTGCATTTATGAATATTGCAAAGACATTGGTGAGGTCTTCTTGCTTCAGATGAGTAGTCTCCAGCCTACAAATCAAGACAGCTTCCCCACACACACCCTGCAGGGACGAGGGTCCTGAAGGGCTGTCCGCAGTGAAGGGTCTTGGTTTGCAGTAGTCACTACAGATATGATTTGGAAGATCCACTGTAATCTTTACAAGGGGAGTAGGAGTCATAATTTTTTTGTGTACAGGAATATCTCAGCATGTAGTTTGGGTAAATCCACACACCTTTATTTATTTCCATCTAGTCTAGCTCAGGTTTAAGCAAGATTCAGGGAAGAAACTGCAAATGTCCACTAACTGGGGTCCTGGGTATGGCTACACGTGGGAATCCTATCTGAATCCTGCCTCTCCTGAATGAGTCATTTTGTTCCCCATGCTTAATCTCTGTCTTTCTCTGCCCCATCTCTCCTCCTCTCTATCCTCTGAGATCCACCGCCTTCCATTTAAGTTCTTGCAGATGTCTTGATCTATTGTCAGGGCATCACCAGCTCAGTCCTATCCTCTTGCATTTATCACCTCTTGCCCCGAGGCTCTTCCTGACCCTTGAGAAAGCAACTACCTCTGGAGAAGTAGGAAACCAGCCTGGGAACAGCCACAGTGAGTGCTTCCTTGCTGGTTTTACATGCATAGTCACAGAGCAAACCGACAGCCTTTGCTACATGCAAATCACGTATGCACATGCATGTACAAGTAGTCTGAGCAGGCAAGTAATTACCTGCAGAAGGGAATGGGGATTTATTTCTGTGCCTGTAGAAGATGGATCTGAGCACCCATGGGCTTTGGAAGGATTTAATAACTCCTCCTAGGTATAGGAATACACTCCCTATAATGCCAGCAGTCATTTGAGCTCAGCAGTAACGCAGGCGGTGTGACTTGATTACTGTATGCCCTGACTTCCCGGGGCTAGTGCGCTGACATTATCAGACTATATCTGTGCTACTAAATAAAGCAGTCCAAAGGGCCAGAGGGCAGAGCTCTCTTCCATACAACTGAACTTTTTTTCTCCACACCAGAACCAGGCAGCCTTGCCCATCCTGACTGTTGGGATGCCCTTGGCTTGTGTTATCCCATGAGCCATGCTTGGACATTGGCTGTGGCAGCGCTTGGTGGATCTTGGTCAAAAACAGTGCCAATGAGCACGGTAGCAAAGCCTGTGGATGACTGTAAACAGCACTTGGACCAGTGCTCTCTCCCTGTTTAGTTGGCTGGTGTAGGAATAGCTTCGGTGTACACTTTCTGCCCTGTTCTCCTGCCCATCCCCATCTGGCTGCCCCCAGCCTTGCTACACCAGTCTTGGGCTTTCCTCAGCTACAGAGCTCCAGGTGTGCCCCAAAATGAGCTTGGCCACATGTCTGCACCTCTCAGTGCAGCACCACCGTTTGTGGGGGAGTGAGCACACTTGGAGGGACTGTCCCTGGATCTGAGCAACCCTTATTTTTTACTGACCTCCAGACTCAGGTCAGATCTTTAAAAGACCTTTGGACAACAGAGAGTCAGAAGCCATCAGGTCCTGTTTTACTACAGTCAAGAGATATGACCCTTCCTGCCTCCAAAGGCTCCCTGAAAACCTTTCCACAGATTGATTTGGGATGTAGTAACACAACATCTTTACCAGGGAGAAGGAGCCATGTCCTTCCCTTTGAATTCCACTGAATCTGTTACTTGGAAGGTTCAAAGAGTTGAGTCACCTGCCACCACTCCCTCCTGCTCCCCAGGGAGATGAGCCTTGTGAATTCCACTGTTCACATCTCAGTTCTGTTATCAACTTTCTGAGAAAGCTTGCGAAAACAAATCCTTTCCCCAGGCTTTGCCTAGCCTAATTGCTGAGATAACCCTTTCCCTGATGCACTCAAAGTCTTCAGTTACTCTTCTAATAGCACCTAGCACCCAGCTTTGACATCTAGAGACTCCCCCAGTAGGTTTTGTGCCTCAGGTTCCTCTACCTTTCTGCTATCAGAACAGATATCATCAGTTTTTCCTGATTGACGCTATTTGGGAATTGGTTAGTTTCTGTTTGTTCCTGGTTTTTCATATCTTTGCAGTGAATATTATCTCTCAGTTCTAAAACACACATAGCGCTTCCAATTCTTATTCTCCAGCACCTTGTGTGTGTACCCCTCTCGTTCTGGTTTTGTTCCTGTTTCCAGACTTTCCGAAGGTGACTGAAATAATAAAAGTATTTGTCCGGTACCAAAAGCAACTGCATCACGCTCACATTTGTTGATAGGAAAGTGCAAACAGACCCAAGCAGCAATGCTCAGAGGCAGGTGTGGGTCTGGATTCTCCCAGGGACGGGAGAAGCTGCCTCAGGTGTCCTCACTCACATCTGCTACATGGAAATTGAGCCAAAGCATGAGCCTGACCGTTGGCTTCATTAACTGCTCAAACGCTGAGTGATGTAAATGCACAAATAGGTTCATCATGTGGGTTTTGTACTTGGAGCCTGAGTCTGTGGTTTTTGGGACAGCCCCTGTAAAGAGTTATGGATCAGCTTCAGGGCTGGACCAAGGAAGGTCAGTGAAGGGAGAGAATGACATTATCTGAACGTGGCAGCTAAAAGAGTCTCTAAACAATGGGCATGAATCCAGCCCTCTGCACTGACCTTCCTGCCCAAGAGAGGCAGGGAGCTTGGCCCCGAGCAAGGCAGGAACTGTGGAGGCACATTTATTATTTTATTGCTTTCACAAGAAATGAAAATATTATTAATGAGTGTAATTTATAAGCAGGGGAGCAGACAAAACCACGCTTTTCACGAGCTGCTGTGCACTGCCTCAGGAGGGCAAGGGAGGAAGCGATGGGTAGATACCGGCTATTGTGTCTGGTTTGCAAGGTTACTTGTTCTGATAGAGCTTCATTTCACATCTATCTTGGAAAACAAATTCCCTTTCAGGCCTTTTCATAATGAAGAATAAAGAGGCTACTGTTACAGAAAGCTAATTGTGCTTTTAAGCCATTTTCTGCAGCCAAGCTCCGTGGCACTTTGGAGAAGCCGGTGAGCTCGGGCACCTGCAGAAGAGGCAGTGCAAGCCTCCAGCCTACACCTGCGACTACCAAAGGAGAGATCTATTTGCCCAGGACTGAGAAATCACTGTCTGTAACAACTCTTAATTTTGTTTCAGGAAGCTGCCTTGATTTTTTCCACGGCAGTGTGGGTGGATTTTCTATTATTGTCACAGCACAGAGGTTCACGCTATCTATGGAGATAGTCCACAGGGAAACCACACACTGCTGCAGACAGGTGAACTTCCACTCCAGCTAACACGCCAGTTTTGTCACCCTTGTTTACCCAAATTCATGCACCATTTGGCCTGCTCTGAATGACACGTAATAGTTAAAATACTTAACCCCATTTGATTTTCTTTCCTGAAATTCCATTATATTCTTTAACATTAGTTGAGCTGAATTATATTTAGAAATGTTTCAGCCATGTTAGAGTGGTTTTAAGACAATTTAGAGTCAGGAAATGTTACCCAGAGGGAATACACAAAGAGCAATCATTAAGGATGCTTGTCATTAGACTTTTAACCTTTATGCTTTCCCTGTCTCTCCCTACCAGGCAGCTCCAGCAAGGATCATTCTTTCTACAGCTTGTTCATTTATCTCTATCTTTCTGGTCTGAGTAACATCAAACAGCAATTAGTGCTATTAAAGTAGAGTTGTTATGTAGGTATCTTTGATAGAAGCATCTTCTGCTCGCTGTCTTTACTCTTTTTCTCTGTCTCTTAAAATCCCACCAGTGCTTTCCAGGCAAATTGCATTTTCTGGAACTACATCATGCAGCCTGGCCGTGTTTTGCTCTTCCTGGTGACCCAGTGTGACAGGTCAGTCCGCTGTCAACTGAGCAAACAGGCCAACTGCCAGCTCCTCCACCTTCAGCAGTCTGGCCAACATCCTAAACTAAGGGTCAGATTCCTCAACATCAAAAGACTGGCTTAAAATCGACTAAATAAAGATTCAAAGCGATAATATGGGCTTGTTTTATTTGCATCCTGAGATTTCACCATTAGGCTACACTAGGATAAATGTTTTCTGGCTTCTAGAAACTGGACAGGGCAGACCCTGAATAGAGATATCCTTAAAATCTCTGTTGATTTGAATATTTTTTGTTTGTGTTTTTTTTTTTTTCCTTCTTAGGCAAGGATTATTCTTGAACCACAAGGACCTTCAGAATAAAAAAACAAGTATCACGATATTCACAAGGAAGCCAGACACAACAACAAGCATGTATTGATAGATCTACATGCTTGATTCTTCTCCTTGCTTCAGTTTCCTGTCCTACACCATTGACATTAACAATCTGTTAGGTAGATATGAGCACTCCTCACATAATCACCCAGCAGCACTGTGCAAGACTTGTCTCCCTGGGGAAGAGAAACAGCATCTCGGGGCCTCTATACACTCCTGTGAACCAGGACCGGTCCCACTGTCCCCATCACTGAATATTTCCACACCCTCCATGGTAGAAGAGCAGCCCTCCACCAGAAGTAGTCCTTCATTATAAGAAACAGGATAAAGACAGGGTTGGTGTCACTGTCCTGGGAATTTCTCCAAGAATTTCTACCACCCTGTGGTCCCTATTCTTCTTCTCCTTCATTCATGATCCAAAAAATGCTTTGGCTGCCAAGATGCGTATTTCAGGACAGGCTGGTCAGGTCAAATGGGTGCCAATCCATCTGATGACAAAACTAAGGTTCTCCCTGAGTTTTAGAAAGGTCCATCTGACTCTTTCATATCTTTTCAGTCTCTGCTGGTCTCTCTGAGTGGTGGTCAAGCCAATAAACATGACTCTGCTGGAGCCACCTCTCTCATCTCAAAACTGGAATCTTACAAATCACCAGAGTTTATCCCATGAAGTATGGAGGGCAACATCATTTGGCCAAGATGTATGCTAGCACCGAAGGTGCTTCTTAGCGCTTCACTCAGGACTGAAAGATGGTAGATTTCTATTAGGCATAAGGAAGAAATTTTTTACAATGAGGGTGGCCAAACACTGGAACAGGTTGCCCAGAGGAGTTCTAACTGCTCCGTCCCTGGAGGTATTCAAGGCAAAGGTTGGATGAGGCTTTGAGCAACCAGGTGTAGCGGAGGATGTCCCTGCCGATGGCAGGGGGGTTGGAACTAGATGATCTTTGAGATCCCTTCCAACCCAAACCATTCTATGATTCTATGATTCTATGACTGGATCCAGTCTGGACTCAGACTCAGCATCCTTCTGCAATTGCACTGCTGCCAGGGGCAGGTCCCCATTTCCCCAGCTTGACTAGGGCTATAGCAGGATGCTTGTTTCACTGCGACGTAAGCACTCCATAAAAGCACTGATAGTAACAGTATTATCTCCCTCAGCTAAGGGTCTGTATGGCATAGTGACAGTCTAAGGGCTTTAACCATGAAAGATGCCTAAATGAGGTCTCAAAGAAAGTGTGTGCTACAAGTTACCGTGGCAATAATTGCTTTAGGGAGAAATCCAGTTACATCACAATTCACCTCAATAATCCGTTTAATCGTCAAAGGGTTTTTTTTCTGTGCTCTGCTTCCTCCCTCACATCCAGACAACATCAAGTCTCAGGAGCTATTCTGGCATCTTTGCAGTCTGGTGTTGTCTCACATCTACTCCAGCCCGCAGCCAGTCTTATCTTCCAGCTGGGGACATCTCTCAGAGGAGCTGCAAAATGTAGCAGTGGGGAAAATCATGGACTAGGAAGAAGTTTCTTAGAGCAAGCCTTTAATCCTACGGCTGTCTCTGAAAGCCTCTGCACTCGGGGTGAGATGGTGAAGGAGCCTTTCAGGGTTGAGGACTAACCAGATCAGAGAAGCTGAGACCTTTGTGGAGAGCAGTGTTGACATTGCTGGCAGAGAGGGCACACCAGTGACAAAACAATTTTCTTCAGGGAATCATATCTCCAATCCAAGCCTCCAGGTCAGAGAGAGACTTGGCATCAATTGTAGCAGGAATATTACATGTCTCAAAACATAACATGGCTGTGCTGGCTTTCAGCTTAGTTTGCTTCACTGCTGTAAGGCACCTTCATCAGTGACCAAGTTGAGTTCCTTGAAGAAGTGAGTGTGGCTCAGAAAAATGTACACAAATGGGACAAAATAACTAACTGCGTATGGGTGCTCATCCATGTCCTGGCTTTAACCACCATCAGAAGTGAACCAGCATTCTCCAGGGGCTGCAGTGACTCTGTTTTATTTCTCCTTGCTAAAGGCTGAGGCCAACTTCATGGCTTCATCTCACCTGAGAAACAGCTGCTTCCAACAGTAGGCGCTATGTCTTCTTAAAACACTCTAGCTTGTCCATCTGTGGTCAGATCAACTCTGTCTAAGGCTCATCAAAGTCAAGAGAATTGTCTTCCCTTTGCTGAAGATGAGCTGTTCTGCATGAGTCACCACACCAGCACAACCGACAGTGACACAGGAATTAGGGGGAGCTGGAACCTTCCTTGCTCCAGGTGATACAGTCACCAAGCATCACCCTCAAGCCGTAAGTCCCAGGACATCTTTGTGCTAGGCTGTGCATCCCAACAGATATTTAACCCCACCAAGCACTCGCCCCATCAGCTTTCCATTCGTCTTCCCAAGTCCCATTTGCAGAGGTGAAAAGCAAGTCTGCTTTTCACGTGCAAGTCTGCAAGTCTGCTTTTCACGTGCTTTTCAGAGCAAGTCTGCTCTGACACCTGAAGAGCACGTCTTTAACATTTTTATTTAATTTGAGAGCTGCAGCAGTAACCACAGGAAGACGAAAAGGAACTGAAAACTTTTCCCAGCTGAGATTTGGGTTGGGATTTAAACAGCACTGCTAGAGGAAGGTCTGCATTATATGAGGGGATGGATCTGTCTCCAGACGAGAAACTCATTCTCCAAATCATGTTTATCCCATGCCATTTTGCAGATGGATGATTTTGGGGCTAAGGCATGTGCCTTGTGCTGTTCCTATCTGTTCTATCAATACAGACAAATCCTTTACAGCATTTCCCAGCTCCCACCAATATCAACACAGAGATTTCTGGTGATTTCAAGGGTCAGCAGAAACACTACTGAAACTTCTTGGGACTTCATTTCTTCATCAATACCACTAACCTCATAGAGGACCTTTGTTCCTTATTCCAGCCAAGCAATATTGTATCATCAGAGAGATGACATGAGCAAAAGCCAAAGACATTGTGCTCATACAGGTGCCATTAACACAAAAATCAATGCAGTGCACTTCATGCCTTCAAGCTCCAGACCCACACTGACCCCCATTACCTGATACACCCTTTACAATCCACTCTGCTCCCCGCAAATAGAGACAGACACCTCCCAGTAAACTGGGTACCCCTTCCCATAGCCCTATTCCTGTGAAATAGCTCTAAAAGAAAAGAAATCAAGTTTCTAAACACCAGTAAGTCTGTAAGATGAGAAGGAAGTAGGTAGAGGCTTATTTTGAATGAATGTCAGCCTCAAAAGATGGTTCTCCTGTGTTTATAGTTCAGACTTACTGCAGCTATGCTGTGGTTCCTATAGCCTCTTGGAGTCAAAGGGGACAGAGCTACTAGTACAACTTCATTGTCTTCCCATGACTGAACGTTGGGGTTGTAGAGCAGCTACTGATGCTAACCTGACTTCAAATGGTGTCAGAGTTTCCAGCTGATCACCACCTTGAGTGCTGCCACATCTCAGTACATGAGATTTACGACTGAGCTGGAAGGTGGAGAATACATGAGACACAGCTAGAAAGGGGATTTCAGTATTTCCTTTGCCCTCGTTATCGATGGACAGGTTTTTTGTTTCAATGATAGTTTAGTTCCAGTCACTGGACCACTATAAGTCCTCCTGTGGCCTGGATGACCTCTGGGGTACGACAGCCTGCAGGAATTGGGTGAAGTCCAGCATGAATGTGTTGCCAACTCCATTGTTGGTCATAGAAACCAGCAGGTGTAAAAGGACATGATCCCTCTGGCACCAGTGGCTGAGGCAGCCTATTACCTACAAGAAAGCGATGAGTTCTGGTTTTGCCAAACCTCACAAGCAGAGGTGGGTTGGAGGTGGTCACCAGTCGTCCTTCCATACATGCACGCATCTTTCTCAGGCACCCCATTGTCTGTTTTCACACTACTGCTTGTACAAAACTAGTACTATTGACTCTAGAACCAGTTACACGTGAGTCTGATGGTCTGCTTCGTGCTATCTGGCCTCAGAGGCACTTAAATCAACTAATGTCTCCATTTTGGACCATGAAATTCCGTTTTGCTCAGTGAATTCTGGCTGCTTTGTCAGGAGTGATTCTGGATCTTTCAGAAGGCTCTTCTTAGCGGTCTTTTTAGTCCCAGAACCCTGTGCAATATATTTCCATTGTTTAATTGATATCCTCCCAAAATCAGCTGCTCACCTCTAGAGCAAATTGCTGTCTTTTCCCCGTTTTTCTTTTCTTCTTTGTCCCTTCTCATGATAGGAAAAAGAGACGATGCTTCATCTTTCCCTCCTAGGTTTCATTTTTGGACAGAATGAAGTGCTCTTCAGATTTGTCTCTCAATGTTTTGCAGTTAGCCTCTTCTGCCTGAGCTAACTGAAAACCATTAAAAGCATCAAGTGATTCACAACCAGCAATTGACAGAAATAAAGCCACCTCCTGACTGCCTTCCATTTTCTGCTGGCATCCATGGTTTGCAGGTGCAGGCAAAGTGTTTCTTAACATGTCTCTCTTTCTCCCCTGCCTTTTCCAAGAGTTTTAATTCTGGTGAGTCTCTCAAATGTCTTACTCTTAAACTACAAAGTGTTTATTTCTTTTGCTTTTCTCTAAGTATCATGAGCTGCTCAGAAATCTCTCAAATGTTAATAATTTGACAGGGGTTAGACTTTCCCCTTGGTGTCCAAACTCTCAGTACTGCAAAGAAAAAGGCACAATACGATTTAACAAACCCATCCCAGATCTGTGTGAGGGTACAAGTCCCCACAGCTGATGAGGAGGCAGGCACAGAGAGGGTGAAGTCTGATGGGAAAGGAGTCATGAGTGTTTATTTTGAGAAGTTGAGTTGTGTTTCAGCAGGAAAGCAGGATAGGAAAGCACATGGTCCTGCCCTCTTCATTTAAGGAATACTTCTAAAAGGAGATACTGTCCTGAAGCATCATAGCTTCTTTCCTGCTCCAGCACCCCATGCACCAGATCTGGCTGGCCAGTGCATCCCTCAGATATGCTGAAATGGAGGTTCTGGAGTAAGTAAGCTGCAGCTAAAAGCAACTTCCCCGGACACAGGCACTTCAGAGATACATCCTCACTCAAAGCAGGACATATGGTAGATTCTGTCAATTTGGCATTGAGACTCCCTCTGGAGATGTTCCTCAATGCTGGCTTAGGAGAAGAAACTTAGATGCACTATAGAAACTGCCAGGCAGAGGTTCTGACTCAGTCAAAACTCATGGTGAGGCAGCAGCCCGTTATCTCACCTCTGTGTTTTGCAAACCACTGTCTATCATCATCAGGTCACAGGTCTGGGAAGGTCCTGGGGCCACCAGTCATCACCTTTTGCATAAAACCCTATATGAGGATTTTCTCTGAGCTTGGACATTGGAAGAACCGCGTGATTTACTGCAGACTGTAGCCCTCCATCCAGACACTCTTTCTGGCTCCTCCAGCAGCCAAAGCAGATATCTCAACAGGAGTGTTGGTAAGAAGAAGGAATCAGCTTCAGGGGTAGAGGAACGAGGTTCTACTAGGAGGAAGAGAGAAAAGTCAGAGAGGAGAACTAAGAAGCAAAGCTGGAAGAGATGAACGGGGCTTTTGAGAGACTATGTGTGGAGAATAGAGAACAGGCAGCACTGATGGAATTTGGCAAGATAAGGTAGGCCAATGGGCATGCAAAGTATGGTGAGCGGAAGTATGGTGGGCTGTCTATCCTCTCCCTTTTGACCCCAAATGGGGCTTCACACTTCCCTGTTGACTGTCCCAAAAGAGCAGAAATATGAAGCTGTTGTAAAGCTTAGAACAAGCAACTCCAGATTCTCCATCACAACTGCACAGACAGGCTAAGAATCATAGAATCGTAGAATGGTTTGGGTTGGAAGTGACCTTAAAGATCATCTAGTTCCAAGCCCTAGTGTCAATTGCTGGTTGTGAATCCCCCACTAGGACCTCGTTAGCAAAATGTCTGCAGGCAAACAGTGGTCACTGCCCACCGGGGCAGACAAACCTCCTCCAGTAACTCCCTCAGGTCAAAACCACGAACGGCCAAAACCATGAGCATCACATTGGGCATACAGACCAGCTTCGCGCCAACACCTAGCAACTTCTTGGGGAAGCTAAGTCAAATGATAGCTTCATTCAAAAGAAATAAAGTAGAAATTTCCCTCCATCTCACTTCAACGAAGGTATGAATAAGCATGTGATGGTCAGTAAGTCTAGGACAGGAACATAGGAGAATGACTCAGCAGGATATCTGCTGCCATTCCCTACATAAGGTCCCCAGCCCATCCCTCAGCCTGCTGCATTCACGCTTCTCTGCTTCCCAAACCCATCTTTTGTAATGCTAAATAATAACAGGCCTTGTTCCCTGGCTTGCCTGCTTTTCATCTAAATTAAAACTTGGCTAATCTCATTAACGAGCTCATCCTGGTGCCACCCTGTTCTTTGGGTGCCCCCTAACATCATTAGGAACATATCCAGGGAAACAAAGGGTATTACTCTATGCAGGGAATGAAGAATTATTGCAGGGGTGGGGTGTGCTTTGCAATTGTCACCATAATCACTTGTTCATGTGCAATTACTGGCTTTAATCTCCATCTCTTTACCACTGCAGCAGTGTGCAAGTGTGGATACAGATGTCTGCATAGATGCAGAGATGTGCAGAAGACAGCAGTACACAGATCAGAAGTGCACAAAGGAGGTGAAGTGTGTTCAGATGACAGGAGAGCGGAGTGAAGAGGTCTCTGAGTGGGTACAAAACAAATTATTTAGGTGTATCACCAGTTGGCATGTCAATCAGTGACAGAACATTGCTGACAAGGAGGTTGCTGGTGTAGAAAGAAACTAGACGTGCTCCTTGGAAGGGACAACAGACCTTCAGACCATTCTCCTGAGAGACATGCCTGGGTACAGGTGTGCAGGGCCATATGTCATTAAAAGACAGGACATGGGATTTATTTGCGCTCCTGACCTCTTAACATAAAAGCAAGAGGATATCGAATACCAAGAGAAGAAGGGGAAAATTAGAGCCAAAGGAGTAAAAGACTTTTTTATACTACTTTTCCAAATTCACTCGGGTAAATCATTATCCTGACACTTCATTGAGCTTCCGTTCTTAACACAGTTTGACCAGCACTTCTGTAAGCAGAAATCATAAAGCTTGGTTTCCTCCAGAGCTTAGTCCCATGGCTGGATTATCTCAAGTCTAATAGTGTATGAATTATACTTTTTCTGCACACACCAGTACCACTGTATATATCACTACCAACTTTGACTCCTTCTCAGCTATGAATTTTGTCTGGCGGAAAATCCCTGTGCAATGCTGCCTGACAGTCAGTCACCCACAGCAGTGTCCAGCATCTTCAGGATTATCGCTGGAGGTGGGGATGATGGTTCACCTAGAGATTGTGGAGGTGTCCTACAGGAATGGGAGGGTGTTGGGATATAAATGAGTGGGCCAGAAGACTTCTGAGAGTTTAGGAGGGGGAGGTTTGGGGTTAGGGCCGCTCTGTGTGATGCCCAAAATACCTACCAGGGAAAGAAGCAATACAATTTGATCAATCTGATGTCCAAAAAGGAAACCTTATTCAAAGTCATATAATCAAACACCGCTATCCAGATGCCCATCCAAACCTACCACTCCCATCAAACTCAGTGAAAGAACTTCCAGTCTTGAATTCAGCTATTTCTACCACTGATGACTGCAAAAAAAATGCTCTTTTTCTCCTTGTCTCTTTTATCTGGAGATTGTTTGTTCCCTCTTATTCTTTCAGATAATTTGAGAAAGGAGCTTTCTTCATATCTCACCAGATTTGGAACAATGCAAAGCAAAATATTTTTCCCTTTCAGGCTCTCCTCCTGAGAGATGGACCATTACAGCCATTCATCTCTGAGTTTCTGGTTGTGTGTCCTTGGGGTGAAGACAAAGGAAGAGGTCATGTTTTTCCTGCTGAGATAAAGCCCGCAGAAGTGAGGCATCTGAGCACTGATCCATTACAACCCAACTTCTTGTTTCCAATCTGATCTTCTCAGCACCCCGCATATTGGATTTTTGTTATTATTTTTAGGGCCTGCTCCCAGGACGCAAATGTATTTGTCGCTCAGTGGGGCTGCCAGCATCAAGCACTTCAGTATCAATGTGGCTTCATCTCAGAAGTGCAGCTATGCAGGAGTGGAGTATGTTTTTTATTGAATTTCTGGTTTTGATCTCGCAGGCCTTTGTGATGAGGGGAGCGTGTGTTGCTTTGACTGAGATCAGAACCACAGCAGCACTTTGTATATTGATTAGCTGAGGGAATTACTCTGGTTTGGCTTTGTAACCCAT
Source organism: Tauraco erythrolophus (assembly GCF_009769465.1). Classification (NCBI taxonomy): domain Eukaryota; kingdom Metazoa; phylum Chordata; class Aves; order Musophagiformes; family Musophagidae; genus Tauraco; species Tauraco erythrolophus. The sequence goes on from NC_141468.1 coordinate 3,609,185, forward strand.
TGTGGAAAGTTTCTACACAGTGGTCACATGCAGGTTTGCAGTCTTGGGGGAGCAGGGATAGAGGTAAGCTCGGTTTAGCCAGAATTTAAAATGGGAGATTTCTGAAACCTCACTCCCTGAAATAAAATGTATGGCTTTATCATTTTGGGATGTTTAAATCACTAGGACTGATTTCACTGGAGTTCTTGATGGCATAAGAAACCTTCAGAGTTTTTAAGTGTGGCCATTTGTGTATGTGCATCTTGCAATAGTTTGTTAGTCAATGTTCATCTCTTCAGGCGGTTTCGTTTCTTTTCTAAAATGATAAGAAGATGTAAACTTGTCATGAGTTCAGCAATCAGCCTTACACTAGTAAAATACAAGTTTTCTTCTGAGATTTCATGGTTTTCATATCTTTCAAACTAACCTGTGTGGCTACTCTGCATAGTAAATTTTTTATTTGATGTTTGATGTTCTATGACTGTGATCTTTGAGGAACAGTGGGCATGAAGAGTAACCAAGCTGTTGCCAACTTGGTCAAGTCATGTGGAACAAGAACGAAGAGAAACAATATCCAGTTCTGTACTGTGTAAGGGCTCGACGATAGAAAAGGGGGCTTGAAATCATCAAGATCACCCCTGGGACAAGGGTAAGAAGGATGGCTATGTAGGGCAGCTGTGTTGCTCTGTTGCATGTGCTCATGGCTGTGCACATGTTTTCATGCACAGCCATCACCAGGAACATTTAGTTGGACAGATATAGAAACATATACATATATGGAGACAGAAAAAATCTATGTTTCAAGAGCTGGTGTGTTTATGTGTTTTTACACATATATGTAGAGAGAGAGAGGAATAGAAAGAGGACCGAGCGTGTGTGTGTGTTGATCAAGATTTAGCAGAAGGAGTTAGTGCTACCTTGTGAACCCAACTGAGAACAGATTTGAGAATAATAATATAACCCCTAAAATCGCCATCTTCTTCCTCAGTTTTCCACTCATGCAAGAAGCTTCACACACGATCAGTCCAGAATTTGGCACAAAATAGCTGGCAGAGACTTTAGAAGGGAGAAGATAGGAGGGAAGAGAGGAGGAACAGAGAGAAAGACAGGTCTGTCTGAGAGGGGTAGGATGGGTGCAATCAGCGTTTGAGTAAACAGTGACTAGTCAAGCTGTTGAAACGAGGCTGTAAGTTGGAGGAAAGTCTATCAATGTCAAACCTCCTCCATGCAGAGAGGCGTGATGAGGACCCAGGAGTGTATGAACTGCAAGGGAAAACTTTAGGATGTGTTTACAGGGCTGGGGATCGGTAGGGTGTGCTCACATCCAAGGGTGTGTGAGTGTGGCTGTATAAAGAGGACACAGCTCAGACACTGTGTACACGGACATATGGACAAGCTGAAGAATATGCTTTTTTTTTCTGCAAGCTGCTATTATGCTGCCCCTTTCCAGTTCCTCTCCAAGTGCCCCCTCCTCTTTGAGACAATGCGTTGAAGCATGGGAAAAGTGATACTTAACATTGAAATTCATCATTAATTCCTCTGTCTTTTATTGTCGTAACATTAGCCATAATGAACTCTTCTTGCCTTGATGTCGATTTGGTGTGTCACTTTCCCTAGAAGTGCTTCATAACTTAGCATTAATTAATGGTGACTTATTGCAAATTGTGTTACAGAGCTGATAGCACTTCTGGGTAACTAAGTGTCACCAACTGCAGCCATCAAACTTTCTGCAGTAGCCAGGCATCATACAGGATTAATTGCTGTATCACACAAAGACATCACCTTTGGATCTGCATAGGAGAGGAAGGAGAGCCCACAGCTTGCGATGTCAACTTGGTTCGATTCTCAGCTCTGCCATCAACCTCCAGCATAGTCTTGGGCAAATCAACTAAGATATTGGAACAGGTTGCCCAGAGGAGTTGTGGATGCCCCATCCCTGGAGGTATTCAAGGCCAGGATGGATGAGGCTTTGAGCAACCTGGTCTAGTGGAAGGTGTCCCTGTCCATGGCAGAGGGGTTGGAATTAGATGATCTTTGAGGTCCCTTCCAACCCAAATCATTCTATGATTCTGTGATTCTATTATCTTGGTGCTTTATTGAGCAGTCTGCACCACTGACAAAGGGAGCCACAAGAGACTATGTCCACAGACCTGTTTCCTTCAGACACTTTTATCATCAATAGGGTTTAGATCACCCAAAAAGCAACAGGAATTTACTCCAGAAGGCAGAAAGTCACATCTGACTGGTTATTGAAGGAGCCTGAGGGGTAAAGCTCATTTGTAAGGATCTGCAGTTTAGATATCTAGGGGTAAGAATTTGCACACAAATGGAGACATCCACGTTTGGGTGTCTCTTTGTAGGTGTTTTTATGTAACTTGCCTGGATGAGATGTTGGGGTATCCACCGGAGATTTGGTTGATGCAGTCGGTGGAGTCTGATTGTGATGGCATTAATTATAGCAGGAGGTCCAAGACCAGCTCCTAGGGAAAGATCGCAGCATAGACACTCGGGTGCTTCATCTGAATGCTGAATCGTAGACCCACAATGGTTCAGATGATTTGTCCTCCTCTACGAATTCAGCAATCTTAGAAGATAGCCTGAGACTCAATAACTCCTCACATACAATAACTTGCCTGAGACTGAAAGATAAAATAAGAGAGAGCAACTTTCATCAGCAATAGGAAAGACCCTGAGGGAAAAGAGTGTAGTTCGTTATAAGTGACAGCATCGTTTAGTAGACTGAACTGTGCCTTTTGGCTTAACGGGTCTGGGGCTCCAGTCTCAATTTTAACATTGTTATGTGCTTTAAATATAATATAATACTAAACAGATCTGCCTTCATCAGAGAAGACACTCAACCACCCTCTTCGCAGACGTTAAAAATGCAGGCAGAGGCTGGTGTTTAATGAGTTGACTTGCAAGGTACGAAAGCCGGCTACCACCTGTCGGTGTCTTCAGATGTGCTCCTAGGCCTTAATTAAGAGCTGCCCTTTGTCTAATTTTGTTCCTTCTCTCCCCCAGCCCCACCTACCTCCTTCCTCCCTTTCTAGTTTCGGTTGTTTCAGAAGACAGAAACCAGCCCCAGGGAGATGCCTTCCAAAGTCAATCAGAAATTCATTTCAGGAGGGAGCCCAGACACAACTTCTCATTTATTCGTCACTGGCTAGTGACTTCTAAACTAATCGGTGGGACAAAAGCAGCCAGCCAAGCATACAAATCAGATTAACAATTTGCACCTTTGTGAAAGGGATTAGCTGCTCCGCCTGGTGTGGATGCGCTAAGAAATCAATCTGCATCTGTCAAAAATTGTAACCTTACGTGTGTCCCTGACTCCATACTTGGCTTGGTTAAGATAATAATAATTAATTAACAGCCTGCTTTAGATTACATCTTCTCCCGTATGGGATTAATCTTGTATTTCCTTAGGGAGCTGATTTTCCAGGCTGGTGGTGAATTTATTCTTTGCTGCTGTAATACATGATGGTGTTTGCATGCTTTCAGGGTCACGGCTCCAGCAAGGAAAGCATAGTGGTTAAAGCAGTGGAGCCAGTTTAGGATTGTGTCCAAATCCCATAAATGCCACATGTGACTTCAGATAAGTCACTTAATCACCCTTTCTCACACCCTATATTTACCAGATCAGTCAAGGCAAGCGGATTTACAAGGATGATTCATCCCAAAAAGGGCCAAGGGACATTGCTTCTATTCCTGACTCCACTCTGAAACTCGGGTAAAGTCACTTTATTTATACATCCCAGATTCCCAGCTGCAGAGGGAGGGCAGCATCTGCTCATCACGAAAACCCGAGTGGCAGCCCTCGACCGAGGCACTCTCTCGCAAGCATCTCCAGCCTTCAGCATCCTTTGGATGAGAAGGTGAGCTTCACGGATCATAGCTTTTAAGTAGCGTTTCATGTGTATGGGTTCAAATGGGGAGGTGTCACCTGCAGATGACAGCTCTAAATTCCCCAAAGCCACGTTTAGGCAACGACCAGGTACAAGGTAAACCCTAAATACTAAAAGTAGGGATAAGTCTGAACTCCTATAAAGTGGAAATAAGCTCTTCTCTGAGAAATTGTCCCCTAAAGGTGTGGGGGAGGAAGGGGTGAAGATGATACCAAATAAAACTCACAGTAATACTTGTAATGTACTGGCTGGTGACAGTGCAGAAAGTAGCTTCTCCAAGCCCTATTTCCAGATAAAAGGAGATAGTGACCTTCCCGCTCATTAACTGAAGTCTTGGGGCAAAGCAAGCAAGTTTTCAGTACCGATAAGCTCTACTCCTTTCTGCTTCCCTGTTCATCTTCTAATACTAATCCTCCAGAAAGGAGACCTTGCAAGCTGCTGAAGAGAGCAGCCCTGCTTGGAAGGTGCAAGGTCCTTTCTCCCATGCCCTCTTGATGTCACAGCCCGTTTAAGGCCAAGAAATGTAATTTTCCACAGCACAGTATCCCATACCTTGCAAAGTTTTTCCCCATGGAAAGAAAGGGAAAAGGGTGAGGAGGAGAAGAGGCAGGGGGAGCAGTTGTCAGAAGAAGTGTGCAGTGCCCAGTATGTCCCTTCGATTGTGAAAGGAAACATCTTCACTTTCCTCCACACATCCCCAGTGTGCAGCCAGCCAGAACCGGGCAGCTGCTGCGCATTACCAGTGTGAAGACCTGTCAGAAATACTCAAGACCCTGGTCCACATCTTAATAGAGGAGATGTTGAAGGGACTTGCATCTCCTGCCAGAGCTGCTTGGTGATCACAGTAGCTAAGTCTTTGGTGAGATAGCAACGTTCAGATGACTTGCTTGAAAGTTGCACATCCTAGATCCTTTAGAAAAGAGCCAAATATCCCTATCTATTCCCATTTCTCCTTCTCTTTCCTTCCAAATTATCCCAACGTCCTTCTCTTCTCTTCCCAATAACAGCCTGCGTACAGTTGATGGTTCTTGCATACTGTAGCCAACAGACATCTCAAAGGCCTTGGCCCTTGTCAACTAAAGACCCTCAGGGTCTGATTCTTCTTTAGCAGAAATCCGTTATAACATTGCAATAACAGAGTCTGTGTGCACAGAGACTTCACAGAAAGCTCCAGTGTTTCAAACCTTTCCCTGCAACGGTAGGCTATGGCTTCTGTGGGCTCAACAGTCCTCTGACCTCCAATTGTCATTTAACTCTGACATGCTCAGACATCTTTCTCTTTGCATAGCACCCAGATAAAAGGTCAGATGGGGTCTGTACAGGGTGTGGACTGGATTCCTGGTCAGAGTGCTCACAGTCCCTGGAGGGAACAATATTTTGGGTCCCTTCTGCATGTTTCTGTGCCGTTCACATGTTGCTGACTTCAGGGTTGAGCAGATCGCTCTCACCCGGCCACAAACCTGTCATCTCAACCTCACATCTCTAATGAGCTCTCTCTCTGGTTCTGTAGCCACTCTATGCAAAACCTCCAAGATCTCCTGCGCTTACCATGGTGGTCAAAATATAGTGACACAGAGTGGTGAGCAACACGAGCCTTTGAGATATCTGTCCTAATACTTCTAAGGTATACACCACTCAGGTTTCCAGGTAAGACTTTCTGCATTGCCATTCCACCTGGTGCAGAGTAGAGTGGCAGAGAAATGCTGAGCATCCTGTTTGGGAGATACTCTGGGCACAACGAGTGGTCTTGTTGGGCAAGTGGAGCTCATCTCCATAACATTTACCCCATGTCTGCTTTAGAGCCACTTCGGATGAGGGAACTCTGCCTCCCACTGCAGCACATAGGGTGGGCACATGCTTGGCCACAGCAGCAAGCTTTCCTTTCCAATTTCTACAGAACACTTTCACTACAAGTTGATTTTCTGTGTATTTAACCTTTCAGCCTCTCCAGGCTCACCTGCAATGCTGATCTCGTAAAATTACTTCAATGCTCCCAAATCCTTAGTTTTCTCCTTTTCCATGACAACTTGTCCCAGAAGAATTGTTCCCATCACCCCTCACACCAGGGTAGACAGGGGAGTTCAGCTCCATGTCGCTGCTTTGCCATGCAGGCAACATCCACCACCTCCTGTCTCAGACAGACCATTAGTGCCTTTTTGTCCTCTATTTCCTCTCAGTGTAAGGATTCAGGCAGTGCTGCAATTCAAACAATACCCCATCATCATAAGCCTGACTTGTTTGGCCTTGGACCTGCCTGAATAACAAGGACAAGAACATCTCCTTCCTCGTACCATGGGCTGATCATGTCAGCATGGGATCAGCAAGCATCTCCTGTCCAGCACACCTGGCTTTCACGTTCACCTTCCTCTGCAGATGTACAGTGAGCCTGCAAGAAGTAGCAACAAGACAGGGTTGGGATGGGGTGGAAATGTTGGAGGAAAAGGAGCAGAACAGGACTTGTGATGAGTGTGACAGACTAAATCGTAACTTGTGCCAGACATCAGGAAAGAGCAGACAAAGACCCGAAGGAAATCCTGGGCATACTTGCACATCAGGACCAGCAGCCCCTGTGACTACTTAGATCTCGTCAAGCCAGGAATGACATCTCCCTTTGAGCCAAAGCCTTTCTCCATGGAGCTCCGGTGACGGCCCATCAGTGTACATCTATTAAGCAGTTTGTTATTGTGACAGATGACACGGTGATTGCTCAGTATGAATTGCAATTACCATCCAAGTAATATGCATTTAAACTTCTCAAATAGGCGCCTTTAACTAACCAACAATTCTGCTCAGAGGGCTGGGCCTCCTCCTGGGAGAAAGAGGCTCCCGAGAAGCCAATAGCTCCACTTCCAAAAGGGACGCGTGCCCAGACAACAGCAGGGCTGGGCTTTTGTGGAGAAGGATGCTCAGGTGTCAAACAGAGAGGATATTCTTACTTGTTCCTTTGCCAAGCGCTAAGAGAAACGGGAGTACTCCTGGATCCGAGCCATCCCACTCAATAACACCATAGGTTAACAGGGAAGATCTACTTCATATCTTTTCCCCACACTGAGGGAATCAGATGCTAAAATCTAATGAGAGCTGGAAGGAATTTGGATGGGGAAAAAAAAAAAAAAAGAAAAAAAAAAAAGAAGTTGTGTGAAATCTCTGATTTTCGTGGTGCATATTTTGGGTTTTAATCTTACAAGTTCTTCAGTCTTAAATATTCACAAGGGTCGCCCCTCAGCCCACTTCCTGCAAGCTTTCACTGCGAGCAACAGGATGGAAGAAATTTCAATTCTCTGAAACCAAGAGTCCAAGGATGTCCCCCAGAGACAACCCAGAAGGTTCCCATATGGTTGAATAAGCTGCTGGAACCAATTTTCTGGCAGCAGCCATGGTAAACATTTGGAATAAACCTGGCCCAAAACATCTCACCTCCCTCCTGCACGCCAAGCCCAGCTGAGCCATGGTCCTGCTGCAGAGTGGCTTGAGATGAGAGGCTGCCGACACCAGAGCTCGTCAGTAGACCTGGAGGTGAACAGCAAGTTACTTTTGGTTGCACATAGGTCAATTCTCTAGTAGATCAGAAGGCTTCTCATGCAGAGAAAACTCTCAGGAGCACAGGGACAGTATGGACATTGTACATTGTGCCCCTTCCTCTGGCAAGGCTGTGAAAAGGAGATGTATCCGATACCAAACGCACTCAGTCCTGTGCACTTGCAGAGACAACCAGCATGGGCAGTACTTTTTGCTGTCCCAGACCTCAAGGCCTGAGTTTGCATCTCTAGGAGGAGTGGTGAGTCTACTGATTAAAGAGGACAAGACTGGCAGTTGTTGTCCCTCCTTTCTTGTGTCCTGGTGTAGCCCATATCACTCAGAGGCTGGTATTGAAGGACAGCAGAAGCACTGAACATTGAGAGTTGGGCTAGATTTACCACCTCTGACTAGTTTCATCCTGCTTACCCCTCACCTCACCTCGCCAGGCTACAGCCCTCAGTCTACCTGTGTCTTCTCAAAGGGCCATCTGCAGTTCAGTCCCTACCCTCATACACCTTTTATGGTCGTGGTGGAGATGGAAAGTACCTGGCCTCTTTAGAGTCCTCTGTGCAACCTCCAGCATGGCTGACTCTCCTTCACCCTCTTCCTCAGTTTTCCTTTCTTCTCTGCTGAAAATGCAATTTCTGGGACAATAATTGCTGGACAACATGTACACAAGAAGATTTTATTCTTTGGCCTGATACCACAGCTCTTTTAATTCGCCTCCCGCAACAACTTTTTTCATGGCTTTGGCTGGCCAGACAATTTTAACCTTCTTCTTGCAGCGTGCAAAGTGCTTTGATTTGTCTCGCTAGATGGGATTCATCTTACCTAATGTTAAATGTCGACCACGTTGATCGTCTGCAGCTAAGCTAGTCACCTTCGGCTCCCTTTATACTCTGCAGAGAGAAATAAGCACTGCCAGGACATGAGTCATCTGACCTATTTGAGACGTCTGCTTTGCAATGAGATTAATCACGGTGAAGAAGCACCTGGTTTTTCTCCAGCTAAAGCAGGAGTCTAGACAACCAGCTCAGATGAATTCAACCTCAATGTCTTTTTAGGTGCTCATCTCCCCAGGATCACTGGCTGTAATGAACCCTCTAGCAATTTTCTCAGGCCCGCTGTAGCTGATCTGTACTTTGGCCCATGCTGTGTTTCAGATCACTAATGATGATAACTATGACCTAACGAGAGCAAGAGTTGCTGTTTTCTCCTGCAAAAGCAAATCTCATTTCTGCCCTTCAGAGGAGGTGGGAGAAGGAGTGTAAAGGCACCAGGCTAGGCAGCTCACTTGGGTACTGGACATGGGTAGCTTTGAGGGTTTTTGATCCAGGTGGTGACGATCCTGCTCAAACAGTGCAGAAAAGACTCAGAGAGCACAGGTAACTCACGGGCATGTTTGAAGTGAAAAACACTGAGGATCCTGGTTGTGCTCCGTCTGCTTTTCCTGACAGTGCTGGCTTTCAGCTTTGCCAAAGTCAGGGCTCAAACTGGGAAGCAGGAGGATTTCCAGGGTCCCAGAGCTGAATGTGTGCTGGGGAACATCTCCTTAGAGCATGCAATGTCCTGGCCATGCAGCACTGTGCTGACCATAAACACCTGCATAGACACCCTTTGGAAGGAGCTCTAGGTGTGCAAGGGGCTCAAGCATTGGAAGCAAACTACCATGTGCTCTGGTCAGGTCCCCAGTCTGGATAGTGCAGAGAACAGGACACCACAATATGCATCTACTGGGCTTTCCAGACATGCAGTTGAAGAGCCACAGTCAACATATGTGCTAATGAACTGGACTGAGAGCTGCCCACCATACCCACCCCTACTACATCCAGGGCACAGGACAAAGAGCTTGGACCTACACAAATGCTTGCACGTTCTTGTGTGCCCTCATTCCTTCATGTGTTTCAAGAGCTCATGTAACATCCGTGTCTAAATGCATGTTAGTCCATAACAGTGCTGAGCCTGAGCTTACAAAAGGGGCTCTGACCTGTACTTAGTTGATAGAGAAGACATATTCTTGAAGTCCCTCCTTGCTGTTAGCATTCCTGGTTGGATACAAGTGAATTTAAAGGGAGAGTGAACCACAGCAGCATCTGTGCTGCAAGTAGGATCGTGGCATTTGGTTGTGGAGGCACTTCCAGGTTTCATTACACCGTTGGTTAACCACTACCCCAGCTTTCCCCAGTCTAAAATCACAGGGAGAATCTAAGCCCAGCTGAGTGTGTACTTGGTGGTGTTCACTGTCGAAGACCTGCAGCCATTCACATCTCTGCTCTCCGTCACACTCTCACACTCCCACTTTCCAGGTGCCTTTGTCACAATGATGAGTCTATTATCCCATCGGTGAAGAACAGGGTCGGCCTGAAGTCTATCTTTTCCCCATCTCCAGGAGCAGTGTGGAGGCAAACCTCTAATCAGTAGCATTCAACCCCTTCTTGCTCCTGCTCAGAGATGCCCTTGTCGAACGAGCGTTCTCCGTGCTAAATATACATCGTTTATTCCTCTTGCAACCAGCCATGAGAAAGGCGATGCAGGAAACACGGTAGGAATGCACGCACACGCATAGAGGAGTGCACTGCTTCTCGCCTGGCACTCGTGGCTGCTGCTTCCTGGAGAGGAAAGGAATTTCCCTGAAGTGCCTCACAAAAGGTTTGTTCTCCGCTTGCAAAAGCAAAGCAGCGTTTAACATCAGATGAAATCAGAGAATAGGAGCACAGGAGTGGGGCCAAGGGTGAGGTGATGTTTCGTGATACAGTTTAAGGCTTGCAGCGATCTCAGCGTTTTGGGAACAGATAGTATGAGGAAGGAGATATCATCTCATACACTTTTTTTTTTTTTTTTTAAAGCATTGCTATTCTTATAGGAGTAACTCATCCATTTGGACAAAAAATTTTTATTACTTAGCAGGAGCTGAAGTCCCTTTGTCCCAGACCTGGCCAAAGTTTCAAAACAGCCCTCAATAAAAGCAAACCAATGGTGACGACTGTTAGAATTTTTCTCAGGTGCAACAAAATCCTAGCTAAATCAGCCAACTTGCAGCTATGCTAGTCCTCTATTTTATCTTTCGTGTCTGATTTCAGGCAGAAAGAGGGACACGAATGTGAAAAGGCAGAGAAAATTTGGAAGGAAAGGGGGAGGAGTGTTCAGATTAAAGGATAGCCTGGAAATACCGTGGTCCAGGACAAGGTCTGAAGCAGGAAATGCCACACTGGGCAGGAGGGACCATGCCATCCGGCTGAGAGCTGCAATGATTTCACTCACTCCTGAAGAAGCTGCTACCCAGAAGGCAGGAAGAAGTGAAGGATGTTTGCTTTCTCTATCACAAGAACGCAATACAGGACAGACGGTCAGTATTTCTGAGAGACCTCCCTTTTCTTTAGCCCAAAAAGCCTGCAGTACATCTGCTCTGTGCTCTATTTTCCCCACTTCTACCAGAGGACTCCAAGCAAAGTACCCCTGGGACAGCAGATCAAGGGTGGTGATTCTGCCTCTCTGCTCTGCTATTGTGAAACCCCACCTGCAGTACTGCGTTCAGCTCCAGTCTCCAACACAAGAAAGACAAGGAGCTGTCGTAGTGGGTCCAGAGGAGGGCCACAAAGATGATCCGGGAGCTGGAGCACCTCTGCTATGAAGACAGGCTGAGAGAATTGGGGTTGTTCACAGCCTGGAGAAGTCTCTAGGGATACCTTCTAGCAGCCTTCCAGTACCTAAAGGGGACCTACATGAAAGCTGGAGAGGGGCTTTTGATAAGGGCATGGAGTGATAGGACAAGGGGCAATGGCTTTAAACTGAAAGAGGGGAGATTTAGATTAGAGATGAGGAAGAAATACTTCACTCTGAGGGTGATGAAAAACATTGCAACAGGTTGTCCGGAGAAGTTATGGCTGCCTCATCCCTGGAAGTGTTCAAGGCCAGGTTGGATGAGGCTTTGAGCAAGCTCTCTACAATTACCTGAAAGGAAGTTGTAGGGAGATGGGGGTCGGTCTCTTCTCCCATGTTATGAATGACAGGATGAGAGGGAATGGCCTCAAGTTGTGCCAGGGGAAACTTAGGTTAGATATCAGGAAAAATTTCTTTACAGAGAGGGTTGTGAAGTATTGGAACAGGCTGCCCAGGGAGGCGGTGGAGTCCCCATCCCTGGAGCTGTTTAAAAACCGTGTAGATTTGGTGTTGAGCAATATGATTTAGGGATCCTGACAGTGCAGGGTGAATGGTTGGACTCGATGATCTTGAAGGTCTCTTCCAACCAGACGATTCTATGATTCTATGATCTAGTGGGAGGTGTCCCTGCCCATGTCAGGGGGATTGGAACTAGATGATCTTTGAGATCTCTTCCAATCCAAACCATTCTATGATTCTATGGTTCTATGACTATGATAGAGCAGAGGTATGCAAAGTAGAAGGCATTTGAAGCTATTTTTCCACTAGGAATATCTCTTAATATTAAAAAATGCATTAGCTCCCACTCCATCCTCTTGGGACTCCTTCATCCTCACCTATGTTTGCACCTGAAGGTACAAATTCCCTCTCTTTGTGCTGACATGGAGAATGCTGTCTAGCAGCAGCTTCTGTAGGCAGTTGTCCATTAAACTGACTCATGTGAACCCCAGTGAAATTGGGCAGAGAGGCATTTCGCCTCTATCAGCGACCCTTGGATCAATCCCTACGTTTCTGTACTTATCATGCCAAGGATTCCTGGGAAGTTTCTTTGACCTCCCTCCAGGTCAGACTGCAGATGCTGTTTACCAGCTCTGAGCCTCTGCAGGACAAAAACTGCGAATCAATGGCCATGGCCAGCAGCATCCAGGTGCGTGAAACTGTGCCTTCCAGCACTGTCCTCCTCCTCAACAGCCACCCTAGGCAGTAACTTTAACTGCATTAATTAGTCACTGTTTGCTCTCTCCAGGTCTCACGTTATCACTGGAATACTCATCTAAGTCTGGTGGCCAAACAAATTAAAACTAATGAGGCCATTAAGGTCATATTAACATACAAGGAAAATGGGAGAGCTTCCGGAGGAGGTTTTATTGCCAGACAGGGCACGTGCCGTGCTGCGTGCTGCTGGCAAAGCCTGATTTCTAAACAGTGTCAGAGAGAACAGGAACAGATGATCTAGATGCAGGGATGAAACAGTACCAAACCTGGGATGTGGCAGGACAAAGTTCCCTGCTGTCTCCTGGGATGTTTAATCATGGCAAACGTGGGAGCAGCAGGTCTGGATGAAGGACTGGTGGCAGAGGTTTGAGCAGACAGATAGGACTTGGCACACAACACCAAGGAGGATTCACATCAAAGATCCCTACATAAGTCACTTAACCTCTGCTAGTAAACAAGTCTGGTGCTTCAACAGAGGTTTGAGACAGTAAGTGATCTGATTAATTCCTATGCAGGTGGTTTCCCAGCCACAAAGCCAAGGAAGCAGAGGGAAGGGGATACAAAACCAACTGCGTCCTCTCTCTCCTATGCCTTTGGTTAGACACGCTTGCACAGCATTTCTGCTGGCCCAGGACCTCGCTTGGGTGGAGGAGAGATCTTACACACAAAGGGAAAGGTGTCTTGGTTTTCTCAAATTCTCATGGATGCTGGATGGGCTGTTGGGAGAGCCAAAGGCAATAGGAAGATAAGTGATTATAGAAGAAATACAACTGATACAGAACTGAGGATGACACCCCTAAGGGGATAAGAGGTCAGCATAGAAAGTTCATCCAGGCAGGGATCAACCCTGTCCTGCAGGCACTCACATGTTGGGAGTGCCAGCCCCTATGTCTTCTTAAAAATGGGGAAGAAAATCCCATGCTAGAGCTCTCTGGGGATGTGCAGGCTCTTGCCTGCTCCGTGGCCCTGGACATTGGGCATTCAGCTCATACACAGCAGGAACTCAGAGGGTCTGCAGCCGCTGGAGGAGGGAGGAAGGCTCTCGCTGCCCTCCGTGGGTTGATGCCTCTGCCACAGAACCAACAACCACAGTTTCCCAGTTGATCCCCTGCCTTGCAAGAACGACTCCTCCATGAATAGGGCATCCTCTCAGGCAGCAGCTTTAGGGCTTTTCATGCCATGCTCACCCCATATCAAAGGACTCCATCATCTTCTTTCTCCCCACCATGGTGATGCAGTTCCTGCACGTGATGTGGGCTGGGTGGGTGTGTTAAGTAGCCAGCCCTCTCCTCCATCCTTTCTTGACACACACATTTAAAAGAAAAAAAAAAAGAAAAATTAAGAAAAAACGTTTCCCATAGGTTGGTTTGGCAGAAGTAATTTTATTCCAGCTTGCTATCAGCCAGACCTAAAAGCTTGCCAGCTCTTTAGGAGCACAGCCCTGGCTAGATGGGCAAAGGCAGTAGAGCCAATGTCTGACACAACAAAACTGGAGAGTTTTACTTAGAACAAATTGCTAAAAATGAGGATTGCAAAGGGCTTAGGGGCAAATACAGCTGTCAGCTCCTGATGCCCCTGCTCCCTCCAGCTCAGCTCTTACTGCTTTTTCTGGCTGTTTCCAACCACCCTTAGCCGCAGCCAAGGCAGCAGAAGGAGGACGTGGGAGGTGGTGAGGAGCTGAGAGTCACCAGGGTCACTTGTCCCCTTCAGCCCCTTTCCCTCGTAGCCTTCTCTGGCTGTCAATGCTCCCTGGGGATGGTGACTTGAAGCAGAGGAGGATGCTGCAAGGGGCAGGGCATAACAACAAATGAATGGTGCTGTCTCCAGGCCATCTCCCCACACCTTACTACCTCTCTCTGCTCTTCACGTAGCTCCTACAGCCCAAGTGAAGCAGAGGCAGCCCTACGTCTTCTGAAGGTGCTGCAAAAGGACTGAGGAGGTGCTCTCTGCTTCTCATCCCCCTCCTCAGCTTTCTCCATCCTTTCTTGACACAGGCATTTAAAAGAAAAAAAAAAAAAGAAAAATTAAGAAAAAAATGGCCCATATGTTGGTTTGGCAGAAATAATTTTTTTAAATTTAATAATTTTAACAAGACATAGGCAGGCTGGTGGCAGTACCTGGAATATAAATTCCAGACGATGAATAAGTTAGAATATAGGGCACCAACTTGCAGAGCATTGCAGACAACATCTCTGGCCTTTGAGTGAGTGTTGACAAAACAAGCTGGTCCCTCAGCCTGATCCAGAGTGGGGATAGGCTGGAAATGCTCAGCACTTCTCTATCTAGCAGAGCAGTAACATGTCTTGGTAGAGGTAGTGCCAGTCACAGTGAATGCTTTTAGCTTCCCTGAAGAAGATACACAAAGATTTGGAGAGGGAGAAGATGAAGGCAGCAGCTCTAAGAAGAGTGATGTCTGCTCAAGCAGCATGGGATGGTCTCTCAGAGGAAGGAACACAAGGGATGATAGGGCTTCAAAGGACCATAAACCAAGATTATCTGAGTAGAAGGGGCATCTCAGGACCTGCTCTCGTGTTTCAGAACCTTGATAAGGACTTCTGGCCATCTCATCAAGTGAGTACTTTGGCCAACTCTGCTCCTCCTTCTTCAGGCATCAAAGGGGCAACTGCTTGAGAGAGGCAGGAGAAAGGCTTCTGGGAGAAGTTAGGCTCTTCAGCTAGGTTCAGAGGACAAGCAAAATGTTTTGATACGAGTAAATTTGGTACCCATGTTGCAGACATGCCAGTGATCCCTGACAGACACATACCTGGAGGTAGCTGGGATCCGGGTGCTCAGTACAGTGGCTTGTGCCTTGCTTACCAGCAGCATTTGGAGCTTCACTGCAGAATAACTTATTTATTGGATGCTGCCCTATTTCCCTCTCACGGAATATCTGGCAGGAGACTGTTGTTTTCTGAGATTTATTTATTTTATCGTTTTATTTTGCAATGAATTTCTTTCCCACTGTGGAAGTAGCACAAAAAAGAGATTATCTGCCGTTTGGCTGTTCGAGCTGGTGATGTACCAAACACATAACTTCTATGGTGCCATTTCTGTTTTCTTGGATGGATGAGGGTCACTTTTAGGACCTCTTTTTGTAAGAATGAACACTTAAATAAGAAGTTTTAAAATTTATTTCCTACAAGCATTTATGCTAATGAAGACAGCAGTTACAGAAATCTCTGAAAAAGAGCACTGCATCATACCCTCTTGTTTTCTGGAGACCATCCAAGACTGAGCTAATGCTTATGTTTCTTTGCAGTGCTAGAAGGCCTTAGAAGCAACTCCAAAAGTTCTTATGCTTTCATAACAGCACTTGAATCTATGTATCAACCAGTAAAGAGCACTGATATTTTTTAATAATAAAATCACACATTACCTAGGTGCCTGGATGGCTCAGGTCACTAAGCTTTTCACCTACATGCCACCAGCCCAAACTTGGTCTCAGGTGACATCAACAGGAATCCATTGCCATCTCGTGATACAAGATTGACAATTTATGGGACACTAATCAGCTCTTAGTGTTCTCAGTGAAGATGATGATGATGATGATGTGATAGACAGCTAGGAATGAAATCTTATCTTACTACCTGATGTAGTTTGTGGCTTTAAGTCAGCTTTAAGGCTTGAAGATGAGCTAATAGAAAGGGACGAATTTGCGGTGGTGATGTTCTTTCTAGAGACACAGTGAGGAATATGGAATCTACACATAAAGAATATGGGTCTTTGAGAGGAGCAAAGCCAGCTTCCCCCAGCCATCAACATGAAGCACCTTTCCAGGACTTTAACTGGTAGAAAAGCAATACAAAGTTTGGAGAATCTGTGAATGACATCAGACCCTCCATCTGCCCATGCCCTGTGCAGTTACAGAACAATCTCCAGATGCCCTTGGTCTGGTGCATGGTAGAGCTGTGAGGAGGGTTTCATAGCTGCCTGATCACCTTGTCCCATCTCCATAGCAACTTTAAACAAAAAGGAGGAAGAGAAAAGAAATGCCGTGATGGGAGAGAGAGTTAACTTTTAGGGCTGCGTAAGGAATAACCGATCTGGATGTCATTGTGCTGCAGAAGTGACCTACTTTTGCTTTATCTGGCTTATCTCTGTTTGCATTGGTTTATTGATGACAGGAGATACTGCTAAGTGACTGGTGCTTCTGGAATACAAATGAAGGTCGAATGCAGCCCTTCTGCCTGGGCAAACTCTGGCAGAGACCAGGAGCAGCACCTCCACTCAGCTCCTAGCAATTAGTAGGCAGAACTAATGCAAGGAGGTGATGGGCTCGGAGGCAGTGACCGCAGCGTTACTGCTGTGCTTTCTAATGAGCGAGGAGAAATTAGGCAATGAGCCCTGTAGGCAGATCTTGAGAGAGAGAGAAATGCTGGTTTAGTCCCACAGAAAGCCTGGCCCAGCTAGAGTAGAGTTTTCCTCAGTCATTTCTTGAATTTCATCAGGCTGGGAGAGCAGGGGGAGGAAAGATAGCTGCTGGAAAACAGCAGCTACAAGTGAAATATTGTATTCTCCTCTCTAAGATGGACAGTGAGCTGGAGAGTATGTACATGTTTCTGTCTCCAATTATCTGGCCACAGCTATGTGTTAGCCCACTGCTGACATGGTTCTCCATGTGAGCAGGAGGTTGTGCTTCTGATGTGCTCTTCATCCCCCTACAAAAGTATCCACCTCTGAGATTAAGCCTGTAAAAGCACATGAACCAGGGACAGGGACACAGTTGCTAGCAGTTCTTGGCAGAGCTTTAGCCAATGCCACCAGTGCCCATACAGGCAATGCCCTGGCAGGGTTGAGGAGCTAACTTGTACACTGCCTGAGCCCGTTAGGCCATGTGATGGAGGAGAGGGAGATATATGGACATAAATGACTGTACTACTTGCCCTCAGCCTCGGAGCATGTGCGCTTTTTTGTTTCATCATAGACACAGCCATGCCTACGAGAAGTTTCTTTAGCCCACAAGGAAAGTATAAGACCCCACCTCGAATACTGCATCCAGTTCTGGTGTCCCCACCTTAAGAGAGACATAGATCTGTTGGAATGTGTTCAGAGGAGGGCCACAAAGATGATCCAGGGGCTGGAGCACCTCTGCTACGAGGACAGGTTGCAGGAGCTGGGATTGTTCAGCCTTGAAAAGAGAAGACTTCGGGGGGACCTAATAGCTGCCTTCCAATACCTGAAGGGAACCTACAGGAAGGCTGGGGAGGGACTTTTTACAAGAGTGTCCACTGATAGGACAAGGGGAAATGGGTTTAAGTGGAAGGAGAACAGATTTAGATTAGATCTTAGGAAGAAATTCTTCAGTACGAGGGTGGTAAGACTTTGGAATAAATTGCCCAGAGAGGCTGTGGATGCCCCCTCCCTGGAGGTGTTCAAGGCCAGGTTGGACGGAGCCTTGAGTAGCCTGATCTAGTTGAGAGGCGTCCCTGCCCATGACAGGGAGGTTGGATCAGATGATCTCTGAGGTCCCTTCCAGCCTATGCCATTCTATGATTCTATGATTCTATATGGACGACAACACACTTGGTGCCACAACTCCCATGCTGATGCCTGGTGTCCTCTTGCCTTTCTGCAGGGGCCGAATCCCTCCTCCAAGCCAAATCACAGTGGCTGGCAATCACTGAGATGGGGTGGGCAGCCCCACACTCCTGCCCTCTCTGCACCCTTTCCTCATCTCTGTCGAGCACCAAAGAAATACCATGCTGGCTCCACAACTTGTTTGCTGGTTCCTGCTTCCCACCTGCGCAGGGCTGGTGCTCAACCTGGAAATAACTTCCTCATCCTCTCTTCTCCTCCTCCCTTTTCCCTTGCAGGAGAGAGTGCCTGCCACACCTGTATTTGCTAATCAGCTCACAGCATGCTCGTTAATTGCCCAGAAGAAAACATGGGTGCAGATGCGGTGGGGAGACGGGTCGCACGCACGAAATGAGATTCTTGTTTTCCAAACAGAAACCAAGATTTAATTACAGCCTCAATGAACGGTTATTAAAACCCTCTTCGCTTTGTTCTTTTTCTTCTCCCCATTGTCTCCCAGCCCTGCGCGTTATTGAATCATTAAGTCCTGTTGTCTTTTTGGATGCTTTCACAAAAAGAGATGATGTAGAAAGCTGCAAACACAGTTTGGACCCAAGCAGTGTCTTCCCCCTCTCTCCTTTTTCTTTTGCTGTACATTTTCCCTCTCCTTCTGATAAAAAGAGGTAGCCGAGAGTCATCACCAGTATTTTCTGTCTATTTTGATCCCCGGTCAAGCAGGAATTTCCAACCTCTACACAGAGAGCAGAGAGAAAGAAGGAAAAAGGGAATTTGCTGCCGACTGTAGGCAAGGGTGTGTTGGGGCTCAACAAGGGGCATTACCTGTTGTAGCTCTCCACGATGGGTTGAACTCCCCAGACAAGTTGCTCAATTCATCCCCTGCCAAGACTGCAGCTCCCCAATTGTCTTCATCCTAAGGGAATGTCATCTTGCCTGAAGACAAGGGAGCATCTTCCTGCTCTGTGTTTGTTCAGTGCCTGGTCCCACAAGGTCCTGTTCTTTTCGGTGACCATAATAACTTCATCAAGCACAGCAGATATAGAATCATAGAATCATAGAATGGTTTGGGTTGGAAGGAACCTCAAAGATTGTCTAGTTCCAACCCCCCTGCCATGGGCAGGGACACCCTCCACTACACCAGGTTGACCAAAGCCTCATCCAACCTGGCCTTGAACACTGCCAGGGATGGGGCATCTACAACTTCTCTGGGCAACCTGTTCCAGTGCCTCACCACCCTCTGAGTGAAAAACTTCTTCCTTATATCCAATCTAAATCTGCCCTCTTTCAGTCTAAATCCATCACCCCTTGCCCTATCACTACATGCCTGTGGAAAAAGTCCCTCTCCATCTTTCCTGTAGGCCCCCTTTAGGTACTGGAAAGCTGCTAGAAGATCTCCCCGGAGCCTTCTCTTCTCCAGGCTGAACAGCCCCAACTCTCTCAGCCTATCTTCATAGCAGAGGTGAAAGTTTTGGATGCTTCTTTTCCTATCAGCCCTGCTAACCCTGCAGAGTTCAAGGACTCCTGGCTGTTTGCAGGAACAGCTCACAGCTGCCCTAGGGATTTGTCCTTGTTCTACCCTCAGGGTATGAATAAGGATTGACATCCCCACTGCACTCCTCGAGGGGATGAAGGAGATGATAAAGTTTATCCCAAAGCTGGAAGCTGGTGGCTGGCATTGGTCTCTGGAAGGATTCTTTGCTGACTCCACCATCCCGCATTCCCAAGGACATGTAGAGGCTGTAGGCTGTGCTCCACAAGGTCCCTGCACCATTCCCACTCCAATGTCTCTGCTCAGCTCCTGGCCCTGACGTCTCCCTCGTCCTGCCTCGCTTCACGTGCTCCATGCCCAGCATCCCCAGGCACTGCAGCGTGGGTCTTTTACAGAGGAACAACAGAGCTCCTGGAATTGCTGGACGACAGACCCCTGTCACCAAACACCCAGCTGAGGATGCCAGGTGCTCTCCGTATCCTATCACCACAATACATAAGAGAAAAGACACGAGAATGGGAGCTTTCCTTCCTCCATCCTCCTGCAACACTCCTGTCCCAGCAAAGCACCCCTTCTTCCAATCTGTACTCCAAAGGGTCCATCCCAGCTGTACTTAAGAGATAGGAGTTAAACCCTATCCATGCCTAGCTTTACTGTGAGGTTGTCCAGGGCAGAGAGCACCAGTACCCATCAGCACACCATGTTAGCCCTGGGATTGCATCGAAAATGTTAATCAGATGTTTCCCCCTTTCCTCTCCCCTCAGTTTTAATCTCTCCATCAGTATCCCCATAGGTTTGACATATGCACCCCAGGCCTGCTCAGATATCTTGGTATGATATCTCTGCTTTCATCCGTGAGGACCCAGCCGGTGCCTAAGCTCCCCTGCTGTCTGCTGGGTTTTCACGGTTGATTCCATCTCCCTCCTGCATAATCCCTGCTTGTAATTACAAATACCAGGCATGGGGGGGCAAGGGGGCCATCTGTGGAGATAACAACTGCCCTGTTTGCTGACCCGAGCAACCAGAGACGGCTCCAGCGATTTGCCTGCTCCATTGCATAAATCCAAAAAATTGTGTATTTACACGACTCCTTAACTCCCTTCTTGTCAAGGGAAGGCTCCTTGCCTTGGCTTGAAACAAAAAGATGGTTTTTTTGCACAAGCTCTGAACCCTGGTTTGCCAGACCCAAGTTGTGGATGTCCCATCCCTGGAGGTGTTCAAGGCCAGGTTGGATGAGGCTTTGAGCAACCTGATCTAGCGGAAGGTGTCCCTGCCCATGACAGGAGGGTTGGAACTAGATTATCTTTAAGGTCCCTTCCAACCCAAACCGTTCTATGATTCTTCTTGTTCCCCATCTCAGTTACTCCATAGACCTTTATGGATCTGGTTCTGTACCAGGTTGAACGGAGATACACCAGAACCCATACCTGCATAACCCAGTTCCCATCCCCGCACTACATACTTCCAGCCTTTTCCCAGTGCTCCCTACACCCTCACACTGGGATCCCATTTGCCTGCTGGTATCTTCTTTCCTGCACAGCACCTTTCTAGTCCCATTTTCTCAGACGTGCCGTGACTTAGCTCTGCTTTGACGCTCAGACAGGATGCACAACTTCTGGCAATACTATGGATTTGCTAACCAAAAGAGCTAGTTACCATCCATCAGCTGATTGGCAACAACCGCTGACTGCCGGGAGCTGCTTTACCAGGCTGGGATGCTGCCAGGATGGCAAAATGGTCTTCTTCTGCAACAGATCATTTGATAGGAGGGGAAAGATTCATCTGAGCGCCTTCAGTGTAGACAATGGTGTTTGGGTAGTGGTTTCTCTGTCCTAGGAACCAAACTGGGACTGGGTGTGATAGCAAGCACTAGCCCACGATGTCCACGCTATTTCATGGTTAAGCATTCCAGCACAGATGGAGGGACCTGCTAGAACTCTTGCAGAAAATACCAGGCACGAATCAAACTGGACCATTTGCCCTCAAGGCTGAAGAGCAGTTTCTGGCCAGTTTTATTTACCAACACAACCATAGCCTTTGATCCCTCATAGCCACTGGAGACTTTGCCTGTGCAGCATGCAGAATTTACAGCTCAAGTTGTCTCATTCTAAAACAAACACCTACGCATGGCCCAGTGACTCACACCCTAAATCCTGCTGACGGTATTAATTAGATCTCCGTTGTCTATGGCAGGAACATGGATGCCAGCTCACAAGACACCCACATTGTAGACACTTGAAGAGACTAATTCCACCTTAGCTCTCGTTTCAAAGAGGCAGGGTCTTCTTGACATAGTGGACATCACAGCTGGGCACTGGCTGTTGCTCCCAAGGGCAGAAGGAAGCATGGATGGTCACTGCAACAAAGACCCCTGACCACATTCAAGCTGTCTTCTCCATCAGTTACAGAGGCAATGAGTTGTTCACAACTCCTATACATGGCTTTCAGAGAACCCTACATCAGAGTTGGTGCTTTTCACAAGGATCTTTAGTTCTTGACCTTCCTCATGTCCTTCCCTCCCCACTGTCCTCCCTAGCCTTTCAAATCTTTTTTCCTGCCTATGCTGAAGGAAAATTCCTCTTGCTTTTGGATTGGTCGCTGTGTGAGCAGCAGAGAGATGACAGCAGCACTCTGAGCAGTCACCAAAGATGTTTCCCAAGCATCCGCATCCTCTTTCCCCCTCCCTTGCTCCAGAAGTTCCCATCCTTTATCACACTCATTTCCATCCTACTATTTATTGTGCAATAACTCATTACCATTCCTCCTAGGACACCTTTAATAAAAGCCTATGCTTGCATATTAAATATTAAATTTATAAGATGTATAATCCTTCTAATTAAGTTGAATTTAATCTAGAGCTTTAAATTAGGAGGAAAGGAGTGAGGGGGGAAAAAAAAAAGAAGAAAGGGAAGGAAAAAAATTAGAAAAGCCAAGTGTGGCACAGCGCATCCGTGTGTGCCAGCCACCCTGCAGTTTCATTGTCTGCGAGCACAGGCTGAGAGGCTGGCCACCACGGGGATGAGAGAGGGCAGAGGATCCGCAAAACCCTTTGAAGATTCATTTCATGCCACTCACAAGCAGCACAGCCAGGGGCCAAATGCCCAGGGATCACAGCCTCATCCTGCGGTTTGACAGAGCTGGTTTCCTCTCCTGCTCTACCACAGACTCTCTGCCTGAGCCTGGGCATGGCAGAAAGGTCCAGATGCACAAAGGGACTTAGGAGCTGTGTCTTATTTGAGACAGACTTTAGCTGCCAGCAAAATGATTCAGAAAGCTCCTGGCTTCGGGGAGTTTAGGTCTACATGATTTTCCAGTCTTTGGATTTCATATAAAGTTTGTTTTCCTCATAAAAATCAGAAAATTCAGTCCCAAGGAACTTGTGCTTTGCCTTGGTCCTGGGCTACAGTGCACACCGGGGTACCTCCTCCTGCAGTCCTTTCTCAGTGACACCATCCAGGTCCCATGGTGTGAGGTGATGGCCAAACAAATGATCGAGGGCCACGCTGCCTGTCTTACTGCTCGTGGAGAATAAGAGAGACCAGCTTTTCAAATATTCAGGCTGCAGAGTTCCTGTGTATCTGCTAAGGGACTACAGCTTGAAAAGCAATAGGATCATGCCTGGATTCTTCGTGAATGGAAACTCCAACTTTTGCTCCTTGGTGTCAGTATGGTGTTCCAATGCTCAGAGGAGAGAGCAGATTTGTGGGGATTGCCACTAACCAATGACCTCTTCACTCCTGAAGTATCTTACTTTGTTCTTAAAACAGCTGGATTTCCCACCTTACCTACCCTGCAGCCATCTAGCAGCCTTTGGTAAACATACTCCTCATGGGTTTATGTCATGGTTTGATGTGGAGGGGGGGTGGTTCTGGTGGCAGGAGAGGGGTTTTGCTCCCTGCGACCTCCCCGGTTTTGGAACTGGGTTAGGCTTAGTTCTGGCCACCAGATCAGACTGCCATCCCCCTTGGGATTGAGCCAATAGGGCGCCTCTGCGAATTGCCCTATTTAAGTCAGGACAAAGGGACCGGAAAAGGTGCTTCGCCCAGGATCGAGCAGAGAAGGGAGGAGGGCACTGCCCCCGCTCCCTGGCTCCCAGCCGGGCAGCTGCCTGCGTCGGGCCGGCGCTGCCCACGGAGAATGGCGGCGGCGGAGCCAGCTGGGGAACTCAGGGGCACCCCACTCCTGGGGTGCCCCCTGGGCTGAGTTCACCTGGAGAGGACTGAGATCTGAGAGACCCACTCGCAGCCTGTGGGGAGAAGATGCCTGAGCCTGAGGATGGTCGTGTTGGGGTGCACATCAAGGCAGAGAGGCATCTGGAGTCTGCGTGACGACCCACGCCGGAGCGAGTAGCTACAGCTCCCTAAGTACCCGAGACTGTGGTAAAGCCCACACCGGAGCAATCTGTGGGGAAGGATTGTTTCCAGTGGGCTGGACTCAACGCTGGAGAAGTTTGTGGATTTTTCCTCGTGGGTAGGGGATCCATTGGAGCAGGGGAAAAGGGTGTAAGGACTCCTCCTCCTTTAAGAAAGAAGCAGCAGTAACAGCACGGAATGAACTGACCTGCACTCCCCCAGTCCCTGCCCCCTGTGCTGCTGGGGGGAGGAGGTAGAGCCGGGAGGAAAAGGAAGGGGGGGGGAAGGTGTCGGTTTTAAGATCTGGTTTTGTTTCTTTCTGTCCTCTCAAGTAATCGGTTTTTGTTTCCCTTTGTCCTTCTAAGTAATCATTAATAAACTGTTTTGCTTTGAGAAAAGCTCTGCCTGTTTTGCCCAGGACCATGGTTGGTGGGTGCTCCCTCTGTTCTTGTCTCAACCCTCAGTCCCTTTGTTTTTTTTTCTCTCCTCTCTACTTTACTGGAGAAGGAGAGACTGTGTGAGTTTTAGTTGCTGGATCAGCCTAAAACCACGACAGTTTAACATGAACACAGACCCTAGCCTTTTTCCATAAGGAAATCCAGCACACCTGAAAAGCAAAAATAAAGTACCCATCATTCCTGGCCAGTTGTGCTGTTACTGTTTATTTGCAGACTGTGGAAGTGCCAGCGCATTGCTGCCCAAGTAAATGCAGTTTTAAGAAGGTGGTGACTGGCTGAGAACAAGAGAAGGGAAATATCTGGCAAATTGAGCACTGCAGTGGCTTGGATGGATTGTAAGTGTCCATCAGCACAACTGGAGGAATAGTCTCCTGACCTATCTCTGCTTCATCTGGAAGAAAACTTTCCAGGGATGTTCCCAGCGCAGCTGGAAGAAAACTCCCTTGGACTATCTCCAGCACATCTGGAAGGCAGCTTCCAAGGAATGCCCTCAGCACAACTGGAGGTCACCACAATGCTTTCAGCACATCAGAAAGAAAAGATGATCATGATGTTCCCAGCATCACCTGGCAGCATTTAAAGAAAATGCCACCAGGACACAGTGGCACATCTGGAGATACATTCTACCAAGATGCTCTGAGCCCATCTGGCAGCACTGGAGGAGTTAAAGAGCACAATAACTGGAGTGCTGAGAAAGGGCAAAATGAAGTATCTCTCCTAACAGCTTAGTGTTCCTCCCTCCCCACTGAGTGAACAAAACCCACGGCCTGCGAGGAGTTTGAGAAACCTCTCTTCTTGTTGACTGCATTCCGCTCAAGTTGTGCTCTTGCCTTTTTTCTGTTGGTAGCAGGCCCTTGCAGGGCTGAAAAGGGAAATAACACACATACTGGCATTTTCTTCAAAGTCCATATTGTATGCATTGCTTTTCACAGGGAATCGGATTTTCAAATTCACAGGCTCTAAAGGTCAAGGATAACAGGCTATCAGCATTTAATATGCATTCCAGGGAAAAGAAAAAACTATAAAATTGGAAATAAAGGCTGCATGAAAATTCATTTCCAAAAACCCAGATGAAAACATCTTTCTTCCCTCCCCATGAATTGGCATCTGTTCTTTGTTGTTGTATCTGAAACGCATTAAAAGTCTCCTGCTAGCATCGTGGCTAAGTCAACATCTGTAGCATTGATTCCTGACACACAATCCTGAAGGTGATACTGCGAGGAGGGGGGCAGGATCCGGGCCTTTTGTTCAGCATCAAAACAACAGCAGCAGCAACAAAGATCATCGTAGCCTTTTGTGGCACGTCTCTGTGTGTGTGCACGTGCCCGTTAGAGCTGCTCAGGTGGGTTGAGGGTGCTGGAAGAGAAAAGAGTTTTTTCAGCACGGATTTCAAACAACTCTCTGCTGCAAGAGGGACTGGGGGGAGCAGAGGAAAGGCAGAATATGAAGCCCTAAAGCTAACTGTGTTTTCATTTCAATCACACCAGCCGTTCCCAGGAAGGGCAACCAGCTACCTTGAGTTTTACAGTATACCAGGATATGAATCAGACTGAAAAGGAAAGGGGATGGAAATTTGCTCAGAATCTCATATTCCGACAGATTGGGGGACTGCCTTCTTCCTTAGTAGGTTCCAGAGTTAACACCCAAAAAATTCCCCATTGTCTTGCAAGTTCCCAGCACCGAGGTGATCCCTATTCTTCTAAGATCCAGTAATGTCACCTAATGTTAGCATTTAGCAAGGTCAATGTCCAGGCTGAACATTCACTTGGAGTCCCATGATAGCCCATGAATAGAGACAAACACTTCCAGAAGGTTATTAGACCAGCTGGAGACAGGTAGGACAAAAATCTTCCCTGAAAATGCATTTGTCTCTCCACTACCTTCTTCAGGGAGCCTAGACAACTTTCTCAAACTAGAAATTTTGCTTTTCAACAGCTGAGAAGGGCCTCTCCCTTTGACAACTGCCCAAATCCTGCACTCCCAAATCTTCTTGCTTTCACCAGAAATATCGGTCTCTGCCTTTTCATCAAAACCCACCCTGTGACAAACCTCTCAGCACCATTTTCCACCTAGATCACCTCACCTCCCTGGATCAAGGCAGCAGGGACACAGGGACTCGCCCACCCAGACACAGACTCTGACACCAGGAGTGAAGCAGGACCAGAGCCAGCCCAAGCCCTCATCACAGCTATCATGACTACTGGGGTGCCACAGGTTTTAGATGATCTTGAGCTAATAAAGAAACAGAAGCACAAGAAAAAGAATCCCAAAGTCTCCTAACTCCTCATTCACAGCCTTATCCATTGTGCCACATCCCATAAAACATTCAGCTTGAGGAAAACCCATTGAAAATGTGCTGAGTGACTTAAATATCACAGCTACCCATACTGCTAAATGACTCACGATGACTCAATACTTGGTGGAAAGAAGGAGGGGGAGGAAAACTTGACTGAAAAGGTTTTGCAGTCCCTCTTCACAGTCAGCTGCAGGGTGGGATCAGACTGCCCATGTCTGAGCAAGAATGTGCATGGGCATCACCCGTTCTGCTCCAGCACAGGAGCTGCTGGCGCAGCTATCTTTGGGTCCTAGAACAGGTACGTCATATTCCTCAGTGGGTTTATTTTTAGGTTCCTTAGGATTCCCTCTCCGTTAGGTTTCATCAGGGTCCCCAGTACCACACCACCATGTGTCCTGATAGCTGCCCATCTGGTGGGCTGGGGCTCTGTAACAGGGCTGTGCAGAGCATGAGGACAAGCTCTCCTACTATCCACAACACTGCAGGAGTTTCCTTAGGGTCATCTCTGGGGACATTCACCTTCCAAGGGGTGACAGCTGGATCTAGCTTTCAAGGGAGCAGAGTGGAGCCTCACTTGTTCCCCTCCATTTGAGCCTTGGCAGAGAGCCCCCTCCGACCCATCTTGCAGTGATATCATATAGTCTACAGAGAAGACAACCCAAGGCCCTTCTTAAGGAGAGCTCAGAGGTTCTTTGCATAAGAAATAGTGGCATCAGAAGCAGTCTGAGTCCAGGTTGCTTCCTGGGACACATCAGTGTCAGTAGTTGCACCAAGGAATCATAGAATCATAGAATGGTTTAGGTTCGAAAAAGCCTCATCCAACCTGGCCTTGAACACTTCCAGGAATGGGGCAGCCACAACTCCTCTGGGCAACCTGATCCATTGTTTCACCACCCTCAATGTAAAAAACTTCTTCCTTATCTCTAATCTAAATCTCCCCACTTTCAGTTTAAATCCATTGTCCTGTGTCCTATCACTACACGCCCTTGTCAAAAGTCCCTCTCCAGCTTTCTCTTAGGCCCCCTTTAGGTACTGGAAGGCTGCTAGGAGGTGTCCCTGGAGCCTTCTCTTCTCCAGGCTGAAAAATCCCAACTCTCTCAGCCTGTCTTCATAGGAGAGGTGCTTCAGCCCTCAGATCATCTTCGTGGCCCTTCTCTGGACCTGTTCCATCAGCTCCATGTCCTTCCTCATTCGGGTCCAGGTTGGATGTAATCAGTGTGTAACCAGATGTGTAAGCATCTCCTGGTGTTCATCTAGGGTGATTGGTTGCCAGTCCCCATAGCCCAGGACATTGTGTCTGGCTTGGGCACAATAGGCACCTTGTTCTTCACTTTCCTTCCTGTCCACATGGATCTTCAGGAGGAGGGCAAGGCACTCCTCAGTGTCATTACCCATAGCTGCAATTCAGGTTGGCTTTGCCAGCCCATCATCTCCAGCAGCTTGAACATCCTTCCCACAGAGGACAGCGCTTCTCCCTTCCAATGCCCCCCACAAGCACACATTGCAGGGTGCTTCAAGGTGTCCTAAGATGAGGTTAACATCCCCCCTCTCCAAGACAGAGCCAGACACCCACAATCAATCTCTCAGCAGCTGATATGATTAAGACAATTTCTGCAGCAAAGCATAGGAGAAGCTGGTTGCTGTAAAGGGAGCACTTATGAGGGTGTTTGGAGGAGTTATTAGATTGGAAAGGCTTCTGCTTCCCCAAGATCAAAGACTTCAGTGGACAGCAAGTCTAGAGCCCAAAGCACTAACTTGTGAGGGAAGGAGTCTGAGACCAAACTGCTGGAAACAGGTTAGAAATCATCTGCAGCCCCACAGAGACAAGGCCTGCAGAGTGAATTGAGTTGGGTTGTGTAGCACAGGGCTCTCCAGTGTAGGAAAGAAACATCTGAAGGCTTCTAAAGGCTCGTCTGGTGGGGCAGGCTGAAATAAAAGTTGATGGCCCCAATGAAGAACTAAGAGTTTCCCAGTGAAACAGTCAAACTCTCAGCATAACTCAAGCCAAGGGATTCCTTTTCACAAGGTCCCAGTTTCACCAGAGGAACTTATTGTCTCAGGATGTTCTGTATGAGTAAGTCTGGAAAAGAGCTAGCTGTTTTCATCACCTGTCTGTAATTCTGAAACACACACAGCTCACTGCTCCACCTCCAGTTAGGCAAATCTGGCTGGATTCAGAGTTGACATTTCCAGACACTTGGGAATGTTCAGTTCAGGAAAACACAGTTTCTTGGGGAAAAGACATTTCCCTCCCTCACTCCTTTTACTTGCTTTGAATTCTGCCTAGTGAGATAATTACTGATCGCTTCAGTGGCTGAATTCAAGAGACACAAAAAAAACCACAGCAGTGAAGGAATGGTACTAAGCACCAATAAATACCCAAAACAGCACTGCTGTGTGCCATGCCAGGCCAGCCCAGGGGCATTGACCTCTTATTTTTTTCTTTTGGCCACTGCCTACTGGAAATGTGCTTGCATCATACAAAGTGGAGGAGATCCTCTCTTCAACGCTGAAGGAAGTGTTCTAATTTGCCTCCTGATAACTTGAAGTATGATGAAGTATTTACCCCTTCTGCATGTACAAATTTCATAGGAAACTTTCTCAAAAGATAAGGTCTGGTTGTTCCAGACTAACCCCATCTTTGCTGCTTTAATGCATTTTGTAAATCCTTACCTGGAACGGAAAAGATAGGAAATCCATTACAGCTCCATTTCCTTATCTCCAAGCTTTCTCTAGCCTTTCACCTGATGGTAGGTCTCCCCAGGCTCCTTACATGCATTTTCTCTGTTGAGATCTCCACACCCTTCTCTGTGCTTTGCTTACATATGCTGTCCTCCAAGCAGACTCAACATGGCTTTCATCAGGTATCACAGCGTAGCGTATCCTTTCCTCTTCCAGGCCAACAGCTCACCGACTTTTTGCCACCTCGTTGCCAGTGCAAGTGACTAAACTAATGAAAGATAATTGGATATCTGAAAATGGGAAACGACATGATAGTCAGAAATTTGGAAAAGAGAATTAGGGGCACGAATGAAGAGCACTCGGAGATTGAAGCTCAGTAATGTAAAAGTAAATTTGTTTTGGGAAGTACAACAGAGACCATCTCAGTATTTCTCAACAAGAGTACTTGGTGCAGCTAGAAGGAAGACAATTATTTCCATTTGTTCCTGAAGTTGTCCAAGAAAGTTAAGTTGCTTAATTAGTTTAATTTCCAACAGGGGTTGCTGACATTAGGAGAATTGTCCTCACATCCAGGCTATGAAACACTAGAAGAGGCTTTTGGGAAAATAGTAGCATCTTTTGTACTGGGGCAGGTTAGTGTATCTGCTAACATCTGCAGAGACACCAGTATTAATTCAGTGGATCCCATTCCACGTGCACAGGCAATCACATGGAGTCACTGTGACATTCATTGGTATTTCTGGATATCGGCCATGTTCTGCTTTGCCTGGGCTAGTGGATGGCCAGAAAACTGGAGGGCTACCTAAAATGGCAACGCATCCCGAGTAGCAGTATTTTCACCACAGCAACAGAGACAGTAGGTCATTTGGGGCGAGCTCTAGTGCGTGCAGTGCAATAAGGTCTTTTCCTGACCTGTGTTATCTGGATCCTCCAGCTTCTTGGAGATGTTTGAGGATCCTGCGAACCTCCAGGATATGCTGGGATTATAAGCACAGCTCTAGTCATCTCACTATCTTCCCATGACTGTACCCAGACTTGATTCACAGTGGATGTATTGAGCTAGAGAGAAACAGTACCACTGCAGCAGAGCACTTCAGACAACAGCCTTGAAGGTGAAGCTCTTATCTGGTGGGAAAACAGCTCTGCTACAGCCTGCTCACAGCCACGTTGCTGACCCCCTCTGTGCCTTAGCTCCCTCCCTGCCAGACAGGAAGGAAGATATCCCTTTTCCCACCCCCTTCTCTTGCCCCCAAGCCCGTGGGGTTTTCAGGTGGAGAATGCTCCTTGTTGCCTTCGTGTGCCAGGCGCTGTGCTTCGGTCTTGCCTGAGACTCTGAGGTGCTGCTGTAATCTCTGCTGTTGCTATTATTGCCTTATGCATGAGGTTTGGGTGAAGGAAAAAGTTTAACCCTTCCACCTCCACCTCGAAAGCAGCCACTTTTAGTGGAAAGTTGCAGGTTTTACACTGGAGTGTCTGATGGGAACAGGGGAGGACCATGGGCATTGCAAACTGAAGGTTAGTGGTAGGTAAGTAGAAAGGTGGCAATTGCTGTGTGCTGGCCAAGGATTGGGTCTCTGTTCCCTGCCCAAACGAGGGCATCCAGATAGCTTCTAGCCTTGTTCTTCCCATCTGCTGTGAAGGTACTCCCCAGTGAGTGGCCTCTCCTGCTCTTCTCTCCCCTCTTGTCATGGAGACGTGGAGCAGAGAGAACCAGAGATTATTTCCCTTGATATTTCCTGAAGATGAATGAAGCCACAGGCAGCAGATGCTCCCTTATGCACCCCTGGTGCTGTGTCTGGATCCTACTTCAGTTCTTCCCCTGCCAGGGATATCACAGCTGGTTCCTATCACGTGTTGAATGGAGGACACCAAGAAGGCACCATGTCTGCACTGCACAGCTGGCCCTAAACGTGCAAACTTAGAACATCTCATCTCCATCAGACCTCAACATAGCCCTTGCTTTTGAAGGGAGGACAAATGCTGCCCCCCCTGCTTCGTGGTGGCTCTGCAGTCTCCTCCATCGCAGAAGGCAAGGGGTAGACCTGTTCTCCATGAAGCCACCAGCAGATCGCATTGCCATACTGCGGGACCAGCGGTGCTTGGTAATCCCTCCACAGTCAGCTCTCCCCCACGGCAGCCAGGAGAAGTGCCTCTGTGCAGAGGTTTGATTTTCCTGGGGAAGCAGAGAATCAAGTGGTAAAAGGTGTTTTTTTCCTTGCTTGGGCAAATGGGCTTTTTTCAGTTGTGGTTTTTTTTTTCTTTTTTTCTTCTTTTTTCTTTTTTTTTTTTTTTTCCTGAGCAATAGCACAGCCACTGCCTGCATACTAAGCACCCTGCAGCACTCTAATTATCCTCGAAGCACACGCAGCCCCTGCTTTTGCTGACGACTGGAGGGAACCGCTGGGAAGGCAGAGGGAGATTAGAGAGAGACTGTGGGCAACGGGAATGAGATGCAGCAGCCAGCCCACCAGGTCAAGCCTGAAATCCCTCGGCAGCATTGGGTGGAGGGCTGGGAGTCAATAGTCATGATGGAAAAATAAGAGGATCTTGCCCTGGGTCTACCCCAATCTGCCTGGAGATCTCGATGGCTCACTGAGGGGTTGTGGGTTTCTCCCACCACGTGGTGACTGAGGCTGTGATGGTGGCAGCAGGCAGCAGAACCTCTCCTGCAGGGTTATGGATCAGTCCCACATCCCACCAGTCATACATCAGTAAATGGAGGGTCTGGATGTAAGGTTTGCTTTACATCAGTAAACTGAGGGCTGGGACACAAGAACTCAGGAGGACTGAGCCGAGCAATTGACCACCACTTTTTGATCTGTGGGAGCTGTCCTATGGCAATGAGGTGTCTTTTCAAGTACAACAAGGACCTCCAAAATGTCCAAGGGCACAGGGTATTGTCTTATCAGGTTTTCAGGTGAAAAATAAGTAAAATGGGGTCATTCTCTTCCCTTTTACCCGTTACTCAGCAAAGGCAAACTGGGTTTCTGCAGTGCTTATTCCTCATTTACTCTGATCTGGCTCCTAAAGCTTTAATTAAGGCCCTACTGATGTCTCAGAGGATGCTGACAGAAAGTCACCTCAGAAGAGCCCTAATGAATTTCCACCCTCAGACAAAGAAAATGCTGAAATGAGGGAACTCAGTGCTGAAATCCCATCAAGTTTCAACCAAAGGACTAGACGAGGGAATCCTTCTTCGTAACAGACTCTGATTGTTATGGGTGTCTGCCAGAGAAAGCCAAGTCCTGTCAGCAAAAGGGGCATGGCCAGAGTCCAGTTCTGTCTGATGGATGTCTTCAAAATGAAGACGGCCCCTGGCTGAGGCAGACTCAGACGCAAGAGATGATGGACTCGGTGAAATAGGGCAATAATTCAAGGCTAGAAAGGGCCTTTTAGATCAGTCTACTCTGAGTGCTTACATTGCCCACAGCAGGACGTAGTAGTCAGTGCTACTTGTATAAACTATGTTGACCTCTCCAGAACTTCCTTCTACATCCATTTTTGACTAGGGGACAATCCACTGTCCCTTTGGGGTGAGGAATCCAGTGGCTCCTTTTGTAGATTATTCCAATAGTTAGTCTCAAAATAAGTCTTTAAAATTATTTCTCTTTATTTCTCATTTACATTTGTCTCTGTCCACTCTCCAGGAAGTGACTTTGATCTAGTGACCAGCTGTAAGAGGGGCATGAGCAGGATACACTGCAGTGTTGTATCCTATTTATTTGTCCATAGAAAGGTATGATTACCCCAATTTTCTGCCATCTGCAGCTTTGATTATGATAATCAAATCTTGGAGGGACCTTGAGATGTGTTATCACACAGTGTCCAGCCCCAGCCCTGCCTGAGCAGTTCCATATTGATGTGCACCTAATCTGCTGTGAGATTCCTCCAGTCTCTCCCAGACCATTTAGCCCAGCTTCACATTAGGAAACATCTCCCAGTTCTTCATTTGATTTGATTGTAGAGCTTCATATCTTAGCCCATGGAGAAAAGTGTATTCCTTTCCCCTGTGTGCTAGTCTTCTGCAGACTAAAAGGTGGTGTCATGCCCCCTCTTCAATGGACAAAACAATCTTACTTCTTCCACCTTTCCTCCTGGAAAGAGAGCCCTTGGATCATTCACCTCTCAATTCTATCTAATGGGTCTATCTAAATGTCATAACTAAGCTGAAGGTCTCCCATTGCTCCACTGAGTACAAGAATTGCATTGAGATTAAGTAGCCACAAGCAAGGCTGTTGTAGTCAATCTTCCCTCCACGGAGGCATCAGAAGGTTGTGCTGTCATCTAAAATGCCTCTAACCACTTTAAGACTCAGAGAGATACATATTTTCATCTCCGTAACCAGCCTTGCATGATGCAGCCAAGCTACTGTTTATTACCCTGGCAAGAGCAATCTACTGCAGTCCCAACAAATGTAAAACAGACCGCCTTTTCTTTTCTTTCTGCTTTTTTCTTCTCTGTTTTCACTTTTTTCCTTTCCTTTTTTTTCCTTTTCATAAAAGCAATAAGCCCTGAATAATCTCAACATCACCATTGGCTTTATGGGTTAATCAAAAGCCTTTTTTTCCCTTCTGAACCCAAGCCAAGCTCTTAACTTCATATTTAATGGGCAGATATTTTCTCCAAATGCTCTTTTTTCATTCTCATAAGCTAACTGTGCTATGGATAATGGCTTCTTTTTCCTGTTGAAGTGGGCTCTTTATCTACCTATAGGTTCCAGCTGATTTAAATCCCTTTTTCAAGATGTGTAGGCAGCCAATATCCCTAAGCAGGAGACAGCCTGCATCATCTGTCCTCGAGACCTCTCCCTTGGCTTTCACTAGGTTGTTATTTTACCTCAGCACATATGTGAAATTGGCATTGTTGCCTGTATATAATCATATATATATGTGTATCTGTGTCTATATTTTCTGCTTAAGTCCTGATGAATATCCTTCACTAGGTCTGAAAAGCCCTCACACTACCAAGCTCCATCCTTCTTGGTAAGGACTGAACACCTAAAATGACCCATCTGACACTTCAGCATGGGATCAACACCACTGTGGGTAGGTTCACAGTTGGTGCCAACACCACAGGACAGGTTTCCAGTGCAGCGTTTTGGAACAGAGCAGGATGAAACAGTAATTATAGAATCATAGAATGATTTGGGTTGGAAGGGACCTTACAGATCATTTAGTTCCAACCCCCTGCCATGGGCAGGGACACCCTCCACTACACCAGGTTGCCCAAAGCCTCATCCAACCTGGCCTTGAACACTTCCAGGGATGGGACATCTACAAATTCTCTGGGCAACCTGTTCCACTGCCTCACCACCCTCTGAGTGAAAAATTTCTTCCTTATATCTAATCTAAATCTCCCCTCTTTCAGTTTAAAGCCATTGGTTCTTGTCCTGTCACTACACACCCTTGTAAAAAGCCCCTCTCCAGCTTTCTTGTAGGCTCCTATAAAAGGGAGCCTACAAATATCAGGGAATAACTCTTCTAGATAGACCTTCCCAGCAGGCAAGCTCTTACCCCAGTCTGTGGTATGCATGAAGTTATCAGGAGGAAGAGGCTGGCTAAAGGGCCTTCATCCAGCTCCAAGCGCTTGGTCCTCACTCAGCTCCTTGTACTAGTTCCTTTTACTCTCTTCTCTCACTGCCCAGCCAAAGCCATTCATGCATCTGTCAACACATGTAAGAGAAATCACTGGGACCTTCTTAGGAAGAGAATCCTAAATGATAGATCCACCAGTGTGGAGACCAATGTCACTTCTCTGCTGTCTGGATAGAGAGTATCAGCCCCCAAACCTTCTTCCAGCTTGGTCTGGCTGAACCACATCTTGGGAAGTCTAGGCTCCAAACTGTCTGTCTGACTCGGGCTTTCACAGGCAAGCAAGAAACAAGAATATCAGGGCTTTAGGTGGCTTCAGAAACACCCGTCTTCTGCAAAAAAAGCACTTCATAAATAAATGGTTTTCACTCCCAGCTTGGATTATTTTTTTCGTCTCCCATGCTTATGTTTTCCTGAGCTCATTAATGGCTTGGCTGTTAATCCCTTCCACGACTCTATCCCTCATCTTCAGGGGCAGTTTAGCATTTCCTCTGCCTGTGAAAGGGCCTTCAGATCTGGGATCACAAAGCATTAATTATGGATCTGCAGTATCAACTCTGCGCCACTTGCCACGTTCTCAAGCTGCAAGAAATCAATGGGCAGTTTGTGACAACTGCTGGCTGTGATTTAAGGCTCCTTCGCAAGGAGGATTCAGGAAACCTCTGCATGTCTTTTGGGAGACAGGTCTGATGCTTGGGAGGTCACCGATGGCTTGTGACACCATTATTTGGAGGGGAAAGGCTGGCTTTCTACTAACCAGCTTAGCCCATATGTGATGCAGAAGTGGGTTTGTCTTTGCACTTGAGCATCCAGGGACAAGCAAACCCTTGGAGCTGACCCCAGGCAGCATCATCCTGGCCCTGTGAAAGTGTGGTTTCACAAAACCAGCAGAACTGGTTTAAAAACTTTCTGACCTTGCCTGTTCCTCACATACCATGTCCTTGGTGTCAGTCTGGCTCTTGCACAACACCTCAGTGTGCCGGTTCAGCTCTCTAAAGAGGAATAAAATAAACCCAAGCAAGAAAAAACTAGCTTTCTAGCAGGTTGATGTCTTGAACTGGCTCAGCACAGGGCCAGGAAAACTTCCACACCAGATCAGAGGGAAGTAAATTTGTACACGTATTTTTTTTGATTTAAGGTAGTTCTGTTCCGGTGCTGCCTGGAGTCTCCACGCAGCCCCTCCTGCATTGCGCTAAACTCTGCCCAAACCCTTCCCAAACTTCAGCCTCACCTCTCCAAGGCAGCTCACAACCTTCACAGATAATACCAGGAAAGGTTTTACAGCACGTGCATGGCCAGGTGAAAAGCTGACGGTAAAAGCAGGGCCAGAATCCAAGTCTCCTGTGTCCCCAGCATCCTTGTCCTCCTCCCAAGGCAGGCTGACATCAGGACCCATCGCTGTGCTAGCCAACAGGCGTGTGCAGTAGGACGGTGGAATAAGATGCTCCATGGGGTCTGACCCAATGCCACTACTCAAAAGAGAGCTGCTACCCTTGGACACTGGAGAGAGCATACACATTCAGGAACCCGTGTTCAACTGTGAATACATACTGAAGGTAGACCAAAGACAGAGGATGTTGCTGCCCTCTCCTGCCGCAAGCAAGCACCCACCTTTCTCCTCGACGAAGCAAAGGTGGAGGTGGAGCAGGGTCTTGGTCCCAGACATCCACGTCCCTTGGTTGTGGAGCTCCCAAATGTGACATTTGCCCATGACCTGCTCCACACGAAGCCACCCACTGCCTTACGCTTAGCAGCCAGCAAAATTAGGGGCCAAGAGACAGGAATCCCTTGGGTAATCCTCAAAAATGTGAGGAAGTCTCCTGCAAAAGGTTCCGTTTGAGGGAGCCTTTGCTTGAAGCAAGGAAGCAGTGTCCCATTTTCTGTCCAGTGCTGGCTTTCACCCCGCCTCAGCTTCGTAGCGCGGTCCCTGGGAGGGGTTCAGTGGCCTCCAGAGCGTTGCCAGTCGACGTGCCCCAGGGACGGGTCGGGATCTTTCAAGAAGAGGCTGAAGTTCTGGGTGGGGGAAGCCACCACCTTTCTCTGTGCTCTGCTGCAGCACGCTGCTGCCATCGTGAGTTCAGAGGCAGAGACTGTGTTTGGGGGTACAGAGACACTGAGGCTCCGGGGCAGAGGATGGGGTCAGCACTTTGCTTCGTTCATGGAGTCTTGAAGAAGCAGGTGAGGGGCTGCAAGAAAGAACCTTGGTCGAAATCCAAAGGAGCACAGAAGAAGCTCTGCCCATCAGTTTTGCCTGTGTCCTCTCTAAGGCAGGTTCTGAGCCACCCTGCCTTGTTTAAAATGTCCC
The DNA here is from genome assembly GCF_009769465.1 of Tauraco erythrolophus. Lineage (NCBI taxonomy): Eukaryota > Metazoa > Chordata > Aves > Musophagiformes > Musophagidae > Tauraco > Tauraco erythrolophus. The sequence goes on from NC_141468.1 coordinate 3,646,168, forward strand.
AGGAAGCAATGGGTGCTGTCCCACAGTCCAGTAGAAACCTCTAGGTAGACTCTCCTTTAGTATCCCATTGTTTTTCCAGTCTCACCCTGTCTTAGGAGAGGGGGAAATTCCTATGAGGAATTCCCAGACCTTCCTCTGTCCTTGCTCTGCAGTGCTTATCTCTCTCTGATGTCAGTTTATAAACCAGTTCCTCCAGGCCACTCACAGATGTTTGGTTCTCTCCTCCACCACCTTCTCCTGTTCATCACTCCTCCCTCTGAAGACAGTGCATGTGGTGGAGCACAATGGTCACAGACTCATAAAATGGTTAGAGTTGGAAGGGACCTTAAAGATCATTTAGTTTCAACCCTCCTGCCATGAGCAGGGACACCCTCCACTACACCAGGGTGCTCAAAGCCTCATCCAACTTGGCCTTGAACACCTCCAGGGATGGGGCAGCTGCAACTTCTCTGGGCAACCTGTTCCAGTGCTTCACCACCCTCACAGGGAAGAATTTCTTCCTTAGATCTAACCTAAATCTCCCCTCTTTCAGTTTAAATCCATTGCCCCTTGTCCTATCACTACATGCCCTTGTCAAAAGCTCCTCTCCAGCTTTCTTGTAGCCCCTTTAGGTACCAAAAGGCTGCTAGAAGGTCTCCCTGGAGCCTTCTTTTCTCCAGGCTGAACAACCCCAACTCTCTCAGCTAGGAGAGGTGCTCCAGCCCTCAGATCATCTTCGTGGACCTCCTCTGGACTCTCTCCAACAGGTCCATGTCCTTCTTGTGTTGGAGACCTCAGAGCTACTGTGAAGGGTCCAGCTACTGTTGTAGAATCCAGAGTCTCTGAAAAAGCATTTCATTATGAAGCCCCCTGATTTAAAAGACCTTTGGACCAGGCACAGCAGTGCCATGTCTGTAACAGTGAGCTGGAAAGGAAATCAGAATAGCCTGGAGTATTAGTTTCTCCTTTTAACAACATTATTTTCACATCTGTGCTTTTTTTTAACTTGCTTTTTTAATCCTGAGGAAGAGCAGGATGTCATCAAGCTTTTCCCTCTTTTGGGAGAATGTTCCCCTGGAAGGCCAAAGGCAGAAGCTCTTGATGCCTACATAGCCCTTAACTCAAAAAATCAGCTTGCTGGGTTTGTAGTGAAAGTGCTTCTCCTCCCAACCATTCAACAGGCATTTCAGATACATGCAGGTAAATGAAAAGTGTAAATTAAAACAAGGCTAAGGAAAAAATCTCCATCCCTAAATATTAGTCCCTTCACACTTCTCAGTGTTCAATATCGCAGCCCCATCAGTTTTCCAGTCACCCGTGGTGTCCTCCAGGAGTATGAGACACATACAAACAGGACAGGAGAGATTAAAATTATTTCTAATGCAAAAGGCAAATGGGGAGAAAATCATAACCTTTCACATCAGTCTCAGACACCATAAGAAAGCTGCAAAAAGAGTTTAATTCAGCTCTGCTTTTCCTTCAGAAACAGCCCTTAAACACGAGCGCTACCTGTGCTGATTTACCTGAGAACATCAATTAAGCATACTGATTTGCTATTTACCTATTAACACAATTACTTCATTAGACAGAGGGGTTTTAGTGAGGGAGCCTTGGGAGGTTCGATACAGTTCAGTCTGGAAAAGCTGAAATGCGTTAACAACGTGCAACTTATGGTCAGGAGGCAGCTGTTCAACAAAAGCTTTTAACTGAAGAGCAGATACTGGCACCAGCGCAGAAGTGGATCTGGTACCATCCCATGGCTCTGCAGGGAAGTGAGCATTTCTGGTTGAGGTGCAAAAGGTTTCACAGGGTCTTCCTTTCACCCTTTCACTTGAATATTCCCTGTTTCCCTACGTGGAGTTCTAAGTAAAACTCTACTCTTGTTCTTACCGGGGTATGACTTCTGGGGTCACATTTCCTGGGACGCTTGAGCTTTAAATGTGATGCTACCAGCTCTGATGGCTGCCAGCTCTTGTGGCTTTCTGAAAGCCTCTGCTTCTGGTGTCATGTGAATATTATCAGACTTTCCACTTTTCTGTATTTATTTCAAAATTTCTGGTTCTGGTGAAAGGCTGGAAATGTCAACATTTAGATACTGAGTGCTGCACTGCAGCTCCAAGGATGCCATTGCATCTTCCACAGCCAGGAGGAAATGGCCTGCTTTTTGTAGGCAGGGCCTAAACCTTAATTAGATAATTACCAATTCAAACCAGCTGGGTGATAGCCATGTACGGAGGGTTAGTTATTAACCACTGATGGTTTGTTGGGTTTCGGAGGGGAGGATGCTCAGCACTTCCTCTCCTTTAGCCATAAATCCTGCAGAGCAGCTGCTCTCACGAAAATCACTCAGTTCACTCAATTCCTTCTCTCTCATGTGTAAGACCACAAGCCCACTCTTATGAAGGGGTCCCTGGCCAAGGCACTGGTCAGGAGATCCAGGATCAGCTCCATCAGATCCCATGACAGGGGAATTGCCTGCCTGGAAGCATTAGGGCTTCTTTGATCACAGCAGCTCAGCATCCTTTTCCCACCCTGGACAAAACATCAGGCAAAATATTGCTGTAGCACAGCACGGACCTGGTCTCCCAGTTGTGTCCAACACGGGGTCCCAGGGCAGGGAAGAGGCTCTAAATGTAGGTGGGAAGGAGAAGGAGGGGAGGTGGTGTGTGTGTGTTTGTGTCCCATTCAGGGCATGAGACTCGACTGCCTTTGAAAGTCAACCTGAGCAGTCGTTTAGCTCAAGCAGCCAATTTTTCACTCTTGCTTGCACTTTCACAGAGTGTTTGGTCTGTCTCGGCAGAGAGCTTTTATTGCTGAGATGGTTACTTCAGCCTTGTCTCAATTTGCTTTTAGACTAACAAGCAATGTAGCTGCAAATTAAAAAGATGGAAAACAACAATAACCAAAGCTCTGCCAAAGCTCCCCATCCCTCCTCCCCTCCAAGAGGATGCTGAAAGATTGAAAAGTGAGTCATTTAAAGATCATTCTAGGTCAGGAAGACCTTTTCCTAACACACTGCGAATAAAGGAAGGAATGCTTTGTGACTGCAGCGCTGGGCTGAGACCTGGGTTCAGATCCCCACTTGGCTACAGGTTCACAGCGTGCCTTGCACCTATTAATTACAGAACTCCAGGCAATTAATTTTTTACAAAACAGGTAAATGATTCCACTCTTTCCTGATTGGCTGCTCTCTTTTAGATGGTCATTTCTTTGCGGCACAGATTGCCTTTCTGGGGAGAGCACAACAAGAAGTACCCACGCTACACCCATCAGCAGGCTGTAAATCACAGCCACAACAAACAGCCTCAACTGAACTACAACAGCATGGCACACCACTCCCTGGCCCATCTTGTAGAAAAAGTTAGTTGAAATTTATATCCAGCAGCTTAAACACTAATAGTAACTAGAGCAGACAAAACTAGCAGCGTCAATGGTAATAGGTCGAGTAGACAAAGCCTATAGATTGTGGTATGTGAACTATAACAACCATATTGCAGCATGCCAAATACAGGATCGGCTGAAACCGACCTAAGATGATGTGATATTGTATAAGATGACCACTTAGCAACTGCTTAGTAACGAAACAGCAAACAAATCAAACCAATAAAAAACAAGAAGACTCCAATATCACTATTGGTCTGAACTGTTGTGTGAGGAACTTAGATTGTAAGATTTCTTTGTTTGGAGTCCCTCTTTGGAGTAACCCAGCTTGAGCTGTAGTGCTATTAATAGAAAGCACTTTTGTAAAGGAATCTATTTTTCAGCTTATGCAGAAACCTGGAGTCAAATCCCATTGTGGTGGCCGGCACGTATCATTTCCGTAACACCCACAACCACAAACCTTTATAATTTCAGGTGAAAAATATTCACATTTTTTCATTAGCTATTTGCGACTGCGATCATGTTGTTTGTAGCTGGGATGGCTGCACTGTTTTTTGAAAGGGCTCATTTTTGAAGGAGCTCAATCGTGGTATCTAAAGGAGGAACGTGCTTTGAGCACAGAATCTGTTCTTCAGCTTGGAAACCAAAATGATGAGCTCAAGCAGACTCAGTTGGAATGATTTTTACTAGAAAAGGGAGAGAATTCGAAGCTACAAATCCTGAGGTCAAGCCAACTTTCCATCCCTGCAGAACCAAGCGATGTGCTTGGGCCAAATGGTGATGACCAAAGGAACATCACGACGGCCACTGAGCATGAGATGGGTGTGAGCTGGAAGGAGGAAGTGGAACTACTTGGGAAAACATGAAAGGGGTTAATAGGTTAATGGGCAACAGTGAGGAGTGAAAATATTAGGCGGCTGGGAAAAGCTCCCTAAACAGTCTCTTGGATACATGACTATTTTCAAAGGGAAGTGCTGGAAGCAGCTGTTCCTGGAGATATTTTCAGCTTCGGGGAGGCCAAACGCTATGGGACATGCTGAAGGGAACATTTGCATTAGTGGAGAGGGACAGCTCTTTCCCATGTGTTATTTATCTGCTTCGCTCCTCTCCTGCTAACATTTTCTCCCCTTCTTGGCTTTGAATGCCATAACACAGCAGATATCCCACTGTGCAGAGAAATCTCCCCCAGGAGATGTGTTTCGCAACCCTCTACATCCCTCAGAAGTGACATTTCCTGAGCTGAGGCAGTCTGCTGAGACTCAGGACAATATAACTCTTGGGCTGGGCCAAGGAGATTGCTGTTGGATCTACAACCTCAGAAGTTCTCCATCTCCATACCCTAGAGCAGGCCAGAGAAGTTGAAGAAATAGCTTCCTCGGCATGGGATCCTGACAATAATGTAAGAGAATTCCTGGGCCCTCATAGAAAGGGAAAGCTGTGAGAACAGAAAACATCTCCTGTGGATCTTTGCCCCTTCTTGTGTACACTCACCCTTTTCAGCATCTCTTGGAAAGAGGTGATGGGTTTTTGAACCCTGATTAACTCCTTGTGTCACGAAAAAGGAGGATCTTCACTTTGCTGGTGGGTAAACTGAGGCACAGAGCACTTAACTCAGGGTCTGAGACAGCTTCATGCTCTATCCAGATCTGGGAGTCAAATAGGACCCGCAAAAAAAAAGAGCTTATAGACACTTGGCAAGATTACCTCAAGCATTCCTTCTACTCAAAGCCGAGACCCTCTATACCCCTGTTGCTCATTTTTCAAAAATCCCCAGTGTTAGAATCCCCAATTCTTTTGCATTTTCTTCCCCTGTTCCTGGATTTTAATTCACTTAGATGAGTAGCAGGTACATTTCCTCTCATCTTTGGTTTCCTCTAGTCTTCTTGAGGACAGAAAAAACAGGGAGAGATGCAGGGTATTTTAATTGTCCAAAGATGCCACTGACAAATTGGTTACTTGTTACTGACTCTCGGTTTCACTGTTTTGTTTTTTCCTATAGAAGAAAAGGCCGTGCCAGAGGAATGCTTATGAGCCTGCACAATGGGGAAATGGCTTGTGAAAGTATCTACAGCAAAGCACACCACAGACATGTCTATTTGCTAAGGAGCAGGACCAAGTTGCCCAATCTCGGGAGCCGCTGATGTATGCAGTAATAGCGTGAAATCAAGCTCCAGAATAAAATGTGCAGTCAGGCAGAGACCCGAATGAAATGTCATCGCGGGATACAAATGAAAAATTATCAAAGGATAAAATGAAACCCATCAAAACACAATGTCCTTCAGTTTGTTGTTTTTATTCTAATTCAGAAACATTTGGGTTTCATTTCCAGCCAGGCCTTAAACAGAGGCAGACTTGTACGTTGTATTTCAGCCATTCTTTCCTCGCTCTTTTGTTCTTCTAGTTTTTCTTTTTAATTCTTTTTTTTTTTAGTTAATCCAAAAAAAAAGAAAGAAAAAAAAATTCCTCCTTTGTTTCTAATCTGAGCAGTTTGCCCTTTGCCTGCAGGCTCGGCCCTCAAACCCCTACCCATATTCAGACCATGCTCTCTGACCTCCCACATTGCATGTCCCGACGGCTTCGCCTTGAGCATCCTTGTGTTAAGCACAGAGCCTGCGTTGGGACGAGAGGATCTGTGTAAGAAAGATATCCAGGCTTTCTTTCCCAAGAGGAGAATCCACCTGGCCTTTCCTTTCACCTGTTCTTTCCTTTCTCCTCTGCCCTCCATTGGTAAATTGTCTGAAAGAGTAATTGCCCCGGTTTTAAACGCTTACATGTGTTTCCCGGTTTGCCGCGGATGCCAGCTGCACGGATCTTATTACACTTGTGCTTGCTGAATGACCAAGCTCTCTGCTCTAAGAAATCACTTCCCTGCATCCTCGAAGGGACTTGCAGAGGGGAATGCAGTGGCTTTTTAACCCGTTCTGCAGCGATCAGACTGCACTTTTTTATTGAAGTGCAGGATTTCCACGACTGGGGACCAGTCTTCTGTCACTAACAGATGCTGCTGGCTGACTCCCTGGGGCAACCAGGGGAGAATTAGTTGTGTCGTGCTAACAGAGAAGGCAAATTATTTGCTAGAGGTGATTTAACTAATCAAGTGCATTCAGATTATGCAGACGTCCTTCTCTTCAACTACACACCACCCAGGATGTAGGCTTGGTGCAAGCCACGCTTGTAATGGTGACAAGCAGCTCTGGAGACATGGTTTGGCTGCTTTTTGTAGGTATTTGGGTCTGTGATACAAGTACTACCTGTTTACACTGGGTTGCAGCTGCACATACTGTTCCTGTGGACGGACAGCCCTGGGTGCTGGCTGGCAGAGGGGTTTCAAGGAGACAGAATCATACAATCATAGAATCATGGAATGGTTTGAGTGGACAAGGGACACCTTCCACTAGAAGGGACACCTTCCACTAGACCAGATTGCTCAAAGCCTCATCCAACCTGGCCTTGAACACTCCCAGGGATGGGGCAGCCACAGCTTCTCTGGCAATGGATGGGCAGAGATGGCTCTGGGCACTTTGCTGTGCTGATCTGCTGAGTTAGCAGGAGGAAGCCACCACTTGGGTTTTGCAGGGTTGTTTTACATGGGAAGTTCTGGCACCAGGTTTGTCCAGCGGGTATCGTAAGATGGGAGGGGACTGAAATCACTTGAGCAGAGCCTTGTGACCTCCCAGGGCTGTCAGCAGCCTGATGGGACATACCCTGAAACACTGGGCCTTGGTGTAGGCAGAGACAAAGCGATTTGGGGAAAAAAATCTCTGTTGCAGAATGTGGGAAGATTTCCAAGCCTGAGTGATGAGGAAAGCTCCGAAGTCCTCCAGTGTTCAGCTTGGCTGTTGGGTGGGATGCTGTCTATCAGACACAGGGAAGTGTTGAAAGCATCTGATCAGCACTTCTTGTTCTAGCTGTGACTTGGGCCAGCCGTGCTACAATTCATCACAGAAAACCATGGGATTGTGTCTGTTGAAGTCAAGGATTAGAATATGTGGAGTTTCTTCCATTGAGATTTTACCCTCAGGGTATCCAGAAACATTGTCCCAGACGGCTCTCAACAGCCACCTCTATTTAAACATGGTTCTTCACATCTTGTTTGCCATAGTCATTCCTTAGCTGTACTGGCTAAGACATTCAGATATTCTGCTCTTTTTAACCACACAGATCATTTCAAGCACATGTTATTGTGTTGCTATGGTTATATTAGTATTGCAGTTTGCCTTTGCATTTGATTCAAACCCCAAACCAATTCTTCATACGTAACCAAGTGTTCTAACACTAAGATATCACAATTGTTTTTTCCAGCTAATAACAAACATCTCTTCAGCTTTGCTAGGTAATAGGAGGGCTGATGTGTACCGATCTACCCTAAAATTCAATTCGCTCCTCTGAAGCAAATTTTGCAGTCAGTTAAAATTTAGCTGCTTAACTTTTAGGTGAGTAAAATTAGAGAAGATGAACACTAACTGAAGCACACAAATACGGTATTTCCAAAAGAACATGCTTTTGAAAGAGTACGTAAGATGAATGGTGAACAGTTAATGCAGAAAGGGCTTTGGGGTCAAACTATTTGAACCCGTTTCATCTGATTTCTCAATTAAAACACATCTCAGCATAGGATCTGAGAGAAAGAATGGGTTTTTGTCAGAGATTCAAAATGCTGTGCCTTCCTGCTAAGGTGAAAATACTCATAGAAAGTAGCTATGAGACACCTGCAAACATACTATAACAAAACTCAGGGAAAATGAGACTCGGTAAACTCACTTTGAAGGCCCAAAATTAGTCTAAGAGAAAGATACTCATAAAAACCAAAGCCCTTTAACAGTCAGGCACAAGAGGGCACAAGAGCAAATTTTAAGCATCTTTCTTAAAAGAAAGAAATTTTTCACTCTGAGAGTGGTGAGGCAGTGGAACAGGTTGCCCAGAGAAGTTGTAGATGCCCCATCCCTGGAGGTGTTCAAGGCCAGGTTGGATGAGGCTTTGGGCAACCTGGTGCAGTGGAGGGTGTCCCTGCTCATGGCAGGGGGGTTGGAACTAGATGATCTTTAAGGTCCCTTCCAACCCTAACCGTTCTATGATTCTATGATTCTATGATTCTTGTACATCATGTTGGGAAAGGAATACCAAAGCCCTACCACTTCTTTGATTTGTTTCTGTCCAATTTATGGATTAGCTGCGTCCACCAACCCAACTGAAGAGGCAAGCAAAATGTTTGCAAAAGCTATATGAATCATGTGAACGGCCTGGAGAGAGAAAGACTTTCCAGCCACCCCAAGGTATTTTTGTTTTCTCACATAAGCAATAATCCTTATTTTACAGCAAGAAAAGCAACTGTAATGAAGCAATATTAAGTACTTCTGAGGGAAAGCACGGTAGCTGTATCTCTGAGAACACGACGTCTGCGCTTAGCGGCACGTTAAACAGAAAGTGAGAGCCATGAAGCCCCCTGCCTAACTTCCCTACAAGGCACAATGATAATAAAAAGTATGGAGAAGTGAGCAAAAGGAAGGTTATAGTGGAAACAGGAGTCTATCTAACAGATAGACTGGATCGTGAGATACCGCAGGTGTTGAAGGAAAGGGCTTAAATGGACACCCTGCCAATAGATGCATCAGAGGTTAGTTTGGAAGTGTGCAAAGCTGGGACAATGTGGGTAAGACCAGTTACCACTAGTGTGTGAGCAGCCTGCCTGAGATGCATTCAGGTTGACCTGCTCTCTGCAGCATTATCTCTGTCCTCTGGTGTTTGGTTTTTCCATCTAGCACTACATGCTCACCCGAGCGTGAAGGTACGAAGACATTGTTGGAAAAAAAATTTCTCAGTATGACACTGTCCTTTGTCACACTATGGAGAGCATGTCCTGGACTGACTAAGGAGAAATTGAGAGATCTACGGTTGTGATAACACATGACTCAAGGGTGGCCATGGTACAGTGGTGTTAGGCATGTATCTTCAAATCATCAAAAGTCATTAAGAGCTCTGGGCGGGCAGGAGGGACACTGAGAGCAGATCTCAGGCTGGAGCGGACAAGCTCACCAGGAGACCTATTGAGCACCAGAGCAGGGCTGGATTTGTCGCTGAGTCCCAGAGCAAACCGGTACTTTAGAGTTCAACAGCCCCTCTGGATTCAGCCCTGCTGCAAAAGAGATTTGGACCACTCAGCAGACTCTGGGAGTCAGCTGAAGGGAAGCAAATGAAAAATTCTGATATATATGGTAAGTGCTCATAGACACTGTCAGAAAGAACAGCTTAATGACAGTTGTTGCCCATCACAAAAACCTTCCTTGTTGCCTGGACAGCATCCTTCCATCAGAAATAGGACATCATCTCCCATCTGCCTGTCTGAAGGGAGCTCATTATCCACCAGTTGCTGGGGTGCAGTGGTCCCACCATCAGCCTGAGTCCATGAGCAGGGCTATTCCATCTCACAGTCTTTGGAGAGTGACTCTTGAGATTCAGGTTGAATGTTAGAAAGTATTTCTTCTCTGAAAGGGTTGTCAGCCACTGGAATAGGCTGCCCAGGGAGGTGGTTGAGTCCCCATCCCTGAATGTGTTTAAGAAAAGGGTGGATGAACTACTTAGGGATATGGTTTAATAGGGGATTAGGGACAGTTGGACTGGATGATCTCTAAGGTCTTTTCCAACCTAGAAATCTATGAAATCTATGAGACTGGTGGGGGACTCCTTTTCATGCTTGGGATTGGTATAGTGCAAAATCTCAGCACCCCTTCTCTTCTATCGTTTCAGCTCTGGGCTGTTCAACATCACCATCTCCCATCCCAGCCTCCCTCGAGGCTCTCTTTTAGGACCAGTCTTAGTCGTGGAGCTTTAAAATAGGGAGAATTGCTGCAGGAGGCATGCTCAAGGCAGTGCTGCTCTCTTCTTTCCCCCATCTCCCCCTCCTCCTTCACAGTCACGAATACATGAACACATTCACCTAATGCATGGGCTTCTCCTGCCATCAGCTGGCTGCACACCGCAATGCAAGGTGCTCAGTTTGCAAAATCGCACAGAGCCTCAAAGTCAACTCCGTTTGAATGGAAGAGGAGCCTTGACCTCAGCAACTGTTGAATGCTGTCCCTCTCTCCAACCTTGATTAGCAGAGATGCAGCTGGTGCTGGGAGCATGAGACTGGAGAAAAGCAGAGCTGGGGCTCAGCGAGAGGCTCTCTGTGATGATCTGTACTAGTGCTTAATTACGGTTTTGCAGTTAGCAGGAAAAGCGTTGGAAACGTGGAAAGAACTTATAAGACAGAGGTCCAACCTGTAAAACTTTGATGGTAAACAGAGGGGGAAGCATGATTTGCCCTCAATAAGGGCGATGTGTAGTGTGGGCTCCCAGCACATGGGGCACTGAACTGTGTGGGATCAACTTACGGACAAGTGGAAGGGGAAAAGTCCTTCCACAAAACATGATATTTAGTGAGGTGAGTTACTCTGGCATTGTAATGTTACTCAGACATTAATATATTTACAGCAATGCTCTTACTTAATGTCACTATGCTGACATGGGACTGAGGGGACATGGTGTCCCCCCAGGGTTGGTCTAGGTCCACATGTAAATTAGTTCAATCATTAAAAAGTGACTTAAAGGTAGGCTTTTTGTAGCAGTTTTCCAGGAAAATGGAGAAGTCTTTCGTGTGGGTTCTGCCATGCTGCATTGGTTGGGAAACTTACTAACTTAAGTTTTCCCAGTAAAGCTTCAAATACATTGTTTAGTGAAAAGAACGCAATAAACTCAACAAAGTCAGAAATCAATATCAATAATTTTAACACCTTCAAACAACCACCTCAGGGGTCATTTGTTTTCCTCCAGGCTCTTGGGGCAAGCCCATGCCTCAGTTTCCCTCACCTGTGAAATGAAAATGCTCTTATATTTCTCTTACCAGCATACCTGGGTAACCAGTGGAGTCCAAAATCTTCATGTTGCCGGTCATTATCTGGAGAAGCACAGCACGTGTCTCTGTTTCTGTCTGGGACAGGTTGCAGGAAAGACCTTCAGGATAAGGAGATGAAATCACAAATGGTTGCTGAAAGTTACAGCCTCTGACTGCTGCTCCTGGTGTTCTGGGTCAAGATCAGTTCCCATCAGACCTTCAGGTGTATTGATGCGGGCATTCCTCCACCTGCCTCGGGTCATATTGGTTGAGAAGAGAGTCACACAACACCCCAGTTGTGCTGAAGCCGTTGCTTGATAAGGGCTCTGAGAATACGGGACATGCATAAAATAATGTATTTCTAGAACAATAAAGATTGGAAGGAACCTCTCAAGATCTCTAGCTCCAAGCAGGGACAGCCGAAATTAGAGGGCAGAGGCTGCAATGCCTTCAGGCAGCCCTGCTCCATGTTGCACCCTCTATTAGAATAGATGGAAACGCAGTTTAACATTTCTTATGGGATGCAGGGAGAAAGAATAACTCCTGAAAGCAACTCCTACAGCTGGAGAGTCGTTCCAGGGATGTAAAACGGTACCAGAGCCCTGACAGTGCCTATGACAGCCTGCTGACAAACCTGAGCCAGACTGGACACCTGGCATACCAGGACATAACAGGGTAACAGCAAAGGCAGAGGTTGCACAGAAGATACAGTATCTTGGGGAACATGAGGTGGTGCCTGTGACCTGACCAAGTTTCCACATCACAGGCACCTGCTGAGACATGAACTTCCTTTGCTTTGAGAAACTCCTCCAATGTTTTGTTTTGTGTTTCTTTTAGGGGTTTATTTAATGACTAACACTAACTTGGAGATGCTTTTCTTTCCTAGAGAGCAACTACGTTAAGTTTGGAAAAAGGATATCCTTTCACTTGTCTCTTCAATCCCCAGTGCCTCTGGTCTGAAAGCAAACGTGACCCAAGGAACTCCCCTCCAGAGTTTATCTTTCCCTGGGAATCCCCTAAGCTTGGGAAAACCAGATGTTAGAAAGGGATGTTTCGTTAAACCTTACCGCGTGAGGGCAGCCTCTTCCACCTTCCTATGTTAAAAATCCGCCTTCTACCTCCCAAATCGAGGACAAAAGGCTCTTTAGTTCGTTTAAAGTCCCCTGGTGATAATATTGCTCTATGATAGAATCATAGAACGGTTAGGGTTGGAAGGGACCTTAAAGATCATCTAATTGATCATCATCTAATGATCATCTAAAGATCATCTAATGATACTGGCTGCTGGCTGATTTTCAACACGAGATGTTCAAATACTGCCCCATTATAAAAAAGTGTCATCACAGGTCTTCCAAAAAGGATGCCTGGAGCTACAGGAATATTGCTTAAGGATGGTGTTAACGATATTCCCACACCTCAAATTGTGAACACTGAAAGTGTCTGACTAATACAAACATAATGTTACGACTGCTGAGTAGTGGTGTGTGTAATGCTGTGTTTCCAGCAAGTCATCTCCAACAGGCACAAACCAGATTCTTCTGGCTCTTACACCAAGATACAATGCCTACAGCAGATAAATAAAAGCTGATTTTGCTATCCAGAGATTGCAGCAGATTCATCAGCTGCTGTTTGATGGAGTGACCACTGGATGGGGAGAGAACATCTCGCTGAAGGAGGTGAACTATACACATGGGTTAAATATTTTCCCTGGCTAGTGTCCTTTTCTGCCGTTCCGTGGACCCTTGATTTGTGCATTCACATCCCAGTGGAGGTAGAAGACCTGCTTTTGTGGAGCTGAGGTCAGCAGAAGGAGCCAGAGTGGTTTCTTTTGGTGGTCGTAGCACTGCTGTAACCTTAATTTCATAGATTTCATAGATTTCTAGGTTGGAAAAGACCTTAGAGATCATCGAGTCCAACCGTCCCTAATCCCCATTAAACCATATCCCTAAGTACATCATCCACCCTATTCTTAAACACATCCAGGGATGGGAATTCAACCACCTCCCTGGGCAGCCTATTCCAGTGGCCGACAACCCTTTCAGAGAAGAAATACTTCCTAACATCCAACCTGAATCTCCCCTGACTAAGCTTGTACCCATTTCCTCTTGTTCTATCACCCATCACTAATGTAAAGAGCCCTTCCCCTACCTCCCCAGCATCCCTTCTCAAATATTTGTAGGCTGATGTGTCCAAGCTGGCAGCCCTGACTGAGGACTCCAGCCTTGTAGTCCAAATTTCTGGAGAGAGAAGGAATAGCAGTGAATATCATTAAGTAAACTTGTCTCTATGAACGTTCCTTAAAGAGTGGTCCCAGATTTTTCCCTGGGGTACCTTTAGAGAATTTGATGAAGTGTTATGGTTAAGCTCTGTGTGTACGATTAGCCTCTGGAAGAAATCTTCCTTCACCTCTCCAGAGGGAAAGGGTTTTTTCCCATGAACTATGGGGAAAAAAAAAGGTTTTTTTCCCATGAACTTCATCTACCAAAGCATACAGCACCCTCCCATCCTTGCCCCTACCCATACACAGCAGATTTGCCAAAAAGTCCCAACCTGATGAACTATGGCAGTTCTGACTGTGTCGTTTGACAATGTGTAAAAGCTGAATTTATGCAGAAAAATCAAGCTTCGAGCCTGATTCCCCAGCGCCTCAGATTTCCAGACTGTCCCAGCAAGTTAATGAGGAAGATTATCAGTTTACACCCACTTTGCTCGAGCATGAGCAATTGGCTGAGTGTCAGAGCAGTAGTGGATCTGGCACCAGCATTAACATGTTAAGCAAATGAAGAGCTGGAATAAAAGTCATTATATCTGATAGAGCAATTTGTGGATCAGGAGATGGCGTGGTTTTAATCCGTTGGCAAGAAGGAAGGGGAAAGGGGGTGCATCCAGTCGCTGCAAACCCGAAGATAACTACTCTGTGGTTTATTGCGGTGCCGATCCATCCCAATAAGAAAGAAATCGTCAGGCAACTGCCACAGATAGATAAACAGGCAAAAGAAGAATTGGCAGTTTGCTGCAGAGAGATTCATCACCTCATCCTGGCATCAACACTGTGGGAAAATGGTGCATGGGCCGAAAGCAGGTTAGCCTCAGGCCACCCCAGGAATGGTTTGTGTGGAATGAAAGAATAGCTGTGCAAGTCTCTCCTACCTGCCAGCTTCAGGGCTCAACCATGTTAAAACTGGAGGAGATCACAACATGGAGAGATCTCCAGAGTAGGGGTGAAGGCTAAGTGATGGAAAGTTGATTATTGGCATTTCCTTTGGTCCAGTCTGTGCCCTCAAATGAGAGAGAAGACATCCTGGCTCTCACCTTACCTACCCATCCTCCGTGTGGGAGGACATTTACCAGCCAGAGATAAGAGCTGCACCTTTGTTTCGGCATTATGGAAGTAAATTTCTCCCTATGGCTGCCTCCTTTTCGGTGGGAAATGGCCAGTCATATTCCATGAGCTGTCCTGCAGACGAACAGTGGGTGTGTATTAGCTTTTGTGTAGAAGCACTGCTACTGATCCTATAGAAAAATCAGTCTATAATGTGACCATAATTATTTTTCCTTGACGAGAAAAAAGAAAATCTCAGCGTCATACAAAAACAGAACATGTGCAGTGATGGAGGGACATCAGAGGAAATATCTGGGGTGTTTCTGGACACAGCTAGCATTTTAAAAGTGTTGTTTCTCTTTTCTGAAGTTCACTTGAGATCTAGCAGTGTTCACAGATGCTGCACCACATTGACTAGGTTATGCAAGTTGGGATAGACCTACCTCTCCAGCAAGCAGGTAAATTTAGTGTCATAGGGGGGAAAAAAAGCAGAGTCATGAGTTACTGTAGCACCAGCACAAAGGATATACAGGACAATTCATCAACCTGCTCAACAGAGCAGCTTCTAGATGTCTTCTTTAATCTTCTATGCTTTTTTTTTATGCTGTTCCTTCAAGTCTGAGACACCACTGAGGACTGCTTTCAGTCCACGGTGTCATGATGGGAAATTTCTCATGGTGCTCTGACAGTCAATGCCAAAGTGTCCTCTGACAAAAAGGAAGCAGGAGTCAGTCCTCCATAGCAGCTCTCTGTGCTACTCTTTTGATTTAGGGGACAAAATAACCTAAAGCTTCCTCAAAGGTTAATGTTCTTTATGGAAGGATGTCAAGCAGCATCAGGGCCTTCATGAAAGATGTCTCAAAGCTTTAGTATCAGGTGCTTTGAAGGAGCACAGTTGAGTCGGACAAGACACCAGCAAGTTCAAACCAAGCTGCCCCATGCATTATACCTTCCTCTCAACTCGCAGTGATCTGAAAGGTCTGAGCTGCTCCTGCTTCGCCAAGGGTTTTCTCCTTCATTCACTGCTCGTAAGATGTGTCTAAGGGGGAGGCAGGGACAGCCGGATATAGAGCAACTGCTGAGATGTGATGCGTTGGAAAGCAGAGGGCATGACCGGGGAGGATTGGCAACCAGCTGTTTTCTTTTTTCAGCTCTGAACAATGATCTTGAACAAATTCAGTCCACCTTTCTCCAACTATTTCCCTTCCTGCATGTTTTGTCGGGCGTGACTGCCTAATTGGAAGCTTTGGGGTCGCTGTGTGTACTACGTATACGCACGTAGCACCTGGAAGGTGCTCTCACAAGAGCAATAAATCCCACGCATGAGACGATGGCACCGGCTGGCACTGTTCAAAAGCTGTCCTCCGTGCAAAGCTGGCTGCCTCGCAGCAGCGAGGAGAACACATCCCCTTGGAATGCCTTTCTATTTTGTGAGTAAAGTTGCATCTAAGGCACATCCGATGGTGCCTGCTGGCCAGAGCAAGATGCGTTCAGCTTCCTGTTCTTCTAGCGGGCGGTTCTCAGCAGCAGAGATCCGCTCAGTTCACGTTTCTGCCAAGTGCAATTAATCACCATGTGATTAATGGGTTGGTTTCTGTCACGCTCACCCGGGCAAAGCACTGCTTTACTCGAAAGTAAAGAAAAACTAAATGAACAGACATGTTCAGAGAAATGTAGGCTAAGGCAGAACAAAACTTCAGCATTTGATCAACAAACAGCCAGGACAAACATTTTGATACAGAGGAGAGAAATCTGCAGCGCTTTAAGCTCTTAGGCTTTCAATCCCGAAAGATCCAAGCACTGGAGCAAGAAGGAGTCTGTAAAATACCCATAAAGTTTTATTTACAGACCATGTGTCCAAAGCTGAGAGATGGTGGAAAAAGAAAGAGTGTGTTTTGCAAGGTATCAGGGCAGTGAGGGAACAGCAATGAGGGCAAACATGGTCTCATGTCATGTTCTACATACCTCTGGTGTCTGTAGAACTGCTGTTAGGGATGGGTAACCCCCCAGCCAAACTCCACCATGATACCTATGCTATGGAAGTGGGGAGATACTTGCAAGGAGGCAGTTTCACCAGGAAGCTACAGAACATGGGTGACACAGGCATTCCCCCGATACCTCCCACCACCTGAGAAAGAATAACTGGAGGTTGCTGCTGACCGTGGTGTGGTGGGACAGGGTCAGAAAGGACCCATTTCTATTCCCTGGTGGACTGGAGCCATTCCAGATCTGTCTTCTCATGCCTGTGAGTGTTGAAGGATGGAGACTCAAACATTTCCATGGATTTATTTCAAGCAAGCCAAGGTTTCCCTTGTCCCTAGTCCTCTGCCACTAAAAGAGAGAAGTTGTTTGTTTTTCTTCTATAGCCAACATCCTTCTCTTCCCCATATTGACACCTTGGCCAGGTGTGTGCTGGAAGGAGAAGGCCTCATGGAGCTGTACTGCTTTAGAAAGTATCTAAAGCACCTCTATATCATTTTGATAGACCCAAAGAGACCTTGAAGCTACACAGACCTCACAAGAGATACCCTCCTTTTAGGAGAAGCCGGCTTACACTCCGTGCCAAAGAAGGTGGCAAATGAAGAAAGAAAAGAGTTGCAATTCTGTGAACTCGTAAATCACCAGTCTTGAAAGAGGGGGAAAAAAAAAAAAAAAGGCAACAAAAACCAACCCAACATGGCCTTTTTGGTTTGCAGATAAGCACAAAATTTGGCAGGAAAGAGATTAGGGCTTTTTCCAGTCCACCTCTCAGTCGATAATCCCCACAGCAACGGAGCTCTGGGTTACAAACAGCCGCACACGTTCCCCTCGCAAAAAATGGGAAAGACCAGTGGGGCAGGGGGATGGGGCAGGGGACAGCTCATGTTCAACTCGGTTTGCTTGTTGTTTCTTCAGGAAAGAAAGTCTTTGCTATTGCAGAGATAATTATGGCTGTCACTAAGGGAAAGTCCCAACTGATCCCATCCACACAACCTCTGCAAGCAGGGCTGTCCTCTAGAGAGGTATTTTTTCTGTCTTTGCTAATTTAAGGTATTTGGGACCCCTGTGATGCTTCTTGGGAAACTCCAGCCTCACTCTATCAGCTCTTGCCAGCAGCCGAGAGTCGTTACGATTAACGACAGAAGAAAACTGCTAATTGTAGACACGAAGAATTAAGCTGTCACTAACACTTAGAAATCAACGTTAGACCATGGGAGGGAGGGGGGAGGAAGATGACGGTTGTACAATATCTGCACATGCAGCCTCTAACGCTCTCCAGTTCCTCCTGGGGTGGCCTAAATACATCCTGAAGAGAAATGAAAAAGAAATAATTAAAAAAAAAACACCCCAATTTTAATATCAAAATAAATTTAGGAAAAAAAGAAATAATTAACTTTCTAGGAAAGACATGCCTAGTGCCACCAGAGATGCCCAGGGTCCTGCCAGGCACCCAATTGCTACCCCAAAGAATACAGCGAGCCTTGCGTCTTATCTGCTAGACCTGTGTGGGCATCGCAGGTGCCCTGGGACATCTCCAGTGGCACCAGGGAGCTGTGTTCAGGTGGCTTGGTCAAGTCCCTGCAGCTTATCCTGGGGCACAGAAACTGGAGAACCAAATGAAGGAGAACAAACGAAAAGGATCAGGGATGATGGATAAACACAACAGTCAATTCAAGTTGAGGGAAGTGGTGGAAGGAGATACAGAGCAAAGTGTCCACCCACTCCCTCATGCATCTTCCCACCATCCACCAGGGCTGAGCCTGGGGATGCGGGAGGCCAAGGGAGAGCCCTGGAGGTAGCAAGAATCCTCTAAAAGCAAGCATCTTTCTCTGGGATGCATGTTCAGGGCTGGGAAATGACAATGGAAAGACCTCAGGACTCCAGGGAGCACCTCATAGAAACAGTGTAAATAAAAGGGGAGAAGTGTACCTGGAACTGTACTAGGAGGTTCTGGAGAAGATGCTTCTCCCATCTCTGCAACTCTGTGCTTCCATCTCTCACCGAAAACACGGTTGGATGGACCTTCCCAAAGCCCCTCCTGCCCACTCCCAAATGCCTTGGCCATGGTGAAATTCCCACCTACAGCCCAATGCCCTGAGGAAGCCAGACCTTTATCCCATCATTCCTCACATCCCTGACTCCCACAGGGAAAAAATGAAGCAGAGACATGGAAGAAAACTGGAGACAGGACCTCCCTTTGCACAGCAGGGGATATTTTCCTATCTGAAGCTGATTAGATTCGAGCAGAGTGCTTCTTTCCCTTTCCAGAGCTCTCCTTGCAGCTGTGGTGGGGAGGGGGCTGCCGAAGCCTGCAGTAATACGTGGTGCAGCGAGGAGGAAGCCGTGGGCTCAGTGACAGCCATAGGCTGGAGGATGTCGGGTCACACTGTGTCCCCGGAGCGATCCCAGCCCTCTGCAGTGCACAGATGGCTCCTTTCCGTCATCTGACCTCATTGTTTAATCTGACCTGATCTGATGCTGTAATCTAACGGCCATTTTAATCACCACTACGAAGCTGGGATCGTTTCCCTGGGCTCCACCTCGAATTCCTTCCCTGTGAGGGCACAGGCACAGCCCCAGTGCCATCCATCTGAGGGGATGTCCTCAGCTAACTCCTGCATGGAGCTGCTCCCAACTCATATAGAGGAGATACTGCTGCCCACAGCCATCACCGTTCTCTGCAGAAAAAGGAAATTTCCTTTTTATTAAATCAGCCGAAGTTTCTCCTACAGTTGCTAGATGTGCTCCTAGAGACGTAACACATCCCAATCACCTGTCCTAGGGGTTTCTAAGAACACTGGCAATTTATTATCAATGCTTCAGTAGCATTTGGGGGGCCTCTTAGAAAGATCTGGTGGTTAGGGTTGTAGCCTTGGTCACCAGACACTTGAGTTTGTCTCTGGACTCTGCCAAAGACACCCTGTGCATGACCTTGGTCAACTCATTTAGTCTTGGTGGCAGTACTTAAACCTTTGGAAGCTTTCCCAAGTTTCCTGCTCTGTGTTTTCTTCTGGTCCTGCTCTGACTCTCTGTTCAGACTAAGGCAGGTACAAGTGATCCCCAGCCCTTCCCCATGGGAAGGCAGCAGTTAGCACAGCCTTCAGCAAAGATGCAGTGGTCTCCAGGTCCGTGTCTACAGACCTCCTTGCCTCAGTTCTCCCTCTGTAAAGGTCTCAACTCAACCTCTCCATATCTATATCCCCAACACAAGAAGGACATGGAGCTGTTGGAGCAGGTCCAGAGGAGGCCACGAAGTTGATCCGAGGGCTGGAGCACCTCTGCTATGGAGACAGGCTGAGAGAGTTGGGGCTGTTCAGCCTGCAGAAGAGAAGGCTCCGGGGTGATTGTATTACAGCCTTCCAGTATTTAAAGGGAGCCTACAGGAAAGCTGGAGAGGGACTTTTTACAAGGATGTGTAGTGATAAGACAAGGCGAAATGGCTTTAAATTGAAAGGGGAGATTTTGATTAGATATAAGGGAGAAATCTTTTACTCTGAGGGTGGTGAGGCACTGGAACAGGTTGCCTAGAGATGTTGTGGCTGCCCCATCCCTGGAAGTGTTCAAGGCCAGGTTAGATGAGGCTTTGAGCAACCTGATGTAGTGGAGGGTGTCTCTGACCATGGCAGGGGGATTGGAACTAGATGATCTTTGAGGTTCCTTCCAACCCAAACCATTCTGCGATTCTGTGATTCTGTAATTCTGTGATCCTATACCCATGATTAAAGCAGCAAAGAAGAGATGAGTGGGCACACAAGGCAGCTGAACAGGGCTGCAGGCACTGATGAATCCTGACGAACTGCACCCAAATCACGTCTCAGCCCACATGATAACATTTGTGATGGTCCTGCCTGTACCCAGCCGTACACACACACATCCCCACATAGAGGCAGAAAGGATTTATTCCATCCCCCGCTCTGCCCACGGCCTCAGAGGGTGGGAAGGGACCTGAAAAGGTCACGCTCTCCATTACATCCCTGCGAGGCAGGATCAACTCTCCTCTGGCCGCCCGCTGACAGATGTTTGTTTAACCTGCCCTTAAAGACCTCCCGTAAAGGAAGGCCCACATCCTGCCCCCAGCTATCTACTTCTCGTCTCTCTGGGGTAACTCCGAGGGTTTTCCCACGCTGTCCGAATTACATCGTGCTACCCCAAGCTACGGAGAGCTGCTCTGCCCTCGGGGAGGGCAGTCAGTCGCTGCAGCTCTTTTCCCAGACTGAAGGAGTAGAAGCAATTTGCTAATACCTTTGCAGTGAGGGAAAATCTATTCTGAGCTGTCTTTGCCTCCCGTCAACACACAGCCCCTAATTCACAACCCCGTCAGCGTCTAGGAGAGACTTTGGTTCTGCCAGGGTCTGTCTGGCAGCAGAACTGGTCTCAGCTCTACCTCTCCCATGACGCAAAGCCCTACTCCCTGCAATGTGACAGCAAGAAATGAGAATAAAATATTTCTTTACCTCTAATCTGTCCCCACCCAGGGCTAATCCGGGATGTCTCTTATTCAGTTTTCTTGTTCCACACACTTTGCCGTACTACGGTCTCCCCAAACTCTCTGTTTTGATAAACTTTGCCCCCACCCCTCTCTGCACACCTTGCTGAAAGGGTACTAATAGCTCTGCTTCGTGCTCCTACAAGGAATAGCCCTCAGGTGAAGGTGGACTCTGCAGAGAGAAGGTCCAGCTTCCCAAACACCTTGGAGTTCTCCATCCTTTCACTATGGATCATTTACTCTGGTTTTCCTCTAAGATTAAAGAGGTTGGCAACTGGTGGGCAAATCTTTATGCCAAGACTGTTGTCTGGTGGAAAACCCTCTGGCCTGGGTTTGAGATGGCACTTTGTTAACTTGGTGCTGATCCCCACCTGCAGCGTTTCCAATCTCATGGTAAACATCTCCTCTGCCCCCAGCTGAAGTTTTGCCACCGCCTATTTTAAGGAGACTTCTGACACCTTCTCCAAGACACTTATTTGCCTTCTGATGGTGAAGCTGTCACATTTTGCTGCTTTTCTCTGCCATCAAGGGTGCTACAACTGCAATGTAATTCTAGGAATCCCGCAACACACCGTTACTGCAGCAGCTGGGGTGTTACCTCAAAAATGCATACTCATGTCCAAATTGAAAGAATTAGGAATACCAATTCTTCTATTTCATGCAGTATTACATTGACTTTCTTGCTGAAACAATTTTCACTGCCGTATTGTCCCAGTGAAACCGCTCCCAGATGCCTGAGCTTAGACTACAGATCTGGCTGTGAAGCCAGGTCTCACAGATTCTCTCAGGTGAATTTCTTTAGAGCTTGGAAATCCTGAGGGTTTTTTTTGTGTCAAGTTCACTTTATTTGATTTTGTAGGCTGAAAAGTAAGGACTAGATCTCCCTGTGGCCCTATTTTAACCATGTTATTTAAATGTGTTGTCACGTTGGCCTCAGTACTGCCTGAAAAATACAGATCTGCCCCCTTGGAAAGCTGTGGCTTACAGGGACTGCAGACAGGAGAATGATTTCTTGGTGCATTGCACCAAAGGATTTAAGTGCAATGTGCTCTCTTGGTTCCCAGGCACCTCCTAATTAAGAACTGATTTAAGCTTGGGCATTGCTTTGTAACATAACTGCTGTTTTACAGGGACTAGAGCTCTGCCAGGGCTGGCTGCACCAGTCACATCCTGGGGATTCAGAGACCTGGGGCATCTGAGACCAGGTTCTTTTAAATGTAGATGTATTTCATTGGCAGAAAGGGTTTCTTACCCTTTCTTCATCTCTCAGCCCTGTGGCACAGTTTGCATCTCAGGTGTGTTAGGCAGGATGCAAGCTGTGCTTGCAGAGGGCTTTAATCATAGAATCGTATAATCACAGAATGGTTTGTGTTGGAAGAGACCTTTAAAGATCATCTAGTCCAATTCCCCTGCCATGAATAGGGGCGTCTTCAACTCTAGATCAGGTTTCTCAGAGCCCAGTCCAACCTGACGTTGAATGTTTCCAGGGATGAGGCATCTGCCATTTCTTTGGCCAACCTGTGCCAGTGCTTTACCACCCTCATCGTAAAAAAGTATCTTCCTTATATCTAGTCTAAATCTACCCTCTTTTACTTTAAAACCATTAACCCTTGTCCTATCGGAACAGGTCCTACTAAAAAGTCTGTTCCCGTCTTTCTTATAAG
Source organism: Tauraco erythrolophus (assembly GCF_009769465.1). Classification (NCBI taxonomy): domain Eukaryota; kingdom Metazoa; phylum Chordata; class Aves; order Musophagiformes; family Musophagidae; genus Tauraco; species Tauraco erythrolophus. The sequence goes on from NC_141468.1 coordinate 3,668,853, forward strand.
CCCATTTTAAGTACCAAAAGGCTGCAATAAGATGTCCCCAGAGCCTTCTCTTCTCCAGGCTGAACAGCCCCAACTCTCTCAGCCTGTCTTCATAGCAGAGGTGCTCCAGCCCTTGGATCATCTTCATGGCCCTCCTCTGGACCCGCTCCAACAGCTCCATGTCCTTCTTGTGTTGGAGGCCCCAGAACTGAACACAGTATTCCAGGTGGGTTCTCACAAGAGCAGAGTAGAGGGGCAGAATCCCCTCCCTCGACCTGCTGTCCACCCTGCTTTTGATGCAGCCCAGAATACAGGGTTATGTGGGTGTAACAGACAAACCAAGTCCTGCTTCCAGAAACCACACAAAAACCAGAGGAACAGCTCCCTTCTTTCACTGGCTTCTCCCATCTGATTTGAGGTCAGCCTGCCACTGCTGCATCATCCAGGCACTTTTCCTACTCATGGGCCTGTCCATGTTAAATGGACAATAGACACAGGGCTTCTGCTCCTCCCTCTGAATAATTCATAACCTCTGCAGTGGCCTCAAATCATCTCTTAACTTGCAGCAAATGTTTTTCTCTGCCCAGCCTCATCCATCTCGTTGAACTGTGTCTGCTCTCGCGTTGTGGTGTTTACGTTCTTCAAAGAACCGAAAGCCGTTATCCTATCTTTGCCTTAGTCATAATTTGGCCAGGACTTACACATTTCTTTCTCCTTTTATTTTCTAATCTGCCCTCTCAAGTCTCTCCCTTCAGGAGACTGGTCTCACAGGCTGCTTGGGTTTCTCTGTTTATCTTGGACCAGGAACAACTTTTTTGAAGTTCCAATAACGCAGATTCTGCAAAGCTAGCTGTGAAGCAAGAGACTTTCACACTCAACGAGCTCATGGGTGGCAAAGTGCCAAGGGACAGCTGTTGAACTGAAAAGGGATTAGTGGAGCTAGGTGGATGCCCTTGAGCAGTAAATCCCCAGTCCCTTGGGTATCTCTTCTCCAGAGGAGAGACTGATGTGGACTAGGCTGTCCTACCCTGATCCAAACTAGTCGTCAGGATCATAGCACGGATCTTGGCAAGAAGCTCCTGTGAAAGTTGCTTGAAGAGCACATCATGGGTCTGTGTGACAGGGGAGGGCAGTGTCTGCTCTCTAGACCCCAGGCTGCAGGACCACTTGTGCCTGAGAAACCTATCTTTTCCAGGGGATACGTGAGACTGGGATTTAGTTAGGTGGCCCACCAGCTGATGGCAAGGTACGGGCTTGCCCCTTCTCAGTCATTATCGTAGCATGCAAATGAGATGGAAATCACAGCTCACCCCAGCCTGCTGGGTCTGGGTGGTGGGCTGTTGGAGGGAAAGGCATTCAATAACAGCAGGAGAGGAGAAGGAAGGAGTCAGTTCTGCAAGTCCATCACTGCATGCGTGAGAGGTGGCAGGTCTGATTGCTGACTAACGGCAATAACGTGAGAAAAAGGCTCTTGTTTTCACTTTGGGATAAGGCTAGATTAGACCCCAGCAGAGTTAATGAAACAAAATGCTGCCAGAAAGCACTGAACCACTACAGCCCTGGGGCTTGGACTATACTTTTAGGCTGCCTGAGAAGTTATCAGTACTTTTGGTCCACGCAGACTGAAACCTCTTGGTACTCACTGCAACTTCCATCGAGTTTGGAATGGATGAGAAGCTGACATGAGAGTGAATGGTGCCTGGAGGTCCTCTCTCTTACCCTGCAGAGCAACATCTTTTGATGGCATTAGCACTGGGAAGAGGTGGTACAATCTTGGCACAGTTGTGCCATTCAGTCAGGCCACCAAAAGCAAGTATAGGCTTTCTGCGTAGGCTTAGTCTCACTGAAAAGAGAGGAAAAAACAGCATTTCTGTAGACACTGTTTGTCTCCTAACCTTTATAAAAATAAAGGCAGTCCGGAGGGCACTGAGATCCTGAGGGAGCAGCCAGGAAGGGTAATGGGACACCAGGAATCCTGTTCTTGGCTCATCACAGATGTGTGTTGAGACTTTGGCCAACTCCACCTCTCTTCTCCGTTTTTCCCACTGCCTTTTGTGTCGTTCTATTGGAAGTTCACAGGAGGGTTTCTCTGTGGGCGTGCGTGGGTGCTCGCATGTGTGTGCAACACGCTGACGTCTCTCAGCACAACCGCAATATAAATTATATTGTGTCAAATTCTTCAAGTGGTGATATTGGTAGAGTTTCCTCCCTCAGAGACTTTGCAAAATAGCTACCTGTGAAATTAAATTAAACATTGCTTCTCTTGGGGTTTAAACAATACACTCCCTCTAGCTTGGGCTAAGGATTTCTTTATACTATATTACTTTATAGATTAATACAGCGCAGGAAATTAGTTACCTCTTTTCCAGTAAGACTTTTTTTATTTTTCCTTGCAGATTTTAGATTTTCAATTTACAAGGAAAAGTTAGGGGCGGCCGCAGGAAATCCCATGTATGTGAGGAATGTGACCTTAAGATCTGGTTCCTGGTACCTGGTCTGTTCTGCTCCTTGGATCTGCTCTGCCTCCCTCAGCTGATAAGAGAGCTGCTGGGTCTACCCGCCACGCTCGTTCAATTACTCTCGGCACTGTCTTTTGTCTCTGGTGGGCCCTGGACGGGCACAAATCAAAGCTGTCACGTCCTGCAGAGCCCTGCTTTGGCCTGGAGTGCAGAGATCTCTGAACTCTGCCTTGCTGCAACCATTTGTTACAGGCAGGAGAGGTGTGGGGTAGAAATCCGGATGCCTCTTTTGCCTCGTCCCCCAGCCTCGGACACTAATCTTGAAGGACGAGATGTTGCAGCACTGAGTTGGCCAGAGCTCATCTGGTGATCCAGGAGGGAAGACCAAGGCGTGATTAACATCTGATCATAGCAGGGATTTGAGGGACAGAAAAATCTTCATGAATATCCTTTTTGTGTTCCGGGTCATCAAATCTCAGGTAGACACCCCGAAGGAGTGTGTGCATGCACACACATGCACAAATACCCTAAACAAATCCATTCAGGGAAAAATAAAAATCCCTGTCTCACTTTGCCAGGACCTTTTTTTATTTCTTCCTCTTGCTGCTGTCAGCTGAGGCTTGGAATCCTGTTGGGAGCAGTTTTCCCAGTGAGCTTGGTGCCCACCTCCGCTGCCCCCATGACACCTCTCTCCATGAACCCCATGACCAGGGCAGATGCAAGAGATGGCAGAAGGCAGCCCTGCTGGAAATCTGGCCAGGGTTGGATTTGGCCAGCAACTGGCAGGCAGGTACCATCACGTCCCGGAGGTCACTAAGCCATTGCCAATATTTTCCGTGCAGAGCTAGCTCAGGGAGGACCTTTCTGAAGTGCAGAGGGCAGCAGTTTTATCTGTTGCAGCTGGCTATCTTTAGAAGATTTTAATAAAGCAATGGGCTTAAAAACATTCCTCCCTTCAGCCTCCTTGGAGATGTTTAACCCCATCAGGCTGTGTGGTGAGGAGGAGAGCTTTTGAAAACCAATTACATTAAAAAAGGAGATCTGGAGGAGTCTTCAGTCATCTCCTCTTGAGCCAGTCCTGTGTTAAAGGGATGATTCCACCTTCCAAACCATCCTTGTGGATAATTATGCGTGTAACAGCCTTAAAGAAAATACAGGTGCCCAAAGCCAGGCACAAAAGGAAACCAGAGTATCTGTTGTGCACTAGCTCCACTGGATAGTATCCTTATTGTATAGGTATCAGAGATCTTTTTGTCATTTATTGAGTGTGCGAATCATTCCCATGTTTCTCCCATAGAAGATATGGCTCAAGCATTTTTTCCCTTGATTTTGGCAGTTTGAGAATTTTGGCTGGGAATCTGGAGAGGAACAAGGCCATGAACTTCTAGTGAGCAAAGAAGAGGCAGTAACTGTGTCCCAACAGCAGCCTCTGTCCCCCTGACCAAGGAAGTCCCTACTAGATGGTCATCTAGCTCCTGTCCTTCTGCACACCTGACATGTCGAGTATGACAGCTCCACAGGACCCATAGTGCACTGCCCAGCAGGTATGGTTCCTGAAAAACAGTCTGCAAGGAAAAATCCTTATTTAATTGGTGTTGCAGGGAGACCCTGCAAGCCTTGCAAGTCCAGTAGACTAGTAGATTATGACAGAACGTCCTGAGCTTGACGCTCCGCATTGGCCCCCAGGGAACGCTGTCGTTTGAGTGACTGTCTGCCATCAGGGTGTTTGCAGTCTGGATCTACCCTAGGGACCTTCACAAACCATGACCCTGAGCTTGCCCGCCTGCCTGAAGGCATTATCTAATCATCCTTCAAGATTGTTCCGGAAGGAAATGAGCTTCCCTTCCCAGCAAAGCCTTTTCCACTGACAGAGATGGAGCACTGGTGAACTGAGAGGTGCAGAGCCAGCTGCAGAGAGTTATGACCTTCCTGCCCAGGTCTTTAAGGAGAAAAGCTTCTCAATGTAGCACTTCTGTTGGTTGCATGGAAACCCAGACCTTCACAGTCTGTTTTCAGCTTCAAAGCAGAGCTTTGGGCTCACAGCCCACTTTTCAAAAGCGGTCAAGCGCTTCTTCAAGCAATAACAGTAAAGAGCTCCACGTTTCTAAAACTAACCTGTTTTTTCATGACAGGAACAATTTTCAGAAGCATAGTCATGAAAAGCATAGCTAAAGTGTGCCAACACGACTGTTTCCAAAGGCCATGTGTGTGTGGGAAAGAAAGGGCACAGGAACACGAACCGGGGCCATGGTTGTGGCACGCTGCTGGGAATACATCTCCTGCCTGGACTAGCTATTGCTGGTGGGGGACCACGACACCAGGGTAAACGTGCACCCCAGCAGGGAGTGCCCTGAAGGACAGTGAAGCCCCAGATAAATGAGAGCACCAGAAATGCATGTCCAAAAGAAAGATGGGGCGAGGGCCATGCCAAAGACACTAAGTAAAGGCAGGTTTTTCTCTTCTTTTCCCATATGTCCTTCAACTCTGTTCTCAGCAAGGTTAGGAGACAATGGAGAAAAGTACTGGGTCATTCTGACACCATTGAATGTGGAAAATTCACCAATGTTTTCTGCTCAGAATAGTCAGCATTTAAAACAAGTAAAACTTTGACTTCACTGGGGTTTAAAATCTAGTATCATGTTCGTTTCAATGTTTTTTTTCCTAGACATTCTCAATTCGTTACGAACAAAACCCAAGAACCTCATACAACAGTCCCAGTGGCTGAGGATGAACAAGAAACACTAAAAAAGTGCATCAGAATTTTCTGGAAACATCACCTGTAGGATTTCTATGTTGGTTTCCCCTTTCTTGGCTTTCTTGATACACTGTCTAAAGTTTCTGACCCACGACTACCCGGTGCATGGAGCAGGTTCTGCTTCTGCTTGCCCCAATAAGCAACACAAGGCGAATCTTTCCTTGAGCTTACAGTATATTTTGAGTTTAAAATATGGTCCAGACATTGCCTCTACAACATCCCTGTGCTTGTATTTTCCAGCTGACTGTAAAAGGGACTACAGCCTTGAAGAGGTAGCTTTCCTTATTGCTGCCATCACTGTTCTCTTACAAATGAGGTCCTAAGGGGTCCAGCAAGCTCTGAAGAGCTGCAGTATCACAGGCTCCAATGCAGAAGACAATAGGAAGAGGTTACATGATTTTAAAATAAAGGAAGAGTCTAATCTCATAACTTTATTCTTCTGTTTTTATTGTCCATTGCTCCGGGTTCATGCTCAGATATCGGTCACGTGTCTACAGGGATGGTTAGATCCAGGTCTGGTTTTGCGTGTTTACCTCCAAGGATGGTGAGTGCCCAAGCCACCACCATCGCAGCCACCTCTGTGAACACAGATAAATTCTCAAATAATACATCTCTCTGTGTGTAATAAATTGCTGCTGGATCCAACAGATGTTAGCTGACTGCACCATGCAAACCCTGACTGTTGAGCAGGATCTAAGCATCACTTATTTCCTTGTAGACCTCTAATTCCCAATGTAACTTCTGAAGTCTTTTGTGGTAGAAACTCACATCCTAATTAAGTGAAGGAATGAGAAAAAACAGCTGCCTTCCTGAAAAGAGACCCTCCTTACGAATCTCATGTTAACAGGAGGAGCAGGAAGATGCCAACAGCTGCATGAAATCACTATAATTAAAAAAAAAAAAAAAAAAAAGCTTTCCAGTAAGCAGATAGTTGTGGGTGTCCTGCAGCAAGGAAAGGTTAATTCCAGCCTCATCTCCCAGCTGGGTCCGTGAGGACAGAGGTTAAAGATGAAGCTGTAACATACACATGTCAACACAGCTCAGATTCTGCCTAACGGTCGTCCTCCTGGAGTCTGTTCCAATTAAACTTCTCCCCCCTGTTCAGTAAAGAGAATCCACCTTTCAGCACGCTTTAATGCAGTCAAAAAATAAGTGTTATTAAATATGAATGCTTAAGAGGTTGTGTCTCTGCTTGAGACGTCTGGTCTCATACCTTAAAAGACAAGCATTGAAAAGTGAGATCTCTTGGGGACTACTCGCTAGACAAACCACTGAAAATAACTGGAAGCTGGAGAATATCTGGAGGGGGGTATTACACGTGCTTGCCCTGCTTGGATCCCTCCCTTGGGGTCTGCTTGCAGCCACTCTTCTATTGGCTTTCCTCTTACAGACAGCAGCAGGCTGTCCCACCAAAGCCAAACAGACCTCTCTAAGAAGGGGAAAAGCTAGAGGAAGAGGAGAAAAATCTGAAAAAAAAAAAAGAATGTTTAAAGCCCAGATGTTCCTGGAGGTGTCCAGGGACTTGGTAGTCTGCCAAATGGTGCTCTGGCTGGAGTCCTGGCAGGACAAGGGAACAGAAACTGTCCCTGTCATCACTGGGATCTGCTGTCCTTGTTTGCCTCCTCGCCAAGGCTGAGGTTGACAAGGAGATCCTGTGATTTGCTGAGGCTTTGGAGGATGAAGGTATAAATAAAAAAATGAAGGAAAAGAGCAACTAGGACCTCAACACGAAGCTCTGGAAGAGTGGTTTGCAGCCTGGCTCGTTTGATGCACTGCAGAAAGGTCATGAGTCAGAGGATGCTGCAAACCATGTTGTGAAGATGCCTGTATGCCCTGCAAGAGCTTTTTTCCCAATAGAAGCACAATCTAGGGTGCTTTCTGGCTGGCTGTGGGCTAACATGCCTAGGTAATCCCCTATCAAATAAAATATATTTAGTCAAATATAGCTTTGAGTCCACTTACACAGCTTAGTGATGGCTAAAACATGTGAGTTGGGCAGGGCACTCTCTAAAGTATTTTAGAAAGATGCAGCAATCTCCCTTATTTTACTGGTAATAAGGGAGATTAATTCCCTCAACGCCTATCCTGAACTTCTTCGCTCCCCACAAACGTTGTGTCTCATCAGGGCCCCAGGATCTACTCCTAACCAGTATTTTCCTCCATGCAACCCTTACTCAACCTGCCCTTCTGCCTTGCTCCACCATGCCAGAATGCTGTTGTGTTAAAACAGTGATGTACCGAAGCAGCATTGCTCATTCTGAGGTACCAGAAGGCCACTGCTGCTCTGTTGGAGATCAGAATGCTGTCCTTGAAACGACTGCAAGGAAAACAAACAAACCAGCCCTTGCACGTGCAGTCCCACAAGGTTAGCAGGTACGAGCTGGTGATGGTTCGCAGCCACCAAGGTGTCGATTAGCAGATCCTGTGCTCATCCTCTCCAGAGCTTGGGGTATTTTTCCAACAAAATTAAATTGTTCTTTCATTACCAATCTCAAGAAATGCAATTTAAGTTTGGAGTTTGGAAATTGCACGGGAATGCATGGTATAAAAACATGGGGAGCTGCATAAGCTGTGGAGAAGATTGAGAAAGACATTTACTAAATCCTTGCAAGACTGCAGAGCACCATAAATCTTATACCTACCTGAAATTTGATTCCCTTCATGGGGGGTCTGGGTGACCTTTATCTCTAAAGATTTCCTGTGGGCTTTCAACCTCTTGTATTTTGAGCTTTGGACAGCTCTAGTCAGGGAGTTGATTTTTTTTCTTCTTCTTAAATTTTTGTCAGAAATAAACCAGTGTTTTAAGTGATTTTTTTTCCTTGGAATATGCACGGATATTTTTTCAGGTGACCACATTTTTCGTTTGTTTGTTTTGTTGGCAAAAGTGTTTCGTTAACAGTGTTTTTTAAGCATGTTTTGTTTGGTTGGTTTGTGTTTTACAAAAGCCCCAGAAGGGAAAAAAAAAAAAAAAAGATGTTCTTCATCAAAAAGGCTTAATTCTCAAACTGAAAGGTTTAGGGAGACAATTTCGGGGTGGGGGGGGGGGAGAAAAAAAATTAAAAACTGAAAAATGGAAAGCTGTGGTCGTAGCGAAGTGTTTGTGTGCAAAGATGGGAAAGACTTTTTAGCAGGGTCTGTAGCAACAGGACAAGGGGCAATGCTTTTAAAATAAAAGAGGTCAGATTTAGATTAGATCCAAGGAAGAAATTTTTTTATGATGAGGGTGGTGAGGCACTGGAGCAGGTTGCCCAGAGAAGTTGTGGCTGCCCCATCCCTGGAAGTGTTCAAGGCCAGGTTGGATGAGGCTTTGGGCAACTTGGTGTAGTGGAGGGTGTCCCTTCCCATGGCAGGGGGGTTGGAACTAGATGATCTTTAAAGGTCCCTTCCAACTCAAACCATTCTATGATTCTCTTCACGTACAGATGTGAGTGTGTGTATCTGCATGAGCATGTTTGTAATGAGTGAGCTACCACCCACACACCCATAGCTACAAGTAAACCAAACATTTCACAAGCCTGCTTGGTGGCCAGCAGACAGGGTGAGGCACTATCCAACTTTTTAAGTTCCCATGGTGGGCCCGTCACCTGCCAGTTTAACAGGCTAGTGCAGACACAGCCTGGGAAGTAGGTTACTGTACATATCCTCACGAGTCTTAATGTCCCAGCAGCCGGTGGAAATTTGGGTGGTAATTCTGTGTTTTAGAAACAGCAGCCTCAAAGTCGATTCCACCCATGCTCCCAGAGATCTTGGTCCTCACAGTACATGGCAGGTGACCACAGATTCAGTGCTGCCCTCTGGCACACAGGCTGAACCATGTACTAGGTGGAATATCTTAATTTGGAGACATTTTCTTCTTTTTTGCCTCGTCAAGAGTAGAAATACTGTTGTTTATACAACACACAATTCAGACTAGTGTAAATGCTTTTACCAAGTGTAAGTCCTCCTGGGTCATGAGGAGAACAGAGTTGGTCTGAACATGTGCATGATGTCCAGCCAGGCGAAGCAGTGCTGCCTTCAAATGGGTGGCTTCACAAGGATGGTTTACATGCCCTTTTGGAGGGCAAGGACAGTCCACTTGTCTGAGAATAAAACTCAAGGAATGTTCTTGGAGGATTCCCTTCTCCATCATCTCATCTTGTTTGGCCCATCAAACCATATGGGGTTTCTGAGCCTCAGGTCTGTGGTTGGTTCCTCTCATTCCTGAAATGGAGGATGGCATAAAATCCAAAGAAGAAGAGCAGCCCACCCTAACAGCTTCACAGGGACACTTGATCGTGGATGAAGAAACTATTGAGAAAGACTGTGGGATGAGGCTGGTCATAAGGAATGGGAGACATTCCTTTCTACGCCACTTCACTGCACCACTCTGAATGACTGATATCACTGTAGTGCCATTCGCAGGGCTGGTTTGCCCAGAAAGCTAAAGCACTGGCTAAGAGACAGTAACCCTTCTGAGTCAGTTGTGATTGATGAAGTCTCCATACATAGTGACCTGAATGAGGATAAATCATAGAATCATAGAATCAGGGAATGTTTTGGGTTGGAAGGGACATTAAAGATCCTCTGATTCCAACCCCTCTGCCCAGGGCAGGGACACCTTCCACTAGATGAGGTTGTTCAACCAAATGGTGAAAAGGTAGAAAAGTTATCGCTTTGGGAACTAATAATATTGAATAAGGGCAGCAATAAGAGAAGAAAGAAGCCCTCTACACCTTCATCAGGAAGTGGAAGACCTTGAGTACTCATAGATGCTGAAAACCGTTTTTTTCATCAGAGGTATTTCTAACACCTCTCCTTCACTCCCTGTTCCTTCCTCTTTCTTCACTCCTTCATTATTCACATTTGTCTGGTTTGTTGTCTCCTTCATTATTCAGCTCTTTTAGTTTTTAGACAGCTGGATCTGGTTGGCAGGTCTGGCTGTGCAGGGACTCACACCAGTATCTTGGTGTCCCACCAATGTCTCCTAGAGGATGAACCCAGCCTCTGACACCTGCGTTCTTCAGGGCTTGCTTCTCTGCCATGAGGGGGTGAAGACCCATGTACACACACCTACCAACTGCAGTCCTCTCCTCCTATGTAACACTCCTTCAGTTAGTCCAGCAAGGAGATCTGGCATCCCATCCTTCAGTCTTCCCCCTGTTGGAGATGGTCCTTGTGTCAGAAAGGACAAGTCAGCGACACAACCTCTTTCCCAAGACTTGACAAAAAGTGTGTGCTGTTAACAGAGGACAGGAGGGTTGAGACTATCTGTTGCTTCCTTCCTTCCCCTGGAAAACCTGATCCTGCCTATCCTTAGCCTATCCTTGGTGAACCTCTCCAGAGAAGAGTTGTAGCACCAAGAAAGGTCTTGGAGCCACCACGTTAGAGACATCTCCGCCATTGCTCTGAGGTGCAGATTTAAGCAAGAAGGATGCACGGAGCCTCATCCTCCTTTTTCTGCAAGTATAATGAGCCAATCAGTTTGAACTCAAGGCTGACATAACGCAAGGAGTCGTGGGGGGAAATATTCCTGCAACCCCTCCCTTGCAACACAACGTCGGCGTGAGTCGAGATACACAGCTCCCTTCCTCCATCACCCATCCAGGTAAACCCTACTCTGTTATATCACAACCATTCTTAGTTTTCTTAGTTTTCTCTTCACTTCTGAGTTTGCTTTTCTTCAAAATAGGAAATAAAAGGGGTGGGATTGCTCTTTTTTTTTTTTTTTTTTAATTGAGCACTCATTTGCAGCAAAGCGAGAAATGAGGACTTGCATCAGGCGAGCACACTAGTGCAGAACAATAGCAAAGATCAATAAACAATTCAATCCTTTCTGAGAAAATATCGGGAACCAAATAAAGTGCACATACACATGAACAGCAAAAACCAAACACGCTGCATATTAATTCAAGCCAAACGCTTTTCCAGAGTTGAACTTGAAAAACATAAACAAGTCACTAAAAAAACAGAGGAAATTGGCTGGCATTTCCCAGTCTTCCTTTCACAGCTTTTGAAGATATTTGATAAGAGATCCTCTCAGTATTTTGAAGTCAGGGACAGCTCATTTCCAATGCCAACTGAACGACAGAGTCATTATTTTCAAAGGAAATAATGGATTCCGTTCCTGCTACATAAAGACCGAAGTCCATCTTATGGATCACAGCTCCTGCTCCAGTGGGACAAAGCAGATCAGAAGATGCCTGAGAGCTCCCAGGCAGAGTGCTTCTGATCAAGGGGACTGCTTAAAGAACAAATACCCAGAGGAAATGGAGTCAGGCTCTGAGAAAGTGGCCCCTTCTGAAGACACGACCTTTTATCACTAGCATGACACATTTAATACTTAAAGCTTTTTTCAGCCTCAAGTCCCAGTGGCAAAAACCTATTTCAAGCAGAAGTCTGGCTCCACCACTTGGCTATTTCCATTGATTTTCCTTGGCAGCTGCATGGATGTTCCAGGGACTGGGGCCACTGGAAGGGCTTATCTCAGCAGTTCCCAAGTTGTAGAAAACCTTAGGGTCATTCAGAGTAGTCTACATACACACACACATACACTTGCAAGCTGAACCCATGCATGTGAATGCACAGATATTTAAACTTGTCTTGGCATCTTTTCCTGGGGCAAGCAGGCAGCTGTCTGGGCAGAAAACACAGCTTGAATATCTCAGCTTCTTCTGCCCCTACTCACAACTCAGTGGTCACCCAGGAGTCATTGCCAGGATGCCACACTTTTCTCCTCTTGTAGGATGGTACGACTGCAAAACAGTTTAGCTGGCAGATAAAATTACTTCTAGGTTGGATAGATACCCTCCTAAATATCTCTCTGTGGCTCATAGCAGCATGAAAGTGCTCAGCAGAAACACTACCGCTTGCTGTAATGAGCATAGCTTTCTGCTCAGGGTGTGTGTACTCTTGCTAGGACAGATCTGGACTGAGCTGAGTGACCTCCACTCCTCCACTCTGTTCCTAAGAGAATATTCAAATCTGAACTGCCATCAGGCCAACAATAGCTGCTGCAGATGGAAAGCAAAGCGACCATGGGGGTTCAGAAGTTTAAGCCTATTTTCATGGCTGTGTAGACAAAGTCTATTCTTTCAGTGCAGGCAAAGCTGTCAGCATCTATTCTTGAAAAGTATCTGTGCTAGGCTAACCAACTGATAGTTCCTGGGGAAATCCAGAGAGAAAGTTCATAAAAATTTCCCGGGGACATCAGCTCAAAAAGTGTTGATTAAAACATGCCAGTGGACCTCCGCTTTGTATTCTTAGTAGGTGATGTGTTGTCCTTTCTTCTACAGTCATTAGCTCCTGGTGGTGTTCCTCTCCTTTAAATATTAAGGCAGCAGAGATGATCAGATCAGATGGAGGAGTCTGAAGTTAGTGAAAGCAAACACCTTACCATTGTCCTGCCAAGTCTAAAAGCTCATTTGCCTCCTAAGAAGAGCTTGCAAGTTTCTTGTAGTGCAACCCTTGGACATACCTGTCAGGGAGAACAAGGCAGGATGTCTCTTCAGTTTTAAATATTTTCCATTTTTAAATAAAAGTTTATCCCAGTTGGTTGTTCAGTAGATTGAATAAGGAGGTCAAGACACAAGCCCATTGGCATAAATCACTCTCATGCTCAGCTGACGCCTTGTCAGGAGCTGGTTAAAAGCATTCTTCAGGCTAAGAAATATCTATGTAGAGGACAAAGGGCCTTCACTAGGGTGAATCATAATTTGCTTTAATAGGGACACATCCTTCCCAGGGCTTCTGGGAGGACTTGTGTTCAGGAATGCTTTATTCTTGAAGGAAGTCATTTAAAAAAAAAAAAAAATACTAGGAAAGGTGGAGTCACCGTTACGAGCTCTGATGTTATAAATGACTGAAATGTTTTTCCTTAACCCATCATTTGATCTGCAGTAACTAACTACCCATATTTGTGGTCTTAACACATATGGATTGCCAAAGTGCATCAGCCTGTACTACATCTGTGGCTGGGCTGGCTCAGACCACTCACACGAGCAGTTACCAGGGGCTCAGCTGATGAGTTACAGATTTCTCAGCCATGGTCCCTCAGTCACTTTAGACCCTGTGTGTACCTGTCAGCCAAAGTCATCTGGAAAGTTCCTTTGAGCGACAAAGCTCATTGGGGATGTGCAGTCGTGTGTACTGCCCACACCTGATCAGTACGTATATACTGCCCTAAGCATAAAGACATTCCCAATTTTAACTGCAATCTGCGCTGTCTGGGTTAATGCCATCACTAATACGCACAGAGGAATGGTCTGGGTTAAGGTGTCACGGCAGACTGCTCAGAGCTTGGCTACTTGAGATACAACCAGTGCCGACACACCTGCACGTGCAAACCCATAACTGCTGATCTTGATCAATAACCTCCCAGCACTGCGGGTATGTGGGCACAGAAGAAATTGAGACAGTGGAGAGGACAGGGCTAGCATGCCTTCTGTCACTGCTGCGTTGATAAAAGACTGCTGAGCTCTGACTTACAGAAACTAATGATCCTCAGCGTGACCCAGATACATGGGAGGTGAAAGAGAGGCTCTGGGAAAAGAAGATTTAGGTTGCAGGCTGAGCAAGGCTGAGGAAGGAAGCTCTGGGAGCCATTCGAACTGGCCTTTGCTAATTTATTGAGCATTTCTTGCCTAGCTAATACTATTCATAAGGCTGGTGCGTGTAGTAGCCCAGAAGACAGCATGTTTTCGTTGTATTTGAAAGCACAATAAAAGCAAAGCTTGCTCCCAGAAAGCTTCAGAGACTTAGAAAAAAAATTGTTCGTATCTGAGAAGACAGAAGAAGGATTAAAAAGGAAACAATGACACATCCAGGCGTAGACAGTAGATCACTGGTAGAGGTAGGAGATGAACCCAGGTTTCCCGGCAGCCTATTGCTTTGTTCTTTTGCCTACTCTGGCTAACAGATTCAAAAGCTGGAGAAAGGGAAGGACTGGCATATCTCAAAAATAGACAGATGTGACTTTTAGGAAGGACACCTGTTTACATGAGTACCAGGTCTCCTTATCTCATTGGCGTTTCTGTTCTATGAGCATAATTATTTACCTCTCCTTCTACTACCAGTATCAAAAGCAGCAGAAAACCACTGACTGTCTTTTTCTGTGTTTCCCCTCTCCATCCATTTCCTCCTGACATTTGCCATGAGTACGGAGTGTGCGGTCCAGTCCCCCACACAGCAATGCCCCGCTGTGATGTACAGCATTTCATTCTACCAGTATGAGCTTACTCTGCCAGAGATACAGCCCTGAATTGGGCAAGGAGCAACAAAGAGCCCATAAAGGAGATAATTTATCCTTTTCCCAGACACATCCATGAAAGCAACTTATCTTCCCCTTCATCCACCCAGAGTCAGGATGTGTCTCTTATCTGCCTGTAAACCAGACAGAGTGGAGCATGTTGCCCTTTAAGGTCAACCTGCTAAAAAAAAAAAAAAAAAGGAGAAGAAGCAGCAGTTTTAAGCATTGTTTTTTTCCTAGTAGCTTGGAGGTGTTGGACATGCCTGTCATCATTGCAATCACTGGGGAACGGGACTTCTGCCTGCCTTTTATCCTCCTTGGAGCACCTATCCCAAGTGTTTGAGCTCCGTTTGCGGGCAAACTCACTCAACTACTGTACCAGTACACCACTTGTTGGGGTTCAGCTGTCTAAAGGCTGATGTCCACAAGTCTGCAATTGACACTAGCCACACTAGGGTCCTTTTGTCCCCTGCAGAGAAGGACTTGGGGGTACTAGTGGAAGAAAAATTGGGCATGAGCTGGCAATGTGCGCTTGCAGCCCAGAAAGCCAACTGTGTCCTGGGCTGCATCAAAAGAAGCGTGGCCAGCAGGTCGAGGGAGAGGATTCTGCCCCTCTGCTCTGCTCTCATGAGGCTCCTCCTGCAGTGCTGCGTTCAGCTCTGGAGTCCCCAGCACCAGAAATACATGGACGTGTTAAAGCAAGCCCAGAGGAGGGCCACAAAAATGATCAGAGGGCTGGAACATTGCTCCTATGAAGAAAAGCTGAGAGCATTGGGGTTGTTCAGCATCAGGAGAAGAGAAGTCTCTAGGGAGACTTTATTGCAGCCTTTTGATATACAGAGGATGTTTATAAGAAAGAGAGAGAAAGACTTTTCAACAAGGCCTATAGTGATAAGACAGGGGACAACAATTTTAAACTGAAAAACAGTAGATTTAGACTAGATCTAAGGAAGAAATTTTTTATGATGAAGGTGGTCAAACACTGGAACAGGTTGCCCAGAGAAGCTGTGAATATCCCATCACTGGAAGTGTTCAAGGCCAGGCTGGATGGGGCTTTAAGCAACCTGACCTAGTGGAAGATGTCCCTGCCTGCGGCAGCAGGGTTGGACTACGTGATCTTTAAAGGTCCCTTTCAACTCAAATCATTCTGTGATTCCATGGTTCTGTGTACACACTGGGGAGCTGGCCAACACAGTCAGTGGACAACGAGGCATGATGCATCCTCTGATGCAAAAATGTCTGTAGAGGGTGAGATGAATCACATGCCTACCACTCCTGACTACCTGTTGGCTACAACTGGAGCCTCAGTTCACAACTAAGAAGTGGCCTCCAGCACAAAAGGTGCCCAGTTCAAGTGGGGTGAATCCACTCTTAAAGCTAGGTCAGATGAATCCCACCCTAGTGACTCAGAGAGAAAGAATTGCATTAATATGGGCATGTGTGATGAAGTATTTCCTTTCATTTGTCTTCCAGTCTGACTCCTGGTCCTTTTACTTGATGCTTTCTAGTTCCTGTGTTATGAATAATAGTGAGTAACCATTTCCTACTCACTTTCTCCGTTCTTCATCCACTGTTCATAGCTCTAAAACGTGGTTTTAGAAAAGGCACTAGAATAATGCCATCCAAAACTTATGGATACACTGCAAATTTAAGCAGCTCCATACTGTTACTTTCTGTTTTTTCCATTACTCCCTTCCAGTAATTCCTAACATCCAGTACCCCTGAGCTCTGATGCTAAGATTTCTGTTCTGAGTGGAAATAGCTACTCCAGAGATCATCACTGTGTATAAAAGTTGAGGGCTGCATTTCCCATGTGTGCATTACTTTGCATTTACTAACACTCAGTTTCACCTGTCTCTTTGTTGCCTGATGTCTCAAGAGTTTGAGATACTCCTGCATCTCCTGATGGGAATACTAGTTTCAACTACCATGAATAATTCTGTGTCATCTGCAAATTTTATCACTCCTTTATTGTCAATTTTTTTCCAAATCATTTACAAGTGTGTTCAAGAACACAAGTCCCACTGGAAAATCCCGCAGGACTTTCCTGGCAATGCTTTCCATTATCAAAACCAAGCAGCTCTTTGTTTCGCACCTTTTAATTAAATAATAATCCACAAGAGTAATTCATCCCACAACGATTTCATTTTTTGAACCTGCTGTTCAAAGACCTTGCTGAGAACCTTTCCATTTCCACTACACCAGCTGGATCATTCTACCACATGTTCACAAAGTCCTTCAAAACAGTTTTATTTGTGGGGAATAATTCCTCTAAAAGCAATGTTGCTTTTTCCTCAATATGTTGCATTTAGCCCTGTGACTGTGGATGCTCTTTCTCCTTGTAGACCCCACCAGTGAGTGTAACACAGATGTCAGCGTTACTGAACTGCAGTTTCCCAGATCCTTCATGGTGTCCTTCTCAAAAATTCACAATGCAATTGCTATTTCATATTCCCCTGCAGCCAAGTCTGATTGAAGTAACAAGTTGCACACTGCTCTTAATAATACAGTAGTTTCGTATCCCCATTCCCCTAGAACTTGAGTCATGTTTCCTTTCTTTTCATTGATTTTTTTAAAGTTGATTTTACTAATCCTTCTTTTAGGAATCATTCCTTTGATTGACCCACTTCCTCTTCCTCCCCAAGATAAATGCAGATTTAGGAACCATCTTAAACTACTCCATAGTTAACATAGTTGGAAGAATTCATCAAGCCTTTTTTGCTGTACATAGTGACCGTGTTTTCCTTGCACATGTCTTTTACTCCAGTTATGTATAAGTCTCATAGAGTCCCTGGCAGATTCTTGCACCAATAAGACTGAAGGAGGTTTTATTACTATTTCATTTCTTAGTAAAATGATTCTCAAAATCTTTTTGACATGCTTTATTGACGTCTTATGTTAAACTTCCAGACATTAAGCTCTTTTCTATTCCTCGTTTCTCACTGAAATATTTCTAAGGATTGTCTTTTTCCTTCAATCACTTTTAGTCTTTTACTAATCACTTGACTTGTTTATCCAGCTCTAGCTTTTTTCAAAATCTTTTTAATACATGGCACATGTTTATCATCTGAGACTCCAGTTTGTTGCCTTCAAAGTATTTACTGTGCCATCTATAGGCATTTTGCACCTTTTGCCATTTCTTTTAGTTTTATTTTTGAAAGCTTCCCTCTTTTGACTAAGTTAAGCCCCTTTTGGACATAAAGTTTCATTAGTGGGCTCTTTTATCTTTTTCTCTCTTGCAAGTATTTGAGTTTATGTACCTTATATTCACTATCACAGGACAGTGTAGGTTGCCTTTGAAGCTGCTAGAATTCAGAGACTGCAGGAACAAGGAAATCAAATCCTGTGATTCCTCCTATGTAATGCCATTCTTTGCATAGTTTTTTTTAACCATTTTTATACCTCTGGTAGGGAGCAGAAGAAGCATTGGACTCCAACAGTCATTGATAAGAGTACATTGAGGCATATTTGTGGACTGTCATTCATACATAGCCTGGAAAGAAGCTCTGAAGGTCTCTGGTCCAACTTTCTGCTGAAAGCAGGGTTAGCTTCAAGGTTAGATTCAGTTCTGCAAGATCTCATCTAGTCAAACTTTGAACATCTCAAAGAAGGATGTTCTGCAACTGTTGAAATAGTAAGTCATGCCCATGGTGAAGAATTGCACCTTAGATCCAGACAGAATTTCTTTTTCTACAACATTTTATTTGTCTCTTGCTTTCCCACTGTTCACCTTTGAGGTTTGTCTTCTCTTAGAGAAGTCTGTCTCCATCTTCTGCACAAGCATCGTAGTCTCCCCATCCAGTCCATATCTGTCTGATTTGTATATAAAGACACTATGTGAGACCATGTCAAAAGTCTTGCTTAAGTAGAGGCAGATGACATCAGCTGCTCTTGCCTGTTTGTAGAGCTAATCAGCTCATCACAGAAGTCAAAGTTATCCAAACACAGTCTGCTCTCAGCAAATCATGCTGAATGTTCACAATCACCTTCTTGTCCTTCATGTGCCTGTAAATGGCTTGTGGGGGGACTTGCTCTATTATTTCCCCAAGAAATGAAGAAAAGTTGACCAGATTTAAATTCCTTATACCCTTTTAATTGCCCCTTTGAAGCTGAGCATGATGTTTGCCTTTCTCCACCAGGAAAATCCTGGAGTTGCCACGATCATTCAAAAAACCTCACGATGGCATTGACCAGCTCCCTCAACCCCCTTGAACATGTTGTCTCCTGTCTCATGGACTTGTACATGCCTATCTTACCATCATAGTCCCTAATTTATTCCTCTTCTACTCTGGGTAGGGTATCTTTCTTCCCCTGCTACAAGGCAGGTAGATCTGGGAAGTTCAAGAGAAGAACTTTCCAGTAAATAGTGAGGTGAAGAAAGCACTACATGCCTCAGTTATTTCCATATAAATAATCCTACACAGTTTTGTGGCAATGGGTAAAGCAGCTGCCTCTGTGACCTTTTCCTGGAGCATTTTCAATCAGAGACACTCACTTTTAAGGGTAGTTTTCTGTGCAATATCATCATCGTTAGAACAGAGTTAAGGAATACCTGATGACGATATCAGCTGCTTGTTTTGGAGCTAAAGCTGTTTTTCTCAACATATTGTGCAAGGCTACATGCTCAGTAAATACTAAACTTTTCCACAGATGTCAGGGAGTTAGCAGAGCTGTGTTTATAGAGAGCCCTACCAACAGGCAAGCCAGGGCTGATATTGCTGAGTATAGGACAAGAGGAAGAGCAACCTCTTCATCACTGCTTCAGGACAAGAAGTCCCATCCATCATTTACCATTTAATCCACACTTCAGGATTAAAACCAAACGTATAATGACCATATGCTGCCTGGAAAGCTGAGCTGGAAGAGCAGAGAAAGGAGCATTGCTGCAGTCCATTCTGTTTGTTGTTTTTGCAGGATAAGATTCTTACTTTGATGTTATGCCATCCTTACTCCTGATGTGTCTTGTACCCCAAAACAGAATCTGTCTCCGTGTCAGCACAGAGCTGAGTTGGAAGGTTAGGACTGACCCGGGCTTGCTTAGAGAACCACATCTGAAGCTCCTGGGCTACACTGCTAATATGGGTCAATACTAACAAGAACATAGGTACATTTTTAATCTGTTCGTCCTTCCACAGTGCTGAGCTCCTTCCAGCCCGAGTGCTTGTACCTTAAATTCAGCCCTCTCCTGTTGGGACTCTGGTTTGAATTCTAAATGAAATCCTCCTTTCATTTCTCCAGCTTCCCACATGCCAGTCTTCCTCTCCTCCCTCTGCTCCTCTTAATTTATGTTCTCCTGTTTCATCGACACAGATGGGATTTTACATTTAAACAATGTTCCAGCGTGTACCAGTTCCCCCTGATAAGTAAACTCAGTCCCAGAATGACTCAGCTCCTTGGCATGCAGGTAATTTCTCCATCTCCCTCCCATGGCATTCCTTCCCAGTGCCTGCATCTGACAGATTCCCACTGCAAGCAATCGGATGTCCATGTATGTCTTAGGTGGTTAGATAGTCTATTTGCAGTGCACTTTACCTACAAAGATATAATGTACAGATTTAATAAAAGTCTTCGTAGCAGATCTGTCTTGAAAATCTCATAGTGCCTTCACTGAAAGCAAGAGGCTCCGTGTTCAGAAAACCATTGCCCAAAAGGGGCCAAACACCAGCCAGCAGGTCCAATTGGTGCTGCCCTGAAGGTGAGATGTGTGTACAGTGTGACCCATCTCCACCCCTCACAACTGCCACGCAGAGCCCTTCTTTGGCCATACCAGGACACTGGCTACCACGTGTGGGTCACTGGAGCTTGAGTGATAGTCAAGGCTGGGCTGGATGCTCAACAAGTGGCATAGTCCTATCTGCTGGTTTCTCCTAGCAGAGAGCTATGTCCTGGCTATTCCTTCATTTTTGTCCCATAACTCTTTACACATCCATTTAGGCTGATGATTTTTGAATATTTATCTGTGACTGGTTTTGAGCTATCTCAGCCCTCAAATGAACGATTGAGATGGGTTAGAATAACACCACCAAGGACACTGCCAATACAGATAGGCATCACTACAGAGAGAATCGTAGCTTTTTTCCCTGAATACGTGTTCCTCTTGTTCCCATAACTGGAATCAGCTTGTGGAAGGAGAGCCAAGCAGAGTGTCCCAATTAAAGTAATAATTCACTCTACAGATCTGATGGGTTTGCGTCAGGATTACGAAAGCAAATCCAAGACAGTTACAAAGATACAGGGTAATAGTGTGCTGATAAAAAAAAAAAAAAGATGGAGGAGGATCACATTCCTCACACATAGTTAGGCTGACAGTGCAAAAGAAATAAGTACACTCAGTGCTCTCTTCAGGTATGTACACCGAGTCCTCTGCCCAGCAAAGTCTGTGAGTCTTATCAAATGAACAGGGTCTTCGTATCTCCTTGAGAACTTCAGTGAGCCAGACCACGCTTCTGAGGTGTGAGCCTCATCCTGGGTTTGTTTCTGCTTTGCAGAGGAATGATGCAGCCCATGGGAAGTCATTCCTCCACCTCCTCTCGCTCTCTTGGCCATTCGTTGCAGTAGTATTGGCCATAAAGGTCAGCATTTCTCAGCTGGTAACTTCTCTGTCCCTCCAAAAAAACATCAGATGGGCTAAATTAGCCTTTTTTTTCTTCTGAAGATAATACCTTGGGTTTCACCCACAAGTTATAGGAGATATAATTGTCCATTTTCCTTGTTCTTTTTTTCTCTCCTATTACAATGTCCAAAATAGTCTCTTTTTTCTTTTTTTTTTTTTTATTTGAAATGGCAATGACATCTCATTGGCATGACTCCAGGAGTTTGGGCTTTGAATACTGACAAATTCCCTTTTCCCTGTTGCCTAAGTCACCCCGTATGCGGAGAGGGGTCAAAAATGTGCTCTTTTTGTAGGTTTATCTGAAGGCTGGCAGATCTAGATGATTCAACTAACCATAGAGAGACATCCTCCTCCAGACTGAGCTGTGCTGGCGAGGGTACTACTGCAGATCTTCCTGTGAACTGCTCAGAGAAATGTTCTTAAAAAAAGAAAAACAAGAAAAAAAATGAAGGCATTTTAAAAATATATTCTTTTGAGTCCTTTCCAGATTAAAAGTTTGAAGTACTAAATTGCAAAACTGGCTGTGATTTAAGTTGACCTTTCTTAAGAGTTTGCAGGGATAAGCAAAAAAGCCACCTGATTCGAATATGGAGTGTTTAATTTTAAAACAAAACCAAACCAAAGTGATGACTCAACCTGACATGATTTCTGCTTACTTTCTTATTTCTATGAAAGAAATAAAAAAAAGAAAAAAAGGAAAACATTTCATTTTGGTTCAGCCAATATGAGCATTTTGATTTTGACTCGGACTATATTTTCTGAGTATAGCTTCTGAGCCAAAAAATCTCCCTAGATGAAGATACAGCACTTTTTTTGACACTGTGGTTTTCCACCATTCAGTGCAGACTACCAGCTGATAACCATTGGACACTGTTTCTCTGCTCTTATGGACATCATCTACATTTAGGTAGGCTTTTCTGGCACATATCTATGAAAACGGGAAACGTCATTTCCCTGCAACTACAGCAAAATCAGAAATCCCTTCCTGGATTTCTGTTTCTGGGACATACCCTTGAGCTCCGTCTGCTGTGGATGACCCTCTATGGACACACCTGCATGTAGGGTACCTCCAAGGCCTTTCAGGAAAGGATATTGAAAATGCAGATGAGCCTTTGATCCAACTAGAGAGACTGACTGAACTCCCAAACAGCTGATAACTCGCTTTCTTTCAAATTTGTTTCCCATTTGACTCTACCTACGGACTTTAC
Organism: Tauraco erythrolophus; assembly: GCF_009769465.1. Classification (NCBI taxonomy): domain Eukaryota; kingdom Metazoa; phylum Chordata; class Aves; order Musophagiformes; family Musophagidae; genus Tauraco; species Tauraco erythrolophus. The sequence goes on from NC_141468.1 coordinate 3,691,090, forward strand.
TTCTATCCACCAAATCCCACAGGCTTACTCCCTCCACGCACTTAAGATGCACTGAAAACTGTGCAAGTGCTTAAGAGCTGTTGGCTGAGTCTGCTCTGTATTCCAAGACAGACCTTAGACCAGTTCTCACACCCCAACTCCGTCAAGTCCAGCTGCAAAGGTGAAGTAGTTCTCAGGTAATGCTCCAGGAAGGAAACCAAGTGCACCAACAGGAGCTTGTGTCTGGCCTGGTTACCTCCACGCACACTTTTAAGCAACTAACCCTGAGCTCTGGGATCAAACTCAAAAATCTACGTTCAAATTTTGCATAGTAAGTCAATCTGGAGAGCAAGAATGTCATGCTGGTGCCACCAATCCATGTCCCCAACTCTTGGATTGCCACAATAAATCACTGGCAGGTCTTCTTCAGTGTCTTTTGAAAATGGAATAGTCTGAATACGTACTTAGTATTTGAGCTATTTTAAAATATGAATCCCTTGTGGAGGCAAAACTGAGTCTGCAGCACTACTGGAGAAGATATGGTCAACTGTCTGGGAAAAAATTGGTGTCTGTAAGCACTTTCCCTCCCTGCCTAGACTGATGCAGGGCTCTGGGGGAGAGACACGGAGGCAGCACGGTATTTGCCTGGAAGGAACATAACATCAGTGACTATTTGCTTTACCTTTGTGCAAACAAAGTGCAGATTCTTGCTCTGAATCTGAGCCCTGGCCGCTTTTAGCATCCACCTCGCGCGCAGTGCAGACCCATCCCTTGCCTCACGCATTAGCAAAGAGATAATAAGGTGGGACGTGCTGTAGGGCTCGTCACGAAGAAACATCAAGGCCCTCAAAGCTCGTTCCAGCAAACAGGCAGGTCAGTGCAGAGCTTGGCGACAATGCTTGGCAGAGCAAGGCGGACTGGATCACACCCTCTTAGCTTCCTGCAGCCACTGGCACCAAGCTGGGTCTCCGGTGCCAGGGCAGCACAGCAGCTCCCTTAGCCAGGCTTGAAATGTTTATATAATCACCGAACGGTTTGGGTTGGAAGAGACCTTAAAGATCATCTAGTTCCAACCCCCCTGCCATGGGCAGGGACACCCTCCACTACACCAGGTTGCCCAAAGCCTCATCCAACCTGGCCTTGAACACTGCCAGGGATGGGGCAGCCACAACTTCTCTGGGCAACCTGTTCCACTGCCTCACCACCCTCTGCGTGAAAAATTTCTTCCTTATATCTAATCTAAATCTCCCCTCTTTTGGTTTAAAGCCATTTCCCCGTGTCCTGTCACTCCACGCCCTTGTAAAAAGTCCCTCCCCAGCTTTCCTGTAGGCCCCCTTTAAGTACTAGAAGGCTACTAGAAGATCACCCCGGAGCCTTCTCTTCTTCAGGCTGAAGAGCCCCAACTCTCAGCCTGTCTCCATAGCAGAGGTGCTGCAGCCCTCGGATCATCTTCATGGCCTCCTCCAGACCCGGTCCAACAGCTCCATGTCCTTCTTGTGTTGGGGACTCCAGAGCTGAACGCAGTATTCCAGGTGGGGTCTCACGAGAGCAGAGTAGAGGGGCAGAATCCCTTTCCTTGACCTGCTGCCCACGCTCCTTTTGATACAGCCCAGGATACGGTTGGCTTTCTGGGCTGCCAGTGCACATTTCCAGCTCACTCCCTTGCTTACTGCTTTGCTTTTTGGTTACTCAGACTTTGTGCCCTTCCCCAGGACCTCTCCAACCAACAGGTCTATTAGATCCGACACTTGTTAAAAGCAGAGTTTGAGAGACATAGACATCTCCCATTTCCCAGGTTGCTTCCATTAAGTTTTTTCAGTCATCTGACGAATGAGGACAGATAACAACCACAAGTAGTAGGTCTGCTGTGCTTCTGCAGCTCCAGGTGAGCAAACTGGGTAACATTCCAATCACCTTCAGACTAAACATCACTGTTCAAAATTTACAGACAAGGGAAGGCCAGGGTAGACATGGGCCTCGGCCAGATCCCACAACAGGAGGAGAGCCTAACTCATCCATCTTCTTGGCTCCATGTCAAATCACAGCTATCACTTGCAAGACTCTCACCATTAGGTATTCTAAATACACACCCATGTCTTGAGCACAGCCTGATCACACTCTTTTTAATTCTCATGCCATTTATATGATGTTCTCCCAGAAGTTTACATGCCTCATCCCAGAGAAGCATGGTGGCCTGCCTCCACCCATCATCTTTTTGTGGTCCTCTTGCTTGCGAGGCCAACCAAAGGGAACCCATACAGAAAGCCCTCAGCTCTCTGGCAGTATCAAGAGCACTTTGCTGTTCCTTCTCGATGTTTTTCTCAACCACTTATGCAGAATGTTGAATCATGGGGGCATTATATGTGTGTGGAAAATGTTATGCCTTGATTCCTCTGAACTTTGAACTCACTTGGTTTAGTTTGCCATGTTGTTGTGATTACCCAAAACTTCTCTTCTTCGTCCACTTTTCAGCCATATTGACTATGTAAAGTTCATTCGGGTTTTATGTTCTTGCCTCTGAGTTTCTCACAAGGTTTGTCTTGCAAAGAGGGGGTGTAGAAGTGAGTACAAATTATTTATTCCTCATGAAACAAATTTTCTCTGATTTCTTCAATAAAGATTTGTGAAAGTGTAGACCCAGTCTCAGTGATCGATGTGTTCCTTTTATTTTCACATCCTCTTATACTAAATTTATCCAGAAAGAAAATTACCAACTACGTTTCTGTTCGAAACTTCTTTCAAGTAGCTTGTATCCACTAATTTCCACTAAAACAAAGGTTTCATTTAACAATGCATTTCATTATGTTCTTCAACTCTCAAGAGGATGTGAGTGTATAATGAAAACCCTGACTAAACAAAAGTTTATTTTTAATGGAAATATCTATAGAAATCATCAAGAAGGATGTTCTTTCAAACGTCACTGCTCTTGCCAAAAATATATCTCAACTGGAGTTGTACAATGGTCTCAAGCCCACGGAAAGCTCTGCCTTTGAGGAGAAACAATATGCTCCACTGTCGTTCCAGACTGCAGGATAGATGGTAACACAGGAGCTGTTAACTACGGTTGAAGAGAAAAATCAAAGGTCCTGAGAACTCAAGACAATCAAGACATATTGGAACATATTATATGAAAAAAATACATCCATTCCAATGCTTTACCAGAATTACACGTGAACATACTCACTATTTCAGGTTCAGTAGGCTGCCTGATGTAGCATTTTGTCAGTGGACTACTGTATAGATGGCAAGAGTTTTGGAGGAGGAACTCCTGTAAGATGATTGCAGTGGGTCTGGTGATCTCAGCAGTCCCATTGTGCAACCAGTGCAGCCTCGACTCTAAACTAGGCAACTCCTCCTAGGCAGGGCTAGGGGGTTTAACACCCAAACTCTTTGTTTAATAATTCCCTAGTTCTGCTGGATGAGCTTTGTTGGGTTTCAAATTTTCAGGGTAGTAGTTTTGCTTGCAAACAGCTCAGTATTCAAAATTTGATAGTGCAGATGTTTTGTTTAGTCGTGAAAGCCACATGGTGTCATTTAGGTACTCAGGTGGAGGACAGTGATCCTTAAAACATGTGTCCATTGCAAGTGCATAGGTACATAGATACAAGTGGCAGTACACAGCATTTTTGCCCCAATGATTGGAATTATCTTTCTGCAAACAGAGACACACAGGCATCACAGGCATCACATCACCATTGCATCAAAAGTGCTGAATGAGTTTTGAAGTGCACTGCAGTTCTGACCTAACCAGTACTGTCAACAGTTGTTGTCCTGACCCAACAGTTGTTTGTTTTAGGATCTACTATGACAGAAGTCACTATAACTATGAGGCATTACCTTAACTCCTGCAGAAGGATTTGAAAAAATAACCTTATTTGCAGCAATTCATTTCCATCACTCAAGATAACTTTCAGTGCCACAAATGCTCTGGGAATGTAAAAGAGTTCCTGGCCTGAGGTCCATTAATTTCAATGATGTTTCTAATTTAAGCCTATAGAGAGAGACCTAAATGACAGTGAGTTACCCAACCACAAGCAGATGATTTAAGAACAGATGCAAGAATCTAGCTCTCAGAGATTTCCTCTCTGTCCTGCCAGGTTGGTGATATCAAGATATCCTACAGGATGCTGGTAGATCAAGTGTCTCCTGTGGCTGGAATCAAAACATGCGCTAGAGAGAGTTTTTGAGAGACCATTTGGTCTAGTTGCCTAAATCTTGACAAAACATTAGATGGGCTGTTCTTTTGCAGCTGATGGGGATTCAGCTACTCAAAGTTCTCCATGGAGCAGGCAAAGAATGGGAGGTGATTCTCCCCCTCTACTCTGCTCTCATGAGACCCCCCATGCAGTACTGTGTTCAGCTCTGGGGCCCCCCACATCAAAAGGACATGGAGCTGTTGGAGCGAGTCCAGAGGAGGGCCATGAAGATGATCTGAGGGCTGGAGCACCTCTGCTATAAAGACAGCATGAGAGAATTGAGGTTGTTCAGCCTGCAGAAGGCTCCAGGGAGACCTTCTAGCAGCCTTCCAGCACTTAAAGGGGCTTACAAGAAAGCTGGAGAGGGACTTTCTGCAAAGTGATAGGACAAGGAGCAATGGTTTTGAACTGAAAGAGGGGAGATTTAGATTAGATCTAAGGAAGAAATATTTTACTTTGAGGGTGATGAAGCACTGGGACAGGTTGCCTACAGAAGTTGTGGAAGCCCCATCCCTGTAAGTGTTCAAGGCCGGGTTGGATGAAGCTTTGAGCAACGTGATGTAGTGGAAGCTGTCTCTGCCCTTGTCAGAGAGATTGGAACTGGATGATCTTTAAGGTCTGTTCCAACCCAAACCATTCCATGATTCTATGAAGATTTAACAGACTTCAAATGATGCTCAGTGCAGGCTCATGTTGCCTAACGGTGCAGGAGAAATTCTTTTTCCTGTGGATTCTCCCCCAAATTTGATGGTTTTCAACCCCACCAACCTCTTCAGAAAAAGCCTGGTCAAAACTTTTCACAGATGACTCAAGATTTTTCAGCAATCTGGTCAGAACAGAAGAGTTTCCCCAATATCCTTCCACAATTGCATCAGGGCACAGTCCAGCCCTGAGAATGGACACTTGTCCTTCTTACCTTTCCTCCCCTCTGCCCGTTGCCTGCTTTCCTCTCTTTCGCAGTGCTAATCCAGCTGGGACAATATGATGCTGCAGCAATAGGTGAGGGGAGAGTGAACAATGTCTCCGGAAGTAGTTCTTCAGAAAGCACGAGAGCATCTGGCTGCTGGATGCCTCCATCCACAGGCACATTGGAGCTCTGCACTGCCTCACAGACAGAAGCTTCCAGGAGCGTGGACAGAGTCCGATGCAAGTGTGGATGAGTTAAAGCGGACAGGGAACACAGTAATCTACAGGAAGAGGCAGGGCACAGCCAGAGAATAGTGCAGATAAGGGGTGTACAGATGATAAGCCAAAGGAATAACGAGCATTCAGGAACAGGAGGTACCAGCATCTCAAGGACACTCTGGAGGTGTTCAAGATCCTTCTGGACTGTCTGTGACGCATTCCTGAATCAGAGTCCTTCTAGCTTGACATACTTGATCCAGCCTTCTCTTCCAATGTGAAAATCATCTCACTCTCTTCCTTCACCTGTTTGACACCTCTAAAAAATCCTTGTGATTCATTCCTTTTTTTCTCTCCCCTCTTCCCACTTCTGACCCTTCCTTCTAGAACCTAAATTTCCTGCTTCCTTTTCATTAGTTTGATACTACTAGAGATGACAACACCCACAGGCAGTATTGTCTAGACATTTGCATTTCCCTTGTCCTAAATGATTTCCACTTCGATTGAGTTTTATCAAAACAAAGTTGCCCTTTGTCTGGGAAGGATATGACAGAGGGTTTGTGCACAGGGTGGGGACATGTCCCAAAGTTTTCATGAAGCAGCAGCTGTGGTTAGAATGACCTTATGATGTCAACCAGAATCTAGAGTATGCACATCAGCCTCTTCTCACATCACCTCTGGGCATGTGCAGATGATGCCACTCAGGAACAAACCCATCCGCAACCCAGAACATAGATTGCACTTCAGAAGGAGGTGTAGAGGATGCTGCGTGCCTGTCTAGGGTATCTTCTGACCTTTCGCAAAACAACTGGGTAAGCATGTGATAGGTTCGGTGGCACAGCATCAGCATTTTCTGGAAAGTAGCCAGAAATAGCAGAATTGCATCCTAGAGTAGCCTTTTTGGGAAATATCCAGGTGTCAGGAAGCAAGTACTTAGTGTCTTTTGGGGCATTATGATCAGTCTTTTGCTGCCTGTCCAAAAAGAAATGGCTCTTCTCTAAGCCTTACATAATATCAGTGAGCCTCATGCAGACTGTAGATCTTGCACAACATGAGGTGGGTCTCATGGCCCTGGGCATCTGTTTGGGAAACAGAATTTCAACTTTCACATCAAAATTAAGACACCTGCTTTTGAGTGTCTCTTTGTAAGCTGGGTATCTAAGCTCCCACGATAGTCAATGGAGACGTAGGGTTCAACTTAGTTGACCTCCAGTACCTGCTCAGATGCTCTAGGATACGTGCTCTAGGATACGTGAGACATAGATATCTTACAGATGTATCAGATACCTTACAGAGACAATTCGGATGGCCCAATAAATCTATGATTACACATCTTTGTTGGAGACATGGACAGTGGGATTGAGTGCACCCTCAGCAAGTTTGCAGATGACACCAAGTTGTGTGGTGTTGTGAACACGCTGGAGGGAAGGGATGCCATCCAGAGGGATCTTGACAGGCTGGAGAGGTGGGCCTGTGAGAACCTCGTGAAGTTCAACAAGGCCAAGCGCAAGGTCCTACACGTGGGTCGGGGCAATCCCAAGCACAAGTACAGGCTGGGCGGAGAATGGATTGAGAGCAGCCCAGAGGAAAAGGACTTGGGAGTGCTGGTGGATGAGAAGCTCAACATGAGCCGGCACCGTGCACTGGCAGCCCAGAAAGCCAACCGTGTCCTGGGCTGTATCAAAAGGAGCGTGGGCAGCAGGTCGAGGGAAGCGATTCTGCCCCTCTACTCCGCTCTCGTGAGACCCCACCTGGAATACTGCATTCAGCTCTGGAGTCCTCAGCACAAGAAGGACATGGAGCTACTGGAGCAGGTACAGAGGAGGGCCACAAAGATGATTTGAGGGCTGGAGCACTTCTGCTATGAAGACAAGCTGAGAGAGTTGGAGCTGTTCACCCTGGAGAAGAGAAGGCTCCGGGGTGATCTTATAGCAGCTTTCCAGTGCCTAAAGGGGACCTACAGGAAAGCTGGAGAGGGACTTTTTACAAGGGTGTGTAGTGATAGGACAAGGGGCAACGGATTCAAACTGAAAGAGGGCAGATTTAGGTTAGATCTAAGGAAGAAATTTTTTACATTGAGGGTGGTGAAACACTGGAACAGGTTGCCCAGAGAAGCTGTGGCTGCCCCATCCCTGGAAGTGTTCAAGGCCAGGTTGGATGAGGCTTTGGGCAACCTGGTGTAGTGGAGGGTTTCCCTGCCCATGGCAGGGGGATTTGAACTAGATGATCTTTGAGGTCCCTTCCAACCCTAACCATTCTATGATTCTATGATTCTATGATTAGGCAGCTGAATCCCACCTACTATAGGTGGCATGGGCAGTGTTCCAAAGTCAAGATGGAAGATGGAGGATTACCTGCACTGGCTAAGAGCTTCTTCACAAAGGGAGCAAAGACAGGTCAGGAATACCAGACATTATACAGGATTAGTTTACAGAGCCACAGACAGCTCCCAAAACAAAACCGGTCTGGATCTCATAGCTTTGTGGAGGCCTAGTCCAAAGAAATGGCTAATGGCATGATGAGGTGTATGCTGAGAACACATCCTCCCCCTCGTTTTCCCTGTCCTGCCACTGTCCCCATCCCTCATACCCACCTCCTCCCACCATACAGGCAGCTCCTAAACCTTAGGGTCTGGGTACCCACCAATGGTGTTTTGCTGCTGTTTGTCAGGCACCAGCAGACCCCCGCCAGCAACGATGGAAACTAAATATAAACTGGCTCAGGCTCATGGATTTCATTATCAAGCTCAGAAAACGAAACACCTGGAGTGAAGGGAGGAGGGGCTAAACACAGCCAGCTCTGGTGCTCGCAGGGAATACCCACCCCAGAGGCACCGGTGTTCCATCACAGCCTCGTAACAAATAACAAACAGTGTTTTCCATTCCAGTAGCACATCGTTTTGGAGTTACTGTCCAGCCTCAAGCTGTAATTCCTGCAGCAAGAGCCAGTGCATTTGCCAGCACCAGGCTGCCTGCAGACTCCTCATCCCACCTATCTCACAAGGTTCTACAGATGCCACCTCTCATAGAGTGACTTGGAGAGTGAGCAAAAAAAGATGCCATCTGCCTGTCAACCCTTCATCTTCCACTGGTCAACATTCCTCTCACAGGGGACAGTGATGACTTGCAAAGGATGTTCCCCCCTCGCCGTCCCCTCCACCACCCAACAGCGTGGCGGTTGCCTCTTGTCCCTCTCAGCCTCCAGCTCAAGCCACCTCCTCCATCCCCAGCCTCGTCTCATCAAAGGGCTCTGTGTTGTGCCTCCAGCTCCTATTGAGGTCGGCGCCACAAATTATCCTTTCATTCCTGCTGTCGTCCCCTCCACACAGTGCAAAGTCCCTGTCCTCCTCTACACACTCAAGTTCAACACTGAAAAACCATACAATTTTTTTCCCCCCAAGAAAAACAGCCCACTTGCTCCGACTTTCATCCCCACCTCATTTTCTCCCCTCCCTTGGTGTTTTGCCTGTTCTCGCAGGAAAACATTCGCAATGAAAGCGATCAGCGGTGGCGGGAGAGGATAACGCAGGAGCCAACATCCATCCCGACAGCTGCTGCTGCTCCACAAGCGACCAATAAAGATTTTGTTTTCCCCTCTCCCTTCACATGCTAATCACCCCAGCAGCGATTAGAGTTGCAGCCTGACTCCAAGGGAAAGGAACCGAGGCGAGGGGCCAAGAGGAATTTTTTTTCAGTGCCAGAGTGGCAAGAGGGGGGAGAAATTGGGGAAAGAAAAACAAAACAAAGCAGCAAAACCAAGAAATGCAAGGACTCGAAGAAGCCTCATTCCTTATGGTTGGTCACGTCCATCCCTTTCAGCATTCAGTCTTGAAGCGACCAGGCAAGGGGCCCATTAAAGATGCCTGTTTTCTTATTAGTATTCCTCCTTCCCAGCCAGAGGAGGTGGTGAAGGGGGGGAAAGTGAGATGGGAGCGGGTTTGGGGAGGGCGCTGGGAAATTCCTGGCATTTTTCTGCCTTTGTGTCTGGGGCTGAACAGAGCGGGAGGGATGCAGAGCTGCACTAAGCCTCCTGCCCCCTCCAGCAGAGAAAGGATTGTGCTGGCAGAACTGAGAGCCTTTTTATCCCCTTCCCTAGTCAGCTTCTAAGAAAAAGAAAAAAAACACACACAAATCTGGTGGGTTTTTGAGGGAGACACAGCTCTCAAGGAAACTCTTGAGGTCTCCCTGTCGTCTCCCTTGATAACACTGACTCCTTTCGATCCCCAAGGGAAAGGTCTGCTCAGATTTTCTCCCTACATCCCCAGGGGCTCAATCCCTTCAGGTTTTTGCCTGTTTTCACTTTATAATTGCTGTCTGATGGGGCTCCTCTGGCTCCTCCTTTGATGTGATGCTACACTGCTTTGTTTCACTGTCACATCCCAGGTAGTCACATTTCTCGAGCACCACTGTGGGTCGGAGTAAAGCCTGGTCTAAGCCACCACCATGGTCTGAAAATAACTAGAGATGGATAAAGAGGGAGAGTAGTCAGGGAGGAGTAATCCGAGGGAGAAGTATGAGAATTGCAGCAATAGGTAACCCCCCCAGCAGCTCTGGCATGAAGGATGTCTATCCAGAGCATCATGTTTATCATCTACTGATAGACCTGTGCTCCATGAATGGTGGTCTTGGCAGTGTTAGGTTTATATTTGGACTCAATGGTCTTAAAGGTCTTTTCCAACCTGAATACTTACTTGATTCAGTGATTCTGTGAATTTTTCTAATCCTTTTTCAGCTTTATTCAAGCTCCTGGTCTCCACAGCATCCTGAGGCAGCGAGAGGCACACCTGAGCTCTGCCCAGCTTTTGTTTGGCTGAGGGGTGCCGTCCAGCTGCCGGAGTTACGGGAAGGACCAAACGCTCCTGCCTCCACCCACTCTTCTCCATATCTCTCCGGATGTGGTGACCCAGGGGCTGTTCTCCTGCTCGGCTTTCTCTTCTGCAGACAATGGAGTCCCAGTTTATTCCCTAGGCGGTGCTTACACAGAAGTCGTGCAGGGTCTATAATTGTTCCCAGTGCTTTTACCTTTCCAGTTCTATTGTATCCTGTTGAGGTGGGGGATCACCATTGTATACAGCATGCAAGAGGCCAATGCCCCAGAGATTCACTCAATGTCATAGGTGTTTTTTTTAAAAAAATTATTCCTTTCTTAAAACCTCTAAACTTCTATTTGACCTTTATGATTCTGGCTGAGTGCAATGATGACATTTCACTCAGCTCTTTCCAAGGACACAAAAGTGTCACTCTGGGAGTGGGTAATTTGGGGTCGATGCATGATCAGGCTCTTTTTTTTCCATGTGCAGTCCTTTACACTTTTCAACATCAAATGTGGACTGTCCCTTTTCCTGCTCACTTCCTGCAGACTAGAAAGTCCTTCTGCAGTTTTTCAAGCTGAGCTTTCAGTTGCATAAATCTACCAGTTTCATTATTCACCTCCCCTTTGCCAGATCACCCCTGAAAAGACTGAGCAGAACAAGCCCAGAAGAGCCTGGGACCTACCAACATCACATCTCTACCGGAAAAATCAGCCACACATTCCTGTTCTTTGTCCCCCAGCTTTGAACATTTAATTCATCCATGGCAGCTTGTCAATAACAACTATAGGATAGTCTTCCCAGGAACTGGATCAGGCTGATCATACTCAATCTGACCCATGTGCCATCTCACCCTTATTTTTGTCAGATCCCAGTGAAAGAGGCCAGAAAGCCCACAGTGGCAGAATGGCCTCACTCTTGATGTTCAGCCTACATCTTACTAGTGGCCATGAGGGAGTATTCCCACAAGAGGCCTTCCTGTAGTCCACATGATCCCGTAAGAAGATGAATGTTTCTGACAGTGTAAAATCCGAGCACTGAGATAGTGTCCAGAGCTCTGCTCCAATTGACTGCCCTTGGGGGAGTCATCTCATCTTATCTCACCCAGCCTACCTGAAGGACGTAGCTCATGGTCCTCTCCTACTCCATCCATCTGGGAACAGGAAGGAAAAATGTGCGTGCTTTTGCATCATGGAGAGCTATAAACTGTGTCTAATTCTGTCGCATGGAAAGAATTATGATGAGCCACACATCCACACGCTATCTGATAGCTAAAAATAGGGAGCATCCATCTGAAATCACCAAAACCTACCTCGGCACACCCATGGAGTGCCTGACAGGACATGTGTTTGCAGCAACACAATGGAAAATGGGGAATGCTAAATATAGGGAGAGCTGCTCTTAAGTATGAGTAGGTGGGGTGGAATATGTGGCGTGACAGTTCAGCTTTTGGCTAGTGAACGAGAGATGACAACAGCCAAGGAACTGAGGCAGGAAGAACTTCATTTATCCCTGAAGACGTGCTGTCCTGTGCTTTTCTCTCCTGCCAAGAGTGACCTCAAGGAAACAGGGAGCTCCTCCCCACCTCCTGAACCTCTCCTTCCCTACTCCTCTTTCTGCTTTTGACTGGTTTGCAAGGGTCAACTGGCCCATCTACTGACCATGCTCAGAAGATGCACAAGCCCTGCGTAGTAAGATCCACAGACAATCTCTCTCATTCGTTGACAAATGAATGTCTCATATCAAAATTGGAGCTCACTGGAGAGGAAAAGCCCTCAGTGACTCCTCTCACCAGAGGAGGTTTCAGGCTTCCATTTTCTGTCTCATTATTTCCTGTGATTATTCCCTGTGCTATTGAATGAGGAGTGGTTGGTCCTACCCTGCCTGGTGCTGTAGAAGCCAGGGAAGCAGATGATCCAGAATCAGAGATATCACATTGAAACAGGTGAAGAGAGATGGCAGCTTGGGCTACTCATCTCTGCAGTTTGATTGTCTGGTTCTCACTCATCCGAGGTCAAGCATTCAAAAAAGACAACTAAATTTGACACCCTTACTCACTTAAGTTTGAGGGTGAGTTCAGGCCTTTCATATTTTGTTTTACCATCTGTAGAAAATGATTGAAAATGTTTCCTAGCTTGTTTTCCATTCACTGGTCATCTCCATGCTTGAGTCCACTGTCCAGAGGCTTAGAAATACAGAAATAGAGCATTTTCTCTGTGGACTTAGAGTCCCAAATATCTCCAAATACCAAGTAAGTTAGTATGCCATTACCTTAGAATCATAGAATCATAGAATCATAGAATGGTTAGGGCTGGAAGGGACCTTCAAAGGTCATCTAGTCCAACCCCCCTGCAAGGAACAGGGATATCTCCAACTAGATCAGGTTGCTCAGGGCCTCGTCCAACCTGGCCTTGAACATCTCCAGGGATGGAGCATCCATCACCTCTCTGGGCAACCTGTTCCAGTGTTCTACAACTCTCATGGTAAAAAATTTTTTCCTAATATCCAACCTGAATCTACCTCCCTCTATTTTAAAACCATTACCCCTTGTCCTATCACAGCTGGCCCTCCTGAACAGCCTCTCCCTTCTTGGGCATGAGAGGGTAACTATACTTCTCTAACATTAGCCACCAAAAAAAATAAACATCCATGCTAGTCTCTCTCTGTTCATCCCACCCAGGGCAATGCAGACTTCTAAGACTGGTGGTGCAAGTCATATATAGGGAAATCTCTCCGTCTCCACTGACTGGAGGGACACTGAATGGAGAGATCCACTTGAAAATGGCTGGCTGCTGGTGAACTGGGACCTACTTTAGAGTGTGACAATGAGCACTTACTAGTTGGGTGTTGACCAAGACTAAGTCTTCCCTTCAATTGCAAGCAAGAGACTACGGTATAGATCCCAGGTCCACTCTAATCTTGGCAAATTTGGGATCTAGTTCAAACTCTGGAGTAGGTCAGTCAGGCAAAGCGCAGAAAGAATCCCTTCTTTCTCCCCTGCTGCCTCATTGGCCAAACCCATAAGCTTGATCAACCATCAGAGTCGTGGGATCTCTCCAGCATGGTCATTGCTGGTAGTGGGTTTAGCTCTGGCTGTTTGCAAGCCTGGTGGGAAAGAATTGCAGATTTCCTTTGAGTGGATTTGCCATTTGTTAACAGGGGAATCAATCACGCTCAACCAGCTAAAGAGAGGCCAAAGTCTTGCGTGTCCTTTTGCATCTTTTGCAGGTGTTCTCTTAAGGGGGCCGTAGCTTGCTCACACACAGGACGTAGCGACATAATGACAACTTCCTTTGGTCCCAGAAATTTCAGCAAAGCTCTCCCCACAACAGGGGCCTTCCCACCATGTTCGTTACAGAGCTAGTGAGGATGCTGGAGCAGGTCCAGCCCAGCCCTCTGTTCTTCCCGGAATTTCCTTTTATTGTTAGTCTCAACAGTGTGAAACACTCCTTAGCTGGAGTGTTCTTTTGGACATGCGACTTTCTAAACAGCAATCCTTTTTTGTGATGTTTATTCCCTCCTCTGGAAGGAGAGATTCAAACTGCCTCTTTGGTTAACTGCTATTTTAAATGACTGAGGAAGAACAGCTCTGTTTGGCTGTGCCCTTCCTTGCACTTGGCACAGAGATGAATCCTGCAAAACCCTCCATGTGTCTCTGCAGTGTCATCAGATCTTCTGCCCTTCTGCATGCATGTGCCATTGCATAGGTCGCTTTGTATAAATATATCTCTCAAATGCAGAGACAACAATAAAGCAGCTGAATCTTTCACCTCCAGGAGCACAGCAAATAGAGCGTCCATTTGAGATGTCCCAGAGAATCTCTCATAGCTTCCGCCTGCTGCTCCAAATGGCCACCTGCCTCCTCTGGTCACTGGGACACATCTGCCACTGTGGGGGAATGTCCAAAAAAATTGGCAACTTGAATCACACTCCACCTGTAAGTTCTGCCCCAGAAGTGGTTGTGTTTCAACAAAAGGCAAAGGGGGGATTGTTGGATGTGGATCTGTGGACCCTGCACATGAGTCAGGGCAAACACATGCATAAATACAGGCTGGGCAGAGAACAGATTGAGAAAAGCCTGGAGGAGATGGGCTTGAGAGTGTTGGTTGATGAGAAGCTCAACATGAACAAGCAATGTGCACTGGCAGCCCAGAAAGCCAACCATGTCCTGGGCTGCATACAAAGCAGCGTGGGCAGCAGGTCGAGGGAGGGGATTCTGCTCCTCTGCTCTGCTCTCGTGAGACCCCACCTGCATTCAACTCTGGGGTTCCCAACACAAGAAGGACATGGAGCTGCTGGAGTGAGTCCAGAGAGGACCACAAAGATGATCTGAGGGCTGGAGAACTTCTCCTCTGAAGACAGAAGTTGAGAGAACCTCAACTCTCTCAGCCTACAGAAACGAAGGTCCCAGGGAGATCTTATAGCAGTCTTCCAGTACCTAAAGGGGCCGACAAGAAAGCTGGAGAGGGACATTTTCCCCGGGCATGTAGTGATAGGACAAGTGGCAATGGCTTTAAACTGAAAGAGTGTACATTTAGATTAGAGATGAGGAAGAAATTCTTCACTCAGAGGGTGGTGAGGCAGTGGAACAGGTTGCCCAGAGAAGTCGTGGCTGCCCCATCCCTGGAAGTGTTCAAGGCCAGGTTGGATGAGGCTTTGAGCAACCTGATCTAGTGGAATAAGTCTCTGCCCATGGCAGAGGGGTTGGAACTAGATGATCTTTAAAGTCCCTTCCAACCCAAACCATTCTATGATTCTATGCTGTGACGTGCACCCTTTCCAGGTTGCTAGATCCATATTGTAATCCTCATATAACTGCAAGAAGTCTGCTGCAAGGACTTCCAGAGACAGGAGACCAGGCCATGTGCCACAGATTACTGGGAATTTTTTCCCTCATTTATTAATTTTCTTCTTTTTCTCTCCACCCTGGCTGTTAACTCTCCTCCCTTTATCATCTCAGTGCAGCTGCAGTCCCACCTGCAGAGCAGGGGGTAAGTGGGTCTATGTATGTGGTTGGTGCAAGTGTAGGGGTGCACTTGCAGAGCCCCCTCCTTCAGGCTTCTCAGCCTCAGAGGTAAAACTGACATTTTTAGGATGAAGCATCTGCCCCAACACCGCAGCCTACGTCTGCGAGCTGAATCCTTCCTCTTGCAGATAGCAGAGAGCTGAGAGGTACCTGCCGTATAAACCAAGTTTGTACTTGATCTAAAATGCCGAGGTGAAGTGTTGTGAATGCTGCTAGTTCTCCTTTGCAGTGCTTGGGAACAACCACAAAATGCCAGCTCCCCAGGTACCTAATTAGCATCCTTAACCCAGCCAAGAGGATGTGGCTTTATCCTGAGCTGGGACAGGGATGCTCTCCAATGCTTGTTTGCATAGCATCTAGCGAAAGACAGCTTTGAATCCATTTGTGCTCTCTTAAATCAATCCAAAACACAAGAATGAATAGTAATCCTCCTTAGCTCTAATATGTCCCGTTTCATTGCCAATGTCCCAGGCTAAAAGAATTTCTTTTTGTTGGTACGAGGTTGAAGGCAGACTCTCTCTGGGCTGGCTTGATCTCAACATGGGTGAAGTGTTTGTACAAGGTCTCCTGGCAACAATTTCCCAATGTCTGGGTGGTAAATTTGGAAGTGGCTTAAGCTGAATCTACAGTAACTCCACATTTGGGGTGATTTGGGTTAGTAACTCCTGCCTAATCTGTCCAAGACTTGAGCACCAGAGAGAAAGTTAAACCCAAAACAGATCACCAGTACCCATCTGCAGCAGGGAAACATATCATAAATCTTCCCCGAGGTGCACCCAGGTCAGCACTTTGCTGGGTGTCCTGACACCGTGCAGAGGAGAGATGATGACAGGGTCTCACATCCTCAAGGTCTTTTCCTTCCCAGCTGCTTGGAAGGCTCTGAGATGTCTTTCGTTTTGCAAACACCATGAAAAATTGTCATGCTGGAGGTGTTGCTGATGTGGTCACCTTCACAGACCTGCAGAAATGGTGAGAGACTGGCTGGACTGAGATTTCCCCTGTTATCCTCACCTTGTTTTCCCTCTTCCCCACCACACATCTTCTTGCAAATGCACTTGGCAAAGCACGTAGCTGCTCAGATCTGTGTGGGGCAACCATGGGAGGTGAGGGTAGGGCAGTGAGGTTGTAGTTCCCTTCTGCCTGTAATTGTCACTAGCAAAGGGACAGGGACACAGGGAGGTACAGAGTTAGGTTGGGCTGCATTAAAATGCAGGAGTGAAGGGAAGAACAGGCCAATAAAGTGCCATTATCTGTGTTAGTCTTCCTCAACTGAGCCAGGCTTGGTAGCCCCCGGGAGTGGTGCTGGGTACCTGGGTGTTCAAACGTCGTGTGCCTGGAAGATAGTGCACCTGAAGAAGATGCTTCCAGAAGAAAATTATATATGAGGTGTCTTGGTGCGAGTAGTCTTTGAAGGACTTTACATGTCACACAGGTTCTGGTTTCAGCAGGATGACTCTTGACTATGCCAGTATCGAGGCACAATCAGTCCCTATTTCCTTCACTCTCATAAGTAAGCTAAATCCAGTGAACCTCTGGTTATTTTTTGTGGTGGATTCTTTTGCAGCCAGAGGGTTAGAAAGCTTCAGCTCTCTTCTACTGTAGGGTTAAATATATTGGCCATATGTTGTGATGCAAGCACGAATTTCCTTGTCTCCTCTGCACTTGTCCAGCAGGGAAATACAGAATTTGTATTTCCATTGTTATCAGTTTTTTGGTGATGCTGCATTCACCTGAGACAGACTGAATTTCTTCTGCTTCCTCAAAAGATGCTGCCCCAACCAGGAGTCACCAGCTACTATTAAGATCCATGCCAAGGAGTGAGCCAGCACGTCTTACTGATGCAGTTTAGCTCTGTTGTCCATTAAACATGCCAAATAAAACTGAAATGTGCTCTGATTTGTACTTGCCTTTCTTAGGCTGCAGGCATTTAAGGGGATCCTTTGTGCAACCGATGTCTTTCTGTAATTCCCATTACTGCTGATGAGAATGACGCATTTCCACTAACTGGATGAATGTCCCTCAAATTAATCTTCACTAAAACATGGGAGTAGGGAAATAAAAGGGAGGCAGTGTTTCAATTAGCTTCCAGTTTGTTTTTCATCTTGTCTTTAAATACAGGAAAACTCCATATAAAATGGATTAAAAAAAAAATGTTATTAAGCAAGAAGAACAAATGAGTTTATCTGTAAAAAGCTTTAGTTCTTGGAAATAATAACATTTATTATATCTACTGCATGCTCTTTCTGTAGATCTCAAACCCTTTCATAGACCCAGTCCACTACTATCTTGTTAATCTTCTTGAGATGCAGGATCCAATTTACAGCTTGCATTGGGAAACTGAGGCACCGGAAGAGAAAAACACATGCTAAAAACTAAACCAGCATCAGTATTAGAACTGAGACTTAGGAGTGGGGTTCATCTCATCTGGCTGCCATAAGTGACCCATCTGGCCTAGAGTTCCCAGATTTCCCGCTGAAGAGGGGAATTCCCCTTACAAAAAGCATATTTCTGCCCTTCATCTACCATAAGCAAATGCCAGCTTAAGGATCAGAGGTGCTGAGGTGACACGGGATTTACACCAGCTCTGCCATGCTGATATCCCAGAGAGCAGTTTTGCAGGAGGAAGGAAGGAAGCCAGCTGTGGTGACCCATATCACAGCAACCCACAGTTTGCACCAGACATAAGGGAAACTGCTCACAAGATGAGCTGGGAGCATCAACCCCATAGTCAACACTGGAGTAGGGGAGAGAGTATGAGTTTTTTGATGGTACTGAAGGAGGTGGAGGGGTCAACCACTATTCTGGGACATGAGGTTTCCATTTGACCCCCTCTTTACACTTTCTTTTTCAACCACATCTAAAAAAGCAGAAGATGTGAACTGAAATGCTTGCAATCCAGGACAGGACAAGAGACAGAAGCAAACAGAACTTGCCCAAGGCTACTCGACTCAACCAGACCATTAACTCTCCCATCCCAACTCCCAGCTCACCGCAACTCTCAGCAACCCTCGCTGTCCCCCATGCACCCCCACGCAGCCCTAACCACACCCTAAATCCACCGTGCCACCAATGGATGCTTCATGGAGGGGGCCCACGAAGAAAAATCACGTACAACAAGCTCTCCCCCATCCCTTTCCCCGGTCTGGGCTCCGAACGATTCACCTCATCTCTAATAATTCCATGAGCTTTGCCATGGCAGGGCAATGCAGTTAATGGAGAGTGAAATTGAAGAAGAATGTGTGGAAGTTGCAGCTTTTATCTCTAAAACAAATAGTGAATTCCTCGGGGCGGCTGCAGTCCTGAACAATGATCCGGGCTGCCGGACTTTCCCAGGTTGCCCTGGTAACTCCCAGGCTGTTTCAGGGTAAATCCTTGTCGCAGAGGGAAGAGAAGGTGGAGAAGCGCATGGGAAGAGATGCGGAGGTGATGTTTCAAGAGCAGCATGAACCCAGGTGGGAGGTCTGGAAGATATTTGGGTTGGAGGGACATGCTGGATCCAAAGCCAAGACCCAAAGGATCATCCTAGGAAATTCTCACCAAATCCAGGAGAGTTGGACCCAGAGGAGTTGCCCTGCTCCATCTGGAAGGCAATAGTGTTGATCCATTGTCCAGCAAAAAGGAGCAATCCACCCCAAATCTGTTTTAGAGGTCTCTTACTGGTCCTTTCCAGCCCACAGACCTCTGCAGGAGTTTGTGAGAAGGGTGAACAGAAGGCACTTTGGGGCAGGAGTGGTATAATTCTCCATTCACTCTGGGCTTGAAAAAAGAGATGCCTGTTTAGCTGGAGACATGCAGAGCAACAGGTTTCCACCAGTGCCTATTTCTAGCAGTGAAAAACATGCCCAGCTGCTTGCCTGTCCCTCCTAAAGGGCTGTTTGTTTTTCTTTCCTGCATCCCTCCCCCTTCCCTTTTAATACAAACCATTAGGTGAGCTCTGCATGAAGGACAATGCAAGACAGAAGCAATATGAAGCTTCCAGATGTGTCGATGAATGCTCCTCAGCCCCCATGGGGAGAGTTTCACCTCTCCATGCTGCCCTTTCCAATGCACCTGCCACATAACAGCCATTAATATCCAAAGCTGTAGCTCCACATCTCCTCCCTGGGAACAGGCTTCTTGCCATGAAGGCATCTCCACTTGCCATAATGACATCTCCAGGACCTGAGATGCCTCCAGGCACCTATGTCTAATCCATCCCAACCCCCCCACACCAATAGCTGAACCAGGGCTGCCGTGGAGCCTGCAGGGCAAAGGAGAAAAGCGACCATTTGAATGGAGCTCATCAAAATCATTTTTGATTGATTTTGAGAACGCAAATCATATCCTGGGCTGTATCAAAAGAAGCGTGGCCAGCAGGTCGAGGGAAGTGATTCTGCCCCTCTACTCTGCTCTCATGAGACCCCACCTGGAATACTGTGTTCAGCTCTGGAGTCCCCAACACAAGAAGGACATGGGGCTACTGGAGCGGGTCCAGAGGAGGGACACAAAGATGATTTGAGGGCTGGAGCACCTCTGCTATGAAGACAGGCTGAGAGAGTTGGGGCTGTTCAGCCTGGAGAAGAGAAGGCTCCGGGGTGATCTTATTGCAGCTTTCCAGTACCTAAAGGGGGCCTGCAGGAAAGCTGGAGAGGGACTTTTTACAAGTGTGTGTAGTGATAGGACAAGGGGCAATGGATTCAAACTGAAAGAGGGGAGATTTTCATTAGATATAAGGAAGAAATTTTTTACATTGAGGGTGGTGAGGCACTGGAACAGGTTGCCCAGAGAAGTTGTGGATGCCCCATCCCTGGAAGTGTTCAAGGCCAGGTTGGATGAGGCTTTGGGCAACCTGGTGTAGTGGAGGGTGTCCCTGCCCATGGCAGGGGGGTTGGAACTAGATGATCTTTGAGGTCCCTTCCAACCCAAACCATTCTGTGATTCTATGATTCTATGATTTCTCTTCCCCCACAAAGCCCGGTGATGTGCAGGCAGAACTTGGTGCTTTCCAAGCCCTTGGAGGTGTGAGAGCTTGATCTCTTTGTGCAGGATTCACTGAGGGGTTTGGAAAGGATTCAAGGAGGTGGCACCAAGCCAATGCAGTTACGTGATCTGGTGTGCAACATGGACTTCTTCTGAGATTAGGTTGGCTCTTGAGCCATCTGAAAGCAGTACTTCTCCGTGCACTATGTGTGTGACTCAGTCCCAGATTCAAGTGCCTGATAAAGCCTTCTGCAGAGACCTGAAGTGCCCTAGGTGGTCTGAGACATACCCCTGCGGCTGGTGGATGTGACATGGGACATGTGAGACAAACATGCCACTCTGGACTGACAGGTGGAGGTTGGGCAGGACCCCCTACCAAGCAAGGTACCTGCTTCTAGGCAATGGGTTGAATCTAAAGTCAAGGCAGCGAATGGGGTTTAGAGAGCAATTCAGCTGATACAGTGTCTTTGTGTCCTTCAGGCTGATAATTTCTGTCCAGGCTCTTCAGAGTAGGGTCAGGATTTGGTTGCTTAAACAGAGGCTGTAGGGGATGATTTTGCACACCATGGTGTAATACCAGCTGGACCAGAGCTGCTGCCTCAGGAGTCTTGGGTTTCACAGAAGCTTATCCATCCCCGTGAAGACATCTGTAGCACCTGAGATGCCTCCTGGCATCTATGTTTAAGCAACTGCCCTGTGCCCTTGTTTTCCAGCGATGATAACGGCAGCTTGAACACCACCTCAAATGGAGATACCGCAACTACCCTGGAGACACAAACACACAAATGTTCGTGCCTTGGTCCAGACCCAAAGCTGCCCACAGATGGGTTCATGTGAATACCTTTCTGTGGTCAAGGTGGTGACCAAGCTCCTGGAGCACGTGTGTTGCAGAGGGTGAGCAGCTTGCTGAAATCAAAAAGTTCCTCACTTCCTTCTCTTAAAAAACTAAAGCCAAGGCAATCAGAATTATACCTGTCTGAGGAGCCAAGTCCAAACCAAAGTGGAGGAACAGAAGTCCTTCAAAATAAAATCTTAGGAGCTTTTTTCAGAGCTGAGGACTGAACACAGATTTTATGTCTTTGTCTAATATGCCAATTCCAAAAGGATTTTTGCCTCTTCACTTGCAGGAGTTTGGGAAATTGCACTTGGCATCATGAGTGGCATCCCGGACTGTTCTTACCTTTCTCAAGACAATTTCTGCTCCCGAGGTAAGTTGTATTTCGGTTCCTCCTGCTGGGTCAGGTCCAGACTAGGGAACAGACCACCACATGACATTTCTGACTCCCCATCTTCTGAAACACAAGGAAATCGCCTTCGTTCTCCATCCTGTGCACACTACGAACTTTTTCCCTGTTTTTTTCTCATGAACAGCCCCTTTTCCTCACTTCAGATTTAGCTGCAAGCTTCACTCCATCAATGGTCCCATTTCCTTGAGACTATCTGTCAGGCAGACACAGAATCATAGAATCACAGAACGGTTAGGGTTGGAAGGGACCTCAAAGATCATCTAGTTCCAACCCCCCTGCCATGGGCAGGGAAACCCTCCACTACACCAGCTTGTCCAAAGCCTCATCCAACCTGGCGTGAACACTTCCAGGGATGGGGCAGCCACAGCTTCTCTGGGCAACCTGTTCCAGTGTTTCACCACCCTCATCGTAAAAAATTTCTTCCTTAGATCTCATCGAAATCTCTTCTCTTTCAGTTCAAAGCCATTGCCCCTTGTCCTATCACTACATGCCCTTGTTACAAGTCCCTTTCCAGCTTTCTTGTAGGCCCTTTAGGCATTGGAAGACGTCAGACCATAGATAATTTTGTCGCTTGCTGAAGGGAGGGTAGTTGGGATTGCTGGGTTTTTTTTGCTTTCCTTCCTGAAATAGCCACTGGTGATCATGACCCCAGGAGCTCACGTGCTGTTGTTCATGATGTCACTCACACCAGAGGTATCAACCTCATGTGATGCTGTTTGTCCTCCCATCTCAACCCTAAATTTGAATTCTAAACATTATTGCTTTGTGCCCCGCCGCACAGGGAAGATAGGTGATGACATTCAGTAAAATTGGATTATCGGCACGTTAAATGTTCCTAAGCTGGATCTCAACCCGAGGATTTTCATGCTGCGTAGACTTTCCTTGGCCATTTTCTGTCAAAAGTGGTAAGTATTGCAAGGATGCCTGGAGATGTCAGTCAAATGTTACGATGAATCTGACACAGCTGAGAAGGAATTACATGGTATAGAGAAGAAAAAGCTTTCTCTGGGAATATATCCCAGTGCTGTGAGGCACAAGAATGCCTCCTATGTTACATTTTCTTCTCCTTTGTTCAGTCTGATTTTAAATGGCAGAAGTTCAGCTCTGGAGCTCCCAATGTAAGAAGGACATGGAGCTGTTGGAGCGGGTCCAGAGGAGGGCCACAAAGATGATCCGAGGGCTGAAGCACTATGAAGACAGACTGAGAGGGTTGTTTAGCCTGGAGAAGAGAAGGCTCCGGGGAGGCTTTCTAGCAGCCTTTCAGTGCTTAAAGAGGGCCTGCAAGAAAGCTGGAGAGGGACATTTTACCAGGGCATGCAGTGATAGGACAAGGGGCAATGGCTTTAAACTGAAATTGGGCAGATTTTGATTAGCTGTAAGAAATAAATTTTTCTCTCAGAGGATGGTGAAACACTGGAACAGGTTGCCCAGAGAAGTTGTGGCTGACCCATCCCTGGAAGTGTTCAAGGCCAGGTTGGATGAGGCTTTGGGCAACCTGGTGTAGTGGAAGGTGTCCTTGCCCATGGCAGGGGGTTGGAACTAGATGATCTTTGAGGTCCTTTCCAGCCCAAACTATTTTATGATTCTGTGAATCTATGAAATGGGATTTGGTTTGAAGAAACATGAAAACATCTTAGGGTTTCCCCAACAAAGAAATTTTGTGTCATGTGAAGTCTTCCTCCTTCTGAGTCAGTTTCATGCCAGCTGAGTTACATACCTTAAAACCACTGGCTCGCTCTTCCAGTCTTTCACAATCTTAGATAAATATTTAGCTGGGACACAAGGAACCAGATGTACGTGAGTCTGTGTGCCTTATCACATCAATATCAAGCTCAAAAAAGACACCTGACTGACTTAAGTCCATGAGATTTTAAATAATAATAATGTCAATAATAAATTTTAGAGCAAATTCTTCTCTTTTTGTTCCTGTTTCTCAGGCAGATGTGCAGACCTTACTCCCAAGGGTTTCTCTGCACCTCTAAGGCACATCTTTTCATGTTTGGAGTTGAAAGCAAAAGCCTTTACATAATTTCCTGACCCCGTGGTGCTGCTATTTAGGAAAACTTCTAGAGCTGGGACATTCATGATAAAGCTCTCAGTTAGCAATGCTGCACGTCGTCGAGTGTAAAGGGCTGTTTACCTCTTTTCTATGAAACATCGGTGCCTTTTTGACACCCCTAGAAGCGCCTGGTTTCCCAAGTTAGAGCATTTTCTGACCTTTTCCCCCATCTGATGGTTAGGCATCGGGGTGGGATTTGCTTTAACAGCCATCCAGCTTTCAAAGCAGTCGTGCTAAATATCCCTTCCTTTTTTCCTTCAGCTGCTCATGATTCATAGTCTTGATCTGACACCCTCTTAGTAATTATCCCCTTCGCGGCAGAGACGAGAGGCAGATTCTGAGCCGATGCAAGTGGGCAGGTGCCTGTACCCTGCAAAGCAGCAGAAATAGTGTGAGTCCTTTCTGCTACCCCCTTGAAAAAGGAGGTTTAACACCACGTTTCTGGATGAAGCTGTTTTCCCAAGAAGCAGAGGCTGTGCCGTTATTTCAACCACCATGGTAATCACCAAGGCTTGCGTCAAGGGAGGAGCTGCATGACCACGCAGCGGGGAGCCATCAGAGAAGAGGCTGCAGACCTTCTGGAGATAGCCCTGCTAAGTGAGAAACAATACTCAGCACAGATAGCAGAGCCGTTGCAATTTGAGTATCCAATGATAACCACAAAATCCCCCAAAGGAAGCTTTCTGCACAGCATCCATCCTCCCTCTGAGGTGGCTGTGCTCTCCTCCACGTCTCTTAAGGAAAAAAGGAGGTCCGCAAGCATGCTGAGAGCACCCCTGCTGAGAACCGACAGAACTCCCTGCGTAAAGTGGCAGGATGCCTGTTCTGATGATTTAAGAGAAATCCTGCAGCCCAAATCAGCAATCTAAAAAGACTTAAGGCATCAAACGCTCAGGGAGGGAGGTTCCCTCCCCCCTGCACGAGGCCAAAGGACCAGCAAAGCCCAGACCTGCTGATGAGGGCAGCCAGACAGATTTCTTCTCCTCCTAACTCTCAGGACAATCGTTGCAGTGTAAACACAATGGCTGTCGAAACCAGACTGATTTTTAAGCGGATCTCAGGCTGTTCTGCTTTCCTTAGGTCTATTTTTGTTGCTGCCAAGGGAGCTCTGCTCTTGTCCGTTCTTGCTACAGCCCTCACCCACCGTGGAGACCCAACACACCTTGGGGGAACCCCAGTCTCCCAGGAAATGTTACCCCGGAGCGATGTCCCACAGGATGTTTTTGTGCTGTATTACGGGTGCTGGTGCAGTTAAAAGAGAATTCAAGGAGCTCAGCATCACTTTCCTCCTCTCCATCCCAGCGACACTGCTATACTGATGCAGCTCATGATTTCCCTAGGCTGTCTTGACTTGGCAGTTAACACCGAAACATGCTGATTGGGAGAGTGTGTGCGCGCAGGGAGGGGATGTGATCTGTTATTAAAAAGAGAAATATTCTGCAGGGAGAGAAGGAACTGCCTGTCTAATACTGGCAAGATTAATAATGTGCATCGACACATTCATTCATTTATTGCAAGTGGAGTTTTGTGGCTTTTAGGTACTGGGTAATGCAGAGTCGTAGCAAGAGGAGGTGAGGCTGGGCTGAGGGACGCGGAAAGTCTCGCTCCAGCACTGACCCAGAAGCTAAAATCAGGACAAGAAGCCTTTTCTGGGGACAACGTGCAAGGGAAGGCTGAGCGAGCTAAGCCAAGCCTCTCCTCAAGTCTTCTCAAGGTGACCTTGCAACGAGAAGGAAGTCCACCTTTAACTGAAGGCATCAAGAAAACCATATTTGAGAAGTCGTTTTTGGAGTGAAGGTTATTTTTACCATCTCTGGTGCCAGGCTGGGAAGGTTCATGGTTTCACTGGATCTGCCAGTGCAAGGAGGAGGATTCAGTGCAAAGCTCTGAGCTTATTTTCAGTCTCCTCCTAGCTGCGGCGAACGCTCCTTGCCTGAACACTAGATAAAAAACTTCCCTCTCACCACAAAAAAAAAATGCAAAGATTTGATAATAGTTTTGTCCTTAGTGCTTTGGGTACGTTGCTTCCTTCGAGACACTCTCAAACTGCTGCAAACCTTTCTTAGAAAACATCTTATGCAAATATGCATTAATTTATTTAAATAATATTTGAAAGCATCGCTTAGTTTCGGAGGGGGTGCTGGAATAATGTGCAGGTCCAAAGCTTGGATGTGAGCCCCGTGCCCAGTCTCCAGATCTAGGAGTCACCGTAGCTGCCGCAGCGGTGGGTGCTGCCCCCCAACAGGGCAATGACCCCCCCAGCAAGCCCCCACGCTGTGCATCCCCTGGGCCTTCGCCATCTCCTGTTCCCGACTTCTCATGTCACTAGTGGGGAAGAGAAGGGATCTGGGGAATTTTGTGCCATGAGAGCACAGGCAGTGGTGGGGGTGTACCTGCAGAGCGCAATATCAAATTCATCTCCTCCTCTAAAACCAGGACAGAACCCCAAATCAATCCCCAGCCATGGTGAGAATGTCAAATTAACCCCTGTCTAGATGAAAACCCCCAAATAAATCACATCCAGATGGGAATCCAAAATCAAACCCCAAACTCCCATCCTGATGAAAATCCCAAATCGAACCCCAAATGCCCATTCTGATAAAAATTCCAAATTTCCCCCATACAGGTGGGAATCCCAAACTGACGCCCACATCCCCATCCAGATGAAAATCCCAAATCTTTACCCATTTGAGTTGGAATCTGAAATGAATCTACAAACCCCCATTCAGATGAAAACCTCAAATCCCCCCCAAGCTCCCATCCTGACAAAACCCCCAAATCCTCTCCAAGCCCCCATTCAGATGAAAACCTCAAATCCCCCCCAAGCTCCCATCCTGACAAAACCCCCAAATCCTCTCCAAGCCCCCATCCTGATGAACACCCCAAATCCCCCTAACATGCAAGTGGGAATCCCATCCCCCTCAAGCCCCAATCTCAATGCAAACCTAAAATCCAGACCCAATTAAACCCCCGAATCTCCCCTCAAGCCTCTAACTCCAGCAAAACCACCAAATCCCTCCTATGCACAAGGGAATCCCAAATCATCCCCACTCCCCCATTCCAATGATAATCTCAAATCTCCCCATGCAGGTGGCAGTCCCAGACCCCCCTGCCTCAAACCCCCACCCCAACCAAAGCCTCAAATCCCCCCCAAGCCCCCATCCCAATGAACATACCAAAATCCCCCCATGCAGAACCCCAAATCCCTCACGAACTCCCATCTCAACAAAACCCCCAAATCACCCAAATCTCCCAATTCCAATGAAACCCCTAAATCCTCCCATGCAGGTGGGAACCCCAAATCCCCTCCACGTTCCCATCCTGACAAAACCCCCAAATCCCTCTTGAGCCCTCATCCTGATGAATATCCCAAATTCCCACCATGCAGGAAGGAATCCCACCACCCCTCAAACCCCCATCCCAATGAAAACCCCAAATCCTCCCCAACCTCCCAATTCCAATGAAACCCTCAAATCCTCCCATGTAGAAGGGAACACCAAATCCCTCCCAAACCTCCCACCCTGTCGATAACCCCAAATCCCTCCCAAAGCTTCATCCTGATGAATACCCCAAATCCCCCAATGCAGTTGAGAATCCCAAATCCACCCCCAAATCCCCATCCCAAAGAAAACTCCAAATCCCCCCCCTGCAGTTGAGAGCCCCCATCCCAAAGAAAACCTCAAATCCCCCAAACCACCCAATTTCTTGAAAGCCCCAAATCCTCCCGTGTAGGAGGGGACCCCAAATCTCCCCCAAACCTCCCACCCTGATAAAAAAAAACCCAATCCCTCCTAAGTCTTCATCCTGATGAACAGCTCGAATCCCACCATGCAGTTGAGAACCCCAAACGCCCTCCAAATCCCCATCCTAAAGAAAACCCCAAATCCCCCCATGCAGTTGAGAACCTCAAATCCCCCCAAACCCTTATCCTAAAGAAAACCCAATTCCCTCCCCCATGCAGTTGAGAACCCCAAATTCCCCCAAACCTCTATCCCAACGACACCCCAAATCCCCCCCTGCAGTTGAGAACCCCAAATCCCCTCCAAGCCCCCATCCTAAAGAAAACCCCAAATACCCCATGCAGTTGAGAACTTCAAATCCCCCTAAACCCCTATCCTAAAGAAAACCCCAATTCTCTCCCCCATGCAGTTGAGAACCCCAAATCCCCCCCAAACCCCCATCCCAACAAAACCCCTAACCCCCCCCCGCAGCTGAGAACCCCAAATCCTCCCCCAAATCTCCATCCCAACGAAAACCCAAAATCCCTCTCATGCACTTGAGAACCCCAAATTCCCCCCAACCCCCCATCCCAACAAAACCCCTAACCCCCCCCTGCAGTTGAGAACCCCAAATCCCCCAAACCCCTCCTCCCAACAAAAACCCCAAATCCCTTCCATACCCCCCACCCCGACGAAACCCCCAAATCCCCCCTTACAAGTAGAAACACTCCCCCCATCCCGCCCCCACCCCCCCCCCGCGGGTCTCTCCCTTCCGAGCCGGGGGGGCGGAGGCGGGGGCGGGCCGGGGCCGGGCTGCACCTCCCCCGGCGGGGGGAGAAGCGGGCGGGGGGGGGGGGGGACCGGGGCCGGGGGAGGGCAGCGGCCGCCCGCCCGCCCCGCCGGGGAGAGAGCGCCGGGAGCCGCGGCGGGGACGGCCGCGCCGAGGCACCCACCATGCGGGCACCGCTGCTGCTGCCGCTGCTCCCGCTGCTGCTGCTCGGTAAGTGCCACCTCCCCGCACGCCGCTTCCCTCCCCTCCCCGCTCCAGCTGTCCCGCTTTTTTGCCCTCGCCTCGCTTTTTTTTTTTTTATTTTATTTTTTTTCCCCTCTTCAAGCATCCCTCCTCCTTTTCTTCCCTCCCCCCCTCCGCCTTTTTTTCCTTTTACTGTTGGGTAGTTTTGAAGCAAATTGGGCGGAAAGGCGGAAAATAAACTGGGGGATGCTGGGCGCCCACCCGCTTGCTGAACCCAGGCTTACCGAGCCTCTTATTTAGAAACTGAGCCCATCAAACCATCCACGGCGGCTCGACTCGGGGCGCGGGAGCCGCAGTGCTTGTTTCTTTATGCGACGGTGCGAGCCAAACACGCCGCTTCTTCGCTCCCTCATCCAGCTTCACAAAGCCCCTGGTCAGGGGGGTGGGCTCTTGCAAGACCCATGTGCAAAGCATTGAGCCTCACACCCTTCTTTTGGGGTCCCGTCGAGCGAGGGGAGACCTTCGGTTCAGTTTGGTCCAGCGTGCCAGGTGCTGCATGTGTTGAACGTGAGCCCTCACCCCTGGTCCGTGGAGGTGTCATGGGAAAAGAGGGGAAAAATGTAGTTGGAGACAGCAATTTCCTGATGGAAATTGCAAAAAGAATAAACTTTTGGAGACCCGTCGCTGTAGGGCAGCCGTGGACCTGTGTGGGATCCATCGTGCTGGGCAGGTTTGGGAGTCGGAGTGGAAAGAGTGGGTTGGGTCCTGTGGTAGTGCTGGGGTCAAGGGTGCTGTGAGTGATGCAGCGGGAGGTCTAGTTCTTTGGTGGGGTGTTTTGGCAGAGAGATGGCCATAAAGTGCACCAAAAAGTAACGGGGAATGGGAATGCACTGATTATTTCGGAAGTGCATAAAGGTAGGGAGGAGTGGGGTGTTTCTTCCCTGTATTCAGGGAAGATGAAGGAGGGGGAAAATGAGATGAAATGACATGAAATAAATTGAATTGAAACGAAATAAAATAAAATAATAAAATAAAATAAAATAAAATAAAATAAAATAAAATAAAATAAAAGTGAAATCTTGCTTTGGGTCGTGTCTCCCAACAGAGCCTCTGCTGAGCCAAATGTGCTTTTATTCAAGGTAACAAAAGCTGAGGAACGCTCCTGGAGGCAGGGCCCTGGAGATTTAACCATGGGGGGAATTCACAGACGTCTGGCTGAAATCTCTGCCTGCCTGGTGTTTTCCTGCTCCTCTCGAGACTCGAGGTGCTGGGGCTTGGTGGGCGAGCAGGTGCGAAAGCCCCGTCACTCCCTGATGCCAAGGTGGGCTTTAAAAGAGAAGATTTCTCTTCCTGTTAAAACTCGGGAAGCCTCAGCCTCATTAATATTGGCAAAAAGTAGGAGCTGCTAATGCAATTTTTCTTGTGCCGGCCAGAATTTTGCAGAGTTTAGCTGACTTTGCCTTCTCAGAAGGTTTTGTTCAGTTTTTCGAAACGGAGTGATAAATATGCTGGGATTGGTAGGAAACAGGCTTTTGGCGGAGGGATGGTGGAGGGACCTGTTTCTGTAGAACTCTCAAGTGATCCTATTGCATTTTTCTCAGAAATTATTTTATTAAGTCCTTCAAAACTGTTTTCTGCCATTCGTTGCTGCTCTTAAGTTTTGAAATAAGCTCCTTAGAGGAGCTTCTTTGGTGCTCCCTGTGTGTAGGCACCGGGATTTCCTTCCCTAGGAGGCAAAATAGGCATCCTTCCTTGCTGGGTGTTTGGGCTTGGAGTCCCAGCAGTGCTTTACTCTGAGGCTGGTATCTGCTGCAACCACCTGAGTTTCTCAAAGCCTAAAATTCACCTTTTTTCCTCTCCTGAAATGGGAAGAAGTTGGGTTTGCAAGTGACACTGTAAGATTTTTGGTGTCTTAAAAAAAAAGTCATTGGGATGGAGCCCGCGTGATTTGCTCTGTTCAAATTGGACATGAAGTGGGTGGGTGAGCAGGGAGTTGGGATTTCGGAGCGTGTTTTTGGGCGTCACGAGGAAGAAAGTGACAACATCGTGTGCGGGGCAGAGCAGAATCAGCCCAAAGTTGCTGAAGTTTTTAAAAGCAGCTATTTTGGGTACGGCTGTTTCGCTAGAAATACTGACTTTTGGGTTCGTATCATCCCAACCCCCTGATTCTGCCGAGCTTCCCCCTTATTTCTCTGCTGTAAATCAGAATAAAATCAGCCTCCGACAAGGCACAGCCAGTGTGTACCAGAGATGTGGCGAACGTGACACGGGGCAAATAACATCTTTAAATTCAACCAGCCTGCGAGGGGCTCCGAGTTACCCGTTACGGTGTGTTCACATGACATTTTATTTATTCTTTCCCCATATTAGACCTTCTATCCCACAGGGCATATGATAGCAAAATTGCATGAGGAAGAGAAAAATTATACTTTTTATCCTCAGAGGATTAAAAAGAGCCACAGCTCAGACCTGTCCTGGGGGCAAAAAAGGCAGGAAGGGGTTTTAGGGGAGTTGGGCTCAAAGCAAACCACAGATTGATGGGTTTTAAATCCTTGTTGCCAAAACACTCCTTTTCATTCCCAAAGCTTCCCTGGCTCCCTGGTACTGGGAGTTTGTGTTTGTACCCAAGACAGGCTGTCAAAGATGTGCATTTTTTAAAATCCATTTTATCCATTGAATACTAATCTGGCGGGAGCAGGCAACCGAGGCCATGTCTACGGGAGGAGAAAAAAATTGTTAACCAGAGGGTTTTAAAATCAGTACTGAAGCGGAGCGTGTCTTCTTCTGTGTTTGCTGTTGGAGGAACTTTGGTAAGATTTTTGCAACCTTTTTGCAAGCTGTTTTAGCAGCGCAATGCCTTCGATTCCCCAGTGGCAAAGCAGATAGAGTAGGGCTACCCCGTGGGTCTGTTTAGGAGGCTTAATTAAAGAATTGTTTATGAAGCACTTGAAGATCCTTGGATGAAAGGAGCTGGAACCGTGCAATACGCTGATTTAGTTCCAGAGAGTTGCTTTAAAGGCTTGTGACGAGGAGGCTGGTGATCATTCATGTTGGTGGTGACGGGAGACCGGCTGGAAATATCTGCTCTCAGCATTTGCTGGGAGGCTGGGGCTGTGCTTTGGTTATTATTTGCCTGATAAATCACGCGTTTTCTCTCCCCGTCTGCACCCTCTAAAAGACCTAAGCCTGCCAACACGAGCTCTGGGGTGTTTTGGGGTGCAGGCTGTGGGGACTGATGGTGTTCAAGGCCAGGTTGGATGGGGCTTTGGGCAACCTGGTGTAGTGGAGGGTGTCCCTGCCCATGGCAGGGGAGTTGGAACTGGATGATCTTTAAGGTTCCTTCCAACCCAAACCATTCTGTGATTCTATGACTGATGGAGGTTCATTATAGCCCATGAGGATCCCTCCAGCTGTGCATTAGTCCCCGTGTTATTCCAGGTGTTCTATCGCTGTATGAGAGCAGAGAGGAGCTGTTGGGGTTTAGGTGCAGGACCGCATCCATCCCACCTGCTGCCCTGAATTTTGCCCTCTTCTCCACGATGCTGGACTGGGTGGCCCCTTTGTCTTGTCCCCAGGGACCCACCGTAGCACCCAGAGCCCTCTGGTGCTCTGCGGAGCCAGGGAGGCTGGGGCAAGTGGGACTTCATCCTTACAGGGTGATGGTTTGGGGAGGTGAGATCTTGCCATAACATCCACTTGAGGTTCTCTGTGATATGGAGGCTTAAGCCCCAAGCCCAGACACCTTCAGTAGCTACATCTCCAGGTGGTCCAAGCAATAGCAGGACCAAGCATGTAGCAAACAACCCACCTGTGAGCACGCAGAAATTCCTCCCTCCCAGCTGCTGAGCTGATAAGAGAGCAACACATAGACAGGAAAGTGCAGGTTGTGATCCTGAGCATCCCGCTCGCCCTCAGCCCTGCTCCCATCCTGACAGCACGCTCGCGTGACAGGTGGCCACCCTCCGCTCTGCCGAGAGCCGAACATCACGGGAGGGTTTGAACTTTGCAGGAATCCGGGTGGCCAGGTTTGGTCCATTCCCCGTGTGCAGGCATGTGAAATCTTGCAAACCCTCCGAAGCATTTTCAGATTCTTCTGCCAACTTCCTCGTCGAAAGCCTGTTTACGTGCACAGCTTCTTCCATAACCAGCCAATCTCCACCTAAGGATGTTGTTTCTGAATTCTTGCAATGCCTGCCCTTTCCTTCACAGAGAGTTCCTGACCAAACCTTGCCTTTTTTTTTTTTTTAATCTAAACAGTGCACGCAGTCATCTGGCATTTGTTGTTCTCCACCTACCTGAGCTCAGTTCACTGCAACCTCTGGGGCTTTGCCGAATAGTCCACGTTTGGTCTTGGCATTGCCGAGCAAATCCACTCAGTCTTTCTCTTGCAGCTTGTGAGATGACCAGGCTAGAGCCTGGTTCTGCATGGGGGTCTTGCAGGTCCTACTGTATGGTGGGGTTTGGGGATGGCTTTAAACTGAAAAAGGGGAGATTTAAATTAGATATAAGGAAGAAACTCTTCACAATGAGGATGGTAAAACACTGGCACAGGTTGCCCAGAGAAGTTGTGGCTGCCCCATCCCTGGAAGTGTTCAAGGCCAGGTCGGATGAGGCTTTGAGCAACCTGATCTAGGGGAAGGTGTCCCTGCCTGTGGCAGGGAGGTTGGAACTGAATGATCTTTAAGGTCCCTTCCAACCCAAACCGTTCTATGATTCTATGTACTACTCATCTACTCCAAAACCCTGTCCAGTGCCATTGGTGCTTAACCATAAAAAAAAAATAATAATCTCTATCTTTTCCCCCAAGCTGCCTGGTGTGATGGTGTCCCACACCCCAGAGCGAGGTGCTTTCTCCTGTTGCTGCTTTGTTATTTGGGGGGGATGGGGACAGTTCATCTGAGCTTCATCAGGTTTTAACTGTGCTAATTGCATGTTCGTCTGTTGTAGCGCTGGGTTGAAGCCATGTTGTGTTTTGCTCTGGAGGTCCTTGAGGAATATGTAGATCCATTTGAAACTGAGTGGAAGCAGGAGGGACGTGCTCTGGCTGTATCACAGCTCCAGTTTGGAGGTGCCTAAGCATTGGGACTAGCCTGTATCCAAACAGCCCTGTCTGAGCAGGTAGACCGAGCTGGGAGGAAAAGATGAGCTTCCTTGTTATGGTACAAAAATCATCTGTGATCTGCTAGGGTCTGAAGAGCTGAAATGCTATTTAAAGCACTGGCTGTGCCGCAGTTTCTCTCTCCATTTTGCATGTGTCTGCTTAGACTGCGCCCTGTTTGGTGGAGAGACCACGCAGTGAGTGTTCAGGGATGGGGAGATGATCTTGGTTGGGGTTTCCAGGGCTGCTGAAGTACAAATGGCATCAACGAAGGCCTGGTGAGCAGGGAGCTGCAATGCAACAACAGCTTCCCACGGCCAGAAGCAACCTAGCGATGCTGCGAGGGGAGGGTGGAGAAGTCACGAGCCGCATTTAGAGGGCTTTTATCGTGGCACCTAGTAAACTTGGAGCTGGGCCCTGTGCTGTGATTCAGGAGGTGCTGACTTTGCACTGCTCATTACATCGTGACCACCTGGGGCCATACCAACACAGTGGTATTTTTCTTCTAGCTAAGCTCCCAGGTGATGGGTATCAGTGTCTTCACCTCCTTCCACAGCCAGGGCAGAGGGACAGGTTCCTTCCAGGATGACTTAGCCTGCTTCAAGTTAGCTGCTGGCTTTGAATTGCAAATAGTGTTAGAAATAGTGAGTGCCTGGGGGAGTAAAGTGCCAATAGAAACATTACTGCCTCCTGGGAGTGCAAAGCTCTGTGGTGGGTTATTTCACATGACCTTCTTGGGGGTTGCATGAACATATCCACGTGACTTGAGCCATAGTGTGTCTCAGAGTCTGCCTTCGGTACCAAAGATTGCTGAAAGCCATTGGGAACCAGCAAATGCCAGGATGCCACATCCACCCTAAAGAGAAAAAAATATCTCTCTTCTTCAAGAGATGGAGTGAAGTTACTCCAAACCCCAAAGGCACCAGTATCCCCCATTGATCATGGGTCCCAGGTCTTCTCGCTGAAGTTCTTCTTGTCAGTAAATGTGGCTGAGGGGGGACCTCATTAATGTTTATAAATATGGAAAGGGTGACTGTCATGAGGACGGAGCCAGGCTCTGCTCACTGACATCCAATGATAGGACAAGGGGAAATGGATATAAGCTGGAACATAGGAGGTTCCTTAACCATGAGGAAGAACTTCCCAGTAAGGGTAGCAGAACACTGGAACAGGCTGCCCAGAGAGGTTGTGGAGTTTCCTTCTCTGGAGATGTTCCAAACCCACCTGGATGCGTTCTTGTGTGATCTGATCTAGGTGGTCCTGCTCCGGCAGGGGGATTGGACTAGATGATCCTTTGAGGTCCCTTCCAATCCCTGACATTCTGTGATTCTGTGATCTCACGGCTCGCTTGGCCGGGGGCCAGGAGCGCTCGGCAGACGCCGGTGACAGTTTGGTGACAAAGTATTGCAAGGAGACAGGGCGAATGCCAACGACTCATTGCAATTAACTCGGTGTAGTACCTCAACGCCCAGCGTAGAGCAGAAGGCGTAACAAAGGGGAACGAGCCTTTATTTTGGGCGGCGGGAACTCAGCGCTGCTGAAGCACCTGCTCTAAGATGAGCATCCGCAATAAACCAGCTGCGGGAAGGCAACGTGCCAGGTTGGGATTTGGCTTTCAGCGTGGCTCGACTTGTGTGGAACATCCAAGGTCCCATGTCTTGTTGTAATGTTGGTGCTGGGTGGCAGCAGAAAGGGAACAGGCCCGGGTTTGGGCAAGCTGGGATGAACTGCTTTGCAGAGGAAGGGAAAATTTGGAGTCCTGGTGTTGCAAGCTCTTCTGCAGTTGTGGGCAAGTTGCTTTTTCCTCTCACTGGGGACCCAACGTAATGCCGTGTAGGTTCAGATGCTTAACCAAGGTGGAGCTGACTTGTCCTTGAGTCTAGCTGCTGTTAGTGGAGAGAGAGACTGACGTCTTCTGAAGGCAAACCAGATGTGTCTTGGGATGATTTGGCCCCTAGAGATGCTTGTCTCCATACATGGTCCCCAACATGGTCTGATGTTACACAAAAAATGTCCAGTATCTGCCCCTGGAAACTCTTATGTCGCATAACAGTATCTGTATTTGCTTAAAAACGTCAAAAAAATAAAGTAGGTTTCAGGATTTGGAAGAGCTTCTTGGTGGTGAGTCAGGAGTACACCCTAAAGGCTGCAAGATGGAAAGGCAGATAAGAAGAACATGGGCTTTGGGTTTAAAAGCCAAGTCTGTATTTGAAGCCAGGTGCAGGACAGATGCCTTAGGAAAAGGCAGATGTGATCTGCATTAAAACCTCCCCCAAAATGGAAAAGGTAATTTTTTATTTCTGAGTAGATGTTGCTTTGAGGTCTGGCTCGTAGTCTTAGCATCCTTAATAAAAATTGGATTAATCCAGCAGCTTTTTCTCTGTCTTACAAGCTCTCTGTGCAGGAGGCTCTGGTCTTATGCCACGTGGCTCATGAGACCGGTGAAAGGGAGGAGGAAGGTCATTTTGCAGTGGAAGAATAAGGCCTTAGTTATTAATGGCAAAGGCTGAAATTTTCTCTCTCAGCCTTAATTGATTTTAGCAAATTTACTGGAGGAGGAGGTAGAAATTGGCTTAGAGTTATTAAGCTGTAGTACTTAATGATATGTTAAATCTATTGTAGAGAAATGATGAGACAACCTTGTCAGGCATTTATTCTAAGTGGTTTCTGCTAGGTACAGGCAAAGAGAAAACGCCAGATTTCTAACTTCAACAAAGGGGACTTGAAAAACTCTGCAGAAGGGTTTACAGAAACTGTGTTTGAGAAAGTCCTTCTTTGAAACCTAATAGCAAAGGCTACTTTTTTTTTTTTTTCTCCTCCTCCCCGGAGTCTAAAGGCAGGAGGGTGAGATAAGACATTCCACCACGTACGCAAATGGGGAAAAAAAATAGAGAAGTTTAAATGATACTGCCACAGCCTGTGGAAAATGGATAGCTCTCAGGGTGACCATGGCACGCTGCTTATCAAGATACGGTATGCCTTGACTATGAGAAAAAGCAGAGTAGTTAAAGTGATGCTCTGTGTTCTCCAGCACGGGTCCAGTTAGCAGTGGTTATACTGGAATAACATCAAGTAACCAAGGTCTTGGACACATATATATAAATATATATATACTAAATAAGCAATTAAAGTTGTCCTCATTGGACATTTCTAATTTGTTACGCAACAGAATAAATGTTTAAAGCACTGGGAAGGGAAGCAAGTTTTCTACCAGGTGCTAGGCCAGCGAATAAGAAGCACCCTCAAACCACATAATGATTGCACGACTCCAAAACCAGCATTTTCATTCATGCATTTTTTCAGCCATCTTCCCACTCTCTAGCTGCTGGTGACCTGATTTGGTTTCGGAGCCTAAACAAATAAAAATAACAAATAAACAAATCAAAATTTGTTCCCGTGGGTTTCTCTTGGCAGAGTGGAGAAAGTAGCAACACGCAGTAACGGCATGAAACGACCCCTTCTTGTTTTATTTTCCCTTTTTCCCTCTTGTTTTATTATCCTTTTATTATTTTTTTGTTCTAATATTGGTTTAGTTTTCAGCAGTATCGGTCCCCTGATCTGGTTTGACACAATGCTACGAAGTGTTTGTGCTGTCCGCTGCCTCTGTCAAAGGGCACGTGAATTTATCCCAAATCAAAGCACGTGAATTTATCCCAAATCAAAGCACGTGCATTTATCCCAAATCAAAGCCATGCCATAAGCACACCAAATTCACTTGTGGCGATGAAAATCTGGGCAGCAGCGATACATGGGCTGCAAACGGGATGAACCAGCAATCGCCGTGGGGCTCCCGGCAAAGCCTGATCCTGATCCAAGAGACAACCAGGGCAAAACAGGAGTGAGATGGGACACACATCACATCGGCTGTGAAGCTGGCGAGGGAAAAATCAAACCCTTGACCCCGTTTTCCGAGCGTGTGGGAGTTAATCTCAGCCCACCTCGGTGGCTCTCATCATCGCCTCCACGCTCGCCCAAGCCTCGGGGTAATTCACATGCCAAAATAGCAATGAGACGTGCTGACCTCTTTGGCACAAGTGATAAATTTTCCTGTCCTGAACAGTCATGTGGAATATTGCAGAAAAGTAAGTTTTGGGCTTATTACAACACCCCAGTACCGAAAATTATTTTGTTTCTTTAAAATTTTCCCAACCAGCTAAAAAAAAAAAAAAAACAACAACAAACCCCTCAAGAAGATAGTTCCTACCCATGAATAGTACCAATAAATCCCCATTAACTGCATTCAACAGGAGAACGTCCCTTTTTCTCATTAAAGCCTCACAAAGGGTTCAAAACCTCCTTTTATGGCAGGGTACTTTGATTTAAATTGATGTGGCTTAAATTATGAATTTTAATCACGATTTAAAATACGGAAGAAGAAAGTCTTCATTTGAATGATTCGATTTTAATCGTGTTTTTCATTTACAATTCACAGCTATATCCCTTAAGCAGGGCTGATTCTCCTCGGCTGCTCGTTGTAAAACTTGGAGATTTATATTCTTGCTTTTCAGCTGTGTTTTTTAACCAGGTGGCCACACTGTGAACGTATTTGTTTCAGCAGTTATATAGCCTGTCACCACTGTATTTTGATTTCTAGTTTATGCATCTTTTAAGCCTGCCTAGGTAATGATGGATAATGCTAATTTGGGGCTTACTGGTGGCAATCACTCTTTACTTGTAGAGGAAATTTCTGTTAAACTGACAGATGCAAACCAGCATTTTAAAATTCCTTTAAGATACATCAAATAAGCAAGGACCTGGATACCTAGCAGACAAACTTTTGAGTTTAACGCTGAGCAACTCATTGAGCAA
The DNA here is from genome assembly GCF_009769465.1 of Tauraco erythrolophus. Classification (NCBI taxonomy): domain Eukaryota; kingdom Metazoa; phylum Chordata; class Aves; order Musophagiformes; family Musophagidae; genus Tauraco; species Tauraco erythrolophus. The sequence continues at coordinate 3,729,087 of NC_141468.1, forward strand.
ATCTCAAGCGTCAAACTTTGATGGAGTTAGTGACTGGAGCGAATTGTTCCATGTCTCTCGAGGGTTTTGAATAAACAGAAGTCGTTTTCTTAAAACTCACTTTTACTGTTCAAAATGGGAGAGGAAGCAATTTTATTTTTACGCTGCCAGTTTCCAGTTGTTTTTGTGGCTTAGAATTAGCTACTGATGGAGCAGCTCAGTATGTCTCCCCTTGATCTGCAGAGAGAATTTAAATGGCTGGCCAAGGTTTATATGCATAACTTTTGGCCGTCTAACTGACGGCAGAAGAACCCCGTGCTTAGTGTCTGGATACCCTGGATATCTGCCCATGGTGTGGGCAGACAGCGATTAAAGGAAAGAAAAGCAAGAATTAATCAGGCTTCCTTTAATTGGCTGCCCAGTTTTTGTCTTGCATCCAAGTCCAGTCCTATTTAGTGCTGGAAAATCCAAGTTCCTCAAGTGCCGTGGGTGTCCTGGTTGGGTTTAGTCCTGCTGCCATGTATGTAATCTTCTCTTTGGTGCTAGTTGACAAAATTTGGCCTTTCACAAATTAGGAGGAGATTTGGCCTTGATGGATTGTGGCCCATGGCAGTGCACAACCCCTTTCTCAATGAGATAAGGCCAACTTGGAGCAATCCTTCTTGTGTCCAGGAAAACAATACAGCTTAGTAGATCCTGGTGGACCTCCATCCATCCACACTGCACGCCTGTCGTGGGGCTCTGAGGAGGATGGGAGTGATAAACTCAATTTCCCCTATTCTTTCCAAAGTTAAACACTATTGGTAGACAATTCTGCAAAGCCTGCTGGAGTCTGGAGCCCCTCATTCATCCTATTTAGATGCATTTCCTTGCTGGTCCTACATGAGAGCGTTTTCTCCAACAGGTTTGAAAAATAAAACATTGCCATTTAAGGCAACAATTGGGGGGGAAAAACAAGAAGGGAAAAAAAAAAATCTTGACAACTGACATATCCTTGGTGCAGTGTCTTGAGCTCCTCACCATAGGAGGCTCTTTTCAGAGGACATCTTCATTAGGCAGGAAGCTGCCAAGAACAATCATTGCCACCGAGACGATTGCAATTGCCACTCCTGCCATCACTCTCTGCATGTAGCCCTTACAGCTATTGGGGTATCACCTCCATGGTGAGGACACACCTGCTTCTGCTACGACACCTCAGTTAAGGCTGATAAAGTTGTCTGATATGCTGCAGTTAGGCCCACCTCGAGGTGGAAGATGCACTAACATCATTCAGACCCTGGGCCAGATCCTGCAGCCCTCACTCATACGTTTCACCAGGCCAAGTCCCTCTCAGGCTGTTGATGGGGAGGCAATATCCCATGATGGCCATGCTCCAAAGAAGTTCTGCCACGGTGAGTGGTTCTCAAAGTCTGGGCTATAATGTACCATTTCACCCAAACCCCTGTTTTCTGTGGGGTTTTCCAACAAGGAGAAGGTTGATAGTGGGTGGGGTGGTGCTAAGCAGTTCCTAATGAGGTCAAGGATGGCCAATACAATCACCACTGTGGGCTACATAACCAAGCCACAACGCTTGTCACCCATACCCATCACCATCCATATTCCCCATGTCAGTGTTCCTCCAAATCATGGCTTCAGCTGCTAGGGGTTGATTTAGGGCAGCCAAGTTGGGAAAAAAGAGTTGTTCTTTTGACAAAGGAAGTGGCACAACAAGCGGAAGGGTGGACTGGTGGGAGAGGCATGGTGAAAAGTGGGCATGGAAGGTTGGGTTGGCAGCAAGAGAATTAGAGGACCTCATTGTCGATGTGTACTTTGGACAGTCATTTACAAATGCCCTTTATGAATGGTTAGGGAGGGAAATGCAGAAGTCCAAACTGATGGATTGATAAAAGAAAGAGCTGATTTTCTGTTATGAAAAAGAAAAATCCATCTTTTTTGTGTTCCTATTATAAAGTGCGACCATGGGTAGCTGATAGCTGCGCAGGGTAAAGTTTGGGGGTTTTAAAGGGTTTTTCAGTGGAACAACCAGCCCCCCGAGGGAGCAAGCCTCTCCTTCCCCTGAGCACATTAGAAACAGAGATGGTGGCATCTCATCAGCGTCCCTGATGGAAGAAGAGTGACTCGGTCCTGTCAGCAGCTCCTGCTCCCACAGAACCCTCTGCACACACTCCCTAGAAACTCCTGTCATTGTGGGACACGGTATGAACAACTGGATAGACATCAGGATGGGTGCAGAGCCCCAGCATGGTGCTTACCAGTGCGAAAGTGGTGGAGGGAAACGCGGAGAGCGTTTTGGAGAAGACCCAACACCAAGCTCTGGTGTGGTGGTTACTGAGGTCCCGTATCTCTCCGTACCTTAGCCGTGCTCTCACACAGAAAAATCCCACTAACAGTCCCCATAAAAACCTGCAAAAAGCCCCCCTGGGGAAAAAAAAAAATGGTCAGGAAACCACCAAAAGAAGAAGCCGCATGCGGATTTGATGGGAAATGCTTGGGGGACAGCCATGCCGAAGGAATGCCGGCTATTTCAGGGCTGTATTTGTGTTTGAGCTGGCGGGTGAGGGTTGCAGCTCTCCTCTTTGTCTTCCGTGAGAGTGTTTTGCGTGTCTGGTGGGACTGCTCGGATCTGATTAGGAAGGGGCTCGCCCCGGGGGGAGATGACAGCCCTACAGGGATGTAAGCTGCTTTCCCCTGGGAGCAAGCGCCCTGGTCTGCTCCGAGCCGGTGAACACAGCCCAGCTGGTCTTTTAGGGAAGGTTTCCTTATAATCCAGCTCAGAAGCAGTTTTGGGGCAGGGGTTTATCTCTGTCTTGGCTGAGAAAATTACTATCCCGAGGTGCTGGAAAGAAGGAGGCTGATAACGCGGATGGGCAAGTGGAACCTGGGCTAGGAAACCTCTGCGGGGGAATTGGCTTTGAATCTGGTTTTTGGAGAGCGCTTTTAGGATTGGACTTTTTTTATTTATTTACTCCTTCATCCTGAAGGCTGACGCTCATCGCAGCGGGGGGCTCGGGGGAGGGAAGAGTAAGAAAAGTGCAGCCCGTGGCTGTTTTGCAAGGATTTCGGATCGATGTGAGCAGAGGCACGTGCCCCGTCGAGGGATAGGAGAGAGCAACGGGGAGTAAGATTTTTGCCTCTGCACAAATCTGACAAGAGCAGGTGCTCACAACCCAGCTCTGAAGTAGGTAAAGGTATTCCTGCAGCAGGAATTTCTTTCATAGAGGCAGAGAAAGACCCTCAGATCTCTCAGCTCCTGTTTTAAGCAACAAGATTGCTCTCTGCTGAGATGGACAGATGTGTGTGAGATGCCTGTGGGCAGATTTCCCATATTTCTTCTCCCAAAAGGCAGGGAATAGCTTGTTATAGCAACTTGATGCCACTTGGATCTTGTAGGACTTCCCAAAATCAGAGGGTTGCAAATTGTCCCAGCCCTGTTCAATCTATGGCTGTTACCACAAAACTTCTGGGAGCGGGGAAAGGAGGAGCCCTCTCCTTCATAATATAGTTTAAGAATAATGCATTAGTTTCATAGCAATAAATATCAGCCTTTGGATCTGGTTGGATCAGAATTCAAGCCAGCTTCTCAGGGGTGAGAGTCTGTGCAGCAGCAAGGTGCCAAACGTCCTGCTGCTGTAGCTCATCTCCATCACAGGTGCCTTCAGCCCTCCATTCCTCCGGCCTATATGCAAAACTAGGGGTTTGCTCCACTTCTTGCTATTCTCCAACATGGTTCTGCTCCCGTTTGGGAGAGCTGGTTCAAATCCTGCAATGGCACAGGACTTGGCCATCCGCTATGTCCACGGTCGCAAAACACAATGCCTGGGTTCCAGTACGCGTGTCCTATTTATTTGGCCGCTGTGCCGTGCAGAAGCTTGCTGGGCACAGGACCTGGCGCTGTTGTTTTGCATCGTTCGAGCATTTCAGCCTCTCAGCCGTGACACTGTGGCCCACATAGAAAGGTCTGCCTACTGGAAGCAACTGGTGATTGACAGGCAGAGATGCTCCTGTGCTAAGCAACCTCAGCTAACGGGAGCCAGGAGCACGCTTGCACCATGGAGTGGTGTCTGGAGGAGCTGGGCTTGCTAGTTATTAATTATTTAAAGCAACAATGCAACAATCAATTACTGAGAGTTATCAATAAGCATTGCTAAAAGTCGCTGTGTGCTTTTGATGCCCCAGCTCTTTCTTGCCTCCGTGGTCAGCAGGCTCAGGGCTTGATTTCTGAGAGCTGCCCCAACGGGAGCCAAGGAGAATCTTGCCCAGATAATGATTTCCAGAGTCGTCTGGATGAGATGGGGCTCCGGGTGACAGGAGGGTCTCTTTGCACGTCTGATCATGCTTCTCCAAATGTGGATTTGAAGTCTGTGTGGGGATTTTCCAGTTGTCTCTTCTGCCTTTCTGTAATCAGGGATACTGATTTTCTTGTATCTCACAAAATAGGGCACTTTTTGCAGCAAAGCCGTGCTTCGATTTGGCAGCGATCACTTGCAAACATGGCAGGGCTGTTCACGTAGCTGCAGCCTTCACCGGCTTCACCGGTCCCCAACGTGCTCTCCCTCACCCTCCCCACACCTACCCCCCAGCTCCAGGATTACAACCAGGAGCACCCATGGAATCCCAGCTCAGTGCCCTCTCCCTCGCTCTCCTCTGCTGATGGCTTTCTGCTCATCCCATCACGGACCTGGCCGGCAGTCCTTGCCCTCTCCTCCCATCTCCAACCCCACCGTGACTCCAGCTCAGTTTTCTAAAGGAAACGTCCGAGCTGATGTGTCAGAGTTTCACTGCTGAGCCAAAAGCAGGATCCGGTCTCCGTCGTCCCAGGAGCAGAGTAATTTGGATATTGTCATGAAGCCCAGCCCGTGTCCCCCTCCTACATCCAGAGGTGCTGGTCACCTCTCTGGGTCCTATCCAAGGTGGAAGCCCAGTGTGGGGTTTGCAGACCTGCTGGCCACTTTTAGGAGAAAGAGAAGGATGATTAATGGCAGGGAGGGGATGCAGCTCCTTCTTCCTTCCTGCTTCCTTTGCTCCCTTCCCTTGCCCTGCCATGGCCTGCCCTGCGGCACGACTGCCAGACACTGCCCCAGAGAGAAGAATTGCGGTGGCAGGGAGATGTCAGTGAAGCCCTGAGCTCAAAAGCTGACACAGACGGGGGTCTTTTCCATCCAGACCACCCAGGGTGTAAGTGCTGCCAGCTTTCCTTTCCATTAGATACCATTTAGCATTTTCCTGCCTAACCAGTGAGTCTCTTCATGCTCAAACCCGCTACCTGGACCTACCTGTCCAGAGAACAGATGCTGAGTTTTTGAGAAGCTGAATACGATCACCATTGAATGACATATTTGTATTATATCTTATAATATTTTTTCAACTGGAATTTCTCAGCACACAACCATGCCATAAAAACCTACCGCAGCCGGCTTGCACTGAGTGCAAAGTGCTGCATCCCCGACCCGGTGACATCCCACAACTTCCCATGCTCTTCTGCTCAGCTGTAACCACGCAGGAATCCCACTCCTTGCTGGGCTGCTGGGTGGACAACATAGTTCCCCTATTGAGTCATAACAATGAGATCATGGGGCTGGAAGGACAATGTCATTCAGCAGCCAAGAACCCAGCTGGCTGGTCCCGGTTGTGTCTCATCTCCTATGACAAAGCCACATTTAATTGACTAATTAAAGCCGTTGCAGTCTCCATCTTGGAAGTGGTGACCAAAATGTATTGTTCTTCGTCAGCATTGTCAGGCCAGTTGGCCATCTAATGAGCAAGAACTTTCTTTCTTCTCCACCTTGCTACATGCTGCATAGGCCTAAATTCCTGATCCTAGCAATGGAAAAAACATCTTGGAGGTGTGCCACCATATGTTTCAGAGCAAGCTAACTGCTTGAACGAGGGTCCAAGGACCTCAAGAGAGCCCACCTAAAGCTCACTCTGCTCTGATGTGATCCAGCTCAAAAGACTCTGGGATGGTCTCTCTGCATTACCATCCCACTTTTTCTTGGATGCTTAATATTTTGGGTTCCCAGCTCCCATAGGAGTTTGATATCACGCCTAAACCTATGGCATTGGGGTGCTCCTATACCCTGTATACCCTACAAGGACAATTTTCTTGGCCCACATACCAGTGGATGGGCCAACATCAGCCCAGGACTGGCTGTGAACCAAAGGCATCTTTCTCCCTATTTATGGGCCATCTTTCCCTTTATGCACCTTTTGGGTGGTACAGGCAGGGTGCCGGCAGCATAAGTAGAAAGCAGGGAAACGTCCAAGCAGTGGCAAGCTAGGTGTCCACAGTAAATCTCTGCTTCCCTCAACTGAATGCTCCTGCAGTGTTTGGACCTTCATTTCCCTCTGAATGAAGATATTTTGAGCTCTGAGACCAGTGGTCAGTTCTGCTCTCGACATTTCTTGCTCTTAATGCCATTCTGAATAAGCTCGTGCTGTAAATAGTGAACAAATGTGCCCTAAGGGACTTCTCAGGATAAATGCCGTTTAGTGCTGCTAGGTTGCCGCTTCCATTAGACCCTCAATTTTTTTCCTACCCACAATGTGATTGTCTTAAATCAGATTTATCTTCTTTTTGCTGCCCAGGCCCAGCTAAGCAGGAACGCTGGGTGTATGTTTACCACGGCTGGTGTCCCAGCCCTAAAGCACAGCAGCTGCTTCTTTTGAAGAACATACAAAGCAAGGAAGAGGAGCAATTGTTTGGGAGGAAGTTGAACCATAATGTAATAGACTCCCGTGGGGATTACTGTTAGTAATTATTTGTATTGCTCTGGCACCCCACCAAGGTTGGGGCCCCAGTTCGCAAGGTGCTGACCAGCCCCTAAACGAAGACAGCCCCTCTATCCAAAACCTGTCTGCTCTTTCATGTAGAGATGGGGGAAACTGAGGCAGGGAGAGATTAAGAAATGTCACCAGGGTTGTTTCAGAGGGTTGTGGCCAAGCAAGCATGTGAGTCAGTGCATCGTCCTCACAAGAGCATCGTTCCTCTCTGGGGGGAAATGATTAAGGCTTCTCTGCTTGTGCTACTCACGGATACATATAAGAGGCCACTGGGTAGTAAATACGTTGTGCTGGAGAACCCTGCCCTAGGAGAGCACTGGAAAAGGTCATCTCTCACTGTTTGCACCTTTCATCAGTGATTCCTGTGATCATGTGTGTTATTTTAAGGAGAGGAAGTGCAGGAGTTCTTGAAGAACAGAAGTTCTTCAAATGGAAACTGAGTCCCAGTGCTCCTGAAAAACAAATAAAACAGAATACAAACAAAAAGAGTTAAAATGGATATTCTTTTTCTGTAAAACCAACTGTTTCAGGAGAGTTAAATAATGAGGCAATTAACGAATTTACCAACAATAGAAGTTGATCAGATTACACAGCCTGCAAAGCCAGATCGTCACTGGAGCCATTTGGTGGGAAAGAAATTTTGTGCCAGACAGTCTTTAAATAGTTTTGAATAGGAGGGAGGGTTAGCTGTGTCCTTCCCTTCCTAGGCTCTCCCCACCTAAAGAATAGCACCGAGCCTCCTGCCAAGTCCGCCGTGTCCAGTCAATGCCCGAAGGCTCAACTTGCTTGCACAGCTATAGAAATATATATAGGTGCATACATATACGTGTGTGTCTATATAGAGCTCCAAATTATCCGGGAAGACCCCACCCTGAGGGAGGTGTGGGTGGAGAGCTGAAATAAAAAAGATGGGATCTGAAATAGCACCGACACACAAAGGATCCCACGGAAATGTGGAGCTCTCCTCGCGGCATTCACAGGAAATCTCCGGGCTGCTGGCTCGGTAACCCCGGCTGGCCAAGGTCATGGGGGACTGGTGGCGGCAGAGGGACAGATCCTGCCACCCAGCTGGGCTCTTCTTCAGAAACACGGAGTGAGGGGTGTGCGGTGGCAGTTTTTATGTCAGAGAAGGTTTGCAGGTGTCTCAGACGTGACTGCAGAGGAACCTGTCCCCAGCATAGCCTAAATGAGCAGCAAAGCAGATGGCACTGGGGAGTGGGTATTTATCTAGGAACCACCCAAAATTTTACTTAGAGAGGCTGAGACACTTGAAGAGGTCACCAGTGCCTCTTGGTGGTGGCTCCTACATCACTTGTGTCTTTAGCCACTTCACATCACTACACCTTTGAGTCTCGATGGACCAAAGATCATAGAATCATAGAACATCTCCAGTTGGAAGAGACTCATAAGGATCATCCAGTCCAAGACATGTTTGGTTCATCATCTTCGGGTCCATCCTGGCTCAGTGGTGGGCAATGCACGGATGGGCAGGGGGAGCCAATATGACTCTGAAAAGGTTAAAAATAAAGTCACTGACTTGGAGGGCGTAAATTTGAGCTGACTCATCAAAGGTTCTGGGTGCACAAAGAAGGGTGAGGCTTCGGGTCTTATCGCCTCCTCGCCATCCCATCTCTTTTCCGCTAGCCCTTTCTTCCCTCAGGGTGGGCAAGCATCCTCAGCCCTCCCTTGAGCATGGCCCCATCAGGGACTGGCAGCCTCGCCACCAAAAGCCTCAGTGGCAGGAGCAAGCAGAGGCTGTTGCAGGAGGGCGATTCCTGCTGTAAATCTTCAGGCGAGGTGGGGAGGAAAGGGAGGTGCAAGAAGTGGGGGACAACGCTTTGCAGTGCCGCGGCAGTGCTGTGTGCCAGCACAAACTGACCTTCCAGTCACCCATCTCCATTTTATTTCCCCTTGTGCCGGAGCTGCCCGTGACCAGGCTGAGGTCTCCTTATTTCTTTAGGTCTGGAGTCTCTCCTCTCATTTTCTGCCCCTTAAGGCTGCTGTTTGGACCTCCTCCGTGCTAGGACTCCAGCGAGTGTCAGCCTCCAGCTGAGGTTACTATCCTTGATTTTGGTGGCATGAGTTTGGGCATTCCCTCCCTGCTGCCAATGCCACCTGTGGTCTGGCTTTGTTGGGCTGTGAGGTCCCAAAGAAACCAATAGTCCCTGTTTGGGTTTGAGGTTGACTCTTTCCCTTTAGGAAGAGGCCTCGCCACAAGAAGGGGTACATTTCCTCCACTCCCCTTCCTCATTGCAAGAGTTAGTGTGATTCTCACAAAAAGTGGGGATTTTTTGGCTGCAAAACCTACTCACAGGAGATCTGCATGTTTGTTGCTTTGCGAGACCGTTGTGGCTCTCGTCTCTCATGGGTAGAGTCTAGACACATTGCCGATGCACGGTGCCCAGCTTGAGTGACATTAGATGTGACAGCTCTTCCACAGTGCTGGCCAGCTGGCAGAAGTTCAGCCGGCAGGATGAGTAGCTCAGGGCCAACTCCTTCCCACATTGCTCAATGTGAACCCAAATATGAACCCAGCCAGCTGGAGAAGAGGGCAAGGGATGAATTCAGCCTCCCCATGACACCCAGCAAGGCTGCTCCTCGCTGTCGATAGGCAAACCCACCTTGCCTCTCTGTCCCCTTGTCTATCCTGTCCTAGAAGACAGTGGATGGACCCCAATGCCTCCTGCACCATGCACCCATTCCCCAGTCCTATAGTGGGGTCTGTCCACTGTCTTCTTATCGTCCTGCCTTTCTCCACGACAAAAACTGAGCAAATAGCAAGAGCCGACCTTGGGACATCACATCTGACATCAATCAGAGCTTTCCATGTCCAGGAATCAGGAAAGGCCAGCCTCAGCTGGGGAGGCAGGTGTGCCTCATCCCCGACGTTTGGTCAGTGCCCAATGTGACATTTTGGGGTTTGTGTGGGGACCATCACCAGATTTCTCCTGAGTTTTTTTTTCAACTGCATCAGCTCCCCCTTGTTGGCTTTCAGAGCTAAGGAGACTTTAATTTGATTTAACCTACTTTATTTTGGCTAAATTAAATGAGGGCCGATTTAAAGCCAAACAAGAGTGGCCACCTGGTGGGTTGTGTGCACTTTGACTAATCCACTCTGAAATCATACCTTCTTTTAATTTTAGATTAATTTTCCCGAGTACTTCTGTGTAGACAAGCCATCAGGCTGAATAAAAATGAGTTCCCGTCTCACAAGCTCATGTCCTTACTCCTTCTCAAGTTGTCTGGAGTAGTCCTCCAGGAAAAGCCAGCAATGGATGATTCATCTTTCTGGGGTGAAAAGCATGAGGAGGAACTTCTGCTCTTGTCTTGAGGAATAACTCTGTCCCCCTAGTCATCCCCATGCATCAAGCTGCAGCTCTGGGCTAGAGAAAGGAGGTCAGGTCTCCAGGAGAGGCTGCTGTGATGTGACAGCTCAGCTCTCAAGAGCAAACTGGTGACTTTGGTCAAGCAGCTCTTATTGTTGGCTTCTCTGAAGATCTCCTTCCCACCACCTTGCTGCCAGCTCCTTACTGCTGAAGTCAATTGATGGGCCAGGCTTCAAACCTGGTTGGAAGAGGTGGTAAAGCTGGGCAGTCTCCTCGTGGAGTCAAGGTGGCATTGCCAATCTGGTCGTCTTACCCAGGCTCTCAGTCCTTCCTATGGACCTGAGCTTCCTCTCCAAATTCATACAAAACTAGGGTTTTAATCTATTTGCTTTTTTAAAAAGCAGGCTTTTTTAGCACTCTTATTCACAGACAAAAGCCTGACAGAGTATCTTAGAATCACAGAATGGTTTGGGTTGGAAGGGACCTCAAAGATCATCTAGTTCCAACCCCCCTGCCATGGGCAGGGACACCCTCCACTACATCAGGTTGCCTAAAGCCTCATCCAACCTGGCCTTGAACACTTCCAGGGATGGAGCATCTACAGCTTCTCTGGGCAACCTGTTCCAGTGCCTCACCACCCTCTGAGTGAAAAATTTCTTCCTTAGATCTAATCTAAATCTCCCCTTTTTCAGTTTAAAGCCATTGCCCCTGGTCCTGTCACTACGCGCCCTTGTACTCTTAAAGACTTACAATACAGAACTTATACAAGAAAAACCTCAAATGTTCCGCGTGTAACAAAGTTGTGTGGTCTTACAGTGTTCTTGGGACTTTCAGTACCATTTTGATTCACGAACGCTGTTTAGGGCCAGAGGCATCTGGGCTTTACCTTGCTGCAGAGCAACTTTTGTGGCCCATTACTCAATGTAAACCTTGAGTTTCTTCCAAAGTCCCTGGGTGACTTTTGCCGAAATAGAGGGGTCTCGGTGCTAAACGTACCAGACGTTGTGTCCTTCAGACGATGGGAGATTGATGCTCGCTTGGTACGGGAGGAGGCTGTACTGCCACAAATCTTGCTTCGAAGCAGCAAGGTCATCACAGGACAACTCCACGCCAACAGTGTAAAGGAGGCAGGAGCAGGGCAGGAGCGTGACTACACTCTGTCCTTTGGAGGGTCTGGTTGGGACATGCAACTTTTTTGGCTCATGCTCTACGTTTTTCCTCTCCAGTAGCTCCGCTACCATTTCCTGCGCAATGTGGCGTTTCTGTTCAGGCTGCGAAGAGTCCCTGATTCATTTTGCAGCCTGGGAAAGGTGCAAGGCTGGAGCTGAATCCTTTACAAATCCCGGCTGCCCACAGTGGAAATAGGATGTTTCCAGGCGCGGTGACGAAAAACATCTGGGAGTTGCGTGGATAGAGGTGTGCACGTGTGTCTGTGTTTGTTTGCCTCCTTGACAACCTCGTGTGAAGGATTTTGGAGCCTTAGTTTTCCACATTGGTCTTCCTATCTCCTTCCAATTATTTTTTCATCTTCCTGTTCACTTCTTAGATAGCTATCGACTTTCCATGGGAAGAGTTGTGGAGGCACAATCCTAAATAGGATGTCCTACGTTTATCCATAAGAGAGGCTGGACAGGTGCTTCCTCCCACTACTGGCATCCCTCGCCTCTGGCTGGAGCTGGCCATGGGATGGAGCACTGCCTGGGATGGACCAGTTGGGTCTATTTGGGTGAAAGATGCCTCTGATCACAATTTTCTGGCAATAACCAGTCTTGGAGGAAAAATTCAGGAGAGGTCCAAGAGTGTCACGGAAGACAATTCAAGAATGTTTTTGAGAAGATGGGAGTGAAGATCGTTGAGATACTTCTGCTCCCTCAAATCTACTGTCTGGTCATTAATTAGTACAACAAACGAGCCCATTTCTGCCTCCCCAGATGTGGTGTTTAGAGAGACCAAGGGAGCGAGGAGGAGACACGTCAGGGCTGCAGGGGAAGAGGAGTGTGTCCAAGTGGGGACACATGCCTTGGAATGATTTTTTTTTTTTATATTTGTCATACTTCCAAATGAAACAGCAGACAAGCTGAGCTGGCTCAAATACCTGCAGGAAGAGCTGATGGGGAATTTGTTAATGAAGCAGGTTTCTCCTCAGAAAATGCCAGTTCATCAGAACCTGGATTTTGGGGCCGTGTGTTGCAGTCCTGGCAGGAAAGGCATCTCAGGCTGTGGATGGGCTTCTTGGTCAAAACTAAAGAGGTTTAAAGGCTGTCATGTGAATAAAATTAAGTGAGGCAGATCTAACGGGAGGGACGGAGCAGCCAAAGCTTGCATGAGGTTTGGTTCAAGTCCTTCTCTCTGAGCTTCAGGGTTACGTTCACTGGGTAAAATAGGGACATCTTACAATTTTCCCAGGTCTGAATTAAAGCAGAGCAGCTTTGGGCTGCTGTAGTGCTGTGAGTGACTGCAAAATCCTGCAGACTGATAAAGTCCTCAGGATTACGCTAAGGTGCTGAAGGGACATGCCCCAAATCTCCAGCCGAGGGGTATCTCCAGGCTGGCAGTGCAGCCATGCAGGAGGAAGCCCTGGATGCTCCTCTCCATCTGGCGATGGAGCAAAACCCCTCAGGGCTTGAAGCACATCCTTTCGCCCTGCCATGTCCATCCAGTAAGGGTTTATTGGGTAAGTTTTTCAGGACAGAGGCTGTGGTTGAAGGTTCATTTCATTTGACAGCAGAGAAGAGGACACTTGTCAGTGTCATTGCCTTGATTTTGCTGTCACTTGCATGCAAGATCTAAACAGTACCTATCTGAAGGGTCTTTTCAACAGAGCCTTTTCACAGTGGGGTACAGGAGGTTCCCTGCTAAAAACAAACCCGGTGGCTTTAAATCGGAGTCCAGACATACTCGTTTCCTTCCTGAGTGATATCGTAACACTAATTAAATGCAGCCATTAGGTCTCATCTTTAATATTTTGTGGCGCAATCAAGACTGTTTTGCAGCAGTTTTTGTTCTGGCAGGGTTTTGGAGAGGATAGATATCCCTGCAGTGGATAATTGGACTGATGGATTAGAGTCTGAAAATGCTCTGGCACCGGCTGTTGGACCTTTCCCCATCTTCTCACCCAGGAAGCCAAGTTGGTCTTTGGCCTGGCTGAAACCGTTTCATGATGTTGATGGTGAGACTGGCAACAAAGGGCTTGGGTGATGCCGGTTGCGAAGTGTACCTTTTGACATGGAGAGTGACTCTTTGCAGGGGCGAAGGGTGGTGTGCACACCAACAGCATCCTCGTACCACATCCCTCACCGAAATCTCGACAGGTAGCTAGGGAGGATGGTGCTGTTTGGAGCCCCTCTTTCCCTAAGCAGATGGAAAGGAGACAACCTCTATACAGGCAAAATTTTAAAACCCTGTGAGATAACCATTTGCTCTGGTAGCCCAGCTTAATTCCAGGATAAATAACGCCGTCCTGTGATATTCTGCCAATCTGATCGCTCTCACAGTTTTAAAAGGAGGTGACAAATTTCCCGTCCTCTGCAGCGACTGGTCTCTGCTCAAGCTCAGACATGGCTGCATTGCAGTGGGTGGATAAAACCCTCCTTTTGCCCAGGAGCCTCTTGCGATGCAAAGGAAAGAGCAGGAGCCTCCTTGCTTCCTGGCACACGCATTCCCCCAGCAAAGGCCACCCCTGGAGCTTCAGCCCCCGCTTTCCCTTTGACAAACCCAACCCGTTGCCCCTATTTAATCAGGAAAGGCTGCAAGAGGAGAGGCAAATAGGAACTTCCTCAGGCCTGTCTCACATCCCTTCCCCTTCCCTGGGTTGCTCGGGCTCCTTAGCTTTCTCATCCCGCCTTGGGAGGAGCAGGAGCCGGCTGGCCTAAGGCTCCGAGCCGGGCTCAGCCCGCCGGCATGGGGTGTGTCACCCACCGTTTCCTAAGTTATTCTTTGGAGTTTCCTTTTCTCACTATTAATAGATTTGCAGCCAATCTGAGCTGTTTCAACAAGGTAGATGGTGGGGGGGGGGAAGGCGTTACCAAAATAGGAAGCGGGAAGCTGTTGGGCAGGGAATTAATCAGAGGAGCTGCACGGAGAGGTGGTGGATTCGGGTGGCCTGATGGGAGGAGGGACAGGACACGTCCTTTCGCTTTGCGTTTTGCGTCAGCTTGCTTTTCCTTTTGTGCTCCAAGCCGTGACCTTTCCAAACAAGCTGCACCCCCCCAAGCATCTTCCCCAGCCTCCAAAACACCACGCATCTACTGGAACAAAATCAGTGGTGATGCACAGTAGATCAAAATTGTGGCCTTCGATTGATACTGCAAGGAGCCGCGTTGGCACAAACCACCACAACTGTCCTTCGACATTTTGGGTGGCTTTTCACACCCCAGCAGCTCCTATCCAGAGGTCTCCCACACGTGCCCTGTCCAGGAGTGCCTGCAGCGGTAGGGACCGATGGTGGCACTTCCAGCTTCCCATATATTGCTCACTGAGGGCTGAACAAGCCCATCGTGATAGCTAGCAGTAAGGGAAAGTTCTCTCCCCTCCGGGGTTGTCCCCATCGCAGAGACACCGTGTTGCAGGCACGGTCATGGGATGCACACATGAGGAAATGAAATCATGTTTTTGCAGTGGACTCATTTCCTCCGGGCTGTTTGGCCGCGGTGCACGCGGATGCGTGCGTGGAGGACTTGGGCTCTCCTCCCGGGGGTCTACCTCGGCCCCAGCACAGAATTGCAAAGGTTTGGGGTTTTTTGAGCGATACGTGCAAGAGGAGAGGTGCGGAGCAAAGCATTAGACTCGCTGCAACCAGTGCTGTCAAAATGCACTGGTAGCTGCTATATTGCTCTCATTTTGCTTAAAATGAGAAATTGGTGACGGTCCAAAAAGTGAAATCAAGTAAGTGGCCTTGCCCTGCCAAAATGCAGCCAGGAAGGTCAGGGGCAGGTAGTTTTTTCTGCCTTTTGGGAAACAAGGTGAGGGACTCTGGCTGAAATTCAAGTGAGTTTTCTTTTGGAAAGGATCTCCTCTTGGTAAGGGGAGTGATAGCTTAGAGGACCTCTCCTCCATCCTCCTTTTCTCTCCTTGCATGCTTAAATCCTTTTATCTCCAGGGCTTACAGCATGAAAGGGTCATTTGTTTCCTGCAAAAGGACATACTGTGTCTTTTGTGAGTAATTTTCATGCTAAAGGGGCACTTAACAATCCTGTCCTGTCTGGCCATTATTACCACCAGTCTGTGGTTACAGGGGTTTTCTCCTCCTTCGACCAGGTCCTTTTCGTTTCTTCCTTCTTCTTCTTTAGATTGGATATTAGGAAAAATGTCTTCACCAAAAGGGTTGTCAAGCATTGGAACAGGCTGCCCAAGGAAGCAGTTGAGTCACCATCCTTGGAGGTATTTAAAAGACTTGTAGACCTGCTTAGGGACATCGTTTAGTGGTGGACTTGGGAACTTAATGATCTTAAAGGTCTCTTCCAACCTAAACGATTCTGTGAGTCTGTTGAGGACAGTCATCAGGCAATACTAGCTACCAGCCCAGGCAAACAGGGGCTCGTTACCAGTTATTACCCCTGGGTCCACCACCAAGATTTGGCACGGATGGCCATTTAGGGAGGAAGAGATAAAAAAGTAGTTCTCTGGCGTTTGAAAGAGATATCATAGAATCATAGAATGGTTAGGGCTGGAAGGGACCTTCAAAGGTCATCTAGTCCAACCCCCCTGCAAGGAACAGGGATATCTCCAACTAGATCAGGTTGCTCAGGGCCTCGTCCAACCTGGCCTTGAACGTCTCCAGGGATGGAGATATATCACGTGTGGAAGGAAAACGGCGACTCCTGGGCTTGCGGTGCTCTCGCTGCTTGTTCTGTATTAGTTTCTACTTCGCAATTAAGTGTTTACCAGGCTCTGAAAATGAGAGCAGTGAGTTTGCATGAGCCAGGTCTGCTGCGGTTGGTGAACCTGCAAGACACCAAAAAAATGCCATTTATTTTTCCCCAGTCTAAATAAAATACATCTTTTTCCCAATGCTGCAATGAGACAGAGTCCCTGGAGAGGCAACTAATATTAAGCCCAGAGCAATAAAACTGCAGAAAGGTGTGGAGCCCTGTGACTGCTGCAGCATGTGACTCCTCGTGCAACAGCGGTGAGAAAACAGTTTAATTTAATGCAACTGGAGAGAGAAGGTAAATTTCGCTGACAGATAGGGGCCCAAAAATCTGTGGGGCAGGTGTGGGGATGGATAGGGATGCCCACCCTCCATCGAAGGAGGGTCTCACCCAGCTTTAGCCATGGCATGTTGTGGGGCTGGCCCACAATGGTGCGTGTTGTCTTGAAGAGTGTCAAGTTTGCAACCTGCCTGGATTTCCTCTTCCAGTGGCCATCTCCATGGCTGCTGTTCACCACAGCCATTGCATTTCAGCCAGCAATGATAACTCTTCAAAATAGTCTGCTTTGAGACAAGCAAGCTGTGGAAGAAGAAAGGGGAAAGGGAAAATACAGTAACAGCCCATCTGAGCTGGGGTGGAGGTAATTAAAGAAATGTCACCTTCAGATCAAGTTTGGGATGGGAGATCTTTTGCAAAGGGCTTCCCAATGGTCCCATCCAGCCTGATACAGCAGAAGTGGGTTTGTAGAGAGGGAATGGTGTGGTGAAGTGTTTTCTGGCTCATATATGATTTTGTGTTGCCACTTGCCAAAGGGATGCAGGTCATTACCTACCCAAAGGAGAGTGATTCTACATCTGTGGCGCTTAGCATTGCCTGAGCTCAGCCAGGCCCATGTAGTAGGGTGTCCTACCTGCCCGTGTGGTTAGCATCCATTGAATGCATCCATCCATCCATCCATCCATCCATCCATCCATCCATCCATCCATCCCCCTGCATGGTGGCTTACCACTTCCAAGCAGAAGTGTGCTGGCCCCTCAAGTTGCTTTGAGTCCACTTAAAGCACTGGTCCTGGCTTAATGAGGAAGAATATGTTGATCTTCTAACATCTCTTGACCTTAGCAGGAGAGGAGTGCTAAGCGTGGAAGCAAAGATATGGAAAGATAAAATACTAGGAAGCTTTGTGGGCGTCAACTTGAGTCTTGGTTCTTGTCCTAGTTGCTTTTTTGGGCTGTGTCACCCTGCGATCCTTGAAAGACGCCCTACTACCAACCCAACCAGGGCAAGCATGGAGAATCACACCAGCTTTCTCCATAAGCCGAGCAACCCCTTGCTGGGGGCTTTTTCCCCCAGTTTTTGCTAAACGTAGCTGCAGCTCCCTGAGGTGGGACGGGGAAGCACTGGAGCAGGGATGCTGGTTTCTTGGCTCGCAGGGTCCCATCTGGCCACTGGGACTGGCCCAGAGCCAAAGCATGGGCCTGCCCCTTTCTCCTTTGGACTGAGTTGAATTGAATTGTCTTTTCTACCTCTCCTTCGGTGCGTGTTCGCATCCTGCCTCTCTGGGATGGGCCTGGAGCATGAAAAGGAAGCGAGAGCAGTGGGGGATTTCCTCCACCTTCCTTCCAACCCTTTCTTTATTTACGTCTCTTTTGTACCATTTCTACTTTTAGGGGATTTTTTTTTTTTTTTTTTTACCTTCCTTCTTGTCAAAACCCCTGTCAAACTTTTACAGCCCTGCTTATGGGATGGACCCATTTTGTGGCTAACTGGATGCCTGGTCTCTAGCTTGGTGCAAACATCACTGAGGATTCAAGCCAGACAAGTTGAAAATACAGCTAAGGAGGGTGTTGATGAAAACTCCCTCCTATCTTTTGCACCCAGGTTTCATCTGCTAGGTGTCCATGTCTGTGTTTTGCTTCCTTACCTCTTCTCCTGCAGACAGTGGTCAGTCTATAGGAAATATGACTCCTGACCACAAAAACTCTTTTCCCACAGATGTAGCGTTGCAGCCTCCCCATCTCAAACTCCACTCCCTGGGTCCTATCTCAAACATACCTCCACACCCTCTCTGGGGTCTTGATGTGGTGGGTTTAGATTTCTCCAGTGGTATGAATCTCAGAAGCTCAAGCTTTCATCAGATCTTTGAAGCACAACCAGTGTTAATAAAAAGGCTCTCTAAGAGTAAATACCTTGCCAGCATGGCAGCATGGAGGAATGAAGATCATCTCTGGAGAGCAGCATTAGGATATGGCTAAAAATCAAACCTGGGATGTGTGACTCCTGTATTGGAGGGTTGGAATAATATACAAGTGGCTCATGGGGCACAGTCATCAAACAGAAGAACCCCACCCTCCAAAATCAGGTTGTTGTTGTCTTGACTCCAGACAGATCCACGGATGAAGTGGATCAGTGCAGGTTCCTGAAAGGTGAAAAATTGGTAAAACCTTTCCTGGAGTGAGTTTCAGCAAGAGCCTAGAGCTGGTGGTTCCATGTGCTATGGGAAGGAGTTATCTCCGTGGCAGTAGATGGAGCTCCTGCAGTGATTACAAACCGAAAAATGGACCCAAGTTTTTATACCAGTCTAGTAGTGAATATACCACGTTTTAATGCTGCGGGACTTTGCAGAGCTCTCTGCTGTCAGAGAGCTCTCTTTTGTCAGCCAAGCTGTCCTTCAGCTGCATCCCTCGCTGAGAAACAGCTTCATAATTTGAAAATTTGAAGTATTCTTCAGAAACCAACTGCAGATCACCTTATGTATGATAACATGAGATAACTGAGCAACAACAACCCTCTTTGCTTTGAGACCGAGCTTTTTTCCAACTTAGGTAATGTCAGCTCTTAGTGAAATACCTCGTGGATTTCCTCAAAAACAAATAAGCCGTGATAAAAGTTGCATTTCTACACAATATACAAAAGTAGGGTAAAGACCATGGAAAAACGCATGGGAATTTCATGGTTCAGGTGGTGACATTAAGGATTTGTGTAGGACATGTAGATGGAGTGCTTGGCTTTCCTGGCTTGCTTCTCCTTTTCCTAAATGCAATCTTTAATTATTTTTTTTTTAAGGTTTTCCTTTGAAAGTGAACACTGATTTTAAACATTTTTATGTGACTTTCTCAGGCTTTTCAGAATAGTAAAATAATCAGCTAAAGAAGCATGTGATTGTAGACAAGTGGTATTCGCAGTGGGCAGCTGAACTGAATACCCTTAAAATTAAAATAATGCAGCTCCAAGTAAATGCTTTTTGTATTTGCTTGCAAACTCTGTCCAGTGTTGATCCATTCTTTCAGAGCAAGTAGAATAAATACTACTTGCACAGTTCACCCAACTGGGAATTTCAGTGTGTACAAATTTTCATAGAATCACAGAATGGTTTGGGTTGGAAGGGACCTTAAAAATCATGTAGTTCCAACCCCCCCTGCCATGGGCAGGGACACCTTCCACTAGACCAGGTTGCTCAAAGTCTCATCCAACCTGGCCTTGGACACCTCCAGGGATGGGGTATCCACAGCTTCTCTGGGCAATCGGCTCCAGCGTCTCACCGGCACCAATGGTTTGATGCTGGATTCAAGTCAGAGTACCTGTTTTACGATGGTTTTATAGTAATTATCTGAGTTTGGGAGGGGAAAAAACCCTGAGTTGAAACGTGAGCAGTTAAAGAACCAAAGCTTGAGCCTGCAAAAAGAATGTAACTTTCAGAATGGTCAGCACCAACTTTGGTGCTGGTCGACAGCCGATTGAACGTGAGCCAGCAGTTTGCCCAAGCAGCCAAGAAAGCCAACGGAATCCTGGCATGTATCAGAAACAGTGTGGCCAGCAGGAGCAGGGAAGTGATTGTCCCCCTGTACTCAGCACTGGTGAGGCCACATCTGGAGTACTGTGTCCAGTTTTGGGCCCCTCACTTCAAGAAGGACGCTGAGGTGCTGGAGCGGCTTCAGAGAAGAGCAACAAAACTGGTGAAGGGTTTGGAGAACTTGTCCTATGAGGAGCGGCTGAGGGAGCTGGGACTGGTCAGTCTGGAGAAGAGGAGGCTCGGGGGGGACCTTATCGCTCTCTACAATTACCTGAAAGGGAGTTGTAGGGAGATGGGGGTCGGTCTCTTCTCCCACGTTATGAATGACAGGATGAGAGGGAATGGCCTCAAGTTGCGCCAGGGGAAATTTAGGTTGGATATAAGGAAAAATTTCTTTACAGAGAGGGTTGTGAAGTATTGGAAAAGGCTGCCCGGGGAGGTGGTGGAGTCCCCATCCCTGGAGGTGTCTAAAAACCGTGTGGATTTGATGTTGATCAATATGGTTTAGGGACCCTGACAGTGCAGGGTGAATGGTTGGACTCGATGATCTTGAAGGTCTCTTCCAACCAGACGATTCTATGATTCTACAATTCTATGATTCTAAGTGTCACCTTATTTCTCTGAGGTGCCTCACCACTTCAGGGATGGGAGAGACCCTCATAATGGGGTTAGACAAACAGCATTCAGCACATCCCTTGGCTGCTCCCGTACAAGAGCTGGACATACTTTGTTTCAGGAATGACTTGTAGTGCTCTACACAGGAGTTGGTGCACCTCTCATCTGAGGGAGACCTGCCTTCTGGGAACCTGCAGGTCTTGCTCTCCTGCTCACCCTCCAACCCCTCTGAAGTCCTGTGAGTTTGACTTCTCCTCCTCCTCTTCTGTTCTGCTTTCTGCTTGACACGGTGGTACCAGAACATGGCATTTGGTGTGAGTTTAGAGAGAATGAGACAAGCCCTGAGTGAATGACTCATGGTTTCTGGTCAGTATTTATTTCTACAAACACCCATTCTGGGAGGAAACCGAGGGCAGTTTCCTTAGTTCAAAGTATGTCTTAGCGTTTTTACTTTTCCCTAGGTGTCAACTCTCAGAATGATACACAGACAACTGCCACAGGAAAAGAAGGGCAGATCACCACAACTGCAGAAACCAAGAAGACACAAGCGACCACCACAGCAAATAATTCAGGAAACTCAACATCCATGTCTGCAACATCACTTGCCACAGATCAAAGTACCAACACTACAACCAAGCCAGGAGACCCATTGTCCACCACTGTGACACAATCCACCATTGTTCAAGTGACCACCTCTACAAACAGTTCAAGCTCAACACCCACCCCCACGACATCATCTGGCCTGTCTCAGCAAGTCAGCACATCTCAGCAAGTCAGCTCTTCAGCCAGCTCCGGAGCTTCGACAGTCACCCCTGCTATAACCTCCAGTGTGACCCAGAAGAAAATCAGCCCTCCAGACGCCTTGGGAAGCTCCACAACTGTCACTGCTGCAAGTCCCACTCCCACCCATACGAACAGCTCTACACCCACCCGAGGAAGTTCAGGGACTGCTGCTGCCACATCTCGTCCCAGCATGGAAGGTCAACAAAACCAGTCTTCACACCAGTTGGCCAGCACTACTGCAAGCACCAGCGTCCCAACGAGCCACCTTTCCCCTTCCCACAAGGACTATGGTG
This sequence comes from Tauraco erythrolophus, assembly GCF_009769465.1. NCBI lineage: Eukaryota > Metazoa > Chordata > Aves > Musophagiformes > Musophagidae > Tauraco > Tauraco erythrolophus. Next base: position 3,750,523 of record NC_141468.1, read on the forward strand.
TCTCTTCCCCCACATCGGTCACCAAGCAGTCTCACCCTTCTTCCACTACTCCAGGCCAGAGATCAGACTCTTCCAGCAGACCTGGAAGCACCAACACTTCTGTTGCTACCCGTTTTGATGGACCCGTCTCCCCCATCACCAGTAAAGCACCTCTGTATTCATCACCTGGCAGCACCAACAAAGTCTCAGAGGCAGCCACCACGCCAGCTCTTGGAGCAGGTACCAGAAGACAAGAACTTTGATTTCTCGGGTTGGAGATCCCTTTTGTGGTCTTTTCCTTTGACTGCCCTAAACACCTGTCATTATGGGGTGTCATCACCTTGTCTCATTTTAGGACTTCCCAGTGTAGTTGTCTCCATGACAAATGGGTGTTTAGGTCCCTGTTGTCATCAGTGGAGACTGAGTCAATGCAGTTAGTGAAATGCAAGGCATGAAACAGCTGGCAAAGTGTGGACATTGGCTTTCAGATGGACTAAACGGTGCCTGAAGCACCATCAACTGTAATGACTCGGTCTTCAGTGACTGCAAAAGGGAGCCAGCAGCGATGAGTTTGAAGGTGGAGACTGACATTGTAGAGCTGGCAAAACAGACTGACAGCACCCTCAGTACTGACTGTAGAAGGTCCCTAGTATGGCTGACAGCTTAGTGAAGGCTGTCTGGGCATGCACAGAAAATAAGCTTTAGATAACTAAGGAGATTTTGTGGCTAAACTCTGAGCCTACAACCTCTAAAGAGTCTAAGCAGTTAGGTGGGATATTGATTCATCATTGCTGGGGAGGGTTTGGCTGCTGACTTCTGTCTAAGCAGCATTATGTGTCCACGTGGCTGAATCTCGCTGAACACCATTAATATGTTTTTTTCTAGACCTCTGGAGCTTTATAGAGCCATGTTAGTTCATAAGTGTCCTGGTGAGGCACAGTCTAGGGTCCCCTTTGGCATTTTGTCTGGTAGTCTTTACAGGGAAGCAATCTCACTGCAACTGTGAGGGCTCCCTGGAGCCTTCCGGACTTGGGTGGGATTGTGGGTTTGGCTTACATCTAGCTCTTAATATGAGCTGTGATGGCACTGAAGCCCTTCATTACCTTCCTTTGGAGAAGGTTGTTCTTGACCCGCTTTCCAGCTACCTGCAATACAGAAGTCACTCAAGAAAACGTCTCCTTCCCTCTCAGCCTTCCAGCTCCTCCTTGCTGCCAGCATCACTGAATGGGGCAAGGTCTTAATGCTAGACCATCTTCACTTGCTACATCCAAGTGATGCTTTGAGCATGTTAGCAGGCATTAGGAGGTGAAATGGGTGTCTTCATGAAGGATGTTTCTTTCCCCTCCTGCTCCACAGGACTGTTCTCCATTAAAGGATGATATATGAAATTATGCTAATTCAAATTTGACCTCAAGCGTTGAGCATGAAGAGGTTTGGAAAAACTTTACGTTTCATAAATAGGTGAGAGAATGCAAGAGAAACAGATGGCTTTGAAATTATTTCTCTCCTGAAGCCTTCAGAATGGGTCTGGGAGAGAAATATTCCTCATCTTTTCTGTGAAAGAGGCAGGAGTCCCAAAAGCAAACAGTCTGTGAACAGGCCGTGCATTTTAATTTCCTTTGTCACCATTTAAGGATCAATTAGGAACCCAGGGATGGAGATTCTTAAAAAGGAGTTGGGGAGGCAGGAGGCTGCTAGGTTCATTGCACTATTCCTATTGCACAAGAAAGTGTAAGATGCTACAGACCTTAACAAAGGCATCTGAGATGATCTCGGGTATCTGAGATACTTGTATGGGTCTGGTAGATGTGGGCCATGTGCCCTTCTGGAGTAGTGGGCAGGCAAGACTCCTTCTAAGTGTGTCACCCTGTGCTCTTCCATAGCTGATGGAGATGCAGTCAACAGAGGTTATGACGTTTCATCCCCTCCTAACGGAGACAGTTGCAGTTGCCAGTGGGATTGCACGGTGAACTCCATTCACTGGGAGGTCCTGGGTAGCCAGCTCAGATAGTCTACCTCTGTTGTAGAAACCTCTGTGGAAGACACTGCAGATAGAGTGAAATGAAGGCCATCCCGTTTACCCAGCAGTACTTCTTTTTTAAGTGATTGCCCAGCTACCAACACACAGCTATCACAGCCGTTGGGTTCATCTCTCCAGAACAGCCTGATGGGTTTCAGCAGCAGAAAATACAATCTGCAATAATATTTTTTTTTTCATATCACAGTTAATTAAAAAAAAGAAAAAAAAAGAAAGAAGAAAACCAAAACCTCTCCAAGCTTTGACACAGTGAGCTTCAAGGCAGGGCTAGAGCTGAAAATTTATCTTCAGCTGCTCACGAGCGGACCGGTGTCAGCTCTGTCCTCCATACTGTATCAGTGTCTGTCTGCTTGTTTTTTGCTGTATATTGGGGACCCAGACCAGAGAAGCCATGGTGCCAGATCCGTGCCAACCAAACCTGTAAGCACTGACCAGAGCCCTACCAGTTCACGGCCATCAGCTCCAGCCCCAGGGGACCAGACGGTGAGCAGCACTCCTGGCCACCAGCGCCCTAACGCTTCTCTCCGAAATGAGGTAAGGACGCCGACGGGAAGGTGGGCACTTCGTAGTGGTGTCTACTAATATTTAGGTGGCATCCCACGCACATGCAAAGCCTGCAGCCCTTCTTGCTGTGCATGTCTGTGTCAGAGAGATCTGCCTTAGGAAAACACGGGGCAGCAAAATAATTCCAGATTAAATCCCTTTCTCCTGCAGCTTTCCAGTGAAGAAACATAGAGGATGGATGTGAAAGGGATTATGGTCTGGGAGCTGAACAGGGAAGAAGTGAATTTGGGGAAGAGAGAGGGAAGCATTATAGAGAGCAGAAGCTGGCTTGGGCATGATGAGAGGATAAAGACCACGATTTGGCGTCAACCGTTTGTGGATGATATTAGCAAAAAATGGTTTGGGAGCATAGCGGGGTCTCAAAACACAAGCCAGGATAACTGAAGTGCTGGGAAGGAGGGAAAGGGATCCTGTTTCTAGATGCTCATCTTTTGTAGGGCAGGACTGCATCATGGAGCACTGGCATGGATCTTCCTACTGCCCGAGCCAATTCCTGCTTTACCTCGTACTGCAAATCCTAAACCTGGTTTGGGAAGTGCACTAGGAAATATCCTGCAGGCAACCATGTTGGTTACCTGTGAAAACCCGTTACACATATAAAGGGTTGAGTGAAGGGCTCCCAGGCCTGTCTCGTTTCCATAAAATGGATCAGAGCTTTGGTTGGGATGTCTCCTGGCTTGGGACAGTCTGATGTATCAGTGACCAACTGTCCTTCCAACCTATATCGAGGATTTGAGAGTTGCTTTTCTTCTGTCTTTCCAGCTCATCTGCAAAGACCAGGTGCAAAAGGATAGGCCCGTCATGCATCTGAAAGAACCTAAAACCTGTGTAAGTACCACTCTTTTGGACTTTTATGTAGGATGAGCAGCTGTGTCGCTGTTGGAGATCAACTTTTAACCCGTGGTACTCGGAGCACATGAGCCTACAGAGATGAGAGTAATTATAAGATGCAACCACTTTTGGGGTGTAAAATGGCAAATGCGACCCCACACTCAGCAGTATCACCCAGTGGGGGATATGGCAGAAGGAGAAGAGGCTGTGTGGTCTTCTTCAAGTAGAAGGACCAGCAGAGCCTGCCCAGGTCTCAGAAAAAGAGCAATGGGAAATTTTAGAGGGTGAAACTTTCCCTCTGCAAAGGCTAATGGGAAAGCTCTTTGCTTGACAGGAGGTGTTTAGGGTAGCCAAAGCAAAAAACGTGGAGTTCCTCCACAGTTGTGTATTTGGTGAGATCTTGCAACCTTCATAGCTGGGGTAGGGTGCATCAGTGTCCTCGGTGCTATATCAGCTCTCATAGAGCCCTAAAGTGAGAGCACAAAACTCCACTTAAGTTGTTTCAGACCCTCTAAAAGACCAGGGAGTAGTAAAATGTAGTGCCAAGGCTGGGGAAAGGCATGCCCAACCCAAGACTATACACCAAGACCCCTTCTTCTGGTGGGTGAGTACTGTCTGCTGGCGTTTCTGAGGGATACCCACCTTCAAAATGATTCTTGTGGAAACTATGAGTTTCCTGTAATAGGAAAGATACAATATATTGATAACTTTTAAACAGGCTGAAGTTTTAAGTTTATAACAAAGAAGAAGAGACAACTCCACAGGGCTCGTGAGTCTTGACAGAGTGATTGTGTCTATCATCTGAGCTGTGGGTAGGACTTGGGGTGGTTTTTGACATCATAATGCTCTGGTTTCTGGATCTCAGCACTGCCAAGGTGGCATAAGCATTGGGAAACTGGCACTTCAGGGACCTTCTCACAGCTTACGCTGCACAGCATCAGAAGTAGCCGCTCAGGTTCATGAACCTCTGCTGTCCTATTTGTAAAGTGCACTGACTCATGACTTCACCATATGGTGATGAGACGCAAAGCGAAGCCACGCTGTGTTCATAAAACCCCTTGAGATACATGCTGAGATGAGCACGAGCACTCCTACTGCCCACGGCTCTTGAAATTCCCTGTGGCTTGGTGGTGGCCCTGCCTGGCAGCCTTGGAGAGGGCTTGGATGTCTCGATAGCACCCACCATGGTCTTGGAGGAAGGGAAGCGCCTGGCTGCTGCTGTCTCATGGTCATCACCTTCCCACTTTGGCTGCTGCTGGGTATAAATGCTCCTTGTCCACACACCTGCAGAAATAATGATGTTCTTGGCCATGCTGCCCTTAATGCTGAGGATGACTCAGTGTTCAAGTATTGAAGGCCAGGTTGAATGAAGCTTTGAGCAACCTGGTCTAGTGGAAGGTGTCCCTGCCCATGGCAGGGAGGTTGGAACTAGATGATCTTTGAGGTCCCTTCCAACTCAAACCAGTCTATGATTCTATGACTCCAAGGAGAGACCTTATGATCATGATGCCCGTGGCCCAAATGCCACAGCGGGACAGCCTTTCCTGAGAGCATCCCCTGCCCTGCTTTGTGCAGTGTCTGAGCCTGCGGCCGTGTCCACGCTGGCAAAGCTTCTCATCAAATTTTGTATTGAATACATCAAAATATTTCATCAGATTGACAAAATCTAATTTCGGAACCTAAAGCACCCTGGCAACTTATGACCGCGCTGGCGTTTAAGGCTTCCCTCCTCCTTCTGGGCACAGTCACGTTCTGTGCAGAGCTGCTGTCCCCCTGGAGCTGCACCGGGAGGCTTTTTGGAAAGAAGGATGCTAAAGTTGGGAAGCGCCGGTGCGCAGTGATGCACCCACGAGCGAAGGGGTGGGTGGACGTCATGGTTTGGCACCATCCATCACTCCCCTCTGCCTGCTCCGCTGGGCGATGGCATGCTGGAGCCGGCGAGTCTCCCGCCCTGCTTCCCTGAGGTTCCTCTGGGCATAATAACGAGCCGAAGCATTGTTAGTACAAAATGCCAGTTCCGCCTCGAAACAGCTGCAGAAAGTCTGCAAGGGTGCATCCTCCCGGAGCATCGCTCTCCTCAGCTGCCAAAACACCTCCCACCCCTTTGCCATTAACTTTCCACTCAGCTTGTTCCTGAAAATTGCAACAACTTTTATGCCTCCCAAGCCGAGCAGATAACAGAGAAATGGCACTATCTGGTTTCCCTGCTTTGTAGGCCCGGTAAACAAGTCTCTAGCCAAATCTTGACAGCAAAGTGAAAAAATCCTTTGCATTTCACAACCCGTGGGAAAACAGGAAAGTGCACGCTATAAGGAGAAGTGTTCCAGAAACGGCTCCAATCCTGGTCTGCAAGAACGAGCCAGAGTTGGGGCAGCGTTGTACTAAAAGCTCAGCTCCAGAGAGAAGCTGGAGAGGCATCGAGGGCAACGTGGGGGTCCAGTGGTGGGACACGTGTCCAGATGGCACATGGCAGGAGAGAGGGCAATGCAGACCACCCCGTCCATGCATAGCTGGGCTCATGGGGCAGTGACGGTGATGCAGGGACCCCAGCAAAATGGTTGGGACTGAACCTGGGAATTGCAGGCATTGAACCCTGCTGCACCTCAGTTTCTCCAGATGCAGTTAATTTAAACATTAAAAAAAACCCAAATGGCTCAATCTGTAAATCTTAAAAAAAAAAAAAAAAAGATCCAAATACATGGCTGGTACAACTTTGTGGACCAAGGGTACTTTATGGGCTGGTTGGTTCCCACCATCCTTCCTCTTCACGTAATGCTTTTAACCAGCACTGAAGTTTGGTCCATGTTCCCCCACCCTCCCTTTTACTCCTTCTTCTTTGATTACAGCAGGATATTAATGAGTTTCTTAAAAAGGCTGATTAGCTCAATGCCTTGTGTTCCATAGGATGGCTTTCCCAAGGTCCGGCTCACAGATTGGGTATTCATTAGCTGCTTGGGGTGCTCTAGCCTTGGGATGGATGGATGGGTGGATGGATGGATGGATGGATGGATGGATGGATGGATGGATGGATGGATGGATGGCTGCTGGCTGCTCTGTTCCTCATCCCAATCCCAAAATGTGTTAGGTGAAGCAAGAGGTGACCATGTCACAGGTGGCTGGTGTCCCTCAAGCTCTGGTTGAGCCACACAACCCTGTGGCCACTTCCCAGGGGGCCAGCATGGCTCCTCCATCATGTCCCCAGCTGGGACATGGGATCTGTCCAGCAAGCTGAGTCAGAGGATGCTGGGGAGGACCAGAGTCTGCTTCAGCTGGGGGATGCAAAAGCAACATTGGGACCACCTGGACCTGCACCAAGGTGCCCAAGAGAATTTGCCTTGTGACACCCCTGGGCGAGGGACAGCAGGACGGTCCCTGGAGCAGCCGGAGGGACCCCAATGCTGAGCAGGGTCGCGGTCCCCCTCGCCCCGTCCAGCTGGCGGGGACGGTTTGTTGACTCAAGTGCCGTTACCTCATCCAGGGATGTTAGTTTTAGGTCCCCGCCAGTGTGGGAACCGGATTCGAGCTGCTCGGCAGTGCCTGTCAACTCCAGCCAAGGAATGCAAGCGGCTCCGGCGGCGGGAAGGGAGAGCTGCCGGGGCCGTGGCACCGCGGCCGGGGCATCCCTGCCAGCTGCAGTGGGCCTTTCCGTGCCCCTCTCCCACCCTGGGAAGGGTAAATCCCTCCGGTTCAGCCTCTAAAGGGGTTTAGGCACCGGTCACCATCCAGCAGCGAAGGGGTTCAGTGCTCAGCCGGGTTTTAGCTTCACGTCTGATTTCCCTTCCCACCCAAAAAAATGCATTTTTAAAGGTCTTTTTTTTTTTTTTTCCCCGCCCTCCATGGGGTGGTAGGAGGAGAAGTGGGTTATTGAGGGCTGGGGGAGGCAGAGCTGCAGCCAGACCTGGGCAGGGGGATGCAGGGAGGCAGCGGAGTGGCTCCTCCTGCCTCTGCCCAGCGGAACCCGCTGCACGGGCAGGGATGGACAAACGGCAGGATAGCTGAAGCGTAGGAGCACAACCCAGCGTCCGAAGAGGATAAAAACACCTCCCCGACCAAGCCGTAACCCTCTCCCGTCCCTGTCCCACTGGGAATGAAATTTCTGGGGGATGCCACCTTGCAGAGGTCTCGTCTCGAGGTCCCGTCTTGCTGCCCCGGCGCAGGGCTGGGTGCAGGTTTCCCACCCAGCTCTTTTCCCCGGGGATGCAGCCGGGACAGCGCGGACTCAACAGAAGGACCTGGAGGAAGTTTCTTCCCGTGCAAAGCGAAAGGACAGGCCCAGGGCCGGCAGCGGTTCCCAGGGATGGCCGGGGCCTCACGGCACCGATCTCATCCTCATGCCATGCCTTAGAGACCGGGCTTCCGCCCCGGCAAGTGCATCCTGTCTCCACCGCTGCTTCCCAAAAGATTAGATAAGATGGGGTGAGATAAAGTGCCTTCCTCAGCCTGGGCGGCTCCCGTCGTTGCAGTGGAGCGAGCGGGATGCTGCCGGGCATCGGCGGGAGCGGCACCTGGCATGGATGGTGTAGAAGAACAGGGAGGTTCAAGGTGTTGGAGCAGGAAGGAGCAGAGCCCTTCCCAGCCTGGCACCTCGTGTCATTGTGCACGGAGGACTGCTGGACGCGGGACCTGCGCGGGCAAGACCTTGCACAGTTAGCATCTGTGTACGAAGGACTGGGGCACGCAGTGCTTGTGCACGCACAACTGGTGCACACGGTGCTGGTGCACGCACAACTGGTGCACACGGTGCTGGTACACACAGTGCTGGTGCATGCACAACTGGTGCAGATACAACTGGTGCACATGGTGCTGGTGCATGCACAACTGGTGCACACGGTGCTGGTGCACACGGTGCTGGTGCATGCACAACCGGTGCACACTGTGCTTGTGCATGCACAACTGGTGCACACAGTGCTTGTGCAGGTACAACTGGTGCACGCAGTGTTTGTGCATGCACAGCTGGTGCACGCAGTGCTTGTGCAGGTACAACTGGTGCACAGACAACTGGTGCACACAGTGCTTGTGCACGCACAACTGGTGCACACAGTGCTTGTGCAGGCACAACTGGTGTACGCAGTGCTTGTGCACGCACAGCTGGTGCACGCAGTGCTTGTGCATGCACAACTGGTGCACACAGTGCTTGTGCAGGTACAACTGGTGCACGCAGTGCTTGTGCATGCACAGCTGGTGCACGCAGTGTTTGTGCATGCACAACTGGTGCACACAGTGCTTGTGCAGGTACAACTGGTGCACGCAGTGCTTGTGCATGCACAGCTGGTGCACGCAGTGCTTGTGCAGGTACAACTGGTGCACAGACAACTGGTGCACACAGTGCTTGTGCACGCACAACTGGTGTACGCAGTGCTTGTGCACGCACAGCTGGTGCACGCAGTGCTTGTGCATGCACAACTGGTGCACACAGTGCTTGTGCACACACAACTGGTGCACGCAGTGCTTGTGCACACACAGCCCGCACAAGCAGGTGCTGCACATACAGCGTCTGTGCCCGTAGGACCTGCAGACACAGCACCTGTGCACGCAGAAGGTCTGTGCAGAGCAGACCTGTGCACACAGTGCCTGTGCAGGCAGCGTCTTCGCCTGCAGGAGGGTGATCACCTCTACCTTAGCGAGCTCCCAGATGCTACGAAGCACCGAAGGGGTGCAAAAAAAGCCTCAGGAGCATCTCAGAGGGGGAACGGGCTCCATCCACCACCACCATCACCCTTCCAGCGCTGTCCAGGCTAACATCTCCAGGGATGCTCCTGTTGATCCAAAAGCAAAACTTTCTTTTGCCTGCGCAGAGCTGTGGGGAAGCCTTAGGGAGGATGGAGACCTGCGTTGGTGGGGACTGAGGGCAGAAACGCCAGCGGTGGGAGGGCTGCAGATGCCTGGGGGGGGGGCACAGGGGGGCTGCACAGCCCTGTCCTGCTCCTGCTGCAGCCCCTTGGCCTCCCCCGGTGCCCCCGCCCCGCTTCCCCTGGGGACCTGCTATTCCCGTAACACCAAAAGCTGCGGCTCTCAGATAAGGTCGGCACAGGGCCCCGGTGAGGAACGGCAGCCAAGAGCTCGGTTTCTCGTAAAGAAACTACTTTTAAACTTTTCCTGTTCCCCGGGTGGGCGGGCGGTGACTGAGCAGTGCAAAGGGATGGAGGAGGACGGGGATGGACCCAGCAAAGAAGCAGGATGCTCCTCAGTGGTCCATGGGTGGGAAGATGGTGCTGAGCCCTTGCTGTCACTGCAGGCTGAGTGGAGGACCGCCAGCATCAATACCTCCTTCTTTGAGACCTTCTGCTCGACGGGCCAGCACGTTTTCAACGCCAGCAGGGACAGCTGTACGGTGACACTGGCCTCTTCCGATCCCCACTCCCAGAGCTGGGCCATGCAAGTGGTTTTGCACAGTGAGTATGATCCCATCATCCTGCTCTGTGGGAGGTGGGATGGGACCCATTGTGGGGATGCAGCCTGAGGCTTGGTGGAGCCCTTGGGGTCTGCTCGAGCTTGGCTGAGAGGCTCCTTTCATTTGGTTGCCCCATCTCAGAGGCTTGGGAGAGGCAAAATGACCCCACAAACAAGCTTTGCTCCTCAAGGAATGCACCAGATCCCTCTCCCATCCATGATGAGTCAAGGCAGGGACCAGTCTCCAGGAGGAAAAATCCCCCACAAGTGGTTAAAACCCCATGTCCAGCTCAAATCCTTCCCCAAGGGACCATGGAGGGGAGTTTGTTGCCCACGTTGGAGCCCTTTGGGGAAATTCAGCTCAAAGATTGCTTGAGCACCAAGGTGTCTGGAGGATGGAGAGGTATCACGGTGCCTTGGTGCCAGGGGGAGGAAGGATTGAGCCCCATTCTCATCATCAGGGCAGGGGCTAGGCAGGGGTCCAGTCTCCAGCACCTGACCACAGGCAGGGCAGCCCAGCCCTAGGAACTGATGCTGCACTGCTGTGGCATGGCCTGGAGTAGCCCATTACGGCCCCTCTCTAGTCTCACTGGTAAATTGCCCACCAAAGTGGAGACCCCCACCAGGGTCAGGGCACCCCACAGCACAGGGCAGGGCAACAGTGGGGACTGGGGTCTCTGGGGCTGTCCCCCTGCTAGGAGAAGAGGTCCCAGCAACTTGTCTGGCTGTGGAGGCATCTGCAAGGCTTGGCTCCACACTGACACATCTCCGTCCGCCTTCTCCAGAAAGGGGGTGACCCCATTGACCAGGAGATGGCACAACCTGCCCCTCACCCCCGTGCTCATTACAGCTCCTTTCTTCCCACAGTCCCTCTGGACTCTGCAAAAGTCCTTGAGGAGCTGAAGGAGAAGGGCAAGTTAGAGGAGGTAAGCAGGTCCCTGGGAAGAGCACAGCTTCCCTGCGGATGCCGGTGAGGTGGGTGGCAGGGGAAACCCCCACTGGGGCCTGACCCATCTCTCCTGTGGCAGCTCGGCATTGCCAACATCACCTATGACAAAACGGAGGAGGAGATCATAATCAAGGATGAGTTCAGCACACCCCTAATCATCACCATCGTCACCCTGGCCGGCTCCCTGCTGCTGATCGCAGCCATCTACGGCTGCTGCCACCAGCGCTTCTCCCAGAAGAAGGACCAGGTGAGGTTGGAGGGGCATGGGTCAGGTACCCCAAGACCTTTTTGTCCCAGAGGCATCTTCAGGAGATGAAGAGCTCTGAATGAGATGAGTGTTGCCACCTCTGCTGCTGGAGACATCCTGGCTCGCCCAGTGGGCAACACCCTTGAGTGTTGCTCAAGGGGTGCCCAAGTGCTGCAGAGGCTTCAGAGGGACAGAAACTGCCCTTTGGGGGTGTTGGGGTGGGGGGCAGCCAGGATGAAAACCAGGGAAATGAGGAGCTGGTGGTGGTGGGGTATGGCAATGAGCAGCATCCATCCCCACTGCCACCCAGGGCGGCCGAGCAGCATCCTTGGGTCATAATTTTGACAAGAAAGGCTTTCTCAACCCAGAAACCCTCTCTCCAAACCCATCCATCCCTCCCAAAATAAATATCTCAGAATAACTTTGAGCAGGGGAGGAGAGTTAGGTGCCCAGCACCAGCCCGATGCCTTCCCAGGGGTGCCAGGGGCTGCGGGGTGGGATGATCAGGAGGACCAGCCGCAGGAGGGCATCAACACTCTACGCCGCACGGCTCAGCCTTCAGGAGAGCTGGGCCAGGGCCAAGTTTCAGGGCAGCAGCAGCAGGATTTAAGGAAGAACGGATATGGAAAAAAAAAAAAAAAATCATTTTTTATCTCAGGAAGCAATTCTGGGTGATTTTAGTGTCGCATCCACCTGCAAGGGACTGGCTGTTCCCACACCCTGCGGCACCGGCGGGGAGAGCTCTGCCCACGGTCTGCATCGGCCTCTGCTGCTCTTGCGGAGGATTTAGCTCTGGAAGAGAGACAGCAACAGAAAAGGGGAAAAAAAAATAAAAAAATGAGGCCATATGATGCAATTAGGGTAAACTGTCCTCCTGATGGAGAAGCAAAGCCCTGGGTCGTTTCCTCCCAAACCAGCTCATCCTTCCCAGGGGGTCCCAACCTCTGCCCTACGTGCCAGGAGCCATGCCACTGCGAGGGATAAGGCAACTTCTGCTTTAAATGTTTGCAGCGTAACAGAGAAGGACACAGGAGGCAGGGATGAGCCAACTAATGCTGGCATCAGGCTTGTTTTTTTTGCAAAGTTTGATTTTTTCGGGAGGGAACTGGGGAGGATGCAAGAACTCCATAGATGTTTGACCTCTGCTGTGGTCCCCTTGGAGCTTACGGGGTTTCGCAGCCGGGCTGTCCCTCAGCTGAAATCTCCCTGGTTGGGGTGAAAACCATCCTGACGGGGAGCAGCGTAACACTCTTGCCCTCTATTGTTCAGAAAACAGGGAGAAACGGGGTATTTTTAGCGATGGGAATGCACATCCCTGAATTGGCACGCTGCAGAGAAACAGGTACCAGCCCTGGCTGGATGCTTTGGAGGTAAATACCCACCAGCCACAGGGTAAGGTGGCAAAACCAAAGCAAGGGATGCCAGTTCCTCAGTATGGCTCTTGCTCAGAGCACAGGAAAAGATCTTTTTCCAAGCAGCTGCATTAAGTTTTTAGAAAAATCAAACACGTTTCTCCTTTCTGGATTTCTTTTCGGGTGGTTTCTTTTGTTTTCCTCCTGCTTCTTTTCCAAAAATGACTTGAAAGTTGTTTTTTTTTATTTTATTTTTATTTTTCTCCAACCCCTCCCTCCCTCCCCCCTTTTTAAACCCTGCTGTTGTTTTACCTTGGAAATAACCAGCACATCCACCCTGATGTCCCCGGGTTTGATGATGGACATGTGGCCCTGATCTTTAATGTGAGTTCCAACACAGGGATCGGAGGGGCGGGCACCGCATCCGTAACACCCCCAGCTCTCATCCTCTGGTGCTTGGTAGAGTTCAGTAGCTTTTAACAGGACTAAAACCTACTAAAGCCCAGCTTGAAAGACCCTTTCCCCTTGCTGCACGGCGGAGTTGGGGGGGGTGCCTTGCCACAGAGAAGGTGCTACAGGAGCATCCATCCAAGGGGTTGTACCAGCAACCCCACGGGGCAAACCAGCCCCTGCTAGAGCCCCGGTGCCTCCTCTGCTTTCGAGCATCCTGCCATCCCTGCCCGCATCCCCCCTGCCACGTGCAACGTGGGGGACCCCCAGCAGCGCCTTCGCAGCCCCCCCTGCTTGCACCAAGCCCTGCGGTTTCACTTCTCCACCCCTTTCCTTCTCCGTGGATTCCCTCCCACGCCTGTCTCCTGACATTTATTAGGAGCACTGTCATAAACCAAGCTGTAAATCCAGGCGGATTTTAACAAGCATGACTATTGAGAGCCCTGTGCTCCCCAAAATAAAGGGCTGACAGAGGACTGCAGCTCTCCGGTGAATCACTCCGGGGTGGGATGGGGATGAAGTGAGCTGCCGTGGCGAATGCAAAGTTGGGATGGGGGTCTGCCAGGGGGCTGAAGGGCTGGGTCAGAGCCAGGAGCACGGCGTACTGAAGGACCAAGGCGATGCAGTGCCTGATTCACCCATGAATCAGCCAAAGCCACACGTGGCCAAAGGGAAAGGGGCAGGAGGGGCTGTTCTTTCCCTGCCTGGTTTCCACCGAGAGCTCCAAAGCAGGGCTCCAGGATGACGATGACGGAGGGGCAAACGGGCCGGCAGCATCTGCCACGTGGGAGCTGCCCCAGGTCCAAGGGTAAATTAACAATAAAGCAGCTAAAAAGGGACAGGGGTGCAGAAAAGGGAAGAGCGGAGCTGAGTTCAGGAGGACGGAGTTGGGATGCAGGGTCGGGGTACAGAAATGATGCTCAGCCTCTTTCTGAGGTCCTGAGGGGACCACGCCGTGGCCTCGTGGCCAGGCTGAAGCTGGCAGCTGCTCCTGGAGGTTCTCTGTGCATCTCTGGCTGCTCTTTCCTCCCTGCCACCATTAGAGTCTCTCTCTTGCCAGTTCCATGCTATCCCCTCGCTGCGCTGGCTGCAGCCCCCAGCCTCAACCTCACTGTGAAAGTCTCTATATGTAGTTATATACACCTATATATACACCTATATATACAGCTGGCTGAGAGGTGACAGCCCTGAGGTGGCAGGCTCAGCACAGCCAACCTGTTTTTCATTGGGGTTTCTGGGTTTTCTTTCCTGGCAGCAGCGCCTGACCGAGGAGCTGCAGACCATGGAGAACGGCTACCACGATAACCCCACGCTGGAGGTGATGGAGACCTCCTCTGAAATGCAGGAGAAGAAGGTGAACCTCAACGGTGAGCTGGGGGACAGCTGGATCGTTCCTCTCGACACGCTCATGAAGGAGGACCTGGAGGAAGAGGAGGACACGCATTTATAGGATACAGAACTCCACCAAGCAAAAACGACCACCCCACTCCCCCCTAAAAATAAACAAACCACCTCTAAATCCCTACACACACACAACTCCAAAACAACACAAAATTCCCAACGAATCCCAGAAATTCCCTTAATGAACTAATCATGGCCCCTCGTGCCACCACGCGGAGTGCAGGATGGAAGAAGGAGGGACACAAGAAGACACTTCTGGCACATATCATCAACACAAGCCACCTTGGTGGCCGCATCTGGATGAGCATCCTCCATCACCCACAGGTGCTCAGGAGGACCTACCACGCCAGATCTCACTGGCCACAGGCAAACGGGTGGCTTTGCTCCCAAAGAGCTGCTGGTGTCTCCTCCAAGAGAGTCCCTTCCCATCCTGCATCCGACTGCAGCCTCCAGCTATTGAACAACTCAAAAAATAAAAAAGATATAAATGTAAATAGGATGGGAGAGGGAGCACAACTCCCAACAGCAAACCGGCACCTGGCAATTAGAGCTAGAAAAATCCTCTGGCCCACGCTGTTTAGTCATCGCCCTGCCCTCCCCGACACCAGGTATCGAGCGGAAAAAGCTGGAACAGCTTGTTCCTTTTTAATTCAGTTTCCATCCTCTCCCCATAAACTGCCGGCTGAAACGCACAAGAGCCCCGCGTTGTGCCGTAGGCAAACGGATGCATCCGCACCCGGCTGGATGGGAGGGATGTGGCAGTGCCAAGTGGTGCCCGGTCCTGCATCCCTGCCAGCTGCACTGTGAAGGGCTGTGGGATGGATCCTGCACCTGGCTGGAGACCAGGAGAGGTGCAGCAGCTTCTTGTATTGACGCAAAGGGGAGGGAGAGGAAAAGAAGTCATTCCTTGCGTTCATTCCTCCTAGGAAGGGCTTAATGAGACCAAGAGCGATGCCTGGTCGCAAGCCCAGGTACAAGGTTGGGGGTTTCACGGTGCAGGAGACCAGCTCTGCTGCTGCATTTCACTCCAGAAAGGTTGATTGCCTTGCAGGAATTACGCAATGGCATCTCATGCCCCACATCCATCCTCCTCCGCGACCGTGGGTGACGTGCGCCGTGATGGTTTGTGATTTTTGTGGTCCTGTTTTCCTGCACAAGCAGCAGAAGAGGTAAAAGAGCAGCAGAAGCGTGAGCCAGGGAGCTGGGTGGTGTTCAGGGTTTTCCATCGGTATAGTCCATGGTGTTTCCTCCCCACGAGGTTTATAAGCTTAGTCCACATCCTCAAGTTTTTCTTCAAAGCAGGTAAAATTGCAGAGACTTGCAAAGAAACTTCCAGCTCAGCAGCAAAGCTAGGGCAGAGCTTCACCCATAGCCCTTGGTCCCTTGTCCAGAGTAAGTCTTTAGAGGGGGAAACAAACTATGCAGGAGCAGAAAGCAGCTGGACTGAGGCTATTTCTGATTTTCCACTCCCCATCACAGCTCCTAAAGGGCTCCAAAAGGATGGGGAGAGTTTCAGACCTTTGCTCTACCTTCGGAGAAGCAGCTCAGAGGCAGGGATCAGAGTGGGGCATCATCCTCCAGCACATGAAAAAGAGAGGAGAGGACCAGAAGGTCACTTGGGCAATCGCATCTCCTGGCACATGAGGATGGTGGTGGTCCCAAGCCTTCTGCGAAGCAGAGGAGCTGCAGATGAAGAGTGATCAGCCCTTCCTCTCCCCTGCTCACCATAAACCATGCGTTCACCAGCGAACGATGGGGCGATTTCCTTCGGGCTCTGCCACCCACACCAGGTCAACACGATGGGGATCTGCTCCCACGGCCACCCTGAACAAGGGGAAAAGCAGAGCTGAGCAATGGAAAGCTTGGAGAAACCCAGGTCAAGCCGATCCTTGGGAGTACTCAGGAAGGAGAGGGTCGGGGTAGTTTGCTCGGCCCAGGACAGAAGCTGGCAGAAGATATGTCTTCTCAAAGGGACTGGCTCTTCTCCCTTCTCTGCTGTAGCAAAAGGCAGAGTCTGAAGTGTTCAAAACCTATATATTTTTGTATGTAAATACTCCTGCTATTCATTAGCAATGTATTCAGCACACTTCACTTACCCGTGCACTGCACTGTGGGGAAGTAATTTTGGAGGGGAGGGGGAGGGAATTAAAAAAATTTTAAAAAAAAAAGCAAGCAAAAGCTAAAGGCCAGTCTGGTAGGGGATCAAAATTTGACAGGAAGCAGGAGAACACCTCCCACCCAGATAACCCCACGCCACCGCTTCGTCCCCGCTCCAGCAGCATCGCCTTCAGCTCTCCGGTGTGGCAGCAAGAACGTTCCCAGTCGCTCCGTTTGCTTCCCAGTCGCCCCAGGGACGAGCAGTGGGGTCGGTGACCTCCTTCCTGTCCTTGGCAGAAAATAAACGCGGCAGAAACACGCGGCAGCAGCGAGGCTCTGGCCGCGGGGGCTGGCGATGCCCTGCGGATGCCCCTGGCAGAGCATCTCCTGGCATGTGCCTGAGATCCTCCTTCCCAGCGAAGAGATGCCAAAGTGCTTTAATGAATCAGGTCCAAAGACTTTTTCCAAGAGAACCCTACAAAGGCTTGAGATCAAGCAACCTTAAATCTTTCCGAGCAGAGACCAGTGAAGATATTAACTGCTCAACAAGTGCTTATAGTGATTTATATTTGAATAGGAATTGTACATTTATTTATTTTTCCAGACACCATATTTTTAAACCACTAATATTTTATAGTAGATTTTCCTTCCCCTATTTAAAGAACTATTTCCATGGAAAAACAGTACTTTTTTTATGTTGAGAACATTCTTTTTTTGCAAAAAAAAAAAAAATAATAATAATCAGGTAGGAAATGCAGTGATGAGCATCTTTGGCCTTAATCTTTCCCTTTGTAGACTGTAGCCATAATTGTTACACCAAAAATAAATTGAAAATAAAATTAAAAAAAAAAAATCTACCCAGGCATTTCCTCCCTCCCTGCCCTTCCTCCCTTCCCCACGCTCCTCTTCTCTCCCCCAAACCAGCTTTAACACACAACATGTTGTACAAAGAGATTATTGCTCTTGCCTTTCGGTGAGAGTTCCACAAGCAGCTCAGATGTCCTTGCAAGAGACTTTTCTATTTTCAGATTCACAAGGAACGTGTAAATATTTTAGGGCCGTTTATCTCCCGCTCACAGTGCCAAGACCCCATGGATGAGGTTGATCCTGTGACTGTTGCCTACAGAAGACATACAGGAGAAGACATAATCCATAAGGGACTGTAAAGCAGCTACCCACTGAACCTTGCACATATACTAGAGCTCTTACGTACTGTGTAGCAGCATCTCTCATGGGGACAGGAGTCTGATTTACACTGGAATTTACTGAGGAACTGGATTGTAGAGATTATTCTTGCATTTTCCTACAAATATATTTTGAAAGCATCATGTATTTCTGTCAATAAATATTCTTATCTAAAGGACCCGTTTCTTGGCTGACTGAAAAGGGGTGGGGGGAGCAGAGCTTGTGCTCTAGAGCCACAGGCATCAGTTACACAGACGTTACAACTGGCTTGGAGCTCGTTTGGAAACCCAGTGCAGGCTCCACATGGTCCTGCTAGCAAGAACACGTGAAAACGTTACGTGAAAACGTTGGACAAGCAAGAGCACAACCAACCCAGACCTTCAGAGGTAGCCAGCCATGGACAAGGCTGTATTTTTGCCACGCAGAAGAAAGTAGGATAGTGGTGAAAAACTTCCCTTAATTAAAAAAAACCCAGAAAACCCAGAGGGGCGGGATGCTCAGTTGATGTGGGTGAGGGCAGCCCCACCACAGCCAGAGTGCTTGCTGGAATGTCAGTGGCTTCAGGGTCATGTTGGGGGGAAGGGAGAGGGGGCTTGGCTGTATTTCTGCATTTCATCCTATTTTATCTGCATTTCAGCCTGCAACTCCCCCCCACCTGGTACTTAGGTCAGGCTGTGGAGGAGGGAATCAAACCTCACGCCTCTAAGCCAAACCACCCCAAGGAAGGAGGACCCTCAAGCAAGGGCGACAGCAGGGGCAGCAGCAGAGTGGGCAGCTCAGCATCTCCGTTTGCCTTCAAGTGCCTGAAATAAAACATTTTGTTCTGGGTTAAGTTTTCACTTAAAAAAAAAAAAAAAAAAAGAAGAAAAAAAATTTGGTTTGATTCAAATATTAAAGCTCAGTGGTTTGCATCAGCCTATGTTCTAACTCCGGGGTGAGCTTATAGTGGTCTTCCAGTACCTCAAGGGGGCCTATGAGAAAGATGAGGAGAGGCTGTTCAGGAGGGCCAGTTGTGATAGGACAAGGGGTAATGGTTTTAAAATAGAGGGAGGTAGATTCAGGTTGGATATTAGGAAAAAATTTTTTACCATGAGAGTTGTAGAACACTGGAACAGGTTGCCCAGAGAGGTGGTGGATGCTCCATCCCTGGAGACGTTCAAGGCCAGGTTGGACGAGGCCCTGAGCAACCTGATCTAGTTGGAGATATCCCTGTTCCTTGCAGGGGGGTTGGACTAGATGACCTTTGAAGGTCCCTTCCAGCCCTAACCATTCTATGATTCTATGATTCCATGTTCGTCCCCAGTAAAAGTCCTTACAACTGCTAAGCACGGGCTGGATTTATGGGATACGGACCCAGCCCATCACTGATTTCAGGGCACAGGATATTTTCTCAGGTGTTCTGCAGTGCAGAGGGACACGGCCGGCTCCTCCACCACGAACAGACACAACGCACCACCGGTTTCACCATTCCTGCACCACCATGAGACCTTCACAGGTGTTTTTCCATTCTCAGAAGAAGCAAGCGATGTTAGAACAAACAGATGTTAAACAAACAGCCTCGCTAGCATATACATTTTTATTAAGAAAAAAAATGAACAAAATACATTCTCTCCTTATGTACATTACATACAACGTAACTACATTTGTAGATATTCCTCATTTCACTCGTTCATTTATGTACAGCATGGGGCTTACGTATCAACCCAGAAGTTATCAAAGAAGATCTATGCCAACGAAGAAAATTAACACTCCAGGCTGAACAAAAATCATCCGTTTATCTGTAAAGAAAAGGGCAGGATGGGGAATCACCGGAGTCCAGGAACGATGCCTGTAACCACCATGGGCTCAACATAGGACTAGTCAATACTTGACTTGCTTAGTAGAACACCTGTGCAGCTCACAGTGTTCCTCACCCCATGGATGCTCCTTTCCAGCCCTTTCTGCTCCTCTCAGTTCAGCTCTCCTGTGGTCAGGTGTCCCAGACAAAAACTGCAGGACAGACACGAAAGGGAATTCAGACGGACACCAGAGTCTGTCAGATTGCTGTAGAGATTCAAATGCTTCAAGTCGGATGTCAAAACAGAAAAAAAGTTCTGGACAGGGAGGGGACACTCACAACTCCAAGCACTACATAGGGAATAATCATCTTTTGGGGACCACATGAGGGTGTAGAGGATGAGATAATGGACATCGAAGGTCCAGACAGACAAACTACCACACTGTACAGCACTACACTAAGAGTAGAGGCAACAGCTCAAAGAAACAGCTTGAAAAAGCCCCCCTAACCAGGTGATGGTGTCCCACCAGCCAGCCCAGCAGCATTTAACCTCGTGCTATCAACACATCTAGAAGAGAGAGGTGGTTTCAGCAGTTTCAAAGAAGAATGTTCAAAAGGAAAAGTTTTACCAAGACTAGATACTCCTAAAACGAGGCACGTTGCATCTCAGCATCTGAATGTACAAGATGCATCCAACCACCAGCCCACAAGGATGGGAACTTCGTCTCCCATTAACCGAGAATGAGCCAAGGGGCTTTCATTTTCTGCCCTAGGCAAAGTGATCTGGGGCCTCCAAGGCTCACGATTCCCATAAACACATTTGTTTGTATAATTAAGCTCTTTTCTCTGGCTTAGGACCTCCCCAGCACCCCCTCATTTCCTGCTGTGGAGGAGGGCATGCTGGAAGATGCAGCAGAAAATACAGCTTTAGTAAATAGCAACAGCTACTAATAACGAGGGGTTTGTTTTCTTTTCCACTACCCAGCACAGCAGCTTCTGAAGTGAAAAGTGTTTTGCACATCAAAACATCAACGGGAGGGAGAGA
This sequence comes from Tauraco erythrolophus, assembly GCF_009769465.1. Classification (NCBI taxonomy): domain Eukaryota; kingdom Metazoa; phylum Chordata; class Aves; order Musophagiformes; family Musophagidae; genus Tauraco; species Tauraco erythrolophus. The sequence goes on from NC_141468.1 coordinate 3,770,828, forward strand.
GGGGAGGAAGGACAGGAATGATGAGGGAGAGATGAAGGAAATACTCAGCCTCCACTGCTAGTTTGCCTTCCCCACGGCAGACGAGAAGAGAAAACAAGTCAGCAGCACAAGAGTTAACTCCTCCACGGTTAGATAAAAGTCTTCTCCAGTACAGGGGTTCTCCACACTGCTTGGGGAAGGAAATCAGGATGCCACCTTTGGAATAGCACCTATTACTGCAGGGTAAGCAGAGGCAGCAGGATCGGCCGCTGTTCAGATCGGACTTTATGCAGTGAAGTCACTGACTTGCAACTAAGAAAGCACAGGCTGGTAAGAACCATTTTCCCCTTTTAAAAGACAATTTTTTTTGTCAAAACTTTCCCCTCCCCCCAAAAAAATTAAAAAAAAAAATCACTGTTCAGCCTCAAAGTGGCTTCTTCAAGGAGCAGACCCTGCTCACACACTGCAGCACTCTCTTATTTAGTGAAACACAAAGTAATTGATTGAATCCCTTGGGCAGCTAGTTACAAAATCAGGGTATTTAAAGTGTATTTTCTCATCACTGAGGAGAAAAACCTATCCATTGGTATCTGGGAAGTGGAGAAGACTGCAACCGCTAGAGCTACTGTTGTGGTCTGGCCTCCCCACCATCACATTAATTAAAAAGCAGCTAATCTCCCTTAATCTCACAGGCTGCTTTCATCAGAAAGCTCAGAACATTTTCGGGTTTTAACACTCTTAAGATTGCCAGACTCGGTCTGATGGCTGCTTGTGCTGCATAACCTCCAGGATGCCCGAGCAGGGTTAAGCCCAGCTGGCTTCCTTGCGATCACTACAGAGGGACAAAGAAAAAACAAATAAAATTTATTAGTCTCTATGTTGTCTTTGGGGTGGAGAGGGTCAAAGTTCAAGGTGAAGCTCTGGGACTGGAAGATCCTGGTCTTACATCACTTTTATTTGAAAAAGAGCCAGAGAATGCAGCTTGCTTAAAAAAAAAAAAAAAATCAGCTTCAGACAGCAGACCTACTTGTCAAGTCTTCAAAGTCCTTCCATGAGGACAGACCACATCTTAAACACATACTCACAGGAGCCACCACTATGTTATCCCCAAACCTATTTCTCTTCCCATTCATAGAATCACAGAGTGGTTTGGGTTGGAAGGGACCTCAAAGATCACCTAGTTCCCACCCCCCTGCCATGGGCAGGGAAACCCTCCACTACACCAGGTTGCTCAAAGCCTCATCCAACCTGGCCTTGAACACTTCCAGGGATGGGGCATATACAACTTCTCTGGGCAACCTGTTCCAGTGCCTCACCACCCTCACAGTGAAAAATTTCTTCCTTATATGCAATCTAAATCTCCCCTCTTTCAGTTTAAAGCCATTGCCCCTTGTCCTATCACTACACGCCCTTGTAAAAAGTCCCTCTCCAGCTTTCCTGTAGGCCCCCTTTAGGTACTGGAAGGCTGCTATAAGATCACCCCGGAGCCTTCTCTTCTCCAGGCTGAACAGCCCCAACTCTCTGCCCTGCTACACTGCAGAAACAAACCAAACACCCCAACTGCTCGCTGTTTACCTCCACTGGTGAAAAGACTTGGGATTACGAAAACAGGTGGCAGAAACCTAGGACTATTATATAAATGAACTTGAGAGCTGGTATAATCGTCTTTGTCTTCTGTCAAACAGCCACCATGCAAAATAAACCCTGCTGAGACAGGAGGGGAGGCTTATCACAGCTCTGAACGTCAGGTCATCGAGGGGCACAAGTAAATAGGTGTATTCATACACTGACAGCACACCCTGCTGCTGCTGGGAAATCAGCTCCCACACTCCTCCATCCTTACCCCAGAGGAGGAACAGCCCTTGGGGAGAATGATGGAAATGGTGAGGATCCTCCTTGACTGTTTCAGAGGCAGCAGTAAGGAGTCTGGCAAAAGCAGCAACTAGAGGATGGTGATGGGACATGGAGAAACTTGAGGGAGGTAGATTCAGGTTGGATATTAGGAAAAAATTTTTTACCATGAGAGTTGTAGAACACTGGAACAGGTTGCCCAGAGAGGTGGTGGATGCTCCATCCCTGGAGACGTTCAAGGCCAGGTTGGATGAGGCCCTGAGCAACCTTATCTAGTTGGAGATATCCCTGTTCCTTGCAGGGGGGTTGGACTAGATGACCTTTGAAGGTCCCTTCCAGCCCTAACGATTCTATGATTCTATGATGCCTCCCAACTGCTGCTCAGCTCTAACCTTTAATTCTTAGGAGGTGCTCGTTAAACTGAGGGAAGTCTGAAGGCACCACATTTTAACAGCAGTGAACAGTGACACAGGGAAAGAAAAAGTCAGAATAAATCAAGGAATATCCAAGGGACCATGCTTTGGCTGTCATACTGGGCAGCATATATGCTAGCGGTGGATTTTCCTTTCAGATTAGTAGCAAACCCAAAAATTCAACTCAGTAGAGCCAGGTTTGAGCCATTCACTCAGCCCACTTTTCCCAGGAATGAACTGCAATGCCACACTAGAGCTGAACACTCGACTGATTTCTGGCAGCACTCAAATACTCACAGTCTCCAGGCCGTCAGTAAAAGCTGTGCTGACTTACAGCAACCAGCTGGAAGCCAAGACAACACGTACCTTTGTCTGTACCAAACATAAATTAAGATTTCAGGGTCCTGAAGTGACACACTGACAGCAGCTTAAGCAAGTCTGTGGCTGCAGGTATCTGGAAGCAGAGGGCTGAATTTGGGTCACAGCAAGTAGCTGGAGCTCATCACTAACAAACAAATCGAGTTATACGAAAGCAAAGGAGACAGCAGCAATGTTACCTCTGGGATCTGTGCTTGGGGAAGGCGCTGCCTTGCAGACCTCTCCACTGAAGCCATACAAGCTGGTGCTATAACACAGCCCCCACAACCACTATCCTCTTCAGAGGTTTATGTATATAAACAAAGCACACATGGATAATCCAAAGCTCCATCCAGTTCTTTGACCTCTGCCAGGAACACCAAAGGCATACCTGCTGGCATCAACCGTGACTCTCAAATGGTAACAAGCGGCTCATTAACCAGATTCCACTCCAAAACTGCGTTTGGATCCACTGCCTACAGATAAAAAGCATCTGGAGTCAATTTATCCAAGTGCTGAGCCATGTACTATTATAATGGTTCCAGTACAGTAAATCTACTTTTTCCACTCCAACTTTTCATTATAATAGAGGCTTTCAGTAAAACCGGGATTTTGCCTATAACTCATTACCACAACTTGAATAATTTCCAGCATAACCTTCTCCGTGACAGGATATGAACAGGTCTACCATACCCATAGGTGTTTAGATACACTAACAAGCTTCTGACAGTACATTTATGTTTCAACAATATTTACAGCTTCTATGCCACCATCGATCTATATCAGGAATAAGTCATATAGTCGTTCTTAAACTCTTTCACAAAATAAGACCCATCTCCAAATTATTACGTGTACTTACTAAAATTGGCCAAGCTCATTCAGAGTTTCTATAATCTTCCCCCTAATCAGAACAGCAATAATTTTATTTTTTTTTTAACTGGGCCCACTTCTGTTTCTGTAATAGCTACAGCTATAAAACAACACAAGCACTTCCAGAGACATACATGAATTGCTTTTACTGTCAGGACTTCACTTGACAATAGCCAAATATTCCTTAACTCTGAGCCAACCACAACTAATATGCTAAAATTCAAAGCATACACTGGGAATCGGGGTTTCACAAGACATTTTTCCACTTCTAAAAAGAAAGGTACTGAATGGAAACATATCTAATAATTTTTTTGCCATTTTCCCCAGAAGCAGCACAGCATTACACCAACAGAATTACTGCATGTACAGAGATGTAGGAGCATTCAAGCTTAAGGTTCCGCAGTGCTAATCCATAATAAAAGCTTAATTCGATAAGATCTACGAAAAAATTTCCTTCTCAATTCTGAAATACCGGAGACAATTAATAGTATTAGCGTTACAGGTGCCTGCCACCCTCCTGCATCCAAAACAAGCGGCGCTAACGTTGATCTTTCTTCCAGTAAGAGCAGCAAACCAGTTTCAAGTGTTTCTCAGAACACCGCTTTGAGTTCATCAGGCACTGCCAGCAGCACGAAGGAGCTGCAGGTTTGCACAGTAGGGCAAGAGTGGGGTACAACTTTGTGACAGAGAAAACTCCCTTCTACAAATCTGCATGCATCAGAAAAATGATTCAGAAACCAGCTGTTCCACAAAGCCCTAAGGAAAACACTCTTCCAGAGTCATTACTCTGCTTTGGAAGGAGTCTCTTCTGGAAGGAGAAACAGCTAATGGAGACCCTGATGCTTGTGGCCGCTGATTAAATACAGAGATGAAGCCATCACCATCCCTTTCCACTAGCCCCATACCGCTGCGAAGCGCCTGCCCTCCTGCAAATAGGTGGGTCCATTTAATTTGCTTACTGACTCCTTAATCATTAAATTTTCAGGCTAGCTTATTACAATCAGTGACCAAAAAGTTTTGGCAATCTAATTTAAGCATCCTTACTCCAGTACAACCTTAGAATCATAGAATGGTTTGGGTTGGAAGAGACCTTAAAGATCACCTAGTTCCAACTCCCCTGCCACGGGCAGAGAAATCCTCCACTGCACCAGGTTGCCCAAAGCCTCATCCAACCTGGCCTTGAACACTTCCAGGGATGGGGCAGCCACAACAACCACCTTCAACAAGGGAAGCTTAAGTATGCTCTTTAGGAAAGTTTCCGAATTTCATTCTAGTTGCTAACGCACAAGGCAAATAGCTTTGAAAAAATCTTTCCAGTTGGGTCTTTACAGATTGATTTTCCAAAATGAGAGCATGAGTTTGCTAATCCATCCTCTGGTAGGAACCTCCAGCTCGATCCCTGAGCTAGTGCGTACCTGTACGCACACAGAACCATCTCGGGCAAGCAGAACCAAACCCCAGGCATTTATTTACATGACTGGATATCACATCCTAAACACCACATATAGGATGCCATCCAGAAAAAGGGCAAACTAGAAACTTTTCTGAGAAAAAGTTCTCCTTCCTCGTTATACTCAGCAAAAGGAAGAGGCATTTAAGAATAAATACATCACAAATGTTATCTTTTGAAGACCCAGAAGAGAGAAGCTACAACTAATTTCAAAAACTTCTTCGCATCAACTTTCGGGTCTCCCCAGGAGCAATATTAACGGGACCCACAAAAAAATAAAAGGGCAAAGAGGTGGCTATAGTCTCCTCATTTGTAGTAACGACATCTAAGTGGGTCCTTTTGCCACGTGCCACATGAAAACGTGTTGGGTCACACTGCAACAGCAGTACTTGCTTGGAAAAGCCATTTTGGAAAAACTCTTAAGGACTTCTGCCTCAGTACTACCGGGAGGGCTTGCACAAGACAAGCATTAAGAAACCCACTTAATTCTACCTAATCAAAGTGACCAAAAATAAAATCCGAAGCGTTTCATTTCTCTAGGAAAATGTGTCACTTGACAGGAACAACTTTGAATAAAGAATAACTCCATGTTTTCTAAAGAAACGATCTACTGAATAATATTGTACGGCCAACTATGCTGAAGTTCAGTGTCAGTGAAGAACCAAAATCATGGATCTCAAGGATTTCTCTTTTTTTTTTTTAAAGAAAAAAACATACATACATTAATACTTCAGTCCTGATTTAGCAAGTTTATTTCACCCTGACTTCCTACAGTTTCAAAAAACATACCAAAACCTTCTAACTTTGGCTTTAAAGACCCCAGTCATCGTAAATGAGTCCCTCTCTGACAAGTAACGCTGCTTTCTTTTGCAGTACCTTATTTACAAGTGAACACAGAATTTAAACTACTGCAGTGCAAAGATTATGTAGTGTTAAATCCATACACAAAGTCACCTCATATTATAAGGTAAAGGCAAATATAGCATGTTTGTCTTGTCTGCTACAGCCTGCGAGCAGTAAGGGTGAGGTTTGAAGACTTCTCACGTACAGCTTGTGTATTTATAACGTTGCATGCACTGTGCTGGGAAACATTTTCAGCTGGCTGTTTTCTCATCAAGTGGGTCTCTTTGCTGTTTGTACTTCAGTACTTCTGGAATGCTCACGTCTAACGCTTCACTGGAATATCAGCAGTATCTTTAAAGATCTACATGTGGTTAAATTCAAACTCTCCCTGTAACTGCTTATCAATAACTGGCTTATTTTGAAAGCAAATTTATACTGCACTGCTCAGAATTTTTAATTAGTTTTTAAATTGGGTAGTGTAGCATATATCGATGCAAAAAAAATCACTTAATTTTGACTCCTAGCTTTAAGGACACAGAACTAGGAAAAACTCTTGGCAAAGCCACAAGAAGCCTTCACTTTGGATTAACCTCTCTGGCCACAGGGTGCCTCTGCTGCTCAACAAATACTCCGAAGCTGAGCAAATAGTTTCTGCTGGTTAATCACCAGCTGTAATCCATAAACTGTACTCGTGCGAGCTGAAATCGATCTGCTCGGGATAAAGGTAGGTCAATATTTGAGCATCCTGAAGTGCTCTCGTTAGCTGGGATTGTCAGTCCTGCAGAGGCAACGTTCACCTCGCTCAGGCAAATCATTCATTTATGCTATGCTACAAAAAACTGAGCCAGAGCCAGGCTGTCAGGCTCTGCATACACCCCCGACGCAGAGGACAATGAGTTTTGATCGAATTTCTGTAACACAGACCAAGCTGGCCGCGATGTGCTGCTCCCTTCACAAAGCTTTTGGCATTCCTAAACTTCTGCCGCCTGCTCGCCGGGGCTCCTCCGTCTAGTTGTATCTTTTGGGTTCAGCCTCATACGTAGTCATTGAAGGTAGACACACAAAAGTTTAGGAAGAGCTCGGCTGATCAGAAAACTGTCACAAAAAGCAATTAATCATCAGACTGAAGCTGTAGAATACACAGGCGATGAGATCAAGCAATAAGGGAGCACAACAGCACTCCAATTTTAAGTCCTAGAAAGCTGTGGCATTTTGCCTGGTTGCATTAAAAACGCCCAGTTCAATCTCACTGGAAACAACGCCTCGATTGGAATATTCCCCCAGTACAGCACTGTTGGTATCTACATTCGTACCCATAAGCTCTACTTTAACTAGTTAACAAAGCGCCAGCAAAGGTAGCACGTCGTAAAGCCTAGCAGTGACGTAAAACTTTCCATGTCCCTGGAAAAAAAACAATGCAATGTTTCAAAGAAACAATTTCATCAGATTTCATTTACTGCACTCAGTAGAGAGTGGATTCTTCCACAGACATCTGAGTTGCCATCCACCGAAGTACACAATGTCTAAACAGTCTCAAGTTACAGGTTACTTAAAAACACTGTATTTGTATAGTCCTCCCTAAAGACAAAGCAAAGCCCAGCCTCTAACACATCGTTCCTTTCTAAGTGATGAAACACTAGTGCGGGTTTTTGAATTTATTTCTAACACAGCAGGACGACAAAAGTCACACAAAGAACGTGGTAAGAGGCAACACAACGCAATCGAAGCAAGCAGACGCTCGAGCTCTGAAAAAGACACTTCACTAACTCTTTATTTCAAGAGTTCAAATCATCTTTGCACACACAAGACTTCCATCAAGTTCAGCAGGAGTCGTGTAGCCACAGTGGGTGCAGCAATGATGCCCTACTGGCACAAACACTTCTGGACATAAAGCTTTGCAGTCTCATATAAATATTTACATCTGCCCGCTCGTACTGAATGCTCACTGACACCCAAAACGAAAAGTTTCTAATGCTGGGGGGGTGTGTCCTTCATTCCACTTCATTGTGCAGCACCAAGCCCTTACCTTGGTTATAAAGAAAGCTTTCAGCGAGGAAGCATATATTTTCTATACATATGCATCAGCTTGCTTTCAAAGAAATTTATGCTAAAAAGGCCTCCCTCCCGTTCAGATCTTGGTCTAAAACGCATTGAAAAGTGAAAGAGCTGCACTACGTAGGAAGGAGACAAGCTGTTCGGAGCAATCCTCTTTACGTTTACACATTGACAAACGCACACAGAAGCACAGGTGCACGTAAACGAAGACAAACTGCTTCAGAAATCCCACACCCAACCCAGGAGACGGGTGGCAGAGGTTGGGCGTGCGTGCGGTGGAAGACCCAGTTGCGCCGGGCTCCGCGAGGACCTGCACGGTTCCTTGTCAGAGGAGCATGGCAGTGAAAAGAGAACAAACCCAGGGAAAGGGTCTGTGCAGATGATGACTGCACTCCTGTTTTCCAGTGGCTTCTCTGAGGTTCTCACGTGTCTGTCAGGTCTAAGTGGAAGGCTCCAGAGCATGGAAGATAGGTATTTAGGTTTAGACCAGATATCAGATGCAGCTAGACGCTCCTGTCAGCTCAGTTGTGGGGCGAGGAGACAGGTAATTTGTAACATGCTCCCCTTCACATGACACACTGTGATTGCAAGACTCAAGACACATACGTTACTATTACCTCAACGCGTGCCAGTGTCCTGCCACCAAGTTATTCAGCTGCTGAGGATGGAGTTGTAGGACAAAGCAATATATCATGACTAGCTACAAATGAGGAAAGAACAACCTCCTCCCCCTTCCTCACAAAACTCAAAATAAAACCCATCACCTTTAATTCCAGACAACCCACAAATCTCACCTTCCCCCTACAGGCAAAAAAAGATCACTGTGTGATTGGGGTTTATTTTTTTTTCTTTCCCCCCACCTTTTCATCTCACATTTGCTAACTCAAAATGCAAAGTCAGAAAAAATATATATATTTAGTCGGAAGTACGTCAGTTACATTTTATTAACCTACTCCAAGGGAAAAGCTTCAGGGATTCACCATACAAGTATAAAACCCCTTTCAAACACCTAGGGGTTACTCTATTACTTCATCCCAACAGTCAATCAATGCAGTAAAAAAATTAAAATACTGAAAATGGATGCTTTTCCCCTCTTCCATGTGTCCAGTGATTGCTCCATTACAGCGTGATGAGGTCCACCAGGTTGCCTTTAGGAGGGGTCATGTTGTCTGGAAAGAAGTTGACTAGTGTATCAAACAGCTGAGTTCTCTGCGCGTACGTGTGGTCAACATCCGAAAATCCTGAGGAGGAGGAAAAGGGAAAAGAAAGTCAGTGCTCACTACTCTAAATGCTCAGTTGAGCTGTGGAGCACGCCAGCTGTCCATTTAGGACGGATCTTAACTGTTTGCTACCGTTGCCTCAACTAACATGGCTGCCAGCTCTCTGTCCCACTACTACGTGCATATACCCACCGAGATCACGTCACCCCAAACCAACACGAGAATCAAAATGCCATAAAAAGTAATAAGCAAACGGCTGTCAAGCTCATGGACGGTCCTGAAGAAACGGGAGAAGCAAGAGTCCTCAGGGGACTGCTCTGATGTCCCAGAAAACAAAATCTGTGTAGCTATTTTTATGTGATGCCTCATTTCTTCTGTCCTCAGGCTTTCCTCATTATCTCCCCTACTGTCTTAACCAGCACTGGTACTTGCGTTGCTTGCAGTTTTTCTTGAGACAAGCTCTGCTGACGGTCGGAGTCCCAAGTCAGAACTGCTGTTTAACCACTGGACTTGCACGGAGGACCCAGGCTCTATCTTGGCACAAGGATGCTTTGCAAACTAGTTTGGCGAAGTGTCGCCTCCCAACAGGGGAGGGTTTAGTCTGCAGCAGAAGCATTGTTTATCCAAACCCCCATACTTAAACCATCGACAGCAAGAACAATAGAGCGGGCACGCAACGGTTTCCTCTGCTTTGTATGACTTCAATCACTGGTATCTCACAGGAATGCTTTTTAATTCAGTGAACTCACTCTTCAGTTAATCAAAGTCAACCCAGTCAATCAAATCAAGGAGGGCTTGGGTTTTTTTGTCTTCTTTGAGAAGCACCACTTGATATATGTATCCTCCCATCTGTAAAGCCAACCTCTGAATGAAGTATTGTATTGTGTCAAAAACTAACTCACCTTTTAGAACACGAAAAACTAGGGAAAAAAACCAACTTTCTGAAGCTTGCGCTTTCTTCCTTTAAAAAAATTCGTCGTATAGCATCAACTAGATAACGTCTTCCAAATCACACCAGCTCAGCAGACCTTCCTTATGCAGCAGGGAGCTTTTTCCTTACCCTGATTCCTTAGATTGGGAATTACACATTTGTCAAAAATGGAAGTCGTTCACGCTCCTAGCAAGAGCTTGGTAACTTGAGGACAACACATTATTACAAAAATGTAAGTTATGCCTATAGCCTTCCTGTAGTTTGCCCAGGATTCATCTCTCAACTGTTCAGAAGAGTTAACTGGACAGAATAGTGAAACAAATTACAGCTTTGGCTCAGACCTCCTCTTTCCAGCCCTACACGCCACTGTTTTCTTCGCTCTTGACATTGTGCCCAAAGAACTAGTTTTGCAAAGAACAGAGCGAACCAAACTACTCCAGGAATTGCAGTTATCACAGCAAACAGAGCCGTAGCCATGCTGTGAGATTCCAAAGTGACATGACAGGACGTGCTTTATTCTGACCAAAGCTTCTGTTTATTTGGGTAACAGTGAAGCATCAGATGTAATAAGAGACACAAAATGATCCTGGGAGGCATGGGTTTAAAACCACTGGTGACAGATGTTTTAAATATGGGCTCGAGGCATTGGACACTGGTCATTATAAGTAATCTCTCAAATGTCTATGTAGTGGCACTTTGCATATGCAAACCAAAAAGGGCCTACAGTATTCATATAAACTATAACATCTGATTAAAAAAACAGTAGAAATTAGTAGTAATGATCTTTATCAGAGGGAACATACTTGGTATAATTCTTCTGATACACAATACTCACCAAGAGTGGTGAAATCCGAGCCAGACTTAAATAACGCTGAGGCAAGAAGCTGAAACTGCCGAAAGAGGAGGTGGAGGGAAAAAGAAAGAAAGAAAAAAAAAAGTGTTATTAACTGCACAGGAAAAAAAAAAGAAAAAAAATCAAGAGATTCACAGAAGTCCAAGGAGCTTTAGAGTTGCTGGGTTTTCTTTGCACAATCCTTAGAACTCCTGGGCCACACGTATGAACAACAGCAGCAAACACTTTCATATGAGCAGCAGAATTTGTCACCTTGGCCGAGCAAGTTGAACGAATTTCCTAGAATTAGAGCAGCATGGCTGCAATGAAAGGTACTTGACTGGAAGCCCTAAAATCTTTTTTTTTTATATATATATATATATATATACACACACACTTTTTTGCCTCTCTGGCAGATATCACAGTGCAGAAGGTAGAGCCTCTTCCACAAAACAACATTCCCAGGGATTAATGTGGTACAGTCTCAGCGAGCAAGGATTAGGTGGCAAGAAAAGAGGGTAACTGCTACAGTGCAGCGTGGTCTTCTTGAACACAGAGAAAGTTTTACATGGCAACAACCCTTCTGAACTGCTGGACAAGTTTATGGCAATGCCTTTTTAACTAAAAAAAATATAAAAAAAAATTCTTTGCTTGGGAACATCAGAATCATGAGTTAAGAGGTTTCAAGTAACGCATTCATGGTTTTAGCCTCCCCTAATGTCTCACTGATAGACAACATAGTATTGTCCTCTGCCCCCAGCTGCTGTCTTCAGTTCCCCACGTTGTAGCAAAGCTTAGTACTTGGTCACGTTTCCTTAAAGAATTATCCCACAAAGGCTTGTAATCTTTTGTCTCCTGTCTGTGTGTCTTTATAGCACACAGCCCAAAGGAAAGAACAGGAGGAAAGCAGAGGAGAAGCAAATATGTTCATGGAAGGAGTAGAAAGAACAGCCAGGAATTACATATCCACCAGTTTAATTTCAATTTCAAGAAAAAATGGGAACACAGACAATTTGCTGGCATCTAGGAGTGGAGAAGGTGATGAGTAGCAGCCAATGTGGATTTGGCAACAACAAGTTGTATCACATCAATCCGATTTTTTCTACAACAAGGCAGCAGGCCCTACGCATGGGACTTGGCAACAGATGTTGTCCATTTTGACTTTCATAGGAATTCTGATGCTTTTATAAGATATTTAAGGCAAATTATTGAGGCATCACCCAGATTAAGCTAACAAGGAGTGGCAAATCATAGAATCAGAGTGGTTTGGGTTGGAAGGAACCTTAAAGGTCATGTAGTTCCAACTCCCCTGCCATGAGGTTACTCAAAGCCCCATCCAGCCTGGCCTTGAACACTTCCAGGGATGGGGCAGCCACAACTTCTCTGGGCAACCTGTTCCAGTGCCTCACCACCCTCAGAGGGCAGAATTTCTTCCTTAGATCTAATCTAAATCTCCCCTCTTTCAGTTTCAAGCCATTACCCTTCGTCTTATCACTACAAGCCCTTGTCAAAAGTCCCTCTCCAACTTTCTTGTATCCCCCTTTAGGTACTGGAAGACTAACAGAAGGTCTCCCCAGAGCCTTTTCTTCTCCAGGCTGAACGACCTCAACTCTGTAGGTCAAATAACTTTACTGTGGGTAGCCACCAATTGTTTGACATCAAAACAGAGTCATGAATCGGAAGCGATTCATCTGTGCCCCAGGGTCAGCATCATCCTGGGTTTTCAGTGATAACCTGTTTGACAGAACAGGACACATTCACTGAGCCCGCAGACCTTACACCACGCTCAGACAGACTGCCAGCACAGTAGCAGACAGGCTTCAGACTGTTTTTCCATTTCATCCAGCTTATAATGATGAATCAAGGTGCAATTCACTAAGCTCAAGTGCAAATCAACATAAACCAGCATAATCAGCTATACAAAACAGGTCAGGGTACATAGGCTCTGTGAAAACACATTTAGGAGTTATAATATATCTGTATGATTGCAAAAATGACAAAGGAGTAGGATCTTCAAATAAATGTAGTACTCCTGCTGTTATCAAGGCTCTTAAGTCTTGCCTACAATAAGGCAACCACTTTTGGATGCCCTGTATCAATTAGCAACATATGAGGAAAGCACGAGGAAAATATCAAGTGGTCTGAAAATCAAGCTCTATAAAGAAAGTTCAACGGGGTCAGGGTTGCAGAGCCTCCACAAAAGAATTTCCACGGATGAAACTGCAAAAAGTCCCAAATGTAAAGGCTGCTACAAAAAGGTAAATCTACAAGTAAGTGCAAGAAGCCACAAAAACACTTCAGCAAGATCAGTTTCAATATGACAACAAGAAAAAAAAGTAAAGGCTGTAGTGTGCCGGAATAAATTTGCAGCCTGCTGGGGAGGTTATCAGAGGAAGCTAGCGCTGGAACCAGTTAAGAACAGGTTAGAAAGATACAGGACTGACAGACTGCAGAGCAGGGGGAAGAGGTTGATTAAGTACCCTCTTGAGTGCGAGATCTGGTTAGATGAAATCGAGAGGGATGGCAATGCTACACGGGTATTTCACCGCTAGCGTAACACATACAAGTTGCTTGGCTCTGAATCAGCAACGTACTTAAACAGATGCCCAGCATAAATAGCTCCAAAAGTTCCAATAAAACCAGTGGCTAAATCTGTGCTGCTTCTGATAGAGAGTGTGCCACATCCTGGCCACCTTCCCCTCGCACACAATCGCCTGACGGGCCTGCTGCCAGCTGCCTGGCAGCACATGAAGCCGGCTCTGCCGGGACAAAGCAATGCCACATGCTTCCAGGGGTTCTCCTTCCTCCCCCAGCAACGCCCGCAGCCATCCCGCAGTAAACAGAAAGCAGGTCGTGCTCCAGGCTGGGTCTCAGGACGCCCAACTAAGAGGCTGAATAGGCAGGATCCAGCTAGTAACTCGCCAAACTAAGATCAAAAATCCGTTGAAAAGACCCTCTGCCAAGTATTCCAGCCTCATCTGCACTAGGCATGATGGATTTTCACAGCTATGAGTTTCTTTCCAGCTTTGTGGGGAAGAACTATCTTGTGTCCTCCTTCACTGATGACACTGCACTTCAGTTAACCTTGAGGTTTGTTGTTTGTTTTGAAAGTACATTTTATGTATCATCTCACACTTAAAAAGCACTTTCTGACAGATAAGTCAAGAACATCAGTTACAGACTGCACTGAGCCTAAGCTGGTTCAGTCTCTATTTGCATTACAACGCCAGCTAACAGCATGACGTTATCCCAAGGACCACTACGTAGGACGGCCACTGCTTACTCAAGACCAGGTCTCCTACACACCATTCACAGCATATACCCAGTGCAGTATTTTTTTCATGAAGTTCAAACTGCTCTGAAGAAGGAATTTCTTCATTGTTTTTTTTCTGTTGAACTGTTAACACACACCACTTCAAATTCAGATTAATTTTGGGTCCCCTATTTGAAACTACCAGAATCTGATTTTTCAAAATACTTAGTATCGCCCGGCTTCTTCTGAATCCACTTGCAGCCAGAAGAGCAAAGCCCTCAAGCAAATCACACTTCACATCTCTCCCATCAGGCACCAGAAAGAAAGACTCAATTAATGACCATCTAGGGAAAACGATCACATAGCAACTCTGTTACAGAGGCAGGACCAGAATTCAATTATCCAGCAGAAGCATCCAACCACTTTAATCACCCCTCCCCCACCCCCTATTTTCTTCTGAAAATCCCTCTGGCTCACTGGCTTCGTCCATTCCAAATTAAGCCTTCATTCAAAAGACAACAGTTCCCTTCATTATACAATTAACTTCACTCTTGGAGATCTAACCTGCCTTCTGAACTGAGGAAGGGGTTCCTTAGAGATACGTTTATCTGGTTAACTAACATAAGGCTGTGTTAGTTATAGATCTGGCTTATTAGTTATAAATACAGAATCATAGAATGGTTAGAGTTGGAAGGGACCTCAAAGATCATCTAGTTCCAACCCCCCTGCCATGGGCAGGGAAACCCTCCACTACACCAGGTGGCCCAAAGCCTCATTCAACCTGGCCTTGAACACTTCCAGGGATGGGGCACCCACAACTCCTCTGGGCAACCTGTTCCAGTGCCTCACCACCGTCAGAGTGAAAAATTTCTTCCTTATATCTAATCGAAATCTCCCTTCTTTCAGTTTAAATCCATTGCCCCGTGTCCTGTCACTACATGCCCTTGTCAAAAGTCCCTCTCCAGCTTTCCTGTAGGCCCCCTTTAAGTACTGGAAAGCTGCTATAACATCACCCTGGAGCCTTCTCTTCTCCAGGCTGAACAGCCCCAACTCTCTCAGCCTGTCTTCATAGCAGAGGTGCTCCAGCCCTCGGATCATCTTTGTGTCCCTCCTCTGGACCCGCTCCAGCAGCTCCATGTCCTTCTTGTGTTGGGGACTCCAGAGCTGAACGCAGTATTCCAGGTGGGGTCTCACGAGAGCAGAGTAGAGGGGCATATATATGTATGTATGGCTAACTAACATAAAGTTGACTAATATAACCAACCACAATTACAGAGAGGCTATATTAAGACTACACGGGTAATATTCATTCTGGCATTTTCCAATTTAGGACTTTCACGTTTCCAACACTATTGTTCTTTTATCAGGGGTGTGTACTTTATCTAGGTTCCTACCTCCAGTAAAGAAGCAATGCTGCCGTGTGGCAACCTGTGCAAGTCTTGCTGCACGCCTCTGCCTTCTGCACAACTGAAATGGTTAAGGCTAAGGGGGAATGAGTAACTCCTGTTTGGGATACCTGGCAGGTGATATGAATGAGACATAATTCCTCCTCCGTAACATCTGTCCGGAGAGTGCTCAGATCACAGCGTAAACCAGTTGCTCAGCTTTGACCAGTTCTGCTGGGATGGTGTCTCGCAGGGCAGGCTCAAAGAAGGAACAAGAGGCTCAAATTCTTTGAGGACGGAGCCATCAGTAGCTGAAGTTGGGAAGGCTGAGCGCGGTTTTTGTACCGGCTCCTTGGCTCCAAAGCCTCTGTTCCTGCAGCACTCAGACTCTGAGGCTTTACAAAGAATCACAGCAGGACACGAAGAAGAGAAGCATGCTTTTCTTAGCTCCTTCCTAGAACTATTTTTCCCATTTGGGCTTCAATTTTCCCAGAAATATCAGTCTAATACAGATTCAAACAATACTTTTGGGCTCCGCTGGCTTTATCTGGCAAGTTCATTAAAGACAAGGTCTTAAGAATGGAAAGTATGAAGCAGCCTTGAACAGGGGCCTCCAGCCTCAGTCTACAAGCTAATCAGGCCTCAAATTGGCCTCCAGGTCCTTGCTCTTTCTCCTACCGTGCTCCAAGAAAAGCATACTGCAAGTTTTACTTGCATTTTGTATCTGTTTTACAGCAACCAAGGGATTGAGGTTCACCAGTAGTTGAATCTCAACGTACAAAGTCATCTTATTCTCCTTTTCTTGGACAGCACTGGCCATCTTTTGTACCGTCTTGATTTCTTCTAAAGCCCACGAAGCAGCAGGAAATTCTGGGTATGATTACTCTAGTGTTCAAGGAAAAACACCTTTAGCCTTGTACATGATCTACTGATGGTTTTGTGCTTTAATAGCACGTTTTTTCCTTGAAATAAGTACAAAACTTGGAATTCATTTTGACTTTCTATTTTGGTCATCCTTTTGTCTTTAAAAGCCTCTAGCTGTAAACTACCACCAAATGAACACCTGTGTGTACAGGAAACAGAACACACACGCCACCAGAAATTTTTACACCAGCAAAAGCCAGTCTTTGACACAACTTTAATCTCCATGAACTAGAATACACAGACAAACTTCCATGTGCTCTGGGGATCTACCCTCGTTTACATAAGTGTCAGAGCTATGAATCCACAGCCACTAAAACAAGATTTGCTGATCAGAAATCAGCAAACTAACTGAAGAGGTTTAAGCAATTTCAGAATCACAGTTAAAGAGAACTGGATCTGCATTTGTGGGCAAGAGCAGAGACAGAGCTGGCATATAGCCCGTGGCTACTAAAACAAGCACCCATGAGATACCTGCTAATTCAAGGCATCTACTTGACTTCAGAATAATAAAAAGAAGAGAAATAAAACTATAATCTTATTAACATTCCTAAAATTCACAACAAAGGAACGAAAATCTGGGGGTATGTTCCTACTATCAATCATTCATGCTACTTTAAACAAAATTGGTTACTAACGCCAAAGCAAGTTTTGAGAACAGACTGTTTATTTTCTTTGGCATCCGACTCAAAACAGCTGAAGAGAGTTGCCTAACTAAGTTAGAAGAAATTACTTCTATTCTAAAGCAAGCAAGCCTCACCTCAAAGTGAAATTCTGCTTGTAACATTATATAACACTACCCATATCTCAATCCACACAACATGAAACCACACAGACCACTCTCCCAGAGAACCGTAGCTCGAAGTTGGGGATAAACCTATTCAGCTTGGTCCTTCCCAACTTTAACAGTTGCCCTAGAGAGAGGGAAAAGAACAGGCAGAAACTGATTCCCTTAAGATTTGCCACACTAAGACGCCTTACAACATTCAATGGTTGTAGCCAGCACAGAGCAGGCCGATCAGATATTCAGCCTTCGATATTAATTAAGACCATCTCAACTACAAATAACGACAGAGCGTGTAGGTGTCCGGGCTGAGATACACAGAGATAAACGATCACGCTGGTGCTTGAAATTTGATATGGAGTCCAAAAAAGCCTGCGTCAGTCCTTTGGAAAGCACAAGAGCTATTTGAAGATGTCATGCCAGAGCAAAAAGCCAACTCAATGTGATAACCGGAAGGTAAATTGACGTCAACTGGAAATACACCCAGTCAGTACCAGCGCAGCGGCTGGCTCTATGCCATATACCTGGCAGCTCTGTTCCAGTGTCAAAAGCTTTGGAAGTTAGAGCTTTGTGACCAGCACAATTTAAAACAAACAAACAAAAAAACGCACAAACCAGAAACAAACACCACTAAATCAAAACACCTCCTAGAAACGGTTAAGTGTTTTTAGGAGACTACTTGGAGCAGAAGCTTTAATTCTGCTGGATGGTATGCGTTGATCTGATGGACAGAAGCTACTGAATTTTGTTCGGATCAAGCATTAGACCCGCAGAGAAAGGATTCACAATATATTCGCTCAGCTGGACTGAGATACCGAAGCTCATACGCTAGATCATTAAAGTGCAGAACTCTAGTATGTTCTGTGAAAATGGATAATTTCACTTTAACATTTTATTCTATTTCTACCTTGTATGATAAAGCTACTACTTTTCCCCAAAAATCTCAGAGGAGTCCATGCAGTCAGGTAAATTCTTCATTTTTACAAGGTGGACAAGTCAAATACTACACACTGAACTGGGAATATCAGATGTAGAACATGAAAGGATTTCCTATGCCAGATGTGCACAACATGCAGCCTTTATGCCAGTTCCTTTGGTCTGCTGGTGACAGGAGGCAGCAAAAACTAGAAGGAGAGAAGCTTACTGATCACACTGCAAATATTTTCCGTTCAGGCAATAAAAAGGCACAGCCAGCCATGAGATGCAAGATCTCTTTAGGAGTAGCTTGGCCAAAGACACACATGATAATCAAAAGCATGATGGGGCTGCCAGCACACAAGTGTGGCATGGAGAGGAAGGGAGAGCGGAGAACACTGGACATGGTCTTACTCGAGGGGCAGGTGGCAAGAAGGGGAGAAGAGAGCATCAGAATGGCTATTGTATGTCATAGTTTACTACAGGTAGGAAGAGGAAAGTGTTGCCACGCTGATAAAGACACAGTATAATCGGGCTGAGCCCCCATGAAGCATAATGTATATAAGAAATCTCATTTTCCAGCTGAAGAAAAGCAGGATTATCTGTTATTTGTCTTTCCCATGCTAGAAATGGCTAGAAAAGATGTGAAAGCACTTGATACGGGACAATTTCAGTGATAAACCATCTAACAGAGAACTCAGAGGCACAGCACTTAAATGTTTTATTGGGCCAGATGTTTATAAAAGGCTGACCAGAATGTATGACAAAGGTGATTGGTTCCAAAATCCTGGTATTAGTAAATATTTTTTCTTAATTTTTCTAACCCTACAATTCTGTACTGTGTATATGCAAGACAGATATGCCCCCCCCCCTCCAAAAGCTTTTAGTGCCTGCACAATAACCTTTTCTTTATCTAAAGTAATGAGCTTAAACCGACAGATTAAGTAATTTAATCCAGAGACTCAGCATGGAATAACACCACCCATTCTCCTATCTCAGTTTCGTAAAAGGAGCTGTCGAATCACTTCCAAAGTCATTAACGTAGTAAGAGAGTAAGAACCACGGTCTCCTCTTCCTCATCTACCTGTCGGGAGCTGAAGGCTTGTACATCCAGCTGACTGCCCGACGTTCTATGTGGAAATTAATGGCAGAGTCAAATCAACCACCTTATCTGACACTTTTCTCTTTAATCCTTTTTGTAAAGTGACACGTACTGTGGTAATGGAATCAAAACAGGAAATGGGAACAAATTCCTGGAACAAATAAAAGAACATGCCTACTGGATAATATTCAAAAGGCAGAGGAAATAAGAGTTTACGGTTAGCGAGCAATGTATATATACAACCTACTTCCAGAAAAACTTATCATCTGGAGAAAAACCTCTTTCCCTCCCCCAGAGCTATTTAATATTGACAAGCCAAAAGGCAGCGTGAATAAGAGTTTCTATTCACTTTCTACCACACAGCCAACTGCAGACTCGTGACATTTCAGAGAGTTTACATTTCAATTAAAGCTCCCAAAATACACACCAGTACATTGGAATTAAAACAAAGGCCTAGTCTTCACCTTTGTGAGCACAAAAGCTATTTTATCTGGAACTGCAGTTGTAAAATGACTGTTTCTAAAGCATTATGATCCTTAGTGCAGAGAAATACAGGATATAGCAAAGTGCCATGCACCTGTAGAGCTTTTTCAAACTGAATAAAAACAAAGCTGAAGAGGCTTAAAGCTTCCACATGAGAACAGTTTACATTTGTTTATAAGTAAGATAAAGAGCGTTCATCATTACCTCTTTAGTCTCCTCGGGGTCTGAGTGATCCACAGTTACGTACAAATCATTCTGCAGGTACTTCAGTGCACTAAGAGGGTCAGTCTGAGCTTTTTCTTCAAACCTGCAAAGAAGAGACAGAAAACATGAGTGCAACCATTTCCTTCAAGGCTAAGTACAACTATTTCTACAAAGAGCAAAACCTGTCTAACAAAGCTTCCAGCCCCACGTTTCCAGTAGAACATTAATGGCAGCTTGGCCTCGTATTTGCTGGAGTACACGCTTTCAAGCCAGACTGAAACACAGAGGAGGGTTTTTTTTTGAGGGGTATGAAGGAGTTACAAGGGTAAAAGTATTAAATTTTTAATAAAAATATTCAAAAGCATATGTACAGCAAGTTCTTAATACATAAATACAAAACATTTAGTACAGTTTGTTTTGCACAAATAAAGTAAGGTATGAGTAGCACCTCCCGTGAGGAGCACAGTTCAGACAGAAGCAAGCCTTGAGCACTTCAGTCCCAGGGATATTTACATTCTTGACTGGCTTCTGCCAGACAAAACAGAAAAAGGGATGATGGGGGTGAAAACCCTTGGATTCAATGAATACTGCACCTTAATATCCCACTTTTGGAAAGAGCACATGTATATAAAAATCCTGTGCACCACCATTATTTTCTCATATTCTTTTAATGAACAGAAACTAACTTCTGTGAATTCCCTGAAGGAGTTAATTTAGTCCTCAGAAAATTATTCTGAGCTCAGCATCCTCAGTGAGCAGAGCTACTTCCCTGCAGCACTGAGTTGGGTGCAGAAGTCTAGAAAGGACGAGGTTTAAAATTATCTTTTTCTCTTATCATCTATCCACTGAGTGCAGCATCGCACTTGTTTGTCATTTTCTGAATCACCAATACACGGCATTAAGCCTTCCCAGGAAAACAGCTCAGATAATTCTGGATTCCGGAGATTGAGGACCCTAAAACCCAGGTTCTCAGTTACTTAACTGCCTTGTATCAACTGCCTTACTGGAACACAAGATATTTTATTCGTAATATATTTCAGTTACCTCTAACAGAGTACAGCTTGTCATACTGAAAGAAGTCACACTGAATAGATGTAATCATACTGGTTTTTATTTTTATTTGGGTCATCTACTTGGCTGTTTATCCTGTAGTGGACACCTGTAACTCAAATTTTGAAACTGTCTAAAGATGCAAGTCGTTTAGCCAGTGCACAGAGCACAACGACTGCGCCTGTTACCTGACATATACAACATTGTTAATTAAATGTGATTTCTTCCAATCGTTCACGTAGATTTTCTTAAGTGATATAGCCATAGTCCAGATAGCTGAAGTATCTTAAATAAGTGGCACCATTGACACCCTGCTCTTCAACACCTGGCCAGCTTGGCTCCACTATGGCTGACTGGTACTGAATCAGTTAACAGGCCAAACAGGACTTCAGCTGATGCAGTGGATTTGCTGTTTATGCAAGTCAAGTACCTGTCCTGGACCTACAGCTTGAGGGAGTGCAGATCATGGGCAGCCAAGTGACTCCACAGCAGTTCAGCTCCAGCCCTGAGAGGCAAAGCATCCATCATACTGGCTGGTCATGTTTGTCTCCCTCACAGGGACCCTCATAAATAAGAGCATGGTGCATAAACCCCTAAATTCTGCTAGACAATATGCAGCAACGTTTCCTTTGAGTGCAATTTAAGCAAGTAAGAAACATAACTCAGAGCTGGCTCTGGAGGCTGTGAAGCTGCATCTGCATTTGACCACACATGGGTTTAATAAGCCTCCCAGATTCCTGGGCAAGACCTCTATTCATTCATGCAGGTATTCACATCTACTGCGTGGCTAATCTGAAAAAGGCCTCATCCAGTCACAACGACTGTGAGCTGAGTACAGCAATTTGCTTGCTGCCTCAGAAGTAAAATACCATCAGTAAAAACCAACCTCCAACTCCTGGCAGAACTTGATAAAGTATTCTCACCAAGAATGCAGAAAGAGCTATTTATTGGCTTCAAATAATTTGCTGGGTCCTGAAAGGCTGTCTTGCTGCTGCAATTTCCTGCCTAAGGCAGCACCGTAAGCTTGATTTTGAAAAGCTGTTGCCCTAAATAGCAAATATAAGGCAGCACTGAAACATCCAGAGTGCAAGCAGCATCACAGCGTAGCTGAATTCTGCAAAAGTGAGATCTGAATGATTCTGAATGAGAAACTCTGATGGCCTCACCATGGTTGAGTCTCACATGTGCAAAGGAATCCAGCCCCCGACTTCATTAGCATCCTTGCGAGCTGTTACTATCTTCTAGCACAGTGTTTCAGAAACATATTCCATTTCCTTGGGAGGTGGCAGTACCAAAACACATGTTGATGAGCAGCAGAGTGAAAAGTGAATCTAAAAATTCCCCACGACTCCCCACAAGATAGTCAGGTTTTTCTACTTTTAGAGTACCCTAGCAAAACTGGAATGAAGTTAATTTTGTAGTTTGGCCCTGGCCCACTGCTTTTTATTATCAAAATAATTTTTTAAAAATTAAAAATAATCAAGAAACCTGCAGACCATCATATAACCGGTGAAGCGACATTTCCCAAAATAATTTGCAAGACATTAAAGTTTTAGCAACTTCAAAAAAAAAAAAAGACACTTTGGAGAAGAAAATTGCAAAATATCTTTTATTTCTATACCTGTGCTTTCTTATGAGGTATTTGCAATGTCTTAGCAGGTATTCCTTTGAAGGTCGACAGAGCTTCAGAGACCAGAAATCATCTAATCTCATCTTTGGAGAGCAGGATTTGCCAGGATTCCCTCCAAATAAGTAATGAACCTAAGCAAACGAGAGGCAGACCAAAAAGTTGATTGTACATCTGTTGAACAAAGACTATTTACTATGTCAGCATCTTTGGAGAGGTTTATTCTGGAGGGAGAAAACTCCGCCTTTTAGACAAGCTGCTCCATCTTAT
Organism: Tauraco erythrolophus; assembly: GCF_009769465.1. Lineage (NCBI taxonomy): Eukaryota > Metazoa > Chordata > Aves > Musophagiformes > Musophagidae > Tauraco > Tauraco erythrolophus. The sequence continues at coordinate 3,793,623 of NC_141468.1, forward strand.
TATGAGCCTTATTTTGTCCCCTAGGAGACGAAGAAAGTTTATCTTAAAATGTAAGCAGTTTAAGAAATTAAAAAAGCTGCACTGTTATAACATCCCTCTAGCAGATTCCTGAGATATTTATAAACAAAAATCCACCAACCATGTCATCTCTTTTTTTCAGAAAAATCCTCTGAGCATGTCCTTAAGCACGTAAGATAAGAGCAGGAAAGGAGGATCTGAGCCAACTCGTGTTGCCCTGTTCATAGAATCACAGAATGGTTTGGGTTGGAAGGGACCTCAAAGATCACCTAGTTCCAACCCCCCTGCCATGGGCAGGGACACCCTCCACTACACCAGGTTGCCCAAAGCCTGGTTCAAATCGAGTTCAAATACTTGATGCAAAGAATACTCAAACTGATGGATTATCAACCTCTTCTCCAATCTTGTCCTCAGAGACTCTAAATTCTCAATGTCATGAGAGGGGCTAAATTAAGGCACTTGTATTAAACCCTTCTCTAATTTGAGGATGACTAGATTACACCCATATAATTGTGAGATGACTCCAGCAATCTCACATTTTGTTTGAAGAAGAAACATTTATGCTTGTTAGGAAGATTCAGAAAAAAAAGAGACTTTGCAGACTAATGCTCTGGCTCCAGTCAGAGCACTGTTGGTGGAGCTGCACTACTGAAGCACCACAGTTCAGACAAGCAAAGACCATTCTCTTCCCCAAAGACAAGGGCCGCTGGCAAAGCAAGTGGGAAGTCCTAAAGATGCTTGAAGTAGAGTGACAAGCCTGGTCCAACATAATCTTGGGAGATGAACAACAGGCCTGTGTCCTCAGATGTCCCATAAACTCTACATTGTCTTCATTTAACTTGCAAAGAAAAATATTTCCACGGCCTCTGGGAGGGCAGATTTGTCCCACCTCAAGACAGCAGCCTAGCTGCAAGACACTCAAACTGCCTGGGCATGAAGGAAACAGCTAACTGAAGAGTAAAACAAAAAGCCAAAACTGCAACATTAAGAACTGAGAAGAAAACATATATCTTATCTAGAATCAGAAGTCACAACCATTACTGTGATTGCCTTCAAAAAAGGTTCTAGCAATCCTGAGATGTCAATCATGGAAATATTAAAAATACCAGTATTCTCTTTTTCCCCCCGCCATGGTAGCTCAAATCAAGTAGCCTAACAGCCATTCTGAGTGTTTCAGGACACGACACCTTTGAAATGCAAGGTTAGACTTACAGAGAGAGGTAAACCTCAAGAAAAATGGAAGTGTTAAAAAAGGACTGTTTATTTCTTCAATTTTTTTTTTTTTCCTTCACATCGTTTGGTATTTCAGACTCTGAACTGTTGATATTAAACATGCCACAAAGGGTCTTCAAACACAGAGGTTCAAGAAGTCCAACAGGCTACCTTTCTCCACAGCTTTAAAAATAATCCCTCAAAACAATGTACTCTGCATCCCACTGATGTAGGCTCTCCTTATTTATATCAGAGGAGTTTAGAAAGGTCATTTGAACAGAGGTTTCTAAAAATAAGACTCTTCAAAACAAGCACATCAAATAGCTCTTCAGATAAAGCTGGGCAACTGCCATGATTTAGCAACCTTCCCAGTAATTTATAAAATACTACTCTCAATCTCACGGTACCTTACACTTAGAAGTAAGCCATTAAAGGCAAAACCAGTATTTATGGTCTATCACTAAAGTTTGTGAAGATGACAAACCACACAAGTTCTCCATACAGAACTGCCACCTATTCCTCCTTAAAATCCCCCTTATCCCCAAACTTTTGGGCTAGTTGGGTTTCCCAAATTCGATTAACATCCCATGGAATGATAAGACTAAAGTATATTTGTCTTTCAGTTCAGACTGTTTCGGTCTAAAAAGCAACTTTAGAAAAAGTTTATTTTAATTGCAAAATATCCTTGAAAGGTTAAGTAAGTGTGTCACAGCAATTTAAATTCATAGGTTAATGAAGTTACAGTAACCTAATCCATGGGTTTGTGCTTTATTAGTTAGCATGCACAAAGCCCTAAGTTTATGAGCAGTCATGCACACTACGAAATTTTAAGTATATTTAAGCATGAACGTGTCCATTAAAGTCAGATAGTGCTAAAGAATGACAGCTGCTTCTGACACGCAGGGCAAAGTAAGGCAGCTCTGTTAGAGCAGATTTTTAACAGTGATTAGGTTCATTCAAACCCACTTCCTCCTAGAAATGTTGGCAACTATCTGTGACCATTTAGAGGGATGAACGTGGCAGCTAAACTAAAGATACCACTCCACAGTCAGTAACAGGTTGTGAGATTTAGGTCCTTGAAGATAATGAATAAAGCTTCAAGTGTTCTCAAGCACGAGAAGAGCTGGGAGCTAGCTGCTTGAAACTAAAGGTTTGGCGTATCCCATTGTCTGCATTTTGATTTAAGCTAGGAGCCATCACGTCTACTTCACATTGACATAAAAAGTAGCTTAGCACCTTATTTCAAAGGATGATAATAAGTTAAATTAAAGTTACCTGTCACATTAACGCTATACAAAAAAGTCATTGTACCATCTTTGAAGTAGTAAATATACTGTAAGAGCAGTAAGACTCAAAAAAAAAAAAAATACGCCTATGTATGTGGAACCTCGTACCTTGTGCAACTCATCGTACACCAGTTGATGGGCAAACCTTGGGCAGGGCTCCTCTTCCTGAAGGCTTTTACCTGGATTCTCTTTTGCTGCTTGGTCATTCTTATAGACACAAGACCTGAAATACAAGGCAGTAAGTAACGATTAGTAACACCTACAGCCAGTAGAAAAAGTTACTGAAAGGCTGTAAGGTTAAAATGATGTAAATTTGAACTGCTTGGCATGTAACACCAAAGATTTTCTTACTTTTTCATCTATTGTCTTCTATTATCCCATCCCCATTCTTAGCTCTACAAAGAAATCCACCCAACAATTAGAGAAGACCATCTTGGCTGAACACGGTCCTCAATCACAAGCCAAACGGGAAAAAAATTCTAGAGAATTTTGTCCTAAGCTTTGAAGGTATCTTTAGATGCTGCATTATTTGCCAGCAGAATTGTCAGCATGAAGTATTTTTCATTATGGAGAACACCATTTTGACCCACTGGAGCAACAGGTCACAAACTTAAGCAAAGCTAACATTTCAATCACTGATTTCCAAGCAGACTTCTGGGATTTTTTTCCAACTGAGATCCCATTTTTAAAAAACAGCATTCACATGCTCCACATTAGAAGACACCTTGAACACAAAAACACCGCCAGCTCCGGAAAGGGGCAGTGGCAGCTATCAAATACCATACAGCAAATAGACAAGGAGATACTTTCTCAGAATACTGGCTCTAGCAGCTACCTGAAGCACCACTTCATGCAGCCTGGAAAGAGCTGATAGATCTAGCAGGAAGACTTCTCCATCACCATTCATACAGCAGACCAGTTCCCTTAGTTTCTAGTACCAGTACCATGTACATGGTTATTAATGACTTATATTTGACTTGAATGTGCTGCACTGATGATGAGTCCTGGCCCATAACATTTCCTACAGGAAAAACTTCTTAAAATGGCTTACTTCCCCTCATTCCTTCCACCTGCCTCCAATAAAGTTCAAATGATTTCTCTCCCTCGTTTGGCTCACGACTATTGGAAAAGGAGGTGCCTCAAGGGAATTTAGTTGCCTTCAACATTACCACTCCATGGTTACGAGAGGTTATAGAGTTACCTGGGAGACTGGATTGTGTTTGATTGCTTTCTAAAGAAAGTCAGCATAGATGTTAGAAATAGCATCCCTTTCACCAACTTACCAGCTGTTCCTCACAATGTCATAAATCCAGAAGGAATTCCTTACATTCTCTTCCCGCTTCTCCTTGTCTTTACTGAGCCCTGACAAGACATGGATTTCATTCAGTTCGGGATCAATGGTAGCCCTTTGAGTGAAACCTGTCATTGGAACTGACAAAAAAAAAAAAAGTTACACACTAAAAACAATGGAGGATACAGAAAGAGATCCAAGCATCAGACAAACGCACTTCCCTCCCCCTACAATTCAGCAGATTTTTCTAGTATCCATGGTAGAAGCATGAGATTTCACGCAACTATCTCTTCAGTATTCTGGGATAAGGAGCATTTTAAGTTTAACCTTCACTACCTAGTTTCCTCGTTTTCTTCTTTTTAATTACTTTTATTACTTCTCCAACTTTCATATAAAACCAAGTCCAACCAAGCGAGCGATCCCAAGCTGGTATTTTCTATGACCTCTCCTCCACAGTGATCTCGTTATTTACCACAACTTAAAACCGAAATGCCACATCTCAAAATAGGAGGCGTGCAGAAGTTGCTAAGCAAGCAATTTGCTTCTTGCACATGCCCTCCAAAGCAGGGCACGAGGGAGGAGGAAGAGGAGAAACATCACCCAGGGGCTGACTCCTTCCCTGCTAAGGACAAGTCCAGTATAAATTCTGACTCCTTGCCTATTTTGTGACTCCTGGAAAGCACAAAAACCATTCTGAGAGTTGCTGTTTCCTAGGAAAAGGTATGGGCAGAGCTATTTGGGAGACCACCAGCTCAGAAACAAGGATTAAACTGCCTCAGGATAGAGCTAGATGACCCTTGCAGATATGAACAGAGCAATTCTGTTATCTCATCTGTACAAGGAAACATTGACTCCAGACAGCTTAATTGCAAAAGCTGGGAAACTCAAAAAAATTCAAGATTAACTCAAGATTACTTAGCTCACAACCTTGCATTGCTTCCTTTAGGACAAAGATTTCAAGGAAGTTTTCGGTATTTTCTAAATAGTTGTGGTATAATTACCAAGTTATTCTTCTGTTCCACCTTCAGATTTAGAAATATGGTGAAATACTGAGGATTCCAACAGTTTTCATCATAATTCCCCGAAAAAAGGTCAGCAAATTTGTTTGGCAGTCCTTTTTGTTTGTTGTATAATTCCCCATTTCCTGTTTCCCTAGGCAACCATCCTTCCAAAATGTATTTGTGAAGAGCACGTGATCTTTGTTTACAGATCCTGTTTGTCTCATTTCTTTTTCTGGGTCAGTTTACAAAGGCTGGTAAAGGTTCCTGGCCTTTGATCAACATTTTGGCACGAAAAATTCTCAGAACTCTTGTATTTTGCAAATTCTTCCCTGCAATTAACTGTGAATGGCACCCATGGACTAGAAAACAAGCCCTACGCTAATAAACCATTTAATATTGCTGTTTAAGAACATACAAAAAAGCGTTTTGCAAGCCCGTTCCGTAAAGTTTTCAGTCTCTCACTTCAATCTTCTCATCTGTTAGGCCAGGAAAGTAAGAAATATCAATTAAAAAATTCTGCGCAGCTTTTAGTTTTCTACACTTTAAAGCCCCTACTGAAACGTTTAGAAAAGTCAAAAACCCAATCATTTCTTAACGAAAAAAAAAGTGCTGAATTCTTATGTAAACTGAAGTAGAAACTGAATTATATTCAGACAATTCATCCTCAGAGTCCTGTCGACAAAAATCTTTGCTTATGGTTTTACGGAAAAGCAGGAGGCAGAGCCTCATCAGCATAAGCTTGCCTACTTTGACCTCTGATTTTGCCACAAAGTTTCGAAGGAAAATTAATTCAGTTTATAGGCAAAGGGGTGGCAAAGCAGAGAAAAAGAAAAAGCAGGAAACAATGCTGGCACAACAACAACATACCTTGTTTTAGCTGCAAACCACAAGGAAGTTTTTAAATAAGACTAATGAGTACTGTGAAAGTAACCCAATAAGGAAATTGAGAACAAAAAGACAACTATAGATTAAATATCATTAATTTTTGTAAGGTATCATGTAAAGTGTTTGCTTGCATAGTCAGGGACTAAATCATTGACCCAAAAGGATTAAATTCAAGGCATATTTGAGACATTTCTGGCCGGAGAGCCATCTAAATTTGATCAGCAATGCTAATGTACACGGAAAACATCTTTGCAACCCTGCCTGCTGCTTTGAACATTCAAGACCATGCCGGGTTTTTAGAAAAAAAAACATGCAAATCTTCAGAGTATTAATACCTCAGGCTCATTGAAATGAAAATTATTATAATCATGAGGAATACGGTTGCTATATTACCATTGATACAGAAAGCATATGAAACTTGTCTACGGAAGTCCCATCCCTCCTCCTGAAATGTTGTTAAATAAATGGATTTTGTATCTAGTTTATGTTCAATTTCCTGAAGCTGAAATTATTATTTAAATAATACAGGAGGGAAAAGCTGCCAAAGTTCAGCGTCTGTTTTTTCACTCTTGATAGTAAGAATAGGATTTACCTGCAGCAACTGCAGTGAAAACCCAAGTTCAAGTCAATTAATTTCAGGCTTCCTGCAGTTGCACATCAATCTCTTCTTGAGATTGCTGGAAATGCAGAATGCCTAGAAAAATAATGTATCCAAAAATACGTATCCCTACATTTAGTAGGGGCCTAAGACAAGGATCAACGTACATAAAATCTTTGACCTATCTAAGCAACTGTGTAGAACAATATTTAAGTAATGCCTTAGGGTAGACAAAGTTGAAGTCTCATCTTTTCCAAAGGAAGATCCAACTAGAAAGTTCGACATAACATGATTAAAAAACCACAAGACAACACAAATTTGGTAAAGGAGTCCCTGAAAATAAAACAATAAGGAAATAAGGTGAGCTACTACACAGTAAGAGGGAGATGCTGAGATATTTTAAACACAACAGAAACGTCGAAAAGATGTTTACCAAGTCTGATCCTTGACAGAGCAAAAGGGCTACGTAAAATCCTCATGACCAACCAACGCTTCCACTAGGGGGTAAGAGAGCTTCACAAACCGCAAGCGCAGCGGACCTGCAGGAAATGCTGGATACAATCCAAATGATTGCGGTCAGCATATTAGAGAGGGACACGGGCTGTAAACTTGTGAAAAGTACTTGTGATATTTAGCTACCAAAATGTACGTCGGGAAGGAAATTTAATTGTCCATGGGAGACAAAAATGAACCTGTGACAGTAACTGATTGCTTAGGAGATTTTTTTTTTTTTTAAGTTCTAAGACTCAGTAAAAAGTCATAAACAACAACAAGGGGTGAGAATCAGACACGGTAATGCCCATGCACCGCAAGAACCATCATTTTGAACCACAGAACCATAGAATGGTTGTGGTTGGAAGGGACCTCAAAGATCATAGAATCATAGAGTCGTTAGGGCTGGAAGGGACCTTCAAAGGTCATCTAGTCCAACCCCCCTGCAACAAACAGGGATATCTCCAACTAGATCAGGTTGCTCAGGGCCTCATCCAACCGGGCCTTGAACGTCTCCAGGGATGGAGCATCCACCACCTCTCTGGGCAACCTGTTCCAGTGTTCTACAACTCTCGTGGCAAAAAATTTTTTCCTAATATCCAACCTGAATCTACCTCCCTCTATTTTAAAACCATTACCCCTTGTCCTATCACAACTGGCCCTCCTGAACAGCCTCTCCCCATCTTTCTTGTAGGCCCCCTTGAGGTACTGGAAGACCGCTATAAGGTCACCCCGGAGCCTCCTCTTCTCCAGGCTGAACAGCCCCAACTCTTTCAGCCTGTCCTCATAGGAAAGGTGCTCCAGCCCTCTTATCATCTTCGTGGCCCTCCTCTGGACCCTCTCCAACTGGTCCATGTCCTTCTTATGTTGGGGGCTCATGATCATCCGGTTCCAATCCCCCTGCCATGAGCAGAGACACCCTCCACCACACCAGGTTGCCCAAAGCCTCATCCAACCTGCCCTTGAACACTTCCAGGGATGGGGCAGCCACAACTTCTCTGGCAACCTGTTCCCCCTTGGACCTAGTACATTTGTCATGCATTAGGTCCAAGGGGCGCATAAAGTGGCAAGAACAGCTCCACAGAAGTTCCCTCCCTCTTCTCCTTCTTCGCCTAAACGTGGTAGTTAGCTTTGGAGCAAACCTCCACCGATTTCCCCCCGTTCAGAGTGCCTCTCAGGCCCTGTGATCACTCGGGTCAGCTGCGGCCAGACAGCTCGAAGGACAAGGCAGCAGCTGAGGACTTAGCCCTGGTTGTTTGGAACACAGCACTGGCCTGTGGCTACGTGATATTAACTTGGCTCCTACGACAACACGTAACTGATTGAAGAGGAAAAGCTGTACAGAGAAATTGCAAAACACAATACAACCCCGAGAAGTCTAGTAGATGGTGAATGCTTTTCTTGTGCCACTGCATTTTTTTCCCTCTGTAATCTCATTAACCAGTCCAGGATAGAAGGGTAGTAACTAACTGGAAAGAAGAGGTCTGAATCCTCTCTCCAGAACTTAACATTTTAATTTATTTTTATATAGCAAAACTGAAAAGCTCCTGGCCTCAATATCTGAAAACAATATTCAGCCACACAGGCCTTGAGTTAGCAGCCAGTTACATAAACAAGCAGTAATTCCTGAGAAAGCTTCGATAAGATGCTGCGTAACCCTGTACAATTTAATTTCCATTTAAATATAACGCATGGGAAAAACTTCTGTAGAAAAGTGACGCCTCACTGTGAAATAGGTATGTTCCCACCACCACAGCCTCTACTCACAGGCATTTATTTGGTCATAGCGATCATTTCAGCAAGCTGAATATTTTGGGGCTTGTACGTGCAAACAGCTACAGTGGTTTCAAGCGCAACGTTGGCTGCTGCCAGCATCTAAACAAGAAAACGGAGCTTTTATGCAGAGGCGGAGTTTGGAGAGCAGTAAATCGGGAGTTGACAGATGTGGTTCTCTCAGCACTAGGCAGAAGTTTGGAAATTAAACCTCATTTCTTACATCCGAGGGGATACTAGGGCATGTTTTTAAATATGCTCTGCAACACAGCATTGGCAAGACAACAATGGAACTTTGCAGACCACTTCTGAAGGATTCGTGAAGGATAATTAAGGGAAGCAAGTTCCCTGACAGCCTTGTAGTGCCACCTAAGTTACAAAACCCCCAGAACACGTTACTGCTAATCCCCCGGCAAGTGACTTGCAAGCGTTCTCCCTCCTTGGGATGCCTCGTGATTACAAAATAGGAGAAAGCGCCACAACCTGGCACCTCCTTGATGGATTAATTTTTAAAAAGCAGTAGGTCAGCAAATTACTCCATATCACTACTTGTAATCCATACAAAACTGAGGCAGCACCTCCCCTGAACTTCAACGGAGCAAACCTTGACGAGTGATAGAGACAGCACGCAGGCCAGCTGTTGACACAGCAAGATAATGATGATCCTCTTGGATTTTTCATGATGAGACTGCGTTTGGCAGTCAGCCAAGCAGCAACTAAGGAGACCATTTGAACAGTTTGGTGGTCACGTCAAAAAAGCAACAACAGGATGTCCAACGCTCAGCTCTCTCCCAAGCAACATGAGATTTCGGTAAAAATCAGTGTATTTGAAGGGAATTTTGCTGCTATGACATATCTGTAAAGCATCCTTAGGATTTGGTGACTGCGTGCTCTCCTCCTCACCTTCACAGTCAGAGGAAAGTATTTTGAGATTGGTTCAGAGAAGCACCTCAAGACGAAGAGCACACAAGGTCCCTCACAAAACAAAGTATTTCCATGGCAAGGGATATGCTGGCCCCTGGCAAGGTAGACTTCAAAACGAACGAGGGCAAAACCTGTCAGGTGTCACAAAGACAATCCAAATAGGATATTCAGACTGCTTGTCCGAGTTGGATCCTGGTCACGTTGGGCTAGCTGTGCTCTCTGTCTCGATGACTGTTTTTCTGACATCGGCTTGTTTTCAATCAGGATTTCCTGGCCTGGCTGTTCCGCCTCTGTCCGTGGTACTTATCCATGAAACTTCCCGTCTGTCAGGTGCACAGCTCTGTGTCGGGAATGAGCATCTGCCCCAGCAAGAGACCTAGGAACTTCAGCAGTAGGTAAAAAAATATTTGCAGTTTGCCCTTAAGAACTATTTTATAGAATCATAGAATGGTTTGGGTTGGAAGGGACCTCAAAGATCATCTGGTTCCAACCCCCCTGCCATGGGCAGGGACACCCTCCACTACATCAGGTTGCCCAAAGCCTCATCCAACCTGGCCTTGAACACTTCCAGGGATGGGGCATCTACAGCTTCTCTGGGCAACCTGTTCCAGTGCCTCACCACCCTCTGAGTGAAAAATTTCTTCCTTAGATCCAATCGAAATCTCCCCTCTTTCAGTTTAAAGTCATTGCCCCCTGTCTTATCACTACGCACCCCTGTCCAAAGTCCCTCCCCAGCTTTCCTGTAGACCCCTCTAAGTACTGAAAGGCTGCTACAAGGTCTCCCTGGAGCCTTCTCTTCTGCAGGCTGAACAACCCCAACTCTCTCAGCCTGTCTCCAGAGCAGAGGTGCTCCTGCCCTTGGATCATCTTCATGGCCTCCTCTCGACCCGGCCCAGCAGCTCCATGTCCTTCTTGTGCTGGGGACTCCAGAGCTGAATGCAGTATTCCGGGTGGGGTCTCACAAGAGCAGAGTAGAGGGGCAGAATCCCCTCCCTCAACCTGCTGGCCACACTTCTTTGGATGCAGCCCAGGACACGGTTGGTTTTCTGGGCTGCCAGCACACGGTGCCAGCTCATGTTGAGATTCTCATCCACCAGCACCCCCAAGTCCTTTTCCTCTGGGCTGCTCTCAATCCATTCTCTGCCCAGCCTGTACTTGTGCTTGGGATTGCCCCGACCCACGTGCAGGACCTTGCACTTGGCCTTGTTGAACTTCATGAGGTTCTCACCACTAAAAAGAGCCACAAGAGTGTTTAAGGCTTGTTCTCATTCAACTTTGGAAGTTACTCGTTGCCAAGGGATATAAGATGATCTTGATTCTCTTGCAGAAGGCAATTCTCCCTCTGACCAACAGCTCTGACACACCACCTGAGTCAGGGCCAAACCGGATTATCACAAGAACCATGACCACAAGTGCTCCCGTTAACTCCCTCAGACCTGAAATGACTGCCCGTGATTAGTCACGGATTGTGTGCTAAGCCAGTCAGGCAAGCTGTCAGGATGGCCTTCTGAAGACATCTGATACTGGTGGCACCTCTAGACCATGTGTATGCTTCAGAGACATAGTATGGCATACACATGTTGGGTTTGGTTTTTGTTGTTGTTTGTGTTGGTTTGTTGTTTTTTTTCCCAAGTAATTAATAGAATTCAACTGCTTTAACAGGGTACATCTATCAACAGACACATTTCTACCTCTTCTCCAACACCAGCTCTATTTGACTGCACGACACTTCCTCCAGTTTGTACCACTACTGCCTGTCTTCACATCTGACTCATTATCACAGCTGCATTCTCTTTTCCTCAGCCCCATTTTGTCCATCCTCTAGCTGAACTAACAAATTTCTTGCTCCTAATAGTTATCATGCAGCAGGAAGAGAACCATCCCTGATGGTCTAATTTCCCTGTAGTGCCCTCCTTTGACAGCAAAGAGGAAGCACCAGTTTTTTTCATGCAATGAGCTGGAGAAAGCACCCATGCTCACCAGCAAATGGCATCTGCCAGACACAAGGACTTGCAAGGCTCACCTACGTTTCAAAGCAGATCGAGGCAGGAGACATTTTTAGTAGGCAAAGCTGCGTGCAAACTCATCTTTCAGAACTTGTACCTTGATCAAATTTTAACTTTTCCCAGGAACGAAAAAAGCACATCTAAACTTGCTAAAATTACTGTCCTTCACTGCAAACGAAAAAAATTTAAGTGATACTTATCACCTTATATTTTCTAACACGTCACTTATTCAAGCAACTGGTTCCAGGATCAATATCAAAGGCGCAACTAAGAGCAAAGAAACACTAAACAGCATTAAGTGTCTCATCCAGAAGATGAGAGCAGCAAAACCAACACATCATTACCATAGTTCTCTAGCATTACAACAATTCCATATTACTGATAATCCTTAATTATCCATTTTACTACTTTTTTTTTTTAATATCTTCTCACTACTCTAATGGAAATTTTAAACAAATGCACAATTAAGTTCTTTTAGAAAGGGTGAAAATCAAAATAGCACAACTAAGAATAGAACTGAATGCCACATGCGAGCCAGGAACAAAATGTAATCATGGGACTTTATAGGAACATTTAGGTCAGGCATCTTCAACTTGACTCATCACTGAGCAGCTTAAAACTTCACAGCGACCAGTGAGAGAATCGCTTTGCTCATACAGATCAAAATGGTGTATCACCACCTAACAGGGGCACAAAAAAGACTTGCTTTTTTGGGTGAAAACAGTGCTGTCAGCATTTGCTGTCTGAACGTAACAAGCGTTTTGTTCTCTTCCCGTTAAAATGCAAATAATCCTACCATTTTATTTCAAAAGCAAGGGAAGCGTTCAAATCTGTTTGTTTACTTTTTACACACAGGAGAACAGTAAACTGAAAATCTACTCGTGAATTATTTCCAATGAGTCATTTTCCTACAAAGTCTACTATTCACCACTCCGAGGTCTGGGAGAATGGGGAGGAGGGCTAAATATTATGGTCTCACTTGCTTAACTGAACCTTGCAGTTAATGTACTTGCTGAGAAGCAGAGCTCAGTGTCTTCTCCAGCCATAAAACAAGCTCAGTATCTTAAAATCTGAAGTAGACAGAGGTGTCAGCTTAAAGCCACATGTTTTAAGGCTTCTGGCTATAAAGAAATGTAGTTTTAAAAAAGCAAAATGGCAGAAGGCTAGCAATTTCATGGGGAAAAAAAAAAAAAATCTCAATTCTTTCAAAGCACTAAGGACAACAAATAGAGCGTGGGTGTGTGCAGAGCAGCATCAGGCAACATGCAGGCACCTTAATAAAAGAGATTGTCAACAATACAAGCTGGTTCTTTCTTGGAAGCACTCAAGTAATTAAATGACTCCAGAGAATAAGAGCTTGGGTACTCTTCTCCCTCATTGGCATAACTAAATCAATGAGCAAACAATAACTCAGAACCATCAATAATTCTCTTCAAAAGTTTGGCAAAATTACTTGCTAAAAATTAAGCCTCATCAAAATAAGGTGGGTAGCCTAAATTCAAGAGAAATTAGCTTCCTGGGATTTTGGTAACTGGAAGAATAAAAAACAAGATCAGGAGTAAATATACATAATATGAGAAATATTCATAACTTCTAGAGTAGTACACACTGTGACACAAATTTCCATTTCTGAGCTGTATGCTGAAAATCGGGATATTTGCAATACAGGAAAATGATGGGCTTACACATACAGAAATCCTTTTTGGAAAAAAGGAACATTCTTCTTTGTGTCATTTGAGAAGAGGTATAAAATCAGTTCTTTATGGTTGCGTTACAATGCCTTTTGGGTGTTTTTAAAGCTTTCTACGTCTGGTGTGCATAGCTCCAGTGGTATGAATCAAACAGGACTGAAACCTTGCTCCCTCCTCCTACCTTTTTTTGCTCCTCCCTGATAATTTAGTACAAGAATAACAGGACAACAGGTCTCATCTTTCTAGTCAGCTCCTGCCAGGCAAAATAACTTCTGTCCCTCTACTCCGATTCTCTGTCTCTGAGCATCTTACCTACCTTCCTGCATCTCGAACCAAGCAGATTATTTCCATTTTATGGCATCTGTCACTTGGTGAACACTAGAAAAAAAAATTGCTTTCTCCTTTCCTGGTTTAAAGAAAAGTATTTTTTCAGCCTCTTTTGTCTGTCTTTGCTGGAGTCTCAAAGGAGGTATTTTTAGTTTGTATTTTGCTGATTTTTTTTTTTTCTTTTGAGGGGCTATGGGGTTTCATGCATCAATTATTTGTATTGTGCTGAAGATGGTGAGCATCAAATGACAGGAAGGACAAAAGAGCTGGCGTAAGTTTAACCTATATACTGTGGAGTTTGCTCGGGTACGTTAAGGATGCCAACCTGACACCACAGGACACTGAAGCTGGCCTTTCACCTACTTAATGTATTTCTTCTTTGTACCAACAGGAAGGAATGAGCATGTAGTTATACTCTTACCCATCCCTGAATCCTTCTTAGTGCCGTCAGATATGATATCCACGTGATCGCTGTCTACGTCGTAACTGAAGAAGTCATTCAAGTAAGTCTTCGATCTCTGGCCACCAAACACATACAAGCAGCGATTTTTCTACAATGGAAAAACACAAGTATGTCTTTACCAAGCTCAAGAAAGCATGTTGGCCATCTGTAACCATTAACAAAAACATGAATGAATCAAAGAGCGATGGATAGGTTTATCCTGAGTTTAAAATCATGCCTTAACTATCAGATCGACCAATCTTTATCTGGTAAATCTTTTACCTCCATCTCTGCAAAAATTCACAGGGAACAATTATGCAGAACAGCTTATTATTATCAAACTCAATAAAAACTTGAGAATTCTTGACTGGATTCTTTATCTTCTTGATTCTTGAATTCCTGATTTCTCAGTTGCAAGAGCTAAACCATTAAGGGCTCACAGCTTCTCCACCCCAAAAAGCCTCTTACAAATGCAATTTTAAAGACTCCACTTTCACAATCTATATGAAACCACAAACCTGGATCCAACACAGAGTTGCAGCTCAAATAGTGCCCAGGCAAATTTTACATAGTTAACTACTACTGTAGTCTTGTTTGATCAAGCTGTAACTTCAGAATGCTAAAACAGCAATTAATTTTTCAAGTTTAATATTAAAGAATTAACAGTCTCCGCATCTAAAACCCATTAGATCACAACTTTGCTGTTAAAAAAAACAAACCTAAAACCAAACCCAGGAACAAAAGACAGACTGTAAGAGAAACCATCCAGGTACCAGCACATTACTAAACTCAGAACAGGCAAATAGCAATGAGCAAGCCAAGAATAACAGGTTTATTACTTCTTTCAAGTTTGCCAAGCGGAAAATCCATAAGAGGCAGATTATTTTTCTTTCAAATGGTTGAGAAAACAGCAAAGTACCTAAACTTCCATGACCTGTGCTTACGGAAAGCTGTATTCTTATGTTTACCACGGACACGTAATTGAAAAATCCCCTGGAATCTGTGCAGAATTTTGCGTGGCAATAGATTTTTGACCAGAATTTAGAGAGCCATTCAGAACAAAAATAAAATTGAAAACTCTGAAAGCACAGTATTCACTATAAAAACTCTGATCTTTCATTTGAAAGGGAAAGAGAAATAAACTCAGTAAATTGTTCAAACTGGTCAGTTTTCAAGTGGTGGTATCAGTACATGCTTAATTGCCACAATATTAATTTTAATTTTCATCCTTCTCACCCCAAGTCAGAGTTTAATGTCAGCAAAATACCCTGCAGTTCCCATGTTCCGCACTTCAGCAAACGTAGTTGAGGAGCACAACCGGAAAGGCAATGAAATTTTTTTTTTTTTTAAATACCCAGCATTAAATAAAGCGCTACACAGGACCCTCTCCTCCATCCCTTTGCCTTTCCATCAGGCTCTGGATGAAGTGCCCATAATGCCATCTGTGCCCAGCTGTTAACAGCTGCTCAAGACAACAAGCAGCAGCTGGGTGCTCAGCATAAGAGGAACATGAAATCTGTGCATCTCAATACACACCCAATAAGCAGCCAAATTTACCATTCCAGCAGCCACACAGAGTATTTAATAGACCAGAAGCTTCTAAGTTGCTCTACTAAATTTAAACTAAAAAACTTTTTAGATCAAATTGAACCATAGCCTTTGGGTCTATTTACCATTATTCAATTAAAACCAACTGTTTAAAATTCACCTTGCTTTTTACTTGAAATTTTATTTAGTTGAAGTCACGAAAGCTCCAAGACTCGAATTAATACCACCTGCACTTAAAGAAGCATCAGAATGACAGTGAACATAAAATGGAGTGAGACAACAAACTGCTTGGGAGATTAAAGAGCTTCAGACTTGTAAGAAAAACCAAACCCAGATGTTCTCCTTAAAGTCACGCGTCGTGAATCAAAGCATAGTGTGGATACTTACAGAGTGGAACAACATACAGTGTCCTATCCGGGATTGGATATCCTCAGGTCCGGCATTACAGGAATCCTCTCTCAAAAGTTTCCACGTCTGACACTGGCAGTCAAAAGCAAACAACCCGCTGAACTGCGGTTCGCTGGCTCTGCTGTCATCAACACTGCCGTTGCACGTCAGAATTCGGCCCCCGAAGGTATAGATCATGTGTTTTTCAGAATCCATACACATCTGTAAGAACCAAAGGAGCAGTTTTAAGCCAGCACATTGACTTGAACACGCTAAGATTTAGGATTAAACATCCCTCCCCTGCAAGCGATACCTAGAAAGACAGTACTCTGCACATCCCCTGAGCCTCTAATGAACAGAAAAGAATACATGTGTCTTCTCAGTTGACAGGTATTAATCTCAGAAAAGTCTTTTATTTAAAATGTGAGTCTAATTTTAACTTACTTATTTAATAAGAAAAAAAAAAGGGGAGGGGGAGGCTACATGCACCCTTCATCACGTAAAAAACTTGCATCTACCTGCTGATTTTAGGGAAAAACATTTCACCAGGATGACAGACAATTCTGTCAGAAAGTTAAGAAAAAAAATATCGTCTTTGACAATGTTTATGCAAGGGAAAAATTCAAAATCACTGCTAATTTACTGACCACCACTGGATTCAAAACCAGCCTGCAATTTGTTACTCAGATTCCATCCCGAGCATGTATTGACTGTTACCTCCATTATTTCAACATGAAGTAAAGCCATAACCTGGCCAAGAATTTTTGATGAGGCTGCAGCAGAAATACGTTTATCCCCAAAGCCTGAATTCAGGTTACGGCACAAGAGATGCATCACAGTACAAATCACACAAAACTCCGTGAATCCAGGTGATGTTTTCAGACACCGTGCAATGCAATGGGTTACAAAACACCAGGGAGAGGGGAAAAAAAACAAATACAACCAAAACACACACACCAAAACACACCAAAAACCAGACAAGATTATAGTAAGACAGAGATGCTACTTAGCAAAGCCGACAGAAAACACTCCTAGTGTGTTACACAGCACATTTTTGTGGAGGTTAAACAAAAATTGCTCCTGCAGTAGGTACTGGGGCACAGAAAGAGCTGCAGATTGGTAAAGAATTCAGGGAGGACATTCTTTCCTAAGACACAGCAGGGGAAAAAGAAACCATTTCAGAAGCAGGCAAACAAGGTACCTACAGTAGCCTTGCCAGCTGCCAATTTACTTTTGCCTGTTCCCCAACACCTGGGAGACTGGTATTGGTTATTAATAGAACAGAAAGACTGATTGGCTTTTCTTCTGCAGACAACACGTACCTAATTTTCAGTGTCAGCAGAAAGGCGTATTGTGCTGGCAAACAGCAGCTTTGGTTACAAAACAGCTAGTACCAATTAAAGCAGTTCTTGGGCTGCTTTACAAATGCATACTGATGTGCTGTTTCTTGGCCGCGCTTTATAAATATCAATAAAGAACAAAATACCTTTATCAAGTACACAAAAGCCATTAAAACACACAACAGAAGTAAAAAAGTGTTTAGTTTATCCTAGGGACAGGTGTGGCTTTTTAAATGTTAGTAGCCACTCCTCTAAGGTGTTTCAACCTCTACAAAGCAAGCACATTCCACAAATTTTGATAGAATCCTGATCCTGGCTGGCCTCATTTCAGCAGCTTGCTTATAGTGTTCTTCCAAAGGTACCCTACACGGCTTTGTGAGTTGTTCCCCAGCGCCTCCTGAGCAGGCAAATCTGCAAACCCAGCTCAACAAGACTGATTAAAACCAGACAAACTGTGCTTTGAGCTTTAATAAAACGTGTCTTAATAAAATAAGTTAGTTTGCAAAGGTTTTTATGATTCTTCTGACTCGATTTGATTAGAATACCAGTAGTCAGTGGCATTAGACAACAAAGCTATTGGAATTTAAGTGAGTGCAGAACACGGCCCTTGTCACCGCTCTGTTACCTGGTGCAGCACTTCTCAATCGCAGGAGGCTACGATCAAAATTGATTCCCAAACATTGAGAACCTGCACTAAGAGTATCAGTGTAGCTGACCTGATGATCAAACACCAGTTTTGGACCTCCATCCGCCGCAGTGTCTTCGCTGAGCAACATCCATGTGTTTGTGTCAATGTCGTAGCGATAGAAGTCACTCTTCAGAGACTTGCTGTTCCTCACGGAGGAATCCAGATAGCGTCCCAGCGTGTAGATCTGCCTTCGTTGAATGTCGATGCACATCTTGTGACAAGACCTGGCACTAGGACCACTCTAGTAAAAAAAAAAAAAAGACCACAAAAATACGGAGAATCATGTATTTAATATTGCTTCAGGTAGGTCAATGCACACTCACTCAGGGCAACTACCAGCAACTGGAAATCCTTTGAGAATTCAAGGAAAATCTGTTTGTAATCAGATAAATAGAGGACTGATATTCAAGTATCTATATAACAGGACATTCCATAACCTCTTTGTCCTTCAGAACGACACCTGCAAAAACCTTAACACATTTTTTTACAACTGACTTATGACCTGAAGCCTTTTTGTAAGATTCCTTAGAAAACAGACTGTTTCCTCCAGGAGTGATTCTCAGAAGAGTGCGAAAGCTACTTGAACTTCTAAAATAACAGAAGTTGATGCACATGAGAGAGAAATTAAGATGTCACAGCCTATAAATAACTACATAGGAAGAAGATTAAGAAGTGCTCTAATACAAGAGCCTCTGTTTTATTAATAGGCTGTTTTCTAACAGATCATAACCAGACACTCCCACAAGCAATCATATCCCGTAATGGGTCTTTGAAGGTAACAAAAGCACTCCCTGTCCTTCACAAACAGATATGGCCGTTCCAGCCTCCAACAACAAGAAAGTTTCCCACGGTAAGCAAAACCATCGTTAAGTTCTGATCTTCAAGAGAAACACAGAAAGCCCCTGTCAAATTATTCTGTGCTTATCCATCCAGGAGTGCTTAACTTAAATCACAGAGTAATTTATTCAATGACATTGTGACGATGCTATGCAGTACTGGGCAGTGTCCTTGCTGCTTCCCAAATCTCATTTATTGGAGAGTCTTCGTACACTCATCTTGAAGCATGACAGTTATATTCCTGTACTCCAAAATACTAGAGATCAAGACATACAAAGCCTTATTTGCAAAAGGTTAGATAAAAGAAAAAGAAAAAAATAGCATCATGCTTATAGGTAAAATCTATAGTTTATTTGGCTCTAGTTTGTAAAATTTTGGCACTTCATAAATGAGGATGCCAGTACAAGGCTGGCTAGCTAACTTTGAGAGTATGGAAACCAACATGAAAACCGGTAACATTTCAAGAGACAAAAAAAGGTAAGATGTACGGAATACTGAAGTATGAAAGAAAAAAAATCCGTTAAAATCTATTGAAAAATAAAGAATATGCAATTAGGCAAAGATGTAACGTAAATCACTGTTTATAACAAGAATTACAGATAAAGAAAAGTAGTCATGCCACCAAATAATCAACACAATACGTGCTATCAAATACTGCCTTTACAGAAAACAAATCTTTGTAATTGTACCGTTTCGTGTAAAAAACTGTACTGAAATTATTCCTGAAACTTAAAATACACTGATGGACTATATTTCACCAAGTTGGATAAAACATGAAAGAAACCATCACGTTTTTGTAGTTAAAATTTCACTACTCATGTTATAAAGTTCCATTTCTTGTTTAAAGAAGAGTTACAGGGAACTGCTCACAGTAACTCAAACTACAATCTGAAGAGGTGAACTGAATTGTTTGTAGTTTGTAAACATGAAGCATTACATCAGCAGTAATTACAGCTTTGAGGATTAGTTATTTCATGATAATTAAGATCATTTTCTTTTCTGAAAAAAAAAATACTGATAGAAGTGAAACATTAGCATTAAAATCCTGAAATGCAGCAAAAGTTCATTCATTGCCTTTGGTCATATGGAAGAAGCTGACAGAGAAAGCAGCAACATACTTATCTTGTTCCTTGGAAGATATTGATTTGTATTTTTAAGGACTCTGTTCCAAACACAAAGGGTAGTTTCTTTGCATGAAAAGTACCAATTTGAGCATTCACAAAGGTTGCTTCTGATTCATAAGAAAGTAATCCCAGTAGACAAAGTTGATATCTAGTTATGCAGCTGGAACACTTAAGGATAAGCCATTATTCCCCTGCCAAAGAGCACACATTTGCCTTGGCACAGCTGTCTTGTGGATGAAACACTAAGACCTACCTGTGCTTCCTGACTCTCCTCTCTTTGTCTGGTCCATTGTAGTTTTTTAATTGAACCTGCCAATTTAAGTGTCTTCCCCTCTCCCTCACCTCTGTATGCGCTACAGACTAAAGTAAATCCTACCAAATTCGCTCAAATAATGTATTTGGTACTTTCAGGAATAAATCTCCAATTTAGCAATTTCCAGACCTGCCTTTCCTTGAACAGCTGCATCATCAACTGAATTTTGTCTGAGTACAGACATGAGGCTGAGACACTCAACACCTACCACACCAGTTTCAAGCCACTGGCATCAACAGCACAGTTGCTACACTGGCTAAACGTACAACATAACAAATTTCAACTCCTAAAACTATGTTAAAAAGAGAAAATAGTTCAAGAAGAATATAATCTTTCTTGAATTATGTACTGGTCACGTCTCACACAGTAATATCTGCTTTTTTAAAGGGCTATTAGATTAAGTTTGATCATTTCATCTATACAGGCACAGAAACTTCATCACCTCAAGTTCACTTAAGAACTTCAACTCTACCAACATGCAGAGCCTGCCACAGCATAAACTATTTCTTGTAATAAAGAATAACTTCACCGAATTCACAATCTTTTCTCAACGAAAACTGGAGTTATCTCTGCATTCCACTTAAAAGATCACATGAAACCTGCTGAATGTTTCCCATTTAGTCTACGTGTTTACCAATATGAGTAAATAACTCCATTAAACGGTGGTACACACTGGTTTGACATTTGAGGTAGAAGAGGGGAAAGGTCTCAGTCTGTGTTCACGTGAGGGCTACTACTACGAAGTCCTTGTAGTATGTACGTACTTCAAAGGGGGACACAAAGTCCATTTAATAAGACAGGTATTGGCAGACACTGAAAATGAATAAAACACTTCAAGGCACATGTGGTGAAGTGAATCAAGAGCCCGTGGGCGGTTACGAACGTTCATCCAAAGATGTGTACTTCATGCGGTCACAACAGCAAGCCTGTTGTTCAGACAAACCACACGCTGCCACAACTCGTCATGGAGAAAGTGACCCATTGAATCCAAACGGGGAAGAGTTTCTTGATCTCAAAGAACTTGACCCCTTGTAAGCAACAAGTGAGAAAAATTGACCACAACAGACATGAGACTAACCTATGGTTGAAGAGATCAAGCATGGTTAGAGAGCAGGAGAAATGCCTTTTGTCCCCTCCTGCCAGGATGTAGGTTGGCAGACGATCCATGAGTTAACGTCCCAAGGTGAGTGGATCTTACTAGAGATCTCTATACCCTTATTCAAATTTGGGCCTTATCGCCAAAGATAAACTGCAGACACACAAAAAGTATCTATTGTACTTGCTGCTCCTCTAAACATACTGCTGTTCCCAAATACATTTGCAGATAATAAAGACGGTTTCACCTGCACACTGATAACCACACAAAAAGATTAAACAAGCCCAAGTCTTCTCGAGCAGAGCAGAAGGCAAATAAATGAAAAGTGGTCAAAACTGTTATTTGCTTCTGTGGTTATTTGAACTCGTAACAAATCAATGCAAGACTTCTGTGTTCAAGGCCAGGTTGAATGAGGCTCTGGGCAACCTGGTGTAGTGGAGGGTGTCCCTGCCCATGGCAGGGGGGTTGGAACTAGATGATCTTTGAGGTCCCTTCCAACCCAAACCATTCTATGATTCTCATTAAGTACTTTTCTTCAGATCTAGTTTCATTGAACTGTCTTCAAAGTTGTTGGCATGTGGGATCTACATTTTTGCAGGTGAAGCTTCAAGAACTGATTGACCAATTCAGTAGAGGTATCACTTCCCAAACAGAGCGCATCTTAGTTAAAACAGACTCCAGTACGTCATGTTCAGCAACAGCGCCCAAACGATCTGAACAAACACCGGCTTTGGGGACACTTTCCAATTCTCATCAGGAAGCTCCTGGCACACACACTGCAGAAACCACACGTGAAAGCAGCTTGTGACCAGGCTAAGATGTTATTCAGATGGCAAGCAATGTGTTACGCTGCGCTGGCCAGTCCCTCTGCTTATGCCAAGGCTGCGAGGCAATAGTAAAGCATTAGCATATCACATTTCTAACCTCCAGGACGTCCAACA
This sequence comes from Tauraco erythrolophus, assembly GCF_009769465.1. Lineage (NCBI taxonomy): Eukaryota > Metazoa > Chordata > Aves > Musophagiformes > Musophagidae > Tauraco > Tauraco erythrolophus. The sequence continues at coordinate 3,815,843 of NC_141468.1, forward strand.
ATACCAAAGATTACTGAGCACGGGCACTGTTCAGTTTCTGTGGAACTCAATAAGTGCCCACACGGAGCTAAGAGTAACCTGAACAAAACGGCTCTCTGCCACCCAGAACCACCGTACAATTAGCACGGCATAAGAACGGCTGAGACGGATTAAACAGTGCGTGCCACGGCCCCGTTTCAGAGCGCGACAAAATACCAAGCTTCTATGCCTTACTCTACCACCCTTCCTCAAGCAGGCTGGTCTTGATGCAACTCGTCCAGACTCTAAAATACAGATAAATGCCTTGATGGCAGTGGGATGGTCGGGAAAGGAAGAGAGCATGTATAACTTGGAGTACCTAAGACAGGCTTTCAACCCTTTAAGCATCCAGGAGCGACGAAGGCCAAATAAGATTTTTTGGTTTCATCAATGCTACACGAAACTCGATTGTGCAACGCCAAGTGAATACACAGTATACTTTATGAAAAGCCTTCTCAACATGCTAAGCCATTTTATAAAATCTAATTAGAGCTTTCTTCATTTAACTTGCAAATGCTGAAAGCAATTATCCCACTTAAGGACTAACTTACAAAACGTTTTCAAAAAGCAACACAACAGCACCGAGAGACAACACTGCCTCCTCAGAATAATTGATTTGTTCCTATACAGGAGAGAAAGGATTGGGACTCAACTCCTTAGGGTAGGGTCTGCTCAAATAACTATTTATGCCAGAATCAGCATGCATCATCTTAGCAACAGCATCCTGGCATGCTCTGCTAAGGCACAAACATGATGGCTTTCATTTTTTGTTTTGTTTTTAAATAAATGTCCTACGAACCCACTTTAATGTGAACGGGACCGCACGAAGCTAGTTCCAGCCCTCATCCCACCCTCCAGGCAAAAACTGGGGGAGCTTGGCTTCTTTTGGTTATCATAACCTTTTGCAAATAAAGGGTTTTCAGTTGCAAGAAAATCTGTTTTATTCAGCCTGATCCAGATGAGAAACCTCAGGAGCAAGCCTGGACCCTGTTCAAGAGTCCGGGAAATAAAAACAAAGAACAGCTGACTAATTCTCCCTTCTCAGCGCTGTAAAAGACTGAATGGAATGCGAACACTGCCTCCAGTATAAAGTTCAAAAATAAGCGTCATGAGGTAAATGCTCTTGTCCTAAAGCAAACTAGGACGAGGACATAAAAAGACACAAACAACCTACTTTGTTTCCAGTCCTGAGAGAAGGCTGTCATGCAACAAATAGTCCCTCCTGCCTACACACAACTGCAGAGATTAATTGCTCTCATTTCCCAGTTTCAGAGTATAATTCATTTCCTCCTCCACCCCACCCCCATCCTCCCCTCCCCCCCAAAAAAAAGGGAAAGTTCTCCACAATCTTGAAAAAGAAAGGAAATGCATATTATTCTTGGCCTTCTTTCAAGTCTATACGCTTTTTAAGATTAGAGCTTGTTAGTGCTTTATCAATGCCAGTCTTCAGCTAACGCGTACTCCCAAAATGTTTAAGTTGAGGTGTAGCTCAGAACGATTTGCTTTACTCTAGATGAGTACTACATTCAGCAAGAGCAACAACTATGGCCATACACAAAATAAAACACTTTTGTCCCATAGAGGTTGCTCACAGAAGGCATTTTAAGTTCCTCATAACCTAGGGGTGCCAGCAACCTAACAAAAGAATGGAATCGATTGTGTTTTTACGGTAGCGTAGAGCAGTAGTATTGCCCATCAGCCCAAAACACAAAGCAAAATGAACGGAGGAGGATGTATTGCTTCTAACACCCTTGCCATCACTGACCACATGCCAGGAGCAACAGGTCATGAGAGGAAGCAGGGTCTGGCACATTCAGTCGCACAAGAGCATCACGACAGCGCTCGTGGCCAGAACAGCCCAGCACAGGCACACGGCTAGGGGTGTGCGCCGTCTGTAAGGGTTTAAGCATGCAAGACCCTCCCATAAATAGCATATCCCAGCTAGTTTTTCTTACTCCGTAGGATGGCGGAAATCAGGGCTACACGTGTAATTTGATGTCCAAGACTTGACAGCTCTAGCACTATTCTTAAAAACCTTTGACTGTCACACGGGGTAGATGCAGCGAAGGATTAAACTAGGATCTCAAGTGTTTCAAGGAGCACAAGATGGGAATCTAGCTCCAAAAAACATATCCTGGATCCCGAGTGAACACTCCATTCACCCAATTACTCTGCGAGTTCACCTTAAGTAAAAGCTTCAAGCAGCACATAAGCTAACAGTTACACCAGGTCAGCAGCGCCGCGTTTCCACGCTAAGATATTCCTGCCACTGTTTATGAAAAATAACAGATATTCCAACTTACTTTTACAGCTGCTGTACCAGCTGTAAAGACTATTCTTTGCAAGCATGCAAGTTAAATGTGTTCTGCCAACAAATATTTTGGGAAGCCTATTAAATAGATCAGAACACAGCTAAGAATCGTGATGCTTACAAGTCCCCAGGACCAGTATTGGAAAGCCACGCGCCTACGCCGTTTTCCACACAAAGCAGTTAAACGTCTCACGACGTTTAGGGTCGGATATCAAAAAGTTTCTGACAAGTATTTGCCAATAACTGACTGGTAGGAAGTCTTGCCACAGCTGTGACAGGGAAGACCTCCCTCGGTCAGGCGGCTGACAGTGTCTGAGCTATGGCTGATCTGCTTACCAGCACCTTCCAGTAGCAACGCAACTAAAGAGATTTAGTGGCAAAGTCCTTCCTGGGCGTCTGACTCAGCCATGACGGAGCAGATTAAAGTCAGAGGCAGCTTTGAGCACATAGTTCTGATTCATCTGTTTAAGGTGGGAAAATGAAAAGAAAATTAAACAGGCCGAAGCTTTTTTCCTTCCTAAAAGCACGCACACGTTTGGGATAGTCCTGTTTTCTTGCTGTCGATACTTAGAATCATAGAATGGTTAGGGCTGGAAGGGACCTTCAAAGGTCATCTAGTCCAACCCCCCTGCAAGGAACAGGGATATCTCCAACTAGATCAGGTTGCTCAGGGCCTCGTCCAACCGGGCCTTGAACGTCTCCAGGGATGGAGCATCCACCACCTCTCTGGGCAACCTGTTCCAGTGTTCTACCACTCTCATGGTAAAAAATTTTTTCCTAATATCCAACCTGAATCTACCTCCCTCTATTTTAAAACCATTACCCCTTGTCCTATCACAACAGGCCCTCCTGAACAGCCTCTCCCCATCTTTCTTGTAGGCCCCCTTAAGGTACTGGAAGACCACTATAAGGTCACCCCGGAGCCTCCTCTTCTCCAGGCTGAACAGCCCCAACTCTTTCAGCCTGTCCTCATAGGAAAGGTGCTCCAGCCCTCTTATCTTCGTGACCCTCCTCTGGACCCTCTCCAACTGGTCCATGTCCTTCTTATGTTGGGGGCTCCAGAACTGGACGCAATACTCCAAGTGAGGTCTCACGAGGGCAGAGTAGAGGGGGAGAATCCCCTCCCTCGACCTGCTGGCCACGCTCCTCTTGATGCAGCCCAGGATGCGGTTGGCCTTCTGGGCCACAAGAGCACATTGCCGGCTCATATTGAGCTTCATGGCCTCAAGCTCGGCCTTCCCTAAAGAGACTTTCCCTGCCTAGACCAGACGTAAAAAACAAATGGACTGGTGTGCTATTTTTGAAAGACAGTTCAATGAGCTTATAAGTCAAATGATTAAGCTCAAAGATCATACGACATGATCCTTATGACAGCAATGGACTGGATCTGATGACCCACGAGAGGCTCATCCCTTCCAGTCCTACGGAGGACTTTACTCAGACTGTTTGCTCCATCCTTAAGGGATCAGGGAGGTTTCACCACAGCACAGATGAGCCCAGGCTCAGTGCATCACATGAACACTGCTATGAAAACGAACAGATGCTTAATGTTCTACTCCCATGAGATCACCTGTTAAAAATTAGTCTCCCAGCGGGCCTGCTTGCAGAAACAACTAATTCCAGAGTATTTTCATAAAGGAATGAACAAGCACATGATCTATTGGCTTCTGATGAATCCTGATTAACGCACCTCTAACGAAATAAAGTGTGCCCTATGAACTGACTTGTGAACTTTCCAAAACACCAATGCTCTGCTTTTCACAGCTGTGCTGCATGAGCTTACCTACAGCACAGAAACCACTCTGGCAACCAATGCCTGCATTACTGCCAGTGCAGGAAGCCACATTCCTGGGTCATTTCTGAGCTACGTGCTCTCACTTGGCTTGCTCTCACACCAAGGTATCATCAAGGCCTTCCAGTAATGCATAACACCATGGATCTCATGTTGCAGTAAACCAAAGCGTCCTATGACCAAGAGAATTTCTAGGCAAGCATGTGGAAAAGCAGAGAGAGGAAAAAAAAAAAAAACAAACTCAGAGCTTCAAGCATGCAAATAGTGTGAAATAATTCATTTCTGTGAAGCAGGTTACAAGAACGTGTATGAAGGTCTTGTCTAGGCTCTAGTTTACAGTCAAAAGTCAGCCTACGTGATCCAGCTTACAAATGCAAACAAGAGGAGCACTGAAGTAACACCCTGTACAAGACAACGTTGAAGTGAAAGGCCAGAACTGTGCTATTTCTAACAAAAGGCACAATATACCTGCAAACCGAGCGCTACTCAAACTTTGAAATGTGACTAAAATCATAGCTCCTTCAATTTGAACAAGTAAATCGCTGCTTTGGTAGACATCAACTGTTCAGCTTCGCTTTCAGTAACGGTGACGAAATACAGCAGAAGACCCACCACAGAACCAGAGCTTTCACCAGCTCTGGGATGGGCCCTCAGGACAACATCCCTCGTGTGCCGAATTTAACTAACCCCATTAACAATTGCAGGATGTTGAATGAGGTCATATTTGCACGCATCGTAAGTTCACGCTGTCCTCTCATTACCAGTAACAATGACTAGAGAGGTCCAGCCAAGAGAGATTTTTCCATAGATGCAAGCTATTCGGCTTAGCTACAGTCACACTTGCAGATCAACAGGGCTGAAAAAAATTTAAGTAGTCATTTATGGACTATTTATCCACACAGATGAGGATGCAGCAAGGCTAGAATTTTTTGAAGAGTTGAGGTTTTTTTGTAATTAATTGTCCTTGAAAAGGTGGTGATAGATAAACATGAAATTATAAGAATAAACACTTTGGCAGCCACAGGCTCTCAGATGTTTCTGAGAAAGTGAAGACAGTCTTAGATGACAAAGGAGTAGTTTGTACCCAGAGGCGTTAGAAAGTCATAAAAGTGGCTGTATAATTTCTTCCCCTCAGGCTAACCCACAGCTATGGGATTGGCATCCGAGGAATACAGATACTAAGTACAGTTTAATGCAGGCTTCCTCTGTTAGCTATTATAGCAACATGGCCAGAGGGGGGGAAAAAAAATATACAGAAACTGTCATGCCTTCTTTTGAACTAAGTGACAGATGAGCAAAGATGTAATTTCTGAAATTTTCGTTTACATCACCGTTTGGCTATTCTCAGAACATAATTTAGTTATCCAGCTGCAGGACCCGCATCAATTGCCACTGGAAGCGCAGCACACAGCTAGTCTCTGCTGTGTCATGATTTCAGAAACAAGGCATCTCCAATTTGGCAACAATCTATACAGGAGAAAATCGGCCAAGAAATAATTAAGTATTTTCACTGGAGCACCATGCTAAACCCTTCTCTTCCATATATTAAGAAGAGTAAGCATAGTGCATGGCAGCAACCACATGTGGAGGAGCTTTTCAAGGCAGAGCATGCATGGGGCAACGCAAGGACCGGAACCCAACAGTTCCTGAATCCCAGTATCAAAATCTCCATCACATACATGACCTGAAAAATTCACGGATTAAGTCCTATTGAATACACCAAGCTCTGAGAGCTCAACATATCAAGGCACTATCCATTCCGCCAGTATATGCTCTTGAGACAGTCCAGAAAGCTTAAGTCCTAATTACCTCCGAAACCCAGTGGCAGAAATACATTATTAGCAGCAACGTCCACAAAAACTCACCACATTTTCAAGCATGTAATTATCCAGACAATTTAGCTAAGGATTTCGCTATGATACTACTTGAGAATGTTTCCCCCATGTTACCATACTGGGATAACTGATATTTCTTCAGGGATTTCTGTATTTGCACAGCTTGAGGAGTGTTACTGTAACGGAAGTCTTTCACAGCCTAGCTGAAATAAGAGACTGCTCTACTCCCAAGGCGAAGTTGACTGGGATGTGAAGCTACTTTCACCTTGCTGGCAAGAGAATAAGCTTTTCTCCCACCTTCTACCCTGACATACTCTTTCTTAAAAATCCTTTTTCCCCATCCATACATTGTGATACGCAGAGTTCCAGGGATTCCATCTGGCTCTTGTCTTACAGGTGTGTATTTCTGTGTTTTAAAACCCCAAAAAAGGATATAAATCAGCGCTCCTTATACCAATATCCAATGCTTCACTAAATCCTTACCTGAAAACTCTGGAATACTTTAAGCAGTTGAATAATGTGTCATCTTCCCGGAGACGCATTCACAGCCACCCTAGCGTGCCTCTGCACACTGCCTCATCTGCAATTTACAGGGAACTGGATGATGCAATAACTTTCTAATAAAGTCATATAAATAAAATAAAGCTGCATTCCAGATCAGAGATCAGAGCAGTAAACTCATCATAAGCTAAAGTTAAAGTGGTGATTTTTATCGGAACACGAACGCCACAAATCAACAAAATTCAAGGAGTAAAAGCAGTTTACAAGCTGCACCCTTTGCAGCTGAAGGCTTTATGATGGTTTGGAAATCCACATATAATCCGAAGACTGGCACACACAAGTTTTGGGACTGCCAAAGTTTTGCAGCCTTCAGAACACAGTGCATAATGCATTTATTTAAGTAATCCCTTTATGAGACTGACTTCAACATGACTGTGTGGAGGAAAGGGACCTCCACACATTGAAACATCTGGTGTTAGGAATAACTGAAGTCTGGCTGGTTTTCTGCGCTTTATTTTTATGCTGGAAGCAAGAACTACAGGCACCTAGTGATGGAATTGAATAACTTAAGATCCAGAACTATTTTAAAACATGGATGATATTTTCTTTAAAAAATGTCAAAGTTCAAAAAGTCAGCTAAACAAGGGTTAGGAGCACAGAGCTCCTTAGGCACACGAGGTAGCCTAAGCAAATAAGAAGCTACCTTTAAACACTGAAAACCTTTCAAAAAAAGTTTATTAAAAAAACAAACAAACAAAAAAAAAAGAGGTACTGCTCCCACAGCAAGGTCTTTTTGGTTTAGGCTGCCTATGTGGAAATCACTGGAGAAGTCAGTCAGGCATACATGAAAATCTCTTAACATTTTGGAGAAAGAAGACTGGCTAGAACATTTTAAAACCATTATGGTACTAAGCAGGGAGGAAAAGAGAACATTAGCGTGTGATATTTAGGATCAGCCTAGAATACTTCTATACTTCTACCAAATACAAATACTTCTATTTGGTTCACTTCAGCATCTGCCTTCTTTGTCCCTACTTTTGTAGGCATTTACACTATTTAGGAAGTTGGCTCAGAGGTATATCTGCAGCATCCAAGTTTATATTGCAGGTTTTTGGGGACAGCTGCTTTCTCCCTATGTGCTTTTGCAGCACCAGGCATCTCGTACGACTGAGCATCTGTACAACTGGAACTACTCAGAAGTAGGACATGGCAGATTCAGTGTATTAGATCTCAAGTCCATAAACATCACAGCATTTGAAACAAAAAAACCTCAAGTTAAAGCGTCTTCCAAACTGTATCACCATCTGTGGTAAAGAGTCAATATTTGAGATTAGTTCAGTTCCTACACTTAAAACAGCATAGGGTAAAAGCTTTACATAGATTAAAAAAAAAGCATAAAACACTTGTGTGGTAATATGATGTTGGAAGCTTTGGGTAAATTCATCCATGTCAACAAACATAAAGAAATGCAGGCAGATATCTTAGAAAATTTAACTGGAAATACAATAGCAGATGAAATTCACCCTGCCTCTCATTATTATGAGATCTTTCTACACTTGCCAGCTTCTTACTTTCAGTATCCTGGAAAAGCACTTGTGTTAGCAGCAAACTGTCACCTTACAATCCACCGATTCTCCAGATCATTTTGAACCTACTGAACAGTAGCCTGTTGATCTGCATTTTCCTTCCTTCTGAGAAACAATTTATCCTCTCAACCAGTTAACCCATGACAAGACCTTCACTTCTACCTTTGGCAAGAAACACTTCAGAAGTTTTTGAGAAACACAGTGTCACCTAAGCCTAACCCATTTACACAATTTCCACGTCCTTCACAAGGCTGATTTGTGAGCAGGATTTTCCTTTTAAAAAGCCAAAATGAGGAGAAGTCAACCATATTTACAAATACGCACCACAGAAACTACCAATTTGTGTAGTAACACACTGTTTGAAGGAAGATTCTGTAACTCTTCTCACTGAATCTAGGAAATACTAAAACGAGGTACAGTAATACTAGTGACACACGAAATATGCCAACTATCCTGCTTCTTTATTCTCATTTATCAAACCTCCAGAGGCATCAACATCCCTCAGTATTTTGACCCTATTTAAAAATCCACATAACTACCACTTAAACCAAGCGAAGTCTTTCCTACAGCTCACTTAAAATGTCCTCCTGTACTGAATTTCACTAAATTAGTCTTCAAAAGAGAAAGTTGCTGCTTGGAAACTATAAATATTAGACATCAAAACACACACATTAAGTTTCTCTATTAATTGACATTGGCCTAGGATCAAAATGCCCAAGGAATGACAAGGTTTCTTTTTTCAAAACTGTTTATTCCCAAATCCTGGAAAAGTCTACTAATCTACAACCACTAATAAACCCTGGAAATAACAGCATTTGTCAGAACGTCCCACTTGGTTCAGGGTAAAAACCCTTAAAGGTTCTTCGACTAAACGTATTTTGCCTGCGCCTCATGTCAACTGATTTGTGAGAGCTGTTGCGTCCTCAAATACTCCACAGAGGAGACAGAAGGACACAAGTTGCCCAGAGAAGTTGTGGATGCCCCATCCCTGGAAGTGTTCAAGGCCAGGTTGGCTTTGAACATGGCAGGGGGTTGGAACTGGATGATCTTTGAGGTCCCTTCCAACCCAAACCATTCTATGATTCTAAGCTGTGGGTATAGTTCAAAGGTCATGAGCTGCTCCATGGCGCATGTCCTTGGAAGGATGTAGGCTTGGAGGAGGATGATTTGACAAGGACAGCAGGAGCCTTGCCGGATCCATACACTGAAGGGATGGTGGGGAAGTTCTAATTCAGGTCTGCCTGCCTATCAGCAGCTGCGATACGTACGCTGGAGGTTCAGCCCAATGCTGCAAGCAGGTCCTCTGGACCTTCTTTTTAAGACTTAAGTGATCAGCTACTCCAGCAGCGCTGTGAGCACTTTTTGCTGATGCAAAAAGGACTATGGAAAATTAGCTTTGGTAGTCGAACTGTTAAAAATCACAAATGCAACTTCAGGCGACAAAGAGACATTTCTCCAACTCACTGGCAAGTTTTGGAAAACAGCAGTAAGAGTTAACCAAAAAGGGCACACCACCTTTCCATAATGCATTTGCAACAGAAACTACCAGTTCTTTATCTCAAAAGCGTTACTGTGTGTTATCTCGACGATAACACTGGGTAAGATGCAACTTTTACCATATTTTGCTCTTGTCCAAGATTAATTATCGAGTGGCTAATTTAACCACTGTCACTGATTAATTAGAAGCAAACAGCTAGAAGTAGAACCAGAACAATACAACACAAAAACAAGACTAAGTTTTACTGGAATCTGCTCTGAGTATTTTTTAAAACTCCATGTCAACAGACATTTCCTTTTAGCAAACTGTTTGTGAACAGTTGATGTCCCTATTAGAGAAACATCTGGAGTCTTTGTTTTTGAATTTACTTCTCAACATTTGAGATTGACCTTTTCATTTCTAGATCAGGTTTCATCCAGATCTCTTCAGAAAAAAAAAAAACACACACACTGCAAGTACAGCAGCCGCCGGTTCACTAACTCAGTAAGTCACCAAAACTCTAGGCTTTGCCTCGGCAGGTCTTCTTCTGAACTCCACTGCAGACTATATCCATGCTGAGAGCTCCTCTAGAACTCTAGAGCTCCATTTCTAGTGTCACACACATTTCTTCACACTTTCCTCTACTGTACATCTCTCTGAAATTCCCCACACATTCAACTCATTCTTTTTTTTTTTTAAATTCCCCTATCTTGCTTCATCTCAGCCCAAGACCTTCCCATCTTCCATTTGAACTTCCTGACCTTCCATTGCACCCTGTAATTTTTTTTCCTCCAAAATCCCTTTATAGCCACTTTATTGTATCAACCCACAACTCTTCTACTGCATCCCCTCCACCGCCGTCCTCTAAAAATCCCTTTTTTCTCCATCCCAGCATCACCCTGCTAGAGTCAGGCATGAGGAACTTGAAGAGAAAACATACGCTGCTCCTGGCACTGCTGATGCCTTGCATCCCAGCCAGGCCTCCCAAGCTTTACAGAAGCTCAACTGGATGCAGCAGGATCCCAGCAAGAAGGGAAATTAATCCCTTAAACACCAGAACTACCCACGCTGGTTTGTGCAGAAAGAAAACACGGTAATCCCTTTCTGACAGGAAGGTCCCGTTTCACCGCATCCTGAGTTAGACAAACGTGCACACTGAGTGGCTACAAAGCAAGAAGAAAAGGGAAAGAAGAGAGACAGCTGAAATTCTTTTCCCTCCTTTTCTATCACTGTTCTTCACTTTCCCAGTCTCTTCATAAAGGGAGACAAAGGAAAGGAAAGTCTAGCTGTTTATCCACTGTTATCCATACAGTGGATAGAAGAGTCCCAATTTCCTCGTGTTATTACGTCACATGGCCCCCATTCCTCATCTTAAGGAGGTTACTCATCGGTAAATAGTGAATGTTTCTCCAAGTAAAACCCATGGTTCAAGACAAACAGAAGCAACACAAGCCCTGCCTACAGCATCCGACCCTGAAAGACTAAATCCCACTTCAGAAAGAGAATCCCACTTCCTCATTAATGTTTATAAATATGGAAAGGGTGACTGTCATGAGGATGGAGCCAGGCTCCGCTCACTGGCATCCAATGATAGGACAAGGGGAAATGGATGTAAGCTGGAACATAAGAGGTTCCACTTAAACATGAGGAAGAACTTCTTCCCAGTAAGGGTGACAGAACACTGGAACAGGCTGCCCAGGGAGGTTGTGGAGTCTCCTTCTCTGGAGATGTTCAAAACCTGCCTGGACGCGTTCTTGTGTGATCTGATCTAGGTGGTCCTGCTCCGGCAGGGGGATTGGACTAGATGATCCTTTGAGGTCCCTTCCAATCCCTGACATTCTGTGATTCTGTGTGATTCAGTGTCACATCACTAAATACGCAGGCAGCCATGAGCAGTACAGCGCTCTGCGCAGCGATGAAAGGGCTAAGAGTAAAAACAACACTTACAATATGAGTAAAAAAAGCTTACAAGGATATGAAATGCAAGAATAATTTTACCTTTCTACAGCTCTACTATGATAGATACCGGAATATCGCGTTCAGTTCTGTCACTGCCCATTTTGCAAAGGATGTTATAAGCAGTAAGTGCATGACACACCAAGATTTGAAGGCTACAGGAAGCGCCTTACTGTGAGATGGTTTTTTTTTCAGCTCAGGCTATTTGTCCTACTTGATTAAAACCTCTAAACACCACCTCTGCCAGGAAAAAAACAGCAATATTAAAGTGTTATTTAATCTGGTACGGAAGCTCACATAATAAACTATGACAAGAAACTGGAAAAATATAAATGTAAGAAAGATGTTTTTATACTTTTTTCCAATAGTTGGGGAAATCAACTCCTGAATTTATCAAAAAGTGGTGGAATCTCAAACTTTTCCTACCTTCAAGAAGCAGCTGCACGCATTTCCTGAAGTTATGCCCTGACAAACAAATAGCGAACTCGAAACACAGTAACCATATGGAACTTGAACATTTCACAGTATACAGTAAAATGAATTACACAAGCCAAAGGTCTTGGACTTTTTTTTGTTACCTCCTATAACCCAAGCTACATTCATTTCAGAGGTTTCATACGTCAAATACTGAGCAAAACAGGCCAAGGAAAATGGCTCAGATGAATACCACGAAAGCTCTCGGGATTGCGTGGCCTCTGGCAGTTACCCCTGTCCTCTAGATTTCCGCCTGTTAGTCGTCCTTTTCTACTCATATTTTTGACAGAAGCTAAAAAAAATAAACTATTTGTTTCTGAAGCTCAACACCAGCATCAAGTCTGAAATGTTTACTAGTCAGTCTGGTTGTTCGGTCCTATCAAATTATTTAACTCACATTCTACTCACTGAAATGATTTTTGGCCCATCAGTCTGCTCTTGAGAAATAAACCTTTCCCCTCCAGCAATCTTAACACTTCAAATTCGCATCCATCTCACATTTTCCCAACGTAAGCATTTTCAAAAGTCTTCAGAACTTGAAGGTCTTAAATTCTGTGGCTCTCGCTGCGCACTACACATCAACACAAGCACTTCAGAAGCGTGGCATTTTTCCATCCAACAATTCATATATTGACAACAACATGGGCATCCACAGAACTTACCTCTTTTTCAGTATCCCTGGATATACAGGTCCACTGGTTTTCTTTCACACTGTATGCCCAGAAGTCAGCCAGATCCTGAGTTCCGTCCCAGCCACCAAACAAATAAACAGTTTCTATTAAAAAAAAGGAAGAATATGTCAATTTTAAGAAGACAATGCCGTTAAATCAGCTAATACCTACAAAACATCTGTGACAGACAGACAATCAGAAGGGAAACCAAATTACTTAAAGCACTGCTCCTTTTTCAATGGGACCAGTCATCAGGATAAAGAAACGCAGTTTGGTTTAGTAATGAAAATTTTTAGGATTGATAGACAGACAGTTCTCAAGGAGACATTTTCTATTTCTATATATATGTAAGAGGTAATCAAATCCCCAGACTTCTGATTAAAATTCAAGAAAGACAAATAAAAATTTTTAACACTTTGGATGCTGTGCACTTTAGTCTATCGATGACATCTCAGCCTGCACCCCATTTGGTGCAAGATGTATAGATTAGAAGGATTCTGAGACAGCAGCAGCAAAGCTTTTCTGCTTAGTCTATTCCTTTACACAGGAAAATTTATTTCCATTATTAAATCCTCTTCAAGGGAAGTTCTTGCATAAAGTAACTTACCTGACACCGCAAAAGCAAGTAAGTAGAAGAGTTAGGTCAGTGTTTCAGGCCCGTCTTTAGAGCCTGCTACCTGAAACCCACAACTGCTCCATGAACACCAAGGTCAAAAGGCTTCTCAGACTTGATGTAAAACTAGATGAAGCCTCTGAACACGGGACGGATTTAAGGAAGAAGTCTCTGTTCTGACACAGAGAGATAACTAAGCTGCTCCCGTTACAGAAACATCGCTATCTGGTCTCAAGTGCCAAAAATACTTCTTTTTTAGACTGCATTAAAACAAAACACAAAGTCAAGTCCAAGAAGAACAAGCCACAGAAGACTTGTAGAGCTTTGAAAAACTCCTTTAAAATCCACAAACCAGTTCTATTATGAAAGCAATGGCCAATTTTTAATCCAACACCAATTAAAGAGCAGAGTTAGAAGTGCGATTATAAAATGGGAATAGTACCTGACCCTTACCTACCATCAGGATAGTGGTCATCACCATGGAAAGGTTACCCTGGTTCATTAACTTTAATTACCCTTCCTCCTGGACTCAGGGCTCCCAGTGTTCCCTGCAAAGAGCAGGTCCCTTTGTGCACATAAATTCTCACAGCTCACAAAACCCACATTACCACAACAGCTTCATTGATAGCCGAGAAAAATAAAAGATTTGGCACCAGTGAAGTATCCTACTGGGGCCTTGCCAAAACGTCATGCCTGCCTGTAAAGGCTTTGTTGTCTCTGATGAAATTTAATAGCAAACCTGAATGAATCTGATGAAAACTCAGATTTTGGAAGTTACCTAAATCAAGCTGGCAGAATTAAATGGCATGTAAGGACTGAAAGAGGGGCACAATCATACAGAGCAAACCGTGAGCATCCCCAGAGTCCGAGAGCAACCGTGATAACGCAGGAGTACACGAACAGTGTGCCAAACTTATTTTTCATCTTGATTTAAAACTGCAGCTCAGATTAAAGAAAGGCTCCATCACTGTCTAGACTCAGAATGACTATCATTTTTTAGTCTTATGGCTTGTTACAGAACTATACACATATTTTTATAGGAAGTTTCTGTATTTTTAAAGGAATATTTCTTAATGCATAAATGCATCTGCCGCTGGTAATGTCAAAAAAATAAGTTTTCATAGTTCTTCTCAAGTTTGCAACTTTTCTCCTATGGTATAAGGAAAAATTAGTAGTTTGGTTGAGGGGATTGTTTGGTTTTGTGGAGTTTTGTTGTTTGTTTGCTTTTTCAAATCAGACTTCACTCTGTTCCCCAACCAGTATCACACCTTCTGCTCTATTTGTCAATTCAGATTTTGTGAGGAGGGTTAGTTTTCCACCATGTGTGCAGAGATCCAACCATAGAATCATAGAATGATTTGAGTTGGAAGGGACCTCAAAGATCATCTAGTTCCAACCCCCCTGCCATGGGCAGGGAAACCCTCCACTACACCAGGTTGCTCAAAGCCTCATCCAACCTGGCCTTGAACACTTCCAGGGATGGGGCATATACAACTTCTCTGGGCAACCTGGTCCACTGCCTCACCACCCTCACAGTGAAAAATTTCTTCCTTAGATCTAATCTAAGTCTCCCCTCTTTCAGTTTAAAGCCATTGCCCCTTGTCCTGTCACTACATCCCCTTGGAAAAAGTCCCTCTCCAGCTTTCCTGTAGGCCCCCTTTAAGTACTGGAAGGCTGCTAGAAGATCACCCCGGAGCCTTCTCTTCTCCAGGCTGCACAGCCCCAACTCTCTCAGCCTGTCTTCATAGCAAAGGTGCTCCAGCCCTCAAATCATCTTCATGGCCTCCTCTGGACCCAGCCCAGCAGCTCCATGTCCTTCTTGTGCTGGGGACTCCAGAGCTGAACGCAGTATTCCAGATGGGGTCTCATGAGAGCAGAGTAGAATCATAGAATCATAGAATGGTTAGGGCTGGAAGGGACCTTCAAAGGTCATCTAGTCCAACCCCCCTGCAAGGAACAGGGATATCTCCAACTAGATCAGGTTGCTCAGGGCCTCATCCAACCGGGCCTTGAACGTCTCCAGGGATGGAGCATCCACCACCTCTCTGGGCAACCTGTTCCAGTGTTCTACAACTCTCATGGTAAAAAATTTTTTCCTAATATCCAACCTGAATCTACCTCCCTCTATTTTAAAACCATTACCCCCTGTCCTATCACAACTGGCCCTCCTGAACAGCCTCTCCCCATCTTTCTTGTAGGCCCCCTTGAGGTACTGGAAGACCGCTATAAGGTCACCCCGGAGCCTCCTCTTCTCCAGGCTGAACAGCCCCAACTCTTTCAGCCTGTCCTCATAGGAAAGGTGCTCCAGCCCTCTTATCATCTTCGTGGCCCTCCTCTGGACCCTCTCCAACTGGTCCATGTCCTTCTTGTGTTGGGGACTCCAGAACTGGACGCAATACTCCAAGTGAGGTCTCACGAGGGCAGAGTAGAGGGGGAGAATCACCTCCCTTAACCTGCTGGCCACGCTCCTCTTGATGCAGCCCAGGACGCGGTTGGCCTTCTGGGCCGCAAGAGCACATTGCCGGCTCATATTGAGCTTCTCGTCCACCAGTACTCCCAAGTCCTTCTCCTCAGGGCTGCTCTCGATCCATTCTCCGCCCAGTCTGTATTTGTGCCTGGGATTGCCATGACCCAGATGTAGGACCTTGCACTTGGCCTGGTTAAACTTCATGAGGTTGGTACGGGCCCACCTCTCCAGCCTGTCGAGGTCCCTCTGGATGGCATCCCTTCCCTCCAGCGTGTCCACAACACCACACAACTTGGTGTCATCTGCAAACTTGCTGAGGGTGCACACCCAGGACACACGTCTGGCATTCCCAGGCATTGCCACCTAAACTACATACCAGCAAATACTCAAAGAGGAGGATAGACACGGGGAAGAGACCACAGACTTCCAGGCAGTGGGAGTGGGGAAGCTTGAATCGAGCATAGCAGCCTCAAATCCATACAACTATTTCTACTTTAGTAGCACCAGGCAACTCAAGATGTAAGCAGGGCATCTTGCTCTGACAGAGGGAAGGATTCTTCCTTTGTATCTGAGCAATACATAACGCAGCAGAATTGATGCTGCTTTATTAAAGCAAGCCTCTAGTCTGCTTTAGGGACAGAGCAGAAGAATTTTCAAACCTACCTGCAAGGCAACAAGAAAAACATGGAAAGCAGTTACAGTTACCCAAAGCTTTTACCAGCTACATTTAGGGAATCAAATTTCTCCTCCAGCATTTTAACCTCATCTCCTCCGCGTTTATTTTTGAATATAAATTCAACACTTTGAATTAAGTATGTTCTGTGAATATTTCTAAACTGCTTGCTCAGTCAAAAAATGTTTCTATAATGTCTGAATTCTTTTCTTCCCTTACTCTCTGGAAGACTAGAAGGTGCCAGAGCACTCCTCAAATTATTAGAGAACATACATTCCCAAAAATAAATGTATTTCCTGTCAACATCATCCTTAAGTTCTGTTTTTCAGAAAAGTATGCAAAGCAGCCTTCTCCAATCCCTGTCAAATACCAAGAATCCAGGGATAGTTTCAGTCTAGGTTCATTTATGTTCTCCAAGTCAGCTTTTCTAACTTCTGCTAACTCCAGCTGATAAAAGATGCTTGGTATGCCTGAGCATCCTTGATCTTACCTTCTGATAAACAGGTACAATGAGTACATCCCAATCCTAGTAACATATTTAACTAAACACTAGTCAAATGGCATTTCCGTGTCTCTGCTAGAGCAGTTTTCCATAGAATATGCAAGAATTACACACCTAAAACACCTCTGCAAGTCATCTGGTCCATCAGTCATCTCCCAAACCCCTCACAGTAGTGCTAACTTCAGCAACAGACCACGCTGCACAAGGAATTATTCAGTTACACTCTTAATATCTCCAAAGATGGATATTTCGGACTGTCTGGACCCCTGGCTCCAATGACTGATCATCTTCATTACAATTATTTTTTTCCTAAAATCTAGCTGGAATTTCCCTTTCTGCAATGTGTCCTTTGCCCTTCGTCCTACACCTCTGCACCAAATGGCTATCTTCTCCATGCTCTTCCACCAGCTAGTTGAAGACAGCTCTAAGATCCTCCCATGAGCTTTCTCTTCTGCAAGCAGAACAAAACCAGCTCCCTAAGCAACTGCTCATACATGATGATCTCCAGCCCTTCACTGGGCTCACTATCAGATTGTCACCATCCTTACTGTACCAGAGAGCCCAAACTGGGCACAGTACTCCAGATGTGGTCTCAAGTACCAAATAGAGGAACACCATCATTCCTCAACCTGCTGGCTGTACTTCTGCTCATACAGCCTAGCAGGAGGTTGGCCTTCATCACCACAAGACCAAACTGCTGATGCACATTCAGCTGTCTACCACCTTGCAAATCTTCCTTCCGTGCAGTCAGTCCCCAGTTTATGCTATTACACACAGCTGTTACATCCCAGGTTCAGGACTCTGCATTTCTCTTGGCTGAACCTCACAAGGCTCTCCTTGCAGGCTGTCTGGGTCCCTTTGACTCACAGCCCAATTCTCTAGTTCATCAGCCACTGTCCTTCAAATCTGCTACCACCTCAAACTTGCTAAGAGTGTATCTGAGAATCAGTGTCCCTAGAAATAAGAAGGACTCATCTCAGAAGTTAAAAAAAATCTAGGCATAGAATCATAGAATGGTTAGGGCTGGAAGGGACCTTCAAAGGTCATCTAGTCCAACCCCCCTGCAAGGAACAGGGATATCTCCAACTAGATCAGGTTGCTCAGGGCCTTGTCCAACCTGGCCTTGAACGTCTCCAGGGATGGAGCATCCACCACCTCTCTGGGCAACCTGTTCCAGTGTTCTACAACTCTCATGGTAAAAAATTTTTTCCTATTATCCAACCTGAACCTACCTCCCTCTATTTTAAAACCATTACCCCTTGTCCTATCATAACTGGCCCTCCTGAACAGCCTCTCCCCATCTTTCCTGTAGGCCCCCTTGAGGTACTGGAAGACCGCTATAAGGTCACCCCGGAGCCTCCTCTTCTCCAGGCTGAACAGCCCCAACTCTTTCAGCCTGTCCTCATAGGAAAGGTGCTCCAGCCCTCTGATCATCTTTGTGGCCCTCCTCTGGACCCTCTCCAACTGGTCCATGTCCTTCTTATGTTGGGGACTCCAGAACTGGACGCAGTACTCCAAGTGAGGTCTCACGAGGGCAGAGTAGAGGGGGAGAATCACCTCCCTCGACCTGCTGGCCACGCTCCTCTTGATGCGGCCCAGGACGCGGTTGGCATAAGACATCTCAAAAGCCTTCTATGAAAGAACATCACTTCCCTACATAGCAACCATGGATTTAGTTATCTGCAAGCAGCACTGCCTGCTTTGTAAGGAGCAGTTCGAGCACAACCATAAAGCCAGACCTTAAACTTTCTTGAAGTGTCACACCACCCAGTTTCTGAATGACAGTTCAGTGTAGACAGTGGCTGGATGTGAGTCTTTTCAGGCTAGGGCTGGTCTGGATAGGCATACAGTCTTCCTCTCAAATGTGAAAGCACCATGAAATTGAGAAACCTCCCGGATTCAGCAGCTGTTTGCGTTTCAGAGCTTAGAAGCCATCTGTGTTTTGTTTCAGAGATCTCTTCATCTTGTACAGAAGCCCTGTCTTTAAATATCTTATGGATAGCAGTGTTTTCCTCAGGCAAAACAGCATCCTTCTGCATGTCTGCGGCTCTCACTTCATCTTTTTCATCTTTCCATAATGCTTTTGAGCCAGCCTCACTATTTCCACTGTGTTGCCTACAAATACTATGGGCACACTGTGCCCACTGCTCTGAATCTGTAGGTTGGGAACAGTGGGAGATTCATTCTCATTTATTTAATAGAATGAAGTAAGTAGAATTCATTCCTACAAAATGTAAAGCAAAATAATGTACAACCAAAATTAGAGTAGCTTCACTTCGGTGAGTGAATAGGGTTAACACACCAATAAAGACCATTCCACTTATATTTTCCTCCAAAAAATGGTCTCATTTGCCAAAGAGAAGAGAAATGCAGACAAAAAAAAAAAAATCACCCTGGTTGCTTAGCTATTATTTCTAAAAAGATCATCAGAAAACTTCAGAAGGCTTTATCCAAATTAAATAAAAGACAAATGTTTAAACAAACAGGATATATCACAAAAGATTCCTTTTTTTAATAGAAATTTTCTATATAGTCTATAATACTGTTACCAAAATAAATTATACTGCTTTATGGACTACACTGTTGCTCACATAGAAATGTGCCTATCCTGTAAGAGCAGAGGAGAACAATCCCACTTTAACTATGGAATTACAAACCAAATCTCCAAAAGACAGTACATACACTCCTCTAAAGCACAGACGTTATTCCTTAAAACTTGAATTTGGCAATTCACTTACCCATTCCCACTTCTTTCCAGAACAAGCATTGGTATTTCAAAACCCATGTCATATCTGAATTATAAAAAGGCCTGAGAGGTCATAACCAAAGTTATGTGAATCAAGGTACCAGTGCCAGGTGCCTGCATCCTTGTCCAAAACGCATCTGGAAACACGGTGGGATACACAAGCCTGCATTTTCCTGCTTGAATATTTCACCACAGCCTTCAAAAACAGCAGTAAAGCTCTGCAGGACTGACGCAGCGCATTTAACATGGTACCTTCTTGGGTAATTTTGGGGTAACTTCTGGTATTTTGGGGATACTTTTGTTTCAATCTGCGCACCTGGGTTGTGACTACCCAAATACTTTCCCTTCCTTGTAGAAAAGTGCAGAAAACTCTCCAGCCTCCCATATGGAGAGCTACACAAGACATGCACCTTGCAGGAAAAAGCAGAAATAACGTAAGCTGCCTGTTTTCATTTACAGTCTAAAGCTTTGAAGTACGTAACAGTGGCTTCCAACTATAACCAGGATTGCCTCTTCATAAATGTCTCTGCATATGCATCCTAAAAACAACTTCCTAATTAAGCCATCCAGAGTCATTCCAGTCTGAGCATTAATATGATTAAAAGCATGGAAGACATTGCAAAAATCAGCAACTCCCAATTTTTTTTTTTTTTATATAGGAAGATAATCAGGCTGCATTCTCAGTTCTGTCTCCCAAAACGCCTACACTGTCATCTCAAACTGTGTTAAGCGTTTTTCAAAGCACGAAGAACACTGAACTTGTTCTCAGACAGCTGCAACAGGTATTAAGAGCATGAACATCAGATGGAGAAGAGCTACAGCACTGCCTGGGGTTTGCATGGCACAGTTTCCGTAGCAGGGGGCTACAGGGGTGGCTTCTGTGAGAAGCTGCAAGAAGCTTCCCCTACGTCCGACAGCACCAACACCAGCTGGCTCCAAGACAGACCTGCTGGTGGCCAAGGCCGAGCCCATCAGCAATGGCGGCAGCACCTCTGGAATAACATAGTTAAGAAGGGGAAGAAGTTACTGTGCAATAGAAACTGCAGCCGGAGAGAGGAGTGAGAATATGTGAGAGAAACAGCTCTGCAGACACCAAGGTCAGGGAAGAAGGAGGGGGAGGAGGTGCTCCAGGTGCTGGAGCAGAGATTCCCTAGAAGCTTGTGGTGAAGACCATGGTGAGGCAGGCTGTCCTTCTGCAGCCCATGGAGGCCCACGGTGGAGCGGATATCCACCTGCACCTATGGAGGACCCCACACCTGAGCAGGTGGATGTCCAAAGGAGGCTGTGACTCTGAGAAGCCCACAGTGGAGCAGGCTCCTGGAAGGAACTTTGGCCCCATGGAGAGAGCAGCCCACGCTGGAGCAGGTTTACTGGCAGGACCCACTGTTCGTGAAGAACTGCAGCCCGTGGGAAGGATTCACGTTGGAGAAGTTCATGGGGGACTGTCTCCTGTGGGAGGGACCCCACACTGGATCAGGAGAAGACTGTGAGGAGTCCTCCCCCTGAGGAGGAAGGAGCAGCAGAAAGAACATGTGATGAACTGACTGCAACCCCCATTCCCCGTCCCCCTGCACCGGTCTGGGGGAGGAGGTAGAGAAATTGGGAGTAAAGTTAAACCTGGGAAGCAGTGAGGGCTGGGGGGAATGTTTTTTCAGATTTAGGTTTTATTTCTCATTATTCTACTCTGATTTAAGTGGAAATAAATTGAATTAATTTTCCCCAAATCGAATCTGTTTTGCCCATGACTAATTCCTGAGCGATCTCTCCCTGCCCTTGTCTCGACCCACGAGCCTTTCATTGTATTTTCTCTCCTCTGTCCAGCTGAGCAGGGCAGTGACAGAGCGGCTTTGGTGGGCACCTGATGTCCAGCCAGGGTCAACCCACCACAAGCGTAAAAGTGACTGGTTGCCAGCAGAGATAGAACCATAGAATGGTTTGGGCTGGAAGGGACCTCAAAGATCATCTAGTTCCAACCCCCCTGCCATAGGCAGGGACACTCTCCACTACACCAGGTTGCCCAAAGCCTCATCCAACCTGGCCTTGAACACTTCCAGGGATGGGGTGTCTACAATGCAGTCGAGATGCTGGAATCTACATCTGCAGTCTAGATGCTGGAATTGTGCTTCCAGTTACTTTCAGCCTACACTAATTGGAAGATAAAACACGCTAAAAGGCAGAACCTCAGAACCTCCTTATACTATTTCCTCGTGATTTCAGTTTTTTACTTCATTTCCAAAAGACTGAAATTGAATAAAATATTCATTTTTTAAAAAGGACCTCACCCCTCTAATGAGGAGTGCAAAGTCAGCTTATTTTAATTCAGTTGCCAAAGACTTCTGAAAAAAAACAACTCAACAAGCATGTGGGTAAGGAAGGGAGGATATCTTTCAGGGAAAGACTAAGCCACTGCTCCTTTTTCCATTAATGCTAGATTTGCTCAAGTTTAGCCAGGGAGCTTTATAGCTCTAGTCTGTAAAATACGTCCCGACACAACTGGCTGAATTCCAACAGTCCCATTAAACACTACCTATATTCAAAAGGATATCCCAAGCAAACAGCAACAGTTGGTTTTAATAACAGCACCAAGAACTTCCCTTGGCCTGTTCATGAGCCAAATTACATAGCAGAACTGATAATCTCAAAAACATTTATGTTTTTACAAGCCTCAGCATGCCTGGAAGCAAAACTAAGGACAATTTCCCAAATATCTCACAGAGAAGCTTTCTGAAAGTATCTCATCACCACTGGATAGAGCTGCAGCAAGGATGGACTAGCATGACAGAGGGAGATTCAGTTCTCCCATGCTGGGACTCTACCTCTGCAGGTGCTCTCCAGCCAGTTTCGTGCAAGAAAAAAAAAGGGAACTCGACTTTTTTTACTGTCTTGTTAAAACATAGTGAACACTTCAGTCAAAGGCAGAGATAACAAGCTTCCTAGGACTTCAGGAAACCAACAGGCATGGAAATGAAGACTCACGCTACCATGAATGTATTATTTTCAGGAGGTGTAAAGGACTAGCATTTCCAAGTCGACAAGCTTCGTGTTTCTTCGCCGCGTTTGTGAAAGTCACTGTCTACTTATTGGCCAAGGCCACTAGGGAGCGTTCACAGCTCCTCTTGTAGGCAAACACCAGCAACCCCCCAGCAGCAGCTCGTTCTAACGAATCTCAAAACCTCTTCAACAACAACAAAAAGGTAGTTTGCTTTCATATACAAAATAACTCGAGTGCTTCCTCCAGAGCAGTAACTACACGTTGAGTAAAAGCCAAAGACTGCAGCTACTGCTGCATTTTTTGCTTGTTCACTATGACTTGGCAAATTACTCTGGAAGGTACTAACTGTCCTGTCACATGCTTCCGTCCCCGTCCCTATGATCACGACGGATACAGCCGTGGTAATTTTGTGCCAACTGCCTCAATGCCACCCCATGCTCCTCTCTGCTACTCGTACCTCAATCTTGTTTCTCCTTTCCTAAGAACGACCTTTTTGCTCACACAAATCATTTACTTAGCAAAGATGCAGGCAGATGCATTCTTATTTTAGCAAGGAATGACGTACCACACAAATTTGATTAAATAAAAGCAAAGCAAACAAAAGATACAGAAAATCATAGAGTCCAACAATCATCCGAACTTATGTCCCCTCCTTTCTTTTCTCTGCAGGCTCTCTGAAACAGAGGCTGAATCATTCTTTAAACTAATGAAAGAAATATTTTTGTAAAAAAAGTCTAACAAATTAAATTTAACAGGAGTTTTTTGCACACTATGGAAGTCAGAAGCCACTCTAACCAAAATACAAGGAACATTTCAACACATCAAATCTATTGCTTGAGCACTGTTCCAAAGAGCATAGTATGTAGCAGATAAGGGAAATTATCATCCCTAATTTCTCTCCTCTTGTTTAAACTCCTGTTCAAAAAGGGTAGGAGGGACAAAAAATTAAAAACAATTGTTCTTGGTTTCTTAGTTTTGACAAGACAACAATTAAGGGGTAAGAGAGAACTAACAGGGAAGAAGCAGGGCAGAAAGGCAGTTGGAGTATAGTTCCAAAGAGAAAGCAGAGTATTTAATCCAACTATCAGAAAGCACAATTTTTTTCCTCAAAACCTGAAGTTAAGACAGTCTCTGAAGAAAAACATATTTGCATATTCATCTGAAAAATATCAGATTAAATAATTAAGTTAGTCAAGAAATTTAGCAACTACTCACCTGTCTGAACATCTATAACCATCTGATGGCCACCTCTCATCCCTGGTCGGCTGTCTTCCCCATCCCCTTCAAAAAAAAGCAAGGGAAGAGTTTTCTGTTGTAAGATTTTTAAACCAAAGAAAGATACAACCCCACGTATGGCCTAAACAGCATACAGAAGCAGAGCAACTAAGTAACTCAGTGTTCTTTAAACATCAGCACGTCCTTCCCAAGTAGTATTCTTCCGTGCAGTTTTATGCTGAATTATTTGGTGACTGATAGTACAGATACCTTAAGTGAACACGGAACTCTACTGCAACCCTGAGAGCCTTAGAACAAAGCTTGAGGGTTCCTGAAGCACACGTGTCCACACAAACGAGGTGTGAGCTTTGGAGCTCTCCAATGGTGGGGACACGTACAACCTTTTGCTCCCCTTCCATCTCTTCCCACCTGACAGCTGCCTGAGGGCTGAGCAGTGAGAACATACTCAAATGAAAGGGCAATGTACCCAAGGGATGGAAGCAAAGAGGTAATGGTACAGATATAGCATAGCTAGATTCGCACAAATTACTTATTCTCACATATAAAGGAATTCCAACTGTCCAATTAAGGCAGCTTTCCAATCACTTTAGATTTCTTCAGCGTTCAGGACAGGTGTCATTTACGGGAAGCAACATGAGAAAGATGACCCACATTCTGCTGGAAGAGAAATCTGCTTGTGTTCATAGCTAACCCTTCCCAAGAGGTTTGGGTACGGTGCTCCACGTTTGGCAGTTGTCACCTTGAATCCTACAATTGTTGCATGACAGTGACTTTTGTGCTTTGCAGTCAAGGCTGCTGCTACAAGTCTCCTCTCAAGGCAGAAGTTAAGGGAAAAAGATTCTGCGGTTTAGATTTAACAGACCAAGACTTCAAAATCTGCATCTCAAATTTCAAATGCTCCTTGTTAAGATAATGCATTTATTTGCCACTCTTTGCCATACGTTTAAGTTGACTCCATAAGTTAAATCCAGTCACACGGGTAACCGCCCCAATGCCTAATCTACACTCCAAAATTTGTT
Organism: Tauraco erythrolophus; assembly: GCF_009769465.1. Classification (NCBI taxonomy): domain Eukaryota; kingdom Metazoa; phylum Chordata; class Aves; order Musophagiformes; family Musophagidae; genus Tauraco; species Tauraco erythrolophus. Next base: position 3,840,712 of record NC_141468.1, read on the forward strand.
TCTGAACTTATTAGCTATCCTTGAAGTTACAGCTAGTGTTCCGTCCTCAACCAGAAACCAGGTTGCATTTCACTGACTTTGCAGACAAATGCCAAGTTTTCCATGGACAAAACCATTCCCTAGAACAACTATCTTAGAGGAAGTTTGCTTTCATCATTTTCTTGCTCTGTGTCCTCAAAGGAACAAGACAGAACTGGCAGTACATGGGTTATATCTTAAGAAATGTCCTTACCTTTGGTGCTTTTGGGGATGATCTGCCCCCAGCGAGGTTTGTATTCTTGTTGACTGATATACTGATTGAATAAGCCATCTGCAAAACAAAAATTTTACTGTAGAAAACGTTTATACTTCCATTAAAGCAAAATCACTTTCAACGTAGGTAACTTCAACCTAACTCCATCCAGTATGCTACTCCAAAGCCTTCATTTTAAGTAAATTCCCTACATGTGTCAGTTAGTTTGTTAAACTTGTTAATGAATAAATGTGTAAGCACTAAAATAAAAAGAATACTCATTACTAGATCAATCAAGAACTACCCAGTTTGCCTGCCAGGTCATGCCAATTGTCTATAAATCTCCAGTGTGGTGTATTTAATTAAGATACAATCCCTCCCCCTTATTTAAGCGAAAGGAAAGTTGCCAGAGCCTGTAAAATTCAACCATTTCAGTACACGTTAAGTTAAAACTGGGTCAGGCACCATCTCTGGAGCTTCATCTAAGAAGAAAAGGGAAGAAAAGCAGATTGTTTAAAAGCTACGATATGGGACAACGAAGCACTGGATGAAAAACAAAATAATAGTTTACATTCTCTTCAAGAGTTAAGCAAGAAAAGAAACAGAAGACGCATTAGGTAACTGGTCAGATATGCCAACTGCAGCATTTCTGTAAGAAGCATTAACTCCAGCACTATCCAAGCTCCCCTTGTGCCTTCCTCTCTCCCTCTGTACACCTACCACATGTCACCTCTTCAGCGTCGAGAGGTCAGTTCCTAATTCTGGTTACATGTTATCAGCCTATCACACACGGTAATTTTTTGAAAAGGAGATTCATAACACCTACGCTCTCCTAGAACGCTCTTCAGTCTGGGAAGGACCTCGCAAGCGTTCAGCAAACTTGTTGGTATTGCTGTTCAAACATCTAAAAACCCACCTTCCTTACCTTGTGCAGGCACCACAAACTATTAGGCTGCTAATGGTTAGTCTCTTGACCACTGCTCACCTGGCTATATCCCACCCATCACCACACCATTTCAAGACACAAGCTCCTTGTGACAAGCGGTTGTTCTGCATTTCATAGAATCCTAGAATGGTTTGGGTTGGAAAGGACCTCAAAGATCATCTAGTTCCAACCCCCCTGCCATGGGCAGGGACACCCTCCACTAAACCAGGTTGCCCAAAGCCTCATCCAACCTGGCCTTGAACACTTCCAGGGATGGGGCAGCCACAACTCCTCTGGGCAACCTGTTCCAGTGCCTCACCACCCTCTCAGTGAAAAATTTCTTCCTTAGATCTAATCTAAATCTGCCCTCTTTCAGTTTAAATCCATTTCTCCTTGTCCTGTCACTACACACCCTTGTAAAAAGTCCCTCCCCAGCTTTCTTGTAGGCCCCCTTTAAGTACTGGAAGGCTGCTAGAAGATCACCCCAGAGCCTTCTCTTCTCCAGACTGAACAGTCCCAGCTCTTAGCCTGTGTTCAGTTATGCACTACCTGAAAAAAAATCGGGAGTTCAGACACCCCGTTTACATCACTAGTACAGTGATAAGTACCACAGGCAGACTGAGGACTCGAGTGACAGATTTACATGGTTTTATACTGAAACACTACACTGCACATACACCACTCGGATGTAGGACACATTCGGGGTCATTAATCATGTAACACACAGCAGCTATGGTCTTTGGTAGAATAGTACCTGGCAAACTTGCTCGGGAATTAGTTTTACATTCCCCAGCAGAGAAAGGAAAAACAAAATTACTAAGTTGCATCTAATACTTTTTACTTCTTCCAGCCCCAGTAATCGTGACTTTGAGGTAAGAATTTAACAGATCATGAAAGCCTGCATTTATTTATAGAAAATCCCTTGGTAGGCATACAAACAAAAAAGAACAATCCTTACTGCACACATCCCTATTTATTTACAAAAAGGTAAAAACCTTTGTTAAGCATGATACAACATTCAAAGAACATTTTAAAGCATTTTCTGGCATCCCGTAGTTTGTCATGACTGAAATCCAGGTTTTAATTAAAACCCAAGCCAGCAAGTACTTCCCGGGAGAAGATTAATACTCTATTTAGAGACCTCTAATAGGAAAATAAGGGCACTCAAGAGCTCCTGAAAGGTGCTGAATTTGGTCTTAAAATACAAAACTACTTTCAACTTCTATAAAGTCAGCTGTGCAAGTTTTTCAAATGAAACACTCTGTGAAGGCAAGGCAGATTTTACTTTCTCCTGTCCTGGAGCCAAAAACATCAGCTCTCTCCTAGCATGAGGTAATTGAGGAAAGTCAAAAGTTTGCTCAGCATTAGGTAGAAAAGTGGTTTATTTTGGTTTTAAGACTAGAGTTCCTAACTCCCACTTCTTCAGCGTTTACAAAGTTGAGGCAAGACACAAGAGGCTTCAAACTTGAGATTTCATTAATTCTGATTCAGAAAAGCCAACTCCCAACACAACAAATGCGTGCGCTGTAAGAAATCCCACACTGACTCAGGCAGATTTTTCTAGCCACAAACCTAGACAGAAATCCAGCCTTTTGGTTATCGCTAGAGCGTTCGGTCTGCAAGACACAAGGCAAAACCGAATGTATCCCTATGGCAGCCAACAGATAATTGGACATAAATAGCTCCAGAGGATGAATTACACCACATACGATCTGAAAGGGTGATTTAACCTCTCCCCCATGCTCAACACCCACAGGCTGCACTTGTCAAGATATGACGCTCCTTCCCTACTGTGCCTTCAGCCTCTTAATAATGCTTCTTGTCTTCCACGGGACATTGGTTTGGAAATACTCCAGCTTGCTTCCCAGAAATGTTTCTTTCTGCTGGGAGCAGTTCCACATTCGTTCTACTTGCACTGCAAACCAGCAGCAGCTTGTTTTGGAAGCTGAATCACCACCTGTCTGAAACCACCGGGGAAAAAAGAAAGGAGGATTTCTAGGTGGGTTCTGTATCCGATGCCAGACCTAGTCTAACGCACTCCTAACGTTTCTTGCCAGGACAGCACTGCTGACCAAAAGCTCTCCAAAGCTTCTGCAAAGGCACTGAAGATCAGATCTAGGTCTGCTCAGATTTGTCAGCTGATTCCACTAGTGAATCACTAGTTTAAAATAAATCTCAAGTCCTCTGCAGAAAAAAAAGTGTTAAGTGCAAGATTTTAAAGGAAGTCTTTTCCTTCGCCCCAGAAGCCTCTCATAGAATCACAGAATCATCTGGTTGGAAGAGACCCTCAAGATCAAGTCCAACCATTCACCCTGCACTGTCAGAGTCCCTAAACCATGTTCCTCTCATGTCAATGTCCATGTTTACTCTCTAAAATTACAGCCAAAACCGGTACTTTTATTTTGTACTATTTTCAAGTCCTTCGTAGCAAGTTGTGACGCATTTCGGATGTAACAACATGAAGTTCACAGTGGTTTAAGCTTAGTAAATTCTACCTCCTGATAATCAAAGTCTTTATTTTGTCAGTCAATTACCAGTTACCTAGAAAGGATTAGGACAAACATCGCAGATAAAAATATTTAATCTGCTGAGGCCAATCAGGAACAAGGAAAAGTTGTATTAAGTTTCTTTTTTAGACAACATACATGTCTGGAGAGTATTACTAAAATCTATTCACCTCACTGCTGAAAAAACGTCAGAGAGGCATGTAGCCCACAATTTCTGAGTGTTAGGGTTTGGTTTTTTAAGATTTTTCTTGAATCAAAAAAAAATACCAAAACCACCTAAACAGATTGAGGTTATTGTAGTCACAAAAATCCTTCTAAAGAAAAGCTGAAGCAGAAAAAGATGACACCACGTAAAAATCCAACCATTACACAACAATTTCCTCAAGACGTGGGAGCAACAAGGAAATGCAGAAATTTTTTCCAGCCTCAAAGTTGTAACATCTCCTTGCGCTTTCTTCTTAAGAAAAACGGAACAAGGTTTGCTTCAGATCTGCTTCTTCTGCACAAGGCCTATCATCTGCTTTCCATAGGTTTTGGATTCCTACCAAGCCTCTCCCCTCCATACATCCCAGCCCTACAGAGCAGCAAGCCAGTGTCCATACTTTCTCGGAACCAAATCCAAACGTATTTGATGGCAAAATTAAGGTACGTGCGTCTGTCTGGAGTTTCCAGGAGAATACAACCGTTCCTGTGCATCCCGAGTTTTGGGAGACGTTCGAGTCTGCAGGCTGTGCATCACAACTTGTTCGTCGTATGAGGCCGACTTGTCAACAGATAAACACGTCTCACATACTGACACGAGAACTGCCAGAAGGAACACCTCGGTCCCCGGAATACTAATATGAAACCAACGGATCCTCGATCCATTTCAAGCTCCTTTCCATGCCTACAGTAGCTGCGAACAGTTCCACTAAGTAATTTGCACTCTGCATACTCTCTGTAGGAATATTAAGCAGATTTTTTTTCTTCAATAATATAGGCAGTCTGAAAGCTATAGGAATGAGTCCAAATGTGAAGCATTTGAACCAAGTCTGTGAACCAGCTGAGATTTAGGGAACCTTTTATTTTTGAGAGGAAGTCAGGCAGCTGCCAGAGTTTCCATTTGCCCATTTTCTAAGTGTAATGCACAAGTCAAAAGAATCTGCGGGAAAAGCGTGGCTGCCTGCCACCGAGCTCTCAAAAGAAATCATCTGGTGATGTGAGGTGGAAGACAGCGTTCATCATTAGCAATGCAAAAGAACAAGAGTTTAGCTCTGCTAGCACTAATTCTTGACCACCTACTCTTTTTCTACATGACTAAGCCTATGGAAATAGCCTGCAAGAGATGCAGTGCGTTTCACTTCTTAAACACCTACCACTGCAAATATCAGCCTCCAGAGAAGACGTTCCAGGCTGAACTGAGTATGCAGCATCTCACACACCCTCACTGCACTTCTGTTTGTTCCTTTAAGGCAGTGAGCAGGAGGGCAGAAGTTCACATATTCGTGTCCAGAACAGTTCACTCTGAACGATTTCAGGGATAATTTAAGGTTCCGTGTATCTCTTATTAACTCTACACATCAACTACACTACACGGACCGTACACGGGACTAAAGTTAATCTGCTTTTCTTTGAAAAAACAACACAAAGAGGAGCTCAGTCATAAGAACACCCACACCTTGGAAACTAAGCAGCAAGCTATGGAGACTTCACTACAAAGCTGCTGGGAAAGTGAAATGGAAAAACGCTGGGTGCTAACGAGCCTCTTTCAACCAAAGGAGCTTGAGAGAGATGCAGAAGCGAGTAAGGACAGGTGAGTGTGGAGGACCACAGAGAGCAGATGGCAGCAATGCCACAGGAGAACATGTGGAAGGCTGAAAACATCTAGTCTCATCCTACCAAGAAGAATGATCCAGCTGTTAAATATCAGGTACATTCAATACCTTGACTTGACTGTCATCTTATACAACTCTGGTCAAACTATTCCAGCTGCAGTTCCAGGTTTTTTGTGGCTGGCAGAAGAGGTTTGCCCTATCCTCTCCCTCATCGTAGCTCGATCAGCTCCCTGACCTGGTTTGCCATGTGGCAGCACGAGCACCAGTGCCAGCAAGCGAGAGGCCAGGGGACACACTGTCCTGAGTGAGGGCAGGATTGACCCAGTTAGTACAAACCGGTAGTCGTGTCAGCTGAAAGGAAATACGGGATATAGTCTCAGGAGAGAGTGCACTTCCCTCCAAAGGGTGCTGGGAGGCGACAGAGCCTTAAACGGGTACAAAAGCTGAAGACAGCATAAAGAACTGCAGGATGGGGGAAGGAAAGTTAATGTATTCAAAGACAAGCAAAATCATTAAGGATGAGCAACAGAGCAATGGGAGATGCGTACACTGACATTTAACTTCAGCTAGCCAGGTGCTGGATTAAAGGGAAGCAATATAAACACCCTCACGCATATTATTCTGTTTTCTGTGACAAAACTTAATGACGCTACTTGTAGACCCTCCTGCTAAGGTATCCACAGTCTGTTACTAGAAATACTTGTTTCTGTACTTGCTGGAACAAAAAAGGACTCACAAAACAAGCTACAACATATTTCTCCGGCTTGCTTAAGTGATGCTGAGTTCCCCAACCTCTGAAAACGTACACAATTACAAGAATCAGGGAAACAGGATTATTCACATCAAATCTGACAAGAAGCAAGCCTCCATTTGTCAGACAGTACAATACAAGACCTACAGTTTTCTACCAGGAGAGTCCTTTGCCAGCGCATCCACACCTGGAAAAGCCGAACACTGCAGACAGTAACCCCACTCTCAATGAACAAGGGGAAACAGAAGCATCACCTTAGCTCAAGTCCTAGGGGAAAACTGCTGGATAGAATAAATGCAGTATGTTAAATATTAAGTAGTAAAAGAAATCAACATGTTACAGCTCAAAAAACGAGGCCACAAACATTCACTTCATTAATGCCTCAAAACAAAAGTCAATTTTTGAGAGAACTTATTCAGCACATTCTAGACTTCTAGTGAAATTCTATTCAAGAAATAGTTTCTGCTACAGCCTGCAATGAAGTGGAAAGAGGACAGCCTCTAGGCACCGACAAGATTAAGCCATAGCCAAGGCAGGAGACCGATGCATTGGCAAAATCATCACCATCAGCATACAGCACCCCTCTGGCTCTCAGCAGATCCTGCTTCATCCTGGTGGGCTCATCAGCTCCCCCCAGCACTCCTATCTTTGAGAAACACTGCCAAGACAGTTAACAGCCAGCCACAGCTCCCTGCTGCTTTCTCATCCTGCAACCCTCACTCGCCCTTACGATTCCGGAGGAAGCTGCCAGTTGCAAAATGCCCCTGCATTGCAGGAAGCTGTTGATGCTCCCATGCCAGCCAACAACACAACATTGTCTCAGGAGGGCGAGGATGAACGCTGGCAGTTCTCACTCTCAACACTCGTAGCGGCTCAGGGAGCTCAGTGCAGGGCAGAGCTCGGCTGTTTTATCTGTATAGTTGAGAAACCTTGAGCCAAAACCCACAGAAAGCCATCTACCGCGTTTTTTGCAATAAGCTCCTTAACATTCTGCATAGTTGAACAGTTTATTCACAAAAAGATGGTGGATTTTCATTGAAGATTAACTGAATTTTAAAGCTATAATTTCTATCGTATCCTGAGAACCACTTGCAACTTTGGTGGTATAAACCACACTGGTGGAGTCAAGCATCTACCCAAAAGGTATTACAAAATGACTGATCAGCCCAGAATTGGGAAAAAAGGCATCTCTGGTGCCAGACATCCATGCAATTGGTCCACTAAGCCCCTAACTGTACTAGCATGAGATGCAAGCTTCTCTTCTTACGACAGTACAAGCTTCCCAGGAAAAGCAACTGCATATAGCCAACAAGTACTACACTCAGAACCAAGAGCATCTCTGTTTATCACACTGTGATCCAAAACCACTGCACAGGTCCTTGGGAGACAGTTCAGTGCAATAGCCCAATTCTTTTTGCACCCCATTCTATCAAAAGAAAGTACGCATCTCCCCCATTTTAGGAGTTGAGAGCTGTTTACACACAGTGTTCTAAGGTAAAAGTTTCCAAGTTGAAAATTAATAGTAATTACAATGAAAGCAGCTGCCCATGTCCATGTCTCTCACTGTGACTTCTACACAGTTCTTCAAGGGATATTTTCCCCACAGGCAAAGCCAGCATTCTCATTCAAATACAGCTGAGAACTTGTGCTGAAACACCAACTAGGTGGTAAGCTCTAACCAGAAATCATGATATAGATCATCACTGAGAATTCACATGTTTTATGCTCCCCTGCTAATCGTTCCAGTGACTTTTCTGATAGTTAGCCCACCTTCAGCTTGCCAGCCACTTACATGAAGAACTTGTCTTTACCCAGTCCTAAGTGCACCACATTGTCACCTCTGGGAGAACAGGACTTCAAAAGCAGCAGTGATAAAGAGATTTCATGACTGAACTTTTAGCCTTCATCACACACATACAAGTCCAAAAGCTGATAGTTCTCCACGCTAGATACGAAATAGCACATGGACTAGCCAGTTCTGCTACTAAGTGCATTAACATTCAAAGCAGTAACATTTCAATGCAGTATTTTTTAATTAATATACCAGACCTCTCGGATTCTCTTACCATTCACAGCTTTTTCTATCAGTTCTTCACAAGCATCGAAGTCTCCCTTCAGTACCAGTTTGTCATGCAGGTCTGTCAACATAGGGTGCTCCAGAGCAATCTTGGTCTTCTTCTGCAGCGACTCAAAAGCTTCCGTGTAGTTGTGCTGACGAAAATGCTTTAGGCAAAGGCGAATGGCTTCCTGTTCACGGTACTACTGGAACACAAGAAAACCTATGAGACATGTAGATTTTTCATTTACCAGCATTGCTGGAAGCTACCTGTGAACCTGCCTGGAGACAGAAGCAGGCTATCTGACACACGCTGCTCATGAATCACTCACGAGCTTACAGAGGAACGCTGTACCAAAGACGTTACAAGCCGTGCAGGCACTTACTTTCCAATAGTATAGAAATTATACAACTTGGGATCATCCAGTTTAATAAGCATACAAGAGGAGAGCACCCAGCGTCCCAGATCTCTGGAGTCACCATTATTCCCCCCATCTGCTTGGCCCCGCTGTTCGAGGCCTACACGAAGCATAGAGCAGGAAAAAGCCTTTGCTATCAGTGTTACATAATTCGATTGTATGACTCTTATGTAACAAAATAATTTAGAAGAGTAAGTAGGTCACAGCTTTTCTAGAAGCAGAAGAAAAAAAAAAAACCACAACACATGAGAAAAGGAATACTTGCAACGACCACTGCAACGGAAAGGCAGAAGGCAGAGCTGACCCCAAACCCCGTGGCTTAGCGAGGGTTTCAGATCAACAGCACCAAAGATTTATGTGCATGCTGAAGTTTTATTTTCCAAATATTCCCGTGCATCTTGAAGCAGAACCCCTGCTTTCATACGGCAGACGGGCCAAATTTGCCTGTTTCCAACTCAGCTGTGGGAAGGGGTGAGAAAGGCTAGAGAAGCCCACGCTGGGTCAAACATCCAGGCACAGAAATGTTGAGGGAATAGTAAACTCGGAGTAAGAGCTACAGCTTGTGCTGTTAACCTACCAAATCATCCACCCTGTTTTCAAAGCTGCTAACAATATGCGTAAGTAACACAGATTTTTAAGTTGATAAGGAGCAGAACCACTTATTTTAAATAGACTCTTCAAACCTAAATTCTAAGGCATTAAAGAGAAAAGTAACCTCAATTACCATCTTTAACACTGTGGTAAAAAGCAAATGTAACTTCAGCATCTGTAAGACTGATCAAATTACAGACAAGAGATTTTACTCCTAAATGAAAATCACTGCTAAAAGTGAAGTTTACGGTATTTAAATAAACAGAATCTTTCTGAAAACCTGGAACTAACACTAACATTCAACAAAAATTAGTGCTCTCAAAATAATGGCTCTATAGCAAGAATCTCAAACTGAAGCGGCTAAAAAGAAACACGGCCATATGCTGTATTTTTAGTTCTTAATCCATCAGTATTTCACAGCTGCAAATAGCCAGAACTATGCATTTTTAGAAAATCAGTTCCCAGCCCACATGAAAAAGGCCAAGGACATGTACCGATAAAAATGCTAGACTGTGGTAGAGTAATATTAAAGGTAAAACAGGGTTTTACAGCACAACTAGAAAAAAAACCCACTTTTTTTTTCCTAAGAGATACCCAAGACACTGCCTTTAAGCAAATGTTCACCTACATCAGCCAAGGCCAAAACCACATTAGATGCTTTATTGCTCAAAGGGAGCAAGGAAAAGGACGCCTGCACACCAGTAATAACCAGCTTCTGCATTTTCAGCTCCTCTAGTTTAGACAGAAGACGAGATTCGGACTTGGCATATTTCCACTGAGCTCTCTGGACAGAGAGATTGGGCTTACAAACCATGAAATGATTGTTGGTTGCAGGTTGGCCACTTGATGCAGCATAAAAGTTTGTATTTAAGTGACACCATAGCAGCACTTCAGAAGTCAAATGTAAAAACTTTTCTATGCAAAAAGGTACATAAAAAGTATATTAAAGGCTCCTTTTTAGATGCTGTCCTACAGGTTTAAGGAGATGACAATCCAAATAGCTTTGATCTAAAGCTGCAAACAATGCCTATGGTTAAAAACATAATAAGCATGAGACTGAGACATTAACACGGTCAAATACACTAGCAGAACTAAAAATATTTAAGTGTCCATTATCAAAAACAAAAGTGATAGCCATCAACTAACGGCCACTTCTTAGTTAGAATCATAGAATCACTTAGGTTGGAAAAGACCTGTTAAGATGATTAACTCCAACCATAAACATAACACTGACAAATCCACCTAAACCATGTTGCCACATCTACATCTTTTAAATCCCTCCAGGGATGGTGACTTCCCTGGGCAGCCTGTTCCAAGGCTTGAATTAGTTGCTACAGTATGCCCACTCTTGAGTAAAAGCTGGTACGGCTTTCAGGAGGCAGCAGGCTGAGCTGGACAGCAAGGAGAAAGCAGTGGAGAAGGAACTGAGGAGCATGTCTGCTGCTTTGAGTCCACACCTCCACTCCCTTCAGGAAAGGGAGCTTTTGTTGGTTGAAACACATACAATGACAAGGATGGGCAACTTCGGGTGCAACCTTATTCTCATCCGATGTCTCAGGCAGTAAAGAATTATTAGATTTCAAAGCCTTCCAGACTTCCAAGAGCATGCATGAAAACATTCACACCATCTCAAAGAACTGGAAGAAACAGGTCAACCTTTCTGCCGTTCCCCAAATACGGGTCAGTGGATATATCCTCTGGATCCAGTTAAGAGTGGCCTCTCAGGACACAGGGAGAGGAGGACATCAGTGAGACATGTACTCATCACCAAAAACTTGGCAACTGATCCTAGTAGAGCCCAAACGATCATGACTAAGTCTCTGCCTTGTTGCTCTAGGGTTGTAAGCTTTAGAAGAACAATGCTGGCACCCTTGAAGAAGCTGTCACTACATACATGCTGACCATGAAAAGTGTCAATTCCATGAGATAAGATGGAACAAACCAGATGCTGAGATCATTATCATCAGATGGCTCCTGACCAAAAAAATCCCGCAAAAATCAGAGCTTCCCGATTGTGGCAACCGATCAGAAATGCCAGAGACACCACCATGTGCAGAGGCAGCAGAAAGAAGCACAGAAAACTGTCAGCAGCCTCTGTCAACTGGACTATTCAGAACTGGACACCAGTAATCAGCAGACTAATGACCACAGTACCACTTCAGCCAGCTTCCACTGTGACTGTTAGTGCTGGTTTTAAACGCTCCATGAAGAAGTCTGTGATGCTGGTATAAACACATACAAGCCAGATAGCGTGGCCATGAGGTTTCTTTACCATACTGGCAACGCCATAAACTGGTGAGGGAGCCTCAGTGCTACAATGCACAATCTTTATCTCCTTTTAAGTTTTTCCTTCTGAAAGCAGATGTGTGCTGCTCCACTACCCAGTCTTATTCAGCTGGGAAGGATGTCTTCTCTGTAACACAATATGAATTTCATGAATTGTTCCACAAGATCTATGCATAGAAAGTAGCAACAAAATGAATTTTGGTCATCAATGTGCACTTCCCTCCCACAAGAGAGGCATGCGTTGTACTCAATTATTAATACAGTCTACACAAATAATGTTTAGAACCCTTTGAACTTTCTGTCTATCAAAGTGACAAATGATATACATCATCTCATCTCACAGTCCAGTGGCATCAGCTCCCCTCTGATTCAGAGTATCCAGCAAAAAGGCAGTAACAGGGAAATACCAGAAGTGCAAAGAGTTGCAATGGGAAAGACACCAAGGTGGACTCTCTTTAAAACAAGCTCATTTTTATATCCTGTAACAAAAGCTGCACATGTAACCCGCAAAGCTCTAGGATCACACACAGCTCTAAAAAAGGGCTGGTATGGTAAAAGAACGAGTAATCAAAAGGCAAGAAGAGGGAGAAATGGAATCCGGTTTTGTTGAGATTCATCTCCCTTCCAATACAAATACGATTTTACTAATATTGTCTCCTCTGACTCAGTGTTCCCTTCTTTTATGTTTTGCTTGTGATGTCTACCTAGTAAGGCTTTTTTGGTAGTTTCTTTTTTTTTCGTGGTGATGGTGCTGCTTTGGGTTTTTTTGGGGGGTGTTTTGTTGGTTTGGTTTTTTTTAAAGTGCACAAGCAGATACATTTCAAAAAGATTAACTTAAGAGTCAATGTCGGCCATGTGGTTTGAGTTTTAACTATGCATGTTTGTTATTTTAATAGCTGATACTCAAGAAATGAAAAGGTCATGTAATTCCAGTAAGAGAAGTTTCACAAGATTCTGAGACTACAACGTAATCTTCACACAAACAGATATCTAAAATGCAGGCCTACCTTGCTGTACCAGTTGAGGCACGGCTGGACCACATCTGGATCATCAATGCCATTAAGTTCAACATACCAGATACTAAAATTGAAGCTAGGTCCCCAGGACAAGAGTGGAACTGGAGGAGAAAGGAAAAGGAGAAAAAGGATGCATAAACATCAAACAGTCACTGTGTTAGTCTCATCAGGCTATACGTAGTACTATTTCAACAAAATGCTTTTAAAGGTCACACAAAATTCAGTATTTCTGATTTGACATAAGTTCTAGCTCGTTTAAGTAACCTTAGGAGAGTTAAAAAACACGTCATGTTGAGGTTGTCATTTAAAGCAACCTGTGCCAAGCAGCGTTAACACAGCAGATCATTAAAGCAGAAGCTTGTTTTAAGCAAAGGAGCAAAAATACTACCAGTTAAAACAGCTCCAAGAGGCAACGAGCTTTGACATGGATGGGAATCACAAGCATACTCGCGACAGTATTTGCTCCTTATAGTACTTTTTATTTCCACATTTGTCAGCAACAATTATTTCCCCTAATGGTGAAGACAAGAAGCTTGGGTATTTTAAATTTTACAAAATTAGTAACGTCTGCAAGTTGTGGAGGAGGGAGGGAGGGAGGGAGAACTGTCAGTTTCCAATTTAAAAACTGTATCTAATTTTTTTATAATTTTTTTTAAAGCTTAAATCTGTGCAGCTTTTTAGCTAATACTGTTTTATCTGAGTATTGGAATAAACATACCTAAAACATTAAATGACCCAGGAAACACACTGCAGGCTCTCCTCTAAGGCTTCTTTACTACTCAGTGTTAACATCTATGATCTTGCACTGATCTACTGATTAATCTGCAGGTGAAGACTTGGTTTTTTTCCCCAGAAAACTTACATGAACTCTGACTCCTTAAAACTGCACTGAAATCAAGTGGTTTCACTTCAAATGTTTTTGTTTCCTTTTTATTTGACCATAACTTATAAACAGGAAAAGACAGTATTTGAGATGAATGAGTAGTTACCAGCAACAGCACAGAGTCCACTACTTCCTCCCTTCCACAGAAACTCTTTTTGCCACAGAGAAATTGCTTGTTGTCTATCAAGCCACTATAAAATACCACAGAGATTAACTTCTTGAACTAAAGTGTTTCCAACCTACTCCTTGAGGAAATAAAAAAAAAATTGCCTTGAAGTTGTTCCTCAGCTTTTAAAGGTTCTTAAGCATTTACATTTCCAACAAACTAAATCTATTATTTTTTCTGCAATGTGTTTGGGCACAAAGCATATGTTCAAACACCATTTTCTAAATTTTAAAGGGCATGTCTATGAACTTATTGTTAAATTCTTATGACAACTTCTAGGAACAATCATCAGGAGAAGAGACTTTTAGAAAGGATCCAAAGAGACCTTGAATATGCAATTCATAACTGATTTCAATATCCTTAAGCACGCACTTTATACATTACAGCTCTCAAATCATCCTGTTCAAACAGTTTCTTTGCACTTGATTGTTGAGCATACAAAGTGAGATGCTTTCAGAGTAGCTCCTAGTGGGTACATGTTTGTGGAGACAGGAGAGAAGTGAACTGGTCAGGAAAACCAAGTCACCTGTCCTCTGCCCAAGAAACTCCTTTCTTGCTTAGTTTTGTCCTCTGCACAAGACCAGTGCTGCCAATATGGTACTTAACACCATAAAACATTACTACTTTTAAATCCAAGTACCCAGATAAGTTTAATCCTGGGTATCCCACCACCTATCAAAGCAGCAGACTGACAAAACACCACATGTAAGAGTAAGATGTAAAACACCACCGTTGATTTCTTCTCGGACCCAAGCACAGAGGATGACCAAAAGTTAAATTTGGTACGTGCTCAGCTACAAAGAATCAAAATCTATCCATCAGCTTCTTGCACTGAAACACTGAACCAAACCACAGACCACCTCAAATGGACCAAGAGCATAAATTTCCTGATGGTGAACCTAAGGCCAATTTCATAACACTAAGCTTACTGAGTGAAAAAACAAACCTAGGTATTACCACCTTCCCACCTCATTTCAGAAAAAAAAAAAAAAAGCAGAGGTGTCCACCTCTATTTCTTTTCAGCTCTTCTCAGAACTTATACCAACTTCTCCTGGAAAAATTTAACAATTCACCCTCTTATCTTGGCAGTCAGCTACAGCCTAAAAGATATATCAGGATGTGGATAAGAATCCTCGGTAACTATCAAAAAAATGCAAAAAAAAAAAATACAAAAACATTAACTTGCTAACACTTTCCCCCCCACCCCAGGTAACTCAGAGCTTTCAGGAGTCCTGTGCACAAGAAGGAAACAAAATACCAGAAATGGTGATTTAAAAATCAAGCTTTTCATGATGCAATCATCTACTTTAAAGAAAATACAGATGTTAAGTTTTACAGGGGATGCAGTGCTGCACAGGCAGCAAAAACCCAATTTCATCTTTTTAACCTACTCCACAGGAGCAGGAAAAGAAATAAAGCCTATAAGTTGAAACTGCAACGTGATTTCTATTCACTTAGCAAAGATCAAGTGTTCTGCCGGATCATGTCCCCATTTTTGAACCTCTTCCCTGGCTCCCGGACTACACGAAGGAGATGTTTCCCATCCTTTCCTCTGCCCTCTCCTTTTTGAAGCCTCCACAGGTGTGCTTAGATCTTTAGACAAATCTTTCAGAGCAGCCACAATCTAACTTAGATCTGGAAAGAGAGAAGACTTGCGGGAGACCTTCCAGCAGCCTTCCAGTACTTAAAGAGGGCCTACAAGAAAGCTGGAGAGGGACCTTTTCCAAGGGTTTGTAGTGATAGGACAAGGGGTAATGGATTTAAACTGAAAGAGGGTAGGTTTAGATTAGATCTAAGGAAGAAATTCTTCACTGTGAGGGTGGTGAGGCACTGGAACAAGTTGCCCAGAGAAGCTGTGGCTGCCTCATCCCTGGAAGTGTTCGAGGCCAGGTTGGATGAGGTTTTGGACAACCTGGTATAGTGGAGGGTGTCCCTGCCCATGGCAGGGGGGTTGGAACTAGATGATCTTTGAGGTCCCTTCCAACCCAAACCATTCTACGATTCTATGAACAAGGAGACACTACGTGCAGCATGGAAGTTGTGATAGTCACACAAACAGCGATAAGCATCACTTGCCAGTGTGATACACAAATCTCGTTTTTATTTTTGCACAAGGTTTGGAGGTAACAGCAGTCTAGGATGCTGGGTGCGGACACAAGCCCTCCTGGGTCCAACTCTCTCGAACTCCAACACATCTCCCAAGGGCTGGTTTTCATTTGTCCCCCTCTTTCACCCACTTTAGATTTCACACCACAGACTAGGTAGACACAAAACTTCCAGAGCTTCTGCAATAACTGAGAAACACCCTCCTCGAAAACCCAGCGAATATCCTACCCTGCAATACAGCTGCAGAGGCCACATCTTGCACTATCCACTCTGCACTATATTGCTCTTTTCCTCTCATACCTTCGAGGTGGAAATACACTACAATTAAAGGTGTTGAGTCTGAAGCCTAAAGCTACAGTTATTTCTCCAGTTTTCACCATAAAGCCACCTCAGTACGGGTTTTTGCTGCACGTACTACAGCAATCTACCCTGAAACACACATAACTGTTCAAACCAGCTAAGCTGTCACTCCACAGCGAGGTGCCCAGCAAAAGAAAAAAAAAATGATGATAAAAAAATCAATATTCTTTCAACAGAAGCAGAAGGTATTTAGGTCAATTAAACAGTTCTTTATCCACAGAAGGATGATTTTAGGGGATATTTCTCAACAATCGTAAGCTATGTCTAAACAAGGACTGCAAAACCCTGTATACTAGAGAGGACAGTAGCAGAGGAATTAAACCCAGTAGAATAATTTCAAATACTCTCGAGCTAATTTCCATGTCCCTCATCTATAGGCAGTAGGCACACAAACAGCATATGTTTGGAAAAATGGAAGTAAAGATGTAGTTAATACAGGAAACATCCATAAAGAAAGTACTGCTCATTTCTACTACACCAAAGGTTAAAAATCTTGAAGTCTAGTTAGTAACTCTCATGCTACAAACTGGCACAAGAACTACACCCAGCATTTCTTCAACCTCTTTCACAGCAATCAGTCTTTACAACACCTTCTGCTTTCAAGGACACAGCACAAAAAAAAAAATCTCTGCTTGGAGTAAACACAAAAACAGAGTCAGAAACAAAAGCTCACAGGCATTGCAAAGATTATTCTTTGATATTTCGTCCGGATAAATATCTTCTTCCCTCTCCCAAGTTCCTTAATGAGATGCTACATGAAATATAAAAATTACTTGTCAAGTAGGTCAAAAGCCTGCACAACTGCGTATTTCAGTGCTAAGGAACTGAAGTTGAACTAATTAAACTAAAAGAAACGCGAGTCTTTTCTCGACAAAATGAGAGAGAAGTTTTTTTTTTTCTGCTTTCTATGAGTCTGAAACTTCTGCTAATACCTGAGCAACGGAAGTCGCAGGAATTATTTTCCCCTCTCCCAGATCTACCCAGGTTATGTTCCTCCTGCCCTGTACTCCCACACAACCCCACTGCTGTGTCACTAACGGTGGTGTCGAGGTCAGGATGCTGATCTGAAGAATTAGAAAGCAAATGTCTGATGCAAGTCGCTGCCGAGCGAACTAATGCCTTCCTCAAACACGCAAACCTCACTGACAACAGCAGCTTCTGCGGTGTCAGTCTCCAAAAGTCCAAAAGGGCAGATTTTGGCCTCATGTTTGCTGGCAGCATTACAAGGAACGCAGCACGGAATTTCAAATTTTCAGTTACTTTGGCTAGCAGCTTGGAAATTTTAACAAACTAAAAACATATTCAAGCTGTGAATCCGAAAATAACAGAATTTCGTAACATCATTTCGAAGTTGTTTCACAGCAAAAACCACTCATAGCTTCACAAACAAAACGATGCCAGTCACCAAATAAAGGTGCTGATGAAAAGATTGTTTTTAATTTCTGCCCTAGTATAGGAATTTTTTCATAGAAGATAGCTTCAAGAAACGAAAGGCTACAGACACAGCTAAAAAGGAAAACTCATTTCAAACCATAACTAGTGAGCAAGTGACAGTTAAATATGAATCTAATATTAACGTATATAACGGAACGCTTATTGCTATGCAAGAAACCCATCCCAAGAAAACAAGTCACGTCATGCCAGAGAAAAAATCCTGGTAACAGAAATTAATCAGCTTTTCACTTTCATAACAAGTTTCAACTTAGTGCTACACTTCATAACATCAGAACACATTTTGCTGGAATACAGTTTACACTTCCAGAGAAGCAGCTAGTAATCCTTCCACTCACCCCTTTAGCCCTCCAGTAACTACATGCTGGTTTTTAGCCACTGGAAAACAACATTTCCCAAAAACCTGATGTGAGAAGCTTCAGAATACAGTTAAAAAAAAAAAAAAAATCAATTTAACTTCCTTAATGGAGAAAACCTTTAACTCCAACTATTCCTCTGCTTCTCTTGAGGTTTCCTAAAGCCAAGTGTTACAGATGCTTCCAAAAGCAGCAGCCAAAACCAAACCCAATGAACAACCAATTTCTCCACTTCTCTAAGAACGGGAAACACCACTGTTTAAGGCACAAAAATATTACTTGATTTCCAGCCTGAACGTTCCAATTCCTCAGCAAACAGAAGAGTCAAAGCTGCGTAGAAGAGACTAGAGCAAAGGGCTCTGAGGGGAGCCCCTACACAGCCACCATCATCCATGTCTTGGCAGAGGAATTACCCAACTCTTCAAAACACTCCTAAATCCATCTGAAATAGCCAAGAGGATCTCATCTCACTTTTCAGCAACTACCTCCTTGCTCTATTTTTAACCTTAAAGCTTAAAACCAATAATTCTTTTGCTATCTCAGTAGATGTGAAGGGCAAGATAAACGTTCTGAGCTACAAAAAGCTGAAAGGCTCGGAATTCTTGGGTTAAATCCAACCGGTTTCACTGACGGCCACTGTCAGACACTTTTTCTCTCTGGCCTGCATGAAGCAAGGAAGAGAGATCCTCACCTCCCATCACAAGTCACAGTCACTGGCCTTTGTTAGCACCCCCTTCAGCAAGCTTCACCAGAGAAACAAGACTAGACATCATGGGATATAATTCTTCTTTTTCCCTGGATGTCATTTTTAGCCGGAGACGAGACATAATGATTAGAGTAGCAGGAAGGGAACAAGGAAGGCTTCTGCTGTTGCTCTATCTGTTGCCAGCGTGTTGGAGAACAAAAGATTTAAACTTTTTTCAAACTGTAGGGTTGTCAATACTGAAACTTTTACTGGTATTTAGCTTAATGATTTTTTTAAAAAAAAAAACTCTATATAGCAATTTATAGTAGGACAGTAAGCAGCTTCTCCAGCAATGTTGACTCAGCAACTATATTTCTGAAAATTACTGCTTTCATTCCCCAGGATTTAAATTATGAAGCCATTATTTCATAGTAATAGGACTTCACTGTGTTCCAATCTAACCAGCCTAAAAGATCATGAAATGGAACAGCTATTGTGGATACTTTGCCTGAGTACAATGAAGTCACAAGTGCCAAGACTGGCACAAGTATAAGAAGAGATTATTTTCTACTCAGAATGCTAAAAAAATGCATTTACCTATCTTAATGAATCGACAGGGGAACATCTGTTCATCAATTTTATGCTTCAAGGTGAATGTTTCTTTGTTATAATCATTCTTTAAGCCACTGTGGGAAAAAATAAATAAGGTTACTAAATCTTACCTTGTATTTTAGGACTAGCTAATAAATGCAATCTAGGTCATGCCTGAAATGTGATGCTTGTTTCATATTACTACGAATCACAAGTACACATGCTGGACCAATGCCTGGACTCCCAGCCACCACCTTATCTCCCTGGGAGGCAGCACTGGCTAGTGGTTTCAGAAGAGAACTGACTTCGGATCAGTGCTGCTCGTCAGCGCCTGTAACCCTGTGACTTCAGCCCTGAACTACACTTTTCTGTTCTTAAGAGGGAGATGGACCAGCTCTCAGGATTATCACACTGCCAAAGTGCTTTGCAATCTATTTACAGACACTACTTTATAAAAATATCAAATATTTAGTATAATTTATCAGAAATCTTAAGTCCATTTTTACTGAAGATGCAAGTACAGGTCCCAAAATAGGGATTTTTATTCAACTTTAGTACAAGTGAAATGATATCAGTAATTACTGTGCTACTAAAACCTCTTCCCTCATAATTCTAGCAACAATAAAGTAAAACTGCAAGACTGTCTATCTAAAGAGGGCAGAAGGGTTGTGGCTAGTTTCTATACGGTGTTGAAGGGTACCCGCAACAAAGAACTTCCCATGTTTCTCCATGGCTGTTCTGCTTGACTACAGATGATGTACACCCATACATTCCTTGGAGGTGGACTTTCCTTCTGTAGGCCTCCAAAAATAGACTAGTTCTACTACTCATTTCGCTTGTACTCCTAGTGATTTAAATATCATTTCCCCTTCTGAAACAGAAGGCTCCTTAAAAGGCACTTGCAAATTTACATCAGTAACTACTCCAAATCTCTGGATAGCCTGAATAGCCAAAAGGCTCTTTCAGTAGTCCCTATCAGTACAATGACCAAATGAAACTAAACAAACATGGGGTTTGTATTTGCTTATCTGATTTCTTTTCCCATTTGAAGAAAGGCAGAGCAGCTGAGTAGCCCAGACCTTTACAGCTGCAACAAGGCTCCTGACATAAGCAGGTTACTTGGGATTTTAAAAGCTACTTTAAGTTACCCACACCTGGGGAATCATTTCTCTTGTGCCTCAAGCACACGCAAGAAAGGAATCACAATCCAGCAACGTCGCACCCTGCTCTCAGCTCTTCCAAATCTCCAAGAGTTTGCTCTCCACAAATCCTATGCGGTTAGAGCACGCTAAGGAAGGCTTCCTGGAGCAAGCGTTGGGATTGCTGCTCTCTGACCTGACCATAAACACAAGGGCAGCTAATTGAAGGACCATAACCACAGCTCTATTACACTGTCAGCCATGTGTCTGCTTGGGGTGAAGGGGAAGAGCATTTTGGTCCAGCCTTTATGATTACCACAGCTGAAGAAATCACGTCTTACCTGGATAAGAGATCTGTCATGTTTTCCTCATTCATCCCACCAAAGACTTTAAACTTCTTTAGATTGCAGACATGTGTTTTCTCGTATTTGCCAAATGTGATACTCTGGACTATGGCAGGTCTTTCAAGTTTCAGAATCAAATACTGCGGAAGAGAGAACAGTGAATTTTAATATTAAAGCCAAGGCTGCAAAACACACTAAGGGAGGAGCATTACAGCCTTCAAAAATCCAGTTTACAAAGCCAGAGAATGAAAGTTGAGATGATCCCTCCCCACTATTACATTATCCTCTTTGTCCCCGGAATGAAGCAAAGGTTTTTTAGGAATATTACTTTAAAAGCAGTTTATCCAGGAAAAAAAAGATTTGGTCGAACTACCTATTGCTAGCATTTCTATCCAGAGCTTACATACATTCCTTCAAGTTGGATGCAAGACTTCCTGAAATCTGGCAAACAGGATCAAACTACGGAGAGCGATGATTCAAACGCCCACTACAGCCTGAAATGAAACCTAAGCTGAATGCACAATTAGATAAATACAGGCTGCTCCACATGCTAAGAGAACATCGGATTACTTTTCCTCTCTGGGCTGACACTGTTTAACCACTGAACACAGACCACGTTTGATGTGTGGCTAACACAGGAACCAACTGCTTATTACCCATGCCAAAAAAAACCCAGCCACTTCGCTGACAACAAAGGGGCTCCACACCTAAAACGATGAAAATGTTCTCCCCTCGGGAATGTTTGCTCCTCCCTTACACAGACACCCCCCCGCCCCAGTGTAGGAATGGTCAGATTATTTATATTCAGGCTCCAGCTGCCAGCTTCACCAGCACTGCTGGAGGAAAAGATGTTTCACTCGAAAAGCACATGCAGAGAAGCGCTCGCACCATTCACCAGGGACCACTGAGCACCGAGTTTATTTAACCTTCTCCTACAAAACAGGTCTTGGAGGGAGTCTGGAGACATCCTGTTTTGCAGAATACATCGAGTTTTACACCTGAAAACAGTATGTTTAATTCTCTTCCCTAACTTCTCAGAAATAAGCAGTACGCAACAGAGAAATGAGACCAAGTGCAGAATCAAAATTACTCATCGTGCTGGATTTTATTACAAAACCCTACGATCAAGGCTACAGCACAAGCAGATCAGCCAGCCACGTAGGACACCTCCCACAGCAGGCACTGCTGGTGGCCCTTTCCTCCCAGAAGCAGCACTGCCAAACCAGACGGGACGCAGTATTTCGAGTCCTTCCTCGATACCAAGAGGAGCATCTGCATGCGCGTGGCTGCTGTCTATGGTTCCCAAGCAGAGACTGGCATCTCTCCACAAAGCATTGTGGGCATCACTCTGTCCTATATGGCTCTATATGCGTTCAGCTCTGGAGTCCCCAACACAAGAAGGACATGGAGCTGCTGGAGTGGGTCCAGAGGAGGGCCACAAAGATGATCCGAGGGCTGGAGCACCTCTGCTATGGAGACAGGCTGAGAGAGTTGGGGCTGTGCAGCCTGGAGAAGAGAAGGCTCCGGGATGATCTTCTAGCAGCCTTCTAGTACTTAAAGGGGGCCTACAGGAAAGCTGGAGAGGGACTTTTTACAAGGGTGTGTAGTGACAGGACAAGGGGCAATGGCTTTAAACTAAAAGAGGGGAGATTTAAATTGCATATAAGGAAGAAATTTTTCACTCAGAGGGTGGTGAGGTACTGGAACAGGTTGCCCAGAGAAGTTGTAGATGCCCCATCCTTGGAAGTGTTCAAGGCCAGGTTGGTGGAGGCTTTGGGCAACCTGGTGTAGTGGAGGGTGTCCCTGCCCATGGCAGGGGGGTTGGAACTAGGTGATCTTTGAGGTCCCTTCCAACCCAAACCATTCTATGATTCTGTCTATGGGATAATCTTACACTAAAAGCGCATCTTTTGGGCGAGAAGCGGAACAAGTTTCCCCCCATTTAGTTGTGTCTTTCTGTCACAGCCCTATAAAGCAACTAATTCCAAATCTAGGAGCAGTACTGACATCGTTCTAGAGAGCATCAGGATAAATCTGTGGTCTCAACGGTTGGTCCTCACTATGTTTACAGAAAGCTCAGCTTAAAAGAAATATTTGTACACATAGCAGTTGCTGTTAATAACGCAGACTGCACAGGTACCTATTTAGAATCAGGAGGATTTAGTGCCAAAGATGTTTCCAGCAGCTTAAATTTTTTCAAAATGAAGAAAATAAATCAGTATCAGCACTGCTAGGGTGCAACAGAAGAATGCTTTGGTGCCTTCTCAGATTTACTTTTTTTTCTGAAGAAAAATTTCTAGTTTTGTTAAGAACACCATCCACCTAAACGTCAGAACCCACTGTTGGTTTAACTAGCACTAAGCCGCGTTTTTGTCTCAAAGTGCCTCCCAAACTTCAGAAAATACAAGGCTCTATACAGAAAAATATTTTCTAAAGCAAAGAAAAGGAAGGGATGAGCAAAAGGACGGTCCTGTAATGAGCAAGGCAGTACTTGATTCATGGCACAGCTCGCTGCCAAAATTCCCATGCAGAACAGACAGTACACAACAACGTCTAAGAACTCCTCCTACACCATCGTATCTTCCCTGCAGATTTCTCCCGAAGCCTAAAAAGCAAAGCCAGCACTACCAGCACCAGCAACTGCAATTCTTCATCTTGCTGGAATCACGAGCCTAGCGCTTGGGTCATGAAGACATACTTTCTCACGTACCACACAAGATTTGCGCAAGCTTGGCACAAACGTCACCCTGCATTATCCACTTCTTAACCGAAATTAAGGGAGAGAAAACCGGGACCGCAGGTAAATCCTTTACCTTGGCATACAAGCCTGGAAGGGGGCATGGCATGGCAATTTCCCCACATGGCTAGCTGGGATTTCTTAAACCTGCAGATGGAGAAGGAACTCTACAGCCCTCCTTCCTGCTTCCACACACCCCATCACCTGCTGAGTCAGGCAGATGTTACAGAAAATACAAGTCAAACAGAACCTTTCTGGGAATTTATCTGCTGACTGGTATGGAAACAGAAGACAGGTTTGCTTTAAAGCCTGTGGCCCAGTACCTGTACCTATGTACGTATTTATTTTTTTTAATACATATACATACACATATATAAAAATACATACAGAGATGTACTTTTTGGGTTTATACACAAATATACATACTGCTGCCACTGGGAGTACTGGCTACAAATCTCACTGATGTTGCAAAAACATCCTGCCTCAAGAGCTGCAAACGGCTGGCTGCATGGATATTTTCAGACTGCTACCAGGATTTTGATGTGACAGACTATCCTCTATAGCTTTGAAAGATGTGATAGAAGTGTCCATGAGATCAAGTGATTTATTTAACCTGGAGAGAACAAGTCTGAGATTTCAGACAAACACGTATACCAAGATATTTGACACTTTACCATTGTATTGCTATAAACAACATCAGTACATTTAACATCCAAGTATTCATGAAGTATTCCAAAAATTCAAACTATAAACCAAAGTGTTTGTTCATTAGAGGCATGGCACACAGACACTAATTGGCATAACTCAAAACCCTCAGTCTAATTGTTAAGCCTCAAATTACAACACTTACAAAAAAGATTGTACAAACATCAAAAGAGTAAAACTTCTGGTTTATGATTAAATGCATTTGTAAGTGAAGACGTACAAAGAACAGAGTAGAGGAAGTCATGTATGGCACTTCAGCACCTCAACAGCTTGTTACAGCACATCCAAAAAAGCAAATCCAGTCCTGTCACACTGAGAGCTGCAGCAAAATAAAAAACTTTTTTGAAGCTCTGGTCTGTGCTACCATTTGATGACAACCATATGCATGCTTCTGCATAACACACTAAGTGTCAATTTTATTAATGTACTTTCAGTTAATTCCTGATATGATCTACACAGCAGGATGGAAATCAAGAGAAGAAAACTGGTCTTCTCAGATGCAAAACTGAAACCAATTGTTTGGACAATGCCACTAACTGTATCCATATGCTCTTTAACCGTTCAAAATTTACATTTCCACACCAAATAAACTGGAATAGATTCCAAACTGCACTATGCAAGCTGCCTGTGCATTGAAGTCACATTGTACTTTATATTTATTTTTCTCTTTAACCATTTCTGCTCAAGCATTTTTTATCAAGCAGCAGTGAAACTTGTATTGCACGTGAAAATAAAAACACAAAGTAAAAGGACCTACCCTTGTCCACTACACAAACCTACCCATCGCTTTTGCAATTAAGCTTGTGGCTAAATAAAAACCTCCCCTTTTGTTCTACACATTATTAATCAAGCCACCCAGGGGAATTAAATGTTCTGCACACAGCCTTCAAGTCAGACCATCGCTGGAGCCATCAGGATGAGCGTTTACAAAATGGTCTTCAGCATGACCAGCCTTATTGCTTCACACTTCCTATGTAAGCCTAGAACCAGTTTAAAAATAGAACCATCAGCCCTCTTCTGACCGAACAGGTTACTACACAACAGGTTTGTTATTGAATGTATAATTTCTGGGTCATTCTCTATTTCAAGACTCAAGAGAGATATCTAGTTTAATAAACAGAAAAACAGCTGTCATATGTATTTCCTTTCACTGGCACTCATTCATAACCAACTGGTGGCTTTCACGGCCACGAGAATTATTTAACTCTGCCATAGCCATAAAGGTAGCAAAACTCTCTACGAAATGTAGTCACGCGGCAGCACTTCAAGTGTCTAAACTTCCACTTTCATTTTCTTTCCTTTTTCAAAAAGGTTTAATACGGACTCCAGCACACTCACAGCAAAGCAGAGATCTTCATCAAGCCACTGAACGCATTCTTTTACTTATGTTCTTCTAGTTCATGCTCAACCTAGCAAGAGGAACACTCGAAGAAAAGTTGCCTGGAGAGGTTTTGTTTCACTCAACAAGGGAAGGCAATAAATCAATACTTAGGGACTCGCTCACAGAATCACAGAATGGTTTGGGTTGGAAGGGACCTCAAAGATCATCTAGTTCCAACCCCCCTGCCATGGGCAGGGACACCCTCCACTACACCAGGTTGTCCAAAGCCTCATCCAACCTGGCCTTGAACACTTCCAGGGATGGGGCATCATATTTTTACCTGGAAGGCAGCACAGCACACCACCTCAGCAGGGAATTACTAAACCCTTACATCAAGGTGAGACACTGTGACGAGACAAATACCAGCGATTAGGGCTGCAGAGCTTATGAAAATATCTCACAGCACGTTCCCATGAGCAGGACTGACATTAGCCCTTGTGTTGTGTCTGAGCCCTAGTTTCAGCTAACAAAGTTGGAAACAAGGAAAGTTTAATTTTACCAAGTTTTAGTTCACTTCCTGTCCCACACTACTACTTAACAAATGCATCACCAAAAACGTGACCAATTTTTAAATGAAGTGATGCCGACACACATGCCATAAAACGCTTTGCAACTTCATTTTCCATAGCATACATGACGTTTATTCTAGGAAAAGTCTGCGTATCATCATTTTTTGTAATATGAAATACCCAACTTCTAATATAAAGCAATTTCCCCCCAACTTCTCTCCACACTACACTTATAATTCAATCACCCACTATTTCAATTGAAGTTTTCCAAGCTAAGAATCTGCCTTAAGAACTTCAGCCATCTGCAGCAACGAGGAAGTAGAAAATCCGCATAGAAGCTTTACTGGCATTAAAATGTGTCAGTCTTTCAACGGGCAAGGTGCAAAAACTACCTATTTTGAGCAAAATGCAACCAAACTTGAAGTTCTTTTGTCAACTATGAGACAACACAATATGAAACTTTCTATACACAGAAATAACAAAAACTGCATTCTTTGCACACAGGTCTCTTCTGGAAATTTTAATTCCTTATTTCCATTTTCCAGTTAATTTTTCAAGTAGAAGTTACTGTAAAAAATGCTCTACATGAAGAATTAAACACTCAGGTTAGAAGCACGAGAATTAGCTCAAGTACATATTAGAGACACTGCAAATACATCATCTCTCTCACTCAGTGCTCAGGATTGGGCTTCTGAACTGAAGCCGCTGTGCAGCATATTATACTCTCACTATTCAAGGAAGAGGAATCCCGTAGGATGGTCTTTTCCACTTAGACAGCCAGGTTTTCTGTTGGTTTTGTCTTCAAATAACACAATAAACCTCAAATACTGTCTTGCCAATCTCAGTTGTCATTACAAAGACTCAAGTCAGATCAAGGGACATCAAATCTGAATACTTTATATATATACACACATATATACATGACAGATATATGATAGCGTTAATTCCTCCTTCTGATATCAAAAATTCGGTTTATATAACTTGCTTATCATGTGGGGCAGTGCCCAGTTCTCCAGGGTTAGATTCAGTAATTCTGCAACAGCATCTTCATTCAGGCCACGATCAATACCCATAAAATTGTTGCAGGACATCTCTAACAACCCTGTGTGGTTTGTACAGAAGTCACTAATTATTTCCTGCTTGATCTACATGCTTGAATATAACTCGTATCATCGCTTATTCCATAAATTGGGAATATTCTAAAGCATTCAGTCACAAGACATGTATTCTCATTCCAGAATCAGGTTTTTAAATAATGTTCAGGACAGCACAGAAAACGAAAACACAACTTTTAGCAACAACTAGGAGCACTTCCAGTGAAAAAGCCACTCCACAGCTACACCACAAGCCAAACTTGGTTTGTAACAAGACACCTCTAAGAAACATCTGGGCTTCCTGCATGAAAGGAGTAAAGGATAGCACAGACTGGGATACAATACATGCTCAATGCCCATTATCCTGCGGTCAATAGTTCCTAGATAGAACTGCTTCAGGCTATGGATTAAATTCCTATGCTGTTTATCTATATAGCTATATAGACGTGTTAAAAAAATTAAATTAAAAGAGCAGTAGATGAACAGAGGCATTAAGAGGATCAAAATTGTTAGTCTTCATGAGCAGGTTTCAAACATGTTAATGGTATAAGCAAGACAGTTTTCCCTCTCCTCCTAAAAAAAGAGAAACCAAACTCACTTTTACAGACACAACAGTATAGAATACTTCATCATTAAAATCAAGATGAAAACCTTTCAGCTGGATAAGATGACCTGCTGCTATAGGGAGCCGCCAGTCTAGACCATAGATTTTTAACACAACTTCAAAGCAAAATTGCAAGATTTACCTTGAGAAAAATTCTATGAGAATTAACTCATGCAGAATACTTGGATTAAGTGTTCTTATACCTTGCAGGTAGATAAGCAGAACTTTGCATGAGAGAGATACCACACAACACACACTACTGTGCAACAGTGTTTTAAACAAAAGAATTTAAAACAGCTTAAGAGATATAGAAGCTGATCAAACAGTACCAGTTTAGTAAGTAATAAGGCGTAGATCCAGCACGAAGAGAAGGCTAACACATTTATTGGAGAAAAAAAATTAAGTACAAGGATAAGCACTTTTTTCCTGGATAATCTTACAATGTAATTAATAGTAGAAAAGTGAATTAGATGCTAAAATCAATACAAGTCTTATTTTAATAAGGTGATTAACCAGCAGAAGAGGTGACATTCATGTCTCTAAACAGAGCGTATGCTTCTAAACGCACTATTAGAAGAAACAAATCCAAGGTCCTTAGATCTGGGATTCAAGGCCAGCGATCTACAAGAGTTCCCAGTGGTGCTGACAAAGGGGGACCTGCATGCCTCATTAGCAGCTTCATCTAACCATAAGGTTAGATTATTTCCAGTACAACCATGATTGTCAAGGATGAAACAAAACTCCCCCCGCAAAAAAAGCGTTTCTTGCAAGATCACAAATAAATTGCTGGAAAAACGTAATGCACCGACGACCTGCATTTTATCGAGAGAATGTAGTCTGTAAAGGCTGTCAATCTAAATGGCAGCAGCCAAATTTACAACAAAAACTCCAGTATCAAGTTGTACAACACAGCTATACAGTTGCAGAGATGCAGATGCTTACCTGGGGAGGGTAATTGCTTTCTGATGACCACCTTGAGGACTGATCATTGGGCTTGTCCACCAAGATATTCCTAAAAAATGAGAAGCCAGGAGTAATTTAAATAAACGCCACTTCGTATTTTACATCCCCAGTAAGACCTGTCACATATGCAAGATCAATAACATTCTCATGCAACTACCCAAATCACTAGGCAGAGACTAAGGTTCTCCCTCTCTTTTATTAGAAATTTTCTACGTTGCTATTTTACAGGACCCACCAAAATACGCCTCTAAGCCTTGTGGTTGTGAAATGGAGCTCCAAGTTGCGAAATAAGAAAATCCAAATTGTGAAACAAATGTGAAACAGATTAATTTACGTAGGCTCGAGTCCATGACGAAGCGGAAAAAACGGTCTCGTTCACCTCAACGGGGTAAGAAGTTTTCAATAAGGTTAAAATGATGAGCAGTAAAACAGTTAGCAGGCCAAAAACTATCCTTTACCAGACAGGCGATACTGGAACGCAGAGAGCGAGCTGCCAACCTCCTTAAGCTTTGCTGGACTGTGGAAGATGGCCATCTAACTCATGTCAAATTTTAACAAGTATTTTTCATATGAGCTAGAAACCTAGTAGAAGTTCAGCTCTTCAATCAGCAAAATTACCTCTGAGTTGCTTTCTTACAGTTTGGAATAGCACAGCACTTTGGCAACTAGCAGAAACTATCAGAAATTCAGAATAGGTTTTTGGCTGAAATGAAACAGATTCATCATGATAATCATATGAGGGATCTGCCTTCCTCTCTCCTATAACCATGCGGCTTAAAACTCACCTCCCTGATTACACTAGAACACTAAACAAACAAAAAAAAAAATCCCTAAAATATATATAACTATTGGCAAGGTAACAATGCATCACCTGCTAGACAGGGCTCACAAGCTCTACCACATCCAGCTAAGGAACTCGCCAGCTCGTAAAACTTATGTAAAAAGAAAGCAGCAGTCATCCAAAAGGCTTATGCCATCTCCATCTGCTGTGTAGGAGGAAAAAGAACACGAGCATCTGGATTACTACAAAGGGCTGGAGGAAAAAGCACTCCTATAAAAGCTGAGAAGGGAAAGAGGTTAAGTCAGAGGTTGAGCATTAACAGACAGAGAAATTAGCTCGTTCTTTCCACACTGGGCAGATCAAAATCACCACACTAGCAACGGTATCCAAGCAGTCCTGTGCCGTGACAAGGGAGACAGCACAGAGCTGGACCAGGGTGGCCCCTTAAAATAGGTACATTTTAGAGAGCTGGACTGGTGGCTGCCTGCAGGCTTTACCAGAGACATGTCACGATTTTTACACGGCATAGGAACAAAACTCAGGTCCCCTCTCCATCATCACATGGCATCTATTATCATAGCAATGTCCGCGCCAGCCCGGGCCAGCAGCTGGTTTATTCGCACATCCCCAACGGGGAAAACATGTTTGAAGAGCACACGGGCACGCGCTGCCCTCCTGCTCTAACCCCATCAACATCGGAAACATCGAGCCTCTGATCTGCATAATTAAAACATCCAACTAAGCACATCTAGTTTGCAGCGCGAAGAGACTCAACTCCAAAAGAAAACCTAGCCCCCATCTTTGGTTACAACGGGGACAAAAACAATCGACCAAATTACAGGGGAGAATTTGGGAACCGGTAAGACACAGATTTCCAATAAAAGTTGCCAGTCTCAAAGCTAGGTCACCACTAGAAACCAACACACACTTGTTCTGAGAAGAATCGTACCTGTGGTCTCCTATATCACGCCACAGGCAAGGCAAAAAGATTTTGGAATTTCTTAGTATCTTTTAGTATCTGTAGAGAGAAAAAAATCTTGGACTTGAAGCAGGTATGTATCTTATATTAAATACTTAAGGAACATTAAGGCAGATAAAAATCAGATAACACTGTATGGTTTTTCTCCCTTACGGAATTTTATCCCAGCATGCAAGAAGACAATTTACCCTACAGAGTAAATTTTATTTATGATGCTATTACATTTGTTTAAACATTAGATAAGCCCTTCATACATTAAGCAATATTTGCAGGAATTAGCACTGTTACACGGTCAGATAATGCCCTGCTGGAAAGAGGCATTTTATAACTGGGACGGATCCCAAAGATCGTATTTTTAGAAGTAGATTTGTTTGCTTCTGCAGGTCAAAGATCAGTTTGCCACAACTGAAGAGTACCTCAATCAGTACAGCTAGACAAGATAAAAATCTTTCTGCAGAGACAAAGAAATGGGACAGACAGCTCACACAAAATTAAGGCTAAATAGAAATTTAAAAGATAAAGACAGCAGTGTCACTGGAGTTATAAATATGTTTAAAAATACATGAGTTATTAATTTATTAAGATTAAACAAACATTGAAGACTTTAGTCCATATGTACAAAGTCAATTTACCATAGTGGTTTAGGCAAATTTATGGGCCTGGAGGAATTCAAGCATTCCAGCAGTCATGAGACAGTAAGAACAAACGCATATCCTAACGACAGATGCCTTTTTCCATGTAAAGCCTTTTCTCTGGACATCACAAAAGTCTTACACAGTACCTGTAGGCAGGCTTTTCAGATATGACACCTAGATTAAAACCTCTGAGAAACTTTAGAAGTGAAAATTCCATTAACTCCATGTCTTGCCATATAATTTTCACAAGGCATTAAAAAAAAGTATTTGTAAGCCCTTGAGCCACCAAGTACCAAGTAGTTTATGCAAGCTTTTCCTGTGAAAAAAAGCAATCCATTAAACGTGGTTGGAGATAACTCATAATCACAAACTGTAGATACAAGATCTAGCCTAACATAAATCTACAATACTGCCACGAGGGACCATTCCACCCACTCACGCCTGATCCTCCCCCTCCCTGCACCAGCAGCTATAATAAAGATTAGCATAAATAATTTCTTTAGTCAGACCAGTTCTCCAATTCGGCTTACTACCAGCACCAGCATACAAGGAGAAAAAACAAACAAACAAAAAAAACCAAAAAAAAAAAAATATGAGCAGCTGGATCTGGACTGTGGGTTCATACCAGAGTGAACTCCCAATACCACTCTCCCACTGGCAAGTAACTACCAAAAAAACTTTTTAGATGTCGTGATACCTCTGCTACTTTGTGGTAACCCTACCTACAAGGGCATGTAGTGACAGGACAAGGGGCAATGGCTTTAAACTGACAGAGGGGAGATTTAGATTAGATCTAAGGAAGAAATTCTTCCCTCTGAGGGTGGTGATGCACTGGCACAGGTTGCCCAGAGAAGTTGTGGCTGCCCCATCCCTGGAAGTGTTCAAGGCCAGGTTGGATGAGGTTTCGGGCAACCTGGTGTAGGGGAGGCTGTCCCTGCCCATGGCAGGGAGGTTGGAACTAGATGATCTTTGAGGTCCTTTCCAACCCAAACCATTCTATGATTCTACTATTGTCAGCATTCCCGTCACTAAATGAGAAGTGGATGGTTCTGGCTGCTTCGTGCAGAAAGCCCTCTTGGCAGAACACAGCGGAAGTTTCTTTTTATTACCCATGCAGACACTGGTCTTGCAACTGCTGGAAAGAGATAATTTTTTTCTTTTACCAACCCAGAAACTGTCATATCCATTGTACCAACTACTGGAATTTGAGATGTCCCCACGCTTGGTATTACCAGAGAACTTTTCCATGCAAAAAGCTCTGTGGTTTCTGGCATGAGAGTCACTAAGGGAGAGTTTTTCTTTGCTTCAGGGAGGGAGGAAGGGAAAAATAAGATGACTTTGCATAATATACTGCAAATTAGGTTTAAGGCTGCTATAATTTGCATCTAACCTAAATATTTTCCTGAAGCTGCTATTAAAGAAAGCCAGGACTTGAGGAATGAATCCTTAAGAATAAACAAATCCAAAACACCAGCTTTGCTTGGCACATCCAAATCGCTCTTCAGAGAGCAGCTGTGCAGAGAAGGGCACACGCATCTCCAAGAGGACTGGGAACTCAGACACGGCTCTTCCACAAAACCACCGCGGTACCACGCCATTAAACTGCAAAAATCATTCAGAGTGCCACGAAAACAGAATCTGACTGGAAACAGACAAAGCTCTTTCTTGGAGGATGTCCATGTGAGAATTTTTTTCTTTTTATTTTCCTACAACCATCCCAAAACAGACTAGTAAGAATACAGCCACTAGAATACATGGTATAATTTCCACTGAGTCCACTTTGCAGAAGGCTGTAAGACGTGGTGGGCCAACTATTTCAAACACTTGGAACCATCACACCAGCCAGTACAATGCAGGAACGGAGATACTATGGCCCAGCCGAGACACTGGAATGTACACAAAGTCTTAACCAAGAAAAATAGGAAAAAAAAAAAAGCATCACCAAAAAACCTTATTCCATGGATCTAGAAAGAATTAGAGACATTTTTCTCCTCTGACTCCCAGAAACTCACTGCAACTAATGCTGATTTCACACCACCTGGCCACGATGTTTAAAGGTCTCCATGTACCTATGGTCTTCCCTAACGCAGTTCAAAAACAAAACCTTTTTAGATTTTGTTATCAAGTTTCTCTCCTTTCTGTCGGAAAAGTTCTCTGCCTAAAATCATAGAATGATAGAATGGTTTGGGTTGGAAAGGACCTCAAAGATCATCTAGTTCCAACCCCCCTGCCATGGGCAGGGACACCCTCCACTACACCAGGTTGCCCAAAGCCTCATCCAACCTGGCCTTGAACACTTCCAGGGATGGGGCAGCCACAACTTCTCTGGGCAACCTGTTCCACTGCCTCACCACCCTCACAGTGAAAAATTTCCTCCTTAGATCCAATCGAAATCTCCCCTCCTTCAGTTTAAAACCATTGCCCCTTGTCCTGTCACTACATGCCCTTGTTCAAAGCCCCTCTCCAGCTTTCCTGTAGGCCCCTTTAGGTACTGGAAGGCTGCTAGAAGATCGCCCCGGAGCCTTCTCTTCTCCAGGCTGAACAGCCCCAACTCTCTCAGCCTGTCTCCATAGCAGAGGTGCTCCAGCTCTCGGATCATCTTCGTGGCCTCCTCTGGACCTGCTCCAGCAGCTCCATGTCCTTCTTGTGTTGGGGACTCCAGAGCTGAACACAGTATTCCAGGGGGGGTCTCACGAGAGCAGAGCAGAGGGGCAGAATCCCCTCCCTCGACCTGCTGCCTACACTGCTCTGGATGCAGCCCAGGACACAGTTGGCTTTCTGGGCTGCCAGCGCACGGTGCCAGCTCATGTTGAGCTTCTCATCCACCAGCACTCCCAAGTCCTTTTCCTCAGGGCTGCTCTCAATCCATTCTCCGCCCAGCCTGTACTTGTGCATGGGATTGCCCCCACCCACATGCAGGACCTTGCACTTGGTCTTGTTGAACTTCATGAGGTTCTCACAGGCCCACCTCTCCAGCTTGTCAAGGTCCCTCTGGATGGCATCCCTTCCCTCCAGCATGTCCACACCACCACACAGCTTGGTCTCACCTGCAAACCTGCTGAGGGTGCAGTTGATCCCACTGTCCATATCACCAACAAAGATGTTATATAGCACTGGCCCCAGTACTGACCCCTGAGGAACACCACTTTTTTTTTTTTAAGTTGCTTCTCATTACTGCCAGCCCAATGATACACAAAGGCCTTTACTAAAAAACAAACTTCTTAAACACAAAATGACACTGTGGCAGACATTTCCAGTAACTCCAGTAAGGAACTACTCCGCTTCACCCCCCCACACCTAGTTAAGATTTCTTTAAACAACACATTTTTGATTCATCAGCGCTTCCTCCTGATGCACGAGGAATTAAATGTTACCAATCCTGACTACGACTGCAGCGGGATACTGAATTCCCAGCAAGTTATCAGAGCCTGGTAAAGAACTTCTATTCCGGTGGCAATCAACAACCTTAAATCACGGATTAAACTTTTGACTGTGTCACAGCACTGAGCAACTCAAATCCTGAGCAGCAAGAGCTCCCAGCTCCAGGTTGGCAATATCAGTATCTGCACCGCAGAAAAACAAACTGGAGAAAAAATAAAATAAAATAAAGTCGGGCTTATTGGCATGACCTTGGTAACCACAGTAGCTTCACACATCACAGATGATTACCAGCCTAATTGTCCCCATGTTTACAGAGATCACAGCTTAGATGCAATTCAGCTGGTAAGCCATGCTGAATCTTTAAGCTTAAAAGTTACCAAGGTCTGTTCTCTCTCCACACTAGCTTTGGTTTTAAATTTAAAAATTGTTTCACCACTGAAACAACACGTTTTCTGCATGCAGTTAAAGCCTATTCACTTTTTGAAAAGAAAAATCACTTAAAATGCTGATAAAAATCAGCAATTACAAAGACTGCTTCACCCACTCATCTTTGGTGAACTGGTACTATCACAAAATCATAGAATGGTTTGGGTTGGAAAGGATCTCAAAGATCATCTAGTTCCAACCCGCCTGCCATGGGCAGGGACACCCTCCACTACACCAGGTGGCCCAAAGCCTCATCCAACCTGGCCTTGAACACTTCCAGGGATGGGGCATATACAACTTCTCTGGGCAACCTGTTCCACTGCCTCACCACCCTCACAGTGAAAAATTTCCTCCTTAGATCTAATCTAAATCTCCCCTCTTTCAGTTTAAAGCCATTGCTCCGTGTCCTGTCACTACATGCCCTTGTCCAAAGCCCCTCTCCAGCTTTCCTGTAGGCCCCCTTTAGGTACTGGAAGGCTGCTAGAAGATCACCCCGGAGCCTTCTTGCCTCCAGGCTGCACAGCCCCAACTCTCTCAGCCTGTCTCCATAGCAGAGGTGCTCCAGCTCTCAGATCATCTTCATGTCCTCCTCTGGACCTGCTCCAGCAGCTCCATGTCCTTCTTGTGTTGGGGACTCAGAGCTGAAGGCAGTATTCCAGGTGGGGTCTCACAAGAGCACAGTAGAGGGACAGAATCACCTCCCTCAACCTGCTGCCCACCCTGCTCTGGATGCAGCCCAGGACACGGTTGGCTTTCTGCACATTGCCGGCTCATGGTGAGCTTCTCATCCACCAGCACTCCCAAATCCTTTTCCTCAGGGCTGCTCTCAATCCATTCTCCACCCAGCCTGTACTTGTGCTTGGGATTGCCCCAACCCACGTGCAGGACCTTGCACTTGGCCTTGCTGAACTTCATGAGGTTCTCACAGGCCCACCTCTCCAGCTTGTCAAGGTCCCTTGATAATAATTATAATATTATATTAGTGAATATAATATTATCTGGAACCTTTTCTTTTGCCTATTTCTTTTCATAGTGCTTATTTCTACATGTCCACGCCACAAGGATATTTGAAATCCAGTCTTTTATGTGACCCACAAAGTACTAACTCAAGCAACATGGCATGCATGCAACCTAGCCTAGGTGAGGTTCCAGGAGGTTCCCTAAGCAGAAATAAATCCCTGCCTTGATAAAGACCAAGAATAGGATGAATTCTGTCCTTCGATATTCAAGGAAAAAGACAAAGATATTAGATTCTCCAGATCACTGGATTTGTAGCCAACAAATAAAATATTCCAGAAAAATTTGCCAGAGTTTAAGAAATCATCAGCTGTAGCCACTTTATAACAAAGTTCAGTTTTCATTTAAAAAAAGAAAATCTCACTTCTTGCTGGGAAAATAGTTTAGACAGTGTGTGAGTGTAGAGATTTCTACTGTGAGAAATCACCAGAAAAGCCACTGAACTTAAACTTCCCAAATCTTCCACAATACTGGTAGTGTAGCACACCTCAGTAGTGCATTGCTCTCACTTCCCATTTCCAAAAGCATTTTCTTGGAAAGGGACAGACTCTTTACAAGAACGTTAGAGGACAGCAACAGCTAGCACACACCCATGTAAATCCCCTATACTGTATTTTGGAAGCATCACAAACCTGGTAGAGTATTTTTGTTTGACTAACACACATATGGAAAGATTTTAGAAAGGCCAGGAGGTAAATTTAGGTCTTCTGTGATTTCCCAGCATTGCAACAATGCTCCTACATGCCATAACATCAGTAATATTTCCACTCAGTAGAGAAATCTACAAAACCAGACTGATGTCATGTAAAGATATAAATTCCTACTGTAAGCCATAAACACATCTTTAATATTCATCAGCACTGCAACTTCACACCTAGTAAAAAGCTCACCCAAAAACTGATGCCTGTAAAAGAATTTAAAGCAGATTCCGTTCAACAAAACAGACTGAAGCCCCCTCATGCCCAAACTAACGTCAGGTAGGGAGCTTTTTCACCAAAACTACAGAAAATGTGTCCTGGTTCCAGGTGGGACACCGTCACTGTATTAGCTTTCCTTTCAAAACTGAGGTCCTCTCTCTAACAGTGCAACTCCACTCCAGGCAGCCAGAACACAAAATACTGACCTGGGAAAATAAAGACCTGTCGTTAAGGACTGGTTATTTTGGGAATTGCATTACAAGTCAGAAACATTTGCCCCTAGAGCTACATTATGGAATAATTCCTTATTTTGGGGCAATATAAATAATTCATGCTGAAGGATACATTTGTTTCCAAGCCAATGTTACTTTTGTATTTGGCAGTTTCCAAACTGTACCAGAAAGCAGGTTTTTTAGGAGACAAAACGTGAAAGTTAGCAACAGCATGTCTTCATGAAATAATAGTGTGGGAACTCATTCAGCAATTCATAGAATCATAGAATCACAGAATGGTTACGGTTGGAAGGGACCTCAAAGATCATCTAGTTCCAACCCCCCTGCCATGGGCAGGGACACCCTCCACTACACCAGGTTGCCCAAACCCTCATCCAACCTGGCCTTGAACACCTCCAGGGATGGGGCAGCCACAACTTCTCTGGGCAACCTGGTCCAGTGCCTCACCACCCTCACACTGAAAAATTTCTTCCTTAGATCTAATCTAAATCTCCCCTCTTTCAGTTTAAAGCCATTGCCCCGTGTCCTGTCACTACATGCCCTTGTAAAAAGTCCCTCTCCAGCTTTCCTGTAGGCCCCCTTTAAGTACTGGAAGGCTGCTATAAGATCACCCCAGAGCCTTCTTGCCTCCAGGCTGCACAGTCCCAACTCTCTCAGCCTGTCTTCATAGCAGAGGTGCTCCAGCCCTTGGATCATCTTCATGGCCTCCTCTGGACCCGCTCCAGCAGCTCCATGTCCTTCTTGTGCTGGAGACTCCAGAGCTGAATGCAGTATTCCAGGTGGGGTCTCACGAATTTCTTACTCACAGGTCAATTTACCTAAACCAAAATTTTTTTCTTCCATTTTAACACTCTGTTAAGAGCACCTCTTTACTAATAAAACTTCCAAACATAGACTAGGCTAGAAAATTAGTATTTAAATAGTTATGCTAAGAGTCAAATGCTGCTTCAAGTATGTGCCTATAGAAAAGCTTTCAAGAAAAACTCAGATCGATACCACGAACCCAGCAGTCAGTCTGGGAAGAAAAGGCAGAGAAGACTGAGACACCAAACTCAAAATGACCATTTTCTCCATTCTCAAGACCATGCTGGTTTCCAGGAACTGCAGAACACACCAGCAGAGGAGGAGCAAGTGCTATTAACCACTTCAGTTTTGCAGTTTAAATTCAGACACGCAGGCTGCTATCCTCAACTTAAATATATGGTTGTGTTCCTTGATTTGAATTGATCCAGGAAATAATTTCTCAAAGATTATGCCTGCTGTGTTTCAGGTAAAGATTGAAATAGCAACTAAGGTAACAAACTGCTCTATACCTTCAGCACCCCTTTCTCCCCTTCCAGTAACTATTATACCATTGAATTCAGACCCAGATGAACTTACCACTGTTCCTGCAAAACTCAACAGGCCATAGTTAAAAAAAAAAAAAAGAAAACTACATTTGGTTTTAGAAGTTTATATTAACATGTAATTCAAGTCAGTCAAGCACTGGCTTGCTTTGGAAGTTTGGAACATCCTGACCTCTAGATAACTGGCTGAATCAATGCTGCACACACCACTTAACAGAAAAATCTTGCTCACATCATAAAGTCAATGGTGGCGATAAACCTAACAGCCATCTGCTAAAAAGAAGATGAATGTGCAGAAGAAGAAACTATATTCTTTGCCATGTAAAAAAAAAAAAAGGGAAAAAAAAAAATCAAACCGATCATACATGCTGTCTCAGCAATAACAACAGTTATCCCAAGGAAAACGTGCTCTGTTTGAAACAGTGTTTAAGTCTTTAAGCAAGTAATTAGTAATCAGGAGCTGGAAAACCTTTATTAAGCTTGCAGAATATAAAGCCACATACAGAACAAATGATCCACAATCTGATTATGATAACATCTCTAATGAAAATTTTACATTCTTAATATTTAAAAAAAAAAATGCCATCCCAGAAAAGACTGAACATCAGAGTAATACAGGCTCTGTCAGGTTAGTCACACCAGGAAACTAGAGCAATTAGCATTTTACCCTCATCCTTGCCAGTGAATAAAAGCGTCTAATCTCCTAAATAAAGGTTTAACTGGATCTTAAAATTTCTTCTCATACTACAGCATTTGTGCTTTCACCTGGGAAGCAAGAGCTATCAGACTTCTGATGTCAGTGTAAGGAAAGAGTAACTTCATAATTTTGTGATTTTTTTCACTACATCCACCTCTCCGACCTTCTTTCCCACTACTCCACCTTATCACACACTAGAGAAGCACCTAATACTTGTGTATTCAATCTCTAGGTAACTATTTTCTACAGAAATATTTTGTGTTTGAAGCACTCAATTTCAGCTTTCAGAGAAAAATCCTAGGCTACAGATGATGTAAGCAAGGGGGAAAATGCCTGTCAGGACATGAGATTGTCTAGAAACATCCAGAAAATCCACACAAACAAGTGGGAAAAAAAATACTTTCCACTGGACACTGAAAAGGACGAGAAGCAGAACTGAGAACATTTCTACACACAGGGTTCACCGGAGGGGAACAGAGCCAGTCAGTTCTCTTCATTAGCCAGTCTCTGCATTCCCAGCTCGTTTTAGAAAACGTTAAAAGTATTGATCAATATTGCAAAGACATCACAAGCACGTAATTGCAGATAGCCAGCAAGTGTGCCTGTTCATCTTCCCATATCTAATGGCAAAGCGATTAGAACAAGGAAAGGGAATTGGCTACATTAAAATATTCAAGTAAAGCTATAAATGCTGGCAATTTAAGTTGAAAAAACTACATTCGTGCTTATATGGGGAAAAAAAACCAGTCACAGTTCTACAACTGGAATGGAAATCATCACTGCTACGTAGCTGAAGTTATTTAAGAAACCATGAGACATGAGCGGTATCATGAAGACTTCCAGCGTATGGACGACACGCACAGCTCACCCCTGCCAGAAAAGCTCTAAATACGCTTTGCTAGTCCACCAGTTTGGTCTGGTTTAGATAGCTTTAAACTGTTGAGACCTCAACAGAAGGCGTCTCCACCTTGTCAAGGAAACAGAGCTCGGTATGAGAAAACAGAACAGAAAAAACAAACCTTTTCATTAGTCATGACTGATCTCCACTCGAACATGAGATTCTTCAAGACCCAGATGCATCTACAACAAGATTTATGAACCTCTGAAGTGCAGATCTGAATCATCAGTTTCACGTTGTAGGAGGAGAACCTGAGAATCACATTTCACTAGCCACAAATGCATGGGTTTTTCTGTTACAGAAAATTCCGAAAGCAAGGTAGCTGCAATTCAGGTTATTTTCTGGCTGGTTTTGTTAGTTGGTTTTTTTTTTTAAAAAAAAATCCTTATGGACTTTAAACACATGTTCTCAGAACCTTCTTGCTAATGCTTTGCAATATCTTAGATTTGAAAACACAGGAGAGCACATCTCCATTTCAGAGTAAACACGACACAGCAGATGATGTTCAGTTAGACTAGGCAGGAACTTACTGTCACATCCTCTTTACTAAAAAGCAAAAAAAATTTGCATCCTCACTGTGGAAGTCTACGAGTCACTCATGCTTTACTACCAAAGTATCTTTCACTTAGTTTACTCCCCCTGGTTTGATGGAAATATAGAAAACCAGCAAAAACACACACAATTACTTAAAGTGTACGGTAACAAATCAGCCAGATTCGATTCCAGTACACTTTCTAGGAAAGAAACATCAAGAGTCATCCAGCCTTCAGCATTTGATGCAGTACCACATAAGGTGTCAAACTGGAAAAGACTGGAATCATCAGAGTAACTGAGACCCACAGTAAAACAGATAACAACAGGTTGCAATGAAAAACTGACTACCAATTAGGAGTAGGTTGCTAATGGAATTTGATTATTAGCTTAGGAATCAATCTTATTTTATATTCTTGATAATGCCCTTAGCACAAGAAATCATTGAAGAAAATACTAAGAAAGTCCTAATGTCAAATCTAGCAAATACACTGATCTTCCTACACAGAAATACCATACATGAAAACCCAAACGACTCTGAAGATCTGAGCAACAGAAATGGAATAAAACTTCTTAGCAAAGGTCCATGACTCACATAACACAGCAGAAAGCTCTTGTTAGTCCCTAAAGTGAGATTTCAGCTGTGTAAATCAGTGGCGGAGGACCTGAGCGCATTAGCCAATGACAAGATATTATCAGTCACGAGGCTGATGCAACCACTAGAAGCCAGTCCTGGGATACAGTAATTTAGCACTTGGCAATAGAAAAGGGCACACAACGGCCAGACCATCGCACAGAGCACAATCCTTCACCTCTTACCTCAGCAAGCAGTTCAAACTGGAGAAGGCACAAAAAGAGCCTGCTAAAAAAATCAGGATATGAAGTGCTCCTCTCAGAACACAGAGCAATAGCTTCTGGTTCTCTTCCTTATCAAAAACCAAGTTTAAACAAGGCTTATATTACCT
Organism: Tauraco erythrolophus; assembly: GCF_009769465.1. Classification (NCBI taxonomy): domain Eukaryota; kingdom Metazoa; phylum Chordata; class Aves; order Musophagiformes; family Musophagidae; genus Tauraco; species Tauraco erythrolophus. The sequence goes on from NC_141468.1 coordinate 3,882,190, forward strand.
TCTATCAATTGTTTATCCTCTCCTTGTCCAAAACCAGAAGTGACTGAGCTCACCACTTTCTGCAGAAGGCCAGAGGAGAGAGGGGAATAAAGCCCGGGTCTCTCTCAGCGTGTGTCAAAAGACAACAGTACTCCTTTGTGTAGCTCATGTGAAGTGTCTGATGGTGGGGGGGAAATCCCTAGGCTGGTCCCTGGTGAGGCATCAGGGATCAGCCTCCCATGTGGCTCCGTTCCTTCAGGGAAGAACCACAGAGAGGCAAGGAAGGGATCCGATGCAGGAGTCTCAGGCGACATGCTGGGTTGAATGTTTTCCAAGTTGGACAAGCTGAAGTCTCTCAACACACTGTTGCCTCTGCATAGGCAGCATGTCTCTTGAAACACCAGATGTTTCAAGAACAGATTTCCTCTTGGATCCATTTTCTTCCCAAAGGCACAACCTCCCCTACAATGCAGACTGAACTAGCACTATTACTAGACCAACTCTTTCACTTCTACCCACAGAGTTTTTGAAATAAATACCTAAGTCAGTCTTGCTGCTGGTAGCTACAAGCCAACAGAGGACAACTCTAGCAGTTTGAAAAAGAGTGGAACTATTCTTTGGCAGACTCGAGAAGGACAATGTTCATGTAATGTTTGGAAAGTTCTTTGCAAACGTGCAGGTAGCTGCAGCACTGGTAAAACAGCCAGAAATTGAATCCAGCACTAATCCCCTAGTATCACAACCAAACACAACAGGAAAGACACTGGCATTCACCAGAAGAAACTTCTCTGTCATTGAAAGAAAACTGCTGGTTTTCAATAGACTACTGATCCTAAACTAGAACATGACCATAAAGGCCTCTGAAAAATACTCTTTTTTTTTTTAAATTAAAAAAAGCCGTTATCAGGTGATGTCAGTGTTCTGAAAAGTTTCAGTATCAGTACAGCACCACATAAGCAGATGTGATGTACGTTACTAGATATCTACTTTCTTCCCTGAACAGTGGTGATGAAAGTTTTATTTTTCATAGCTTTGTTTTACATTTAAAACCATCCAACTACTTAAGAAGTGGGCTTAAATCATACTTAGCTGACACAGAACACTGGTAATCTACCCTGTTCCTCTTCCACAAGCACTTTGCTTGCAATACCACAGCTCCCAACCACAAGCAGCATCATTAAATGAGTATTCCCGCATACATTAGGGCAGAGTTTCTCTCCTACTTCAAGGTTAAAGTAGCTTCTTCCTAGTTACTCCAGCAAACTTATTTACACTACAATATAACCAGAATTCCTGATATCCTTCCAGAAAAGCATTGTTCTGTTTCATATATTAAATATTAAGACAACTTTTAGCTCTATCTGCATATTTATCCCATGGTGTGGTATGTTATGTTCCTGTCCCAGCAATTTTAAAGTTTTCCATCTTCACTCCATGTCCAAAAACCCACTCTCCCCTATGTTTCTTTAAAAGTTTTCTCCTTTCAATAATCTAGTCTTAAATCGCTGGTCAAAGGCTCCCCTTTCCATTTCAGACCACATTAAAGCTCTCTCCCAGAATCCAAGTTAACAGACAGCCAGTAAAAACTAAAACTTTCACAAAAGACAGCACACAAGTGTCAGGACCAGCATCCCTCAGGCCAAGGTCAGCATGCTGAAGAATAACCCTGTAAGTGGGATTATTGAACACCGCTTAAAAGCCATTAAAAATGTTTTTACTGATGATAAAAACATTTAAACAACATCTTAAAAAACAGCCGAACACAAGGTCATGCGTTTGTAAAACACCAGCCCTACTATAGGAATCGGAATTGGATCACAGAAGGCAATGACTTTAAGGACACCGGGCAGCACTGCAGATACCACGTGAACATTAATTTCTGACACAAGTCTGTAGAAAAAAAGGACTAACAGGAGCCTTGGAAAGGAATATAAAGGAGAAAGACTGTATTATCTTCTCATACAGCATCAGCGAGATCAATAATGGACTGTCACCCTCCTATTCAGGGTATTAATGTAATTTTTAACACTTTACTTCAGGTAAAGCAACACTTTAATATGATGTTGAAAGCCAGAAATGCTGGTAGAAATAACCACAAGCATGATCACAGACCTGAAAGAAAAGCCTTAAAGTCAAGTCTTTTAAACAAGGAAGGCAAAAGGATTACTTAATTATCACCAAAGAGTACTAATTAGAAAAGAATCCAGTTCTTTTTAATATCTAACAAAGCAAATACAGAGAAAGATACAACAACTAGGAGTTTAGTCAGTAAAACTTTTTTTTTTTTAAAGGTTCACTTCATTTTGGAAAGTGAAGATAGTTCATGACGTTAATAATTAACAAATAAAGCAACCCTGCCACTTGTTGATAGTGGATGACTTAAAGATATTTCAACCAAAGGTTATTAAATTTTTCTAATCACTGATTGTGCTAAGACTCTACAGCCTGCAGTGACTAAGGCATCCAAGTGCTGAACTCCCTGACTGCCCTCCCGACCTCCAACACTGAAGCTATCTCACCAAAAAGGGGTATGGAAAATCGCACACCTACACCACGTTACAGTCACTCCGAGCTTTCCTTCCAGTAACTAAAGGAATTTAACAGGTCACAGCTGCACTGCCACGGGGCCAAGTGTCCCACTCAGGACAGGTTCACGTTAGAACCGCGGCACAAACTGATGGCTGCAAAACATAGCTCCAGCCTCCTTCTGTCAAACCAAAAGTGAGGGGTTTTCAGTTCAAAAGCAGAACATGAGGCAGCAGACAGCCCCCTTCCCCCAAACCCACACACAACAGGTGACAGCAGCGTTATAAAAGTCAGGGGCAGGAGAGGAAGCCCACACTGCCCATAGCCCCCTGACATACCCCAACCTGCAGGGCTGGAGGGGGGTGGGGGGAGTAAGGTTTATTTACCCTTCACCCCACTTAACCTCATCACCAGCCTCTCCTACACACAGCGCTCATTCTTCCCTCAAATCTGGGACCGTTTTTTTCTCCTTTTGATGTGCATCCCCCTTGTCTCATGCATACTGCTCTCCTCCCTAGTGCTCAATCCCACCACCATCACCTACTCCTAGCCTGGTGCCCAGGCCCTCCCCACTCACCCACCCCCAAACCTGCAGCCCAGGCTCTCTGCACTACACAAAGCCCTCCCCAAATCTGTTCCACCGAGCATTCCCCCAAACACACACACACACATCTAGTGCCGGTGCTCAACTCCCTCCCCAAAAACCCTCTGAGCCCTGCTGACCTCCCTCTCCAGCCCCCAACCCTGCCAAGCAGCCCCTCCCTCACAAATCCTCCTGTACAGCCCCTCTCACACACAGCCCCCCCAAATCCCACCGTACAGCCCCTCCCTCACACACAGTCCCCCCAAATCCTCCTGTACAGCCCCTCCCTCACATACAGCCCCCCAAATCCTCCTGTACAGCCCCTCCCTCACATACAGCACCCCCAAATCCTCCTGTACAGTCCCTCCCTCACACACAGTCCCCCCAAATCGTGCTGTACAGCCCCTCCCTCACACACAGCCCCCCCCGAATCCTGCTGTACAGCCCCTCCCATAAACACAGCACCCCCAAATCCTGCCGTACAGCCCCTCCCATAAACACAGCCCCCCCAAATCCTGCTGTACAGCCCCTCCCTCACACACAGCCCCCCCGAATCCTGCTGTACAGCCCCTCCCATAAACACAGCCCCCCCAAATCCTGCTGTACAGCCCCTCCCTCCCTCACACACAGCCCCCCCCCAACGCTGCCGACCAGTCCCTCGCCTGCGCACAGTCTCCCTCCCCGCCTGGTGGCTGAGCCGCCCCTCACCAGCCCGGCGTTCAGACCACCCCCGGCCGCCCCAGCCCCCGTCGCAGGCCATCGCTGGGCCCGCGCCTCCCCCCAGAGCGGCCGCCACCGCAGTGCCGCCCGCCGCGGCCTCTCCGCGCAGGCCCCGGCCAGGGCCCGGCGCAGGCCCAGCAGCCCGCCGCGGCGCGGGGCGGCCCGTGCCCGGGCCCAGCCCCGAGACTGAGACCGAGAGCGAACTGGGGACTCACTCGGGCAGGTAGGTGGAAGAGAAGCTGCTCCAGCGGTGCAGGGTGTAGCCCAGCACCCGGCTCTCGGGGCCCGCCGGCCCCGCCGCCGCCATCTTGTTGTCAGCAGCGGCAGCCGCGGCCCCGGCAGCGACCGCGGGGGGCGGGGCCAAGCTCTTAAAGGGGCCGCGCGGGCGGGGGGGGGGGGCTCGGAGATGGCGCGCGGGGAGACCGGGGCGGGAGGTCGGTGGTGCTCCGGTGGGGTGGGTGACACTCCCTGGAGCGAGGGCGGGCGAGGCAGGGGGCTGTGTTGGGCTGTGGGGCTCGGGGAGATGTCCAGTGGGGCTGAACTGGGGCTCGGGGGGATGTCCCATGGGTCTAAGGTGGATTTTGGGGTTCAGGGAGATGGCCCATGGAGCTGAACTGGGGCTCGAGGGGTATGTCCCATGGGGCTGAGGTGGATTTGGGGGTTCAGGGAAATGCCCCATGAAGCTCAAATGGGGCTCAGAGGGATGTCCCATGGGGCTGAGGTGGATTTTGGGGTTCAGGGAGATGCCCCATGGAGCTGAGGTGGGGCTCATGGGGAAGTCCCATGGGGCCAAGGTGGATTTTGGGGCTCATGGGGATGCCCCATGGGGCTGAGGTGGATTTTGGGGTTCAGGGAAATGCCCCATGAAGCTCAGATGGGGCTCAGAGGGATGCCCCATAGGGCTAAGGTGGATTTTGGGGCTCAGGGAGATGCCCCATGGAGCTGAACTGGGGCTCGGGGGGATGTCCCATGGGACTGAGGTGGATTTGGGGGCTCAGAGGGATGACCCATGGGGCTGAGATGGAGCTCGGGGGGATGTCCCATGGGACCGAGGTGGATTTTGGGGTTCCGGGAGATGCCGCATGGAACCGAGGTGGAGCTCAGGGGGATGCCCCATGGGGCTGAGGTGGGCTGTGGGGTTGAGGAGGACGCCCCATGGAGCTGCTGTAGGGCTCAGGGGATGTGCCATGGGGCTGAGGTGGGCTGTGAGGCTCAAGGAGACGCCCCATGAGGCTGGAGCTGGGTGTTGACTCCTGGAGGGAACGTCTTCTTTCCCAGCCCCACAGCAGCCCTGGCTCTAGGTGGGTGCTTGGGAAAGGGATCTAGAAAAACCCAGTGGGATTTGATCCTGTGCCAGCTCCTCCACCTATCCCTGTTGTGGGTAGTGCAGTTATCCTCCCTTGCTCTGTTTTATCAGCCAAATATTTAACCATGTATCCTTACACTTCCCAATAAGCTTGTTTTGACACTTCTGCCAGTTTTTTAGTGCTGGGTGTTGTTTTTTTTTTTTTTTCCCAAGAAGGAGTTAAAGCTATTAAAGTCACTGTAAATAACAGTAAATAAATGAAAGTACATAACAAGTAAAATGAAAATGTGTGTGATTGAATGGTGCCCAGATTTAGTGTTTGACCAACAGTCCCATTTGGAAGCAACTGCAAATTGAGCGCTGGGTGCCAGAATTAATCAGGGTTTTTTCCTTAGGTCGTTTTTTCAGTCCATACAACAGCTCGTCCACATGCTTCATGGAGAGGCAACATAGAGATCCAGGCTGTGGGAAGGAACTCAAGTAGTTTCCTATGTTTTGCACGGTCATATTTAATACCTTTTTTTTTTTCTCTTGCTGTGGATTCTAGGGACTAACTTGCATTTAATCATTTCCTCCTTTGCAGTTGATGCTGCTTAATAATTTGCTGGCAGCACTGGTACCTGTTGGGATCCCCAGACCTGCACCAGGTTGTTTTTCAGTGCTTTGGCCCACTGCATGGCTGCATGCCAGGAGGGTGGCTCTGAAAACCCAAACACCCATGGGACCGGCACGGAAGTTGGGTATTCTTTGACAGGTTTCTCTGTCTGAGGTTATTGCATGTTTTTTCCTGGAAAAGGAAGATAGTTTCACCCAGAGCTCCCAGCAAAGCAGAGGGGAGGCTTCGGACATCCCTGGGGCAGCTCAGGGCTGCTCGAGAAAGCAGAGGAGGTATTTCAAGGCCAGGGGAAAAAAAAAAAACCAACAAAACAACAAACAAATAAACAGCTGTCGGTTGGAAATGACAGATTGGAGAAATATTATCAGGCAAGACATCACGATGCCTGGCTAGATTAAATTAGCACAAGGATTTTTTTTTTTTTTCCCCTTTATTTTAGGAAAGTGAGTGAGATGCAGCAACAAAATCTACCTGCGGATGAAAAACTCGTTCAGCAGCCTTGAAGGCTGAACATCAACCGGGTATTTCAAAAGGGGGGGGGCAACAAGTGCTTCATCTCGAGACCCCCTCCCAGGAGGAGAGTTCTCAGTATTTTCACTGGTATCAAATATTTTCACTGGTATCAAAGCCACGCAGCTCTGCAACAGCGCAACAAAGTCTACGCACAAGGCACAAACATCGACACCTCCCTCCACTGCTGCACTAACGAGGGTTTTTGAAGTTTGTGGCCTTCCCGTGGCATTTCAGACTTCTCCGATCCAAACTTCCGCCTGCGGGCATCCCCCTCCCAAAATTACTGCAGAAATATTAGAAGAAATAGTTTACTAAGGAACTCGCTAAGAATATACTCCCAACCCCAGAGGAAGAGATGCTAACTCAGCGTTTGGAGCCTTAGAATTTGAAATTTAGGGGATTATGAGTGAGCAGTGGGCGATAGCCCTGCAGCAGCCGAGAGGAGGAGGAAGGAGAACCAGCAGCCCCCTGCTCGCTGTGGCACGGTGCAAACCACTCCAGGAGTTTCTCTGCCTGGTATCCTGTTACCACTTGAATCAAGACCTGGATGCCAATCCAGCTTATTTTTAGCACATTTTGGACTTAAAGTGAAGCGAATGCTGGTGAAATACGCAGTAATGACAGCCCTGGAAAATCTTTATCCGTCTGCAGCATAGCAGCAGGGAAGGCTGGGAGGAAGCAAAGCGATCCCGAGCTGCAAACCGAGTCCCCTGGTTCCTCGGGCTCAGCCTGCCCAGCGCTGTGCAGTTACCAGTGGTCACTGGAAGGGCATTTTTCCACGTTCTAAGCGGAATGAGCACGGCGGGGAGGAGTGCGATGTGCAGGGGAGCAGCGTGCTGCAGATTTGGACAGCCTGCAAGCCTCCAGCTGAGCTCTCTGTGTTCCGCTCGGGGCGGCTGCTGGAGCTAGACTGTAGTGGCGGTGCGGTCGTAAAAACGGGAGAGACTCGGAAAACATGAGTATCTGAACCTCGCTTTGCTAATCCAGGGCCGTGCTGCGTTTGCTGTGCTGATGCAATGCCGGATCCATGCAACCTGGGAGAGCCAATGGCACTGACGCTGCCCTGTGCTGCCTCCAGCAGCGACTCAGACCCGCTGCTTTAGGGGAAAACCCCAAAAAGGGCGCTTATGAAGCAAACAGCCTGTTTCTGATGCCCTCGCTTGGGACTTTGCCAAAACCCTCCAGCATGACTTGATGCCTACCAGACCTGAGCTGGCCGGGTAGATCCATGCTGCCTGTGGCTGGCTGCTTTGCGAGGATGGGGCCACGGAGGGGAAGCAAGAGCTTTCCTAGCAGGAAAAATGTGTCCCTTCGGCATTCGATGCTCAGCCTGCCCGAGAGCCAGGAGGTCCCTGGATGGGTGCCTCGGACGGTAGCTGGAGTTGCTGGGAGAGGCCAGGGTGACCACAAGAGATGTCCTCTGCATATCTTTGCCAGGAGGATGCACACATGGCGTTCACATGCTTGTCGTCAGTAAGCTTGAAGTTCAACCACGGGCAGCTCGGGGATTTGACAATTGTTTGTGTCTGCCTCGAGACAAATATCTCATTCCCCCGTCACAAACTTGCTCCTCTACTGCGCATGTGTTTCGAGTTTCCTCATGCAAAACCTGCGTGGGTGTCTGGGTATGTAATGAGCGCATAGTTCAGGATGAAAACAAGTTGTGTGGAAGAGCCAAGTAACGCCAAAAAAATGAAAGCAATACAAACAACAACATTGGCACGCAGCCATACCAGCTAGATCGTGGGCCAGCCGGATCTCACGTACTCCCCGGAGCTGCAGAGCCGATCAGCTGTTGGAAAAAGAGACCTTTAAAGACAAGCGAGAGGAAATAGCATTGGCAGCGCGGACCACAGCGTGTTTCCTTCCAAAGCAGGACAGAGCCAAGGACATGAGGCAGAGCTGTAACATTTGGGGTCTCGTTGCTCAGCCATGAAGTAAGGCGAAAACCTCCAGTGGGCTGCAGTTGTGTAAACTCCTGTTATTTTCTGAGCGGAAGAGGAGCGCTGGGCTGGCGGGGTATTGTCGTACCAGATTTTGGCGATGCTCTCTCGCCTCACTGAGCTCCCTCTGCAACGCCAGGGCTTCGTTTTATCTCAGTACATGGTGCAGGGAGAATAAACCTGCCTGTCTGTGCTGGACCCAGGCTGGAGAGCATCTTCCCAAGGGAAACATGCGCTCTAAACTCTGGGTGAGGCTGGAGCAGGACTACAGGCGATTCTAAAAAAGTCCCCACACTGGCCTCGCTCGTCGTCATCTCTCATTTTGATGTGACAATGGGAAAAAAAGTGGAAAACCTGATTAAGAGACCGTTTTCTGTGGGGTCTCGACACATTTCCACACTGAAAAGTGGTGAGAGCAGTCCTCAAAGACAGGTTATTTAATTTTTCCACTGTTTGGGGAGAGGGATCATCTGTGCCTCCTTACAACACAGTGAAACAATCCCTCCTTCAACATAATAAAATACCTGCCCTAATCCAAGCATCTGCTCCTGGGCCATGCACTTAAATACCTCCTTGAGTCCTCTTCACCACCTCTTGCAGCATCCATCCTTTGGTTAAAGGCTTAAATCGGTGAAGGAGCTCATTGGCAATCCAGAAGATTGAAAGGGGCCTGGAACACCAGCACCTCCATAGGCACATTGGCATAATTCCTTGCAGAAAAGCCAGCTTTAAAAGGCTTGGTTTACAAAGCACAAGCATGCATTTTTTTCGAATCAGGGTCAGTAACTCAGCTTCATTCACCAGTCTCCAGCTGCAAAACAACATGCCCCAGACAATGGAGGAGAGTGTATCTGAGTCAGAAGATGCCTTTTAAGGGATGCAAGTGGCTCGGAGCCACGCGGAGGATGAAAGGTCTCCTTGGTACCCCTGCATTCTCGGCCCCGTCTGGACTGAAATGGGGCACCCGAGGGCAGGAAAAGCTGGTGAGAGGGGAATGGCGGCCCGAATCGTACTCACACTCTCCACTCTTTGGTACAACACGCTTTTCCGATGTCGCTCCCGTGCCACCCTCTCCGTGCCCACCGGTGTGACGCGCCCCCGTGCTCGGCTCCGCTCCACGATTCAGCGAGCACTTGTAGGAAGTAGACGAGATGCTCACAGCTGCACCGCAAGCTAAAAATGTTTGCTTGTCTCTTCTCTTCCCTTCCCTCCAGGCAGGTGCACTCATCTTGGGCAGGGCTGCTCCTGCAGGGATGTGGTTGCACACCGGGCACATGCTGCTTATGGCATGCTGCGGTTCGGCGCTTCTGAGGCTTTGGGCAACCTGGTGTAGTGGAGGGTGTCCCTGCCCATGGCAGGGGGGTTGGAACTAGATGATCTTTGAGGTCCCTTCCAACCCAAACCATTCTATGATTCTATGATTCTCCCTTTTCTGCGTGGAGCGCTTGGGTGTCGTGATTATTTCTCTGATTCACCCAAAGAGGATGCTCTGTCCTGTGTTCCAGATGCAAAATGTGCCTTGGAATTCAATAGTTGCTATAGTGCCATAATTACACATTTTATGGAGTACTTAGTCACAATGGCTAGAGCTCTTGTTATTAGGTTTAGACTCCTTCTGTTGCTTTATTTTAAAGACCTTTCTGCTAAACGCTTTCTCTCTGCATTAAAAATAGTTTATTTCAGCATTTTCTCCCTCCAAAGACAGCCCTAATTTGTGATTGTGGTGGATCGCTGGTCACCAAATTTGTAGCAGGAAGGACGGGGCTTGCACCCCACTTTCTGTTGCGGTGCTCCAAGACACGCAGCCAAGTCAGCTTAAATGACACCAGCAAAACATTTCCCAGGACTCAGGAGCTGTTGAGCACTGATGCTGGCAACGTTGCTGCCTGTGGTTTGGAGACGACTCACAGTCTGCCTGGGGCATTCGTACCTTCCCAGGTGCTCCCCTTTCCCTTAGTGGTATGGAGAAGGTGGACCCTTGGGTGCTTTTCCTAGAGGACGATTCACCCCACCTCAATGGGACATGTCTTGGTCAAGGATGAATCACTCTCCCGAGGTGCTAATCTTCTGTGCCCACTCTAGAAGAAGCTCAGTTTTAGTGCAGACAGCTGAAATGGGTAAGACAAGCCCCATGCTCAACACTGCTCCTCCAAAAAAAGGCAGTGACGCTCTCCACCCCACACTGTAGGATTGGCTTTTCCACTGTTAACCCTGTCTTTGTGCCCGGGTTTCCCCATCTGGAGAATGGAGCTAAATACTTAATTGCCTACTTTCTAAGGAGTCAGGCAGGATAATTAGCTAATGTTTGGGTAATGCGTCATAGAGTAGGAGTGCTAAGTAGTATTGCTGTCAGCAGCACAGTTGGAAGTGAAGGACTCAATCTTGGTTTTCAATCAGGAATGTCACGGTCTCCCCTAAGTTCATTGTTCCCACTGAGGAGTCTGCTGAGGGCAGGGGACTTGTGCAAAGTGTTTAAAGGAAGAGGATGCCAGGGACAGCAGAGAGCTGTTTGCAATCCAAGAGGAGAGCTATGAGAATGACTGGATGAATTTTGGAAAAACTGCCGAATGAAGACAAAAGCAGGGAATATGTCTGGGACTGCACAGAAAGGGCTTATGTCTGTAACTGTGGTGTAAATATTCAGTAGCAACATCTTCCGAGTCCCAAAAGTGCACCAGGGAAACTTTTCTTGCATTGCTCTTATTGCCTGCATGCAGCACACTGGGAAGCATGACACAGAGACCCATCTCACTCACCCTGGAGACTGAAGTAGACTCAACCTAAAAGAGATTTCACATCTTTAATTTTTATTATTCTGCAAATTACGTTATGGATGAACTTCGAGCCCTTCTCACGTCCGCTGATCGTAATTGATGAGATTTCAATCGTGCCTCCTTGAAGTTAAACATCTGAGAGATGCTTTGGTTAATGGTTTGCGTTTCAGAGCAGTGCATTAGCTCTCTTGTGCTCCTGTCTGCTTAATTTAGAGCAGTGGCCAAGAATGGTGCAATTAAGGAAGAAATCTTGGGTTGAAGCTCTTGACGCTTTCAAGTGACCAGCAGACCCTTCAGCACCAGCTTGTTTTTGCAGTAGCTGGAACAACACTTTCCATGACTCACTACTAGTTATGCTCTGGATTTGCAAACAAATTTTTTTAACCTCCTCTTGTTGTGTATAAAAAATATTAAATTGTCAGTGCTGTCCCAGTGCCCTTCTGGCAGTGCTGCTGTGATCTGCTGTCCCACCTATGCAAGCCTGGCTCTTTTGCTTTCTGGTCAATCCAGGGAAGAACATTCTCCCTCTTTTCTAAACAAGCTGACGTTTCTCACTCTGTATTTTCTTGTCCAGGAGACAGTCTCATGCTTTGATCTGTGCAAAAGATGACTTTTCCAGTGAGGTGGCTGGGCTCTCCCTGTTTCCTGTTGAGTGTCCAGCCACAGGCTGCGTGGAGATGATGCCAGCTCCTGTCTCTTTTTCCCAGTGGTGATCACCCAGTTGCAGACCATCTCAGCAGCTTCTGCCATCTTCTCTGCACACTGTACAAACATCTCACTTGAGATCTCTGCATCCAGGAGCTGGGATGGGAGAAACCACAGTTAACCAGGAACTGATCCTCTCCACCTCTTGCATTCCCCAGTATTTGCAGAGAGGTCCATAATGAGGAGTAAAGCCTGACCTCTGGAAAAGGAGAGTGTCCTTTCACTTGCCAGGCCTGACGAAATGCAAATCGGTGGACGTGCTGTTGTGGTGCTGTTGCCTGCCGTAAGACAGCCGCATTCCAAACCCATCACCCCATCCCAGCGCTCCCTGGGTTGTGCCCGGTCTCTGAAGTCTCAGAAAGGCTGCTTTGTTCCAGAGAATCGCTTCCTGTTGTTGTGTCTATTCCTGGTTTTGTACTAAGTAGGTGGAAATACTGGCAGCAATTCTGGGAAGGGCAGGGCTTGGGGATATACCTGTTCATCCAGATCACCCTCCAGGCCATGGCTAGATGCTCTACTTAAGACCCTCTTTGGCACTCAGACTCAAGTGGAAAATAAGGGGAACACAGTGCTCCCATGAAGAGGGAAGAATTAATTCTCTCTACCAAAGAGAGAATTAATATTACGTGAAGTAATAAGCATCATCTCTCAATGCAAGTCTTTCAGTGGACCTCAAGTTGCACTTTTTCTCCAGAGGTTGCCTCAGCAGCAAATCCACCCAAATAGCCTCCTCTGTACTGTCCAGAGCCAAATCCTGAGGGCTACCCCCTACCAAAAGGCTGTTTTGAGGGGGTTGGAGTGACACATGGGACAGGACTGTTTTTTGCTATAGATCCAGAAGTTTCCATACCCTTGGAGGACAGTGTTTCCATCTTCTGGGGTGACAGGAGAGCCGCATACCCGGCAGGAGGCTTTGTTTCTCACCAAGCTCAGCTTCTCCCACCCTGCAGGAAGCAATTTCCCAGGAGCCACAGATGGGCATGGACTGATGCCTGAGCCCATTCAGACACTGCTAGTCTCTGCGGTTACATGATTTGCAATCTGCTTCCTGGGAAGAGGAGGGAGACGACAGTCCTGTGACTGCTGAAGGCTTGGGATGGACTTGTGCTTACGGACAGTCATCTGCGTGGGCTTGGCAGCCAGAGCTCAGAGGTTTGTGGGCTGCGTGAGTGTCATCCATGCAGCTTTCCCAACCGGCTCCCACATCCATAGATTTGCTGTGAGGCTCAGGGGCTTCCCCACATAGCTGAGAATGAGGAGTCGCGCTCCAGATCTGACAATGGAGGAGGTTACCATACTCAATGCCAGAGGAGAAGAGAGACAAGAGAATGACCCAAGTCACCATGTCTTTCCACATGGGCACCTGGAAAAACTTGGTCCAGAAAGTATCAGCCCAACACATGCTGGAATAAAACAAGCCCCCTCCTGGTCCCATCTAGCATGGGTTTTCCCTTGCTGGTTTAGACTGGGACACAGGACAACATTCAAATCATGTCCTGAAGCGGTGCTGCATGCCACAAGCCAAGCAGATACCAGTTTCACCTGGTTCTGGGCGTAACGGGATGGACACCTGCAGAAGGCAGCTTGCCCTTCTCCAGTCTGGACACCTAGCAAGGGACTTTGCTTCCTGCACGTCCGTGTTATCTGCTGATGTATTCATGTTTGTCTAGGCTTACCTGCAGGAAATTCAATGTCCTTGGTGGCTGCAGAGAGAGAAGGGGTTTGCTCTGCATAAGCCCCAGGGTAAGAGCCTTTATGCAGGCACTTTTTTCCCTGGGATTTGTCCCAATAAGGCCTAAGGCTGCCTGTTTCCTTCTGCAAGGTGAGGCTCTGAGCCCATGGGAGCCCTCCATTTCACCCTCTTTTCTTCCCTGAGACTCTTATTTCTGCCCTTTGCCATGAATCCAATCATCTTTGTCAAAGACAGGGAATCTAGCTCCATGCAAAACTGGAAGAAGCTCGAGGATGTACCATAACCTCATCAAATACGTCCCTACACGTACCCCAAAGCTACAGATTTGCTCGCAGTTCCTGACTCCCTCCTCACCCTGGATGTCTGGGGAGGACCTACCACCCATGCCTCCTGTGGAGCCCTAAAAATGAGCCCAGGGGAGGAAGAACAGCCCTGCCTCCTCCAGCAGGAGAGCAGCAGCAGACATGGCTCTCTCCAGGAGTACTCAGCTCCGAGGATAAAAATAACTTGTTCTGGAAATGGAAAAGGGCAAACAAAGAAGCATGAGTCAAGCTAGGTTTGCATGGGAAAAGGGACAGTGAGGGGAAGAGCAACAACAAAATAGTGAGTCGGGTAATTGATGCTACAGAACACTGAGAGAGGGGTGAAGGGCTTGCAAAAACGTCGGCCCCAGAAGTACCAGAGAGGTAGGTCTGTCTCTGGAAGATGAAGGCTAGAGGACGTATACCTGCTCTGCCTGACATCACCTGGGCAATGCGGGAGGGGATGGCCACAAAAAGCACATCCCCATGTGTGCTCTGAGTGCTGTGCAAGACTTTCCCCTCACAGCACCAGCCCCACTGAGCTCCTCCACCTTGAGCACTTGCCCCAGCTCCCCATGAGGCTCCTTCGCTGCCGTGAAGAAGGGTTTCCTCCTCCTAAGCTGGCTGAGTTTCCGACATCCACCTAACAGAGAAAGTGGCTGGGTAACATTGGGAACCAACGGAGATCACAGCCACGGGCAGATTGGAGGTGCCAAACCTGCCCACGGTGACTGCTGGGGTGTTTCATGTCAGGAATGATTCAAGCCACCCACTGCTCCTGCCCGCTTAGACCTTGGCTTCCCCTGCTGCCAGCAAGAAGCAGTCACGTCTCGCTGTGTAGGCATCTAGAGTACACGACTGAATGTGAAACCAGCTAGCGATTAAAAAGAAGGTAATTCCAAGAAAATGCTTGCATCTATTAGGCAAGGACAGCATGTACTCCAGACTACTGAGAGAGGAAAAGAAGCAACAGCGGTGACCTTTTTTAAGTGATGGAAAACCGGGGAGATAGCTGGGAACTTGGAAAAGAGGTCAGGAAATGGAAAGAAGAGCAATCTTGGAAATTTTTACCTGGCAATTCTGACCTCGGTCCCAAATACAGCAAGGGGGAAGACAGGGCGCGACGTAAATCTCTGACTATCTAAAGGACGATGGAAGAACAGAAGGTAAGCCGTGAGGGTATCAAGAACATGTAGATGGAGAGATGTCCTATCAGTCTACGACATGAGTGGCTATGGGAACACCATGAGGAAATATATCAACTGATTTGTGAAGAATTTGATGCAGTATTTAACAAAGCCTTTTTTTTAAAAAAAAAAAAATCATTTCTCATGGCTCGGATCTGAACATCGTCTCACAGGCTGAATGTTGCGATTTAAAGGTCCTCTCAGATGACCGTGCAGGATCTTGATTTCTCCCAGATAAAGTTTAAGTGTTTCTGTTAATGACCCCATCCCTCCGTTGAAGCCGTCACTCTGCAGACATGAAACCACTGCATTCATCTGCCTCCTCCAACCTCAGTGCAGATAAGACTCGGCAAAACACCGCATCCTCCAGGATGGAGGCGGGGAAGTGAGAAAGCCAGCAAATGAGTCATCCCAGCCTCACCGGCAAGATTTGCCTGGGATCTGTGCCGTGCAGGAGGAGAAGAGCCCTGCAAGGGGCTTGCAGAAAGCTGATGCTGGACCTGCAGGGACCTTGGGCCCTGCCCATGGACCACCCTGTGTCAGATCACTCGTTATCAAGACTTTAATGAAAGTCTGCACCAGCCCCCAGCGTGTTGTTGTCTCCCTCTCTTGTACTGCAGGTCCATCTCTGCTGGCTTTCCATCAGTGGAGAAATGCCTTCTTCTGAGAGGATGCAGCAGTGGTTTGTGGCCAGAATCCTAAGGGATGTAAATGTAGGCCATGATGCAAGAGAAACTGGCTCTCCAACTGTGTGTGGCAAGAATGGCTCCTCATTAAGGAACCCAAACGCGATCCATCAAGGCCATCTCTTGCAACATACCGAAGACCTGATTATGGTCATTTTCCTCCCTGCTTCCACTACATGCCTGGGAAAGGGCCGCAGTAATTAAAGTCTGAATCTCATTAAAACCCAGAAAGTGCTTGGCTTTCTGAGAATCCAATTATCACAAATGCTACGTAACGCCAGGCAGGGCACGGCTTGTTTTTGGTGTTTGGAATTATTTTTGCTAAACGTACAAATACGGTGTGAAATCAAATTTTCCAGGGGATGTTGAAAATCCAAAGAGGGCACAGTTGCAAAAGTAATTCAAGGCGTGGAGAAAACGCCTTGGAGAGGGAGGGAGAGGCTGCAAAGACTCTACTCACCGGAAAGAGGAAGGGGGCAAACAGTGATGCTGCAAAATGGGGACAGAGCAGGGGTGCCAGGGCAGCAAGGATGATGTGCATCCTGCCCAAAGCCCTCCAGGGCCAATCTGGCTGGCTCTGGACCAGCATCCCATCGAGGTGGCAAGTCCCATCTCCTGGCTGGTGACCTTAGGCGCAGAGCCAGGCAAGTGGTGGCCTGCTCTGGCTCAACCTTGTTGTTGTGGTTTAACCCCAGGCAGCTGCTAAACACTTCGCAGCTCCTCACTTGCCCTCCCTCTCCCTCAGAAGATGGGGAAGAGAATTGAAGGGGAAACAGGAAGGAGACTTGTGGGTTGAGATAAGAACAATTTAATAATTGAGATAAAGTAAAAGTAAAACTAATAATGATAAAAATAATAATTAGAATGATAATAGTGTATAATGATATGTAAAAGTGATAATATGTACAAACAAGTGATGCACAGTATTAATTGCTCACTATCCACTGACCAACACCCGTCCCACCCCAGCTAGCTATCCCAAAACAGAGAAGTCCCCAAACAGCAGTCCTGGAAGAGTGAAAGCCCTGTAGAGAGATCTAAAGAGAACGAGCTTCCCAGCCAACCCTCATCTATATACTGAGCATGATGTTGCATGATATGGAATATTCCATTGGCCAATTTGGGCCTCAATCATAGAATCATAGAATGGTTTGGGTTGGAAGGGACCTCAATGATCATCTAGTTCCAACCTCCCTGCCATGGGCAGGGAAACCCTCCACTATACCAGGTTGCCCAAAGCCTCATCCAGCCTGGCCTTGAACACTTCCAGGGATGGGGCATCCACAACTTCTCTGGGCAACCTGTTCCAGTGCCTCACCACCCTCAATGTAAAAAATTTCTTCCTTATATCTAACCTGAATCTGCCCTCTTTCAGTTTAAATCCGTTGCCCCTTGTCCTATCACTACACGCCCTTGTCAAAATTCCCTCTCCAGCTTTCCTGTAGCCCCCTTTAGGTACTGGAAGGCTGCAATAAGATCATCCCGGAGCCTTCTCTTCTCCAGGCTGCACAGCCCCAACTCTCTCAGCCTGTCTCCATAGCAGAGGTGCTCCAGCCCTCGCATCATCTTTGCGGCCCTCCTCTGGACTCGCTCCAGCAGCTCTCCTAAACATAAACTCAAATCCTAAGCTAGGAGTTTTGGGTCCTTTGTCCCAGCCATGCTCCCTCCCAGCTTGTCGTGCACCTGCACACTGGCAAAAACACGGGAAGCTGAAAAGTCCTTGATGTCTTAGCAGCAACTAAAAACATCAGTATATTATCAACGTTCTTCTCATACCAAATCCCATACTAAATCCAAAACACAGCACTGTTCTAGCTACTAAGAAGAAAACTGACTCTGTCCCAGCTGAAACCAGGACACGTGTCCCGACCTGTGCTGGCTCACTCCATGGCTGCTCGGGTTCTGCAGGCAGAAAGTCCTCCAGTTAACAGGCAGCTTGGTCCAGTGTGTATCCATGCTGGAAAATGATGTGAGCCTGGCAGCAAGTGATGAAGCTGCTCTTCCTCTTCCTCCTCAGTGTAGCAAGCCCTATAAAAACAGGTTGCTGGAAGCAGAAGCCTGCCACCTTCAGAGGAAATTGATCTTTCTAACAAGCTGTTGGCCATGGAGAGGGAAGAGGCAGGCTCTCCATCCTTCATTTTGTCTATGTCCGGGCTGGGAGTGTTTCTGAGGATGGAAGCCACTCGTCTTGGCACACCTACCACCGGCCCCCATGGCCACGCACTGACCCAGTGGTCCTTTCCCCATGCCCTGGCAGGCTGTGATGTCTGCAGAGCCCATCCAAAACATCCTCACCCTCTGCAATTGCTCCCAGCTTGTCCCCAGGCTGTGACCACAGGGTTTTGCCAACAGCAAGGATGGCAGAATCCGTGCAGACGGGCGTTACGGAGCATCACCCCTAACCCGAGCCGGCAGAGGGACTTGGGGTGCCTGGCTTTGCGGCGCCGCTCAGCTGCTGACTCACCAAGGGGATGGGGACAAGGCACTGAGCTGCTCTGTGCCTCAGTTTTCTCAGCTGTAAATGCATATTAAAACAATAACCTAATTTGCTGGGGCGCTGACAGCCTCCAGCAGCGACAGCGAGGAGCTCTGCCAACCTGGGGTAAAAGGTGCTGGTTAAGTGCAAAATAATATAATGCTTTTTGTGGCACAGTGTGTCTGCCATACGTTACACTTACGTAACATTACTTAGCACTCAGTCGTCACTTCACATCTTTAACTAATTACATACAATCGAGCCATTTACCAGCGTGAACAGAAAAACATCCAATAATGACTGATATGGAAGCGTTGGACTGATTTCCAGGCTCCTTCAAGAGTGAGAATTGCAGAAGATGGGAAATAGGATTTTGAAAAAGAAAGGCCAAACAAACAGAGTCATTAAAAGAGAAAAAAAAAAAAAAAAATCAAACTGTGTGTCTGCAGCGAAGGACTTGCAGAGTGAAAAAGCCCACTGCATTTTCTCATGGAAGCAACCAGCCAGAGCTCAGGCTGCAGCATCTCCAAAGTACACTTAAAATTCACCTCCTCCTTCTTTTTGCAATTAAACACATACACTTACTGCACCTCGACTTTTAAAATAAATAATGGCAATTTTTAGCGCTAGCAATTAAAAGCGACGCTGTTTACATTTTAATTAGCTCCTTCAGTGTGACTAGCTCAGCTTCTTTCCATCAGAAATGGATGTATTTAGAAACGAGACAGCTTTAAATGCTCTTTCGGTTTTCTGTAAACAGTAGCCCTGCTCTGCTTTCAGGTTGTCAGGGTGGAGGGAACAGAGAGGCAATCTGCTGGATAGAAAACTCTGCACAGCTTTTCTTCCCGGTGGTGATTCTCTGTGGGAGTGCAGAAAAGGAAGTTTATTTTGGAAGTGAGAAAAATAAAGCGAGGTTTTTTTCCAGGAGAACACAAAGATAAGTAGCATCTGTGCAGCTGGAAGTGCTGTACGTGGCTGTGAAGACCATGTTTACAGCTGCAAAATGCCAGGTACGTTTTCACATCCCGGTAAGACTTCAGAAGGCATCGAAGTGCTACCAAGCCAGTTTCCAAGATGCATTTTCCACCCACCTTTGGCTTGTGCCTGCAAAATCATCAATCATACTTCGGCTCGGTGCCATCTGTAGGCCTTGGTTCGGCGTAGTGAGAGTCGATGAAAACTTTGCCACTGATTTCAGTACAAATCACAGTGCTGGTACAGCCTGGAGAATACAGGCGGGGTACACCGGGCCCTGGGGCTCTACATCTCAAAACTGTTTCGTCTGAAACTCCTGTGACAGTTCCCCCTGTCAGCAAGCAGCAGGTTGTAGCGGGCACATCTGCGTCTTGGATGCAGAACCCCTTGGAGAAGAGGCAGATGTCAAAACACCACTAGGAAAGCTTTTGCTGCTAAAGAATTCTTCCAAACAAACAGCAACTGTGGACGTGTTGATAAAGCGTGCGAAGGAGAGGCAGGTTCAGAAATCTGTGGTTAATAGGAGCGTGGTGGGGTTTTAGCGCTGCTAAACAATACTCTTCTTCCTGCATCTTCATGCTGCTAAGTGAAGAGGTGTCATTATTTCTGAGTCACAAATAAACTCGGTGGCTTGCCCAGGGCAGCGAGGGAAAAATTCTGGAGGTAGGATGAGGATTTAACGCTTGCTTTGGGAAAGTTCTGTCCAAATATCTCTGTTTTCTCTTTCTCAGCCGTTTCAGCCCTGGCATGCTGGCGGGGGAGAAGGTCCAGAGGACCCACAACGCCTGAGAGCTCTAGCACTGGAAAATACATTTATTGTGTCTCTCTGCCTCAGTTTCCCTTTGTATAAACCACGACAAACAGAGCTCTCTGGCATGGGGTAAATGTAGGGAAAATGCCCTCTACGGACCAACTATTGTTATGGACTTGGGAGAGGAAAGGCAGATCGCTGTGATTTGAAAGACAATGGAGCATCCCTGCCAGTAGCTGAGTTTGCAAGGAGAACGGATGGGATATTTGGGGTTTGTCTGGGGTATTTCCATGGGAAATGACTCCCTTGTTCAGTAGAAAAAGTCTTTAGAGGTCCTGTCTTGAGCGATTTCTGCCCCAGGGATTGGGAGGAAGGGAACGTCCAGGCTTGTCCCTGCCAGCCCCAGGATCCCCTAAGCCTGTGACCTTCCCTCCCTGCTTAGTCTTCTCTAGCAACATAATAAGCAGATAAACCAGTAAGACCTTCAAGGGCTTTGCATTAACTCATGCACCTTGTGCACTGGGATCTGCTGGGCGTACGCTGTCGAAATCACACCCCCTTTCTGAGTTGCTTTCAGAGAAATCCATTCACAGCCCAGCACTGGGGAAGAAGAAGGACCTGAAAGCTAAAACACACGAGAGCCATCCTGCATGTGAGTAGAGGCTTGCAGGCTGACATTGCCACTCCTGTCAGCCCCGCGAGCCGATGACCACCCAATCCGTGTGATTTAGTGACCATTCCCCACGGCAGGGCTGCAATCTGGTACTAGATCACCATGGGTTCTGGCTTTAATCACGGTGATGATTAAAGTGGGATGGTTTCTCCATTTTTTGTGCTTTCCCTGTAATGGAGGTGAGACGGGAACCCCCAAAATGCTTCTGCACTTAAAACGCTCCTCCTGTCCCCCTTCCACGGATGCACATCTGGATGGCGAGTGCCAAAACGCTGCCACAAAGCACGTCCCCCACGACAAGGCCAGCGCAGGGGACATCTGACCCAAAGCCAGGAGCCTCCCTGCTATTTTGGGAGCGTCTCTCATCAGGGGCGTCGAGCTCGAGGTGACAAAGCTGTCAGCAAAGGCCAATTCCTCCGGATAGTGCAGCAAAGCCTGGAGGCGGCACGGCAAGCGCAGACGAAATCAAAGCTGTCACAGCTGGTTACAGCTGCCTGGAGTGAGGTTGAGTCGCCGGTTCCGTGGAGCCAGAGGATGGCACGATGCTTTGAAAAGGAGCCCGTGGCTAATCGGCACCATCCGTTGCAGCGCCAGCACTAGGCGGCTCCCCCTGTAAGCCTGAAGGACCGCCCCAGCCTCCCTAAAACTACTGGGACTGAGCTGATCTTTTGTATTTTATTTTTATTTGTATTTTTCCAGCCAATCCTCCACCCCCTCTCCGCTCCTCTCCAGCTCAGCTGCTCGTCGCAACGCAAGAGTCTGCCACGTATGCTCGTGAGAGGAGTTATGCCTTGGAAGACCTTCCTAAACCTGCTCCTTACAGACTGGGAATGGATGGGAAGCCTTGGACGTGCAGCTCCTGAGTGGAGTTCAGCAGGGCCACGAAGAAGATTGTATAGGGCTAGAAAGCAAACCAGAGATTTGGGGGTTTTAAGATCTATGCTTGAAGGGACAGTAAAAGCCAGTAGTGAGGGAGAAGGCTGGAAAATCCCATGCAAGGCTGTACCTGGGGCTGAAGGCCAGGAGATTGTCCAACATAAAATCTGGCCAAGGCTGAGTCTCAAGAGGCTTCTCAAGGAAGGGCGAGCCATGGACAGATGTGCGCTCCAGCTGTGCCACTGGACGTGCTCCCCCGCCAGCCGCTCCTCCCCACCCACCAGTTGCTCCAACCCATTTAGCACAAAGCGGCATCACTGGTTGGAGCGGACACGGAGGATTTGGGGTCAGGATGATACTTGCCATTGAGACAGTGGTACAGACCGTCCTTTCCAGCTGAGGACAGTAACAATTAGCTGGGGCACAGTGACATTTTGAGCTGGCACAGTCCTCTGCGGGGTGAACATCTGCTGGTGGCTGGAGAATAGAGGGAGGTAACCAGGAGCAAGCCTTTTGAGACAGTCAAGGATTGCTGGGAGGAGGACACAGCAAGTCGTGCAGCAAAACTAGTTGGACTTTGTCAAAGGATTAAGAAGAGTTTTTACACTCAAAAATGTAGCAGGGAGGTGAAGGAGGAGGAAAATGACACTATTGAAAAGCCAAAAGGGCCAGTACTCTGAGCCCTCCTTAAAATCCAGTCCTCCAAGTGCAGGGAGAAAGGAAAGTAGATTGATAAGGAGGAAAAACAGGTTCTTGAAAAATTTTTTATTTAAGAAATGGATCTGTGTAGGTTGCAGACATCTTCTGGTATTCATTCTCGGAGGCTAATAACAGGATTAGTTAATGAACATGTTGATCCTTGGGTGGCTGTATTTTAAAATCTTTGGACAATATGCTCCTGAGAGGCAGAAGAAAGGAAATGTGGTGGTGATTTAAAACGAAAAAGGAGACAATGTAATTCTGACAATCACCAGCCTATAAAAATAATAGAACGGATATTTAAGAAAAGATCAGGATGAAATATTTAGCGCTTGATTCTGTCCACGCAATAGTGTCAATGGGGAGAAATTTTCCAGAAGCCAGATGCTGAATAAAATTACCATGAGACAAGAGTCAGACTCGAGGGATGATGGGCCCAGGAAACTGCCAGGTTTTCTTCTTTTCCAGCTCTTTTTGGTGCAAAGAGGAATGCTGTTAGAGCATGGCACAGCCAGAGGATAAAGGCAGCAAAGCCTTTATGAACACATGGTTTGATTTTGACTAATGTGTTTTGCTTCTTTGTCTTCGGAAATAAAAAAATTAGAAAAAAATGCGTTGGTCTGAGATGCGGTTTGTACAAACTGAAAACACATTGAAATGCAGTAAGTAATCCTAAACAAGAGTGTGCTACACTGAACGAGGTGCATTTATCGGGGTAGAATAAGAGTCAGGGCTTAAGATCAAGTTTCATTAACATCTTTGCTAATGATCTGGAAAGACGATGCCTTCCAGTATAAAACGCGATACAGAGAGGATGGTAAATTTGAAGCAGTTTGGTAAATAGTAAGAGTTTTCTCTGATTTAAATCCACTTTTGTCCCAAACACCTGGAAATTTCCATCCAGTATAAAGTTCAATGCACTGAAAGATCTTATCTTGTTGAGTGACATCTTCATTACTCACCACTTAGCCCACTCAATCTCTCTTTTTAACCCTCCGAATGTCTTATGGGTGTCTTTCACAGGTCTTTCTGCAGACCCAGCCCTCCTCATCCTTAGCTGGTTTGATATTTAGAGATATGTTTCTGGAGCAAACCGGGCAGCTGCGTGTCCTGGTGCATGCAGCCACCTTCTCCAGGTTTGCTACCTGCCCTTTTTTCACCTGCAAGGAAAACCACTTGAAGGGCTGGTGAAGAGCATCCCAGCAGCTCACTCCTGAACAACGTTGTGCCTTCAAATGCATGTCCCATGTCATCTCCACATTGCCTTCAGCGTTCTGACCCACTAGCGTGTATTAAACTGGTTCCACCAGAAACCGCCCAGGTCTGTGCTTGCCTACATGCTCCTCTGGCACCTAAAATGCTCCCTGACCTCCTTCTCTTTACACTACTTGGGCAATTCATGGCTGTTGTTCAAGACCTTTCCATCCGTGAGGTCTTGAGCAACAGCCATGAATCGCTCGAGTAGCATAAGCCATGTCCCTGGAGCACTGAGCCGAGCTCTCCTGGCCATCAGGAGAGGGAGCAGCGGAGGACAGAGACCTGTGAGCATTCGTGTCTTCTCTCAGCAGGCTGGAAAGACACAGACTGTTGCTGGGTCTTATTTCATGACTTTTTGTCTTTCCTTGCAAATAAAGTTCACTGGTGCAAGGAAATCAGGCTGACGATGGGAAGAGCATTACCCACTGTGAGGGAGCCAGGAGCCACAATGGGAAGGGCAAACCTTCATCTGTTAACCTTCTCAGGATCTGCTGGGGTTGAAGGGTGGAGGGAGAAGAGAAAGGGCTGGAGATGGCACAAGACGTGCTGTTTTCACCTATGGTTTCTACAGCAGGTCCCAGCACCCCGTCCTGTCTCCTGGCTGTGTCTGCCCATAACAGATGCCCTGGTTGGGGCATCACCAGTTGTCCTTGGGGCTGCAGCACTGTGATACTGGTGTCTGAGACACCAGCACCACACTAGGAAAAGAAGACGTGAAGAGTGAAGGTAAACACAGCAATGACACCCAAGAGGTCTGGAGAGGTGGTGAGACACTGTCCTCAAGCAGTACATTGTGTAATTCCCAGTGCTTTTGCAAAGCCTTAAATGATTGGAGTGGAGGGTTGGGAATTGTAGGACCCTCCATCGTCACCCACTGGAAGTCCATCCCAGGAGGTCTGGAGTGTCCTGGAGACGTCTGCTGGAGCAGGAAGAAACCTGGAGAGAGCAAAAAGGATGAATGCAGCATCTGACGAGGAGGGCCAGGAGCAAAATTACTGGGGAGGAGATCTGGGTGGGTCCACCACGGAGGCTGTACGCTGCGAGGGGCACGAGCAGGCGGCGTGGCGTAAAGCCTTCCAGAGAGACAATATTTATCCGGTTTGGTTTGCGTCTGCTTGAATCCTGCTGGAGAATTTGCTCCCAAACAAACAGAGGAAAAAGAGATGCATGTGAATGGATCCAAATGTCTCCGTATGGCATTTTTTTTTTTCCTTCTTAATGAAATGTGTTGATTTTGCATTTGCAGCATGTCAGGGCTAATTTTGGGAATGTGCAATTATTTTCTTTAAAAAAACCCAAGGGGTTGCAAAAACCCCGTAGAAGATAATACATGGTGTTCAGCCTTGAAGGCTGAACCTTTTGCTCTCCTGCCAGAGAAACAGTGATCCCTGGGGTGGAAGGGCAGGCTGTCTGCAAGGCCTTTCAACCAAACTCTGAGCCTCCAGCAGGGCAGGAGACCAAAGAAAACTGCTGCCTCCCACCACGGGAAGCAAATGGAGGGTGCTCTGCCCAGGGAAGGCAGCACTGGGATCACCAGGAGCCAGCAGAATCTGCTGTCTGACACCTCCTCGTCCCTCCTAGCCTCCAAGGGACCTCCCGGGTTAGCGGGGGACAGCACGAGCTGCAGCTGACCCTGTCCCCTCCCTTTAAGCCACTCTTCCAGGCCACGCTGGAATTGGCCGCGGCCGCCTCGTTCTCTGACTCAGCCGTTATATCTAGGGAATTTATGGCCTTTCCTTCCTGCCAGCCTTAGTAAATAACCCTGTCATCTGACTGGGTTTTGGGAACTGACCAGAAGCAGGAGCCTCACAGGCAAGCTGAGACAAGGACCTGCATCCAAACAGCAGGCAGCATTCGGAGGAGCGTTCCCTGTGGGACCCTCACCCACAGCACCGTTGTTCCCAGTGAAACCCTCACCTGCAGCATCACCATTCCCAGCAAGACCCTCCCCCACGGCGTTGCCATCCCCAGCAAAGACCCCTGCCCTCAGCATCACCATCGCCAGTGAAGACCTTCACCCATGGCATTGCTATCACCAGTGGGACCCTTACCTGTAGCATCACCATCACCAGTGAAGACCATCACCCATGGCATTGCCATCCTCACCAGGACCCCCGCCCATGGCATCACCGTCCCCAGCGAGACCTGGAGCCAGGACCAGGGAGTTTAACCCAAAATGTGTCCCCACTCAGGAAGGCAAACACTGGGTGCAGCAGTGCTCCCACACCTGTGACGCATGGCCAGGATCCAGCTTTTATTTTCCTTCTTATTGGAAGAGCATCCATGAAACTGGAGGAAGGGAGGGAGGGAGCAGGGGGATTGAGGCCACCAAAACGCTGGGTGTCCATCAGCAACATGCTTCAGTGGTGCTGGTATCTCCTCTGCTTGCTTGTTCACCCAGTGGGAGATGTCCAGATAGCGAGATGCTTTCACCCAGGGCACCCCGTAGGGCCAGGGGTTCTGGTAGGCTGAGCAGAGAGAGGGGACTCCATCTCTGCTGGGGATACCTGGCTGCTCTTGGACAGGCTGCAGTCACCCATACAGGTTCCCTATAGCTAATTTAGGCATCCTGGCTTGCCCCCTGGAGGCAGCCCCACGCACCGTTGGTGGAGGTGATAAAACTGATGATAAGTATTAAGAAGTGTGAGGATGAGTTGATGGAGAAGTTGAAGCACATCTGAAGGACTGCAGGGAGAAATCTGCCCTTTCGGGATGTTGAAGCAGCTTTTTTAGGTAGATGGGACCACGCTGGACTGTGGATGGGATGAGGCAGAGCCCAAATCCAGTGTCTAAGCTAAGGTATATCCCAATCCTCCTGTGCTCGTCCATCCTGGGAGCACTTTTTCCCATTAGGCATCACTTGGGTACTATAGGGATAATGGTCTTCTCGAGCAGGTAGACTAGAGAAGTATTTTAGTTCTTCATGGTTAGGGAGGTCAGGCTGAGCCTTGGGGACTGACGTGGAAACTGTGACCTCTGTGCCAGGAATTATGTGCTGCATCCTTCTGGTGTGGTCGCAGAGAAGTGCCTCTTCCTTCCTGGATTTCCTCTTCCCTGTCATCACCTCTGTAGGCTTCAAGGACCGCTCTGAGACTGCTCTCCACTCACCGTGGCATTTTTGGAGCCTGTATTCCCACGAAATGCTGTCAGGTGACAAGTGCCATCTCTGTGCCCCTCCTTCCAGGAGCTTATCCTTATGGAGGGTCTTCTAAAGAGCCCCTTCTCGCAAGAAGAATTTTCCCTGATGCCTCCTGCACCAGCTGGTGGCTTCAAGCCCCATCCTCATATTACCTATCGCTAAGGCTGCTGTTCCCTATTTAACAGCCCCACAGCCCCCAGAACCCTTGCCTCATTGCCGGAGGGTTGTGCAATGATCTGAGCTGAAGAACTGATCCAGCACGAAATAACCTTGCGAAGAAAAACCCTTCCCAGGCCACGCTCAGACGGCACAGCTGCTGGAGAAATGCTCCCTCAGTCATTAAGAGTGGGACTGGTTTGGTGAGCAGGCGCATCCCTGCATCCATGCATCCATCCTAGAAGGCTTCAGCACACAGTGAATCCGAGAAGCACTGAGGAACAGCGTTATCCACATGAGAGATGATCTCCAGGCTGTGGAGTACTTGCGTGTATGTGTACTCTCGGGAGCTGGGCAGCAAAAGGTGTGAAGTGTCCTCTGCCTCGTGGCCGAGCATTAATTTACCTTCTCATGAATGGCTGGCTGCAGATAGTATAATTAGTTTCATGTCCAGTGTGCACTTATCTTCTCTGCGTGTTCGGCGCATTCGGTGGCGAGTTCATAAATCAAAAGCTCTCAAGAAGCCTTCTGCCCCAACGCGTTTTCGTGGGC
Organism: Tauraco erythrolophus; assembly: GCF_009769465.1. NCBI lineage: Eukaryota > Metazoa > Chordata > Aves > Musophagiformes > Musophagidae > Tauraco > Tauraco erythrolophus. Next base: position 3,909,277 of record NC_141468.1, read on the forward strand.
AAGCAATCCCCAAGTGGCCCCACAGCAGTGATTAATAACACCCATCTCTCTGGTTGGGCTGGTTTAGGGCTGCGTGAATTGCCCTTTTCACTGGGTTGCCGAGAAATCCGTAGGTCGGCGCAACTCCTCATCCCCAGAAAGCGCGAGGCAGCAAATCCAAACCCTGCGAAACGCTGGAGTCAAAAATAAATGAATAAATAAAAAGGGCTGCTGGAAGCCTGGCAAAGACCTCACAAGACAAAAATCGTAAAGACAATCAGTAAATTGCCACTCCGGACAAAGATGTGGAGGCAGTCTCTAATCACCATCCTGATGCAGGGCTGCCTTAGTCATGCTTTATTGATTCTCTTTTCTGGGGACGTGAATCATCAGCTCCTCGTGGGGAAGAGCTCTCCAGCTCCCCAGCTCGGAGAGACACAAATTACCGGTGTGCACGTAAGCAGGCACAGGAGAGCTGAGATGCTGAAGGAGATGCTCTCAATCACGTGCACAGCAATTTGGAAAGGCGATTAGTGCAGCTAAATGATGAGACCAGAAAAAGAAAAAACAAAAACGGTGGCAAAATGAGCTGGCTGAAAGGCTGCTGGTCTTCTCCAGGAGATAAAGTCATCTCATGTTTCATCTTTCTTCTCTGAAAGGGTTGTCAGCCACTGGAATAGGCTGCCCAGGGAGGTGTTTGAGTCCCCATCCCTGGATGTGTTTAAGAATAGGGTGGACGAACTACTTAGGGATATGGTTTAATGGGAGATTAGGGATGGTTGGACTGGATGGTGTCTAAGTTCTTTTCGAACGTAGAAAATCTATGAAATCTATGTTCACCTTCAATGGAGTAGTGGGGAAGGGGTTTCTCCCTCTGACCAACCACCCTCCGCTCCTATTTGATCAGGCGAGAGGCTCCTCGAGTCTTCACCTATGGTGAAGCAGCCAGGAGCACGTCAGGAGCAGAGCTTTGAGGTCACCTACATTCCTCTGACCTGCTTTCAAACCCTCTAAATCATCCATGCCTTTTCACCCCTGACCCATACCCTCTCCTGTGCTTCCCCTGAGATTGTCTGTTCAGCCGCAAGAGCTGAAATTTCCTCTCCTTGCCACGTGGTCCTCCCTGCTCTTACTGGGAGGTCTGTGCATGGAACAAGGGGGAAAAAGCAGAGAAGGCAACTAAGGAAGGATTTGGACCTTCTGGAGAGGACTACAAGGAGACCAGTCCTCAAGGCAGCTCTTGTTGGGCTCTGCCAGCAGCTGGCTGTGAGCACAACCGGCTTCGAGAGCGGCTGCGGAGCATCCTGGTCGCTTCGCAAACACCAACTGCAGCAATCACAGAGGCGGTGGGTGGAAGAACAGGGGCCGAGGAGCACCAGCTGACAACCTGGGGGGCTTCCTAAATGGTCAGGGCTGCCTCCCAGCGATTAACCCCCAGGGCACGGGAAGACACGGCACGGGCTGGAAGCCATCCCCGCTGCCCTCTGATTTTATTAGCGAGCCTTCGCCGGGGAGACAGATGCCGCTGCAAGAGCAACGCAGGCGGTTCCTCTGCAATCCAGAGCAGAGCGAAGGCGAGCAGGCGCTTCCGCTGCCAGGGAACGAGCTTGAAAGGGATCCAGCGGATAAATAGATATTCAAAGTTCAGCTAATGAGCGGGATGACTCACTGGCTCAACCAGACAAAGGTTAGGCTGGAAAATAAAAGTCCTCGCTGCAAGGAGCCGCGTTGGTGGGATGCAAAAGGCAGAGGATGAGGAGCAACCGAAGGCAGCCAGGGCTGTTAGGGGCAGAGGGGCAAAGTGATGGCTGTGGCTCCGATGTCACCCCAGGTTTGCCCGGGATTTGTCCCGGGCTCAATATATGGGAGTTGTGACGGCGGCCATGGATGTTTGGGCATGTGGCAGTGGTACATGCCTGCTCCCTCCAGCAGGCAGACAGCCCTTCTGCAGCCCTAGTAGCCCCTCTCTTGGATAAAGCACATTTATCCAGTGGCCCAAGTAGATACTGCTTGCAGACAAAGCAAAATGGCCCTTCCTTCACCTGCTTTGCTGATCGGCACTGCTGAGAAGGAACAGAGGATGGTCCGATCTCAGAAAGCATATTAGTCACTAAGAAACATCAGCCTGCTTCCAACGCTTTCGTTATTACTGTGCCCGAGGAAGAGAAATCCTGCAGTAAATGTGGGTCCAGCTCCAAAGCATCCTGAAAATGAGGGCTGGAAAGCCATCACCTTCTTGCTCATCAGGAATGCTGTCTGGCTTCGGGGTACCCAAAACTGCAGTTGGAGTATCCCTGTGTCAAGGGTGAGCAAGGCAGAGGAAAAGATCTTCTCTCCCCTTGGTCTTTATAGTCCAGAAACAGAAAGAGATGCAGCCTGGGAGCCTATAGACAGCACAGCACGGGCACACGTTGGCACAGAGCAGGTGCAGTGTTGTTAGTTCGGGGTTTTTCCAGTCATCTTGGCACTTCAGTTTTGGATGTGCTCTTCTTTTCTTTACTACTGGGTTCAGCCCAGGCCAGCCGAGATGCTACCTGAACCGCTACACTGAAAAAAACATTCCCCTCCTCCCTGAAAAGCTGAGAAAAAGAGAAATGGGGAGGGATGAAGCGGCTTTCAGAGAAAGCAGGGCAGGAGGTCAAAAAGGAAAGCGGGGCACAGGTAGGGAAAGGAGGGATGCAGCAGGGAATTGCTGCACGCAAGGCTGAAGGAGCTCAGACATACAGATGTGGGGGCCAGCCAGGTGCTGCTGGCCAGCTGAGCGAGGTGAGGCGACCATCCCTCAGCAGCCCTACGGGAGCTGCCACGTGCAGTTACTGGGGAAGCTGTAGCAGAGCAGATGACGTCTCATCTCCCACGCTCAGGCCAGGGTTTTAGCAACTTTTCTCCATAGAATCATAGAATGGTTTGGGTTGGAAGGGACCACAAATATCATCTAGTTCCAACACCCCTGCCATGGGCAGGGACACCTTCCACTAGACCAGGTTGCTCAAAGCCTCTCCATACAGGGTGGAGATCTTCTATAGCACTGGATGCTTACAGGTAATGGTAGGAGCATGCAAATCAGGGTCACAGGGACAAGGAAGAAGTGAGGCAGAGGTAAGGATGTGGCACTGTAGGACAGAAACCACTTGACCTGTTTTGCTCAGACACGTTTTTTCCTTGCCTTCATAGTTTCCTCCGTGTAGCTCTATAAGCAGCAAGGTCTGTTGGGGCTGGGGGAGCTGCTGGGGAGATGGGTCTTCACATCTGAGCAAGATGCAGGCAAGGAGGCAGCTCAGCTCGAGGGAGCAGCAGGCAGGATGCTCACCCTCTCCCACAGCCCCTTTCTTTCTCTCCAGCTGCCTTTGATTTCCATGGTGGGGCGTTGGCTCTCCAGGCACAGGCAGAGGCAAAGGGAAGAAAACCAAGGGCAGCATGATCAGCTAGAGACATTGATAGACAACAACAAGATTATTTGTTTGCTCCTTTCCCATATCCACCCTTGCATCTCCATGTCAGGAAGTGAGCTTAATTACGATCCTCAAAATCCTCGTGCTATCCTTTAACGAATATTTTTTGGAAATGAACAGCACCAGAGGGAAGAGGCAATTGCAGCAGATCCCAACCTGCTCCAGCTCCTCTCCTCCCAGGGGAGACACGGCACAGCCCAGGCTTTCCTGAGCTGGCTGCACCAAACCCATGGGGTTCAGGCACAGAATCTGAGAAATGGTGTTTCCAGGGTGGGCAGGATGCGCTGGGTCCCACACCTGGACCCTGTGTGCCTGCTCTGTGTTTGGGTGCTAATGTCACCTTCCTCAAGGGAATGAGACAATAAGCCAGCTCCTAAAAATGTGAGGTCGCTTGTAGTTCATGGCAACGTGGGACAGGGCTTATTGCAAGGGAAGCAGGATGTCATGCAAATATTAAATGGACTGCAGTTGCAGACTTTTACGATCTTTGACATGCTTTGTAAGGTTTAATTAATCAAATACTAGTTTTGCACATTCCCACCAGCTCTGCTGTTACAGGGAGCTCTGCCAGCCCACTGGCCCTCTGTCCACCAAGACCTGTAACGACAGGCAATAAACAGCGGGATGTGCATGCAAATCCTTCATCCTGGGCAGTGGTCAGCTGAGACCAGATTGAGGGGACAGGATGTGACCCAGGAGGGTCTTGAGTACTTGCAACAAGGGATATTGCCGTGTCCTGGTTTTGTGCAGCACCACGGGGGTCTTGTTCCTTCGCGTTGCTGCCTCTTTACAAGTCATGAACCACAATAAAATGACACGTAGGATAGCAAGAGAGCAGATTGCCAACCCTGTCTTCTTCTTCATTGAGTTGGGCTGCTGTGCTGCTAATTACTGATGCTCGGAGCTGGAGCGTTAGTGAGACTCCAGGATCCCTCTTGCCCTTTGCGTTCAGTGCTCAGGACAAATCAATACGAGAGCACATGCTCTTCAACAGCAACCAACTGCAACAATTACCCAGCAAAGAAACGCAGCCCGGGTTCAATGAGGCAACCTTAAATAGCAGCAGTCAGCGTCAGATCGACCCATGGACTGACTATCGCCTCAGACAGAGGAATAGAGCAAACAGCCACGCTGGTCCATGGGATGTCTTTCTACTCGGCTCGTGTGGCCACAACCAGGGCCAAAATCAGCTTGGACTTGCAAAAGGACAGCTTTCGGTGAAGGCAGGAGAAGTTGCGTGGCTGAATTGAATCTAGAGCTTGGCTGAAGAACATAATTTCAGAGGTAAATGTGCAACTGGGGGATGAACGTCTGAGCTGGGCTTCCAAAAACACAGCGCCTGCGTCAGAGGTGTTAGAAAAGCCAACTCAAAGAGGTCTACGGCCTCATCCAGCCCCAGATGCTGTCATTGCCAGGAGCTGGACCTGCTGTTGTCACCAGAGCTGATGGAAATGCCTCGCAAGATGTGAGGGAATGGTGGGTTGAGTAGAGGCAAATGGATCAAGTCATCAGTGAGTTCAAAGAAAACGGTGACAAGTCAAATTGGTTTTAAGAATTATTTCCATTTTAGCGGTCGAAGACTGACATGGATTTCTCTCAAAAGCCCTACTGAAGGAGAGTGACTCAAAATAATGCTTTCTGGTAATAAAAGCATCAGCATTTCTAAGGCTGTGCAAAGAGGTCTAGCCTGCCATGAAAGAAGATTTTGATTAAAATAAAACCACCTCATGACTGATTGATGTTTATAAAACAGAAGCATGGCTAAAAGGGAGTTGCAGGAACAGAATTAGGCTCCTCACACCAAAAATCCTCTGAGCATCCCTTCAGTGTCGCCAAGCCATGCATTGGGGAATCCAGCCTACAGCATGGAGCAAGCCATATTACACCAGGCTCAAATCCACCACCACTTCTGGTCCTGTGCTCCCCACGACTGCAATCAAAGCCCATCTAACAGCTGCAGATTGCAATGATTTGGCTATTTTGGTAACTATCCTACCAGGGCTTAAACAAAGTAGTAACTTGCAGAAATACATGCGCAGATGGGGCTTGGAGAAAGGTCTCCTTGCAATGAAAAGTTTGGTCTCTGCGTGTGTTCTTGTGCATCTTGAGCTAATGCCTTCCCAGGGTGGTGCTGAGGAGCTTATGAATTTTACAAGAGTGAAAAGCTGCCGAAATATCCTATTTGCTTTCATCTATCAGCCCAAGATGCACATCATTAAAGCGAAAGCAAAGGGTCTTCTGCCAAAAAGCCATGCAGCGAAGTCTTCGTCAGCTCGTGGTGCTGGAAGAGCATTGTCTCTGTTGCCGAAGCCAGAAGGCCCCCAGGGACACCACAAACAAAAAACACCTTACAAAAGCTTTGAATAAAATGCCATTTGTAAAGACGTGAAATACAAACGGGTTTGTGTTTGTACAGTCGGAGCAAAAATGAGACGAGAAGGCAAACGAGAATAAACAAGTTGAGTTCAAGAGCGATTTACGCCCAAGGGACCCGGCCACTGAAGCAAGGGCTCAACTTTGAGAAGTCAGTGCCATGTTTTCACTGTGGGCTTCCAGGCAGTGAGCGTTTCAACAAACATTTACCCTTTGTATGCTTTTATCACACTTTTTCCACCTTCAAGACTAACCTGGAGGAGACTGGCCTCGTCCAACGATGTATGGCATCAGATCATTATTAGCCAGCTAGACTGAGTTAAAGATAATGAATTAATTAACTAATCAACTCAAGGTACCGATCCTGCCTACAAGAGGCAGGCCATTTCCTCCTGGCTGCGGAAGATGCAACAGCGTCCTTGGTGCCGCAGCCCAGGCTGGTGAGCAACAACGATGGATGAAAACCCTACACGCATGCTCTGGCCAAGCAGAGAGGCCTTAGGAAGGAGAAGACCTCATGCAGGGAATCTATTCTGCATCAGCTCGGGCACCTGGGAGTATTTAATTTACCCAGGTGATGCTCCCAGGCCAAACAGAAGTATTAGCAGAGTCATCCCTTTAACGTGACATTATCTCATTGCTGCTGTAACTCCTCTGTTATTAGCTTGGAAACAAGCTTTGCGACAGATTGCCAAGGGGATAAATGGGAATATAGGGGTGAAAGGAAGAGAGCAAGTGTTCAGGTTAAACGCTGAATTTTCTCCTGGTGGAAGTACTGGCAGTTGCTCGCAGCACATAGGCTTTGACAAGGCTGAAGACAAGTAAATGCACAGAACAACCCTACGCCGGCAAGGACAGGGCTGGGTGACCTGTTACATCTTTCCTGTCTCTCTGTTCAGAGCAAAGATTTTGCTTTAATTGGCTTTAAACCATCTATTTAAGTCATTTCTATGGCTCCTGGTACTCTAAGACCTGAAGAACATCCAAACTTTCAATGTACTTATCCTCACGCTGCTCTGCAGGGGTAGGAAAATACCGAGACCTGTTTTGCACATGGGAAACTGAGGCAAAGAGACACTAAGGGCCTTAGCCACAGCTTGAAGGGTAGGACTACTCCACTGTCAGCTGGGATACTACAGTGTGCCCTCCGGAGAAACGGCCAAAAAAGTTCCACACCCCTGGGAGACGAGGAAAGTGGGCAGAGGACAGCACTGACTGTGGCCAACCTGAGGGAGGTGCTGGACCACTGTGTAACAAGGAGGAGGGGCACGTAGAGATGGGCATTGTATCCCCAACCATCCTTGGAACAGAAAACAAAGTACCCTAAACCACTAGACCAGCGGCCTCCCTCTGACCATGACGTAGCCCTGAAACAACTTTATGCTGGGGCTATGGGCATGTTGCTTAAGTGGTCTACACCTCAGGTTCTTTATGTGTTGATTAAGCATGCTATGTACACCCTCACCGCTGAGATCTGGCTGTGGTGGCCAGATCCATGTGGCCACGGTGCTGTCTCCATGCATGGCCTTTTCTCAAATCTCTGACTGGTGGAAGTGATGCCTTGGTGACCTCCCTTTTTTGGAATCTAGCACGTGCAAAGTTGAGCACAGTTTCTTGACTAGGCTGAGTCTCGCCCAGCCAGATGTCAGCGGTGAATTTTAAGGTGTTGTCTACTGTGTGGGTTCATCCAAACATGCCACAATTGCAAGAGTGTGAATCATTGCTCCAAAGCCTGCATAATGCTGCCTTCTCCCAAATCCTGAAATGTGCTTGACTGCACACAATTAACCAATCGTGTTCTAGCACAGCAGAAAAATAACGCTGGCAACTCATGTGAATTACCTTGAGCACCTGTGAGTCACCTCAGTAGCATCTCTCGCTTGGAGATACGTAGTCGCACAGCTGGATGTAAGTCTACTACTGCTGGATTTCATGTCAAGTTACGTCTTATATTATTCCCATACCCTCCTCAGCAAACCCATCAAGGACATCGCTCTACGGCGGATCCAGCAAACACCTGCCTGGAGAGCTCTGCCCCAAGCTGAGATAGATACATTCTTCAACTCCCTCAACAGAACAGCTATTCACTTGGATGTTCTGTATGACTTGTCCCGCTGCCAGATTTTCAGTTTTGGTTTTCATCCAGGAGAAACAGAGACCAAGTTTGGCGGCTTTTGCCTCAAAGCTTTCAAGCGCAGATTCCAGGTGTTGTGCTGACTAACCAACGGGAGCCACATCATCTGCAGAGCCAAGGTCGGTGAAGGTCACTCCACCGCCGACAGCAACTCCTAAGTGATGCGTCAGCTCTTCTCAAGCCAATGGCAGAGCACAACGGCATGGGGGATGCCAGTTTTCTAGTCACCTGCTGTACTGAGGAGCCACTGCCCCTTGCCCCCAGTGCCCTCTTCCCTTGTAGTCGCGTGAAGGCAACTTCTTGGTGAGATCCCAAGGCGATGGAGTCACACCAAGGGGGAGGACTTTACTCCTGTCCTGTCTTTGCAACTAGTCCAGGACAAGGTTCAGCGTCCAGACATGACCGACTGGCAACGAAGCAGGATTGTTCTGGGCAGTCTTTGCGAGTCAGCAGTGGCTGAGCTTTGGCAAAGACAACGGGGGCGAAGCCTGGCACAGGAGCAGTCGGTGACGCGGTTGGTCAGCATCCGCTGCAGCCAGACGGTTGACCTTTTCCTTTGCGCAATGAGGAAGCAATGTCCTTCCTCCATCCCAGGAGGACACCAGACCCCAGGCAAAGGGGCAGCATTCATCTCCCCTAACTCTGGGTGTTGGCAGCAGGCATCTACTGAATTCATCAACCTCAGCTCCCTTTAGTCACCCGCTAATGGAGGGACGCAGGTGCATCTAGAGATTGGTCTGTCATTTTTGATGCCAATCTTAAAATGAAGCGATCAAGCCCTACTACTGTGATTAGCATTTATAATGCTACGATCTTTGTTTCTCGTGAGTTATAAAGGTCCTTCAGTGAGACACTCCGTAGTCCACCCACAAAACCTGACCTTTTGCATAAATAGTCCTACTGGTCCTATAAACATATTGAGGTCTTTCAACATGTCAAAGCCTGGCATCCATTTAAGGGGTACCATGTGCCTGTTGAGTTCAGGGGACAGTACCAAGTTAATCTCTACAACAACTTTTCATTACAGAGGAAAGTACCTCCACTCATACATTATGACAATGGCCAGTTCAAAATCTGTTGGTATGGTATGGCATCCAGTCATTATTACCCAGCTGGATTGAGTTGAGATAATGAACTAATTACTAATCAGCTCAAGGTACCGACCCTGCCTACAAGAGGCAGGCCATTTCCTCCTGGCTGTGGAAGATGCAACAGCGTCCTTGGTGCCGCAGCCCAGGCTGGTGAGCAACAGTATGGTGCCATAAATCAAAAAGGCCATCAGTCCCACCCTGGCTCACCAGAGAGCTCTATGAGACCTCATGCAAAGCTTATGGCCTCATTTATGTTTTGCCTCAAAAATTTCTTATGGCTCTTGAATATCCTTCAGGGCTTTGGTTTTTGCCTCTGGCACAGTGGACATGATGTTGGTCAACCTCCACTGTGAAGTGGGGGATCACAAAAAAGGTGCTTCTATTGGTAGATGTTCTACTGGCATGTCTCAATTTGGCCAAGGCATCTTCAGTATCGCAGTGACGCTAGTTCTGCATTTCCACATCACATGGGGGAGGAACGGCGTTGTGTTGAACAAGGGAGCCCAAAGGGACTGTCAGGGGCCACATCCAATGTGCCGGGAAGTGCATGAAGACGATATTTTGTATTATCAAGTTTTAGGGTCACAGTAGGATCTAATGGCTTTATTCAGGCAAGCTATAATGCATCAGTTGCCCTTTTCATTCAGTTTTCTTTTTCTTGGCTAATGCGTTGACAAACGTCTCTCCCTCAGAACTAAGACCCTGCACCGGTGGGATCGTAAGGGGTACGGAAAGACACAGAGTGTTTCTGTGCTTGTAGTAGGTATTTCTAATTTCAATGTTTCGTTGTTGTCCTTCATCTCATCAGGCTGAGGTCATGATTTATTGGTGTTTTTGTAGTTATTTTTGTCTCCTGAACCCTTCAGAGACCCTAAAAAAATAAATGCTACGATTTTCTGTATCTTTGATAGGTTGGTTGTTTGAAAGAGTTTTTGGGAGAGAACAAGGGAAACGTCCCTGAGTCTGATCTGGAAATTGGATCTTTTGAAGTGTTCCCCTTTCTGCTTGGCAGTAAGCTGAGCTAAGCTGCTCTCTCCTTTAGAGCAGTTAATGCTATTGAGTGATGGAGATATATGGGTTTTAGCTTCTAGGTAGAACTCCGGGTCGGGTTAGTAAATCACCTCAAACTTCCCAGCAGAAGACGCATCGTCTTGTTTTGGATATTGCAAACTCTGAAAAATTCGGGCAGAAGTTTTCTACACTGTTTTGTACCACTTCTGCTTCACCTTCAGCCAAAATCATTCAGCCGTTTCTAAGAACACGGGGAGGGAAATGTAAGATGTTTCTCCCTTTTAAGAAAATATCTGTGGATTTGAGCTTTGAAGGATTCTCCTTTGGATATCTGTGAATGTCTACCTGAGTGTAATCCTTTCGAAAATGGCCATTGGCCAGCGTTAGGGTGAGATGTCTTTGATGACATGTTTTTTTGCCTCAGTCTTCACTGGTAAAGCCTCTTGTCTTACCACCCAAGCTGTGGAAAGAACTAGCAGGGACTGTGAGGATGAACCACCGCCCACTGTACTTGAAGACCAGGTTCGAGAACATCTGAGGAACTTGAAGGTGCACAAGTCCATGGGACCTGATGAGATCCATCCGCGGGTCCTGAAGGAACTGGCGGATGAAGTTGCCAAGCCACTGGCTATTGTATTCGAGAAGTCGTGGCGGTCTGGCGAGGTCCCCGATGACTGGAAGAGAGGGAACATAACCCCCATTTTTAAAAAGGGGAACAAGGAGGACCCAGGCAACTACAGACCGGTCAGCCTCACCTCTGTGCCTGGCAAGGTCATGGAGCAGATTCTCCTGGGAACCATGCTAAGGCACATGGAGAGCAAGGAGGTGGTGGGTGACAGCCAACATGGCTTCACCAAAGGCAGATCGTGCCTGACCAACTTGGTGGCCTTTTACGATGGGGTGACAACATCGGTGGACAAGGGTCGACCAACGGATGTCATCTACTTGGACTTGTGCAAAGCTTTTGACACTGTCCCGCACGACATTCTTCTCTCTAAACTAGAGAGTCATGGGTTTGATGGATGGACCACTCGGTGGATAAGGAATTGGCTCAATGGCCGCACTCAGAGAGTAGTGGTCAACGGCTCAATGTCCAAGTGGAGACCGGTCACGAGTGGCGTCCCTCAGGGGTCCGTGTTGGGCCCGGCCCTCTTCAACATCTTTGTCGGTGACGTGGACAGTGGCATGGAGTGCACCCTCAGCAAGTTCGCCGATGACACCAAGCTGTGTGGTGCCGTCGACACGCTGGAAGGGAGGGATGCCATCCAGAGGGACCTCGACAGGCTGGAGAGGTGGGCCCGTACCAACCTCATGAAGTTTAACCAGGCCAAATGCAAGGTCCTACATCTGGGTCGTGGCAATCCCAGGCATAAATACAGACTGGGTGGTGAATGGATCGACAGCAGCCCTGAGGAGAAGGACTTGGGAGTACTGGTGGACGAGAAGCTCAATATGAGCCGGCAATGTGCTCTTGCGGCCCAGAAGGCCAACCGCGTCCTGGGCTGCATCAAGAGGAGCGTGGCCAGCAGGTCGAGGGAGGTGATTCTCCCCCTCTACTCTGCCCTCGTGAGACCTCACTTGGAGTACTGCGTCCAGTTCTGGAGTCCCCAACATAAGAAGGACATGGACCAGTTGGAGAGGGTCCAGAGGAGGGCCACGAAGATGATAAGAGGGCTGGAGCACCTTTCCTATGAGGACAGGCTGAAAGAGTTGGGGCTGTTCAGCCTGGAGAAGAGGAGGCTCCGGGGTGACCTTATAGCGGTCTTCCAGTACCTCAAGGGGGCCTACAGGAAAGATGGGGAGAGGCTGTTCAGGAGGGCCAGTTATGATAGGACAAGGGGTAACGGTTTTAAAATAGAGGGAGGTAGGTTCAGGTTGGATATTAGGAAAAAATTTTTTACCATGAGAGTGGTAGAACACTGGAACAGGTTGCCCAGAGAGGTGGTGGATGCTCCATCCCTGGAGACGTTCAAGGCCAGGTTGGACAAGGCCCTGAGCAACCTGATCTAGTTGGAGATATCCCTGTTCCTTGCAGGGGGGTTGGACTAGATGACCTTTGAAGGTCCCTTCCAGCCCTAACCATTCTATGATTCTATGATTCTATGACGGCAGCTGAACCCCCAGCAGACTCAAGGCACACCAGGTCCCCTCCCTCCACCTGGAGACCGAGCAGGACTACCCCTGTGCTGTCAGGGCTGTCAGGTCCATCAGCCAGCTCTGCAGGGTTTGGCAGCCAGCAGCCAAAGAACAACACTGATTAGCTGCTCATTAACCGAGCACGGCACATCCTGAGTGCCAAGCGAGGCAGCAGCTCCGTGCAAGAAATAGCTATTAAGGGCTATCAGGACTCACTCACATGAGAGGGATCGTTGCAGGTTGCACAGATGTTTTTATGCCAGGGTCTTCCCACCTTGTGTTTGCTCATCTTTGCTTGGCTAGGGTGCTCCATCACAAACGTGCCCGGGTGCGAGCTTCTGAGTCTGTCATCTGCTGAGTTTTTCCTGTTGTGTTTTTTAAAAAGTACTAAAATTAAAAGGAATATAGGTGTCTGTTATTATTAAGTATCAACAACAGTGATTTCTTCTTCCCCCGTGCCTGAGAAGGACCTTGCGTCACCCAGGCACGCTGTACATGGTAGGGCAGAGGTTTCTGTCAGCCCAAGAACAACCACACTCCTTTCTCCTGGTCTGCAGCAAGACGGAGCAAACGTCCCGGCAGCACATCCCAAGCGCCTGCCCCATCCCACCGAGTATTTGTCACAGGTTCACCGGTGGTGGCAGGACTAATGTGACCCTCCTCTCACCCCCCAGAGCCCTCTGTGTCACGCCATGCCAAGCCACTGCTCCAGTTTCAGGGTGGCCACATGGTGCTTACTCAGAGGGGATGAGGTCACGTCCCTGTCAGCAGTGACGCCATCGCTTCCCTTCAAAGCACCCTTCTTATCGCCCTCTCAGTCATGTTTTCCTGGCAGGCAGCCCAGCCAAGGGATATGGTAATCTCCCAAATGGTATCAGACAGGGCAATCGGCTGAGGCCGGACTATCTCGCTGCAGCGTTTAGGGTGATACTGTCCACCTGCATGGAGAGATGAAGGCCAGCAAGACAAGACAGAGATTTCTGGCTCCCTCTCCCCCTCTACCTCTCACCTCCCCTCATTCCCTGTCTGCCAATCCTATGGCTCTGTCCTTGGCAGGCAAGCTCCGTCCCTGCCTGGTCTTTGGTCTCTGCTTTGGTCAGAGTTCTGCGAGGCAGCAAGTCCCTCCTGAGCTCCCTCCGCTCTTGAAGACCTGAAGAAATGCTGATCCTCTCTTTGGATGATTTTTGGTCTTCTGGTATTTAAAAGGAATAAAATATTAGCCAGCAATGGGAGAAAGCTTTGAGTTTGCCTTGACAAAGCCCAGATTTGATGTGATCCCCATCTCCTAGATGAACAGCAGCACATGAAGAATCCATGCTTCTAGACCTTCCAGAGTTAATGAGATCATCCTGGTGCTCTCTGCTGACACTTCTGGGTGACACAGCATACAGGTGATCTCCATAGGGTCCTTCATCTGCAAAGAGACTGCGATCTTAGGTAGCAAGCCTGGAGGCAACATGGGGACACCATGAGAGCAAAAATTGATCCCACAAGTCCTGCCAAGAGACCAGAAGGATCAGCAGGTCTTGCTGGGCTGCTCAGCCTTCTAGCTGCAGGCAGGAGATAGATGCTCTTTTGAGATGCAGAAGACACCAGCACCTCTTCATTGGAGATCACTGCCCGATTGTGAAGACCTCCATGGTGGGATCACGTTTTGGGTGAAATCAGCTCCCACGAAGCAGCCAGCTGTGGTGTGGCGGCGTCCACCCACACCGCTGGCAGATCAGCCCCATCCTTCAACACAACAGCTGGATGGAGAAGAGGACATGGTCTGCAGCCCACCGGGCTGCCCTGGCATGGATCCCCCTTGCTCAGGTGGGAAAGATGGCGAGAACGGACACTTTGCAAATGAACCCCTCTGCTTCCAATACATGGCAGAACAAAATCGTGTTGTTCTAATGCCCAGCCTGGCACAGATGTTAAAAACCAGGCTTGTTTTTTTCTCTGGATGGCATACTCATTTCTCATGGTAGGTTTCGGCACTGCTGACTCACGTAATTTTATTATAAACCTTGTGATATTTCGTGCCGTCTTTGACGCAAGGGTGCCCGGAGTCACGTGGCTCTGGGACAAGGAGCTTTTATCAGGGGCAAAAATAGACCAATATATTTGTGGTCCTCATACCGTGAGGAAACCTGGAAAATATGCCCCCTAAAGGTTCAGAAAGCAGGCACAGAAAGAAAACAAAACAAAACACAACCCAAATCTGCATGATAATTGTGTAAAATCCCATGGGTTTTTTTAACCTGTTGTGATTTTTCCTGATGCTGGTTCACATCTCCTGCTCTCCCGAGGGCAGCTGCTGCGACAGCTTCCAAGCTGTTCCCTGAAACGTGGAAATCCCCCTTACACAAACAATGGCACTGTTAGTCTTGCTGATTTTCTGGAAGCACAAAAACATGTTTGTTTTCGGCTACGATCTACTGAGGGAATTTCCTCACTCATTTGGAGTTTGGGATTTTTTTTTTTATTCCTCTGAAAGCCATTTTGCCAGTTTTCAAGAACTTTAATAAACTACAATTACCAAGATTAAAAGCATTATGTGGTTGGCATCCAATACAGAAACAGACCCTGAATTGTGATCGTTTTGGTGGAAACCAGCAGAAACAGCTGAGTGAAATGACTCCTCTTCCTGCACAGAGTCCGAGAGCGTGAAACCGATGGACTCCTACTCGGGACAACAGGTTGTCTTTGGCAGGAGCTTTGTGTCAATGAAACTGCCAGAAGCTGCCCAAAGTGCTATGCTGTGGCTGATGGGCAGTGGAGACACCTGCTTGCACCATAAAAAGGTGCTTCTAGGAGGTTAGCAGGTTCATAGGAAGGAGGCTCAAGGGCATTTCCCAGAAGATAAATACACTGTGAGCCCTCACACACCAGTGGGTAGAGTGACTGAGCCTCCGAGGGTCCAGCATCTCATTTATCAAGAAGATAAGCATGTTGGAGTCCCTGTCTCCACCCAACATGCCCCAGATGTTGCTGCTGGCCATAACGTCCCACGTGTCCTCTGCCCACTGCAACACTGTGCGTGGCTCTCAGCATGATGATGGAGGGATGGGTGAAGAGGAGGGCAAAGGACTCAGGTCACCATCTGGATGGGTGATGGGGAGGAACACACTGTCCTCGCGAGCAGCATGAGAGCGTCATTCCTGGAGCCGGTGCTGGGTTTGAGGGCATGGAGTTTGTGACTCATCTGAAAGATGATCTGTCCTGGCATGTGGAGGCTGGAGGAAGAGCTGCTCCCCGGGAAGAGCATCTCCAACTGCATCACTGGCAAATAGCCTTGTGTTTCCCGAAACATCCTTGCCATTCTTGCTCCAGCTGCTTATGTGGCCTTGTCCGGAGAAATATAGGCAATATCGAATCACACCCAAACCTAGCAAGGATGGCAGTGTGCCACCAGCGGATAACAAATACAGACCCATCTCATTGAGACATTTTGGAGCCAGACAAGCTGTAGCACTTGGAGCTTCCAGTGCCGCCCTTCCTTCCTTTTGTGTTTTACTGACGACCGTGGCCACCCTTTCCCTGTGCTCCAAGTGTCGATGGCACGTCAAATCCTTTGATCCCTGCCATGCTATTGAACAGCATCAGCATGTAGAGCATGCCGTCCAAGCCATGGAGACATGAAGCACATGGCAAGATGGCTTTGGGAGAGCACCGGGTGCCTCTGCAGAGGGATCTTTGCAGCGTGGAAGAGCTGAAGTGAGGGCTGATCCTCCCAGGAGCTGCAGAGGTGGGGAGTATCATGAAGCCTCCATGTACATCCCTCCCATGGGAGGAAGAATCTCCTCTGCCAGTTACACATACAGATCTTCCCAGCAGGGGAGACAGCAGCTACTCGAGAAGGAAGTCTTTGAAACCATACTGTGCGGCAAGTAACTCGGAGACATCCTGAATGACCCCAGGATGAATACATAAGGAGGGTTTTTTCCTAGAATAGGTTAAAGGATATATGAAATCTCCTAAAATCATCAGCAAAGGACACGTTCGTAATCATTTGTGTGATCACGTAGCTTTGATTCCCGAGCTACAAGACACGTTAGCAGCTCAGCGTATCCACTGGAGGGTGGCAACTGCTGCTGAGCACGGTGGGCCTTTCCACCCCAGATGCTCAGTGGACACCCAAGAGATGCCAAAAATTCACCAACATTCGTTCTCGTTCAGGCACCCGCAACCATGCAGCTTTACAACAACATCCACATCCACCCTAAAAATCATCCCAAAGGCAGTGCTCCCCGAACTCTGGCCACACCGGCAGCTGGATGGTGCGATCCTCCTGGTCCTCTCAGGAGCACGAGGAGCCCTCACTCCCTTCCTGCCTGTCTGGGCTGACCCTGAGGTGTCCAGCACCTGAATACATCCTGATGGGCTCAGGAGAGCATCCCGCAGACGGACACGCTGCTTTTCCCACGGCGGCTTTCCTGCAGTGCTCCACCAACATGATAACTGCTTCGCCTGCGAGGGAGGCAGGACTTAATTAGAGGAATCTGGAGAAAGGCAGATTTTGTCATGTAAATGATTCCTGTCATAGGACATGATCTAAATTTGGATTCTGAGGCTGGGGCTGAGCAGAACAATCATCTCTGCCGTAGCATGGCAGCTGTCAAAGGTAGGGAGAAGCTTTGAATGCCTACAGGAGTGATGGCTGGTGCCTTTCATTTCGCTGTGGGGTACATTTCATCCTCTGAGCACACCGAGTGATTATATATTGCTGGACAGGAACGATCCTGTGAGACAGGCTCTATTATCCCCGCTTCTTTTAGCTAAGGTAGCCAAACCCCCAAGTGCTTGTAGGTAATAAAAGAAGTTGTTATCAGGGACATGATTTGATCCTGGGATTTCCAAACTCCCAGGCCTGTGCTCAGGCCAGGAGCCAATATCACAGCCTGTTTCTGTTTAATATTTTCTTTCTCCATTGCTCGGTACCGCGCAGCATCACAACGGGAGGCAGTGCTTTCTGCTCAGCTCCACCTGGTAATGGTGTCTCTCGCAGTGTTTTCCTTCTGATGCTGCACCACAAGGTTCTTATTCCTTCAAAATAACAACTTCTAAGCAAAAAAACACGGGTAGTTCTGATAGCAACAAATAAGGTCCCTGATAAGACTGCATTTTGTGTGTGGATTCTCTGGTGCCTCGTAAGGTGGAGGCTCAGGCTCAGGCTCACCTCGCTTGCAGGTGAAGGTCTTAAAAGACTTCATTTCTATCTGGATTCCCAGGGGACTTGCAGTCAGTCTGCAATCTTTCTCTTCCTTGCTGCTCCCCTTTGCCTGCTTGCTTTCATTAAACTTCAAGAAATCTTTCACTTCTGAGGTCTCCATCTCTCTATCAAATTCAGCTGAAGATGCCCAACAAGTTCCTCAGCTGCGAGAGGCATCCGTAGAGACGGATACATAAGCATGAACCCAAATGCACGGCGCTTGGATGCCTGAGCCTTGCTTCCTTGGGAAGCCAAGCTAAGGGGGAGCAGTGAAAATTCACTTTGGAAAATGGCTGGAACGAATCCTGTCGAATGTATAATGCGGGTAATCTTCCAGGGGCTGGGAGCAGCGCTAAGATAACCAGAGCGGAGCGATAAAGCGCATCATTCATAAGCGCCGGCTTCTTTAACAAATGTGGCTCCTTATTATGCTCATGAAATATTCATGGAGAAATCACCATTTCTGACGGAGTTCAGCGTTCCCAATCACTCGGTTCAGCAGTTAAACTCTGCACGGGCCAGGCACCGGCGCCACTCTGGAGCTGATCCCATTTGGACGGGTTCGTTTTGGCTGGCCGGAAAGTATGGCTGCTCCTTGACTGACTGATTATTTAAACAGCTCCAGCCTCGATGTAAATCCCTCTGCTGTGAATATTCCGGTTGTAAATTTGACATACAGTTTCTATATGCCAGTAAAACTTGACCTAGACCAGTAAAACTCTTGATGAGCTAAAAAAAATCCCACCCACTCAAACACAAATCCAGCAAATACCTTGGAACATGGAAGGAAAAATGGGCAAAATACTGTTGGCAGCATTTGCTGAAGGTCCTTCATCAGCTTTTGCTTTTGTGACCCATAGAGCACTTCCATGGTGTATTAAATCAAACAGACCGTCCTAATAAATCATTTTCAGGAATAAAACCACTGAGGAAGAGGTCCAAAAGCCAGACTGCTTGCTATGCCGTCACGTATAGCAGCGATCCGCCCTCCCTCTGCCCTCTCCATCTGCGGTCTGTGAGAAGTACCAATTAGCCAGCCTGGAGGAGTGTTCCCTGCTTGGGCTGAATGACACCTCGAGCCCTAAAAGTTCAGGTGTGAGCCCCGTTTCGTAGGAAACCTGGCTGGGGTTCAGCTGGCCAGCGGTGAATTGAACTCTAAGGTCAAGTTGAGTTTGCAAAGCGGAGGAGCCCAGCGAGCAGCAGCCTGAGATCATGCCTCGAGTGCCCCGATCCCAGACCGGTGGCCGAGCCACGGGCCAGGCTCCAGGACACCAGGTCCTCGGCTCCAGTACATCTCCCACTCAAAGTCATGGTCTTGATTTTGGAGACCTGATCCTGAGCTTGGCTCACCTCCAGGATGGAGGAAATGACTCAAGTTTCTCTTTGGCAGCATCGGTGAAGAGGAAATAATAAAGAAATCCTTGAAAATAAAAAAGTCACTGTCATTAGCAAAGAACTGAAAGCCCAGCAGAGTTTTTATGGGTTGTGGGTTTTTTTTTGTAAGGTTCTTATCTCGATTGAGCAATCAAACCCTGAGCGAAGCACCGCATTGTTCGTATTCTTCCTGTACCTGAGGACTGCACATATGGACCAGGACTTGGCTGTGCAAGGAGCTGTACAAATCCAGAGCAAAAGGACTGACCTTACCCCAACGGCGGCTCTTACGTTCTGTGTTTAACACAGGAGACAGCAGATGGACTCAGATTTAAGGACTGATAAATGAGTATGAAATTTCAATGACAAAGCCATCTGCCTAGCCAAAGTCACCCACTTCTGTAGTCTGTGAGCCTTGGATCCACCCACTTGTGTTGTAGAGCCAGACTCTAAGCTCAGGAATTTTACTTATGGTTGAGTGTGTTGTCTGCTTTACAGGGAGATGAACTTCTGTGCATTAATTGCAAATACAGAGCAGGATATAGCTCTGATTTTGTCATCTCTAGTCAACATGTCCCAGGCAGATGCTCAGCAACTTAGCTCTTTCCTCATTAGGGATAACTTGGGTTGGTGTCTTGGTCATTTGCATTTAGGGCTTAAGTGATGGACAATCAAAGGGGGTCTTCAGGATACCCTCACGAGTTGACACCATGGCAAAGGACTGGTCCTTCTCAGAACCTTCTGAGGTCTTGCCTCTTCTTATCCACTGCCACCTGACTGGTGTCTTCTCCTAGCTTAGAAGGCCCTGTAGGAGCAGTTAAATGAGGCCTTTGATGTTTTGGTGGAATGTGCTGTTCCAGCTGCAATAGAAGTGAAGTTCCCGGCTGTGCCACGAGTTTGCTTTTTACTTTTGTGCACTTGGACATGAAGAACAGACTGGTCCCCCACCCATCCATCCTAGTTCAGTGTCTCCTTTGAGCTCCTGCACACTGGGAACTGGCTGGGACATCCTGAATGCACTTGGGGGCACATGGCCAAAGGGAGGAAACATTTTTTGGGGCATTAGAAACAAGCCAGCCAGGAAGCTCCCATTGCCTTGGGGTTAGACTGGCTTTGTGGAGCTGCTTGTGCCCCTGCATTGACTCCACAAGCAAACTTTGGACCAAGGACAGGGCCCCTGGTGCGGGTCAGGCTGTCTCCCTTCCTCCCCATCCCTGCTGCTCACAAGCAGCTGTCCAACTAAATGAAGTTGCAACGGCTTCATCTCCATGAGTCCCTAATTTCAGCTTATGTAAATAAGTCATAGAATCATAGAATCATAGAATGGTTTGGGTTGGAAGGGACCTCAAAGATCATCTAGTTCCAACCCCCCTGCCATGGGCAGGGACACCCTCCACTACACCAGGTTGCCCAAAGCCTCATCTAACCTGGCCTTGAACACCTCCAGAGATGGGGCAGCCACAACTTCTCTGGGCAACCTGTTCCACTGCCTCACCACCCTCAATGTAAAGAATTTCTTTCTTATATCTAACCTAAATCTGCCCTCTTTCAGTTTAAAGCCATTGCCCCTTGTCCTATCACTACACGCCCTTGTAAAAAGTCCCTCTCCAGCTTTCCTGTAGCCCCTTTAGGTACTGGAAGGCTGCAATAAGATCACCCCAGAGCCTTCTTGCCTCCAGTCTGCATCCTGCAGCCTCATCCGGTGGGAGATACGGGATAAGATCAACCACTTCTGCTGGTTTGTCCTGCTGGATGGAGGGGGATTTGTATGCCAAGGGATCTTAGGTTTTGGAAAGAGTTTTTTGTTTTGAAATGTCAAGGCCACGTTGTGTTTTGATGCTAGGCACCGGCAGAAGCAGCCCCACCATCTGTATGTGACAGGACGAGGCACGTGCAGGGAGCGGGGTCCGATTCCGGCAGAGCCTTCGAGGCTGCAGCCCGGGACAGGTTTGCAGAAGCCAACCGGGAGCCTGGGCAGCGTCTCAGCGTTACACTCAGGAAAGGCAGTAGCTCTGCTTCCAATGTGTTTCCTTTGCCGTCCTCCCACCCTCATTCCTACCAGCTCCTCATCATAATTTTTACAGCACAGCTGACAATTCCCCCTTATATTTTCCGTCCCTGAGAACCCTCTGTTCGAAGCACCAGCAAAAACTGCCGGGTATTTAGACTTACACGGGTACCTCCACTATTTACCTGCTTTTTTTGCGTGGTCTGCCAAGTATTTGAATGGGAAAAGGCATATTCACCCTCTGAGCTCCTGGGCTTTTTATGGAAAGGGCTTCAAAATCTCCAACCAAAGCTGTGCTGCAGAGCTTCTTGCGGAGTCATTGCTGTCCTCTGTCACATCGCTGGCAGCTATCGTTTCGTTAAAATACAGGTTCCCATTATCTCTGACTCGCCCAGGAGTGTTACAGGTGCCTTGCCAGCCCTGCACGTGTTCCTCCTGCAAATTCATT
Organism: Tauraco erythrolophus; assembly: GCF_009769465.1. Lineage (NCBI taxonomy): Eukaryota > Metazoa > Chordata > Aves > Musophagiformes > Musophagidae > Tauraco > Tauraco erythrolophus. Next base: position 3,930,480 of record NC_141468.1, read on the forward strand.
GCTTTCCTCTGGTCTGGCTGATTTTTCCAACCCTTCCCACAGTCATTCATTGATTCTTTTAGGCAAATTGCAAAGCAAACAAACAAACAGAAACAAACCAGACCACAACCCCCAAACACAATGGAAAACACAAAATAAAAACCCCAAGCCTCATCAACCTGAATAGTTCAAAGCCGGAGAATATATTAAAAATTTCCATCATGGAAATTTCCTAGCTCAGCATGGAGATTTCCCAGTATATTAGACTCCTCTGTTTTTCAAGGCTGCAAGCAAAGAATGGAAATTTCCAATTACTGCATCAAAGGCTGCTGCTCTCCTGACAGTCTGCTTAGCAGGGGTCATCTGCTCCTGTAGGACATTAAATAATTTAAGGGAGGGACAGGGAGGATTTGCTCAGCCGCACCGTTTCCTGCACAAGGCACAAGCGTTTCCTCCGGGGCTTAGTGGAAGGGAAGGAGCTCGGTGGCCCAAGCAGGAGCTCAGGGGTCAGGACTTGGGGAGGGATGCTTCTCGCCCATGCCGTCAGGCTCCATGTGCAGAGGTAGGACCAGGGGAACCGGGGCACCTTCGCCACCGCCGGAGCTGTCCAGCTCTCGACCCGTGGCACGGTTGACTTCCCACCACTGAGATGCAAATGCGGAAAGCTCCTCTTTTTGATGGATCCTCATTTTTTATTCCTCCCAGTGCACTGGACTGGGAGAAGAGGGGAGGAGAGAAGATGCCAAAGCAGGGAGGAATCATACTGCTCCCCCCACTTTGTAGCAAACCCCCACCAGTACCCTTGAACTTCAAAAAAAACGCTCTGCTGGCTACTTCTAGCCAGGTTGTGCATGAAGGGAGTAGAAAAGCAGGAGAATCAGTCCCTGCTTTCATCTCCTGACTCCACCATGGGTTTGCAGCATAGGGTGAGCAAAGCAGACCAAGTCTCTGTGTGGTGGTTGGCAAAGGTGGGTGATAGCTCCTACCAGGCAGAACATTGTGGGGCTTAATCAATTTGTGCTTATAGATGGCGTTGGAGTTCCCAGCTGAAAGGTACTGTAAAAAAGAGCAAAGTAATGCCATTACACGGTGATTATCTTTAACAAGTCTCAGTGCTGCAACATGAGAAACGCTCAGGACGATGCCATTAACAGTAGCCAGCTCATCTACTTTGGCAAAAGCAGCAGGGAAGGAGGAAAGGGAGAGAGGGAGGAGAAATGAATGCATAGGAGTCCTAGGAGAATTCAGATTTGGACTCGATGTCTAATTTTTCACAGGCCACGTCTTATCTGTGTTGGTAAATCTGGTACTGGGGCTTTTATGGGAGCTTTCTTGTACTAATACTTCTGACCTCTGTTAGTTACAGTGCATTTCTTGTGGGTGCCAGCTCATTACGGAGATAATCACGTGAGCCAATTTATTTAAAGGGGGAACTAGACCTGGATGTTCTCTGAGCTGAAAACATGTCTTATGAGCATGAGTCTGCAGTAGTAACTGTCTGTACTTTTGCAACTTCTTGCATCCAAGAAATTCAGAACTTTTTGCAAAGCAGAGTTGATGTTGTTTCCCTTATAGTGACAGGGAGGTGGAGAGAGAAAAAGTGGTTTGTCTCAAGGTTTCTTTGCGAGTTATTGGCAAAAATATGATTAGAGGCTTGGTCTTGAGGCGTGTTGGCCCTTACACCTTCTGTATCCTCTCAATTTTAAAAACAAGTCAGGCTGATTGTAATCAAACCCAAGAGCAAGTATTTGTAGCATCTGAGAATCAACACAGGTTATGGAGTTACAGAACAGGGTAAAATGAGCTTTTCTGTGAGCCCATCTTCATAATATGTTTCAGAAAATACAGCTGTTGTTAAGGGGAACATCAGTGTGAGTTAAGTATGTGACAAATTTCAGGCAGCCAGCAGAAGAAACGTCCACAAGCCTTCTAAAAATTAAAGAAGATCGTTTCCAACACAAATGGTCTTGCACCAAGTAGGAGCCAACTGGTCCAAACCTCATTGTGACAGATAAAATTACATTTATCACTGGGCTGGAAGCTGGTGGCCGTTCAGAGACTTGTGAACATCACCTGTGACAGCATTTGGTATGAGCTAAGAGAGAACGGATTCAAAGAGAGAGGCAGCAGCTGGTAGCACAGTAGGGTCTGGTTTTCCAAAGCTGTGGAGAGAAATGGGATGAAACCCCCTGGCTGGAAACGAGAAGGTTGCAAAGGAAAGTTTTTTTTGGATGTCTGGAAAACTACAGTGTTTGGTGTGGTGCTCATCTTAGGTGAACAGCAAGATGAAAGCAGCAAGAAGAAATAAAAAGCAGTATATAATGATCAAAAAACAGGGAAAAGAGGGGATGCAGATACCAGGTAGAAGGCATTGTATAGGGAATGATGAGGGAAACTGTAGCTGTGAAAGGCAACATGGTGGTGGTTGGGCTGAGGAGGATAAGGAAGATAAGGAGAAGTGTTTAAAATATATGAGGACCAAAAGGAGCTCTTGCAATGGAGATGTTAGATCATTACTAAAAGGGAGGAAGGCTATCAAACATCAGTGTCTGATCCAGCTAGCTATTTTGCCTTTCTAAGCAGTTGATGGAGGGTGATTCAGTCACTCCAGAGATGGGTGGGATGAGTCGCTTTCTAAAAGTGCTTCCCTCCATTGACTAGAGAGGAGGAGGCTAGACGCTTGGCTCACACTGAATACCTGAATTTCAGCAGCTAAAATTAGGTGAGATGAATCGCATCTGTTGGTAGAACCAAGGAAGATGCTGGATATCTACTACAGACAAATATTTTTAGATCAGTCAGCTAGGAAATATGCATCAAGGGGTCCTTAAGAGCTGCTTCCATAGGCCTCTGGGCTGGTCGTGTTAATATTCCTGTAAGCCTTGGCATACGAAGGAGCTCCTGAAGGCCAGAAGAAGAAGAATGCTTTGATGAAAAGGCAAGCAGGACAGCACAGGTAACTATAGGCATGACAGCAGTCCCTTGCAAAACAGTGGAAACACTGACATGTGATTCAATCCATATGGAATTAAATGACAAGCATATAATCAACATCAGTCAAGTTGGTTTTGACAGAAAAACTGTTTTCAAATGTGTCTGACTTATCGTTCTGGAATGAGATGGATTTGTTTGATAGGGACAATCACGATAGTACGATACGCTCAGACTCCTGTCCTCATGCCCCATACTCCGTACGTCCTTGTTGGTGATGCATTTCCATTTAAAAACCAGCACTCTGAATTATCAAAGAATCGTTTGTAAAATGGGTTAAAAACTGGCTGCCTGGCAGACCTCAAAGACCAGCCTCAGCTGGGGATTAGCACCAAATGTGTTTCTGAAGGTGAGGTGTCACAGGGATCAGAAGGAGGTCTGATGGTAAATGCAAAGTCACTGCCAGTGATGTGCCACTTCCAGATGACACATGGGTGGATGAATAGTCTGACTCAGGCTCCCCACGCGAACTGTGCTCATTCAAACACTCACCAATGGAAAGTTCTCCACCTAGGGAGAAGGGCAGCAGGTCATCCCCGTCTGCTGAAGCATTACGCTCCGAAAAGGTTAACTGTGGAAATCATTCAGGAGACAAGGAACTCAAGATGATCTCCCAGTGTGAGACCAGTTGAAACGGCTGATGCAAAGCTTCTGTAAGAAGCACGTCCTCCTCTCCACGTGTGGTGGGGAGCTCTGCGCAGGTTGTGGCTGTGAAAGGATGCTGCAAAACAGGTAAAAGGAACAGAAGAGAAACATCATGTCCAGAGAAGAGCAACAAAGTTGTTGAAGGATCTGAAGCACAAGTCTTATGAGGAGCGGCTGAGGGAACTGGGGTTGTTTGGAGAAAAGGAGGGTGAGGGGAGACCTTATCGCTCTCTATGACTACCTGAGAAGAGGTTGTAGCGAGGTGCGTGGCAGTCTCTTTTCCCAAGTAGCAAGTGGTAGGACAAGAAGAAATGGCCTCAAGTTGCACCAGGGGAGATTTAGATTGGATATTGGGAAAAATTTCTTCACTGTAAGGGTTGTCAGGCATTGCAACAGGCTGCCCAGGGAAGTGGTTGAGTCACCATCTCTGATGGTATTTAAAGAAGTGTAGACATGGTGTTTGGGGACGTGGTGATGGGCTCGGCAGCGTTAGGTTATCGGTTGGACTCAATGATCTTAAGGGTCTTTTCCAACGTAAATGGTTCTATGATTCTCTGATCAGTGTTGTTCAAGGGCTGGAGGTAAAGCTCTAAAGGGAGAGGTGCAGAAAGCTCTGGCTTTTTAGCTGGTCAGAAGCAAGGCAGAAGAAGATTGTACTTCATATGTACTTTTACAGGACACGGTGTACTAGGCTGTCATGGGCTCTTTAACCATCAAACCATCAAACCATGGGCTCTTTAAACATCAAACCATCAAACCAGTCATAGGAAGAACCAATAACTCCAAGTGGAAGCCAGACAAGCACAAATCAGAGAAGAGCTTCAAGACCACAATGGGAAACTGTATCTACCACTGGAACAAGTGGCATAGAGAACGGTGGCTCCTTCCCTGCCTGATGCTTTCCTGTGCAGGAGCACATGCTTCTGCTGGGCATGCCTATGGGCCCTCACGCCGGGTGAACCAAGGAAATACATCAGCTTGTCATCTCCAAAAGGTCCAACCAGATGATCTCACGCACCATGCATGACTCTGACTCCAAACTACCCGCATGCCACCCCAGGCCGGGGCGCTTGCCAAGCCGGTCTCCCCTCGAAGGGGAGCTCTGCGTCAGCAGAATGATCCACATGGAGCCAGCAGTGCCTCCTCCGAGCCAACTGTGCACCATTCACTTTTGGGATTTGATCCAGTACTTCGGGCTTTTTAGCATTTTCCTGCTCCTGGTCACACGCCTCTGACAAGGACCTGACTCACGAAGTGCTGCGCCTCGTGCGCATGACTCCATCCGCCTCCCTGACCCGTTGCTCATGTGCACCTAACAACTGCTCGGAGGTTCCAGGCTTTGGACGTTTTCCTTGCACCAGCTCCGGCTCCTATGACTTCAGCCGTAATATCTCCCCGAATCCCACCAGCTGCTTTTGCCAGCGGCTGCCGCAGACATTCCAACACCAGCAGCTGTTTGGCAACGTGTTGCGCTGCTGCGGTTGGGATGAAGCGTGCCGACCAGACCGGCGGTGAACTTTGGGGTTTGCAGCCTGTGGCTGGGCTGGTGACGCCCCAACTGGTGCTGCCAGCCCCTGTCTCACTGCCAGCCGGATAACTCCTCGTGACTGCTCAGCTCAGCAGGGGATGAGCCGTGCCACCTCCAGTCTGGGCGCAGCCTGAGGAAGGAAGATGCTCTTCAAAGTGATCTGCCTCAAAAAGCACCTTCCCCCCAGGACTCTCCCACCGCGTGAAGAACCAGATAGCTTAGAAGATGGTGGCATCACTAGGTCCACCTTACAAAGTGGGATTTAGCCTCCTTACAACTTGGAAAGGAGACCTGCAAGGAGAAGGCAGGTGCTTTGGGAAGTGCTGTGTATAAACTAGCGGGTGATGCTTCTTGCCTGGTGTGAGGGGGAACTTATGGAGCAGGGATAGGGGAAGGAGATGGCATGAGGTGTAACGGCCAAGTTACACCAAGGGGACACGCTCCATTCTTGCTATGTCCAATGTGTTGGGTGGTAGCAAATCTGTATGCTTGTCCCCGTGCACATGCCTCAGTTTCCCTTTCTATAAAATCTGGTGCCGTAACCCGAGCAATACAGTGATCCCCAGGAACCAGTGCTAGATGCAACAGCTGCATCTTACAGGTGAAGAAGGAAAGAAACATGCTGCACATAGACTTCAGAAAGTCTTGTTCCTCCAGATCTTCTTCTTGGCTGGACCTGCTCATTTCTTCAAGCATGCTTTGGATACATGGCCACCCAGGTGCAATTTCTCTGCAGCCTCCATGAGGAAGGTAATGGGATTTTCTCCCTGCCCTGTACAGGCAGGTTGTGTGTTGTCTCATTGGAGGCACCACCCAGCACGGTGGAGGATGGAGGCCTTCTGTGCCTCAATGTAATCCCATAATTAACATTTCACACTTGAAGGATAGTGTTTTATGGACTGTAACACATTTTCCAGCTGGGCCCTACTGCTCTCCTGGTACCACTTTGGACTTTCAGGAACTAATATAATATAATATAATATAATATAATATAATATAATATAATATAAAATGCCTAAGTGCCAGCCAATTATACTTTTTAAAACGAAGTAAAAGATGTGCCACATGAGATGGCAAAAATTACTTCAGTAGCACAGGAGATGCATTGCATGAGGCTTTTTTCACAGGATACCCAAACAGTGATGCAATGTGATGCCTCTTGCAGCTTCACTATATCTCGCAGAGACAAGAGAAGCACGCAGAAAGCATCCAAAAGTCTTGGGCTGAATTCCCAGTAAAGCCAGTGGCAGGATTTCCATCCATTTCAGTAGGGTCAGGACATCTCCCCATAGAATGCCTGCTGAATCTGCTGGGTTGTGTGTCCTTCTCCAACTTCTCCTTCTTTGGTATCCATAAAAAGGACACAGGAACACCTGTTTTACTTGTAGGGCTGTTGGTTGGTTTAACTCACCCACGTTTGCATGGTATATTGGAATCAGCTGTTGAAAGAGTCAAAATAACCTCATTATTGTCTTTGTTGCCCAAATACCTGCCCATGCTATAAAGGCTAGAAGCAGATTCATGGTCCAAATCTGTGCTGTGCCATCAGATATGAAGTTTGTTGATGATGTCCTGTGTCCCTCTCTCCATCCTTGTGTTTCATCTATCACTACAGTATCCAAGCACCTTCTGTGGTCGATGATTATCAATAATGAAATCAGTAGTGGCTTTTCCTGGTGGCTCTAGTGTTTCCTCTATCCTGCCTGGGGCTCAGGTTTAGTCTAGCCAAGTGGGAATGCTTGGGTTGGAAGGGGTGCCACCCTTGCGCCATTCTCACACAGGGGTCCACCACCCACCCACTAGCCCTCTGGATAACTCATGGGTTCTGTCATTCTATATTTTCTGGTCCAAAAGCAAAGTATAAACACCATGCCTGGTTTTCTGTAGACCTTTTAGCCATACAAGTCATAATTGCTTTATTTTCCTCCTGGAACGTGGGTTTATATCCTTGAAAAAGCAACATAAACCAGGACTCGAGCTGTGCTGGAGGGGTTTTCTGTGGGAAAGCTTCACAGATCTTCACTGTCAATGGGCTGAGCTGAACAGCATCTGGAAAAAACATTTCCAGGTGGTTCGCCATTCAACTCAAGGTGGTTGAAAATCCCCTCAAATCAAAGGATGCTAGAGGTGTCCTGCACCCTCTCAACCAGACAAGAAATGGAGAGCTGTTATCCAAACAGCATGTCATGGTCATGTCTTCCTGAAAAGGAAGGAGATGTTTGTTGCCAGAAACAACTTTTTCTAAGAGAAAGAGAACTGCCGATGTAGCATCCCTGCGATACAGACACCACAGGAGAGAGCTTGAAGTTCAGAGAGACAGAAGCTGAGGATAGACTTTTGCCATCAGACATGTCATGGGCACCAGGCTGGGTGATCAAAGCCAAGAAGAAGGTGGCATCACAGGTGGCATCACCCTGCAAACATGAGTCATGGCTAGGAGGGGAAACCAAGGGATGAGTCACAGCCAGCTGCTGGGGATGAAGACAACACTAGTGTCTTTTGTGTGGGGTCTACATTCCCTTTCATATATAAGGCAGAGGATTTCCTTGCTTGGGTTTATAGCTAGCTAGGTGTAATCACCTAGTGAGCTCCTGAAATCTTCTCTCTGAGGGTATGGACTTGAGTATTTAGAGCGGGAGGCTGCAATCCAGCCCTGGTGGGATCTGTCCCAGCCTTACCTCTGGCATCCTGCGTGTTCTCCGTGGTCCCACATCCAATCCTTTGGGAGCTTCAGCACCCTACGTGAAACGTGGCTGTTTATTCCCCATCCTCCACTCGTGCCGGAACAGGATCCCGGAGCTCACGCCGCGAGTCTGGAGGCCGTCACAAGGGGTCTGCATGAATGTAGCCAACAAAAGGCAACTCCGGAGAGCTCGCGGGTGGGCTCACCGCAAATATTTCCCAGGGAACATTTTTAAGACTTCGTTGATTGCCACTTGCCAGGCAAGTCTTGAGCTAGGAAGGGCTCAGGTAAGATGCTGCAGCTCTGCCCGCCGGCTTTTTCCATGCAATAATTCAGATCCCGCGTGTTATTTTAGCCTGGCCGCTCCTTCTTTGTGCAGCGCGGAGGTAAATGCTGCCAGGAGTTTGTAAGTTTTAATATTACTGTCTAACAGGAGCCAAGATTTCAGTAGTTCAGCATTCAGGAGTGTTAGAAGAGCCTTAAATGGCTGAATTGTTACTTGCGCCAAAAGAAGGAGGCATGGTGTTTCCAATTATTCTTCGTTTCAGACAACAGCTAGCTGTTTTGGTTTATTGGAGCAGTAGCTGGATAGAGGAACAATATTGAGTAAACAGCACTGAAAAAGGCTCAGTGTAAGGCAACAAATTTTTCTGACATAGACCCAACCCTACTTTGGAATATTGCTGGCAAGTCAATAATAGGTACAGCAGAAATCAATCGGTAATAATGTTGCAAATGAGGCAAGGAGGACAAAAAGTCCTTTCAGCACCATAAATAAATCTCTGTTTGTTCAAACAAGTAGCGTTTATGACATGATACGGAGCTTCCAAAAGCAGAATTTCGGGCAAACAGAGAAAGATGTTCAGTTTATTGAGCAGAGTAACTGCAAAAGAAATAGGCAACTTCTTCTTTCTTCTTTTCCTCCCTTTTATCCTCTAAAGATAAAATATTAGAAAGAAAACGCCAGCAAAAGGATGTGAAGCTAAAGCACCTTACAGAGAGATGCAGCTGGGGGGGAGGCAGTCTCGTGCTCAGAGAAGATACTCTCCTGGGCATAAAATTATTTTTAGGATACAAACCTACGGTACGATCCTATAGAACTTAGCAGGAAATTATACCTTTCTATTGAGCTCTTAGATGGTATTAAATCAATGCAATAGAATTCTAGAGGTTATTATAAACTCTGTGAAAATTAAATTATTCTCTGTTTAACTCTACAGCGTTTTAAAATAACTTCCATAAAACTGAGTTAAATTTTTATTGACTCCCTCCCACTGCTTTCTCTCCTTACCCAGTTCTACGAGATTTTTCCCATAAAGGCGTATTACGTAACATTAAAATTGCAGTTGATTTTCAGTTGTAAGTGCACTGCCTTTCAGCTATTTTAGTCTTTATTAAAATATACAACTTAATAGTATTAAAAAATCAGTAGCACGACAGAAAAATCTTACGAAACATTCACAGATGCCTATTGAAAGAAAGGTGTTGTTAAAATCGCTTAAAATCTTTGGAAATTGTAGGCTTCAAACCTTGGAAGGTCTGGTATAAATGGATATTGAAAAAATTACGGGACAATCCAAAGCGCAAACAGGAAAGGGCATTAGGACAAGTAGGAAATTTTTTAATGTATGAGACACAGTAAGGAAACCTCCTAGGAAATTGGAAATCTTACAGCCCATCAGAGAGCAAAAGGAGCAATTAGGATGTTGCGGAGACTTTGTGCCTGTTTCCAGCCCAGAGTTTGTCCCTGAAATACTTGTTCTGTGGTTTCTCATTGCATGTAATAAATCTGGGAATATTGTCAAAGAATTAGGCTAAGCCCATGCTTAAACATTTTGCTGGAATACCAGCGTCAGCGAAAGCCCATGTGCTTTTTGTATTATACCAGCAAAAAGTCAGCATAGTGCAAAAGCCAGCTTCTTCTGCTAGAGGAAGCTTGTTTACCCAAAATTAACAAAAACTGAAGTCTTGACAAAAGATAAGTGTGTGTAATATCTCCATCAAGGCTGCACAGCCCTTGACTTCCAGGACACGTCATGAAAGACCTGCAGGGTTGAGTAGCTCCTTCCCTATCGGTGGCTTTTGAGTCCTGCAGAAGGGTTGGGGAGCCAGGAGAGCTGGTGCTCTAGCCCTGAAGGATGTCCCCTGGTAATGGTTGACTGAGAGGCATGAAAAGAGCAAGGAGCCAGCCCAGGAGTCACAGGAGGAGCCAACAATGAGAGCATGGGTCAGGTGTCCATACTGGTGCTACCTGATGGGGCTTGCTGTCTTATGTCTGGTCCTCTCGCTACGGGGCTTGCTATTCATAGATTCATAGATTCATAGATTTCTAGGTTGGAAAAGACCTTAGAGATCATCGAGTCCAACCATCCCTAATCCCCATTAAACCATATCCTCAAGTAGATCATCCACCCTATTCTTAAACACATCCAGGGATGGGGACTCAACCACCTCCCTGGGCAGCCTATTCCAGTGGCTGACAACCCTTTCAGAGAAGAAATACTTCCTAACATCCAACCTGAATCTCCCCTGACTAAGCTTATGCCCATTTCCTCTTGTTCTATCACCCATCACTAATGTAAAGAGTCCTTCCCCCACCTCCCCACCATCTTTTCTCAAGTATTTATAGGCCGTAATCAGGTCTCCCCTCAGCCTCCTCTTCTCCAGGCTAAACAGCCCCAACTCCCTCAGCCGCTCCTCATAAGTTTTATTTTCCAGCCCCTTGACCAGTTTAGTTGCCCTTCTTTGGACTCGCTCCAGGAGCTCAATATCTCTCTTAAAGCGAGGGGCCCAAAACTGGACACAATATTCCAGGTGCGGCCTCACCAGTGCCGAGTACAGGGGCAGGATCACTTCCCTGCTCCTGCTGGTCACACTATTCTTGATACACGCCAGTATCCCATTGGCCTTTTTGGCCACCTGGGCACACTGCTGGCTCATATCAAGCCGGTAGTCAACCAACACCCCCAGGTCCTTCTCCGCCAGGCAGCTCTCCAGCCACTCCTCCCCGAGCCTATAGCGATGCTTGGGGTTTTTATACCCCAAGTGAAGGACTCTGCACTTGGCCTTATTAAAGCTCATGCCATTGGCCTCAGCCCAACGATCCAGTCTGTTCAAATCCCTCTGAAGGGCCTCCCTACCCTCGAGCAGATCGACACAGCCTCCCAGCTTGGTGTCGTCCGCAAATTTACTGAGGGTACATTCAATTCCCTCATCCAGGTCATTGATAAAGATGTTAAACAGAACTGGACCCAGCACTGAGCCCTGGGGAACCCCACTGGTGACCAGTCTCCAGCCGGATTTAGCCCCATTTATCACCACTCTTTGGGCCCGGCCGTCCAGCCAGTTTTTAACCCAAAGGAGGGTGTGCCTGTCCAGGCCAGCAGTTATCAGTTTCTCAACCAGAACACTATGAGAAACTGTATCAAAGGCTTTACTGAGGTCTAGGAAAACTACATCCACAGCCCTTCCCTCGTCAACTAGGCGGGTCACCCTATGACCACACCCTATGGTGTGGTCCTGGCCCTCTCCTAGCATGGAGCACACTGTAGCTTGAGTGTCTTTTGCACAGAGGACAAGCTGGTGCGTACATTGGTCTTTCTTGGATACAGATGTAGGATATAGCCAGATCTTGCTTGTCTTCCTGGACCTCAGCACCAGGAAGCTGGTTTCTCAGTATGGGCACCGCTCCTGTCCTTTTCAGGCACAGAGCATCCAAGGCTGAGCCTCATTCCGTACGGTGGATGGAGAGAGGCAAGTGTCAGTTCAGAGCACATGCCCATAATGCCCAGGCCCCAAAGGACATTTTTGAACGTTCTCAAGCGAACCACATCAATGGTCCCCAAGAAAGAGAAGACAAGTGCCGTGGGCGATGTCTCAGCCATGGCTTATACACACTGACTGTGTTGCCTGGGGCTCTGCTTTGGGACAACCCCAACTACTGAGCATTTCATAGTACCTCTGAGTGCTGGCAACTCTTGCTTGTCTAGAGAAGACATATGAGAGCAGAAAAAGATGCTGGAAAAAAAGAGCACAAATTAAAGAATGAGAGCTTTTTAGGACTGGTTAATATCCTCCATGTATTTTGGGGAAAATTAGCTATCAGGCATTAAGCCTCTAGGAAATATGTGTCTTCTTTGCATTACAAATCTGTCCCAAATCAAAGGACTGGATTACACCTGGCTAATGCTTCTTAACAAGAACTACTATGGAAGAACAACCAAGTCACAGCCATACTGGCAGCACCTGGCCACCAGGATAAACTCTTCTACACTCCAAAACTAGGACCTTACAGTCAAACCACCCATCAGGAGCGTTAAGCCCAGGAGTGTGCCCAGACATGATCTGGGAGAGTATTCCTTAGCCTCAGCCAAAACTATACCAGGGCCACACTAGAAATTCCAACATTGTGGGCAACGCTTGACCTTGTGCCCTGGCTCTACTTAGTCACTAGTATAGACATAGCTGTTTGAATCAGACCAACCAGTCCAACAGGTGACCTCCAGCGATGCCCCTCTGTGCATCCCCACACCTGTGGGGCTGTTTGCAAGAAGCATGTCTCCACCCAGGAGAAGTTCATGACTGTGGGATCTGTCTCACGTCCTGCAGCGTTGCGCAAAAACAGGAAAGCCGTGCAGTCACCGTGGCTAAAAGTAAATTCACGATTAGCTAATGTGTTTTGCTGTAATAGTAACACAGTGATGTCTGGTGCTAGCTCAACAGCCAAAAATGACTGGTGATAGTTACACCCTGTGCTTCGCACAGAACAATAAATAAATGATCCAACAAAAATGCCTTGCTTGGTTTGTCCTGTTTCCTCGCTAAGGTGCAGGCAGAAGTGCCGGTCTCAAGCTCTTGGGAGAAGGACTTGTCATGTCTTAGGCTGAGACTTCCATCATCCTCCATCCATCACTGCCCTCAGTGGCTTTCAAAAATCTCAGCTATGAAGCAGCCATCCCAAGTGAGTGCAACATGAATAGCTGTGCTGGTAAAGGCTCAGCTTGTGCCTTGCGTGGTCACTGTCTACAGCAAGAGGAGCTGCAGGGACATGCAAAGGAGACTTTTCCCAGGTGCATCATGTGCCATACCTCATGTTAGGGACAGATTGTGTCCTCCAGCACTGCTGCTGAGTGGATGGGGAGAGTAGAGACATGGCCTTGAACTCCTTCGAGATGCACCATGTCCTTCCACCAAGAACAGCATGATGTGATCCCATCTCTTTCCACGAAGTAAGAGTCTAGAAAGGAGAACAGCAGCAAGGACCCACTAAACCTTTTCCCCTCCTGTTTGCAGATACGGAGCACTTCCCAAAGGAGCCAGGCAGAATCTGGCTCAACATGAATGATGTGGCTTTTGGCTAGCCCTTCTCACCTGTGACTCTCAAAGCATTTGGCAAGGCGCTCTCTTCACTTTCCTGTAATTGCAATAATCTAAGCAACGTGCGTAATGATTCAGAGTTTTTATAATTACACACCTTTGTCCAAAGGACACAGTACAAAACCGTCTATCTGCAACACAAATTAATTTCCCCTCGTTGAGGTTGCAGTCGTGAGTTAATTGCAAGGAAAGAAGATGCAGAAGATTTTAGATGCTATCTCAAGAAATGGTTGCTGTCATTCATCCAGCTGGTCAGGATGTGATGATCTGTATCAGTTACTCAGCAACTGGTCTGGCATTGGTCTTTGATTTAAGGTCCCGTAGACTCACTTGAACTTGCACACAGAAATAAGTTCTCCTAAGGACAGACAGAGCCTCCTCTTGGAAATGTAGCATTTCTTGTGAATCCTGGAATTCCTTTGAATTGGAGGGAGGAGTTTTTTCCACTGGGGAGCTGACTGCTCGTGAATCAGCCTTCTGAAGAAAAATTAAATTTGCTAATAATCTAGGGTCTAGCTAACGCACAGGACGATCTTTTGGCAACGCTGTGATGCAAGCTTGATGTTTTCAGGTTATGAACCTCAAGCAAATAAAAAGAGAAAGAAGAATGGCTTCGGAAAAGTTCCATCGGGCTATAAGTCAGAGGCTGTTCCACAACATTTTATCTCTGAAATGTCATGCTGTACTGGCCTCAAAGCAAGAAGAACAGACGGTTCATCTAATACAATTATTTTAGGATCCTTTCATCATAAACAGTGTGCATGCCAAAATGAAAACGTATCATGGGAAAGCATTTCTCATTGAAGCCTGAATCTCCTCCCTAATGTTTATTCTATGTCATGGAGAAGACTAGGGGCCAAATATACTCTGGGTTAAAAACACTGGCATCAGTTCTTGCAACATAAACCTGGCAGGGATTCCAGGATGTGACAGCGAAGGAGGCTGCAATCTCCCGCGTATCAACAAACCAGTTGATGCCGAGTGCCGGCGAGTGAGGAAAGGGGAGGATGAAGAGAAATATGAAGTCTGCCATGGAGGCTCGCTCCCTTCTGCAGCTTCTGGCTGGCATCCTGGATCCCTGCCATGGTGGTGAAGTGGTGCCCCAAGCACCTGCAAGGTGTGGAGTAGGTGGGTAGCAGCAATATCCTACTCTTGTATTGATGTAAATCCCTGCGTGCTGGGGACTCGTACCTCCTTGCAATGGCTCTTTGAGTGCCATCCTGAGTGGCAAAACAATCTCTTCTCCATTTTCAAGAACGTCAAAATCTTTTTCCTGCAAAAAAAAAAGCTTTCAGTGCTGTTAGTTGAGTTGGAGTTGCCATAAAACTCTCTCTTGTTCTCAGCACGTTCCTATTTAGTGGATTGTTTGGGATGTTTCACTGCTCCCACATTCTGGGCCACTATCTTCCATCTTGCAAACATGAGCTATACTTTTAACAACAGTGACGCTGCACTTTGTTGTATTTAAATTCATCTTATTTCCTCCCTGCTCTCCTACCATGGGTCTGGTACGACTGACTTTCACGTCATCTGCAAGTTTATTGGTGATGATTTTTATCATTTCCTCTGGTATCCTAAAGACACTGAACGATCCAGGGTCTAAAATAAATAAAGGGAAGACTTCAATATCTCTAGTATAATTGAATTTCAAATTACATTATAAGATCTCTCGCTGAAATAGTTTTTAATCCATTTAGTATACCAGATTAGGTTTTGTACCATTTTTGTTTAATTGGGACTGTGTTCAGGAACTGTTCAATAACTTGCAGAAATCTAAATAATTTATAACAGCCTTATCTTTATTAACCAAAGTTACATCTCATTAAAAAAACATTCATTTGTTTGACATGACAGGCTTTCCATAAAACTGCTCAGGCATATCAATCAGGTTAGCATCCTTTAATTCATTACTAATCATAGCCTGTATCAGATTTTCTTTGATATGGTTTGGGATCAGTGTTAAACCAATGAATTCGTAATTACCTGGGATCTTCCTATTATATGAAATATAGTCTTCTGGATTCCGCACAGAGTAGTCTTACAAATTTATGCACGGGCCCAGGCAGTCTAGCAATTTTGTTGGCAATAGCTGGAACGAGCAGGATAGCAACACAACCACCCTGAACCATCTGCACAGGATCCCAGCATCACGCAACAATTTGAGGATGGAAAGACCTCCGGGGATCTCCAGACCAACTTCCTCTCTCACAGCAGGACTAACTTCACCCTTCAGTTAGATTGCTCAGAGCCTTGCCAAGTTGACTTTTGCAAGGATGGAGATCTCAAAAGTTGTCTGGACTCCTGTTCCAACACTTGACCACCTTCATCGTAATTATTTCCCCCTAATATCTGGTTGTAACGTCCTTTCCTGCAACTTGTGTTGACTGCCTCTTGTTCTGTCACTACGCACCTCCAACAAAAAGCTGGCACAATCTTTTCAATAATCTCCTACGAGTAGTTAAAGACAGCAGTAAGCCTTCTCCAGTACTTCTTCCAGTACCTAAAGAGAGCCTACAAGAAAGCTGGAGAGAGACTTTTTACAAGGGTATAGCAATAAGACAAGGGGCAATGGCTTTAAACTGAAAGAGGGGAGATTTAGATTAGATGCAAGGAAGAAATTTTTCACTCTGAGGGTGGTGAGGCACTGGAACAGATTGGCCAGAGAAGCTGTGGCTGCCCCATCCCTGGAAGTGTTCAAGGCCAGGTTGGATGAGGCTTTGGGCAACCTGATCAAGCGGAGGGTGTCCCTGCCCGTGGCAGGGGGGTTGGAACTAGATGATCTTTGAGGTCCCTTCCAACCCAAACCATTCTATGATTCTCTTCATAAGGCTGAAGAACCCCTACTCTTCTGAGTCCCACCAAGTCTTCTCTACAGGCTCAGCGCTGCAGGTACATGCTGGCTCCGATGTGGCAAAATTGGCTCAGCTTCACCAATAACCCCAGTGATGAGGAACAGTCTGCTGAAAGCGACTTGTTTATTATTCTTTGATGAAATGGAGGTTGATAGTTACATTCATCTGGCTTAAATGCTACCCAAGTCCTTGTACCTGCTCAGTGGAGAGTGCTAGTGAGTCTGGAGAGCCTAAGGAAAGCCTTGAGCAAGAGTCACCTGTGTCTAGTTAATAAGAAAGGAGGGGTAAATGGACGTAGGTGGAATTGCAGGTCTCCTGCTTATGCGACCTTGCAGGTTTATGTTCTTCCTTGTTTAGAGATGTAATCATTTTATGAAGAACAGTGACCCGAAGAGCTGGGATTTTAATTTAATACATTTCATATGGGTCTGGGTTTGTTGTCTGACTTACTAAAAGATATCAACACAATTTTTGGTGGAAAAAAATGCCATCTGTGTGCTGGCCGCTATAAATCTCAAAGGGTAAAGGGATGTTTCCATGCACAGTACACTCAGACCTCTTAATTGCCTTTCCTAAATGCCTACTTGGTCTCCCACTGAGCTGGAGAAGGGTGCCTCAGCATGCAGGTGACCTCTGTAATGCTTACAGGAACCATCGTATTAATCTACTGCCCTGAAAAGAGTTTTAAATAAAGCCTCCTAGCTACTCTTTAAATCTAGGCAGTGGGGACAAGAGGGAAGGAGATGAGGGGATGGGAAATGTCTTCTTTCATCCTTCTGGCTGACAGTAAAAGTCAGGGCAAAGACTGGCATATTGCAGAGGTGAAGGTGGGTTTAAGAGACAAATTGGTTATTAATTAGATCTGCAATAATAGAACAAAATAAATAATGGTTTCCCAGCTGGCAAATGAGCCAAGGGTGCTCCACAAAGAGGGAATACATAACTGCCTTGCAAGCCCATCAGAAGGGCTTTAAACTATGTTTGGAGGAGGCTGGCAACCAAAGTTGAAATGATGGAGCAAAGTTTCGGTGGAAGGAGGAAACTGTTGTAGCTCTCTGAGATTAGACTCTGACTAATGGGGAGGAGATTGCTGAGAATAGGACGTTGGGGGTTTATTAAGTTGAAAGAGAAAACAAAATGATGGTGTGTCTTCCTCTGAAGAAAGGAAGGAGTGAGGAAAGCAGAAAACGGAGAACGGACATTAAGCTGTACAAAGACTGGAAACAAGACTAGGAGAATGATGTCTGTAAAGGAACAGTGTGACTAAGGAGGACCAAAATGAGTCAGGACAGGGACAAAATGAGTTTCAATTAGGAAGGGATATAGAAGGTGATAAAAGAATGCCCTGTAAAGGTATCAGAAATCATAACTGAATTCATGGAAAAATGAGAGAACAGACAAAACAACAGAGAAAAGACTGGACTATTCATTATTCTTCTGCTTTACCCATGGAGAAAATAAAAAAAAAAAAAAGATGATGAACTGATATTTGTCAGAACTACTTTTACCGAGGGGATAAGACAACCCAAAAGAGCAAAAGAAATGGTTAAAGTAATTCAAAGAAGTTAGACAAATTCAAGTCAGCAGGACTGGATGAAGTTCCCCCTAGAGCACTTCAGGCACTAGCCAGAGCGATCTCTGACTCATTAGTAATTATCCGGGAGAGCTCGTGGAGAACGGGGGAGATCCCGGAGGAAGGGAGAAGGGCAAACATAGCGCCTGTCTTTAAACAGGGGGAAGGAGGACTTCGGGAATCACACAGCAGTCAGTTTAGCATGTAACACAGAAAAATAATACAATAAACTCTTTAACGATCAGTTATTAAGCACTTGACTGATAACAGAAATATACAATCAACCAGATTGGATTTGTCATAAATGAGTGATGCTAAAACCATCTAATTTCCGTCTTTGAACTCAACAACTGTGTTTTAGAATAAGGGAGAGGGAGTATATGTCATATATTTTTATATAAGCAGAGTTTTTAGTACTATTTCACATGACATTCCCATAAGCTGACCAGGAACTATGATCTCTGTGAAACCATCTTAAGATATACTTGACAGAAAAAAAATATATTCACACAGGACTTACTAATTCCCTTCCTTTGAATTTAGAGGGCTTTCCAAATGGGGTCCCACAGGGGTTCGCTCCTGGACCCGATTCTAATATTTTCATTAGTTATTTGGATGATGAAATAAAGAATATATAATTACTCCAGAAGACGTGTTCCAAAATGTTGCTGGGAAAGTGGAGTAATAGTATAAAATCAAGCAGATTTGGCTCAGTAAGGTCAGAAGCGACAAAATACAGCAATGCAAAGTGGCAAATCACTGGCCAAGCAGCCATTCAAAGGAAAAAGAGCTGTGAATGAGACACCGAACCGTAAACAGCTGTTTCAGAAAAAACGAAATCTTATTCTGGGCTGTAGGAACAGGAGTGTAATAGGTGAAACACCAGAAGCAATTATTCCACTCTAATGAGGGCTCGGTTGGAATACCAGGTGTGGGCTTGGATGCTGTACTAGGAGAGAGTAGAAGAAAGATGGAGACTATTGTAGAGCGGCCAGAGGAAAGCAACACGGATTATAAATGGTTCAACAAACTTGGAGGACAGGCTGATGGATTCTCTTTGCTTTTTTCAGAAGGGAAAAGACTGCAGGAGAAGATGAAAACTACCTTCTAAGATAGAGGAGACTTATAAAAAGGATGTTGACAATAGTTCTGTGTACAACAGAACTAAACTGGCTTGATTTCCTGCAAAGAACATTGTTACTGGATATCTGGAAAAGAAAAAAACCTCACAAATCAAACCTAAAAACTTTCTAATTCAAGGCAAATTTCTTTGAATTAAAACGAAAATTTCTAAATTAATTGCCAAGTCTTTCTCTCTGGAAGTCGATTAGCCTCTCTCTCTCAGGAATGGCTGGATTCTGCTCAGGGCACCAAGGAGGAATCATGGTCTCCCTTCAGCTCTCCTTTTCCATGACTGTCTTCTCTAGGTGTACCAACGTTTCCATTATCCCCGTGCCCAGCCCAGAATGCAAAATATTGATGCAAATCTTGTATTTGTGCTTTAGCATAGCTTTAAACACATTGTTGGTGTTAATTAATTATCCAACAACAGGAAGAAGCCAATGATACCAAATGAAGCATGGAGCTTTCCCCAACTAACAACAAAATCAATCCTTCTTCCTGTATGTTGCATAGTTTCAACAGTTTTCTTTTCTAATGTACCAACGTAGCTCTATATAAGCAGAAAGAAGAGCCTCCTTTTCTGTAGATCTCCCATAGATAGCGTGTGGTTGACAGGGGGATGAATGTGGTCCTGTGGACCTCATTTCTGAGGGCTAGAAAAACAAGTGAGTGTGCTGGAGTGCAAAGCAGTTGGGCAAAAACGCACATTGCATGGCAGGGAAACAGTGTGTTTCTCATTTTTCCCTAACAAGGAACTCCTAATTTGCAAATAAAGGAATGATACATGGATAAAGTTTGCCAGAACTGCTGTTCAAGAGGGCAGGTGATGAGGAAAAAGAAGGAGGGAGTTCACGGGCTGTCTGGAAGGAATATACTTTCTCTGAACTCTAGGAAGATTATGAAACAATCTGCTAGATGTCTCTGGGTAGAGATAAAGGAAGAGAGAAATCAAACAAAACCAGAAGCAGTCTCATGGTAGAGTCTATTGTACATCAACTAATGAAAAAAGGAGATTGAGGAAGGGTTTTTTTTGAAAAACAAAGGGGTCATGCAATGAACAAGTACTGGTGGACCTGAAGGAAAATGATACACCAAGGTCAAGGACATTATGAATTTTCAAGTGAGAAGGAAGAAAAAATAAGGAGAGGAGGAAAGAATTTAAGATTTTGACTGCTGCTCACCATAGCACTTAGGGTCTTGAGGAATTTTCTGGTGGTCTTGAAGGTGTTACCTTCTCCCTTCTTAGACCAGCACCAAGTTCTGAATGATCAGATGGCATGGACAGGTTTCTGTGGGCACCTTCTTGTCAAACACTTTGTTTATTCATACAAGTAACATAACCATAGACTGAGCTTCTTAATACAGATAGAATCATAGAACGATTTGGGTTGGAAGGGACCTTCAAAGGTCATGTAGTCCAATCTTTCTGCAATGAGCAGGGACATCTACAGCTAGAGCAGGTGCATCAGAGCCTCGTCCAACCTGACGTTGAATATTTCCAGGGATGGGGCATCTACTACCTCTCTGGACAACATGTTCCAGTGTCTCACCCACCTCACTCTTCGTAAAAAATTTCGTCCTTATATCCAGTCTGAATCTACCCTCCTTTAGTTTAAAACCATTACCCCTTGTCGTATTGCTACAGGCCCTACTAAAAAACCTGTCCCCATATTTCTCGTAAGCCCCTGCAGCAGATCTGCAGCACGGCTTTGGGGACGGAACGATGTCTGTCCCTTTGGAGAAGGAGCAACTGAGCACAGCGCAGTCCTAAACGTTCTTGACAGGCAGCACGGATTGTCACTAGGACCTATGAATTTCTTGCTGCATTTTACCTTGAATATTTACCAAAAGTGTGATACTAAAGGTTTCCAACTTAAAAATCACTTTATGGACCTTGTATGATCCTCATAGCATCCCCATTCAGCAAATAAATCGTCCCTGTTCTCAGAAGGATAAAACAGAGGCAAAGAGTAAAATAATTTATATTTGGCGAATTTTGATGAGTCTTAAAGGTGAGACCCTCTTTGTTCACTGGAGAAACGAGGTGTAAAATCAATGTTCGTACGGTCTCTGCGCCTCTCCACTTGGTTGCCTGCGGGACGCTGGGGTGGCTGTAGCTAGTGCACTTCACATGCTGCTGATAAGGTGCATGAGGAAATGATCAGAGAGGGTAGGATGTGGTTAAAGCCTCGGTTTGCAAACTGGAGCTAATGTGAGGGAAGCATATTATGTCTCACATCCATTAAGGCCTCCAGCAATCACCTCCCACTAAGACGAAGGAGCAGCAGAGAAGGAATTGTGACTTCCTGAGTCCCAGTAGCTCCTGGAGCTGTTCCTGTTAATATTCAATTATGTGCTGCCCTGGACTTAGAGCGCTGAACTACGTCTCATTCCAGCCCCGAGGCTCAGCTGCAACAAACACAGCTGCAGAGGCAGAGCCACAGAGAGAAACAACCCCCAAAACAGGGTTATCACACCTCCAGCCGCCTGTGCGGAACCAGCATGTGGGAGGAACCGTGCTGTCCACCCCCTGCCTTCTCCATCTCCCCTCTCCAGGCTGCGTGGCTTTGTGGAAGAGGCTACAGGTAGGAGCTGGTTATACTGTGAGCTATGCCCTGTAGGCAGGGTCATCAGGCTCTTTTTTCCCCCATTTTTTTTATCCTGGATGTGCCAATTGACCACACAATTCTCTGTCTGTGCTTTCCCTCCATTGCATACCTCACAGCTTCTGCTATGGCTTTTCCTTCATCTTACCTGCCCAGCTCCGAGTGTCTCCCATCCCTGTTGACCCATCCACCCTCTGATAAATCCCTTCCACTTCCAGATCATGGTATTAACTTGACATTTGCAAAAGGTCACCGTGTTTGCTCTGCCTGAGAGTTATATTGCTCATTCTTTCGTCTTTTTGCCTTGTAAGCCCTTCAAGGCAGAGGTTATCTCCTAGGGTCTGGCTATATAGTGTCCAGGGAAATGAGGCCCCTGATCTCGGGTGGTGTCTAGCAGCTATAACAGAAATAATAACATGCTCCTTGATAGAGAGGCTGGTTCCAATTTTATGGATTAATCATCAGATGTTAATGAAGCTTAACTTATATGTAAAAGTCTTCCTTCCAGAAGAGGTCCATATGCAGCATCTCATGGTAGAACAACTCACGCTTTAGTTTCAGAGAGTACCAGTACCAGATCACTCCTATATTTCCAGGAGTTCATCTGGACCACGTGATATTGCTGAAGCACATGCCATTTGTGACTGCTGCAGGAACGAATATGGGACATAAGGGAGGTGACACACAATACATATTTTGTGCATCCAATTTATGCATATGAAGGCACGGCTTTTTTTAGCTTGCAGTTCGTCACGCTGAAACTGTTTGTTGCATCAAACTAATTGCAATTGAGATGAGAGCGTATGTTACGCGTAGCGTCAGGATATCTGTCCTGCAGGGGACAGGATGTAAGCATCGCAGCGGCAAGATGTCTACTGACCGCGTTTAGAAGAGGTGCAGGCGGGAGATCTTTGCCTACAGCTTTAGTGCCAAGACCAACAGAGAGCTAGACTAACAAGCCATGCTAACTCTAAGAACACAGAATCACAGAATCACAGAATGGTTTGGATTGGAAGGGACCTCAAAGATCATCTAGTTCCAACCCTCCTGCCACGGGCAGGGAAACCCTCCACTACACCAGGTTGCCCAAAGCCTCATCCAGCCTGGCCTTGAACACTGCCAGGGATGGGGCATCTACAACTTCTCTGGGCAACCTGTTCCAGTGCCTCACCACCCTCAGAGGGAAGAATTTCTTCCTTAGATCTAATCTAAATCTCCCCTCTTTCAGTTTAAAGCCATTGCCCCTTGTCCTATCACTACATGCCCTTGTAAGAAGTCCCTCTCCAGCTTTCCTGTAGGCCCCCTTTAAGTACTGGAAGGCTGCAAGAACAGCCCGACCTGGTTGCTCTGCCATGGTTTGCTTTGGGAGTGACACAAAAGCTAGATCGGTCCCCAAAACTACACAGAGGCACTCCCAGGTACTAACTTTTCCCTTGCGCGTGGTGATATTCCTTAAAGCTCCTCTACTGTTTTGCTTTGAAAAAAGCTTGTCCACTGAACTATCCTGGTTCCTCTGCTTCTCCATGATATCCCTTGCCTGCCAGTGAAAACTGTAGCAGGCAGGATACGGCAGCACTGTGGCTCAGCACAGCTACATACAGATTAATTGGCTGGTACGTATGGGTTGGGTGGCTGGAAAGTGGCTGCCAGCCCTGATGTGCTACGGCTAAGCTCTGCTTCAGTTTCTGATCCAGGTCTCTCCCTCTTGCCCCTCTGCAACTTGCAGGAAGATAACTGTCTTTGAAATATCTGCTTTTTCCTAAATTCATCTGAAACCCATTAATGGGTTCTGAAGCTTTGGGAGAGGGAGATGGACACATACAGAACAGAAAAGCAGCACAGCAGGACCTTTATTTCCTTAGGGAGGCAGCCTAAAGAAATATCAGCATTTATTCTCATCTGTTGCTGAGCTTACGACCCACACAAATAACAGGGAAAAGCAAGCCAGCAGCCGACTGCAGAGTGGGAACAGGGAAAATGACTCAGCAAGCTTGGCACCAATCTGGAGAAAACGCAGGTACGTTCTAACCTTGCTGGAGCATCAATCTTGCCCGTGACATGACGTAGAAACAGCAGCTAGTGTAGGTGTTTGCATCGACGGAAACATTCCTTCCAATAAATGATTTAGCTCTGCCACTGCAAATAGTTATACACAGGAGCGGAGCAGGTGAGAAGCTCCCTTTACATTTGCTGGTAAGGGAGAGAAAAAGTTCAATGAAAACCTCTCATTGCTTTTTAAATATCCTTTTTTATTATTATTATCAGTTGACAAATAGCTGCTGAATTATAGTTTCACGCTTTGTTCGTGTCATTTTTCCTAAGATCAGTATTTCCTGCTACATCACCTTAGAAACTCGATCAACAAACACTCTGCTCTACATGTAAACAAAGCTTTATTTTACCCGATTTTTGACAGCAGCCAGTGTTTTAGAAACCAGAACATTTCAGGTTCTCTGGGCTATTTGCCTCAATTTCACAATTTGGTTTTGTTTTCGAGGGCCTGTCAGCATTGTTTATACCTAGATCTATCTGAGTAGCAATGTTTTCATGCGAGTGGCAAAGAAAATATACTCCTCCAAATTGCTTTCTGGAATCAGGCTTTCTTCCCTTCTGTCGAGAGTCTAAATGAAACTGCACTTTCTAACACGTGGGAACTAAAGAGTGAAACGAATTAGAAAGAGAAGTGAAACGAGAGGATTCGGTTTCAGCGACAAAAAAGAACAAAAAAGAAGCAAAGACAACATTAACGAGTAAGCAGGACGATCTTCAAAGCTCAAGCTGTAATAAAACCCCAGAGCGTTATCTCTGACAGAGAAACCAAAGGACTCTGCCGAACTCTTTAACCATTTCCTTGTGGAATAGCATCCGATTTTGTCCTAACTCCATGACAAGGCTCTTTTTTTTCGTTGTTGGAAAATAGGACTGGATCCCTACAAAGTTTTCTTACTTGCTTTCACGAGATGAGCATTTCCCAGGTAGCTGCTGCGAAAAGACAAATTAATCCAGCACTAAATGGAGGATTTTCTTTGGCAGTTTTTAAAACCTGCACAGTAACCCCCGTTATTGAGCCTCCTGTGATCTGCCACAACACAAGGACAGGCTCCATCAGATAGGGATTAATTTTAAGGCAGATATTAAAGCCCATCACATGATGGAGGGAGGATTTTACTATACGTGCGCTTCAATGAGATGCTTTAAATCCTGTGCGTGCGCGTGTATATGCACGTGTACGCGCGTGCTCGTGTTTATTCAAACCTTTTTCATTCACGGGCAGACGTAGCCTTAGGCTTCTGCAGGCCTTTCCAAGGAACATAAACTTGGGAGGGGAGAGAGAGAAATCATCTTTAAAACTCACGCTTTTGAAAGTAAGTTTTTGAAGGAAACAGGCTCAGGAGGAAGGAGCCAAGATCATAAAGATTTTATAACTAACAACATTTTTTAAGAGGAGGCAGAATCCCTGCTTTTTCTTAGTGCAAGACCTCACTGTGAGAATTTAAAGCCAATTTGGGAAAAAGCGCCCTTTTTAAAGAAATGCGTCGTTTTGCTTCTCTGCTCAGCTGTAACCTCGAGCGCCTTGTCTTGACAAAATGAAATAAAGCTGCGTGACGATGCGCTGCCGCTGCTGCTGCCGCCACTCTGCCTCCTGCAAATCTCCCAACATCGTGCACCGATCTCCCCGTCAGAGCCCGGTAAGGGAGCGATGCCTTCTCCTTCCAGCCTAAATCCTGCACCAGACAAACTCACCCTTCAGCTCCGTAAAACATGGCTCGGGTTTGCAGCAAGCGGCTCTGCCTGAGGTGCCGTTTCCGAGGGTTGGTGTGAGTAGGTAACTCTTTTCCCATGACACAGCAGAACAGCAGCAGAAGCAGCAGCAGCAGCGTAAAACAGATCGGTTCTGGCAGTACTCCTAGAAGACTTCTTTATATCCCAGCTCCAGCCTCTTTCTCCTTTCAGGATGATCTGAAAAAGGGAATATGAAATAAAAGGAGGCTTAGTGAGGTAGGGAAATAAGCTCCAGGCAGACGGAAAGCGAGGCATGCTGGAGCTAGACTCCACATCTGTGGGACAGCCTGGATAATATGGCAGAAAGGAATCCAGAGGTAGAAAACACCCAAAAATTGGATAAGAAAGGACAGACAAACAAAGACAAAATGTAGGGTGGATAGAGGGAAAACTCTGAGAAGAAGGAAGGAAAGGAGGACGAACTGCTCCTCACTCGGTTAACTCTTTTCAGCTAAAATCATTAATTTCTACAAAACTCCTTAAAAAACTGAAAAATAATAGACGAGGTATCTGAAACACTGATGTCTTACAGATACAGCTCATTGCATGGGCATTTAGAAATGAGTGGGGCTGAGAACAGGTACTTCAACTCCGAAAGCATTAATGGGGGAGTGAAGGGAGATTATCGACCGTTGTTGCCAGGATTGGGCCTGCGACAACTGACCTGGCAGCTCCAATCCCCTCCCGTGGTGACGGGACACGTAACGGGCACCAGCGTCAACGCCACAGCCAGGAAAAAGGTCATCTATACGTCTCCCTTCAAGAAAACTCGGTGGGATACTCAGGAAATTAAATTCCAAACTTAAAATTTATTGCACCTGCGGGTGACGCTTTGAAGCACCAAGGGGCTGCGATTTCCAGGGAAAACCATAAGAAAGGAAGAAACGCATTGAGCTTTTCCCCCTTCAGTTTTAACAGCAAATCCATCCCCCCTCTACAAAGTTAGCCCCTCCAACCTTGTACTTGACCACCAATACCGACGTGACGCCTCCGGTTCGGGCGCAGAATTTGGGGGGAGCTCCCACGGGAACCGTGTGCCGGAGAGAAAATCCCCGGAGCCCCCTGCGCACAGCCAGCCTGGCAGAGGTTTGGCGGTGGGACCATGGCGCGGGTGGGCTTGAGTTCCCCGCATCCCAAATCCTGGGGGCAGGAGGAGAACTGGGAAAACAAACCCAAGGCACTTCAGCACCGCAGGCGGAACAGCAGCCTGAGGAACGCGGCGCTGCCCGCCCGGCCTGCCGGGGGTGGGCGGCTGGGGACCGGCGGCGGGGGGACCGAGGTCTCCTGGAAGCTCGGAAAATGTCTTCATCTTTCCTTTGCTCTTCTAGAAGGGGTGGCCGTTTGTATAGGCGGCTCGTGTTGTTGCAGCGGCGAGGGTACCTCCCGAGAAACGGCTCCTTCCAGCACCTCCGTATCGCAACCTGCTTTAGGAAACCGGCGGCAGTACAGGTTAGACTGGGAAAATTCAACTCATTTCCCTGCCAACCGGCAGAGTTAAAACCCACGTTCGCGACCACCGCATCGACCCCGCACAGCTCACATCCCCAGCCTCCTCTGTCCGACACAAGTTTTTTTTCCTTTGGGTGGTTTGTTTTTTTTTTTTTTTTTCCTTGTTTTATTGTTGTTGTTTGTTGTTGTTGTTGTTGTTGTTTCGCCGCCGCTTCCAGCACGGGAGCCCCGCCGTGGCTGCAGCCGAGCCCCGCATCCCGCACCCTCCAGCAGCGGGATCCATCCCCGCTCCGCGAGTTGCTCGGCCGGGAGCGCAGCGAGTGGTTATTTCCCTTCGCGATCGGCAGCACAGGCGGTGCAAACAGGGGAAGGGGAAAAAAAAAAAACCCCAACCCGCCACCAACCACCAACCGACCCTAATTAATAATAATAATAATAAATACTGGGACAAGCAGACGCCGCAACTTGCTTTGACTCGCAAAACTGAGGGCGGGAGGTGCGAGGAGCGCAGCCCCCCGGGGGAGGGCAGGCGGGGCGGCGGAGGGCGGCGGCGGGGGTCGTAGCCCACCGGGGCGGCCGGGGGTACCGGCGGGTCCGGGGGTACCGGCGGGTCCGGCGGCGTCGTCACGTGAAAGTCCCCTTTAAGTTTCCATAGAGAGGCCTCCGGGTGTCACATGATGGACATGATATAATGAAACAACATTGTGGGGAGGGAAGCATTAGGGGAGCCCGGGGCGGCGGGGAGGCGGCGGGGCAGCGGTGCCCCCCCCCCTCCCCCCGGCCCGCCCTGCCCGGCCCCGGCCCGCCCGCCGCGCCGCTCCGCGCCGCCCGCCGCGCCTGCACCTGTCTCAGCGCCCGGCAGCGCGGCAGCTGTGGTAACCGCGCCGATGGGGCTGCGTGCGGCAGCCTCCCCCGCGGGGGAGAGCCGGCGGAGCGGCGGCCGCGCTCGGAGGTAAGTTACCGGCGGGACTGGGGCGGGGGGGGGGGGGGACGCTGCGTGCCCGCTCGGGGGGTCGTGGGGGTGCTGGCGGGGCGGGAGTGCGCGGTCGTCGCGCCATGTTTGCGCGGCGGCGGTGTGAGGAGGTGTGTGGGGGGGGGGTGCGGTGTGTGTGCGTGGGGGGGGGCCGGGGGCGCCGCGTGTCCCCGCGGAGCGGCGGGCGTGTGCGCGCCCTCCCGCCCTCCATGTCCGCATTCCAGCTCATGTTGCGCAGATAAAATTCAAACTTGAGGTAAACACAAGCGGCGGGGGGGGGGGGGGGGGGTGTGGGGGGGGGAGGCGGGGGGGGGGAGGGCGGGAGGGAGGCTCGCTCCATCCCGGCTCCCGCCGCCTCCTCGCTGCTCCCCCCCCCTACTCGCGGAGCCCCCACGCACCTGGCTGCCAGCGCCGAGCCCCCGGCCGGCCGCTTCGCAGGAGCTGCCGGCGCCGCGCTTCTCACCGCCGGGGAGGGAGAGGGAGGCGGGCGTGCCTCCCCCCGCGCCGCGCACCCACTCGTAGCAGACGGCAAGTGTGGTGGTGGTGGGGGGAAGCGCGGCAGGTGCGCGGGCCGCTGTCGCGACATGAGGGGGGTGGGGGGGTGCCTCTCGCGACGTGGGGGAAGGAGCCGAGTGACAGCCGAGCTGCGGCGCGGGGTGGGGGGGGAGGAGGAACGGGACTGCGCCGTGTTTGTTTTCCTCACTGCGTGGGTATCCCGAATCGAGCGAAAATAACAACAGTGCCCCCCCGGGTAACCCACCCCCCCCCCCCCCAGCATCCCGACGCCGGCCGGGGGGGGCCGGTCCGCATTTCCAAGTGCGTATGGAGCAAACAAGATGCGGGAGGGGAGGAGGGTGGGGGGGGGCGGCGGGGAGGGCCGGGCCGCGCCGCCGCTCGCCAGTCCGGGTCCGCGATACAGGCGGTGCCGCCGGCAGCGGGTATATTTAGCACTTCCCCCCCCGTCCCCCCCCGCCCCGTCCCCCCCAGCCCTCCGCATGCTCCGCGCCCCGTGCGGGCGGGCGAGCGCTCGCCGGTCGATCGAGGCTGGCGGCCGAGGGCGCGGCGTGTCGTGCCGTGCCGCCCCACAGGTGGGTGCGGGAGGGAGAGGGGAGCGGGGCGAGGCGCTCGCTTTGAGGGGAGCGCTGCGGCGGTGCGTCGTTGTGGTTCCCCCCCCGCCCCCGGGAAGGGCGGCGGGAGGCTGCTGAGGGGGAGCGGTGAGGCCGAAGGACGGGCGGTGGGTCCGGGGAGGGGAGAAGGGACGGCTGCCGCGGGGAGAGGCGCTCCCTGCGCGGCACAACCGGGGGCTGTCGCAGGAGTGGCCGGCGGCCTGCGGGGTGGTGGGGTGCGCGGCAGGAGCCATGGCCGGCTGCGGGGCGAGGGGCCTGGGCGGCGGCGGGCGGGCGGGGTGTGAGGGCGCGGCGCCGCGCCGGCTGCCATGGGGGGTCTTGGGGGCGGGCGGCCTCGCTGAGGGCGGGAAGCGCGCGCGACCCCTCGACGCGCGGCAGCGGCCCCCGCCTGGCGCCTCCTCAGCACTGCACCAAGGCGGCGGGGCCGGCGGCCACGCCCACCGCGCCCGGCGGCCAATCGCCGCGCCGCTCGCGGCGCCCCCCCCGTCGCCCCCCCCCCCCCCCCCTTCTCCCCCGCTTCCCTCCGCCCGCCCTTGGCGGGGCGCGAGCGCGGCCCGCTCCCGCCCACCCGCCTGTTTGTTATGGTCGGGGCCACGTGCCGCCGGCTCGGGCGGTCACGCGGCCCGGCCTCGCGCCGCCCTTGCCGCGGGACCCGCGGGGGGCTCGGCCCCTCCCGACATGGCGGGTCCGGCGGGGACCGCGCCCGCCCGCCCTTCCCGGGCGGTCCTGTGAAGCCTTCCTGCCCGCGGGGTGGTGGCCGGGACCCTCTGGCCGCGGGGTTGCCCGTCGTGGGGCTGGAGAGGGCGGCCGTTCGCGCCCTGCCCCGTCAAATCTCCTGGAAGGCCCGTCGCTGGCGAGCGCGGCCATCAGTGCCCATGGCTGAGCCGTGACAGCCTGTCTGCGGCTGGCTCTAGCCTCTGGAGAGGGAGGTTTTTCTTTCCGGAAGAGAGCTGTTTATGCCCAGTGATATTTGTTTTGTGTTGTTTGTTTTTTTTTTCCCCTCGCTCGGTGCTATCCTGCGTAATCTGCAGCAGTAGCTGCGTGTTTGCCCGGCCCGGCGTCGTTAAGGCACGCCGCTGTATGTAGGTAACGCAGGGGATCGCTGCGAGGATCGTGTTTAGCTATCAGTCTCCTGAGCCTGGAGCCTTGAGCCTATTTATAGGCAGGTTGGGCAGTCTTCAGCGTGAAGGACTTGTGCCGCGTTGGAATCTGTGGCAAAGTGAGGCATCTTAAATGATGGTGTTCTGTTCTCGACAATTCTTTGTTTCTCAAGATAGGATTTTATGGAAAGGTCTGGAGGAATGGTTGTTAATAGGGTGTATGGAGAAAGACTAGTTCGTTTGGAGCTGAGGAACATAATGCCATTTTAATGGAGCTTCTCGGACATTAGAACGAACATAAGAGGATAATCGGTTCTAGATCAGTGGCTTTCAGCTTGCAGGCAGTGGACCCCAGCCGTCTGCAGACAGCTCACCTGAGGTCAGTAGGAAGCAACAGAGGAAAGGACATCTGTTTTCTGTAGGCTTATGTTCATTATACAGATTTCTGCACTGCTAAAGGTTCTGGGTCTGACACGCTGGAAAAAGAAAGACTGCTGTTCTAGATCACTAAGATATTTTCGTTTAGAGTAAGTGGAGGAGGGGTGGAAACCCAAACTATCTATGTTTTGTTGTCTATGTTCGTACAATAATGTTAAAAAAAAAATTAATGTATTTTTAAGGATTACGTAACCATTAATAACATCCTGAGTCTCAAATAGCCTTCAAGAGTTAAATAACAGCAGATGAACGAGAATAGGTCAGGAAGAAGAGAGATGGTTTTATAACTAATGGTGAGGGCCGTACACAGATATTTAAAACTGCTTCAGAGTTGGACTAGGAAGGAGTCTTCTGGTAGTAGTATTTTAATACCCTATAAATACAGAACATGGGAAGGAGGATGGGAAGAAAAGGTTCACAGTTTCAGGCTGGTCTAGTCCAGTAAATGACTCGGGGATTGATTATGATGTTTCGTGTGCTTTCACTTCTGTTCCATCACAACTTTATCAGAACAGTTTTTTGCGTCTGAAATTACGAGACTTTCCGGATATGGACTGGTGTCGATGAGGGAATGTGGCCTTAAAATAACAAAAAGGGTGATGGCTCTGAAAGGAGTGAGGGGCACTGTAATGGTGAAAGGACTCGGCTGTTAATCCGCAGTAGGTGGCATACGCTGTGGAAAGCTGATATTTTGTGTTGTTTACAAAGGTGGTTTGAAATGATGTTACCTACAGAAATACGTTTATTTGACCTCGGTAGTATGCTTGGTTTGTATGGGCATATCTGCATATCTTTGTGGGTTTTTTTTTAAAAAAAAACGCCCTACCTTAATATAGGAAATTAATAGGGAGCAGTTGGTTTGTTGGAGGTTTGAGAACACTGAAATGTGCACAGTGCCAGCGTCTCTGATTTTTGAGTGTACGTGGAATTGATGCACCAGGAAATTGCCTTCTCTATTTTTGTTGGTGAGATGCAGTTAACGTAAAATGAACCCTTTGGATCCCATATCCCGTTTCTCTTTAATATAACCAAGATCATTTATCTTCTCAGAGGGCTAGAGGAAAAAAATACTTTGTTTTGTAACTTGTTTCACCTTCTCTTCAGTTGCTGTCAGTTCATGACAAGGCACAATGTGTGCTGTACACTGTGTTCTACAGAGCTGTTTTGGTGATGACTACGATGTATATGAAAAAAAGGGCTATGAAAATAAGTATTGTGCCAGTTCTCTCCACTTTTTATATAAACAATACCCATTTATCTCTTAAAGAGGCACTCAAAGTTTCGTTTTAGTATCTAATGCCTTGCCAAATTTCAGTGACAAAAAGGTCGCTGGTTTACTCTTCGTGAGTCCTTAAAAAGCATCTGAATGGAAATATCTAAACTCGTGTTTGTATTGGTTTTGCAATAGGAACTAGTGAAGCCTTTTTCCCGTGTCAATAAAAAGAAAAATTTTGAGATTATTTTAAAAGCGTGTTTGTTTATGCTACTAGTAGCCTGTTACGTGGTTAAAATTAAGAGGAGCTCTTTAATCCGGGCTGTGTTTCTTTTAAGTTGCCGTAATCATGTGTTTACTATATTTCTTTCATATTTAAAAATAAAAACAGGGAGTCATGGTTGTTTTGGGTTTTTTTTACTGTTTTCTGTGACTAGCTGTAGTCAATCATGCCATATTTGCGTGGTTTTTTTCCATAAACATCTTGGTCTTGGATTTATTGGTAGTACCAGAATATGAGCTTGAAAAGGCTGTGATATAAAGGGTGAGAATACTTGCAAATATGAACTCTGAAATGCAAGGTTAAAAAAAAAATAATCTTTCCCCAGCGGTTCCTTCAAGTCAGTTTGATAATTTTGGATCCTGACTCGTGGCTTTCTAAGTGACTGGAGATGGAATTAATAGGGCTGCAACTGTTTGTCACGAATTTAAGCATAAACAGTCTTTTTTTTCTTTTGGCTTTGGATTTCATGGAAATACAGTATAAAATCTGCCATCCTTTTTCAGTCCGTTGGGGTGCTGCACATCAGCTGGCAGACGTAGCATTCTTGTCCAACAGCGAGCCTGGAAATCGGAGTTGTTTGTTCCGAGTTTTACCCTTGCCAAGGTCAGAGATTCCATCCTTCCGTAGATTCCTGATCTGGGCACTTAAGGCTTGCAGAGGGTCCCAGTTCATGAATTTTCATGAACTATCTCAAGCCCTAGAAGGAATGTGTTAAATGTCCCTGGTATCCTGCTTCTTCAGACATAAGTTTGGAGCTCTCTGAAAGACTGACATCTATGTAACAAAAATACTGATTATAATTACGGTGGTAAAGCAGTCAAGCTGAAATTGTGTTGTAATTTCTTATATAAAGTAATATATTTGGCAGGACAATAAAAAAATAATAATTGTAATACTGTGCTTGTATGAAATAATTGTAATCAGTGTGGACATTGAAGTTTTGCTTTTGGCAATGGTTTATTTTACGAATGCTCTAAACATGTCAGAAGTTTTGTGGATGAGGGGAGATGGTAATACTCTAGAATTGGCTTTCACAGTAAGCTGAATTTCAGTGTGCTGGTACTTGAGAACTATTTTTTCATAACTGTGTTATGAGGCGTTAATGAGGCACTGCTGATGGCGAGGGTTTTTTATTCTTCCCGGGCTAGAAATTAGTTACTAAAGCATAAACAAAAGAAATCTAGAAACAAATGGTTTCAATGGCATTTGTAACACCATTTGTAAGCCATGATTTTATGAACACTGCTCTGAATGTGTCTTGTTTAAGGAGTAGGTCCTATTGAATAATATAAATCGTACACTTAGGTAGAAAGTAGGTGGAGTTGGTAAACAAAAAGATACTAAAGCAGTCGTGGTATTTTTTCTGTCCTGTGTTTTAAATTCTTACTGTCTTGCAACCAAACCCATGAAGTGCTTACACATAAAAAATGCTGCACAGTAGTCTCATCTTAACAGAAAACTTGTAAAGTCGGTCTGCTAGTAATATTGAGAGGTTTGGTTTTTTTTTTTCTGTCCCTTTGTATCATCTCATAAATTGTCAGAAGCAGCCTTAGCTGCCCCGGTGGTCAGATGGAATGAGGTGAGCAGAATGGGGAGAAGGAAACCTGGTGAGCATCGTGCTCTGCTGTTAAAAAATCTAGGTATTTCTGACCCTTTCTTTGCACACAGAAACATCCTGGTTTGCCTGTGTGCTACACTAAAACGTCGCAGTTTGAGTGCAGCTACTCTAGTGCTGAGCCTGAAGTAATCCCGACTTTTTTGTAATGTTTATTAGCTTGGGTTGAACGTTGTCTGCGGAACTCCTCCCAGTACAGGCAGAGTGAGTTTGGATCTCTCTGGAAAACGCACCGTGAAGCTGGGCTGGTACTTTTTCATCTGTGTTGTCATCAGGTATAATTTTGGCAGCATTAACATTTTCAGAAAAAGACGATTTTCTTATTCATTTAGTAACATAGTGTGTGGAATACCCAGAAAATGTGCTAATTAGAGTAATACCTGTATTATGTTCAGGTTACTGGATTTTAGTGTAACTGCAGGAGCTCCTGCAGCCAGAGTTGTAAAATGAAGGCAGATACTGGCTTCAGAAACTACAGTGTGCAGAGGGAAAAAGGTAGAATCAAAGTGATGTTCAAATTTCAGCCTGTTCGGAAAAAACAAGCATTGTCTCGGATTTTTCTTGGTTACTATTTAAACCAGCAAGGTGAGGTGTTCCCGGTGGCCGAATACTGAGTGGCTGGTGGAGGTTCATCCAGAATAGATGTGTTTGGGGCTGAGCATGTCTTTGTGTTCGATTATTGGAACTTGGCAGATCTCTTGCTCACCAGCTAGCGTAAGCAGCTGTGCAGTCTCCTGGGAGGGAGAAGATGCATCTAGCCGCGGTGTTTACTTTCAGCAGGAGGAGAAATAGGACATTTCTGGCTTTTGTCTGGATGTGTTTTGTAAACACAAAGGCGTAGTTGCTGTATCACTTTGAGTTCTGCAGTTTGGCATGTTTGGTGTTGTGTGTCCCTCCCCGTTCCCTCCTTTTTTTTTTTTTTTTTAAAAACATTATTTCAAATATTGATCTGTTAACATCTGCTGTATTGTCTGTAGTTCTCGGGAGATCTTTATATTCTAATTTCTGTGACTTCACGGCAGTGTCCCAGGGTCCTGGAGCAGTGAGGATTACATTCGTCCTGTTGTTAGAGAACAGGATTCCAAATCTGTGAGAACCAGTAGATATTTTTTCTTGGTAAGGTGTACGTATGGCAAAACCATCTGTAACAAAAGCCTAACGGGAGCAGCGATGTACGATCCTGCAGTACGAAACACTGCACATGTGCTGAGGCAGATGCCGGTGATGTTTGGGTTGCTCAAAATATTAGACTCGTTTTGAAGAGGCTTTCAAGGGACGTGCGAGTGCC
This sequence comes from Tauraco erythrolophus, assembly GCF_009769465.1. Classification (NCBI taxonomy): domain Eukaryota; kingdom Metazoa; phylum Chordata; class Aves; order Musophagiformes; family Musophagidae; genus Tauraco; species Tauraco erythrolophus. Next base: position 3,965,104 of record NC_141468.1, read on the forward strand.
GTTGCCCTCTGCCGGGGGCGATCAGCAGTACAGTGCTGGGAGGGGGGCCCCAACTGCCCAGACTACCCGAAAATTGCTGGACTCTTGGGTGGAGTTCCCTTCGTCGTTTGTCACTCCAGTTTCCTTGTCAGCTCCAGTTCAAAGATGCCGTCCTTCTTCTATAGCTGCAGCAGTGGCCACTGTTAGAGCTAGATCGGCCAATTCCTTCTTTTTCTTTCTTCCTCTGTGTCCCTTGGCATCTGTTCGGTGAAGTCTGCAGCTGTTTGCAGAAACAGAAAGCCGAATGGTGGATCCAACATTACTGGGCCTGCTCCTTCTTTGAAGATTAGTGTCCTGGAGCCGCAACTTACCCTGGTAGCTTTGACGGGGAATTGCGCACCCTTCCCATAAAAAAGGAAATAAACCAGCTTTAATCTTTGGATTTTTAGCCCTGTCAGTTTTCCGTGATGCAAAGATACCTGTAGAACAGTACTGACCTGGAAATCAGGATTTCGAATGTAAAAGACGCTTAAATTTGAGCAGCGTTCCTACGGTTGGACCAGGAATGAGGTCGGACCAACTTAATTTATTGTGGATTCACTAACACTGAATGTATGTGCTGTTTTGATAAGCCTGTAGCATAGCACAGCTGTTTGGGGTTTTGTTGTTTTTTTGTTGTTGTTGTGGGGTTTATTTTGTTTGATTTTGTTTTTTTTGTGGCTTAGGAAAATGCCGCCTTCTCGTTTTCAAGAAACTGCAGTTTTCAGACATTAACTGGGGTTGAGGTTAAAGGGAGTTAACAAGGGCAGAGTTCAGCTGTACTACTGCAGTGGGAGTTCAGTGGGAACCTCTCTTCTCCCAGTCCTTCTTGTTAATGGAATTGCTGACATTCATGAGTGGAAGTCCTTGCTGAATGTTGGAGAGAAAAAAGGCAGAGATGACAACGGAGTATAAGTACCCGTGAATTGTGAATTGAAATGTTATTTACTGAGTAAAGCTGGATTACTCAAAAGCAGTATTACTTGGTAATGAATGACACCTATAAGCAGCAATAATTTGTACTGGAGTCCAAAATTGCATAATATAGTGGGGGAAAAAACTGCTGGTAGAGATATTTGATAGGTTAACCCAGGCCCCTAGCATCGTGATGGGTGAGAACCATCTTTCAGAGCACTCTTTCAATTACAGAAGCGTGGAAAATATATTCTTACGGGGCAGCCTGGGCAGCAGGATCTAGTCCTCCGCAAACGTGTAGTATAATTCCTGCAGCAGTTCTCAGGCTCCAAACTGAACCCCCCTTTGCTCCTCTCAAAAGACTGTTCCACTGTCTGATTTCACTGATTTTTAGAAATGTAGTTTTCAATTCTAGTGCAAAGGAAGCTCACAGCCAGCCTACGTTTGTTGTACAAATAGTGTCCTTCAGTGCAAACCCCACTTTTCTTCTCTCCCTTGCATGTGCTGCCTCTGCAGATAGCAGTTAATGTTCATTTATAGCCCTTGTTTTGTTCTAAGCCAGCAGTTCTTCACTTTTTCATGCCCTTCCCCCTTTTCAGGATGTGTTGCATGCCCCTGTAGTTTAAAGACCACTGCTTTAAAAAACAAGCCCTTCTAGTCTTTTCCTGTAAAGCAAACTTCGTGTTCCTGTGGGTGAAGTAACTTTTGAGAAGGTTTATGTAAGGTTATTCTCCTAGTTGCGGGATCAGGTAAATATTACAAATACAATTTGTCCAATGTTAGTCTCTGTAGGATATATCTGGTTGTATTTATCCCTTTTGTTGATGTTTTTCTTTGAAATTACAAGGTGCTCCTATTATCATGAACAGGTTTAATTCTGTTCCAGATGTTATGGGCTGATAAAGTAGTAATGCGTCTTCTGGCAGTTTCTTACAAGATCAATTACCATGAAAAAATTGTATTTACTCACAGTATACGAGGTCGACTTTGAAGAACATGTTTGTGATGTGCATACAAGTCCTAATAGACAAGGACTGTAATTTTTTTTTTTTCCTTACTCTGCTACTTTAGGAAAATTTCCCTGGCTAGATTAAACTGGAAGTCAGCTCTGAGAGTTTCAGATGCAATCTCTTTGGTAGCTATGTCAACATTAATTACTGTATACCTCTAATGTTGCCATATAAACTGGCATCTCTTCTGGCCTGCAAAATTTATCCTTGGTAAACTATGCTCGGCTTATTTAATTTTCATATTTGGTCTGTAAATCTTTGCAAAGACCTGAACTGATGTTGTTAACTGTTGGCTGTTCTTTTTAGTAATGTTCGCAGAAGTGCATAAAGCTTTTGAAAAAGGTTGCTGTGATTCTTCCTCACTTCAGGATTTTTCCATTCGTCCCGTTTTTGAAGTGTTCTTTTATAGTTGTGCCTGCTGTCAGTATCTGTACCAGGTCTTGTCTTCAGTCTGCTGCTGTCTTGCAGGAAACAAAAATAGGGCTGAATAAGTCCATCCTCTTCCTGCAGCTGGCATTCATCATTCCTCTGTTTTCCTCAGTTGCTTTCTGCCTTTCCTGCAGCAAAAGGTGACTTTGCCTGTTTGCTGAGCGCCAGGTTGGTTTTGTGGCTTGGTGGTTCTGGAAATCGAAAGAAAGGATCTACAAGAGAGTAGAAATTGCAGCAAGGAAGAGCAGCAGTAGGTAGGTCCTCTTCATGTGCTCTGTCCTCGCTGGGAGTGGTGGGCCTCACTTGGTGTCCTGTTCTGTTGGTATTGCGAAGTTGAGCTGTGGTCAGACTAATGTTAAGATCAGCTTTCCGCCACAACGCGTGTTTTCTGGTCTTCCTACCCCTTGCTGCCACCATTCAAAGCATGAAGTTGAATGCAAAATCCATCTTACGCTCTTAGTAGTGTTTAAGGAAATCCTCCTGTGGGTTGCAGCTGTGTGGTTCGTAACGTAAAGGTTTCTTGAGTGAGGAATGGGATAATCATACCTTTTCTTTCTACAGACCAGGGCCTGTAAGTGACTTCACATCCTGTAGCTGTAAGGTGTTTACTGGCATCTCCACTAGATGGATCTAGCTTCTCGGGATACTTGCTTGTTAAGAGTGGCCTTGTAGCAGCATCTCTTGCAGAATTGACTTTGGAGTATAATTTTCCCTGCTAGCGTTATTTTAGTTTCAAACAAATGAAGATCATAAAGATGTGTATTTTCAGCTAATTGGTACTCAGCTGACCCCTCTACGTGTGCGTTCTGTGCGTCTCAAGGGTTCTGTTAAATAATATTTATATTAATAGTACCATCTACTGCTGAATCCCTCCTGTGGTTTATAAAAGCATATTTAAGTATTACGTTAAGCAGCTTCACTGGTAGCTCAGGATTCAAGTCGTTTGTATTTGCAGTTCTGCTGCTAAGTTCCTCATCTCCGTGAGTGTTGTCAATAGCACAGGTTGGGACTGCAGAGAAGGAGTCTTCCAGCAGCCTGGGCGGTGGAGGCTGAGGTTCCCAGCACTGCAGGGGAATGGGCTGTCTTTGGGTACATCCGCAGTCAACTGGTCTTACTGGGGCGTTTGATATGTGTGACTCAGCATCACCAGCAAAGAGGGCACAGCAGAGGAGGCAGCAAGTGCTCTCTGTAGGCAGCGGATCTTGAAAAAGGACTGAAAGCGCAGAAGCACAGAAACTCAGACTAGATAAGATTAAAAATCACAGTCTGTGAAGAAGAGACAGATGACAAACACAGGGAGACCAGAATAGGTGAGATTCTCTTTTAGCAAAGCTTAGTATAAAAACCTGAAATGTTTACTCTGTACGCAAAAGTCAAATTTGAACAGTTCATAGAACTTTTCTGTATTTCATCTGGTCATTAGTGATTCGTGTTCCTTGTCCATACTATGCGCTTTCACTAACTTAAGAGGCCTGTCATCAATTGAATTTTACAAGCTGTTGATCATGTGCCATCTTCCCCACCCAAGAAACAGGTAATAGGTATCCACGTGGGAAGGTGTGCTGTCCCATACTCAGCAACATGACAAGATGGCAGGGTCTGAAGCTCTCACCTTTGCTATCCCATCTTCCTGTGTGTCGAGTTTCTGCTTGGATTTTCAATAATCTGAACAGCTGGCGATGCTTCCTGCTTGTTTGCATGCTGCCCTTTCTTACAAGTGCTGCTGTTTGATCTGACTCTGTAAATACAGAAGGGTTGGTGCCTCTTCTTGAAAGAACCATTGAATTAATGGAGGAATTAACTTCAGAGATGTCAAGTGTCTGAAGCTCTGGTGCAGAAGTTAGTTCAGGAATAAAGCAGGAATTTAAATTTAGATTTCATGGTAAGATATGTCATTGTGCTACCGCTAAATTAATGTGTTGGCCCAGGATAATGCTGGCTTTTGAAGAGCTTATCTTCAAATGTTTAAAAATCTGTTCTTATGTTTTACCATAAACTGATGTGATCCAGCAGTCATCTGGCTCACGTACTGGAAATATTTTGTTTTTCTTTTTACATGACTCATTACCATGCATTTGTAACTATGGTTATTTTCTCTTAAAGGATTTGTTCTGCCCTCTAATTATCGTGATTTGGGGCATTCAGGTTTGACTTACTACCAACGTGGAAATTCCTCCAGGACTGCTAGCTTCTAAATAGATCTTTTAGGCTATGTGCCTATAAAATTACCAGTCGTCTCATTACTTCTACATTAGTCTAAATTAGGACTTCTGTGAGCTTATGTCGCCCTACTGCATGTGTCAATCTTAAAACTTGAAGTGTCAAAGAGTTGCTTATAAGGTGTTTGGGGTTTAGCTGCTAGAGGTGCTCTGAAATAATGAGTGATCTACTGTAGCAGATGTTATTACTGATAATTCGAACTCCACATAGCTTGAAAAAATCAGGAAGAATCATTGCCCATGCATGCTTGTTCTCACTAAGGTATTCCACTAATAGGTAGTGATCGTTTCCCTTTCTTCTTGCATTATTAAGTATGCTCTTCTGTAAGATATTTCTCGTTACAATCGGGATATTGGAATATATGTTTTTGTTTAGGAGAAGATGCAACTGATGTTTTCTGAAGGATCACGTTGCAGTTGTCTGTTGTTTTACTACTAAAGGGGTTGTTTTAGATAACTGATCCAACTGAACGTTCTGCTTTGTTCATCATTTCTTCAGTATTTGATAATTATTTTTTTCTCACTTCGATTTCCTGGTCTCAGATACTTAATGCTGATCATGTTTGTGATACCACTGCAGAATTAGTGGTAACTCTAGTAAGAATATTGAACTGGAAATAGCTCCTAGGTTTCTCAGTCTTGTCACTTGGTATAGAAAGCTTGATATCATGTAATTGCTATATAATTTGTACTTCAGAGTAATCAAATTCTGTGTTAAGGACAGTTTTGGGTTTTTTTTACTTCCACTGTTGGAATTAGAAGAAAGATTCTAACCATCAGAGCATCCAGGGGCTTGAAAGTCTTTGAATTGCCAGCCTGACATTTTGAAGGGCCATTTCATATCCATTTTTTAATGATAATTGCAGGTTTTGCCTTACTCAGCTCTCTTTGCTTATGTGTATTCCTCGAATGCTTTTATGACCAGGAATTATATCATTTAGTACCTCTTCAGTCAGGTAAGCAAACAAAACTTCTAATCTGTGTTCACAGTATTGATTTTTCCATTCTTCTGATAATTCCAAACTGTGCCCGCTCCACGTACTTGGCTCAGATGTGAGCTGGGTTTGCCCCTTAGTTTGCCTGCTGCCCACACTGTTAAAACAGCATGGGACACGGTGTCCCATAGCATCTTTTAATATCCTCCAGAACATCTGAAGCCTGCGGTGAGTTAGCTTGCTGTGCTGGGCTTTGATGTGTAGTGCAGTTGGAATCGTTCATCAAAGCAGAAACATGGTTTAAGAAACTATTCTTAATCATCTTGCCGTTGTTCGCTGCTGCTCCGCAGCTGAGACTGCATGAAATGACTGCTTCGGTCGTCCTCCATTTCCTGCCTCAGAAACTTCGTGGTCCTGCCTTTCATTTTGGAACTGGTGCTGTTTTGTCATTTCCCAGCTGAGACCAGCGTGGAGGCTGCAGGTGCTGCTCCTCTCCGCTTCACTCAGCTGATTCCTGCAGTTGAACAGTTTAACATAGCCTGGTGATGGAGGAGAGAATAACAAATCCATCGTTGCTGGGAGGCAGCAGGAACAAGCAACCACTTTCTCTCCATTTATACCAGTGCTCCTCTTTTGCTCTCTTCTACTCATGGTCTAGAGGGAATCCTTCGGCCACTGTCACTGGTCTTGGCTGAGAAACCATAATTCTTAGTCTGAGAGCACTGCTAGTGATTAGATAAAAGTCCTTTTTTCTTTTTTTTTTTTAATTTTCATTTTAGACTTCTGGTGTAGTGAACCAAGTCCATGCGTTCTGGCAAGCACTGAACTCAGCTGAAAGGTAGAGGTTACCATCTGTTGCCATTTCTGCTACCTAAAAGGGCTTCTCTTTTTGTGCTGAAGTCTGAATCCATCTTTCTTAAACAGGACACATAGAGAGTAATCAGATGAAACTTCCAGGCAGCCATAAATTGGGGTCACAGTTGGCTTATTTCACTGATACGTCACTCTCATGACTCATAGCCACTTTGTAGTGGGCTAGGTTTTTCCTTCCTTCGTAGTTTCCAAATTAAAGAACTGTTTACCTGGTAGGAGTATGTATTATACCCAGGTACATGACTGTGCATCTTTTGCTGTTTAAATTCATCACACTTCTACTACTCAAGTCTGTGAAGCCATCCAGGTCTTTTTATACAGTATCCTGGTTCTCTTTTCCTGACTTGGTTTTGTCAACACAAGCCAGGATTACTAATGAAAAAGCCCACCAAAACTAATTCCCAAACCTAACTGATAAATTCATTATTCTAAGCATCTACACTTACCCATCAACAAAGACCATGAATAGTTATCTTTAGAAAAGAGTAATGCATTCCACATATTGAAAAAGTAGGATTTTTGTGTGTTCTCTTTTACCAAGGTTTAAAACATGTCCTAGAAGTTGGATGGATTTAGAAAAAGCAGGTGATGAGGTCGAGTTCTTCCCAAAGGCATTTCAGCTCACGCTGAGCTAGTGAACTCAGTGAGGTAAACCAGGCAGAGAACAAGCAGATTGGAGCATAGAAAAAGGTGGGAATTTCTTGCAATTAGTAGTTTAAGAGCTGATACAAGAGCGGTTGGATTTTTGTATTAGTTGGGTAGAAATCATGAGGGCTTCAAATCCAAATGTGTGGATAAGTGTGTTGAAGAATAAACAATACAAGGAATGGAGAAAGGTCTGAGCTGCAAAAATAAACCCACTTTAAAAGATGAGAAGAAAAACAGAACCTGCAAGCTGTGTTAAGACATGTCAAACAATGATAAATACGTACCAAAAGATTCTTCAGTCGTTCAAATAAAAAAATAGAATGGGGAAGCGGCGCTGTCATTGCCAGCGATGGCATTTTGACGTTGGTTCAGTCCTTTGTAAGGATGTGGGGAAAAGGCCGATTGATGAATGGACATGATGGTTCAGGAAGCGAGGCAGATGTAAAAATGAGTTGTGCTAAAGCACTGAGGTCCAGGTGAAGTGATAAGCTCCAAAAAAGACTTGGACAGATACATGGTTTTAGTGTGGCTTCAGTAGACTTCTGAAATCTTAGAGTGAGACATCGAGTACGTGATAAAGAAAATAAAACGCAGTTAGCTTATCAAAAGTAAGTTATGCTGGAGTAACCTGACATGTGCTCTACAAGACTTGCTGTTTCAGAAGTCACTGTATCCCCTGTCTTTGGTAAGGTGCTTGATAGGAATTTACATGGAAAACTCTCATTTAAGCTGCACAAGAAAATGTGTATTATAAGAAAAGTTGTAATGGTGGTGACCAGATAGACAAGAGGTAGTGGCAAGTAGTTTTGGAAATGGAAGGAAAAGGGTGGGGACAGTTGTTGGAGAATATGAGTGTTTTTAGATTGGAGGGGTGACTGATCAGGTGCCTGTTACGGCTTTGCACAATAGACAAGATTCAAAATTAAGGGGAAAAAAACCCCAGTCATTGAAGGGTTATGATGTTGTAGCTATTTAATGATGTTTCACTGCTTGGAATGGCACAAGTGTTGCATTGATGAGTATTTTAAACCTGTGAAAACCCCGTTCCTTTTGTCTAGAATTTGGTTTTTGGAATTGGGAAGCGTTGAGTTCATAGTTCCTGTGCGAATGTTAAAAGAAAGTGGGAGCAAGAAATACTGCTCCCTTTCATTTTGTGTTTGTGTGGTGTTTATAAGAAGCTGTGAGGTCATCGGCTTCCGGCATGAGCCACTTCCTGAAAACCTTGTTTTACAGGGTAAATCTAAAAATGTATTTCTTAGAAAAACTCAGCTGTGTTTGGTTTTCTCTTCTCTTGCTTCTTACTGTCCACTTCACTTTTGTTTCTCCTTCAGAGCTTAAACAACCACTGCAGAGTAGTGAAACCCAGTGATGGAGCGTAGCGCCGCGGAGGGCACGAGCTGTACTGGAGAAGGCACCGCAGGGAAATGTAGTTCACAGCACCCACTGTGGTCGGTGGCAGCGTGTCAACAACTTAAACCCACAGTCTAACGTGTAGAAAGTGTTGACAGTCTCAGGCTTTAGTAAACTGTGAGTCGTACGTTGTCAAATAATCTAATTACGTTAAAAATAATGAGGGAAAACCGGCGTCAGCAAAACTATTTGGTGTTCTTGGTTTTCGTGATGAATTCTACATAGGTATAAGGCAATTAGTGTCTCGCCGTGCTACTTAATTCATATTTTGGGTTTTGAATGCAAGGTTCTCATGCAGTCAGTGGCTTCTAAACTCACAGGTTTTAGAAGTAGCCATCAAATTTTGTAATGTTTCGAGGATTTGGCAGTAAAAAGAAACAAGCGTATATGCATGTGTGAAAAAGGAAACAAGCAACCAGCCATACTTTGTTACTCATTTAATTAACATAGAACATATTTTTTGATGATATAACATTATTATTTATAACATAAGAGAGAGCATTTCAACCAAAATGTGTTCTGTAAAATACAGTCATAATAGAGCAATATAAATCAATTAAACTATGTGAGGTCAGTGTGTGTGGAAACCAGGCAAGATGAAGAGCACGTCTGAAGGAAAAATGAGAATTCTAAGGTAGTTTAAAACAGTTATTTCTGTCTGTTTTGTTGTTTATTTATTTTTTTTTTAAACCAAGTTGGATGAACTGAAATATCAAAAAAATGTTCATATTTTTTAAATAACACTGTAATCCTAGAATGTGTGGATGACCTTTTCGGGTTGATTTTTTTGGAGGGAGTTTTGTGGTTTTTTTCTTCATGTTAATTGGCTAAAATACTAGTTAAGGCTAATATCTAGGCTGGCAAAGTAAAGACTAACTAGAACAGCTTTGTACAGGAGAGCTTTGATTTACAAATTATCTAAGTTTTGCAGTATATGAAGATATAGAGCTGCTGCTGTGAAAGCTGATGTTTGAACATCATACGCCAATTTCAAGCTCGACCATAAACATGGTTTTTTTGAGTTAATAATACACTCATTCATTTCAAATCGGATTATTTTGTTTGATGACTATGGAAGATGTATTGTAACTTGATAGACTTAACAGAAATAATAACAATGGGAAATACTTGAAAATACAAATAGCTCTTGGACGTACAAACAGTTTTGTAATGATATGGTTTTGGCTAGTCCGCATGCTGTTTTATAATAGCTATAAAGTCATTCCCTCTGCCTCCAGAAAGACATGCTGCCTGTCAACCTACAGTTGACAACATTCCTATAAATTTCCATGGTAACTTTATTGGTAATAAGCATTTGTCAACAGCTTGTCTATCATAACCCTTATACGTCTCAGACCTCTTCTACCTGTACAGAAATCAGTTCACACATTTCCAAAACTGCAGTTCAGACCTCAACTTTTTGGCTTTTATCACCTCTGTAAGAAGAATACGGGTTTTAAACTCACTCAAGATGCCTGTTTTCAGTGTTAACATTGATATTATTTCCCCCCCTCCCTCATTTTTCTTTTCCAAGTTTCAGACTTGTGGCTGTGGAACCAACATCCTCAGTGCTGTGTTTATTATTTAAAAGTTTGTTTCTTCTGAATCTGAAAACAAAGACTAGATGTAAGTTACCACTTTACAACAGTAGTAGCTGTGGGACTTTAGGGGAAAAAAAAAACCCTAAACTTGATAGCGCTTCTTGCTGTAATGCTTCGCTTGCCGGTGTTGGTAGTGCATGTCTGAAGATCTTGAGGTACTGGGTTAGATGGAACACTCTGGTGCCTGAGCCTGTTGTTTAGGGGTAACTGAGCAGCTTGTCACGGCACTACATTATACATACAAGGGCAGCTCTCTCTGTATATTTCCTTTAATCACAGGGGCTATCTTGGGGAGAATACAGTAGCTTGCATTGCCTTTAACGTGGTGCTGAGAGTTGTAGCTATTCAGACGGTACTTAATGGAAATGCTTACGTTGAAAAATCATTCTGTCAGATTTGAGGTCCAGGTGGGCTTTTCCTTTCAGTGCAGTCTGGCAGAGCCCTTGTGTTCCCCTGTAGCTTGTTTGGCTGCTGGGATAGTCTGAGAATATCTCATTGAATCAGTTTTAAGAAATTCTCTGTCTGGTATGCAGTCTAGTCACCTGATAGGTGAGAAAAAAATTCGGGTAAAATTCTTCTGAAGAAGCATGAAGATGGAATGCAATAACCTGTGAAAGAAAAGGATTTAGATGAAGTGACCTAAAGTCTTTGGACTACAAAGTAGTCCAAGTACAGCTGCTTTGTAGAAATGGACGTGGTGTTGAAGTTCATGAATCCCATGGAGTGATTATCCCATGGAAAGAACACTGCGTGTTTATTCATATTTAGAGTAGCTCATCTTTGGGTGAAACTTCGGCAGGTAGACTCAGCTGTAAATTTTGTTGGAATTGGTTGTTTTTTTGTGTTGCTTCAAAACCTAAACCTTGAAGGAAGCGAAAGGCTACTCAGCCTTTGTACGCTCTTCTGAAACGTTCAGTTGCTTTAGTAGTTTGGTGTGCAATAGCTACTAGCTCTCTTTACATCTTCATTATATTCCCTACTGTGTGCCCACTGTTGAGCTTGTGAAGATTTTGTTTACGTGAGTGATAAAGCAGTGTATGGCTTGACAGCTGCAGTTTCCCCAAACAAAAGTAAAATGAAGTAAATAAAGAGTTAAAGAAGGAAGAGCAGCTCTTAGCAGGGTATCACTGCAGTTTCAGATAGCTATCACTAGGAGGACTCATAGACCGTGATATTAAGGAACTAATTGTTTACCTTTTCGTTTTAACTGGTGTGCTACTAGAAAATTGTGTGTTGAGAGGTTGCCATGTAATAATGTGTTAATTAAGTTATTTTATTTTACTTGAAGTTAAGAGAGTTGTGTAACGGACTGAAATTGAGTATGATAACATTTGGAAATCTCCTGGTGATTATTTTGTCAGTGAATCAGAAGAGTGCTTGTTCTCAGGGTGTGTGCCAGCCAGTAACAGATGACACTTCGGTAGAAGTAATCCCTTTTTTTTATAGCTTATTTTACAATTTGGTATTGCAGGAGTTCCTTACACCTTTTTCTGAAACGTTTGCGGTGGCTTCTGCCGGGCAGGACACTATGTGGGATCAATCACTGCCTGGGATTTGATAACGGCATTACTGTCATCGTGATTAATGTTTAATCTGTTTGTGATCTTTTACAGTGTTGGCAAATAGCTTTTCTTTTAGTTGTCTGTATGTGTTTGCTCAGATTCTGATATACAGTGTCTCTGTCGAGCTGAGTAATATGGAAATCAGTCTAATTGATTTAAATAGTTTGTAGACTGCCCGTGTTGCTGAGGCAAGCTGCTGCCTAATAAAGATCTCAGAATCTGACTCTTTCTGTATGGAATCATTATTGATATCACACATGCAGACAAAGATGATAACTGAAGCATATGCTTGAAATAAAATGACATGAGAAAATGAAAAAATGGTTTCAAATTTAAAGCTAGTGAAGAATGCACGAAAATAACACCAGATGGAGAGAAAGAGAAACTAAGACATGGATTATTAAAAAGTGTGATGTGTTACTGCTGCATAGACTATGATCTTACAGGCTTTCGGTGTGTAAAATTCATTGTGATTTCTGTAAGAGTTACTGTGTTGTGTAAAAGTGAAAATGCATCATCTGACTCCTCCACAGTAATTGCCCCTGAGACTACCAAAAAATAGCACAACCCAGTTTTAAGTGATTTTTGCAAACTTAGTAGTTGTTTTGCCCTGATAGATCTGGGGAAGACTGAATAATATCTTAATAAAAAATACCATTTGTCAAATGAATAATGGTTTTACATCTCTAGGTTCATAAATTTATTTCACTGAGGGACGTTTTCCTCAATGTTGAAGCTTGTTACTATAGTTTCGTTTTGTTAGATGGAACAACAAACCACTGAATCTCCCTTTGATAAACCTTGCGGTCTGGAATTGTTGCATAGGTGTTTCGTTGAAATTTCTGTGTTAGAACATGCTGGTTCACCTTCCACTCATTATCTAACAGATTAGTTTTTCACACGTTTGCTGGTACTCACTGCGTTGCTTTCATCCTTAACAGCAAAACTCGTTTTTTTAATTTTCTTGCAGATTATGGTTCCTGTCCATCCATTTGTATTCTCTCAGTTCAGTTGACTTTATTATTTTTTGTGTGAGTCGGTCTCTGTTTTATAACAAAACTTGGTGTTCTGCATAAGACCATTAACTGTTGAAGAACGAGGACTCAGCCTGGTTCCAGCCTGTGCCAGTCGAGTATCTGCTCTGACTCTGAGGACAAGACTGGGCATTCTGCAGATCTCGGGCTTTAGCCCCCTGGATCATTTAATTCTTAATAATTTGAGTTGAACTACAAGTTTGTCAAGGCAACCTTTTTTTTTTTTTTTTTTTAAGCGTTGCTGCAAGGGACTCTGCAGACTTTTTAGTGTTTTACAGAACTTTCTAGAAGTCTAGAGTAGGACCTGACTCAGGAAAGTACTTCAAGTTCCCTGCTGTGTAAGTCTTAATGACAGAGGCTTCTCAATCTGTTTCTATGATTTTTTTTTTTTGAAAGACCTGTTGATCACACGTCCTAGAAATAGCCTAGAATACTCTAAACAATGATTAAGTATAAATAGAAACATCATATAATACTACTTGTTACATCATTAGAGGTCTGCACAATTTTTGTACATGGTCTAGTTGCAATTTTGAAAAGTTCTGAGCGTAGAAGATAAAGATGAGACCTCTAATTATTACCCAGAGAAAAGGCTGCAATCCTTTTTACTTCAGTGGGGAGAATGAACATTCTGCTTGATTGTGGAATGTTCATAACGAGGGTTGTTTTTTTTGTGTTTTTCTTTTTTTTTTTCCCAAAAGTTGGATGAAGTGCTGTATACTGAAGAGTTGCAGTGGACTAACAGAACGAGACGAGGTGCTTTCAGAATGAATAAATGCTGTTCTTGTTCACACTAGAGAATGGCTGGTGGTGCTATCAGTATTAACACAGAGTGATTGCAGTATCACAGGATATTTGCAGTGTTCTAAAGAGGCAGTGCGGTTTGGAGAGTGAAGTAAATTTTTGGTTATTCAGACTCTTTAAATTAGAACATTGCTTGCTGCATTATACTGAATTATACAAATTTATTTGAGTTTTTTGTTCCACAACATAGAAATTTTTAACCTTTCACTAAAAGTGAGTCCTCTGGAAGTCATTCAAGGCTTCACATTAAGATAATGATTCAGATTTTTGAGAGAATTATTATCAAAACAGATCCATCCTGAGGTCTCGTTTTGTGAGTAAAATCAAATTAAATAATGTCTCCTAAATTCAGCTGTGAGACTCACAGATTGACAGCTCGTACAGCCTCGGAAGAATGATCAGGGCTGGGGCAGATGGAGGAAGGCAGGAGGTTAAAGCGGGCAGACACTTGAAGAGGAAGCAGTGCAGATGGCAGTACTACTGTGAGTATTAGTGTTTGTAGTGTAGCACATTGGGATACTGTGTGCATTTACCACTAGGAGTGTAGTCACACGTGAAATCCTAATTTTTGCAGCGTTTAGACTCCATTACCACCGATTTTCCAGGCTTGCATTTTGCAGCCTCCGAGGTGTTACAAAGAGCAAACCAAGGATGAAGCAGCCACCTCCCCTCAGCTTCGGAGCTGTGTATTGTGAACTGGAGAGAAGGATTCTTGGCTGAAATGAGGCACGGGCTGAGGAAGTTCAGCCGTGCTGAAATGAGGGTTGTTACATATCAGCTTTTTCTCAGCTGGTTGCCGAAACTGAAATGCTTCTCCAAAGTAGTTGCAGGTTTATTTCCAGAATATACCAAGGATGAACCATTCGTTCTTCTCTAATCAGAAGACTGGAGGGGGAGGAAAAAAAAAGTGGCAGGCTTTCTTTGTCTGCACAAATAGAGGGGATTTTTATGCTATCGTTTCAGTGAGCAATCAGTGAGATTTGGTACTCGTTTGCCCCCATGTAGAACTACAGAATTCTGTCAGCGCTAATGAAAAACTCTGTCTTTGGAGCAGTGTATTGCTGAAGTTAGCATCATTTACCTGCTAAAGGTGAATAAGATTGGATCGTGGTATTGTAGAGTGGTGTAGGATTTGGTGTAGCTTCTCTTTTACTGCCAGTTTCTGCTAGTATAACCCTCAAAGTAAGAAACCAGTTCTGCGTAATTCTAAAAAAAAAAATTCTAAGAAGTAGTCTTCATTTATTCTAAGGATAAGGCAGAAATCCTACAATTTATTTTACAGTTATATAAACTATTAAAAGGTTATTTTGGCTTTTTTCCAGAAGTAAATCTGTGTTCATATTGCTGTACTCAGTAATTGACTATTTTTTTTCTTGTACTTTACATTAAAGCCTTGTTTGTCTTTTTTTCCCTTTTTAACTAAAAAAAGGTTTTGTTGTTAAATGGATTTTTCTGATTTTAAGTGCCATAAGTAGTAGCAGTATTGGGATAATGCATGAGTTGGGGAATGACAATGAATTGTATGTTCAAGATTAGAACATGGTATTTTGCTTTGACCAGAAACGTTTGTTACAACAGGAGAGCAATTTCAACATCAAACAGTGTCTGTCATGTAAATAGTTCTGAGAGCTGAAGCAAAGAAATTCATGTTCTGCTCTAGGACACAAGCTCTACCTGAATCAGTCTGATGTTCCATTTTGATCGAGGTGCAGGGTCCAGAAGTTGCGTAGAGCACCTTGGGTTGCAGAAAAGTGTTTATAACTTAGTTGTTAAGTGTCTCACAGGAATAGATAGAAAAGTCTTCTTTAATCCCATGTTGGTTCCGTTACCTTTCATCTTCAGTAAAGCAACTGCATCGGACTACAGCATCTCAATGGCAGAAGAGAGGGAAAATGAAGGAAAGACCGGAGTATTCATCCCTCTGTGTTGTAAATAGACTAGAACAGAATGCCTGTGACAAACAGATAGAAGAAATGCATGTCTAGAAGTGGGGACTGGAGTCTGGTCAAAGCATGAAGGTCGGTCAGGTGTTTTTTCCAACAGAAACAGTGCGGATTGATGTACGGAGAGAGTTTCATTTATTATCGGTTATCTCAGAGCTGTTGGCCACTAAGGGTGAAGCTTGCACAGCTTGCTCCTAACCACGGTACTGATAAGTTTAATGGAATGTCTCCATGTTTTAAAAGATGTCTTGAAACTTCTTGGAAGAGGAAGGTGACTGACATAAATTTACCCAAACAGGAAAGGAACGATGTTATTCCTGGTATTGTTCAGGGTATTTTTCTCTTCTGCAGAATACTTGAGAAGCAGTTGAATCACTGTCAGGAATGACAAGCTGGGAAGTTTTGAAAGGAGTGCTGTGTTTGGACTTGATAGTTCATACTTAAGAAGTCAAGCCCCTTGCTGACACCAAATCCAAGTCAGTGAAGTGTCTGTTAAAACAGCACGGGATCGTTTCTGTGTCTTTGTGTCTCAAATATTAACTAGTACATAATTGTCGTGTTTGTTTGGTTAAGAAAAACTTTGGAGTTGATTTACATTTGAGTTTTTTTGAGTAGAAAGCTCTGTTATGACTAGTTGGATTTTTGTGATTTTTTTGTTTGTTTGTTTTTTAACCAAACACTGAATAAAATCTTTGGAAACTGTGAGCAGTAACATATTTACAAGAGTAGTATTAGGTGTGTTAATCTTGCGCGTCGTTTTACATGGGTAACAATATAGTCTTAATTATAAGAAGAAAATATAAAAAGGTCAAAAAATGATCTGAGCAGGTAAAATTTTGGTCTAGATTGATCTGGAATGTAATTCCCTATTCAAGAAGATGAGCCCCGTCCCCTGTACTGAAGTGTGAGAGGTTTTGAACCCCTGACATCCCATTACACTGTCTGCATGGTTTTGCTGGTTGTAGATCACTGAGCTGTCATGGATGTAAGGATTAAATAAAGCAAACTGCTGTGTGTTGTGCATAAGAGAAATTATACTTTTCTGCCTGCAGTTCATGACTGTTCTTCTGTCTAAGGTTCTTGCCTACCTGTTGTTTCCTGGTTAGGTATAAAAGACTCGGCAGTTTCAGGAAATAAAATCAGATGCCATGGTTCACTTCTCTGGTGGAATGATGAAATACCGTGTTTCCAACAGAGAGAGGTTGTGGTCAGACTAGGAGGGCAGAATGTCTTTGTCCTCGATGTCATTTCCTCGGCCAATGACCATGGGGTCAGTGTGTCTTTATTTTGGGCTTGTGTATGTAATTTTTGATACCAGAAGCACAAATCAAATCTTTCTTTTGCCAAAGTGTTAGGTTTTTTTTTGGACAAGGATATGCCTTGACACTGCCTAGGAGAAGCCTACAGTCGCTGATGAGGTGGATCCCTCCAGGAACAGCAGTGTAGGTGAAAGACTGCATCTGAGCAGGCCACTGTGCTGTCAATGGAGAGCCACCTTGAGAAGTTTAGGATGTGATTCCTCATTTTCTCATGTAGAAACTGGATTTAGTGAAATGATCTGCAGTGGATACCTACACAGCTGGTTTAGATGTGGACACCCATGTTACAGAAATCAAGCGAGGTAAATCCCAATCCCCATATTGTGACTTGATTACTGGGCTTTGTAAGAAATGTGGATTTATACAGGTGTGCTGTGGTGTTTCTCTGTAGAAATCTGTAGAATCCAGGGTATTTTGTCTTCCAGAATGAAATCAATGTATGCCAAAATAGGCTTTTGCAGGCAGAATGGAGAATTTCTAAAATCACACTTTTCCTTTTTTTTATGTGCATGTCGATCTAGAATCTTTCTTAGTTTTTATGAATTGAGCAGTTACAAAGGAATGTACTGGGCTAGAATAAAATTAGTCTGTACTGTTAAACTCTAAATATGTAATAGCACAGTGCTACCTTGGTCAGTCTACCATTAAAATCCTAAAGATAATCTTGATGAATTTTATTCTGTTCCGGTAATCAAACTCTGCAACTCAGTTGACTGCTGGTCTTAAAATACTTGTATGGATTGATTAAAGAGATGGGGAGTTACAGGGCTGGGTAGTGATGTTCCCAAATGACTTTGCCATCTCTGGAAATGCTGCCTGCTGTTGAAATAATGGGGAAAAAGGTTAAAATTGAGTCATATGGGTGAAATTAGCACACATAGAATCATAGAATGGTTAGGGCTGGAAGGGACCTTCAAAGGTCATCTAGTCCAACCCCCCTGCAAGGAACAGGGATATCTCCAACTAGATCAGGTTGCTCAGGGCCTTGTCCAGCCTGGCCTTGAACATCTCCAGGGATGGAGCATCCACCACCTCTCTGGGCAAGCTGTTCCAGTGTTCTACCACTCTCATGGTAAAAATTTTTTTCCTAATATCCAATCTGAATCTACCTCCCTCTATTTTAAAACCGTTACCCCTTGTCCTATCACAACAGGCCCTCCTGAACAGCCTCTCCCCATCTTTCTTGTAGGCCCCCTTGAGGTACTGGAAGACCGCTATAAGGTCACCCTGGAGCCTCCTCTTCTCCAGGCTGAAGAGCCCCAACTCTTTCAGCCTGTCCTCATAGGAAAGGTGCTCCAGCCCTCTTATCATCTTCGTGGCCCTCCTCTGGACCCTCTCCAACTGGTCCATGTCCTTCTTGTGTTGGGGGCTCCAGAACTGGATGCAGTACTCCAGGTGAGGTCTCACGAGGGCAGAGTAGAGGGGGAGAATCCCCTCCCTTGACCTGCTGGCCACGCTCCTCTTGATGCAGCCCAGGATGCGGTTGGCCTTCCATATATCAACCTTCCTATAAAATCTCTAAGTATCCTGCTGAAATGATTAGGTAGGATCTTTCTCATTTAGTGCTTGCACCTAGGTGTAAATGTTAGAATAGAGTAGAATAAAATAACTTCCATTGGAAAGGACCTAGAATGATCATCTAGGCCAACTGCTTGACCAATTCAGGACTGATGGAAAGTTAAAGCATGTTACTAAGGGCATTGTCCAAACGCATCTTAAACACTGCCAGGCTTGGGGCATTGACCACCTCTCTAAGAATCCTGTTCAGTGTTTGACCACCTTCTCAATAAAGAAATGCTTCCTAGTGTCTAGTCTAAGCCTCCCCTGGCGCAGCTTTGAACCGTTCCCGTGCGTCCTGTCACTGGATACCAGGGAGAAGAGCTCAGCGCCTCCTTCTCTGCTTCCCCTCCTCAGGAAGCTGCAGAGAGCAAGGAGGTTGCCCCTCAGCCTCTTGTTCTCCAGACTAGACAAACCCCAAGTCCTTAGCTGCTCCTCCTAGGACATTCCTTTGAGCCCTTTCACCAGCTTTGTTGCTCTGCTCTGGATACGTTCAAGGATCTTCACGTCCTTAAATTGTGGGCCCCAGAACCGCACACAGTACTCCAGGTGAGGCTGCACCAGTGCTGAATGCAGTGGAATGACCATCTCTCTGGACTGAGTGGTTATGCTGTGTTTCATGCACCCCAGAATGCCGTTTGCCCTCACTGCTGGCTCACACTGAGTGTGCCGTTGACAAGCACCTTCAGGTCCCTTTCTGCAGGGCCCCTCTCCAGTCACTCCCAGGAGCAGCACCTCCCAGTTTGGTACCATCAGCAAACTTGCTAATGGTGCATTCAACTCCTGCATCAGATGATTGATAAATGTATTGAACAGAAGTGGCCATAAAGTTGAGCCCTGAGGAGCACCGCTGGTGACCAGTCACCATCCAGATGTAGCCCCATGCACTACAACCCTTTGAACGCTGCCCTTCACCCAGTTCTTCCCCCAGTGCACCCTGAACCCGCTTATCCCACAGTTGGACAGCTTGTCCAGAAGGATGCTGTGCAGGACAGTATCAAAAGCCTTACTAAAATCCAGAAAAATGACATCCACCATCTTCCCTTCATCAGCTGGGAGGGTGATGTTGCCGTAGAAGAATATTGTTCACAAGAAGTGCTTCTTTGCTGGATGGTGCATCCCTGACACATGCTGATGTTTCTCCTTGGTTATTGGTGTTGGTGCTTCCACAACTATTTTCTGCACAAGTAGATGTCTCTTGCCGATAGTTTAATTACCGTGGATTATTTTTGGTATCATATTGATGGCATGGGTGAGCAGAAGGAAGCAGAATTGGGTTGTCATGACTACTGCGATTTTTTTTTTTTTTAATTTTTGTACTTCTATTTAAAAATATTTTTATCCCTAAATTTTTAGGGATAAAAAAATGTGCTTTGCCGATTGTAAATTACCAGTCATACTTTAGAGACTCCCAGTTCTAGCAGAGACAGTTTTCGAGGAGATTTTTGCTGGAAATCACGAAGGGTGAAAAGAGCGAGCATTCTCTTGGCAAATTACGTAAAAGAAAATTGGGTTAGTTTAATACTCATATAATAGTGGAGTACAGTTTATTTCAGTTCTTACACAAGGGCCTGATTCGTTTCAAATCAGGTGGTTTTGCATAAATTTTCTCTAAATTTTTTAAAAACACCATTTTTGCTTTAACTAGTAAATTTCTGTGAGCTTGCAGCTGCTACCACTGACAATAGTTTCATTGTTTTATTCAAATCAGTGTAATTCCTTATTTTTCCACGAGTAGATCTTGCAATACTCATGCCTTAGTTGTGGTTAGGAATGAGTTTCTTTTGTGGAACTGATTCAGGCCTGTAATTATGGTGTAGCAAAGGGAAGACTGAAGTAATTTAAGGTATTTTCAGTCATTCAAGGGGGCAAATTAACTTCTTTATGACTAATCGAGTAAGCAGATTACTCTGATGCATAAGAGTGGGTGTCTTCTGGGTACATTCATTCTTGACCTTTGCGTTACTTGGACCGTAAACACGGTAGTGCCGGGACGGATGCGGTGCAGAATTCCTGTGCCATCAGGACGTTGTCAGCATCAATCAAACAGGAATTGTTTCACGGTGAACAACTCGGGCCTGGCTTTTGAAACAGAAGAGAACTTTCCTATTTTTAAAAATATGTCCGTTTACAAAAAAATCCTTAGTTTATCCCTAAACATATGTATTTCTGTGATTAGTACCGACATAGTTCCATACTGGATTTAAGTTGATGTGTGCCACGAGCCTCTCTTACATGCTTATCTCGGCATTACCAGCAGTGTCTGCAGCACTGTGCTTTGAGTCCCAGACTGGTTTTAGCTTGTGTTGACCATAGAACCAAGTCAACCCAAGCTGAAAGTGGTTTTATTTGTCCTGTTTCTCCGCCGAACAAGTTAGCCCTTGATGAATTGCCTGTTACATGAGTAGACTGCCCCTTGTCCCCTCGCTAGCTCAAGCTCCTTCTGAAATTGTCTTGCAGGGGTGTTGGAGCTAGACAGTAGAAGAACTAACTTTTGTGTCGTCCTTTGTTTGCTGGTGTCTCTTAATATTTTCTCTACATTTATTGGAGGTTGATAACTTCAGATAGAATCATAGAATGGTTATGGTCGGAAGGGACCTCAAAGATCATCCAGTTCCAACCCCCCTGCCATGGGCAGGGACACCCTCCACTACACCAGGTTGCCCAAAGCCTCATCCAGCCTGGCCTTGAACACTTCCAGGGATGGGGCATCCACAACTTCTCTGGGCAACCTGTTCCAGTGCCTCACCACCCTCAGAGTGAAAAATTTCTTCCTTATATCCAATCTAAATCTCCCCTCTTTCAGTTTAAAGCCATTGCCCCTTGTCCTATCACCACATGCCCGTTTTCTAAAAGAATGAAATGTCTCCTTGTTCTGGATTATTAAACACAGTGCTGAAAGAGTTTTTCTTTGTGAAACCTGGTTAATATTATTGAACAATATAAACAATAGGATAAAGAGTTTAGTGTAGCATTGGATTTTGGTGCTGTACTGGTTTGCCTCCAGCGTAAGCTGTGTGCAGCTCGTTCTGCTGAGGAGCTTGTGTCTGAAGTCCCACAGCTGAGCCACTTAAAAGAGCAAACCTGTACCAGAGGATGTGAATTTGTAGAAAGTGCAATAGAACTTTAAAGACTCCTTATGTTAAGATGTTTCTGTGCGGCGTCTTCATTTACGGTACGTGCTTACGGTTGGTTTTCAAAGTAGATAATGCCAAACAGCAGTTGGACGTGGTAAGTGATGATCTTGTATCTCCCAGCACTTCTCTCACGTCTCTGTATTGATGGCTGTTCTCCCACTACCTGACCACACTTCTCCAATCCATGTTCTGTCTCTGAAAGTTGGATTTAGAAGTGCAGTTTGCAGCGATCTTGATTAATTCCTCTTTGCTGAAAGGCACTGGTCAAACAGAAAGCAGGAGAGAATTTAAAAATCCTGGTTCCCTGCCCTGTAATTGCTTGCTGCATTTCTGCGTCTCTGACAGATGTTGGTACATAAGTTAACTTTCTTGTGGTTAAATGAGTGTAATCTTTGTTTTAAAATGAAAATAGAGTTTTGGCAGAAGTTGGCAGCACTAGAAAAATGCTCCTACTTGCCCTGAGTGGATTGTTCTTTTTCCAGGGGCTGTGTGTATATGACAGAGGCTGAAAAAGAGAGAATGAGTATGTGTGGGCACTGGCAGCAGGCCACAGTCTTCAGGTCGTGCACTGTATCATCTCTTCCTCTTCCTTTTTTCATTGCCTTGCAGAATGTATAGGCTTAGATATATAAAACAATGTATTTATTTGGAAATTGTGTTAAATGAGCTCATCTTAGTCACTCAGCAGTTATGAAATGCTGCCAAGTGCTACACGTCTTGTAAATTTTTAGGTTTTTTTTTTTTTTTTTTTTGCCAGGGATGAAATACTACACAGTTACTGAGGCAGAGAGAAAGCATCTTCCTTCACCCATAACATACTGAAGCATGAAGAAAGATGCTGAAAGCCAAGATTCCCAATTTGACCCTCCTACTTAGTGCTTTTGAATGTGAAGACTGCTGCTCGCTGAGGCTGTCTGCTTGTGGCAGGCAAAATTATCATTCTCTGCGTTCACAGCTGAGGGTTTTGACGAGGTCGATAACCAGTTCTAGCACAGCATGGCTCCTTCTCCCTCACCGCCAGCTTGGTAGCAGGAACAAGTGAGACTTCTGCTGATTCCCTTCTAACGAGGTACGAATTCCAGATCAAATGTTAGAGCTTCTTGTTTCTACACGAACAAATCTGATTCAACCCCTGGACGTGTTCCAAGCAGGGATATCATTAAATTTGACTCTATTGCTTCCAACTGTTAAAGCATGCTGATCTGACACAACCAAGGAGAGAACTAAAATATATATATATATATGTTTCAAAGTTACAAGGCAGAAGGAGCTGTGAGATAATTTAGTCTGACATTTAGGGTATTGCAGGTCATTATGTGTAACTGTTACTCCCTGTTTTGAGCTCAGTAGCTCATGTTTGACTGAAAAATTAGCAGGCATTTGTTGAAAATCTTTTTCAGAAAGGCATGCTGTCGTTCTTTGAAGTTACTTAGAAATGAAGATTTCAACGATCTCTTTTAGTAATTTGTTCTATTGGTTAAACAGTCTGTGCTTTCTTCTTTCTTGTCATGTTTTACTGCATTTCTAACTTGAATATGTCTAGTTTCTAGTTTTCTGTAGTTTTATGGGAATTTTAAGCTGGCATAAACCAACTGAGCTGCTGAAAGAAGCAATCAGCTTCCCCCAGTTGCTTGTTCCTGCTTTGATGCCAGCTGGCGTGGCCAGGGCTCTGGCCCCTGGTCCTGGCTTGATCTTCTACAGCTGTACAGTGAACCCATTGCAGAACCAGCAAAACCAGCAAAATCAGATTTGTCCAGGGTCAGTACCAAGACCTCGTTCATAGGACAACTGTGTGAAGGGTGCAGTTACAAACAAGGAGATGGAGCAGGGATGGGAATGAACAGTCAGGGATGAGAAACCAGTGAAGCTGCCTGTTGTGGTGGCTGTCCCGCAGCAGATGGTGAAACTGTGGAGTTACTTGCAACAGTTGGTTCTTGGCCATTTTCTGCTAGCAATAATGATGTTCTAATGGTGGCTCGTGTGGCTCTGCAGCCAGCAGCGTGTCTGTGCATCTGTGGGTTGGTCCTCATGGTGTTAACATCAACCTCACAACCAGGTGTACATCAGAACACTGGAATAAAAAATGTAGTTATTTGATTTAGCAAAAGCTGTGCAGGAGCAAGCATTGTCAAGATAGTAATGTTTACTTTGCTGATAAATTTTTAGTGTCTGTGTTGTAGTAATTGACAACTAATAATCAAAGCAAAAAGACTTTGAACTGTTTTACTAGAGGGCTTATATGAAGCAAATTAGTGTTAGCAGGTTGAAGGTGGAAATTCCCCATTATGTGATGACTGTGCTTAGTAAATGTTTTTTTCAAAAAATAAACTCAATCTTAAAGGTACAAATTCATATATATTAGGTAATGGGGATATCTTAAGACCTAGCTGTTGAACAATATCTGATACTAAAACAAGCAAACTTCACAGTAAATAAAATGTTGTTTTCTCTTCACTGAATGTTTGTCTCTTCTGAGATCGCTTGGCAGGCAGTCTCTGTGCCAGCTCTCGTGTTCTGAATACCCTGTCATGCTTTTCAGTAAGGGCAGAGTATCATAAACCTTTACAAATCTGAAATGGAGACGTGCCTTACGCTAGTTGCCTAGTCTTCCTCTGTAGTCTGAGGAAGGGTGCGGTTTTCCGAGATACAGAGGGAGAGAGATGGAGCTCTGAAGAGCGAGATCCCAGGGACAAGTCAAGCCCAGAAATGCAAGATTATCCACTGTGGGCTAGGGAATGGCTCCAAAGCTATGCTGTCACCACAGAGCACAGTGACGTTTGTCCCTGTGCATGCATGTGTAGCTATCAGCTAGAAAGTCAGAATACGTACCAGTCTTCTGGGGCATCACATACTGATGTTTTTCTCTATATGAGGAAGAAAATCTCTTCCAGATACTGCTGAAAGTGTTGACTGATGTTTAGTGCTGTCAAAATACTTTTTTTTCCTTGTGTTTATCAGTGACTCTTACTACAGTGAAAGTTGTTACATGAAATTATGCTGTATTTTCCTCCCAAAAGATTCCAGTATTGTTTAGGCAACAGCGCTGCATGGATGAAGCATATAGTCACTATTTCGTACTATTCAACATACTGGTTCCATGTCTCTTCTGGCAGCACAGTGCAAAACCTACATTTACTTAAGACTAAAAATGATTCCCTCTTCTTTTGAGATGGATTTGCTTTTGGATAATCTGATTATGTATTATTTCGTGGAGTTCATCTTTACAGATTGTAGCTGGTACATATTACACATGAGAACTGATAAACACAGTTGTAGGAGGTGTGTTTTGCATGAGGACTCTGTTCTTTATCCTCCCTTTTTGCTCAGGAGCTCCTAACAGCTTAGTTTGCCAGAGCTGTTGCTACCACTGAGACGGAGAGCGTGGAAACCACTTCACTTGAGGTCTGGCTGATGATGAGTTGAGTGTACACTGGCAAACTTCCTTAAAGTCACAGTCTGATTTTGGGCTTAGATGAAGCTCCTTGAAGCTTCCCAGCCACAGTGGTCCGAAGGATGTTCTACTGCTGCACCTCTTCTTCAGCTGTCTTTGTTTCCACTTGACTGAGCCTCCCAGCTTTGTTACCTGTCTTCTCATTTCCCTTCGTACGGTTTCTGGTTGACGTGTTCTTGAGCAGTCATGTCCTGGGCGAAGTGTCTTATGTCCCAATCATTCCTTTTACATCTACTTTGTATAATTTTTCTTGTTGAATCTGTGAAGAACTTGCTTCACTGAAAATTTTCTAGCCACCTGTGATTTTTATAGGGGAAATTCCCATATTTCTCATTTAAAACTCTCACTTTAGCTTGTTATTGAAGACAGAAAGGGGTGTCTTCTGTTCTTTTTGTCTTTGTTTCAGTATTCATTGTGCAGATCTGTATTAGCCTGGTAAAGCTGTAAAATAGCAAAGTTACGATGATCTTTGCTAGAGGTGGGATAGTTTAAAGAAGGCTTTGCAGTCTGATTTAGATATTTGTTCTTAAAAATAATGGAAGAGAAAGATGCCATTTTATTTACTGAACACCTGAAAGTAAACCTTGAAACACCACCACAGTAAAGAGCAGATAATTTTCTGCACAATATAGGGTCTTTCTTCAGAAATCTGCGTGAAAAGATGGAATTCGTGCCAGCCAGAAAAGAGTTCAGAAGATTGCTGCTATTTTTCCCTTATTATATTTCAAATAGTAAAACATACAAAATTATTGACAAGCTTTCTCAAAAAAAGGTAGCCAAGCTTGACACATCTTACTAAAATACCATTTAACTTGTTTTCAGGTGGAAAATAAAGGATATAAGAAGGGATGATCAGTAAGCAGTGCTGAAATAGACTTTTTTTTTTTTTTTTTAGGAAGAATCTCAGTGATGAATTGTTTCTGGAGCTTTACTTAAATGCTGTTGGAGTCAGTGGGAGGCTTTAACTTCATTTTCCCAAGAGGGCAGTGAGGCTTACTCTCACTACAGTGCCTCTGTGCTGTTGTATACATGATCTACAATGTATTTACTTTTACACATGCAAAACATAAAAGGAAGTGTTATACTTGGTAAAAGTCATCTCTGTGCCCCCTTAAGATGCTAAAAGTACGATTATCAAGAAGATATCACCTTTCTAGTTCATTAAGGAATGCAGTTGTGGCTGTGTATCAGTTTTGTGCATGTTTTGAATATAATTTTCTTAAGAGAAAAGAAATTTTAACTAGAGAAGCCACAGTTTTAAAATTACTGGTCATCAAGTTTTCCAAACCTTTTAAATCAGCAGTGGGTGAAACCAGGAACAGACCAAAGAACTTTGCACTAAGAAGCATGGTCGCAGCTTGAACATACCTCCCTGACTAAACAGGGATTTCCATAGAGGGAAAAATGGAATTAAGAACTCAGATGTTGTTCATTACGTTTCTGGCAATCTGACCTTCCGTGGTCCTTTCTGAAAACCTCCATGTAGGATGCATCACAAATGGCATTGGAATTACTTGGGTCTTTGCTGACTACAGTGGGAGGAGGGTTCCTGCGAGTGCTGTCCTGGTTGCTCTATTCTCCATCAGGTGCATGTCTCTGGTAGGAGGGAGATTTTGTGTTCCCTGAGAGCATCTGAGCATGTTTCAGAGGGGCAGCTTTTCAGAGGACGGGATAGACTGGTCAGAAAGGAGCCTACATCAGGAATGGAGACTGAGGAGGAGAAAAGGAACAGTCTCAGTAAATGCTCAAACGTGGAAACAGTCTTTCCTTCAGGGATGCACAGGGATTATGCAAAATTAGATTGTTAACGGATTGAGAGCAAACCTGGAAAAAACCAAAACCATAGTGGACTAGGGGAGTTACTTAAAAGTGTTCTGTTCATCTTGCTTTTAGTTTTGCTGTTCAAGAGTTCCATGTTTTATGTATTTTTTTAATAACACCAAACTCTGTAGCTTACAGTGCTTTCAGTGTTTGATGGTTGTCGCTCTGAGGAAGAATGCAGGCAGCTTCAAGCACTTGATGACTCAGTGCCTTGTAACTGTGGTGTTAGAGACAAGATGTGAATCTGAAGGCAGCCATGGGCTCAGGCACTGAAGCTGGAAGTGAGCAAAGTCCTCTGAAGACCAAGGCAGAAGACTTTATTTTATGTTTTGAAGAGACAGTAGCATGGAAACATTCCCCTCAGGTCTAGAAAAGAGCTGCAGAGAGTGTGACATCCCTTTCTTCAAAGGGTTGGCCAAAAACTCAACTGGTGGAGCTCTGTGTTGATCTAGATGTGCTTGTAGCACCTGAGAGGGATGAACGTTACAGAACCTAAAAGGAATCGAAGTCAGGCGTTGGATTCATCTCATGGCTCCAATGCATGACTTTTATATATAGGGAGCAGCAAGACAGTCCAGGAGCCCAAGAACCCAGTCAGATCACTAGAGAGGCAGAGACTGAACTGGGATTAAGGAGCTTGAGCTGAAGGAACACAGCAAAGATAAGCCACTACACAGCTAGGGTTGCTCACAGAAACAGTATCTGAAGAGTACGTGTTAAAATGAATATATTTAACATAAATACATCTTACAGAGATTTCCAAAATACTTAAAAAAAAAAAAAAGGCTAGCAAGACCTCTCTTACAGCCTTTGAAATGATTTATTTGCTCTGGGATGATGAGGACAGGGAAAAGATGCGGTAGCTCCATCACTTACTAGAGGTGAAGACTCTAGAAGTCAACTTATTGAGAGAGATCTTTGGATGGCTGTGGGATTTAAATCAAGGTAGCAACACAGCTTTGAAAAATATCAGGATGATACTGCTCTGAGGATCAGGCAAATGAAAATGGAAGGTGTTAGCACCTGTTGAGCACTGCATGCCCTGTTTTTGGAAACATCTCTGTGAGTTAAAAGGGCTAACACTGGGGAGTTGGTCATGTACCAGATTTGGTCTGGAACAATGACAGATTAACACTTCGAGTTGACATTGTAGATAAAGTTCTTCTGTCTGCCCAGTGAGAAGCAACGAAATGAGATGATGAGTACAGAGTGTGATGTCCTTGAGAGTAATGTCAGGATACTTGAGACAGGGAAGAAAAAATGTGCGTTTCCTCAGAAGGAACGTAGCCATTGGTGATAAAAGGGTCATTTTGAGGCTTTGAAGACTCAGTCTGTCAGAGACACTCTAAGGAATTGGCAAAGAGAAGGATTTTCTTCTGCATTAACAGGATATGCAGGAGATGATACCTGTAACTGCGAAGAGGAGGAACAGAGAAAATGCTCTCGGTATTCCATGGTGTCTTAGCATGCTGCTTCTGCAGGGAGAATCCCTACAAGATGTAAAACAAACTAAACCTGATGGACTGGAAGGGAGGCAGGTTGTGTCTCCCAGAGGATGGGAGGTAATGTATCCTGGGCTGGTGGGAAAGAGGAGTTGAGAAAACTCAAGTTCATCCTATATTACATCCAGAAATTATTAGATGGGTCTCACTTCTGGAGCTGTTAGGGAATGGCGGGGGGAAAAAAGCCCGTTATTGTCAGCTCATCTTTCAGAAACCTTGCTCATAAAGGGGCAGGTTATTTGAGTGAAACGGATGTGCAGGAGGAAGCAAGGAGAAACTAAAGACCCTACCAGGAAGGAGACAGCCTGTGTAGGACTACTTAAACATGCTTTGTCCTTGGAGGGGACTGGATGAGGAAAGGAAGAAGGGAGAGAAGGAAAAGTGTTTCCTAGTCTGATTTTCAATCAAGCAAGTGATTCAAGAAGGCAAGAAAGAGGGGCAGGTGGCGGTACGATTCGGTGGTTATTCAGTAAGTTAGAGGGTGAGTTCTAAGTAGTTCTGAGATTTGCTGTGACTTTGGAAGTGACCGTCAGGAGCGGAGTTGGGAGCAGAGAGCTAGAGGAGAGGACCGGGAGCGGTAGAGGTGGGAGGACTGTGAAATGGGTAGGGATGGACATGTAAGTGGTTGTTTTCCCTCCGGACCAAAGGTGGTGCCAGGCTGAGAGCAAGCCTGAAGGTGAGGGTCTGCCCTAGAAGGAGAAAGCGAGCACTGAGGAGGTTGTTCATAAACCCTTTCATTTCTGTTACTTCCCTTTCTTATTTTTTTTTCTGTGAAATAAATATGTATTTACTCTAGTTTAACTCCGCTCTGGAAATAACGAACATTCTTGCAGCTTTTAGGTGTCTCGTTATGGAAGGGTGCAGGCAAATCCAGCTCCATAGGGCTGTCTTACGTGAGGTCCTGCCAGGGAATTTGTTAATACTGCAAATCAAAAAATATATATATATATTTGAGTAAGGTCTTGAGAAATTGTCGTTGGCTTGGACATATTAATAGATCCTCCCTGCCTTTCGTGAGACAGCCTTTGGCTCAGGAGTGGCCGTTTGCATCACAGATCATTTTAGTGAAAATTATTTTTCTAAGGCTTACTGTTAACCTCTTTTTTGTTAACTAATTGAACATGAGAAAACAAAGAAAAAAGATTATTTTTTTTAATTGAAAGTAATAACTTTGACCAGTGACAGAAGATGTAATTAGTTTTTGCTTTGGTTTGGTTTTGATATTTTTGTTTGTTTGTTTTGATTTTGATTTTTTTTTTTTAAGCACAAACAGCTTTCAAAATAATGAGAAACCAGAAAATCAGAGAGGGCAAGGAAAATTTTCTGTAATTTTAGACAAGCTATGTGAATACAGGATGAGATGCTTTTCTAGGCTTTTAATTGGGTTTTAAGCAAACAAAACGTCCCTAGTTTTAAAAGCTAAATGAAGACTGAAACAATTTGCTGTATGATACAAAATACAGTGATTCAGCATTCGTGATGAGAGCTATTTATAGTTACTCTATTTTTACTCAAAGACAAACAATAGCACTGAATTTCAGGTGGTTTGACCAGACGCTTAGGAAGGTCTCTGAAGCTGAGGAATATCTCATATTGCTTGATCTTGAAAGCTGAACTCGTGAGCTCCTTCGGCATCAACATTTCAGTGCTGTCCTCCCGAAGGTGAAATCCAGTGCTGTGCTGGGAAGCCACACAAGCAGCGTTTCTGTGAAGAAATATCCAGAGTTACGGGGCTGTCGGCGTTCATTGTGTTTTATTTTGGAAGAATTGAGCAATATAATTAACCTCAGTTAATTTCAACCGTCTCTTTCAGGTTTTCCCGACCGATCTGTTACCCTGTTGCTGCAGCCAACGCGGATCCGAATGCCGTGGCTACAAAGGCTTGTTACTTTCTCATGCTGGATCCCTCAAATCCAAGAGCTACTTGGCAGTTTCCAAGGCAACCACCTGTGGAATAATTAAAAAGGATGAAGTGTTAGTGTGCCAGATATAAGGAATTCTTGCCTGGAGAGGGCACTTCGCTTCCTTTTCGTCTGTCTTGAAGAGTCAAATGCGTTTCTGCCAGCAAAGTTAAGGTAGTACGATTAAAAAGTCCTGATTTATTTTCTGGAGGTACTGAAAGTTTGAGTAGGAGCAACAATCCTAATATGACTGTGTACTGTTTGCTTAAGAAAATTACTGTGGATCCTTCTATGTTAATTTTTTGGGTGTATTTAAACAGAAAATCCAGGAGAAAAATGGTGATGGAAAGGCAACGTGGGTGAACAATATTTCTTATCAGTAAAACAGTTGCATGGACTGTTTTGTGCTTTATCCTGTCTTTTCTCACAGATGATTTTAAGCTAGTAAGGACTAAAATGGAGCATACATTAGTGGGAGCATAAATATAGGAAGTGCAGCCTTCATGCCAAGTACACTGAGATTTCTTTGGCATTCAGCGAAGTGATAGATATAAAAGGAATGTAGGAGTAGGCTCACTGCAAAATGACAGTCAAAAAATCCAGGATCGATCTTTATCCCAAAGCTTAAAGGGTATGCGGCGATTAAATTGATGTTGGAACTGAACTGATAATCAGGTTTAGCTTCTTTGGGGAAGCGGCAGCTAAAACCATTTTGAAGACCACATTCCCAGATTCAGAGCTGACATTGCATAGTGGAGAAACCAAAAGGTAAGCAAAAGAACTCTGTTAGAATAACAAAAATAGCAATTTCGGTTCTGAAAGTTTAAAATGTTGCTGCAGAAGCTTACGGTAAAGCTGTTGGCTCTAGATAACTGGAAAAGTTCTTCTCAAAGTATAATATGTTACTGGATGGATCTGCTTATTATGTCTTCTTTCTCTGCCAGTCATTCACATATATTTGAACAGAAAAATATTATTCATTTCTGACAATGAAGTTAAATGGAGAAAGCCACATTCACGTTCTTCTCATAGTCCAAATAACTGTTCAGTTAAGTCTGGTTACCTAGTTTGATGCTTTTGTGTAGTTAATTTTAGGCACGATGCTTTTGTGTAGCTTATTTTAAGCAAAAAAATGATTCCTAAATTTTGAAGTAGAAATATTTGGGATGCCATCTGGGCTTTACATAATAAATTTTTACTGCCAAAATGTTTGTGGGATTCTGTTGGGATGTGAATGGGATTTCACATTCCATCCTTTCCACAGCACAAGAGGATCATTGTTTTTAGGTACGGTGAGTCTAAAAAGAAATAAGGATTGTGTGATGGCAGCTTTGTGATTTGAGGGAATGCGAACAGAACCTATCCAGTAATTACTGTTACATTTTACAGCCGTTATGGAATTTCAGAAGCTAATACTTGCAGGTACCAACTAAGTACAACTGCAGTTTTCAACCCTAATACTTGATTTCCAGTTCACTGGTTCATTGTCATCACGGCTTAACTGCCAAATTGATTTTCTTTTTGAAGTAATTCTTCAGGCTGTTCAGATCCTTTCACTATAGAGCTAGGGAAAAGGTTTTTGGAGACAAATACTGCTTTCCCATGTGAAAGGAGTGTGCTGGCAAAGTATCTGCACCAAATGTAGTGAAGACGACACAAAATGGAGACACGGTGCAAGTAGAGTAAGGGTAGTTGGTGTGTGTAGATGGAAATCTTTTGCTGTTCAAGAAGCATGAAGTAACTCAAAGATGGAAACGTTAGTTGCAAAGGAGTGTATGTCTGTGTTTGTGTCAGACCAGTGTAATAGCTAGGTAGCAATCACGTGAAGCAGTGCAGGATTCCCAGCAGTGTCCACAGAGAAGTTTCAGCTTGGATACCCTTAGCAAACATACTAAACACATGCAAGTACCTCAGTTGTTCTGTTTTATTTACCTCAAATACTGTGGATGATATTCTTCTCGTGAAACTTAGCAGGTGATGAAGAGCAGGTAGGATGATCAGCTCCCTGAAGGTACCTATTTCAGACCCTGGAACGGGATGACTTGCCTCTAGAAAGGAACCTCTTGCTTACTATTGATGGTTCAGCCTGGCCCACTAATTTAGCCTGGATGTCTTAACATTTCAGAAACTTTAATTGCGTAATTAGATGTATTTATCTGTGAAACTCATGGACTCGTTTTTTCTCCATGTTTCATTCCCAATCCAGAGCTTCCCATGCTGAGTGGAGTTGCACTTGATTACTGGTACAACCCAATTACTTAATCCACCTTTTCCTAACTCGGGCATTTGACCCTGGCAGTTTTTCCAGACTTCATATACAAGCCTGTGGTTCAGTATCAAGGATACTGGAGAGCCAAGTGGAGTTTGTTAACATAGTTTCTAATAGAAATAAAAATATGTATGCTAAATTTAGGGAGCTGGACTGTGTGAAAGCAAATCAAGTGACTAGGCAGAATGGGTTTCTGTAACCTGTGTTTTAATAATCTTTATCCCTGAGATGTTTTGGAGGACTGAAGGAGAGTAGAAACTTAGGAGCGGTGGTTTATTCAATAATTTTAATTTCTTAAAGTGATTCAGTACATGGCAATATAGAACTTGGTTTTGCAGCCTTGACTGTTAATTAGTGCTATATGCACCCATAAAAAGTAAAATTCTCTTTGTACTCTGCTTTCTGTAACGGAAGATTTATGTTATGCTTCATGTTGGAATAGTTTCATGTCCTTTTGAAAGAAAAAAAAAAGGGAAATAGTGATATGGTAATTCTCTTAAAGATTATTTTGATACAGTGATTCCATTTTTCCGCTATTTCTGTATCATCAGAACAACTGTATCAAAAAAGTAAATTACGGTGTAGTAGCCTAAAAGTGTCATTAAAATATCCATTAATTTTGTTAGGTAAAGAGGACTGTTTCATGGAATAAATAACACTTTCCTCTTGTTGCTTGGAAATCCAGGTAATTTTTCAGGTTGAGATTTTTCAAAGGGAGTTTTTCGTTCTAGCCAGAGGGTCCTAGAGTAAAAATGTAGAGGAAGTGTAGGGAAAGAGCAATAAGCAGAAAGTCACCTTCTGGCTCTTGGAAGATGGAACTCAAATAACGAATGGACCCTTTTGCCTAGGCTTTATTTTGGAGACATGATCCCTACATCTCTGCAGGTTTTGAGGTGTATCTGGCTGGGCAGATATATCAAGCATCTCATTAAGATGTTGTAGAAAAGATTTTCATCTTCCCAGAGAACAAGAATAATCTCTGGGAATGTCAGTCACTGGGACGCTATCTGAGGTGTGTATCTGAAGGTTTTTAGGACTGTCTCTTTGCTCTCTGGCTCCTTAGAGATCAGAAGAGTTAAAATCACCTGCCCCAAAGTGATGATGACCGTTTCCTGGATGCATCAGTACAGGACACTACTTTTGCCTCTCAGTACCAGTATAAAAATGTGAAACTCCAGTAAAAAGCATTGTATTCCAATGTATTGTGCATAGCCTTTTGGGTGACCAGCCACTGCTGCAAGAGCAGTTACAGTGACAGCAATCACAGTGTTCCCTTTTGGAATGAGAGAACTGTTTTGCTGTTCTTGGGTGGGTGAATGGTTTATGGGGATCAAATCAGCATTGCAGTTTTCATGATTTTGCAAATTTTCATGCTTAGTCATGAGATCCTTTTTTCCCCGACAGCTCTTACTGCTGTGTGTTTTGGATATGCTTTTCCAGTGTAGTTCTGATGATTCTCCCTGACAAATTATGCAAGGAGTCTGGAACAGAGAAGGGAGATCAGTCCACTTTGTCGTCATTCTAAGACCAGTTCATCTCTCTTTGGAATCAACGAAATAACTAATAAAATGTTTTTATAGCAGTAGAGTTGTTTGCATTAAGAGGTATTTCCAGCTTCCCCTTTGTGATTTGAATTCCTCGTGTTAAGTTGTGTATCTTTTTTTCTTCCTGCTATTAAAAAATGAAAGAAAGATTTTTAGAATTGCAGAATCATATTTGGTAGAGAGGTGGAGTGTGGCTTTAAATTGCTGTCCGCAGTGAACATTTGGGTATTTGTAACAGCCAAGGAATTGGTGCTAGCACTGCACAGATCTTTGGGACATTTTACCTGTGCTAGACAAAATGGCTTCTGGAGAGACTAAAAGAGCAGCTGTTCTCCTACACCCATCCAGAGCAGTGTTTTGTCTCCAGCAGTGGCCAGAGGTGGGTAACTGGGAAGCACAGGAACAGAATGAGAATGTAGGATCTTCTCCAGCATGCTCCTCAGTCTCCGGACGTCTGTAGACTGAGCTGGATGTCTTTTTTTGTTTGTGGTGGGTTTTTTTTGTTGTTTACTGAACTTGTCTTTGGAATTCCTTAAATCTCCCTTCCAAGCCGTGAGAAGTATTGGGAAGTAATGCTCCGTGGTTCCACAGCTTAACTAACACAGTGAGTGAGGAGCCATATTCTTCTGTTAAGTGTTGAACCTGGGCTCCATTTAAAATCCACTTCTTGTACTGGGAGAGACATAAATTAACTCATCCATGTCTACTATTTCCATGACAATCACAGTTTTCTAGACCTCAGCATGCTCCAAGTGTTATTGTCGGTTCAAAGACTGTCAACCTATACATGAAGTTAAGGCCACTTTC
Organism: Tauraco erythrolophus; assembly: GCF_009769465.1. Classification (NCBI taxonomy): domain Eukaryota; kingdom Metazoa; phylum Chordata; class Aves; order Musophagiformes; family Musophagidae; genus Tauraco; species Tauraco erythrolophus. The sequence continues at coordinate 3,999,813 of NC_141468.1, forward strand.
CCTTTCCCCACCCCCAGTTACCCTACTTAACTCTTAATTTCATTGAGAGACTTCATGAATTTCACTACTGAATTTCATTGATACGTATTATCGTCCAGTCAATAATCTGTGTGCAGTCCTTTTTCAGTTTTTCTTACTCATTTAGTGTCTTTGCTACTGTGAATAACTTCGTATCATCAACAGATGTTGTCATCTCACTGTTGAGCCCTTTTCATGTCATTTATGAATTCATTGAAGAGTGCTGGGAACAGATCCCAGCACAGATCCCCGTGGAAAGAAGAGCTGAAATTGCACCGAGTCCTACCAAAAGCAGAAGTGGGTATGCCCGCTTTTGCACGTGGCACAGTTGAATTTGTTGGAATTTCAGTGTTGTTTTGGTACACTGGGAAAAAAGTCATCGTAAAAATCTTTGTAGGAACGGATAATTTTGTACATAAGATAGTGTCATTCTTCACCAGCTGCGTATTTGTAAATTCACCTTTCAAAAAGATCTGGTGGGGAAGCGATTCACCTTTTTTGGATGATTGAGGATGGTTGCTTTAATGTTTGAAAGGGCCAGACCCATTTTGTTCCCAGCATCGCATTTTTCATTTCCGGAGTTTTTATTTTTGAAAGCAACTTGGACGAAACTTAATGGTTTATCACTCTCTGCGTTACCAGTGTATAGAAAATAGTGTTGAATAAGGGAAATTAAGCAATTGAATAAATCTCCACGCTCATAAATACACACTGGTTTTAGATGCTGAGGTAATTTTCTACACCGGATCAGGAGAACTGTTACTTGTTCTTGTTTTCTAATATAGCAAATGGCTAATGTGGTATTAAGAAAACTGGGTCAGATAAAAAAGACCTGTAACATAAAACTGTTTTTCTGATGGTAGCCTGTAGCCGCAGCTTAGGGAAGTTTGCAGGAACAGGGAATGTAGTCCTGCTTCCCACGGCACAGTCACGCGTACTTCCAGCAACCTGCAGTTGGGGAGTCCTGAGCCGTTGGCTGTATCACAGCTCCATGCTGGCTTCCATGAATTTGTCTAATGTGAACCTGTTTTGTTATTCCTGATGTCCTGGGGCTGTGAATTACATAGGTTATGTGTTCACCTTGTGAAAAAGGCTACTTCTTTCAAAGTGTTTGTGCAATCACAGAATGTCAGGGATTGGAAGGGACCTCAAAGGATCATCTAGTCCAATCCCCCTGCCGGAGCAGGACCACCTAGATCAGATCACACAAGAACGCGTCCAGGCGGGTTTGGAACATCTCCAGAGAAGGAGACTCCACAACCTCTCTGGGCAGCCTGTTCCAGTGTTCTGTCACCCTTACTGGGAAGAAGTTCTTCCTCATGTTTTAAGCGGAACCTCCTATGTTCCAGCTTATATCCATTTCCCCTTGTCCTATCATTGGATGTCAGTGAGAAGAGCCTGGCTCCATCCTCATGGCAGTCACCCTTTCCATATTTATAAACATTAATGAGGTCCCCCCTCAGTCTCCTCTTCTCCAAGCTAAAGAGACCCAGCTCCCTCAGCCTTTCCTCAGAAGGGAGATGCTCCACTCCCTTCACCATCTTCGTGGCCCTGTGCTGGACTCTCTCAAGCAGTTCCTTGTCCTTCTTGAACTGAGGGGCCCAGAACTGGACACAATATTCCAGATGCAGCCTCACCAGGGCAGAGTAGAGGGGGAGGAGAACCTCTCTTGACCTACTCACCACACCCCTTCTCATACACCCCAGGATGCCATTGGCCTTCCTGGCCACCAGGGCACATTGCTGGCTCATGGCCATCCTGCTGTCCACCAGGCCCCTTTCCCCTGGGCTGTTCCCCAAACATGTCCTGTCTCTTGCTCGCGTAGTGCTTCTGCGTACCCCTGTCTGATCTCTCTGCAGTCCTTTCTTTTGCAGGCTGAGCAATCTTGCTCCACTTCATCTCTCGTCGTGTGCAAGCTGCTCTCTCAGTCTCCTCTCCACTGCTGGGTACACTGGTGTGTTACCCCTGTCTGGGATGGGGAGACCAAAAGAGCGTGCCGAGTTCAGGATAGGAACGTGCTGCAGATGAACACAGTGTCACAGAGTCGCGCTGCTGCTCCCTGTTGCGGTCTCTGTTCCCTTCCTAATTACTCCTGAAATTCTACTTGCTTTTTCACTGCTCCTATATCAGCCCCTGTGAAAATTATGTTTTCATAAGGCTATCTACATTGACTTCAAGGTCTTTCCTAATCAGGGAAAACTCATTTGTAACCTGTCATTTTCTGTGTGCAGTTAGCCATTTTTTTCCAAACGCAGGGTCTTTGCGTTAATCTGGTTGAATTTCGTTTTCTATTTTCTCTCCCAGTCCCACTGTATGATAACTAGTTGGAAGAAAGGACTGGGGATAACAGTCTTTTGATAGGACAAGGGGTAATGGTTTTAAAATAGAGGGAGGTAGATTCAGGTTGGATATTAGGAAAAAATTTTTTACCATGAGAGTTGTAGAACACTGGAACAGGTTGCCCAGAGAGGTGGTGGATGCTCCATCCCTGGAGACGTTCAAGGCCCGGTTGGATGAGGCCCTGAGCAACCTGATCTAGTTGGAGATATCCCTGTTCCTTGCAGGGGGGTTGGACTAGATGACCTTTGAAGGTCCCTTCCAGCCCTAACGATTCTATGATTCTATGATTCTATGATTCTATAACTGCTTTGATACCCTGAATGTTTTATCTTTAATAGACCTGTGACCTCACATCGTATCCTTTTCGGCCTAATTTTTTGTTAAGTTAAATGAGGGCGGTCCAACTACACATCTGTACAGGAGTCTACTTTTTTGTGTGTGTGTGTAAACAGGTGTGTTCTTAGCATGGTAGTTAACTGTTGGTTAATAAGACCTTCCTCCTTACTGCACTACAGTTGAGTTTTCTTCAAGAGCTTTTAGAGAAGTTGGTAATTTTCGAGGACTCCCAGTATTCAATTAATCAGAGCTTCTTCAGTGTGACCTGCATATTGCAGTCCATCAGTTGGCATTTTTAATATTTCTGTTTCCTTAAAAATGTGACTGAGTGCAGGTGCTCCTGGCTATGGAATTACTGGTGGGCTTTGTCAATTAATGGTTCTCAGCTGACTGGAGAGTATCCTCATTCCTTTTCCGCTTTGCAGGCAGTTTCCAGTGCTGGAAGTTCCCTAAACTGTTACATACTGAACAGTGAATTCATTTGGATTTTCATGTGACAAAGAAGTAATTCTGAGGTTTTTCCCACTCCCCATGGCTTTGTCTGTTGAGCATGCCTTTTACCTTTTTATCACCTATTGGCCCAACAGCCTTTCTGATAAGCTTCATCCTTCTGGAGTATTTGATAAAATTTTCTCCTAGCACATCAGTTTTCAATATTTTTTTAGCTTGAAATACAAAACATTTGCATGTAGTTTGCTAAAGTTTTTATTTTTCCTGCCATCCTCGTATGCCTTCACTTTTTTGAAGGGCATGCTTTCTTATGCTTGCTTTTTTTTTTTTTTTTGAAGTTACACTTACCCTGTTCTTCGATATGCAATATGGGATCTTTAACAACCTGTCAGCCCCTAGAAACATTCATCTCTTTGCGTGTTCTTCTTAGTTTTCTTTAAAGAAGCTTCCTTTTTTCTTAATCACAGAATGCTTGAGGTTAGCAGGGACCTCACAAAGGTCATCTCATCCAACTCCCCTGCTCAAGCAGGGTTTTTTTTTTAGTTGCATAACTAAAAATAGAGAAACCCAATGCTTCAGGTACTGAACTTGAGTGCATTGAATCAGTAATGCAGTCAGTCTTCAGCAGAGAAGGTCCTATGCGCAGTTAAGGACTGGGTCAAGCCTTGCTCCTGTTGTGGGATCTCAGAGTTGTTGAAGAAGTGTTAATTAGTGGTGTCTTAAAAATGTGGTGTATCACATGGACAATATTGCAAATTTATCTGTCTTTTTGAAATCCTACAATTTGGCCACCTGAATCTCAAGAAGTGGCGTTTGTTACTGGTAACTGTCAGCTACCTTCATGGAGCTGTGATGTTATCTTCCACGTCAAGCTGGAACTGGGAAGCCTCTCTCTTCTGCTGAACTTGATTTTATGTCTTTTCTTTCTTACTGTGCTTTCATTGGAAGGAAGAGGGTATGAGCTTCATGAACTTCCGTGCACTTTGGGATACTCAAGTCAGTCAGACGGTGTGACGTGGGTCCTGCTGGAAAATTTTTCCATATGGAGTTGTGGCTCTCATCCTGCTGGAATATTGTACAAAATGGCACCAGACTTAAAATGGATGGTTCCTCAGCCAGTGAAGTTAAAGAGCGGTTTGGTCGACTGTGCTGTAGGTGTCTCCATGTGTTCAGATGAGTTGCTGCCGACATTCCTCTGGCTCAGTAGCTGTCCAGTGGCTGTAGTGGGGGGATTGGACACCCAGAATGCTTGTAGACCCATTGTAGACATTTGAAGTTGAGTGACTGGAATCTCACCTTGGTATTTCAGTCTTCTGAACTGCTGGTGAGCGTTTTCACTTGCACAGAGTTGTTGTCAGTCATTGAAGGTGCTTGAGAAAGAGCGATCTGGATCACTGTGGCATGGTGAAAAGCAAGGAGAAGATTTGCAGTGTCTCTTTGGGTGAAGTGAAGGTGTAGTTTTGTGCGTGACCTGAAAGGGTAAAATGAGAGTGGAATTTAAAATTAAATGTAATGTAAAGGTGATGTTTATTGTGAGGAACAGCTTGGTGTGTCTTGAGTGGTTGGTAGTGTGACCTCTTTTTCCTCATTCTTTTTAAAAAGTAAATAAATAAATGAAAAGTTTGCAACCTGCAGATGTGATTAGATACTGCTTGCCTTTCTAGCAATGTGTATTTCCATTTCAGTATTGACACAGAATTGACACAATTGTGTGGCTGGAGGTGTGAGATGGCAGAGTTGCCCACAGCCCTCAGATCCATTGATGACCAGCCAGTGCTCTGTGTAAACTGTGATTTTTTTTGCAGTGCTTAACTGTAGCCCTCTACAAACCAGACATTTTCTTCAAAGTTGTGGAGAGACAAGTGTTGCCAGAGAACAGTTCTTCCACTAGTGTAAGATAGCTGTGACAGGATGGGATCAGTGGGCTCAGTTGTTACTTGGAAGTACCCATCTCCAGTGGTTGTAGAAAGAGCTTGAACGAATGAGGAAAACCCCGACATTTTCAACAGAAGAAATTGGGTGAGATGAATCTATCCTTAAAGGTCAGATTTAGTTTTTGTGTTACCACTTTCTGATTGTTCTGTATGGTCAGTGGCAATGTGAACTGTTTTTGAGTTTTTAAGATGAGTTTGTGTCAGTCTGGAGTTATTCATACACTACCAAAAAAACCCCAAAACCCAAATAATTTTGAGTGTATCTTTTAGCATATTAGTTGTTAGCGATTGTTCATCCAAATGACTGATCTGACTCGCTGGAAATTTTGTGGTGCTTTACCTTCACCGTTACGAGAACGCGTGCTGGAGCTCAGGTTTGTGTGGGTGAATGGACAGGACTGCGTAAGCGTGCAGATACGGGCTCGTAAGCAGCCTTTGGGCTGAGATTAATGAACCTTTTCTGTTCCCTTTTGTTCTGTCTGTAGCTTCCTCAGTTTTGAGCTCTGCGAGAATGCAGACTGGTCTAAAAACTGTAGATTACATAATGTAGTGCTGGGTTTTATTTCAGCTGAATGGTAGCTGATCTCAGTTTCTAGCAGGTTTGAAATGCTCTTCTGCCCACTGAACGATGCCAAGGCTGGGGCTGAAAGCAGGTGTTTGCTTCAACAGTGGTGTTCCCTGACCTCTTGTTGTTATGTTAATTTGGTGAAAGAATATTTTCTGGAGGATTGAAGGACGCTGAGAGCACATTGTTAACTGGTTCCCATCAAATAAGCATAGATTGAATATAAATGCTCAGGAATGGTGTCAGGATGGAGATGATGAGGGGTGTTTTCAGTTAATGCTTGCCAAGAATTAAGAAAAATTAACACAAAATTTTTGTGGTTTTGGAGGATACTCACTCAGAGTTGTCTGTTCCACAGATGAGGGCTGTACAGAGTACTTGGCTTAACTGTTTTGAAACGAGGGTTCACGTATAATTTGCAGGGGGATTTTTCACCTTTTTTGGGATATAGTAGCTTGTTCAGTTGTTGAGCACTTCTCACGATTCTCAAGGAAATGATCCCTTAGTCCTTCTCAGGCAGAAGTCTCACTGAAATCAAGAATAAGGATTTGTTGTTATTATTGACATCTGAAAAAAAAAAAATACTCCGCACTCTCGTTTAAGTATGAGGCAGGACTACTCAGCAATCAGTGAATAATCAGGTTTGTGTTTATTCAGAGAGTTTATTTCCTTCAAATTGTTTATTTTCACATTCTGTAGAGTCTTAAGGTGTTGTCAGGAATGATGTGTCTAGTATTTTTTATTTTAGACACTTGACGTAGGATTTGGAATTCTGCTGAGGTGTTGGCAGTGATACAATATGTGTCTTGTTTACAGTAATTCCTTTTTAGGTTTGTAATGGAAATACCATCTCTGTGGATCTTCAGAGCTCTGGTTCCTCTGGAGTTGACAGTTTCATCTCACCAAACTTGCATCATGAAAGGTGGTAGCCATCTAATCCAGCTGCAATAATCATAGAATCATAGAACGATTTGGATTGGAAGGGACCTCAAAGATCATCTAGTTCCAACTCCCCTGCCGTGGGCAGGGACACCCTCCACTACACCAGGTTGCCCAAAGCCTCATCCAACCTGGCCTTGAACACTTCCAGGGATGGGGCATCTACAGCTTCTCTGGGCAACCTTCTCTCAGTGCCTCACCACCCTCAATGTAAAAAATTTCTTCCTTGCATCTAATCTAAATCTGCCCTCTTTCAGTTTAAATCCATTGCCCCATGTCCTATCACTACACGCCCTTGTAAAAAGTCCCTCTCCAGCATTCCTGTAGGCCTCCTTCAGGTACTGGAAGACTGCTGTAAGATCACCCCGGAGCCTTCTCTTCTGCAGGCTGAACAGCCCCAACTCTCTCAGCCTGTCTCCATAGCAGAGGTGCTCCAGCCCTCAGATCGTCTTCATGGCCCTCCTCTGGACCTGCTCCAGCAGCTACATGTCCTTCTTGTGTTGGAGACCCCAGAGCTGAAGACAGTATTCTAGGTGGGGTCGCACGAGAACTGAGTAGAGGGGCAGAATCACCTCACTTGACCTGCTGCCCACACTTCTTTTGATACAGCCCAGGATATGATTTGCTTTCTGGGCTGCCAGCGCATGGTGCCAGCTCATGTTGAGCTTCTCATCCACCAGCACTCCCAAGTCCTTTTCCTCAGGGCTGCTCTCAATCCATTCTCCGCCCAGCCTGTACTTGTGCTTGGGATTGCCCCCACCCATGTGCAGGACCTTGCACTTGGCCTTGTTGAACTTCATGAGGTTCTCACAGGCCCACCTCTCCAGCCTGTCAAGGTCCCTCTGGATGGCATCCCTTCCCTCCAGCGCGTCCACACCACCACACAACTTGGTCTCACCTGCAAACTTGCTGAGGGTGCACTCGATCCTGCTGTCCATGTCGCCGACAAACATGTTAAACAGCACCGGCCCCAGTACAGACCCCTGAGGAAGACCACTCATCACTGGGTTTATCCAGTCTCTTAATTGCTGGAAGAATTTCAAACAGCAAGAAGTAAGATCTACTCCTGTTGTTATTGCTGTTCTAAACAGAGAACTTAGGCTTCCTTCATCGTTGTTATTTCTTGGTGTTCTGCCATAAAAAGCAGTCTAAAGATAATTGTGCAAAGGAAACTTTGTGCTTGCTGTGGAGGGCTATTTGTGTTGGTAGAAGAGGATTAGCATCCTAAAGACTTAGGTGTAACTCACTTGAAAAAAAGCTCGCTTTGGTATATAAGCAGTTTTCTAGAATCATACTGCTTCTCCTCCTTGAAGCTCTTCCAACTTAAAAAAAATACACACTGCCATATGCTACTGTAATACTAATGCACAAACTGTATTAAAATATAAATGAACAGAGCTGCAATTCGAGGTCTTAATTCTGCAGAGGGATCCATTTTGGAGCCCTTTCGAATCCAGAAAAGGACCTACGTTCAGTTGTACCACATGGCTGTGCAAAACATTTTGGAGGCTTAGGGTCTGAAATCAGGACGAAGAGGCTGAGAATGAGGGAAAAGAAACTTCTACAATTCCAGTGCCTGGGAAGGTATTTGGTGAGCAGACAATTAAACTGCTGTTGCAGAAAATGCTTTAAAGGCTGCATGTCCCCAACACAAGAAGGACATGATGCTGCTGGAGTGGGTCCAGAGGAAGCCACGAAGATGATCCGAGGGCTGGAGCACCTCTGCTATGGAGACAGGCTGAGAGAGTTGGGGCTGTTCAGCCTGGAGAAGAGAAGGCTCCAGGGTGATCTTATAGCAGCCTTCCAGTACTTAAAGGGGGCTACAGTAAAGCTGGAGAGGGGCTTTTTACAAGGGCGTGTAGTGATAGGACAAGGAGCAATGGCTTTAAACTGAAAGAGGGGAGATTTAGATTAGATCTGAGGAAGAAATTTTTCACTGTGAGGTTGGTGAGGCACTGGCACAGGTTGCCCAGAGAAGTTGTGGCTGCCCCATCCCTGGAAGTGTTCAAGGCCAGGTTGGATGAGGCTTTGGGCAACCTGGTGTAGTGGAGGGTGTCCCTGCCCACGGCAGGGGAGTTGGAACTAGATGATCTTTGAGGTCCCTTCCAACCCAAACCATTCTATGATTCTATGTGTGCTGTCCAGTCCACTGGGAGTATCATTTCGGGCTTCATGGCAGAATCGGCCTTTTTTTGGTCATTTACCCTTTTTGTCGGGTCGTAGATCGCTGCTACCTTGTTGGTGCTTAATGTGGAAACAAGCTGTGCCTGTACTAGTACACTAAGCAGGGTGTAGTGGGTTTGAAGTGTCCTGTGGTCATCCACACTATTCACCTTCAACATCCTCATTGACACGGCTTGGACAACCAATGTTTTCCTAAGCAGAGTATGGTTTGAGGACAGCAGGTGGCCAGGTCTGTTGCTGGTGGGGATGTGCTGCAGGCAAAGACAGATCAGATGTGTGGATGTAGGGTATGCAGTGACACTTGCCCTCAGTGTCAGAAAGGGGGCCATCTCCAGTTTGTTGTGGTTTTTTTTTTTTTTGTGTGTGTGTCCTAATGTTGGGGCATGCACAGGTGACTTGGTGCCCAGTGTTTCACCTATAGCAAGTAGAGTCATAAGGGAAACTTTTGTAAGCAGCTCAAGAAGGTTGGATACTAGATTGGACATCTGGCTTATCTGGTAGCTTTCACAATTGCAGCCATAAGTTCACCGTCTTTACTTCTGTTGTTCACTTAGAATAACTTCAAGACACAAATATATGTGCTACACAGGATTTGGAGTTTTTAGCGTGTGTGTGTTAATCATTTAAAATCTACTTGTGTATTTGAAAAAAATTGTGGACCATATAAACATGTTTGTTAATTGTGAACAGATAGTTAAGGTGCCTCCTTTTTATGTTTTACGTAGACATTTGCTAAGGAAAAATGTTAAGTCTCCCAGCTACTCCTTTCCTGAAAGTTGTTTTGGGCCAGGGTCATAATGAGCTTGAAGCAGTAAATTGGCAGAGCTGTTTGTTGCCATCATTCATGTGGAAGAGCTCCTGCTGATTTTATTCTGCACGCTGATCTGACAGTGGTTGGTGCAGTGATCTCAGAAGGAGACATCTTAGTTTAATTAACGTGTTTCATTAAAGCCATAGATACTTACTTTAGTGACAACATCAGGTACTTGTAATCTTAAAAAGGTTGGAAAACTGTGATGAAAAACAGTATTATTTTTTTTTCTTTCTCTCCGTAAAGAAGACCTGACAGGAATGCACGGAGACTGTTGACAACATTCCTGACCAAGTGTTCAGGCACAATTAAGCCACTAGTATTTCAATAATTCATAATTACTGAGACTTTATAAATAACATTTAGAGTTCCTCTTACGTGTCTTCTGGGTTTTTTTGGAGAGGGGAGGAATGTCAGACAAATTTCAGGCATTTCTGTGCTACCTTGGAGACTAGAAAATGTTTCATTATTGGCATCTGAGGTTATTACGTAACGTGGTAATTCTGGGAACAAGAATTTTAAGAAAAATGCTGAGCAGTTGGAGTATTCTCATAAAATTAAAAGATTCAGCAACACTGTGCTGAATACGTCTTGTGATAATTTCCACAGAAGTGCTAGTATTCCAGGCTCCTGGAATGCATTTATTTTGCTAGGAATCATAAACGCATCCTTAAGGAGTTAAACTCCAATCCCATGCGCTAAATGGCATGCTGGAAGTTATTACGTAAACCTGATGTATTTGGTTTTGCAGAATATTAGAACAGAATAAAGTGGAAGTGTGAGAAAAAGGTGACGAGTTTTGCCTCCTGGAATCAGGAGCAGAACTGGTGCATGTTTAGGATGTGGTTTGTGTGTTGTTGTACAACCTCTCGCTCAGGCCTGCGTGAAGGAGTTTGTGCTAATCTCTTACTGCTGTCAAGAGGATTTTTTTTTTTTTTCTCCAAGTTCAAGGTCTGTAGTTCTAACAGGACAAGCCAGGAAGGGACTTTCCCTGCTTTTATCTCGTGTGAAACAGTGTGACTTACCTTACCCACTCTGTTCGTTCAAAACTCAATATTCAACAGAGAGAACCTGACTTCCATTTTTCAGTATAAAATGAAAATGGTGACCAGTTACTGCTGCCAGCTTGGTGAATTTTGTGATTCTCAAGTTGGTTAGAAATTGCCATATTCCGATACCTTCTTCAGAGTACAGATAGTCTGTCTGACACAGGAATCCACAGATTCAGGATGACTCAGAATTAAAAATGAGTCAGTTATGCCTTACTCTGTTTCATAGAACTTTATTTATTTAAGTACAGAAGGAGAAGTAAGTAAAATAGTTATCTTATAGTGCCTGTCCAGTACTGTGTAAATTCACTTGCTGTATGTGGTAGGGAAGAGTGACAGTTTGAGGGATATGATTTAATATCCCTGTAGCAAGGGCAGGAGAGGGACAGAGTGAGTAAAACAAGAGGAATGATCTGTACTCCTAAGCAGTCTGAGTGTCCCAGAAGGCAGAATCTTTTTGTAGAAGAGATTTTGAAGATTTAGGACCTAGCATGAAATAAACGCTAATAAATATTTTAAGATTGGATACCTACAAGACGTTATTTTCTCTTTAGTTCCTGAAGAACATCTTGTGAGTTTTCAATAAATACTGTTAGACATCCTGTTTACAGTGCAGTTTCTAGAATAATATTTTTCAGTATAGATTAAGGGTCGAATATAAACCAGTGCTTGCTTTTCATTTTGATTCTCTTGTATCTCAGCTTTAAAGTTCAGAACTTATATCCGTGTCAAGAAACACTCTTCCTTTCCTACAGTGTTTCTTCTGGTGATACTCATTTATCAGGACACGTTTGTGATGTTGATTGTTCCATTCTTTTTGTTCCCTTTTCCTCTCCCTATGCTCCATGCAAGGTGTTACTGATGGGCTCTGTGCACGCTGACCCAACCGGCCATGGAGGTGGAGTATGTGCTTCTAGAAGTTTTGTCTTCTACGGAATTACTGAACTCCGTGTACTGTCTGCTTTCATTCCTCCAAGTACTATCTCCAGTCAAAAATTCAGGTTCTGGAGTGACAGAAGGGATGGCAATAAAAAGTGTTTGGATGAGAGGAGGGCTGGAAAGAGGGAGCTGTCATGAAAGCAGCAAGTTTGTCTTTACTCACTTCTGTTAATTGCTCTTTTGACTAAACTAATGTCCTCTTTTTACATAAATTCTCATCATATTCTAATAATACACAATTTGAGTTACTATCTTTTTCTCCTTTAGATCAAGGTCTTGTATTTTCTTTCTTTTCTGCCTTTAGCTTTCATGCTACTTTTTGAAGTAATGAGGTGGCAGAGAAAAAGTAGATCAGGTATTTCCCATGCTTGTATTTTTGCAGATAAGTTTACTGAGGGGAAAACCATCTTTAAAATGCTTCTTTCAAGTCAAAAAAAGCACAATTCTTCAGGTAGCATGCAGGAGTAAGCATTACATAGCAGTAACAATAAAATTAAACATTAAAATTAACTTCAATAATTGTCTTAGGATTTCATAGCTAGCTTTTAATAATTTTTTAGATTTGTGTCTCTGTACCAAGCAAACAAAGTCTTGGCTTTGTATGTAATAAGATGAGAGTTTTCCGCAGAAGTGCATTTTAAAGTGCTGTTAGAAAGCTCTCCAGTCCTAACACACCAAATAGTGGTAAATATTTAACAATCCTAGTGCTAAAAAGTGACCAGATATTTCAAATTGGAGCTTGTTTGACTTCCAGCTGTAGTTTCTTGCTGTGTCTTTGTCTCCAAGGATTGCAGGGTTGTTTGTAGCTTGTCATATTCATGAAGTACCTATAAAAATAAGGCCACGTGCTCATCTTGAGAAGGTGGAGATCTGTGATCTTCTCCTTAATAAAGGAGACCTTTGACCTAGCACCATGAAATCTCTGTCCCAGCCAGACTGGCTTTTCTGAGGTCTGTCTTTCAACACTTGTCAGTACTTCAGCATCTTTGTGGTGTGGCTATCAGAACTGGACATGAAGTTCTAGCTTAGAATTTCGCTTGATTTGTTTCATAAATGGTAAAAGATGATGTCGTCAGCCAAGCTCTTAACACGCCTTTGCCCTGCACTGGCAGTCCATACCGAGGTGATTCAGTACAATTGCTTCAGAGCCCTTTCCTGGGTAGAAAGTGTCCAAGTCATGGAGGAGTAGCCTGCGTTCCTTCTTCGAACATGGACAACTTTGATTCGTTATGATTAAACCCAGTTGTTGTCTTCAACCTTCAGGTCGTTATGGAGTGGTGTAATTTCTGCTGCCAATACTTTAGTTATCTGCAAACTTGCTCTCAAGTATTTTTGTTACCTAGATTGTTTATAAAATTACCAGAATCCAGTCTCATATCTGTTGTTCCTTCGTGACACCCATGCCGTAATAGGAAAGCCTGCCATCCACTTGCTCTGCGTAAGAAAGCAGTTACCAGCTCTGGAAAAGATGAGGGGACTTTGGTATCCCAGGTGATTATTCTTACGGATGGAATGAGTCATTTTCATGTGGACTTTTCACATGTGGGTGAGTGAATCATCAGGTGTTGAACAGATTAATCTTCTCAATGGGACACGCGCAAGATAATGTTTTCTCACTGAGGCAACTTGTACCTGTCTAAAGAAAATATTATGGAGGCTGAAACCCAGTGACGTCATGTGCTTTTGGACATCTTACCTTGGGAGATGATCCATGAAACAGCCCAGTGTTGCTTTTCAGAGTTCTTGGTATTTGTGTGGGGTAGTGATCTTTAAAGTATTTTTAAGAGTAGAAGATTTGGAGGGGCATGGGATAAAAAGTTGACCAATAGTTGCGTAAGAAATTGAGCTTGAGCTTGACTTTCTCATGTACTCTTGTTATAAAACAGTTGTAAATAGGTTATATTGGTCTCTTCTCTCAAGTTACGAGAAGAAATGGCCTCAAGTTGCACCACAGGAGGTTTAGATTGGATACGAGGAAAAATTTCTTCTCCAAAAGGGTTGTCAAGCATTGGAACAGGCTGCTCAGGGAAGCGGTTGAGTCACCATCCCTGGAGGTATATAAGACATGTAGATGTGACACTTAGGGACATGGTTTAGTGGTGGACTTGGCAGTGTTTAATGGTTGGACTCGATCTTAAGGGTCTTTTCCAGCCTAAATGATTCTGTGTAAATTTGCACACCGCGTGATGACAGTCCAGCATGTCTCAAGAGCACATGAACTGATGAAACATGATGAAACACGACGACAACATGCATTGGTCTCTGTCTGATGAAGGGCTGTGCCTGTGCCTGTTTAGGTAGCAAAAGCAGACTAAGTTTCGTAGACTGTCTCAAAGTTGGGTTTTGTTTTTTTTTTTTCTTTTTTCAGTCCACAGCCAAGTTGCACCATCCAGAATTATGCTTAGTGCTGGGTTTGAAACCTGAAAATTACAAAGCAAAACCATCTTGCTGTTATGACTGGTTCGGGATCGGAAGTGAAGTACGAAGTTCTGGCATGGGTAGGTAGGGTTGAGGGCTTCAGTCAAAACTCACCACAGGTTTACATGAAAAACTGATGATCTTTCCTAGAACTTCAGTTAAGGTTTAATTTTGTAATAGTACTGTGAGCTCAGGGAATTTTCTTTATAGGTTTCGTTATAAAGCATTTCTCAGTAAGTGTCTTTAAAAGGGTTTTGAAGAGATAAAAATAATTACAGAGAGCCTTTCATGGACAAAACAATTTTCTGAGCAGCAAAACTTTTTATCTTACTCAGGGCTAGAGGCTGTAAATCTATATATATTTTGGTCACCCAAAGAAATTTGAAGGGAGATGAATTCATTCATTGCAAATGAAGGTACAGATGCTTTTAGAATCTGACCAAATATCTGTAAGTAAAAGGGTCTTCTTCATCCTTACAGACTTCTGAAGGGTTGAACACCAGAAGTACAATAATAATAATAAAAAAAACCCCCACACCACCACCCCCACTCCTCACACCCACCCCTTCCCAGCTGTCTAGCTCAGTAAATTTCACACCATGGTTGCAAGACCAGAATGATTGCGAATTAGGGTTAGCACAAAATCTACGATTTGAAAATTTTACAGCGTTTTACTGCAATGTAGAGGCTAGAATTTCTCAAAAAACAAAATCCGAAACATGCACAAAGGGCAGGGAGGTCGTGCTTCCAAAACCCAATTCGTTGCAATAGAAAATGGCGTTTCCCGACCTTGTCTTTCAAACAGATTGACTCTTGTGTTGCCCCCTTGCACTTTGCTGTTTCGATTGTCATCTCTCGTGCACCCCTTCACGGTAGGATCCGCGTCCCTTCCTGTCTGATATTCCATGGGTTGCGGTGCGTTAAAACCATTCCATATAATCAACATTTTTTGACTACTAGGAAATTTTTGACCTTTGTTCTGAGTGTCCTTGGACAAGGTGGCCATAACCAAATTCACAGCAGATGCAGAATGTGTTAATGTTTATAAATATGGAAAGGGCGACTGTCACGAGGGTGGAGCCAGGCTCTTCTCACTGACATCCAATGATAGGACAAGGGGAAAATCTGGAACACAGGAGGTTCCACTTAAACATGAGGAAGAACTTCTTCCCAGTAAGGGTGACAGAACACTGGAACAGGCTGCCCAGGGAGGTTGTGGAGTCTCCTTCTCTGGAGGTGTTCCAAACCCGCCTGGACGCGTTCGTGTGTGATCTGATCTAGGTGGTCCTGCTCCGGCAGGGGGATTGGACTAGATGATCCTTTGAGGTCCCTTCCAATCCCTGACATTCTGGGATTCTGTGAAGCTTTTTTAAGTCTTATGCTGTTCTGGGGCACTCTGAGGGAATATCTTTATAGTGATGAAACAAATACGCCTAGTTTCCACTCTGATTTTTAGCTTCAACATAGATCCCTCTAATTTAGTTGCACGAAGGCTGTAACATCCTGCTTTTTAGGATTGTAGAGTAGCCGTTAATGGTCATTTTTTTAAGAGAGGATCCAAGCCTCCTGCTGATGCTGTACTTCGTATGTACTGTTGTCTTTGATCTAACTTAACTAGGTGATAAAGGTGAGAGCTGCCCAGCAGTTCTCTAAATAAAAACAGTCACTTCAACCTTGAAGTCTGCGTTTGGTTAAGCTTTGTCGGCCTCGGTGGTGGACAGCTGGTTCTTACATACGAGTTTTCATCTGTAAACTCAGTGATTTACAGCTCTGCATATAGATCGGTGTCTTTGCTTTAAGGATGGCAGAAGATAGGTGGCTTTCAGATATACTTATGGAAAGGTAGTATTTGATTACAGGTTTTACTGGTGATAAAGTTCGACTCCAGGTCTCTAGTGCATGACCTCACACTCTGGCCGGTGTCACCTCTGCTTAAATTTGCAACTTTCTTTTCATATGCAATATTTAATAACAAGTCGTGAAAAAAATGTGTTATTTATGGCAATATTAAGAGGTATTGTGTCAAAGAACAAATTCTTTAATTGCTGCGAAGGAATATTTATAGAAATAAGCTACATAGCAATGGCAGCCTTCCTGCTTGCTGCCCTGTTTTAAAGGAGGTGTGAGAGCTGTGAATGCATCCTTCAGGATTTCAGTAGAGCATTGATATCTTTAGTTGTCTGTGCCAGAAGACCTCAGTGTATATTAAGATTTAGTAATATCCCCCAGCGACGAGTCATATTTCCCCAAGAAACGCCACATTGGAAATCAAAACCATTGTACAGGCAGAAGAAATCAAGATGATTGCCATTGTAAATCTAACAATCTACCTTATTTTTTTCCCAAGGAAAGTACAGTGAGGTGGCTTAATGGCTTTTCTTCTTCCCACTCTTTTTGGTGCAACATGTATGTGCAGGATCATGGGACAGGAAAACTGCCGTGTTCCACGTAGCACTTCACTCAGGACTCTCTGATGCTGCTGTGATTGTGCTCAGTGTGGCAGCTACTGCTGATCAGAACATACTGCACTCATGGTATAAAAAAAATTACTAAAATTCAGCTTGTAATTTATTTGTCCTCTCATTTGGAGAGAACAGCTAATGTGGTTTCACATAATAAAAGCAACTGTGCGAGAATCCAGAGGTGATTTCTAAATTTAAGATTTCCTTTGAATTTATCACCAATAGATGGGATTACTACAGGCTCTGTCAGCATGAGTCACTTGTAAGTGCCTGTTAATCCAATAAACCTGAGTGGTTTCTTACGGAAATACTATTTTCTGATTTCTATTTATATGTTAGTCCTGGCCTTGTTGATTCCTCACTGACTTCACTGGAAATATCTCTCTGGAAAAAACTGGTATAATTTGATGTGGACATCAGATGTGGACATTACAGCGAATTGGTAAAATGAAAAATAACCTCAAGTGATTAGTAAATGTTTTAGAAGTTACTCGTGTCAACTTTATTATGTGTTTTGTAGCGTTACGAGCTGAAAATAAAAATAATCATCAGAGGGTTTTGTTTAGTTGTGCTTTGGTTTTGTTTTTTAGTTTGTATGGAGGGTAGAACAGCATTATTATGTTTTCACACTGTCCTCCAAGTTTTAGAGGTTTTTTTAATTCTGTCGACGCCGCTGCCCTACTTGGTGGTGGTGGTGGTTGCATCACTCTCTGCCTCAATTTCCCGCCCGTAATATACTCAGCTCTAAAAATCATAGATTAAAAAAAAAGGAACTGTTTTAAAATTGTGATTTCAGCCTTTTTCTGTTTTACTTGTGCATCAGCTGGTATTCAGTGGCAGCAGAAGGCAAGCACTTTGCTATGGTTTGCAATTTTTGCCTGAAATAAAAAGAAAAAAATCTGGAGAACAAGTGTTTTTCCAGCCTGAGATACAGGGTACTTCTGCAGAGGAAGGCTCTAAACACTCTTAAATGGCTGATAAAGCTGGTCTTGTTTCGAACTAGCAAGTGCAGAATATAAGGATTTATATTGCACAGAGGGAATTTCTAGTGCTGAGATGGGGAAAAAAAATACATTTACTTGAAATCATTTGACAAAATTCAGTGTTTGTAACACATGCAACAGTGCTGCTGCTTTTCATAATCTTAAATTTACATGCATATACCAAGTTTCCAAATATCTTCCTCCTCTCTGTCTCCACTGTTGAATTTTATTGTGCGTGGTATGAGGGACAGGATGTTGAAAACTCTGAATTTTTGAAGTGTTAAGATGGACTTTTGTAGATGTTGACTGCCTGCTGATGACACAGACTTGTAACGATGACTGAGCCCGTGCAGTGAATGCTGCTTAGGGAACTGGGTCCTTAGTGGAGGATCCTTGTTGTGTGATGGGTTTTGCTGGTACACGTTTCATAGCCTGTGCAGACAGGCTGACAGAGTTGAGGTCGTTTAGCCTGGAGAAGAGAAGGCTCCGGGGAGACCTACAAGAAAGTTGGAGAAAGACTTTTGACGAGGGCAGTAGTGACAGGACAAGGGACAGTGGCTTTAAACTGAGAGAGGGGAGATTTTGACTACATCTAAGGAAGAAACTTTTCCCTCTGAGGGTGGTGAGGCACTGGACCAGGTTGCCCAGAGAAGTTGTGGCTGCCCCATCCCTGGAAGTGTTCAAGGCCAGGCTGGATGAGGCTTTGAGCAACCTGGTGTAGTGGACGGTGTCCCTGCCTATGGCAGGAGGGTTTGGAACTAGATGATCTTTGAGGTCCCTTCCAACCCAAACCATTCGATGATTCCGTAATTTTGCAGAGGCAGTTCAGGACTCCGTGAGGTTGAGATTTTAGATTTGTTAGTGGTGGTGGTGAATTGGTAGCAACTCCAGATCGTACTTAATCAGGATTTCAAATTTTACCCACCAAGCATGCGATCTGTTGAGGAGATACTCCAAGAAGTAAGAGTATACCTGGGGACCTGAGAGCTAACAAAGTGTCTAGAATAAAAAAGCACAAGAGAAAAGGAAAAACAAAGCTGTGCATCCTGTTCATATGTTAAATAAGTCATTGGAAAAGTAGAAACAAGGACACACGGTTCAAAACTAACATAAAAGCATATCAGATAGGGTTTATATAAAATGTAAAGTACAAAAAGATGGATAACTAACATGAAAAGGCCTTATATATACATTGGAGGCTGGAGGAAGTCAAGGGAAAATGCACGCCTCCTTACCAAAGAGTGGCATTAAATATGAGATACCACACTGAATGAACCACTGAGCATAATTGTATTTAATTACGGGTCTTCTGAAGGAACCAAAACCCCTTTGGACTTGCTGGGGGAATAATTTTGGTAATTAGCAGCTCTTGTTTGAAAATGGAGCGTATTGTGATCCTCCTTTCCGAAAGCAGTACAGGCTCTGGCATTTTACTCAAAACCAGTATGCATGGATAGGCTGAGTGGGAGGTCAGAGGCAAAATTTACTCAAACCAGTGATGGTTTAAAAAGTAAGAATTCGTAAGTGTTTAAGAAGCTATAGTGGTGTTTATTGTGGGTTGAAGGCCATATTGCTGCAGCTGATGCAGTTATAGACTGTAGAGGAAAAAGATCAATGTGAGGGCAGATGTGGAGTGAAAGATCCTGAAACAAACCTGCTGTTTTCCAGGTAGATTTTATTTTGAAAACCAGCTTTTATTTCATGTAAAAGTTATGTTTGACTTTGTATATGTCTTCAAGGCCAGGTTGGATGAGGCTTTGAGCAACCTGGTGTAGTGGAGGGTGTCCCTGCCCATGTCAGGGGGGTTGGAACTAGATGATCTTTGAGGTCCCTTCCAACCCAAACCATTCTGTGATTCTATGATGTTTTCTTTTCTAGTAGAAGCACAGAGAGAACTGTTTCAAGAAGAACAATTCCAGACTAAGCAGGGAAGGGCATGGATATCTCTGGGTACTGGAACATTGTATAATTCATCATGTTAAACTGGTAGCACAGTCCCTGGCATGATGTTAGCCTGTGCTGACCAGCACTCTTGCAGACAGTGCTTGGGCATCATCCAGAGATGAGCATGGTGCAGAGATTGTTTTGGACAGGCAGCTGTGCTGCAGCTGTGCTGTTCTGGGATCTATCCTGTACCTGCTGTGGCTAACCTGTGGGCTGGAGAACAGTCTCTAACGTGGTTTGTGTTATGTAGCTGTTGCTCTAAAGAGCTGCTAAAATTTCTGGTACCAACTGGGTTACACAGTTTGGTATGTAGGGCTTTCTTTTGGGAACGAGACAAAGTTCTGCTCTTAAGACTGGTGGGATTTTTTTTGCTCGTTTGTGGCCAGCAATGCAGTACACATTGCCAAGAACTGGATTTGAAAGTTCTGTTCCCTTCCAAACATGTACACTAACCATAAAGCTAGAAATCGGGATGTTTTTTTCTTTCTTTGATTTTTTTTTTTTTTTGTTTTGAGTGGTGGTTTTCTTAGTGTGTGTGTGTCGTTAGTGACTTTTTTGCACTCCCATAGAGGTATTCAGGTGCAAGAAAAGACTCTCACCTGAATACTTAGATACCTGAGTAAGACTGAATTCACTCTGCAGGTTTACTGGTTTATGTTCATTCTTCGGCAGAAGTATTTCTCCTGTTTGTTTTCCTAGGAATCAATCTGTATGGTGTTCGTCCTGGAGTTGAAACAAGGAATTCAGTCATATTCAGCAGTAAGAGGCATACGTGTTGGTTGGCATAGCTGTCAGTTAAGCTCAGTGTTTCATAGAATCATAGAACCGTTGGCTTGGAAGGGACCTCAAAGACCATCCAGTTCCAGCCCCCCTGGTGTGGGCAGGAACACCCTCCACTACGAGAACTGTGCAGTTTCTGTCCTGCATGTGTGGATAAGGTTTCCTACAGGCAGGTGGCTGCCAGTGGGCAGGGATGGCATCAGCCTTTTCAGCTTCTAGTAAAACGAGGTGAGCAGGATGCTCAAGCTGACTTCTGTGGTGGTGTTTGGGGAAGCAGCAAGCATTTCATTGATGGAGTTGTTGGGAACTAATTATACTGAGGGTAGAGCTGGGTCCTCAGTTTTTCTTGAGGAGTTCCATGGACGAAAGAAGCTCGTGGTAGATGAGGGAATAGCCTGTGTGTCGAGAGAGGAAGTCATACAGCAAATATATTTATGTACAGGGCTCCAGTGTGTTTGTGTTGAGGCCTGCTTACCACCTACGAGTGGGGGCTGAGCCGTTTCGACAGAGCATGCTGTGTGTTTTTGTGTCTATGGACCATAGCCTGAGACTTCTCACTCTGCTCCCGTGGAAAAATGAAAAAAAAAATGCTGTCAAATCGACAGTTACTGTTTATATATTCCTAAAATGAAAGGTTCAGTTAGTAGGTCATTTTAACAACAGCAGCAACAAAATTATCATCCCTTCCAAAGGCTTCATGCAAACCTGATGTTCCTGTAAGTGCTGCAGACTCAAATGGAACGATATGTTTTCTTCCGAGAGAAGAGATGCAATTTCTGTGCCGTTTTATGGGAAAGATTTGTTACTGGCTGGTATCAGTGAGAGCACTGCAGAGAAGGGGGGGAGAAGGAAAAAAAAACAGAAGATGTTTCAGTAGTTAAGTACTTCTCTTGTAGAAGAATTGTTTCCAGGACAACAAGGTTGATGATGGAGTTATAAAATGAGAATGTGTTTCCTTTCCTCTTTCTTTCTTTGTTATTAATCATTAATAACAAATTAATGTTGTTTGTACTTTCTTTGTACTTGAGTCTGAAAGAGTTGTGTTACATCAGTTATTTTTAGTATACGTTACATTGTCCACGTGACTTTTCAGCCATTTAGGAGATAAACTGGTATGCAAGAAATCATATTTATGTTTTTTGTTAAGATCACATGGTATCTAAACAAATTACTATCTCTGGACTACTAACAGCTCTGTTGGTTTGGGTGGGGTTTTAGTTTGTTTGTTTGTTTGTTTTAAAGAATCAAAACAGGTTTGTGCTTGAAATGTCAAGCTCATCTCACTGGTGGGATGTGAGTTTCTTTAACTGTTTGCACAGAATTTTTCCTCTGTTGGTATAACACATTTTTTTGTATATACTAATGATACACTGTCATGCAAATGATTTTGGAATAAATTAAAGGAAATAATTTTCCCCTAGAGTATATTCAGCTGTAGGACTCCATTGTGAGATCTATTTTCAACTGGAGTTTGGAATTTGGAATAAGAAACCACTGAATTAAATGTAGTTGCCAATTTTAAAGGGGCATAGCTAGCATAAAATCACACCCATCTCCAAAATGTGTTGATCTATTTAAAATCTGGAAGAGTATGATGAAATCTGTACTCGTGTGGTTTTCCTTTGTATATTTGATTGTACTCTGAGTTTAATTTTTTCTGGATTGTTTTTTTTTTTTCCTTCACAACAACATTTTGAGAAAAGAAATGTCATTTTTTTAAAACCACAAATATTGGCTGTGCATTTTAGAGGCAATCATAACAAAAATAGTAGCCAGGTCATTAGTGAAAAACATACTTCATAAAGCTTTTATTTTTGTTTTGCTAAATTAAATAGCTTGAAGTTTAACAGTGTCTCTTTTGAAGGAGTTAGATTATTTCATACCCCCTAATGATAGATATATTTATTTCATATTGAGATTTTAGAAGTTGATTAAGATCCAGAAAACACTACTTCTTATGTATAGTTGTCTGATAAATTACTGAAATACTCTGTTTCCTTCTGAATGCACTGGTGTTTTTCTGATGCTGGAGGTTGGATACCACATGCTAAGATCAATGTGTGGTCACTATTGGGAGCAATTAATCGTTTTATTCTTTGGATGTGTTTTTCCATCCTGTTCTACAGCGTGTTTATGAGGACCATACTTCCTTTATTGATTTAAGAGAAAACAATGTGACATGGCAGGAAAACGAACATCCTCAGGTGGCCATGGTGATTGCTGTACCTTCTCTATATCCCACAGCTCTCTAGCTTGTTGGAAAGGGAAGTTAAGGAGGTTAGCAAATCCACGTTGGCATTTGTTATCCTTTCCTGGCTGCAGATCGTAGCCAGAGTCAGGATTCTTTCTGACTGCTGCCCTCCTCCTTCTGTCTTTTTCTTGAAAATTACCATTTTCAGCAGAACAGTGCTAACCTTGAGTGATGAGATGTCTCTGTGCTTTGTTTTCCAGTACATCCCCTGTTACTTAGTTATTCCATTATCTGGAGCATACCAGTTCTTTATGGAGGATTGAGTAGTTCTTCCAGGTCGCTACTTGGCATAGTAAGGGGATGAGGAATTTTTTGCTGCTTCTGCTAAAGGTTTACTAATTATGTGGCTAAATAGAGAATGTAGCATTAGAGCATTCTTTTTAAGGACAATGCTCTCAACTCTACTTAGTAGATATTTTTTTGTTTTGTGGGTTGGGTTTTTTTCTTTTTTTTTGTTTCTTGCTTCTTTTGTTTTAATGTTCCAAATTGCTTTTAAAACATTGATGAATTTAAATTAATTTAAAACATTGATGAATTCCCAGTGAGGTATGGATATACTTTCTCTGTTTTTACAGCTTTAAACCCAAAGCACAGAGCAGGACGTAATGACCAACCCGTTCATATTCAGTGGCCATCGAGGTGTCTTAGGGTGCCTGAAATGTAAGGCTAGCAGATAAAACCCAAGAGCAAGGGAAGGTCATCACTTTTCTGAAGTAGGTGCTGGAGCCAACAAGAAACAGTCACGGAGTCTAACAAGACACTACGTAGCTATCTGAGAGAAATTACATCTTTCTTTACATTTTTTCACTTTCTCTATGGCTAAGAAGAATCTGTTTGGCAAACTTGCAATAGGACTTGAAATTTATTTCTAGTTCTTCAATGTTAAGTCACGAGGCAGTCTCCCCCCTTCCATCTTGATAGAGCAGTTCCGTGTAACAGAAACGTTCTGGCAATCCAATCGGAGAAACAGAAATGAACGATGGAAATATTTTCCAGTGCTGACTAAAAGCAAACAGTAAGCTTCAAACATTAATTAACAATATAATAAGAAACTTCAGTTCAAGCAAATACTTTCTTTTAACAGAATTTTCCTTTTCTTTTTTGTATTGCAGAAGAAATGATGACTGAGTTGTACAAGCAAACCAGGACAATCCAAAAAGTAAGTCAAAGGAGAATGGTCATTTCCCTCTTCTGTAAGACTAGAGAACGTTTGTTCTATAAGACATCCATTTAATTAAGAAGGCAATTAGTTTTCCCTCATTTCTTGGCCTGGGGGTGTAGCAGATGCAGTTTGTAGAGCTGTTCTGAGCTACCTGACTTCAAGCCATGTGGTTCAGGATGAGTTGCATTAGGTGGGTCATTTCTCTCCCTTTCTCATGGTTGGGTCAAGGCGTAAAGGAGTTCAAGATTGTGTCCTGTAATTGCATTATTACTGTTGTTGTAGCAGTGATGGTCCAAGGATGTGGAGAGGTTTGTAGGGAAAGGCTTTATCTCTTCTTACAGTGTTTCTGATAGAATTTGAAGAATCAGACCACCCTACAGGAATGCAAGAAGGGCTGGAAAGAGTTTTTGGGTTCCAAAGCTTGTTAGTATTCTCTGTAATATCAGTTGGCGTAAAAAATAGTTTTAACCTTACTTTAAGGCTGCTGTATTTTTGGCTGACTATTTTTGAATATATTAAAACCATTTACGTGAGTACTGTATGTGTTTATGGTTTAGCGCAGGAGTTTTTCCCGTTTTGGTCAAGAAAGCAGGATGTTTTTCCGTGGTATTTTAGATAGCAAGCCTTACAGCTCATCTTTCTGATTCACTTGTAGTAGACAATGGCAAATTTTAAAGACAGCTGCTTTTTAACTGTCTTGAACAGAGCATGTGCTGTGTGTTAACAACATCTACATCGCAATTCCTGAGATTATTCTGAATTTGGTTTCACGCTGGCTAACAAGTGGACTCATTAAAAGATTGTGTGAGGTTTTCTATGCATTGTTGACTCAACTTTAAAATATCTGTAAGTCTGCAAAGTGTGTCTCAGCTTACTTGCTAAGGGATGAGTATGTTTTTGACGCGTGGGTTTTGAAATTATTGATGACTCCAGTTCGTCAAACAGCTTTTGTGTGGTGCTTTATTTATCATTTTTCTATTACTTATTTGAACGTCATTTTAATTTATACCTGTATCTGTTTTTTGTCTGAAAAGTTTAAGTAATTCCACAGACTTGCTTTTTATAGACACTTTCTATTTAAAAAAAAAAAAAAAAAGTGGTAGAACATGTGTCAGGCATATGCAATTCCTTCAGCATCATGTTTTCCACACTGATTTAATAACTATTGAGTCTCTTCACTTATTCTTGCTTCTAAGACCTGTTTTACTGTAATAAATCTTAACTGGCTGTAAAATTCTTGAAATGATTCAGTAGGACAATTGTTTCCTTAGCACATTCCCTGAGAGATCATAGTTAGAAATGGAAAAGTCCTTAACCAGGTCAACGTTTTTCCTGCAATACATGTAGTCAGTGCTGGAAGTGATAATAAATGAAATCGTCAGTGTTTGTTCTGGCAAACTGCTAGTGTCCAGTGCTCCTTGCTATCCTGATTTCAATCTTGATAAGTTTTCTGTTAGAATGTTGTGCTAAACTACATTGAGAAGTGCCTAGCCAGGTCAAGAATAAAAGCTGTGGCATGCTGTGATACAGCTCTTCAGTTTAAAAAAGTCGGTCTCAAAATTCGTATCGAAAACAGTAATGAAGTTATCAATTTCTTTAATTTCCCTGTCCGTTTGCACATGAGACTAGGGGATGGTGTGGTGTGCACAGTAGGCTTTTTGGCATAAATGATGGTACCATAAGAAGAGATTTATCCAGGATGGTTTTGTAACATCTTTCTTCTACGCATTGAGTGTCATTCGTAGTCGTTGAGTTCTCATGATGTATGTAAACTGTAGCAACAGTGAGCTACTGCAGTATGTGGTCTGTTGTGTTGCCAGCATGTGCTTCTTTGGGTTTGTCATCAGAGCACCTTTCAGAAACTGCAGCAGTACGTGCACGAAAAATTCAGAATGAATGAATGCAGTCCTTGAGGTAGATTACAATTTAATAAATGGTCAGGCATGCAAGGATGATTAAGTTGTTCTACCTACTCTATTGAGCTCTGGAGGGTGGCCACATTCCATGTGGCTTTCTGGAAAAAGCTGTTAAAATGGGACATTACTTACTGAGAGCAGGTAAGAAAGGAATTCTGCCAAGAGCCTGTAATAAGAAGTTCCGTGTGTTAGATTTCCAAGACAATCCGTTAGGTAGTTCATCTGGAACACCAAGTGCGCAAAGAAAATGGATGCATGTGTTTGCTAGAACTCTTACGCACATCTGGAGCTCCAAGTAAAAACACCAGGTTATACCAAGAGATACAGAATTCCTTGATCCTAACATTTGTAACTTTCTGAAATACTGTTGTTTTCTTTCTTTGATGTTTTCCTAGTTGGACGTGAGATACTGGAATCGTCTTATAGGTTGCTCTGCACTGAGAGAGAAGCAGTAAGTTCTCTGGTTGGTTCCTCCATGGGCATTTCCTTGAAATACTCAAGCTTTGGGATATGAGATGCTTGATCCTCTTTAAATACCTCAGGATAAGAAGTAAGGCTTTGCAGTTCCCCCAGGGTTTATAGCAAGATTTGTGTATTAAATCTGCTCTTGCCTTTGTTTTGGAAAAGAGAACTTTGTATTCTTACTGGCCTCGCCTGCCAGGCAGATACTTCCATTTAAACTGTGCGTTTTCATCAGGTGCTTTTACTGCAAGGTATAAGCCTTAGGGTTTTCAACATTGTCCTTCAAAATGATCCAAAATAGCTTTTGTTATATACATAGATACTGCTAGTCATGATAAAAAAATAACATCTGCACTTAAAAGGTGGGCTCAAAGATTACTTCTGCTTTGTAGGATCTCGACAAGAGTACGTTGTGTCATGTCAGCATATTTATTCCAGATAATGTCTTACAGAAGAAACAGTAGTATTGAGGACCATTTTAGGTGAGTGTGTATGCACACAGATGTTTTTAGGGTTGGTAGAAGTCTTTGCTGCTATAGTCCTGTTTGAATTGTTGGTTGCGTGAAGATGTAGGGAGGTCCAATAAATGGATCAGATGATGAGAAGTTTTTTATTGGCAGCTGAAGTTTGCTGACTCGTATACCTTCCACAAAGCTGCTTCATCAGTCACGTTGGTCACTCTTGCCTGTGAAGTGAGGGCACCATACCTACTACAGACTTTAAACACAATGACACAGATTAATATTTTGACTCTTCAGAAGTAAAAGCCTAATATCTGACCTCATGAGACAGCTCACTCCTTGCACATGTGTGAGCAAGCAGGTGCCGTGGAGCATGTTGTCATTCAGTCTGGTAGCTTAGGGAGGCGAATGACGAGTAAAGTTTGAAGAGAAAAGTACAGCCAGCAACAGTAAAGAAAGCTATTTTCATCTTCAGGTATCTGTCTTCTTCTGGGAAGGTCCACTAGCACGTAGTACGGGAAAGGAGACAAACCACAAAGGGGTCAGTGGTGTTGGATGTGCATGAAGTAGCCATTAACACAGGCAGTGAGCATTCAAAAAGAAACTCTGTGTTTGACGATGCTGTCTTCTAGATGACTTAGAAACATAAAAACACAACTTATTTTTAAAAGAGCACTTCTAATTTTTGTCAGATACAAAAGTACCTGTAAGTTTAATGTGTGCTTTGTGGAGAAAGGAGTGTGCTAAGACTAGTTACCACATTTCCATTTTGAGTTGGGTCTGGGGTATGGTGGCTTCATGTACAAAATTCTGGCACCACCATTAACACTGAGAAGTTTTTCTGTGCACTTGGTGGGAGCACTCCTCATGTGCCACGTGAACAGGAGCTCTCTGCTCCTGCTCACTGCACTTCGTTGGGCTAAAGGACAGGCTGAGTCAGTTTTGGATTTGCTGTCTGCAGCCACATTCCAGGGTACAGGAAGCCCCAGGGAGCAGGACTTTTCTATCTTCTTTTTCTCTCTTCCCCATAGTAGTACAGCTGGTAAAACTAACTTTTTTGCAACTGTAAAAAAAAGAGGTGATGTATTCAACCTGGAATATACGCACCTGTGTTTGCAAGAGCAGGCTTACACATTCCCAATCGAAGTGGTAAATAGCATGTTCCTGACTCTTCCTCACCTGTGCTCTCTCTGTTAATCAGAGCCTGTCTGATACTACAAAACTGCATTTTTCCGAAGTTTTCTAATGTTAGAAATTGGAAGACACTTAGTAGCAAAACCTTCTCATTTTTTTTTTTCCTTTTAATTTCTTGCTCAAAAAGAAGATAAAAGCACTTGCTCTCAGATCTTTGTAGATATCTGAGATCTGGAGTTTGCCTAGAAATTCACCTTTCACTGATCTGCAAGCTGGAAATGTAAATTCAGAGATCAGTTAGGTGTGCAGCTTGCATGGGTGCTGCTCTGATGTCTTCCTCAATTCTCTCGAGCACTTACATCAGCACACAGAGACACACAGAGTGATGGAGAAATACAGGATCTTAATGACAGTGTTCCTCCTGGTGCATGCTGCAGCCATGTTTGTGTCTTGGTGCTGGAAAGAGTGAGCATCAGGCAGAGGATGGGGTACTGGTCTTTTTAAACATCTTTCTGTGGAAACGCTCAGTGAAAAAACATCATCTTGATTATATAAATATTTGTACGTTGATAGTGCTTTTTCTTAACATGAAACTCTGAGACTAGCAAATCATTATTAGACTTGATTTTGATTTTCTTTTTCTTCTAACTGAGGCTGGTTTCTATAGCTCAGGGGTGGGAGCCCGTATCCTAAAGGCTCTATATGACTCACAACTGTTTCATATAGCCCACTGTCAACGTTATTTATTCACATTGATATAGAACAGTACTGACACGTTTATTAACACGTTTATTAATGTGGCTTGCTAAATCTGTTGAAGAGCCTTGACCCTTAGCTAGTAAAAAATTTCTCTGATGTTGCTGTGAACTGTTCCATCACAGCCCATTTTCACCTGCAAAGACACCGAGTGTTTGTGAGTAGTCTTAGTGGTCGAGTCCCGCCTGTGTGTAAGCCAGAGATAAATCATGGCTCCTAACATTTACTCTCTGAGGGATGGAGGCAGTACAACCTGTTTGTTTCCAGCTCGGAAATTGCTGCTTCAGCCTTCTTGAGCTT
Organism: Tauraco erythrolophus; assembly: GCF_009769465.1. Taxonomy (NCBI): domain Eukaryota; kingdom Metazoa; phylum Chordata; class Aves; order Musophagiformes; family Musophagidae; genus Tauraco; species Tauraco erythrolophus. Next base: position 4,028,407 of record NC_141468.1, read on the forward strand.
GCAGTTTTATGTTCATAGGACATGGAGATACTGGAGCGAGTCCAGAGGAGGCCACGAAGATGATCCGAGGGCTGGAGCACCTCTGCTATGGAGACAGGCTGAGAGAGTTGGGGCTGTTCAGCCTGGAGAAGAGAAGGCTCCGGGGGGATCTTATTGCAGCTTTCCAGTACCTAAAGGGGGCCTACAGGAAAGCTGGAGAGGGACTTTTGACGAGGGTGTGTAGTGATAGGACAAGGGGCAATGGATTTCAACTGAAAGAGGGGAGATTTCGATTAGATATAAGGAAGAAATTTTTTACATTGAGGGTGGTGAGGCACTGCAACAGGTTGCCCAGAGAAGCTGTGGATGCCCCATCCCTGGAAGTGTTCAAGGCCAGGTTGGATGAGGCTTTGGGCAACCTGGTGTAGTGGAGGGTGTCCCTGCCCATGGCAGGGGGGTTGGAACTACATAATCTTTGAGGTCCCTTCCAACTCTAACCATTCTATGATTCTATATCACACAGTTTTTCATTTGCTTTGGGGTTTAGTCTCTTGCAGGAAGATGGTGGGGGAAAAATACAACTTTATATGAAAAGAAGAAACAAGAATTCTTTTTCTGTAAAACATGAAATCATTACAGATACGTGAAGTAACGAACATCTGTGAGATGGAAGTCTGTCTTGTCTTCTGTAGAAGAAATACTTCTTCCCTTTTTCTCCTTTCATCCCAGCTGCTGTGTTGTCACGAAACATGCCCGTTCTTCCGTAAACATCCTCCTTAGCTCACTGGCTAGGAGGACGAGACTTAGCTGCTCAGGCTGTAAAACGACAACCAGCTTTGTCAGCCTTCCAGGAAGAGACCTGTTGCCCTTTTGGGTAGGGTGATTGCCATGTGGATGGTCCTCTGGGTTTATTCCACTGTTATTCCACCATCTGCAGTGTCTTACCATCCTTCTGGATGTGGCGAGCTCTGGAAGAGACTGAGCTTGTCTGAGACAGGTGGTTTTCTCCATATGGACCTAACCTCCCAGTGACATGACAAGGTGGAACAGAGGATGCAGAGAGGAAGTTCACATCTTGGTGGATGTATCTGTCACAGATAATCACAGAGATTTCTCATCTATTTTATGAGTTAGATGTGTGATGTGTATTGGTACATTCAGGGTAACGTAAGAGTTTAAATACCCCGGATGGCTTTGGAAATGAAGTATTTAATGTTGCCTTGTGTACAAACTACTACCCAAATCCCAGCTTACTTTAAGAAATTCTGGAGATTGTTACCCTAACTTTGATGATGGAGGAGATGAGCTTTAGACAGAGCACTTACGACTTAACGGTACTGCGACAGGTGTACAGCAGAGCAGGGACCAGAACTCCAGGACATTTCCAAAAGCTCTGTGGCCAGCAAAGGCACCACAATCTGTACCATGAGCTCTTCAGTGTGTTGGGCTCTGCCTGATCTATTTAGTGTGGTCGGAAAGCCAGGTCTGAGCAAAGCACAGTGCAGATGGTGCACGTGCTACTTCCGATACCCAATCCAGCTCCTAAAGGAGCTGGCTCATGTCTCTGGATCCCACTGTGCCACGCTGACTGCCCACTGCTCTACTTTACGTGCAGAGCTGTCTGCGTCTAAGCTACAGAATGCATGTGTAAGAAAAGTGAATTTCTTATTAAAAGGATGCTCTTAAAAATTGTTTTCATCCTTATAATTCCCTCCAAAAGTGTAACATTATGTGGTGGGTTTGTCAGCATTTTAATTTTTGTTTGTTTCGTGTCTGCCTGCATTGAAGTCTGTATACAGATGAACAGATAATACATAAAATACACTGTACATCATATTAGTGCAGGAAATGGGAACATCTTAAATATACATTTAGTAGCATCGTAATACTTTTTGTTTTCCTACAGTTTACAAGCAGTATTTTCTCTCCTCATAAGATCAAGACTGAGTGCTAGTTCAAGCCTGTACTCAGTATGTCCATATGAAAAAGAATTTACCTTTAGATTAAACTTCAGGACTTCATTTTTTTTCTCTTTTCTTGGTTACGAAATACTGAATCTCTTTTGTATTTTTTGTGTATAGAGAAGGAGATAATGGGTGAGATGAAGTCACATCAGAAAAAAATCTATGCAGATGGAGCTCAGAATTAACACTTAAAACTATGTGGAAACCTTGGTAGTGCAAAATAATTTGTGTTTTTTTTTCTAAATAGGTCAGTAATAGGACACAGACATGGAGTCTGGAGACCTGTATTCTCTTTGTATTTCTCATCAGTTGCGTAAGCTTGGACAAGTTACTTTGCATTTTCCTGCTTCATTCCTCCTGTATGAGATAGGTAGTTTTATTTGCTGTAGGTAGAGCACTTTAAAATAAAATCTCGAATTAGTATTATTATGGACTTCTATAAGCTTGCTTAAGATCCTGTTCCTCCTCTCTTATGCCTTCCCAAAGACAAGAATAAACAGATTCATTTTTTTTCCCCCCACTGGTATTGATCAACTGATATTCTGCAGCTGCTTTAGGTAGAATTTCACCTATCCTTTCTGTTGTCCGAACATCCACTGAACAGCTTCACATTGAGAGTACTACTGGGTACATTGTGTTTCTAGTTCTATTAGGGACATGGTCTGGCAAGAATTAATTTCCTTGTTCATTTTTCTTAGCAGGCTGGAGCTTCAAAACATCCTGGCATAACAGACCGTTGTAGACTGCTTTACATTGACATGAATGCTTTACATTAATATCGGCTGATCTTACGCATCAGTCAGCTAGAGCTGGCAGCATCATGGCTGGGTGGCTGACCTGCAGCCTGGTGATGGTAGAAGCTCCGTTTGTATCACCAGAAAGCACACTGTCAGGCTGTTAATGCCCTCTGCACCATCGTCGGGGCTGATGCACCCCTACCACACCATCGTTACCCAGCAGCGATGGACCGTTCACCCGGGTGTCGTGTGGCATGAATCTCTGTGCAGAGGGGTGTTCTCGTGCTGAGATGCTGCTCTGTCCTGAATGCAAGAGGTGAATTCAGGCAGGCATTAAACTATGTGGGTGCAGTGGTTAACCAGGAGCATGCATCCATCTGGCGCAGCCAAGTGTTGCAGAAATAGTTTAGTTCAGTGGAGTTAAATCACCACCGCTTAGAAGAAATGACTATCCAGGGAAACATCCTTGCTGAGAAGCAGCCTGACACACTGATGTGCAGCTTTGCATCCTCTGTGAACGTTACCAGTGTCCTGGCAAGAATCCCACACACGGAGCTGAGGAAGTAGATGGTATAAAAGCAGAACTCTGTGGGCTTTTTGTTCTGCGTTGATCCGTCAGCCTTGCTGCGACTGTACTGTGACAGAGCATCTGTATTCCATGTCTGGAAGCTGAGAGTGTGCTCCCCAAGGATGGCTACCGAGCGTCGCAGCGTCTCAGTTCAGGGGTGTTAAAAGCCCTGCAGTATGTATACAAGCTAGCTGTAATTTATTTTAATTAAATGCAAGAGCTGCATCCATACTGCAGAAGGGATAAGACGGGGATTCCCCACCTCGGATTTGTCGCCTTGCCGTTTGGATTTCTTTGCTATTGTCTTCCCTCTCACAGATTTGTGCAGAGATGCCTCATCCTCTCCTTCCTGTGCTGCTAGTGATGGCATCTGTCTTTTGAAATACGACACATTTTCTTAAACTTTTTCTGTTGTTCAGAAGCCATTCTTGCTGTGTCATAGCGGAGGCATCCCTGTCCTTCATGACACACACACCTATACAGGATTTATTTTAATTAGCTACAGGAAGCAGAATCCTCATCCTGTGGCAGCCTTCTCGTATCTGATTTTTATTTTTTGAATTAGGGAGCTTGGAGTACCCACCCTGGGGCTGGCAGGCAGCCTGGCAGGAAGCTGGACAGACTGGCCTGCCGGCCAATCTTAACTGCCTTTTATAGAGCATTTTGATGAAATCAGCACATTTCCATGCAATCGGTGTTTCGCAGTGTAAAAATTGTTACATTTGGGAGTTTTTGAGTGGCTCTAGTTTGTGACTTCTGGGAAATTGTTGACTAATTTTATTAACTACTAGAGATGATTTGGTGAGAAGGGAGGTGGTGTTTCTATGCAAGAAAATCCTCTTGGAAGGATGTTCTTCAGCTGAAGTGAAGGATTGCCTGATGCGTGTCGTTGTTCAGGTAGGTGAGTTAGCTGGCAGGGACCTTATGTTCCCTATCCACAAGTCTCATGTAACAGCAACTCCTTCTGATCAAGTAGCTGCCAAATGTTTTCTGGTTTCCGAGAATGGCTTACCTGAGGGAAATCCAAACCATGTAGGAACCGGATCTCCCACCTTTTTTGGCAGGGCCAAGTGCTGAGGTAGTGGCAGTCAGTGGGGAGGTACAAGCTGGGAGGAACCTTTAGGTCTTGGGGACAATGTGTAAGTGCACTCCATCTACACAGCCGTGCTTGATGCTCAGTCAGGACGTGGCCGTGCTGCTGTTTCACGGGTGTCTCACAAGCAGAGCATGGCACTGGAGCAGGCTGCGTTGTCTTGTTAAATCATACTAGTGCTAAACTGGGCTTGACTCTTCATGCAGTCCAGTTCGACCTTCTGCTCAAAGTAAGACTGACTTGAAAGTTCGATTGAGCTGCTAAAGGCCTTTACTAATTGAAAATCTCCAAGAACAGAGGGTTGATAGCCTTTCTCTTCCTGTTTTCCAGTGTTTTCATAGTGATTTTTTTTTTTCCTTAGGTCTAATGAGAATTTGCTTTACTGCAGCTCCTGACTGTTGCTGCTTGGTGTTTGTCTGTGCGCTCACGGGAGGAGTCTGGCTGGATTTTCTCTTTAGCCTCTGCAGGTAGCCAAAGAGCTGATGAAGGGGTTTGGCTAATAACTAGTGTTCTGAGTGAGTTTGCAAGCTGGATCCAGGAATCTTCTTAGCACCACTCTTCCTCCCTTGGGCCGTGGAAGGGCTAGAAGGAAGCTGAACTTGCATTCTCAAGATACAGTACTGCTGTTGAACAATATTGACATTTTCTGGACTTCTTCATCTGATGGAAAACTCCTCAAATCCACTGGCACAACGGAACCAGTTGTCTTAGCACTTCAGACAGATCAGACTGATCTTGAACATGTTTTCTCTCTTAGTCCTCTTCAATAAATGAATCTGCCTCCTTGGAAGATTCTTTGCATTGTGAAGCATTTCGAGGTGGTGAGTTTACAATGAATCACCAATTAGCAGTTCAGTGAAAATAATTTCAAGTAAAATCATACTTCGTTTACTTAAGTAGTTGCTGCTTTCAGAGGAAACGTGAAGGTAACTTTCTCAGAAGCAGCTCATGCTGTAGTGGCCTTTGAGTATGTCCTTAGAGTGGATGTGATGCTTATGCAGACATTGCAAATCATCTGTGTCATTTTGAATGAGCTGCTGTTAAATGGAATTCCATCCACTAGGGAAGTGTATCTTTGAAAATGCAAAAGATTTACATAGTTTTTTGTTGGCTGTTGGAGCTCCAGTATTTGCACAGTTGCTCTGTGTGTGTAAATGCCATCAGAAGGGAACCTAGACGATAACCCAAGAGAACCAGTAAAAGGAATAAAGAGGAGAACTTTCCCTTCATGTAATC